>NC_044319.2:64085935-65320373 GCF_007474595.2 Lynx canadensis | reverse complement strand
ATTTCCCGAAAATGGGTCTAGCTAATTACGTTTTAATTAATTGGCATATATTGTTAATACTTATCATCTGGGGGGCGCCTGAGTGGCTCAGTTGGTTCATAGTCCAGCCCTCGATTTTGGCTCAGGTCATGATCTCATGGTTCGTGGGATTGAGCTGCCTTGGGCTCTGTGTTGACAGTGCAGAGCCTGCTTGGGATTGTCTCTCTTTCTCTCTCCCTCCCTCCCTCTGACCCTACCCCTCCCATGCACTCTCTCTCTCTCTCTCTCTCTCTCTCTTTCAAAATAAATAAACTTAAAAAAATACTTTAAACAATAGTTATCAACTTAAACTTTGTGGTTTAAACCTGCAGTTTATCCATTTTTCATTTTTAATATCCATATTCTTACCCCCTCTCCCTTTTATTGTTTGTTAGTCTTATCAGGAGTTTAATTGTTTCATTACATTTTCCCTATAACCAATTCTTTAATTTATATATCTTTGTTGTATTTTTTTATATTATTATTTCTGCTCCTGTATTTATCTTTCTCTTTCTCCCCTTGTTTTTTTTCCTCCTGATATTATTTTAATTATTTTATTATTTTTCCTAGAACCAACTCTTTAATTTATATATCCTCTGTGTTGTATTTTTATTATATTAATTTCTGCTCCCATATTTATCTTTTTCTTCTTTACTTGTTTTTCCCCTTATATTATTTTAATTGTTGTATTTTTTTTCCTAGAACCAACTCTTTATTTTTTTAGGTTTATTTATTTACTTTGAGAAAGAGAGAGACGGTGAGCAGGGCAGGGGCAGAGAGAAATGGGGAGAGAATCCCAAACAGAGAGAATGTCCACTTGGGGCTCAAACTCACAAACCATGAGATCATGACCTGAGCCACCCAGGCACCCTGTAGAACCAACTCTTTAATTTATATATCCTCTTTGTTTATTCTTTATGTATTAATTTCTGTTCCCATATTTATCTTTTTCTTCTTTTCCTTGTTTTTTTTTCTCCTGATATTAGTTTTCTAAGTTCCTATTTTAGATCAATTTTGCACATTCCTTCTCTTACAATGTAAACACTTAAGGTTATGAATTTCTCTCCAAGAAGCACTATAAGTTCATCCTGAAGTTTTGAAAGTATGATTAATTTTATTATCCCTTGGGTCTGAAAGTTTTCCACTTTCTTTTACAATTTCTTCTTAGATTCATAGGTTGTTTAGAAGTGCCCTTTAAAATGTCAAACATATGGACATTTAAAATTTATCATATAGTTATTTATTACAAACTAAACTATGTTATAATTTAAAAACCCATCTATTGGGCACCTGGGTGGCTCATTTGGTTGAATGTCCCATTCTTGATTTTGACTCAGTTCAGAATCCCACGGTCATGGGATGGAACCCTGCATTGGGCTCTGCCCTGAGCATGGGGTCTGCTTAAGTTTCTTTCTCTCTCTCCCTGTCCCCTCCCTCACTCTGATGCACATTCTCTCTCTCTCTCTCTCTCTCTCAAATTAAAAATATTAAAAGTTAAAAAATAAAATAAAATAAAAATTTATAAAAAATATCTATATAATATTAACTCTCTTAACTGTGTTGAGGCTTACTTTAACTTATTTTCAGCTTTATTGACATATGATTGACAAGTAGAAATTGCGTGTATTTAGGTGTACAACTTGATGTTTCAGTTTACAAGTGCAATAGCCCCTTCTGATCTGTAGGTAATATGTTGCAAGACCCCAGTGGATGCCTGAAATTGCAAATACATTATTATATTTATTCTTGTACATAATACCTAGGATCAAGTTTGATTTATAAATTAAGCATGGTAAGAGATTAGCAACCATAGCTAATGATAAAATAGGACAATTATGAGAATATACTGGGCTAGAAGTTATATGAGTATGGTTTCTATCTCTCTCTGTCTCAAAACACCTGACTATCTTGCACTCTCCCTCCTTCTTGTGAGGATGGATGTCAGATGATAAAATGCCTACGTGATGAGATGGAGGAGGTGAAGGGTGGAGGCGTTGTGACACAGCGTCAGTCTACTAGTGGCCATCTGATGATCCGTCAGAGAGAGGATCCTCTATTTCCAGACCATGGCTGACCACGGCTTCCTGGAATCACGGATAAGGAAGTCACTGTGAAATGATGGCCACAATCAAGCTAATTAAATATCCATCAGCTCACATACTTACTATTTTCTTTCTTTCTTTTTCCTTTTTTTTTTTTTTTTTTTTTTTTTGTGGAGCGAACTCTGGAGATCTCTCTTAGCAAATTTCAAATATACAATAAAGTATCGTTAAGTACGGTCCCCGTGCTGTGCAGTAGATCTCCAGAACAAAGGGCACACAACTTTAGTGTGCCTTATTTTACAGCCTGGAATGAGTTTAATTCGTGCGTGCTTAAAGTTGATCTGGATTTCATGTGCCTTCAGTGGGTGGGTTGTGTTAATTACTCTCATGAAATGTTTTATATCCTTACTTATGATTTATCAGCCTGATGCATTATTTACTCAGGAGAGGGCTTTCGAATATCTTACTTTGACAGTGGCTATGATTAGTTTGCTTATGGTTTCCCCGTCTGATTACTGGACGTCATCCATGAGGACAGTTCCCTTCCACTCCCTGGCAGAGAGAACATGCAAACTGGTGGTGGTGGTGGTGGGGGGGGGGGACCCAGGACGGGAGCAGAGCGAACGGGTGGGCCACACATTCCCACAACATCTCCCAATTTCACCAATCAGATCAGATCAGTGGTTCTGATTTGACTTTGCTCCAAAGCATCTTGAGGCTTGTTGAAACGCAAACTGCCAGGTCCTGCCCTCAAGCTTTGTCGTTTAGGTAGTTCTTGGACGCACGTCCTCACTAGGATAAAATTCATTACTTGTGGTTACGGTTTACCTGCGAAGATTCCAGGCGAGCTGTTGAGCCTCATCTATGCCACGGCTAATCAATGCCCCGTGTTTGGGAAAACTCAAACGTGTTGTGACTTGTTCACTAAGTGAGGCAGAGACCTGGAGTTGTTACCTATAATTTCTTATTTTTAGACCTTATGATTGTAGAGAGCAAAACACTTTGCCAGTAATGACTCTGCAGTTTCATGTGAATCATGTTTAAAAGTCTGTTCTGCAATTAGCCTACATTTAAGGAAAAGTCCCTTCTGGGTTCCCACAGGCTCGGAAAGGTCCACAGATGGCAGGGGTGGCAGAGAAAGTGAAAACTCAGCACAACCAGACTCTGTTTTGTTAACTGTTGTTCTTCCCTCTTGCTCAGGAAAGTTCACATTTTTGAAATGAGTTCAGACTCTTCACCTACTAACTGATTTTGCTAAGTCATTCACCCATTTTCCCACTGTGGGAAATTCGGTGAGAAAACGGACACCAAATAGCCCAGTATAAATGGTTGGTCTGCATAAGAGACTATGGAGCTGGGCAGGAGCTCAGGAAGGCTTCGGGAAGGGTGGAACCTACTCCTACCTCTGGAAGGCAAAGTAGAAACGGCAGGAGGCCGGGCCCCTAGTGCTGGCCACAGAAAGCCTTGTATATACCCCGTGGCAGGCCACGTTCTTTGTATGTGGGAGGTGACAAGCAGGCCCTCCCCCCACCCCGCCACAGACCACCCGTGACACACCAGCTTTGCACCACTGCCCCTTCTCCTGCTGTGTGGAGCTCAATCAGGGCCACGGACTTTCTGCTTCAGGTCAAGGCCACTTAGAGGCCACGTGGCCTAGTGGTACAGTGGGAAGAGTTAGAAACCCTTGGTACTGTTCCATCCCCAGACGACTTCTCAATTCCCATGTAACCGTGGGCAGGGCGTTTCCCACCCACTGACTTCACTTTTATCTTCCATAAAGACAGAGGAGTTTGGGCCACGTGGCTGCCTAGGCCCCACCCAACTCAGAAGTTCAGTGATTCAGGGACTTCCTGGCGGCAGATGGTGTCTGCTCCAAGTAAGTCTTCGTAAATCCTGTGCTGGCTTAATCTGGACTTGAACCTGGTCGGCTTGTCTTACCAGGACAGGCCTCTCCCCACCCCACCCCACTCCCACAAGAAAACAACAATCACATTGCCCGGGGACCCTTGGGACACTTTGAGTTCTGCCACTGTTCCACTGTTGTTGTTGTTGTTGTTACCACACATAAGATTAGCTTTCATGCTTTAATAGTATTAAAATGGGTTTCTCTTCGCTCAGGACCCCCACAAAGGTCAGAGCAGAGAATGTAGTCCAGATCTGGGCTGGATGGTCAGGGAGCTGACCTGAAGCCAAGGCTACATTGCTGTCAGAAAAACCTCAAGGTCGACAGCCCATCTCCATTTAATGAATGGAGATTCCAGAGGTGCCTGGGTGGCTCAATTCCTCGAGCATCCGACTCTTGGTTTCGGCTCAGGTCACGATCTCACGGTTCATGAGATCAAGCCCTGTGTGTGGCTCTGTGCTGACAGTGTGGAACCTGCTTGAGATTCTCTCTCTCTCCATCTCTCAAAATAAATAGATAAATATTAAAGAAATAAGTGGAGATTCCAGAACATTCTATGGCTCTAGTGAGGATTACTGATTTGGGAAGGAGGGCAGTGTCACTGTACATCACCCCACATACCTTTTCCTTCCACTAAAAATAAGTTAAAATAAACACCAAGTCATCTTTGCCTTAGAAAGAAAGTGTCTCAACATCATTAGGAAAAAACAAGAAACCCCCCAAATCATTCATTCTACCATTGTTTTAAACGCTGCCCAGAAGAATTCTTTTGAAAGCAAGTTTCCTTTACGTATTTTCAGTAGAGATGCTGCCCTGTTCTCTTCAGACAAGGCGTCCCCTCTGCGGATCCCACAGTTCCGTGTCTGGTCTGAAGGGAACTTCCAGAGAAGTCCCAACTAGGCACCCAGGAGGTTAGGATTCCACAGTCTGAGACTTGGGGGGATTTATCAAAATCAACAACTGTGAAGCTGCTTTATTTTTCCCTCAGCCCTTTTCTGCCAATCCTGCCGCCACTTCCCTCTACCTTCATGACCTCCCACCACCACACATACGCATGGAGCGAAAAGCACAAAGGAAACATCCATTTCTTGATATCAGTCATTATGTCGCTTATGGTGGTGGCGCTGTGTGTGAGAGAGAGAGTGAGAGAGGGGGAAAGACGGGGGGGGGGAAGGAGGACTGACTCTTCAACACAAAACGGTAAACTCTCTGGAAGCATAAATGATGCCTCCTTTTGATTACCTCCTCTTGGTTCCCAGAGCTAGTTCTGCACTCACGGGACTCGGTCAGTGGGGTTGCCCAGATGCCTAACTGATGATTCCCAATTCACACCGCAGGGCATATTCCTCTAACTCGCTTTTAACCACCAGCACCCCCAGAACCCTCATCTCCCATCTTCGATCTTCCCTTTTGGAGAATAAATTCCCAGCTCCAGCGTCAAAGTCTCTTGGACTGCGGGATTTCCTGGGGACGTGGAACCCCATACTTGTATCAGCCCCCTTCCCATGGTTTCCCGATCCACATCGGAACACGTGCCCGAGAAGCTCGTTCCCTTTTCTTCTGCTAGCCTTGTTTTTCTCCTTTCTCCATGCTTTTCCAGGACCCCATCTTGGACATAATCCCACAGTCAGACTTTGGTCTTCCAAATCTTTTCAAACATAGTTCCATTTCTCCCTAAGTTCTAAGTCTGTCTAAAGATCTGCACCCACCTCCTTACTTTTGGTTATTTTTTATAAGATGTGTCTTTTCACCCGTATTGGACAGGAAAGGGTTCAGAGGCCATGTTGGCTTGACCTCTACAACTCTCAGTTTGCTTGCTGTCTGTTGGAATATGCAGGGTGTTTGAACATCTACTGGAATTTATTTATATACATTAGAATACACAGTGCATTTGAAAAAATTATTTGATGGATTGTTTGAGCGACTAACAAACTGAACCCTACGGTCACCAAATGACTCCATAGACCCTCAGGGTCCCTTCAACAGAGCCCTGATCCTCGGCATAACCCTCCTGACAACCTCCTTCACCTCCTTGTTATGAAGACTATAAATAATGGGGTTGAGGAGAGGAGTGAGAAGGGCGTACCCCAAGGCGATATGCTTGTCTGTGCCCTCAGAGCGGCTCCCATGCAGCCCCACATAAACAACAAAGGCAGAGCCAAAGAATAGCGCCACCACGGTCATGTGGGAGGAGCAGGTGGAGAATGGTTCTTTGGGGCAGAGACAGAAGATTAACTGCTTCAGAACTTTGCTTCTTGAAAAATTTCCCCAGAGCCAAAAGTATAGAAGGAATAAACCTGAAAATGACATAAATGTTATAAAATCACTCTTCAAGCCCTCACTTTTCGGAAGGCACAAGAGGTTTGCATCTCAGTCTTGCTGACAGTTGGAGTGGAGTCCAGCTTCTTGACGCACAGCCAGTGCTTTTCTGGGGGGATGGAATGTGACCCTAGAGTCAGGTTCCAGTGTTTTCTCCCACATTCCCCATCAGGAATCCTCATACTCACCCCCTTACAGTCCAAAGGAAACATCCCTCAATTCATTAGGGCCTCCACACCTTAGTCCCCATATCCAACAGTCAGTTGTGCGGAACTGTGGAAGAAGGAAACACCCGCATTCTCAAAGGCGCCTGCTGAGTCTCCCTGGAGGAGCCCCTCTGGAATTCCAGAATGTTCTCAGTAAAAGCTGGAGGAAGACGCAGTGAAAGAAGAGGGAAATGTGAGTCCTCTCAGAAGAGCCCCACAGAGCTCAGAATGGTAAGGCCAGAAGAGGAATCAGTGAGTAGAGACGGTGCATTTTGAGAAAGGGTCCCCAGGGAGAATTCTGCACTGGGAAGTCCCTAAGGCAGGCGCTTATGAACCGATGAAGTCAGGACTCTATGGTAGGGTTCTAGAAGGGTGGTGGCATAAGAGAAAACTCATTCTCCTTTGGAATTGGCTTTCTGAACTTGTGTTGCCGTTAACTCAAAATGAACATCGAGCTGGCCATTTCTGCTTTCTTTGCCTCAACTTCCTCTTCTCTAAAATGAAAAAGTTTAAGTAGATGTCTTGGTAGCCTTGGACTACCGCAGTCCTCTAAACCTACTGAAAAATGGTTTGGGGGGAGGGGGGAGGGAGGCGATCTACACTAACATGCCCAGAGTTCTCCTCCCACACCCTTCACCCTAACGAACCTCCCCTAGGAAAGATCGACGCCCTCCCCTGGTCCTCTGCTTCTACTACACTCACCCCTGCTGCCCTGTCCCTGCCCGTTACCTGACCGTGTGGATGACATTAACACTCATGGCACCCTCCTCAACATCGCTTGCCCCCCAAGACTCTGCCCTACTTATATCTCATGCTCCGGGACACACTGGTCTCCCTGGGGCTCCTTGCTGCGTGCTCCCTGGGGTTGCCGGGTGTGACTAGCCGTCTCCAAGGGGTTCCTCTGGGGCAGGAAGTGGGGCACGGGAAAAGTGAAGCAGATCCACTCTGTTTCTCAAACACCTTTTCTCAGCCCTGCAACCCTGATTGTTGGATTCTGGAGTCCAGTGTCTTCAAGTTCCAGAGAGCTTTCTCCAAGGAGAGGGAGCCCACCCCCCATAATCTCGGGCACACACGGACAGTAACACCTTGAGCATCCCAGAAGTTTTATCTTTTCAAAATTCTCCTTGCAAAGAGATTCCTCAAGCAGCTGCTCTTTCTGACCACCCCTAACCTCAGCACCATATGAGCACAGTCCATTTAGCCACCACTATCACTTCTGTGTCCAACGTCACCACCTCCTTATTGTCACATTTGTTGTGCCCCCTGTCGTCATTCATTGTTTCAGTCATGGTTTATTAAACACCTAATACACTGCTCTAATCACATGTTCCAAATCTCCATTACCAGTATGGCTGCCATTACTTACACGGTCTCCATTATGATTACCCCGGACTTCCTCATGAGGCTTATCTACTCATTCACGATTACTTTCGCTTATATTCATATCCCCAATATTTTCATCAAAAGCCCTGGGATTAGCATCTGAGCTCTGATCTCATTTGGGCACTACTTGTGGGTATATACTTGAATAAATATGGAATTCAGAACAATGATAGAATAAAAGCATTTATCTGTTGAAAGTAATGCACGTGAATCATTCATCAATCCAAGTGTACTTATTTTTTTTAAATCAAAGGAGGGGACAAAATAAATGCTAACTTAAATTTAAGGTAAAGAGGTAACCGTAGAAGATGAACAAGTACATCAACACTGAAATGGAGGGAATCATTGAATGTTCTAAGACCCAAGCGGAGAAGCTTCCTACGGGAGCTGAAGAGTTTTGAGCAAAAAGAAAATGCTTTGAGAATGCATTTGAGGCCTTTGAGAATGCTAATGTAATTCCAGGACTGGAAGAGTCCCTTTGGGGCAGGGGGCGGGGCAGGGGCGGAAATCTCAAGTATTTGGACAGAGAGTCCTGGTCAGGCTCTGCCAGCAGTGAGCCCATATCCCACTTCCTGTGAAATATGGAACTTTCTACAGGGTAGGGAGCTACAACTGCCCTCTTCCTAAATCACTGCACCCTCCACAGTCCCAAATACCAAAAGACTCTTCCGTTTTACCTTCATTTCATGAGTCTATACAGATTATCCACCTGTCTAGACTCTTCAAATGAATAATCAGGCTGGACCCAGAGTGGTCACGCTAATTCTTATTTTTTGTTGTCTCTGTATCACATCACATTGATATTCCTACATCCCCTTTTATGAGCCAGACTCTGAAACAGACTTCCTTCCTTGTTTGCTGTGTCCAATTGTACCCCCGGCTGTCTTGGCATTAACTGAGTAGATTAGCAGGCTGTCAGTGTGATACAAATGACTGAACAAAGACTTGTACACATTACCTGGAATCAGTCATGTAGAAATAAAAATATATATTAAAGGGCCAAAGGCTTCTAAATACAGGCCAACCCAAGAAAGCTGTTTCGTCTCCGTATGTCATCCCCTTTTTGTAGAGAGTGCTTCCCTGGCATTTATTCTGTATCAGGAATGGAACAAGAGAAAGGCACAAGACCTCATGCCTCTACTGAGTCATTCATGATTTGGGAAGGACGATGACATCTAAAATGATTTATGCTTAACACATAAGTGAAAAAAGTAGGATTCAATGTGTTCAAAGATTCATGGCATCATTGTTTGTATTTGGAAACAGTACATATTTATTAGAAATTAGAAGTAAACAGGGGCACCTGGGTGGCTCAGTCGATTAAGCATCCGACTTGATTCTGGCTCAGGTCATGATCTCACTGTTCATGGGTTCAAGCCCCACATCGGGCTCAGTGCTGACAGCTCGGAGCCTGGAGCCTGCTTTGGATTCCGTGTCTCCCTCTTTCTCTGCCCCTCCCCAACACACGCTCCCTCTCTCTCCCTCTTTCAAAAAAACCAAAACAAAAATAAAAACAAAACCTACAATGAGATGCTATTTTTAAATTTTCATATTTATGAAGGTCCAACGATTAGAAGCACACTTTATAGATGTTGCTGTGGGGAAAAAAGACTTCATCCACTTTTGGAGAAAGAACTAAGGGCATAATCCCTTTTAAGGAAAATTTAGGAATATTTACCCATACTCTGTGCAGCCTCACTATGGCCCAGGAGCCGCATTCCCGGGAATGTGTGTGCACATATGGGAAGTGAAATATACACAAGATTGTCCCTGTAGGTCTGTACTAAATAGGCAGAGATTGGAAGAACTCAAGGGTCCTCCAATAGAGTACCAGTCAGATTAAACACACAATGGAGTACGATGGGATTAATTTTAAAATGGGAAAGCAGGAGCGCCTGGGGGGCTCAGTCAGTTGAGTGTCTGACTCTTGGTTTCAGCTCAGGTCATGATCTCATGGTTCGTGGGTTTGAGCCCCGAGCGCGGGCTCGGCACGGACAGTGCGGAGCCTGCTTGGGTTTCTCTGTCTCTTTCTCTCCCCCTCCCCCATTCTCTCTCTCTCTCCCTCTCTCTCTCTCAAAAACAAATATTTTTTAAAAAAATGGAAAGCATTCTCTACAAGGAGATGGAAAGATCTCTGAGATTTCTCATTAAGAAAAAGGAAAGGAAGGGTGGAATGAAATGTATGGCGTGGGGCCTTACGCCTAAGAATCGGGGACTATGAAATATAGTCATCTTCTGAGTGTTGCCCATAGAAACGCTAATCCTGCAGGGCAAATGTTACAAGCCCTTCAGGAATATTATCTGTTGAAGCAAAAAAAAAGTATATATTAAAAAAACTTGTTACGTCAATGATATGCTTTGGTCATATGTCCTTGTTTGCCCCCAGACATCTCTGGTTTATTACACCTGATATTCCAGAGTAGTTACTAGTAACACCTCCTTTGCTGTCAGATGCATTCAGCCGGTGTGGCAAGCCCTTTGCATGCCAGAATGTTAGCCTTGACGCCCGTGCAGACCGGCTAGCCTGGTTCTGGTATCATAAGCGCTGACTTGTTCTCACCGCCTCTCCTGCTACAGTCTTCTCCGGAGGTCACCGAGGGAGAAGTCGACAAAGTCGGGTCTTGCCTTCAGCGCTCACCCCAACCAGGCATTGCTTCTCAAACATTTTTCTCACGTCATAGCACACATTAAAAGTGATGCTATCTGTAGAAAACCCTTGGGTTTCTGCCAGAGGCAGCCAGGCCGGGACTCCAGCCCCTTCGGGCCCCACAGGACCACTCAAAGGGCAGGTTTTAGAGGTAGGAGTCAGCAACTCAGCACCCCAGTTCTTTGTATCAGTGGGGAAAGGGCACTAGGGATGATCCAAACTGCAGGTTGCAGAAGGAAGGACCCGAGGTTGCAAGAGGGGAAAGATGATAAAATGAAGGCGAGGTGAGTTTGGAGCTGTGGAGAGACTAAGTAAGGCCCTGTCTCCGTCTGCGGTTCAAAGAGGGGCGCTCAATCTCCATGACGCTCCTGGGACTCTCATCCGTTTATTCATTGATTTGTTCATAAATCATCGAACACCAAGCCCTGTGCTAGAAATCAATGATGCTGCCTTGAGTTGTTAACTGCTTGTCTCCAAAACAGGATTGTGAGCCCCCAGGCACACTGCAGAGTGTAGACACAGGGACGGGATCCCCAGGGCTCTTAACGAACATGACCCAAGCCACTGCAAGGGCAAGCGGCCCCAGCCGCTCTCTGGTGCTGCCCCCGCAGAGAACAAAGCTGTTTCCATTGTGCTCGTAACCGCACCTGCGACAAGAGCTGTCTGAGTGAAAAGAGGTACAGAGGAGAGACAAGACCAGAGCAGAAAAGTAAGACATAACCGGCCAGCAGAACGGAGTGCTGCACCTTGCATTTAGGGAGGCGGCACAGACTTCCTGCAGCGCTGACGTCGGATGCTTAGGTCCAAAGAAGATGCCTCGCTCGGCATGTTACCAATTCTACTGACGTCACCCATAATAAAAATGTGAGCTCTGTGTGAGACGAAGCATCCTCACAGAAAGAAATTTCCACTGCAGAACTGTATGTGGGGGAACAGTAAGTGTTTACACAGTGCTTAAAAGTTCTAGTATTGTCTTCATTTTGCAGATCAGGAAACTGAGGCACAGGGAGTTAAGTGCGTTGCTGAGGTCACACAGCAAGTAAATGGTAGAATTAATGTCCGAGCCCAGGCAGATAGCCAGTAAAGCCCACGCTCTAAATCACTACCCTGCCCTGCCTCTAGACTAATATGGCTAACTTATATATTGAACACTTAGGATGCGTCCTTTCACTTAATTTTTAGAACTGTTGGTTATAGAATTTTTTAAGGAAAACAAAAAAGAAGTAAAAAAGAAGTTACTTTTTTTTTTTTTGGTCTGTCTTTTTTTGACATAGTCGAAAAGCAGCAAAACCAGGGGTTTGGACCGACACCTTCCTCTCTCTGTGTTGGATGTCCAGATCTGACCCACGGGGGCCTCCTTCGGGCCCTGCTTTCTCTAAGCAGAGTTGCAATCATGGAATCAAAGCTCCGTAAGCAGGAAGGGATATGAATGGCCACGCGCTCACGCAGAGAGGACAAGACCGTGCGACTCACCAAGGTCATGCCCATGAGGGTGAACCCACTGACCCTCAGACCCGTGGCCCCACGGATCCCGGTCTTGTCCGTGTCTCTTCACTACAGCCCAGAAATCGTACTATTTTCCTCACATAGATATTCGGATGCTTCTTCCTTCTTCCGAGGGATATTTTGAAGGTTAAAGGCATACATTTGAGAGAAGCTAGCACTGTGTTCCGAAATAGGGCAGACATACCAAACATAATTGGTTTGAGTTTTTTAGCAGTTACTTGTATAAAAATGAAAATAGATAGGGTATTCAAGAGCCATACAGCGGCCTCGGCTCTGCCAAAATTTGGGTCCTGTCTCTCACCCTGTGACAGGCTTTGGCAGGCATTTGACCTTCAGTCCACATGTCACCAGAGTCCGGAGGTTGAACCTGAGCATTAACTTTCAGACTTTGCTCAACAGAGGACGTGGTTTGGGGGGGGGGGGGGCAGGAGGAAGAGCTGAGGGGAGGAAGGCACAGAACGTGACTCTGCTTTCTCTTTCAACCTGTTTTCTACTTCGCAGGTGAGTGCTTAGTACGCAAGATTTGCAAAGCTCTTTGTTTGCTGCTCAGGTTTTGTTTCTGTTGCTGTTTCCTTAGCACGGCTGCGGATCCCTTCTCTGGAATGGTCCGTGACATTGGGCGAGAACTCAGACAACACCCCCCGTCGTCACCATCTCCCTCTTGCCCCAGTAGAGAGCACACTGTAAAATGCAGCCTCTGGCCTCCTGCTCCCGTGGTGGGGGGGGGGGTGTTCTCCCCCCACGGAGCTGCCCTCCCCCACCCAATAGCCCACCACCCCTGGCTCTGCCTGTGCTCACACCTGGGAGCCATAGCTTTGGGCTCCTGTTTTCCACTCTCCCACCCTTTCGTCTGGGCAACGCTCCGCCCCCACCTTAGCTTTAGATTATCTTCATCTGCTCAGCGTTGCTCTGTCTCCCCAGGTTGGAAGTTCAGCAGAAGCATTTGCATGGGGTCCCTGGTTTTTTCCTTTCTCCTCTGTGGCATTTTCCCCCCGTTAGATTGGAATGGAATCGAACACACACCTCCCTTCTCCCTACATGTTCACGTCTGATGAACCCAGGTACGTCCCCCTGAGTGCGCGTCTGCAGCACGTTCGACAAATAATCTGATGGATTCGTTCACTGGTGTGGACTTCAACCCTGACCAGATGATTGACCAACCAACGGGCCGGTTCCCACTGCGGCCAAGCAGCTGAGCTGTGACCAATACAGCCCGTCAGGGTCCCTTCAGAATAGTCCTGACCCTGACAGTGACCCTCTTCACGGCCTCCCTCACTTCCTTGTTGCGAAGGGTATAGACGATGGGGTTGAGGAGAGGAGTGAGAAGGGCATACACCAAGGCGATACACTTGTCTGTGCCCTCAGAGCGGTTCCCAGGTGGCCCCACATAGACCGTGAAGGCGGAGGCATAAAAGAGGGCCACCACGATCATGTGGGAGGAGCAGGTGGAGAAGGCCTTGACCCGGCTGGCAGCCGAGGGCAGCTTCAGCACGGCCCTCAGGATGCCCCCGTAGAGTCCCCAAATGAGCACGAAGTTGCAGCCAGTGGCCACACCAATCACCGCCCCGTGCACTCGAGCGTGCCAGCCTGCGTCCACGCACGCCAACCGCATCAGCGGTGCCAGGTCACAGAAGTAGTGGGCCACCTCTTTCAGACAGAAGGGCAGGGTGGCCGTGAGGCTGGCTGGCACCAGTGCCGCTGAGAAGCCAGCCACCCACGCGGCCCCTGCCAGCCAGAACCGGACCTTTCTGGTCATGAGTGCCCGGTAGTGGAGCGGGCGGCAGATGGCCAGGTAGCGGTCCAGCGCCATGACGCCCAGCAGATGGCACTCGGTCATGCCCAGGGAGTGGAAGACGTACAGCTGGATGAAGCACACTGCTGCCGAGATGGCTGAGCGCCCACGGAGCCACGTGTGCAGCAGCGTGGGCACCGTGGCGCTGACGTACCCGAGCTCCAGGAAGGAGAGGACACCGATGAAGAAGTACATGGGCGTGGACAGTCCAGCATCCACCTGGACCAGGACAACGATGAACAGGTTCCCGGACAGTGTGAGGAGATAGAGGCACAGGGTCCCCAAGAAGGCAAGAGGTCGCAGGGTTCCGGGGACACTGAAACCAGAGAGGATGAAACTCTGGGTCCACGTGTGGTTGAGCGGATCCATGATACCTAGGAAGTACTGCAGGATCTTCCTTTCTTTGGAAAAGTCTTCCTGGTGCCAAGAACACGAAGTGTGAGCACCTAGCAGCAACCTGACATTGTCTAACCAATGCCAGTCCCTTCACAATAGAGGAATTGCACTCCCAAGGGCGGAAGTGGACGGACCCACATCATAGAATCTGCTGTTGACAGGGCTGGAACTAGAAACCAAGGCTCCTGGTCCCAGTTGAATCCTCTCTAATTTATAATATTGGGTTCTAGATACTTGGGCATCTGGATCTTGTCTCCAGTCCCCCATCAGCAAATAGGAGAGGCAAGAAAATTCCTACCTCTATCCTTCCTATAGTTTCCGATGATGAAACAACCAGCAAATCTGGGCTGTGGAGAAGAATGAAGTCATCCCCTAAAGGTGACTTCCAGGGCCTCTTTGAGGAAGCCCCACTGGAGTTTATAGACCGTGCCCATAAGGGCTGGAAGGAGAGGTGGGAAATGGCAGAGATGGGGGCACTCTGACAACAGTCCCTGACATCTGAGGTCCGCGGTGCCCGACGGTACCTCCCTTAGTAGACTCACCGTGTCTTTTGAAGTATGATCTCCACAGGAGACATGCACTGGGATCTCTTAGAGAGGAAAACCATAAGGTCAAAAGTCCCAAGCAAGAAGTCCTATAGCATAAAAAGAAGAGCCTTCTCTGAATCAGCGATTTGGTTTTAGCACCTGCTCTGTCACTGACCGGCAGGGCACCCTGAGCTGAGCAACTTCTCCTCACATACCCTCAGCTTCCCTAAAATAAACAAAAATCAGTGTTGAACAGATGTTTTCTAAGACTCTTACAACACAGAGCATTTATGGTCCCCTAAAGTCCCCGAAAAATGGTTTGGGGGGAGGGGGGAGGGAGGCGATCTACACTAACATGCCCAGAGTTCTCCTCCCACACCCTTCACCCTAACGAACCTCCCCTAGGAAAGATGGACGCCCTCCCTGGTCCTCTGCTTCTACTACACTCACCTCTGCTGCCCTGTCCCTGCCCGTTACCTGACCGTGTGGATGACATTAACACTCATGGCACCCTCCTCAACATCGCTTGCCCCCCAAGACTCTGCCCTACTTATATCTCATGCTCCGGGACACACTGGTCTCTCTGGGGCTCCTTGCTGCGTGCTCCCTGGGGTTGCCGGGGTGACTAGCCGTCTCCAAGGGGTTCCTCTGGGGCAGGAAGTGGGGCACGGGAAAAGTGAAGCAGATCCACTCTGTTTCTCAAACACCTTTTCTCAGCCCTGCAACCCTGATTGTTGGGTTCTGGAGTCCCGTGTCTTCAAGTTCCAGAGAGCTTTCTCCAAGGAGAGAGAGCCCACCTCCCATAATCTCGGGCACACACGGACAGTAACACCTTGGGGACCCCAGAAGTGTCTCCTTCCTAAAAACTGCCTTGGTAAGAGACTTCTCTATCAGCTTCATTTGCACCAAAGACAAGGGCTGGGTGACCCCGGAGGACTGAGCCATGAATTTGCCCGCAACTAGCTTTGCCCTGGTTTGAGGAAGATCAGCTGCACACGATTCTCTTCTTGTCCATGACAAGCATCACCGCTCCTTCCTGAGCACATATGCTACTACTCATTCACTGAGCCCCCCAGCACTGCGTGTCTACTGTGTGCCCAGCACCATCGCAGACACGGCCATCGCTGCCACCGCCACCATCGTGACTACGACACGGGACGCCCACGTGCTGCTGACCCCGCTTCCCACCATCACGCTCCATTTATAACCACCGGGATCATCGTCGTAAAGGTCCTGCAGTCAGCTGTGGCACCCTGACCTCAACTGGACACCATGCACGTGCCTGCACTGGACGGGTAGAGAGGCCATATAAATAGTAGACTGAAAGCATTAATCCACTGGAGACTACTGGATGTCCACCACCTACGTCTGTGGATTCAAATGTGGTTTAACATCTAGGAATCAGAAGCAAAGGACAAGATAATAGCAAAAGTAACCCGGCTATCAGGACATTCACCATGAAAGATTTGCGCATAGACCACATAAACGCAGAACAAACTCTCTTCAGGTCAACCTAGAAAATCTTGAGAGAGCTGGAGTTGTTTAGTTGGTTTTGAGAAGTTTCTTTAGAAAATTATGTAACCTCTCTTTTTTTTTTTAATATGAAATTTATCGTCAAATTGGTTTCCATACAACCCCCCGTGCTCATCCCAACAGGTGCCCTCCTCAATGCCCATCACCCTCTTTCCCCTCCCTCCCACCCCTCATCAACCCTCAGTTTATTCTAAGTTTTTTTTCTAAATTTTTTATTACATTTATTTATTTTTGAGAGAGAGAGAGAGAGACAGCGCAAGTGGGGGAGGGACAGAGAGAGAAGAAGACACAGAATCCGAAGCAGACCCCAGGCTCTGAGCTGAGAGCACAGAGCCCGACTCGGGGCTTGAACTCACTTGAGATCATGACCTGAGCCAAAGTTGGACACTCAACCGACTAAGCCACCCAGGCACCCCTTATTCTCAGTGTTTAAGAGTCTCTTATGGTTTGCCTCCTTCCCTCTCTGTAACTTTTTCTCCCCTTCCCCTCCCCCATGGTCTTCTGTTAAGTTTCTCAGGATCTGCATAAGAGTGAAAACATAGGGGGCGCCTGGGTGGCGCAGTCGGTTAAGCGTCTGACTTCAGCCAGGTCACAATCTCGCGGTCCGTGAGTTCGAGCCCCGCGTCGAACAGGCTCAGAGCCTGGAGCCTGTTTCCGATTCTGTGTCTCCCTCTCTCTCTGCCCCTCCCCCGTTCATGCTCTGTCTCTCTCTGTCCCAAAAATAAATAAACATTGAAAAAAAAAAGAGTGAAAACATAGGGTATCTGTCTTTCTCTGTATGACTTATTTCACTTAGCAAAACACTCTCCAGTTCCATCCATGTTGCTACAAAAGGCCAGATTTCATTCTTTCTCATTGCCAGGCAGTATCCCATTGTATATATAAACCACAACTTCTTTCTCCGTTCATCAGTTGGTGGACATTTGGGCTCTTTCCATAATTTGGCTATTGTTGAAAGTCTGCTATAAACGTTGGGGTACATGTGCCCCTATGCATCAGCACTCCTGTATCCCTTGGGTAAATTCCTAGCAGTGCTATTGCTGGGTCATAGGATAGATCTATTTTTAATTTTTTGAGGAACCTCCACACTGTTTTTCAGACTGGCTGCCCCAGTTTGCATTCCCACCAACAGCGGGTTCCCATTTCTCCACATCCTCTCCAGCATCTACAGTCTCCTGATTTGTTCATTTTAGTCACTCTGACTGGCGTGAGGTGTTGAGCCTATATTCCACATCATCTGAACACCTGACTTTCCTCCAGGATGGATGCTTGCAACTGACATTTGACAAAATTTCTGCATTCTCCATAGTCCCAAACACCAAAATACCCCTGATTTGCAGTCTTATTTATAGATCTGTAGGATTCTGAGACAGACTTCCCCCATGCTTTGTAGAGCCCAGCTGGATATCACCTGGTCTGGCAATAAGTGTATTATAATAACTGTGCGCTTGCCTTCAGAAACCTATCAATGTGACACACACATGTGTTTATAAGAAACAAACCCAGATCAATCCAATAATATATGCCAAAGTCTTGGCAGTTTATATGAATAAGAAGTGAGGTGTTTGACCTAATTGCAAAAAAAACAGAGAAAATAAAAATTGGAGGGTTGCTTGGCTCAGAAATGTATTTATTTTCTTCTCGGGTCATCCTCCACCAGCAGGGTGGGCTCACCTAATATTTTTTCTGCGTTAGAAACTGAGCAAGAGTAAAGAGCAACTTCCGATGCCTCCATTAAGAAATTTATAATGTAGCAAAAAAGACTACTGAGAACCCTATTACGGTGTTAAGGGAAGAAAGGATTTCCAAAGTGCCGACATTTTACAATATGAGTGTTAATATTTCTTAAAAAGCCTTTGGGCAGGGAAAGATGAAAAATAACAGATAGTAAGTGTTTAAAATGATTTTATAATGGGGCACCTGGGTGGCTCAGTTGGCTGAGCATCCAACTTAGGCTCAGGTCATGATCTCGCAGTTCCTGAGTTCGAGCCCCCTATCAGGCTCTGTGTTGACAGCTCGGGCCCTGGGGCCTTCTTCAGGTTCTGTGTGTGTGTCTCTCTCTCTGCCCCTCCCCTGCTTGTTCTCTGTCTCTGTCTCTCTCTCTCATAAAAAATAAATAGTAAAAAATAATAATAATAAATAAAATCATTTTATAAGTGATTTTTTATTTTTATTCATAAATATTCTGTATCATGGACATAAGTAGATGTAATATTGTTCTCCAAGAGAAAAAAGTGATCCAAAGGTTAGAAAAGTTTCATCAAAAGCAGCTGAAATTATATGAAGAGAGGAAAAATCACAGTGATTCTGTTATTCATTAGGTATATTTAAGTTATTGAATGCTCTTTATTTTCCACACTGCCTATTAGGGAAAGTATGAGGTGTATAAAACATCCCTTTCTTCAAGATGCTTGATTTGGAGTGAGGGAGACAGACCCCAAAATGGGCATTTATAAAAGAACATGGGCACTTAAGTGTATGAAGAGGTATTCAACCTGACTCATCATAAGAGTCATAGAAATTTACATACATCGAGGTACTTTCCTCACCATCGGTTTTGACAACGATTCAAAAGTTTAAAAATACCCTTTGCTGTCAAGGCTGCAGGGAAACATTCTCACGCATTGCTTCCAGGAGGACAGAATAGTTAAGAAATTTGAAGGAAAATTTAGCAATGCTTTCGTACACGACACATTCACTTCCGCATAGCAATCCCACCTCTAAGAATCTGTCTTACAGATATGCGTGCGCACATATGTGAAATGACATGGACACAGAGGTTTTCATTGTGATTCTGTTTGTAATACCAAGACATGTCATTATAGCGACACAGTGCAATCATGTATCCTGGTTTGCCCAGGTGAGTTCCAGTCAATGCCTTTTTGTCAGGGATAATTATCCATAGAGCCCCACTTCGTTCTGAAAAGTGCTTGGGTTTATTTAACTGGAAACTATATAAGCATCTGGGTGATGGAGTGTTAGCTTTAATGCTACCACAGAGTTTGTGGTCTGAATATGTATGTGTGCCTGTACACATCATGCTTTGGCTCCTTCCTTCTTCTGTGCTGACAACAGTCTATCACTACAGATGAGAGAAATAAGTCAATAAAATACTGTACAACCTCGGTTTACGAGCATAATTCGTCCCGAAAACATGCTTGCGATCCAAAGCATTTGTGTATCAAAGTGAATTTCCCCATGAGAAATAATGGAACCTCAGAGAGTTCATTCCAAACCCCAAAATATTCATATTAAAATGATTATAATACAAAATAATAAAGAAAATACAAACTATTAAAAAAATAAACAAGTTAACCTGCACTTACCATTGAAAACCTTTGTGAATGTGTGGGGGAGACAAGAGAGAGGAGGGTTATTGTGTAGGACTTTCACTATCACTAACAGATGTTGGTTACAATACAATAGCAATAAACTCTTGTCATAGGCTGTATTTAACGTAACTGGCAATAAGGCATCAGAGAAAAGGTCTATATCCGCAGGCAGCCTGACCTAGAAGGAAGCAAAACATTCCTAAGCTTACTCTCGTACGGAAAAGCAAAGGACTGTCCCTACGTGCTTTGAAGTGACAAAAAAATACACGAGTGCCAGTGTGGGCACCTTCCAACGTTCTGAAAAAATCAGCGATTTCTGCCAAACACCGTGGCCTGAGACCGAGCATGTGAGCATGGGAGACGATCACCCACAATCCCTCAGCAAGAGAGAAGAACCATTGGCTCAGTTGTGATCACGTGACATTTGACATCACGCACATCATGTCATATTGCACGGCATCGCTCGTTATCGAGTTAAAATTTGTTAGAAATGTTTGCTCGTCTTGCAGAACACCCGCAGAGCAAGTTACTCCCAATCCAAGGTTTTACTGTATAGACATATCTATCTGTATCTAGTGTATATATATAGTATACAGAAAAAGATGTATATAGGATATAGTATATAGACATGAGTATATATATATATTTATATATAAGTATATAAATAGTTTAGTCTATAGAAATAGGTATACATATAGAGTATATGTAGAAATAAATATACATAGATAGTGCATAGAAATAGGTGTATATTCTTATTTCTTTCCTTCTAGACTGATGTGGGTGAGAGGGATGGCTGCTGGCCGGGCTTTGGGAAGGGGACCTGGTCCCTGTCACCCTGGCTCGATCCTTAGGATCCAATCACACATTCCTTTTTTACTCAGCAGTGGGCAGACACGCAGACCCCGTGCTAGAAGGTAGCGGTGACTTTTGGGCTCCTCTGGGTTGTCAGGTAGGCATGCATGTCCCCACAAGAGGACTACAGGCCCCAGGGCTCCCTGCAAGGACCTGGACAATGGCCAGCAATGCCTTCAGACCATCGCTGGGGAAATGCGTTGGCCCATGACCACCCCTCAGGAAGAAGAACTGAGAGAGCACCGTGCAGGAGAAGAAAAAAAGGGTGAAGACCCCCAATCCAGGCATTGAGGGCAAAGTGTAGATTCTGCAAGGGCAGGGAGAAGCACACAGAAGGTTCCAGGCTGATTTGGGAACCTAGGCCAGGAGAAAACACTTGCTTTGGAGTCTTAACAGGTCCACTGACTCACACGGGACAGCAAAGAGAAATACGGAAAAAACTGGGCGTGCTCTGGGGTGCCCGGGGGACTCAGGCGGTTAACCTTCCAACTTCGGTTCAGGCCATGATCTCACCATTCGTGAGTTCAAGCCCCGCATCGGGCTCTATGCTGACAGCTCGGAGCCTGGAGCCTGCTTCGGATTCTGTCCCCCTCTCTCTCTCTGCCCCTCCCCACTTGCATTCTCTCTCAACATAAATAAACATTAAAAACAAACAAACAAACAAAACAAACACTGGGCCCTCTCCAAGGAAAGGAATCCCCCTGCAGAAACCTATATGGCAAATTGGAATAATGACCGTTGCTTACGTAGTGTTTGTTTTGAAAGTACAAAATAATTTAACCCTCCCAAGAATTACTTAAATAAGATTCCACTGTGCAACCCATTTTCCAGATGGGACTGAGTGCCTGGTCCGAGCAGGAAAGTGGTAGAGACAATGATCAATTGAATCAGGGACACGGGCTCAAAGGCCCTTCTCTAACCATGACCCTGCCCTGCCTCCAGGATAGTGAGGCTTCTTCATTACATGTGGAACACCTCTTAGCCATCGGGAGCACTGAAGTGTTCGGCACCTTGCATGTTTTGTTTCCTTTCATGGTGATAGAACTGTGTGGTGGAAATGATATATATGTGAAAGGTGAGAAAAATGGATGTTTGCAGAGAGGTTGTGTGTTTTACCGACATCAATGAAAGTGAAAGAAATGGGGTTTGGGCCAGCACCTTCCCCTCTCCGTGCTGGATGTCCAGATCTGACCCACAGGGGCCTCGTTTGGGCACTGCTTTCTGTAAGCAGTGTTGCAGTCGTGGAATCAAAGCTCCGCAAGCAGGAGGCGATGTGACCGGCCACGCGCTGCAGGGAGGACAAGGCCGCAGGTCTTGCCAAGGTCATGCCCGCCCGGTGAACTGCTGACCCGGGATTGGGTCCGTGTCTTTTCACAGCAAGTCCCGGAACCTTTGTGGCGTTTTGTTCTGGGTTTTTGTTTTTGTTTTTGTTTTTGTTTTCAATTTTTACAGCAAAACTATTAAAAACAAGTTTACGAGGACAGTGACCTGTCTGCCATGTCTTTGTCACGAACAGCGGGGCCTATCACCTCCCTGACCCTCAATTCACTGGTCTGAAAAGTGAAAAGACTGACCTAGATGATCTCAGCCAAGGAAGCAGTTGGGAGCCAGGGGAGAAACCAGGGTGTAGGGAGAGGCCTGGGCTTCCGGTCCCCATCTCTACTTTCCCTTTCAGTCTGTTTTCCACTTTGGTGCGTGTCTGCTTCGTGTATTATGTTCTAAGGCCGTTTGTTTGAAAACGGGAGATCAGACGATTTCCTGGGTGTCTCTGCTGTTTCTTGAAGAGTGTCTGCTTCTCATCAGGCTAGGCCACAGGATGTGGAAAGGACATGAAGCAGGAAAGCGTCCCCGATCCCCGGCTGCCCGCCCACCCACGGCGGACACAGACAAGTATACATTCTGAACAGGTAACACAATGCAGCGTCCTCACGCAAAGAGTCAACAAGAGTAGGGCCTCGGGCGTATGGGTTGGGGTCTGGGAACCAGGGCCTAGATGATGGCCTAACTTAGTTAAAAATCCCTACTAAAGGCCAGGGGGAGAGGTGCATTGAGGATGGAGAAACTGAGGCAGGTCTGAGCCCTCTGGTATATACTCATGACTCCTCTGTTTCTGAGAAACTGGGTGCACTAAGAAACTAGGGATGAGTCTGTTAGTATATCTGGGAGCCATAGGCCAGGGAAGGGAGAATTGGGGTAGCGATGAGCTCTGACATTTTCTGAATCTGTTGTCTTGAATTACGTCTCCCACTTACCCCCTGCTTATATGCCCTTCCTCTCCATCCATTCTAGACTGTCCCAAATCAGCAAACCATCTCCCTACCTACCTATATGGGTCCTTTTCAAACAATGTCCTCCCCCCCACACACACCCCCACCCCAGGCATGAACACCAGATCCGTCCTTTTTCTAGTAGCCTAGACTAGTGAAAACATTCTGAACCTCAGTTTCCTCACGTATAAGGTTATATCCCCACTTGAGGGGGCACTCAGTAAGTAATATTTCTGCTATCTATTACAACTAGTTTGTCGGCGGTAAATATGTAGGTACGGACTAAAAATTACTGATGGTTGGTCTGAATGGGCTGAGAGATCGGGAACTCTGAATGTCATTTCAACAGACCTCAAAGAATAAACCCACATAGTGTCTGTTCTGGGAAAGCCCCCAGAGGCTCAGGCCTCTACTTGCGAGATGGGGAGGCCACGCGTGTCCTGTCCTCCTCGCCTCGGTGCAGAAGCACTCCAGAGGCAGGAGAGTGTTTGCTGGGCAGCACAGAGCTGTGCCCACATGTGGGGCCTAAGGGAATCCTTCCCTAGGAAGGACCAGCATCCAAGGGCTGGATGATGGCCTAAGTCAGTTAAAAACGCCTATTAATGGCAGAGGGCAGAGAGGAGGGGGAAACTGAGGCCTCCGATATACTAGTGCAGGTCTTGTTTCTGCCACTTCTGACACAGATCCCGGGGCGTGTCAATAGCCTCTCTGCTCACGCCGGCAGCGTGAGATGGCCCTGGCGATCTTGGAGCAGTGTGTCCGGAACAAGCCTCAGACACTGCCCTGCTTCTCGGTTAGATCTCACGCAGTTTTGCTGACCTTCCATATCCTTAACCAGCCCACTTTGGTCCAGCAGAGGCACCTTGGGGCCACCGCTGAATGGTCCCCTGCCACAGGCATCCTGTCAGAAGGAGCTGGGTACCTAGGATTCCCCCAGGGAAGCCTGACAGCCAGCCCCATCCAGCCAAGGAATCCCTCCCACGACACTTTTCTTCTGAGCACCTCAGGGGACAGAGTAAGGGGCTAACAAGTTTGCTAATAAGAAGACAAACGAGCTGTTTAATTGAGCTGGGGAAGCCAGAGGGTGAGGCAAGAGTCCTGTTCCCCGGAGGGGCCTCTGCCTGCTTAATGATGCACGGTCTGAACTTGGTAATTATCAGCATTTTGCCTCCATCCTGCTACACACCCCCCCCCCCCCCGCCCCCTGCCGGAGTTGTGAGCGGCGGACTCTTTTCTGCTTGCCTCCCTCAATTAACACTAATTGGGAACATGGGAACGCAGACCCAGGATGTCAAAAAGACAGCCTCAGAACACCATACTTCGGAGAGACTTTTCCCCAGGCCCGGTCAGGAGACACCAGGGTCCCAGCTTCGCCTGAGCCACACCGAACTGTCCCTCCCGTCACACGAGGCACTGTGCATGCGGTGTGGCTTCCGCAGGCCTGAGTTGTAATCTAGGCTCGGACTCTGCCTAACAGATTCAGAGTCGGCCACACATGTTCCCTGACCTATATTTTCATAGCACCTGAAACGTGGAGGTCGGATTTTATGATTTTTGCGTGGCTTCTTTGAACTCTAATTTTAGCAACCATGATAAATGTGTTTTTTTGTTCTGATACCCAGGAAAACAGCATCAAGAATCAAGAGTAGTAGACTAACTTATGCTTTAAAAAAAAAAAAAAAAAAAGAAGTTTCTTGAGGGTGGGGGAAGTGAAAGAGACACAGGGCATATGATAGACAAATGTGTGCCCCGCTCCCCCCAAAAGAGGGGCGTATACCATCTGAGCTCAAAGGAAGGAATTGCTAACACTTGTTTGCCCTTTCAGAGAGTTTTTTAAACTCTCACTTCCTTTTTAAGAAAAAAAAAAAAAAGATTATAATTTCCTTCTAGAAAAAAATGAAATGGTCTGGTCCCCTACCTGTCCCCTGCCTGTCAGCACATGCCTGCTTGTCTGTGTACCTATTCACACATACACAGCACTGAGTCTCCCGGCTCTCCGGGCGACTCAGCCATCAGAACCACAAAGGCAGCGTTCGGTGTTGGCAATCATAGGGAAGAACACGCAGTCGAGAAAACCTTGTGTTTGAATTCCACTGTGCACAAATCAGCAGTTATGAAATGTTGTGCAATTTAGCGAACCCCTTTTGGCCTCGTTTTGAAAACTGTTAATGTCAATGACGCCTACCTCGAAGGTTGTCGCAGGAACTGGGATCATTTACGTTGGCCTGCCCTAGGTGCTGCAAGAACAACATCGAACTTGGTCGATTGCTGTTATTATCCGCATTGTACTTACGCACCCAATTCCTAACAGAACCAAAGAGATGACTCTTGACATCTGTTGAGTAGCCGTCCTTTGAAGCGTTTGACAAAGGGCATAAATCCAAACGAGTGTTAGGTCTGTGGAGTCAGCGTGTCCCTTCCCAAGTCCTACGATCACACAGAGATTAGTTAAAAGCGGTCAGAACCACTTGTGACACTGAGCCAGACTGTTCCCTTCTAGGATCCTACCTGCTCCGGACAAGAGGCAAGCACACCAGAATGTTTTCTAGGAGATCCCACGTAGAACATAGGGCATCACAACTAACGCGTCAGCCTTCATGAGTTATCGGGAGGAATCAAGGGGCGTGAGAAAGGACCCTGACCAAAGCTGAAGTTCAGTCAGTATTAAGGCCCTGTCTCTTCCCCTTTTAGAAATGCCCAGGCTGCTGAAATCCGCCCTCCCCACCCCCCGCCCCCCTCACCACAGTTCGATCACTTCTCAGCTTGCCCACAGGGTTTCACATTAGCTCTGGTCTTCCTGTGTGTTCTGTTGCAAAGAAATCTTCAGCTGCCTTTGAATAACATAGCACAGCCTTTTCTTTAAAAAAAGAAAGAGACTTTATTTTTTTCAGGGAGGTTTTAGGTTCACAGCAAAACTGAGCAGAAATTACAGATCTCCATTATACCCCCTGCCCCACACATGCATAGCTTCCCCTACCGTCAGCATCCTGCACCAGAGTGGCCTGTTTATGACAATTGATAATGACGCGTCATTATCACCCAAAGCCCATAGTTTGCATTAGGGCTCAGTCTTGGTGGTGCACATCCGTGGGTCTGGACATGTGTACAATGACATGTATCCATTACAGTCTCATTCGCTGTGGTTTCGCTGTGTTCCACATTTCTCCCCTACTCCCTAGCAATCACGGATCTTTTTACTGGCTCCGCACCTTGGTCTTCTCCAGAATGTCCCACGGTTGGAATTTTTCAGTATGTAGGCTTTGCAGGTTGGCTCCTGCCATTTAATAATATGCAGTTAAGTCACCTCCAGATCCTTCCAGGGCTTCACAGCTCATCGCTGTTTATAACGGTCCGTTGTCTGAATGTATGTGTGATGTTAGTTTGGGCTAAGACAGTCAGCTTTCTTTTCTGCAGACAGCCTCAGAACGTTTGCCCACATTAGCTCTTGGGAAGCCTCATCCGTCTTGCGGATCAGGTGGGGGCTTGCCACAATACCGTCGGTGAGCTGGTGCCATTTATTTGCCATGTCAGGGTTTATGGTACTCCAGAATGCATCCACTGTGTCGCAGAAAAAAAACACTACAGAACAAAGGGTTCATCAGGCCCCCGAAACTTCAAGAAGCTCCCTGGGAAAGAGAAATTGTATTTACTCACGATGAATGCAGAAAGCGTGTGTGATCGAGATTTTAATCATTGCGATAAGGCAGCCTAGTCAAGAGGCAGCTAGTGCCAAACTCCTTTGATATGTTTGAGTAAGAACTTCCATTTATAATGACCTTCTATGTCTTTGAAGTTTCCGGCCTGCCAATTATTAAAAACGGGGTGAATGCATAGGTACCATTTGAACCAAAACAATGTCACAGATGGCCCGCCCCCTTTCCAGAAGATGCAGTCAAGTACTAGTAGATATAGGTGCCTCAACCAGTGTCTCCTGTCACTGCTGGTCCTTGAACGGGAACATACGGGGACGTAGCTGGGTGGCACGCCTTTCCCCGACAATAGGCTGGGTCTCATTCTAGGGCCTATGGGTTTCTCAGGACCCACATGTAAGTGAGGTGAAAAAGAAAAATCTAATGTTCAAAATCCTTTCAGCCCCTGATATTTTTAGGTCAAAAAAGCAAAAGAGGAACTACTTAGCTATTGTTTCTCCTTGTGGCGAAATTACTATTTACAGACAGGAAACTTCGATTTCTCTGGCTGCTGAGATAGAAATCTACAAGCCTGAGATGTGGAGCCTCAAAATCGCTCCCTAAACATGTAACTTCTTTCCCCTTAGAAGTGAGCACGGTGTGAAACAGATGTCAACAACCAGGTTTTTCGCCAGGTTTTTTCTGGCTGGTTTCATTTTTCCTTGCTATCTCTCAGAAAGCTTCATTTTCTCCGCCCTTCCTGAGATGATCGCATCCTGAAGGTGCTCTGCAGGGGTTCTCTGACATTTTATTCATTCAGTCAAGAGGGTGGTGTCTGCATTTCTGAGCACTGGGGTGGAGGATGCATCCAGTGAGGTGCGGTCTGCGAAAATTTCTCCAGAAAAGCCCCGGGGGGTAGAGTCAGAAACCACAAGATCACAGTGGAGAATTAATCATAAGATTGTCTGGGAGCATAAGGGCTGTGTCAACAATATGCAGGTAAGTGAAAATGGATTCAAATCCTTCCCCTATGTAGGTGGAAAATAGACATCCTTTATTCTACCGCCCCTGAGGCCTGAACAAAGGAAAATGTGTTTTGTCTATAACAAATTGAAAATTCATTCTCACGTGTGTACTGACATACGTTGGCATTTAGAGGAAAGTTTTGTTTTGTCCACCGGAGGATGAGTAGGAAACTTGGGGACTGGTGTTGGACCTGTGTAAAAGACAGGACATTAGCACGAGAAAATCAGCATGAGCTAATATTAAGCAAAAGAAGAATCAGGACGTAAAAGCTCTATTCTGCGGTATTAACACTGTGGTATTATCTGGAATTTAGAGTACGCATGAGGAGATACTTTCTCAGTTCTACAAACAAGCTTGCACCAAAATGGGGCTTCTTTTCTTTGTCACGAGTCTGTTTAATTTATTCTGAGGTTTATTCTATGACAAGGGCCAGAGGCATTATTTCAACACTTTTGGAACTCCTTTACTTAGTCATGGACAACTTTCAGTGGTGCCAATGGATAAGGGAGAATTTTAAGTGCGTCACTTAGCTTTGGTATATATTTTGCCTTTTTTGTTTTCTCCAAGCTTCTATTTAAATCCAAGTTAGTTAACATATAGATAGTCTTGGTTTCAGGAGTAAAATTTAGTGATTCATCACTGACGTGTAACACCCAGGGCTCACCACAAGTGCCCTCCTTAAAGCCCATCGCCCGCTTAGCCACTCCCACCCCCACCTCCCTCCATCAACCCTCGGTTTGTTCTCTGTCATTAAGAGTCTCTTCTAGTTTGCTTCCCTATTTTTCCTTTCCCCTATGTTCATCTGTTTGGGTACTTTGATTCCACATATGAGTGAAATCATACGGTATTTGTCTTTCTCTCACCCACTTATTTTGCTTAGTGTGATGCACTCTAGTTCCATCCACGTCATTTCAAAGGGCCAGATTTCATTCTTTTTGATGGCTAAGTAGTATTCCATAGTGTAGACATAACACCTCCTCTTTATCCATTCATCAGCTGATGGACACTTGGGCTCTTTCCATACTTTGGCCATTGTTGATGGTGCTGCTATAAACATTGGGGTGCACGTGCCCCTTCGAATCAGTATTTCTGTATCCTTTTGGTAAATACCAACAGTGCAATCGTTGGACTGTAAGGTAGTTGTAGTCTTAGCTTTTTGGGGAACCTCCATACTGTTTTCCAGAGTGGCTGCACCAGTTTGCATCCCCACCAGCAGTCTGCATCCTCACCAACCCCTGTTGTTTTCTGGGTTGTTAATTTTAGCCACTCTGACAGGTGTTAGGTGGTATCTCATTGTGGTTGTGATTTCTATTTCCCTGATGATGAGAGATATTGAGCATCTTTTCATGCGTCTGTTGGCCATCTGGATGTCTTCCTCAGGAAAGTGTCTGTTATGGTCAGGTACATGATGAATATTTTCGAATTATTTCATGTGTGCTTGAGAAGAGTTTATAAGTGTGGGATTCAGAATCCTGTAGGTTAAAGTTTCTTAAGCTTGTTAATTGTGTTGGTCAAATCTTCTAAATCTAAATCTCAACTATTTTTTTTTAATTTGCTCTTTCAACAGTTGAGAGATGATAAAATCTCAACCTCTAATGGTGATTTTGTCAGTTTCTCATTGTCATTCTCTTGATTTCAACCATATGTTTTTATATATAGCTTGCATACCTATACAAGTGTATACACCACGTGTGCATATGTGAAAATAAAGGAAACAAATTGACTAATGCTGCCATAAATGTAAAGTGATAAATTATATATATATTTATTTATTATATTAGAACATAATTTAATTTTGAGAGTTGAATATTTTGTCCTTCTGTAGTGAAACTACCTGTACTGACATTTTTTTTTTTTTTGTAAATCTTTATTTTAAGCTACCCTACTAACCTGGCTTTCTTCAAGGTAAGGCTTGAATAATATAAGTTTTTCTAAGTTTTTGTGAAGTGACTTAATGCTTTATGTGCATTTTGTCAATGATGCGTAGCTGGATTTGTTTTTTAATCCAAATGGAAAACATTGGTCTCTGAGCTGCTGACTTCAGTTCACGTATGTATGTATTTATGACGATTTTTTTATATTTTCCAAGTTTAGCTTTATTTTATTTTATTTACTTATTTTTTTAATATATGAAATTTATTGTCAAATTGGTTTCCATTCAACACCCAGTGCTCATCCCAAAAGATGCCCTCTTCAATGCCCATCACCTACACTCCCTCCCTCCCACCCCCATCAACCCTCCGTTTGTTCTCAGTTTTTAAGGGTCTCTTATGCTTTGGCTCTCTCCCACTCTAACCTCTTTTTTTTTTCCTTCCCCTCCCCCATGGGTTTCTGTTAAGTTTCTCAGGATCCACATAAAAGTGAAAACATATGGTATATGACGATGTTTTAATTTGATTCTGCCATCTTAGTTTATTTCAATTTGCTTTCTTTTTCTCCCTTCTTGCCAAGTCCCCTTAAAATTTTTTTTAATCTACTGGAAAGAAGTTTGTTTTCCTTTTTATTTTATTTTATTTTTTTAATATATCTTCTCTCAAATACAAATGCCTTAGGACACTCCCGTATCCTCTGGTTCCTGACCTCCGGTTACTATGTTGATATACTTCCTGTTTTCTTCTCTTTCATTCCGGCTTCACTTATTTGTAAGACTGCTGATGAAGATATTTGTTAATGCTTACTTCCCTTCTGACCTCCAACATTTCGTAGATTTATTCTTTTCTATTAAATAGTTCTTGCCAATGAGTTGTTGGCATGGGTCTTTGTTACGCAAAATTTCTGAAGCTTTGAATCTGAGAATTATTTTGCTTTAATTGTGGTAAAATACATGTAACATAAAATGTACCATCTTAACCATTGTTAACTATACCGTTCAGTAGTGTTAAGAACATTTACATGGTCATGTGACCAATCTCCAGACCTCTTTTCATCTTGCAAAACTGAAACTCTGTCCCCATCTAACAACATTTTCCCAATTCTCCCTCCCCCAGGCCCTGGCAAACACCAGAAATATGACTTTCGTTCCTCATGAATTTGAATACTCTTGGTACCTCATACAAGTGTAATCATGTAAGTATTTGTCTTTTTGTGACTGTCTTACTTCACTTAGCATAATGTTCTCAAAGTTTATCCATGCTGCAGCAGGTGTCAGAATTTCCCTCCTTTGATTTTCTTTTTGCTATAAATGAACATATTTATTTATTATTTATTCAATCATTTAGTCATTTATTTTAATTCAAGTATAATTAACATATAGTGCTATATGCGTTTCAGATGTACAATAAAAAACAGACTCTTAAATATAAACACCCAACTAGTGGTTGCCAGAGGGGAGGTCAGGAAGGAAATGGATGAAATGGGTGATAGGGGTTAAGAATGCACTTATTGGGGCGCCTGGGTGGCTCAGTTGGTTAAGTGTCCAATTCTTGATTTCACCCCAGGTCATGATCTCATGGCCATGAGATCAAGCCCCACATTGGGCTCTGTGCTGAGCGAGGAGCTTCCTTAAGATTCCCTCTCTCCCTCTGTGCCTCTCACTTGTGTATGTGCACTCTCTCTCTCTTTCTGTCTTTCAAAAAAAATAAATGAAAATTAAGAAATTAAAGCCACAGCAAAAGAATGCACTTATTGTGATGAGAATTCCCTTCCTTTTTAAAGTGAAATAATATTCCATTGTATCATATACCACGTTTTATTTATTCACTCACCCACTAACGACCACTCACATTGCTTCAATGTTTTGGTTGTTGTGAATAAGGCTGCAATACACATGGGTGTGTAGATATTTCTTTGAGGTACGGTTTTCACTTCTTTGTGGGTGTATGCCTAGGAGTGGAATTCCCGGATCATAATAATGCTGTTTGTAATTTTTTGAGGGTCCTCCATATTGTTTTCACAACCATGGCACCATTTTACATTTCGAACAGCGGCACAACAAGCGTCCTGACTTCTCTACATCCTCACTGATACTTGTTCTTTTCTGTATGAGAGTAGCCATCTTAGTCGATGTGGTATGGTATCTCATTGTGTTTTACTTCAGTTTCCACGATGACTATTCTATAATGAGTATGGATTACCATTGAGCATTTTCTCATATGCTTATTGTCCATTTGTATAGCATTTAAAAAAAAAGTCTATTCAAGTTCTTTGCTCATTTTTACATCAGGTTGTTATTCTCTGAGTTGTAAGGGTTTTTTATAGCCTAGATATTAACCCCTTAGCAGATATATATATTTTGCAAATGGCTTCTGTCATTCCAAAGGAAAAGGTTTCCTCCTCACTCTGTAGATTTTGTAGCTTGATGCACAGTTTTTCAATTTGATGTGGTCAGATTTCTGTGTTTATCTTTTCTTGACTGTACGCTGGGAGCCACATTGAGGAAACCATTGCCAAGTCCACTGTCATAAACCTTTTCTCTAATATTTTCTGAGTGTTTTACCATTTTATCCCTTATGTCTAGTTCTTTCATACATTTGAGTTAATTTTGGTATATGGCGTAAGTCCGATTTCATTCATTTGCATATGAATATCCTGACTGCCCAACGTCATTTTTACAAGTTTTTTTAAATGTTTATTACTTATTTTTGAGAGAGACAGAGAAACAGAGTGTGAACAGGGGAGGGGCAGAGAGAGAGGGAGACACAGAATTCAAAGCAGGCTCCAGGCTGCGAGCTGTGAGTACAGATCCCAGTGTGGGGCTTGAACCCATGAACCGTAAGATCATGACCTGAGCCGAGGTCAGACGCTTAACCCACTGAGCCACCCAGGGGCCCCAGGCCCACCATCATTTTGGGGAAGAAACTAACACCAAAAACTGTCCTTTATCAGTCAAAAGGTCTTGGTACCCGGGTCAAAAATCACTTAACCAGCCATTCTGACTGGTGTGAGGTGATATCTCATTGTGGTTTTGATTTGCATTTTTCTGATGGTTGATGATGTTGAGCATCTTTGTATGTGTCTGTTGGCCATCTGGATTTCTCCTTTGGAAGAATGCCTATTTAGGTTCTCTGCCAATTTTTAATCAGATTATTTGCCATTTTAGTGTTGCGCTGTATGAGTTCTTTATATATTTTGTATATTAACCTCTTATTGGATAAATCATTTGCAAATGTCTTCTCCCATTTAGTAGGTTGCTTTTTTGTTTTGTCAGTTATTTCCCTTACTTTGCAGAAGCTTTTTGTTTTGGTGTAGTTCCAAGAGTTCATTGGACTTTTGTTTCCCTTCTCTGAGGAGACATATTTATAAATGTGTTGCTAAGGCCAATGTCCAAGAGACGATTGCCTGTATAATTTTTAGGAGTTTTATGGTTGCACGTCTCACATTTGGGTCTTTAATCCATTTTGAGTTTATTTTTGTGTATGGTATAAGGAAGTGGTCCAGTTTCATTCTTTCTCATGTAGCTGTCCAGTTTTCCCAACGCCATTTGTTGAAGACGGTCTTTTCTCCATTGTATATTCTTACATTCTATGTTATAGACAAAACAAGTGTTGCTGAGGATGTGGAGAAAAAGGAACCCTGTACACTGTTGATGGGAATGTAAATTGGTGCAGCCACTGTGGAAAGCAATATGGGGTTTCCTCAAAAAACTAAAAATAGAAATACAGTATAATCCAGTCATTCCACTGCTGAGTATTTACCCAGAGAAAATGAAAACACTAATTCAAAAAGATATGTCAGCATGAGGGCGGTTGACTTGTGCACTGTGAGCCACACAGGATGGGGTACACCGGGCCTCACCAATATGGGGGGCTACCTTCTGTGACTTCCAGAGGGCAAGGCCCTAACTGGAGTCAGTCTCAGGTTATGTACGTTAGTCCTACAACAATATAAAACTCAGTGGGTCCTGTGCCCTGGGAAAAGGTTTATTCGGTCCACAAAAATAACCCTTTTCTGCAATGAACCCCCCCACCAAAGGGGAGCATTTGTTTAACTGGGGTCTCTGGAGGAAGCACAATTGGGGGTTTATGCAAAGGTACAAATACTCTCAGGAAGGATCCCTACCCTTAGTGCTATGAAATATTTAGTCCCATCCTCTGATTTACTGGTACATCGCATGATTTATTCTTCAACTGTATTTTCCTGTTGTCATATCTCAAGTGTGCGGATTCCTGAACCGTGTTACCCACGGAGGGACATGTCAAGAGCACAGAGTCACGAATAGAGGATGAAATCTACTCCAAATGACGGGAAATAACACTTAACGAGATGAAATCTCTAAAGTCAGTATTTGAGGCATACCGGGTGACTTCCGTTCCCGGAGAGAGCAGAGTAGCCTCCCCCCATAGGCCATGCTAGGACGCAATCAGGACACGACAGTTTCAGGCTTTGAACAACAGGCAGCACAAGGGTAGGATCCCTGCCAGAAAGCAGACTCCGCAGGCAGGTTCCACAGTCGCCCGGGTCTCCCCTGGGAGGGTTTCCCGACGGCGCCTAGGGAGCAGGTGTCCGTGCAGAGCCCGGCAGTCGCACTGCCCAGGACGGTAAACGTCAGTTTTCACGGCGTCTCGATAGCGGGAACGTAGAGAGAAGAGAGCGATCCGGGTGGTGGGGGGGCGGCATTCACTGGCTGAGTCCTGGCCCGCACTTGGGGGTGAGACCAGTGAGGCCTCCAGCTGCCGGGGGTCGAGCGCAGGGCAGAAGTGCGAGAGAGCGCAGGGAGCTGGCAAGGTGGATGGAGGCTGCTGAAATAGAGACGCGTCTTCCCGACCCGGACAACGCCCTGACGAAGCAGGGAGGCTGCACGTTAGGAGTCCATATGGGACGACGAGTGGACTGAGGACAGCTCTAGACGCATCCTAACAAGGCCCAAACCAAGCCTCATGCGGAATCACAAAAAAGAAATGAGTCTGAATTGTGGGGAGGGGTTTCCACTTCCCTCTGGATATAATTGATATATGACATTATTTAATTTTAAATTTTTTTAATGTTTATTTTAGACAGAGAGAGAGAGACAGAGCATGAGTGGGGGGAGGGGCAGAGAGAGAGGGAGACACAGAATCCAATTCAGGCTCCAGGCTCTGAGCTGTCAGCACAGAGCCCGCCGCGGGGCTCGAACCCACAAACCGTGAGATCGTGACCTGAGCTGAAGTCGGACGCTCAACCGACTGAGCCACCCAGGTGCCCCAGCATTATGTAATTTTGAAGTGTTTGATACAAGTATTTGATACATGTGTATAGTGGGAATTTATTACCAAAATAAGATTAGTTAACTCCTCCATCACCTCCCATAATTCTGTGTGTGTGTGTGTGTGTGTGTGTGTGTTGATAACATTAAATATTTACTCTCTTAGCGACTCTCAAGTATACAATGCAGTACTGTTAACTACAGTGGCCATGCTGTGCATTAGATCCCGGAACTTATTTGTCTTCGACCCACAAGTTTGTATCCTGTAACAAACACTCACTGGTCAAAAGTTGAAAACCTTGCTCTAAGATGAGGACAGGACAAGGGTGTCCACTTTTATTCATACAGTCCTGGGACTCCCAGCCAGAGTGAGCGGGCAAGACAAAGAAATAAAAGACGTGCAAATCAGAACGAAAGAAGTAAACTTGTCTTTTTTGCAAAGAATGGTCTTCTAGAGAAAAATCCTAAAAACTTCACCAAAAACTTATTAGAACTAATCAAGGAATTCAGTAAGATCGCAGGTTACACTATTAACACAGAAATTAGTCACATTTCTCTATGCTACCAACAAACTATCTAAATGAGAAATAAAGAAAACAATCCCATTCAAATAGTATCCAATACCAAAATATTTAGGGATAAATGTAATCCAGAAGGTGAAAGACCTGTACATGATTGTGACTTTGGTGAAAGAAATTGAAGACACAGGCCAATGGGAAGAAACTCAGTGTTCATGGAGCAGGAGAATCGATAGTTTTAGTGCGTCCATACCACCCAAGGCGATTTATAGATTCCTATCAACATTACAATGGTGTTTTCACACAGATAAAATTTTTGAAACCCTAATTTTTTTAATGGAACCACAAAGACCCCAAATAGCCAAAGTAATCTTGAGTTGGGAGAACAAAGCTGGAGGATCACACTTCCCGATCAAACTATACTACAACACTGTAGTAACCAAAATAGTATGGAACTGGCGTAAAAATAGACACAGAAATCAATGGGACAGAATCAAGACCCAATAATAAACCCCTGTTAACGAATATTTGGCAAGAGAGGCAAGGGTACCTTGTCTGATTGGAGAAAGGGTAGTCTTTTCAATAAACAGCTGTAGGGTGGGTGATGGGTATTGAGGGGGGCACCTGTTGGGATGAGCACTGGGTGTTGTATGGAAACCAATTTGACAATCAATTTCATATTTAATTTTTTTTTTCAACATTTATTTATTTTTGGGACAGAGAGAGACAGAGCATGAACGGGGGAGGGGCAGAGAGAGAGGGAGACACAGAATCGGAAGCAGGCTCCAGGCTCTGAGCCATCAGCCCAGAGCCTGACGCGGGGCTCGAACTCACGGACCGCGAGATCGTGACCTGGCTGAAGTCGGACGCTTAACCGACTGCGCCACCCAGGCGCCCCTCAATTTCATATTTAAAAAAAAAGAAAAGAAATCTTTGTCTGCCAGAAGGTCACAAAGGAACAAAAAAGAAAAATAAAACTTCACAAGTAAAAAAAGAAAAAAAAAAAAAAACCCAGCTGTGGGAAAACTGGATCACCACATGCAGAAGAATGAAACTAGACTCCTATCTTACTCCACTCAAAAAAAAAAAAAAAAAAAAAAAAAGAACTTGAAAAGGAGTATCGACTTAAACAAGAGACCTGAAACCATGAAAATCCAAGATGAAAACACAGAAGAGACCCTTAATAATTTTTGATATGACACCAAAGAATATGCGGCAAAAGCAGAAACTCAGTAAGCGGGACTGCCTCCAATGAAAACACAGCAAAAGAAACAATCAGCATAACGAAAAAGTAACCTAGGGGATTGGAGGAAATATTTGAAGCCGTATGTCTGATGAGGAATTGGTATCCAAAATGTATGCAGACTCATACAAATCAACAGCAATACAAAAACAAAAACCCCACGATAGACCATCCAATTAAAAAAAAAAACAGGCAGAGGAACTAACCTGACTGTTTCCAAGGAAGACATACAAATGGCCAACAGGTATATGAAAAGGTGCCCAACATCAGTCATCCTCAGGAAGATGCAAATCAAAACCACAGTGAGATATCACCTCACACCTGTTAGAACGGCCATGATCAAGAAACAAGGGGGCCTGGGTGGTTCATTCCATTAAGCACGTATCTTTTGATTTCAGCTCAGGTCAAGATTGAGATCAAGCCCCACGTCAGGCTTGTCTACACTGACAGTGTGAAGCCCACGTGGGATTCTCCCACTCCCTCCGTCTCCCTCTGTCTGCCCCTTCCCCTGCTAGTGTGCTCTCACTCTCTCTCTCTCTCTCTCAAAATAAATACAGAGAATTTTCTTTAAAAATGCAAGAGATAACCAAAGCTGGTGAAGATGTGGAAAAGAAGAGAACCCTCATGCACTGTTGGCGGGAATGCAAACAGGTGATCCATTTTGGAAAACAGATTGGAAATTCCTCAAAAAATTAAAAATAGAATTACGGTATGATCCAGCAATCGCGCTTTTGGGTGTACGTCCGAAAGTATTAACAGGATATCAAAGGGCTATGCTTGTATCTCCACGTGAATGCAGACCCAGTCACAGTACCCAAGATATGAAACAACTTAAGTGTCCGTCAAGGGATGCATGGATGAAGAAAACGCAATGTAAATACACAATAGAAGTTTAATCAACCATAAGAAAGAAGGAAATCTTGCTCTTTGCGACATATAAGGGTAACAAATCAACACACATGCCCTAAAGGTACCCAGTGTTATATGTCAATTCTATCTCAACAAGGCTGAAAAACAACATAGGGGCAAGAGAGCACACAGCGCTGGGGCCTGTGCCGATTGCTTAGGTAGAGATGTAAGCTCACTGCCATTGCCATCCAGCTTGACACCAGTAAGACTGAATCCTAGGAAGAAGGCCCAACTACCAGAAAAGGGACGGGTATGAAACACACACTAGCAAAGCCCAAAACGGATCCCTGACTTGACTCAGACTTTGAGTTCTAACGAATCAGAAGGACGAGGGAAACATGGTGAGATTCACGCAAATCCACCTAAATAAAGCCTGAGCCAAACTCTGACGCAATACAGAGAAAGCTGGTTACAGGTGTGGTAAGAAGAGAAGCTCGGGAAAGAGCTTGGCGAACTTTTCCGAAAGGCGTAACAATGTTAGCAACCCATTTAATGAAACCTTCACATTGCAAAATAAAACCTAACAGCACTGATGTGGTCCAAGATAAATCGACAATCACAGATAGGTATTTAAGCCTCCAATGCAATATGTGATAGAAGAAGAAGAAAAACACCAGGATCATACTGCAAAATGTAGCCCCAAATTCAACCAGTGTGATCTAATTTTCATTTAAAGGACGCCGTAAAAACAACTGAATTCTCCGCATTGTCTCTTCAAGTGTACATGGAATGCTCACCAAAGTAAGTACGTGCAGGGACTTAAGTTGGCCTCAGTAAAATTCACATCTGAAATCTTACAGTGTCTTTAATGACCACCCCAATTGGAAGTTAACAATAAGATATCTAGAAAAGGTACAACTTTCTTCAAATGACATAACAAATTTTAAAATAAGCCATTTCTTAATACATGCCAAGGATCACGAGGGGCAATACGACCAGACTCCATAGGACCTAGGGAACAAAGCAAAAGTAGTCCTGACCAGAAAAGAATGTTACTTTAAGTGTTTTCATTTAAAAGAGGAGAGTACTAATATAATTCATATAAATTTATGTCTCCTACCACTAGGAAAAAAATGGAGCAAAGCAAACAATAAATGGTATTTAGAAATAACAGAGCTATAAGAAGAGATCGATACATGAATTGATTTTGTATATTGTAAAATGCAGCTACACAGACAAAAAAGAAGAGTAAACAGCAAACGAACAGGAAAATAAACAAAAACCATACATAACTTTAATACAGGCAAGGGTAGGTTCTTACAGAATATAAATTCAGGTGGCTGACAACTTGGTAAATGGGTGAATCACGTTGGCCGGCTCAGGCTCACACAGTAAAAGGGTTTATTCTGGCCCTGAAGAGTAGGAGGTGGTTGGACTACATCCAGCACATCGTCCCCTCCCATATTCTTCTCTGAGGTACAGCACTTACCCTATACCTTTAACCCAAGATTGAATATGGAATTTTAAGGACCTTCCCGTGATTTCTTGGGGCGGGTGCTCTTGCGTCTGCTCGAGCTCCTCTCCGTAGGAAGCATCTCCTAACAGCGAGACCTACTTAGCACATCAACCTGGTGGTGACTCTTGACTGGGGGTTTTCAGCGATCTTCTAAAATAGTACGTGAGACCAGAACTAGAGATGACAGCAGGTCCACAAGCGTTTTCCAGGCTTTTGCCCCATGTTGAAGGTTCTCTCCGTTCCCAGGTGGCTCTTATCATTACATTGATGAAGCTTTGCGAATTAGGGAACACTGATCTTTTAGTGGGTGGAGGGCCAGATCGATCACCTTGTATCTATCTCTGTAATGGCCCCGGTCGCTGATGTTTGACCACTGATTAAGAGTCAGGGAAAAGGCACATTTGTTTTTGGTCGCTTTGGTTCATCTTCTACGACCCTAAGCGCACACATGCATGTCGGAGCATTGTCCTGACTCCCCGTTGTGTGGGCCAGTAATGTGTGTGTTCTCTTAGGGGGAAGCATCAGAGGGCATCGCTCCACATAAGGTAGTTTCCAGTTCAACAGGAAGAAAATGTCCTGAGTCGTCCATATTCCTGTCCTCTGCCTCCTGGTCTCTGGTCGGGGACCCTCTGGTCTCCCTGAAGTCCCTCCACTCTTAATGTGAAGAGAGCTCAATGCATCCATATAAGCAGCACTTAAGTCTGGAATAAAGAATTGTGACAACCCACTAGAGCCTTGGGGACTCCTGCCAGCCCCCACCCTGCATCCCTGCCTCACTCACTGATTGCAGATGTTTTTCAGACACAGACTACAACTCTCTCCTCCACAAACCTAGTTCCAATTGCCTCAATTGTCTCCATCAGTTTTCTTCTCCCTCCCTTCACGTGCCCTGCTTTTGGGACCCCTTTACATTTCACTGACTCTGCCTTCCTGCAAGTCAGATGGTGTGTAATCGCCATACAATGATGCTGCCTGGTTCCATCTAGTTGACCTCTCAGGGTTACAATTTTCCAAATTGTACCCGCAGTCCTATACAGATCACAACATTGCAGACAACCTTTTTAGTAGGCCCTCCTCTCTTCTAGAATCTTCCTGATCTGCCGGGATTTGATGATTCATTGCAGCAAGGATATGAACCTGTTAGTCACTTAGGTTTATTTGGAAATAATTTCCCTAAGATCTCCTCCCTCCCATCGAGTGCCATGTAAGCAGGAAAACAGGAAGTTGTGGGTGGGTGACTCACTTCTCCTCTTTGACAGTTGAGCCTCACTGAAGGGGCTCCAGGGTCCACTGACCAACAGTAAAGTCCGCTAGGATAAGAAAGTTCTAAGTTGAAACTCCTTTCAGACATTCTTACAAAATAAAATAAAATAAAAAAGTGATAATTTAGCTCTTTTCATGGTCACTGAAATGTTTAAGAGAAAGCTTCTCTGACTCACATTCTCTCACTAAGAAAAGACAAAGCTAAAGGCATGGATGGGAGGAGCCTCAGGAAAAGTTTCCTAACACTGGGCGGGCTCCAGGCTTTAGCTCTTCTGTGACGTTTACCAATGGCAATTTCCCAAGTTATCTTGGAAGGATTCCATTTTTTTTAGAGCATTTCAGATTGCAGAATCCTGCAGTTCAGTTTGTGAGAGCTTTGCTGTGATATCTTCCTACTCAAACCAAACCTACATCGATCGCTGTATTTCGGAAGAAAATCTCCATAGCTGGACGACTGTGGCGAGTCGTCAGTGAGGTGAGTCTGGCCAGGACTTCTGTGGGGGACGTCTGGGCAGCTCGATGATACCACAAGGTACGGGGGAAGGGTGAGTGTCTGAGCCTCGTGTGTAGTGCGCAGGGGAGGGGGGTTGCCATCAGCTGTGTTCTGAAGACTGAAAACCATAGTGGCTCCTTCTAAGCCTTCTCTGCTAGGGGAAGATGCCAGACATCTTTCGTTCCATCTGACTGAGGCCTGAAGGAAGGGAAATACATGTTGACTGTTGTAGATTCTAAAATCCATGCTGCGGTTGTTCCTAACAAAAGTAACTATTCAGAAGACGGCCTTGGCTTTCTTGCCTGGAAGCTTCGCGGCTGCGGTGGGGGCCGGGGTAGAGGAGACAGGACACAGGACAGGGTGGGGAAAAAGTAGTATGCGATGATACTCAATAGAAACCATGTCTGGATATGTTTCACAAAACCTGGGAACAAACACACACACACACACACACACACACACACACGCGCGCGCACACACGGAATAGAGCATCGATCGGGTTCATCAGGGCACTCACAGGGGTACAAGGCACCTTAGCACTTTCCTACCTGTCCTAGTCCCCTGCCACTTCTAGGGGCGGGGCTGCATCCGGGTCCCCCAGGACCCCCTCCGAGCCTCCCTCCAAGGCTCAGGCAAATGGGGTAGTGCAGTTTGCAGAAAAGAGGTGGTTGGAGACAAATCTGGGGAATGCTTGTCCTTCTGTAGAGCCTGGTACTCAAACATGTCGTGTGCTTTTGAGAGAAATGTTATGTTTCAAATATTGGTTTCAGAAATTTCTAAATATTACATCAAGCTTTTACTTAAGTTGAACAGTGATGGTCAACTTTTCTAAGTGGTTTTTTTTCTTGCTTTTTTCAGTAGTTGACATAGGGGAGCACCAACGTATAATCATGATTTTGTCCATTTTTCCCTGTGGTTCTCTCAGCTGTTAACACATATATGAATATACAGTGAGAGAGAGGGGAATGTGCTCGTGTCATAACACTATTCATAATAATGAGGATAATATAAACTAATAATAAATAATCTGTACCTATAACTATTAGGCAAATATGTAATTAAACTGTTGCATCTGTCTGGAATTGAAAACTTTTATCATTGGGCAGTGAAGCTCAGTTCAGATTAGTCTTTGACTTAAGGACCATCTAAAGCTACTTGAAAAGAAGTTAGAGTGGAAGAGAGCCAAAGCATAAGAGACTCTTAAAAACTGAGAACAAACTGAGGGTTGATGGGGGGTGGGAGGGAGGGGAGGGTGGGTGATGGGTATTGAGGAGGGCACCTTTTGGGATGAGCACTGGGTGTTATATGGAAACCAATTTGACAATAAAATTCATATATTGAAAAATAAATTTAAAAAAAAGAAAAAAAATAGTAAAGCTACTTGAACATTGAAATCTTGTCTTTTAATGGGTTTATCACTTTATGTCCATTCGGTGAAATACTCCATTTTGATTAATTCAGAGCACTTTTCTGGAGTGCTTATTCTATGTTGTCTTGCTGTCTTCTTCACCAACAGGTTTTTTTTTTTTTTAGTGTTTATTTGCCTTTGAGAGAGAGAGAGAGGGAGGGAGAGAGAGGGGGGAGAGAGAGAGAGAGAGAGAGAGAGAGAGAGAGAGAGAGAATGAGTGGGGGAGGGGCAGAGAGAGAGGGAGACACAGAATCGGAAGCAGGCTCCAGGCTCTGAGCTGTCAGCACAGAGCCCGACACGGGGCTCGAACTCACAGACTGCGAGATCATGGGATCATGACCTGAGCCCAAGTCGGATGCTCAGCGGACTGAGCCCCCCAGGCGCCCCTCAACAATAGTTTTAAGTTAATGTCTCTGACTCCTCTTCCCGGGCAAGCAGCTCAGTGAACAGATACCATCTCTCCTTCCTCTATTCATCCCACTGTGTTGACCTACTTTCTGTTTTCTTTCTCTTCTGTTGGGGCTTTATTGATTTTTACAACTTTGAAAGACTCAACCGAGGTCTTGTCCTCACTTCCTTTTTAGTTTTTATGTTAACCTCCTTTAATCTCTTGGGGAATATTATCTCCAAAAGAGTGCTTGATAGGTATCTTTGTGTTGCTAAATCTTCTGACTGTTCATCATGTTGGTCAACATCAGAGATTCACCTATAGGACATCACATTTAAATGCCATTTTCAGTTTGCTACAAAATTTTTGTCTCAGAATTAGTTTTTCCCTTCAATACCTGTTCACAACCTCGCTCTGAGGCCTTTGGGTTCACATATGTTGTGGAATTCAGAATTTGAGTGACCTAGGAAAGGTTAACAAATGCACACACTATCTATCATGTACTATACTGACGATCTAGGAAGATCTGAGTCCTGTCTCTCAGCTCACATGCAGTCATGTTTATGTAGCAAGACGTATGTGCCCTCACACTAATGTGGATTTTTAAAAAATATATACATAGGCTCCTGAGACCTCACATCAGATATTTTCCTAATAAGTTTTGTCACCTAACTAACACGCGCACACGCGCGCGCACACACACACACACACACACCCCTTTTGGATTCCCTTTTTTGGGGGATTTCCAAACCGCAGATATGGAATTTGGGTAGAATGCTGTACAAAGGTCCTGCAGTGTAGTTTTGCTGTTGAGAATCTGGTTCTGCAACTTTGTTAAGTGATCTGTACTTTTTCTCTGGGAATCAAACTTTCCTGGCTGTTTTAGGTATTTTCCGGGGTCTCAACATTTCTCATTATTTCCTCAAATGTTTTCTCCTTTTCACGCTACATGTCAATTTTTTTCTTTTTTACCACTGACAGCATGTGCACATTGGCAGTCTGAGCTGTGCCCAGACATGCCTGACATTCATTTTCTATTTGCTCGTTCTGAATCTGCTCTGTCAAAGAAATATTTGAATCTGTCCCTCATTAGCTCAGGCCAATGCTCTTATCATCCACAGTTCTGTGCATGTCTCGGGCTCAGGATCGTGCTTGAATTCGGAAAGGCTCTTCTGTTCAACTGAGGGTGTTTGGACTCTCATCCCAGTCTGCTGCCTTACACTTTTACTATCTAAGCTCTCAGTTCATTAGCCTTTCCTTTCTGTTAGGCGACTCCTTTCACCTGGCCCCAGCTCCAACGATCTTCGAGGGTTGTTGTGGCCCCAGTGTCATAAGCGAAGTGTCACTCACGAGTAAATGACCTGGTATTCCATGCTCAAACTTCTACCTTTGTTCTCCTATTTCTGTCCAACACAGAACCCAGCTATGCAAGCCCCAAATCAGGTGGCTCCTAGGAGGCCTACCCTTCAAAAGGACCCCATAACAGTGGTGGTGCTGAAGGCAACAGATCCAATTGAGTATGAATTCCCAGGGCAGAGGAAAAAAAAAGTGTTTCTTGCTACGGTGGCTACTTCCAATCAAGTTTTCCAAGTGAAGGTTTTAAACATCAAGCTGAAAAAGGAATTCAAACAAAAGAATGTCATTACCATGTCAGGATACATTCGATACAAAAATGTCCTGGAGATAAACGAAAGGTCGGTTGTGCAGAACGCTCCTGATGACCGGAGGATTGCGGTCCCAGACGACATCTGGATAAGAGCAAAAACCCCTCCCAAGATCAGAGATCTTTGCCAGGAAGATCCGGGTAATCTTCCAACAATCGTGTCTGGATTGTTTCTCCTGCAGAAGGTAATCTCTTCACATTCGTTTTCATGTTCTCCACCCACACCTGAAATTAACTGTTTTTGATCGCCAGGTTCTGTGTGTGGTGACTGACGGGTGAGCCCAGTTCTCAGGCCTGTCTCTTGACCACGGGCAGGTGGTCAAGAGAGCCACGTGACAGGAAATGGGACTAGTGACCTGGTAGTCTTGTACTCAAGATACCTTCATGCAAGTTCTTTGAAAAAATGTCACCAGAAATCTTGTCGTGTCCCCGGTCAGGATTATTTTCAGCCTCTGTTATCAGGGCATGAATCAGTATGCATGTGCTTATCTCTGAGCTCCTCCAAAACTGTATAAATCTATCTTTCTCTTTTTTTAAATCTTTGAATAATCCATCAGCCTCCCAAAGGTTCATTCTGGTTGGGACACATAATCGGAGTAATAAATATATCGGCTCATGTCCTCCTGAATATGAATACCTTTACCACATAGGCAAACGATAGACATGGGCAAGGCTGTCTCCTCTAGCTTATTTATTTAACACGTTATTTAAACAGTTTATTGAAGACTAAGGTTTGACATCGCAAGATATGTTGAAAACACGGCAGTCCAACTCCATTATATCCCCCAAAAGGGGGTGCGTGTGTCAGAGAAGTTTACTTGTACGGCACGTCCAAATTCAGGTTAATAGTTAGTATGATGTGTTCAGGTCTCCCCAGAATTCACAAACTTTCATGAACTTACCTGGCATCTTGTAGGATTGACTGCTTCATAATCTTACACATCTGTCTTCTGGGAGAGCCCCTTAAGTTACCTACATTACCCTCCAACTCTGTCTTTAAGAGAAATGCATTTCTAGAATGGATGAGTTACAACTTAAGGAAGTGAGAACTGTCGTTTGTGAACTGCAAGATCCAGGTCAGTGGAGATAAGACTTGGAGAAGAGTGAGTTACTGGAACCTTACTTGTTCTGTTGGTTCTGTATAATCTACTGAATCAAGACTTGCAGTCATGTCCATTCCATTCTGCAGAACGACAGGAGGTAAAGGAGTCCGTGAAAGCCCTCGGGTTCCTCTGATTCCAGTGTTTGAAGGAATCAAAGCTTCCCTGGTGGTGAAGCAGTAGGAAATAGGAAGAAAATTCATTGTTCTAGGACTGCCAGATAGAAAATATCTAGAACAAGAAAGGGGAAACTATCAAAGCAAGATCATAAGCCGAAAGTTCTTGGAGAAGACCTTGCCGAAGCTGTATGTGTATCTGTTCCTCTAATTGCTTTTTTATGTCTTGTATTCACTGTGTCCCCGGGGTCTTCCTTCAAATATCAACGTTATGATGTCTTCAGAAACAGGATGTTGGGGGCGGCTGGGTGGCTCAGTTGGTTAAGCGTCCGACTTCGGCTCAGGTCACCACCTCACGGTTCGTGAGATCGAGCCCCGCGTCAGGCGCTGTGCTGACGGCTCAGAGCTCGGAGCCTGCTTCGGATTCTGTGTCACCCTCTCTCTCTGATCCTCCATTGCTCGTGCTCTGTCTCTGTCTCTCTCTCTCTCTCTCAAAAATAAATAATAAAACATTGAACAAAGCCGAAAGAGAAACGGGATGTTCAATTTCTGTTACAGAAAAAAGATAACAAGAAGACAACAGTCTATATAATACAAGACGATACAGGAGCCATGGAGGTCGTGGGGAGTGAAATATGCTACGGCATCGAGTGTGCGGAAGGAGACACAGTTCGACTCTTCTGCTTTTATCTGAAAAAAATTAAGGAGAAGCTAAAACTGACAAGTGGAAAGTACAGCTTCATGGAGGTGAGACCTTGGTAGAACAACATTCGTTTGCCCAGGAGGCAATTCGTTTGGCCTGGGTTTTGAGAGCACCAGACTCCTGTCTTCTTACACACGGGGTGCAGCCGGTGGGAGGAGAACAGAACCATACCTGGCATTCATGTCTAAGTGGAGGAGTTTCAAGAGGCTCTGAGGAAATGACATTCACACAGATTTCAAAAGGATACGATACGTGAAACAAGCAAACACTGGGAGAAATTAGGAAGGCGGGAAAGAAAGGAATTTCTCATGGTGGCTGAGAGCAAGGCTTTGAATAGGACAGTCGTGCTTTGAGTCCTGGTTCCAGCACTCACCGCTTGCCTGATGTTGGCAATCTGCCCTGATCAGTCGTCTGAAATGGTCAAAGTCTCTGCCTCACGGGTGAACGGAAGACCCTGCCTGGTTCAGTGAAAACGTACATATACGTTATCTCACTGCCTGGCAGAAAAGGGAAATCAAACTGTAGTCGGCAGTATTTTTCTTAGCAAAGAGGACGTTGGAAAGCGCTCCAGGCAGAGGAAATGATTCAGGCATTTCCTCAAGAGTGTGAGAGACAACATGACTTCTGTACAAGCGAAAAATACAGCAGGTGTCAACACAGTGGGAAGAGGAGGCCAGAAAGGTACACGGAGGAGTCAGCCGAGCAGGTAGTATAGCGTTGTTTGAGAAACCAGTGGAAAAATCCCTGTGAAGATAGGTGACAACTTGAAAAATTGTTGGGGGAGCAGAAGAATGCTTGATCTCTTTGAGATTTTAGCAAAACATATTGTAGTGACTACCTGGACAGATGCATTAGGGAGAGGGGCGAGGTTCAGGGACAAAGATACCAAAGCAGAAGCGGCAATATTTGTCAGTTAGAGATCTTCCTTAAAGTCATGGGTGTAACGATGCTGCTTGTGAGAAATCTCAAGGTGATAACATGTATATTGATATAATAAGAAAACTTTTTAAAAAAATTTTTTTAATGTTTATTCTTGAGAGAGAGAGACAGAGCATGAGCGGGGGAGAGGCAGAGAGAGAGAGAGAGAGGACACAGAATCCAAAGCAGGCTCAAGGCTCTGAGCTATCAGCACAGAACCTGATGCGGGGCTCAGGCCCACGAACTGTGAGATCGTGACCTGAGCCGAAGTCGGACGCTTAACCGACTGAGCCACCCAGGCGGCCCAATAAGAAAACCCTGAGTGCTTCTTGTGTGCTGGGAACTGAAACAGGGATGCAGACACCGTCATTAATAGACATACTGATGATCATCATCAGAGAAAGGTAGGCCCTTGCCCTAATTGGCACTGCCTGTCTGTGGTCGACCCGCCATTCCTACACTGGCCCCAGTGCTTGGGTTCCAGAGTCAGATTCGCGGGCACGCTCACTGAAAAGCCCAGACACATAAGGGTGAAGCGTTGAGAAGAACTGATTCTTGGGGGTGAAATACTTCACACCTGAGAAGGAAAACAAGTGAGCACAGGGGTCAAGGGGAAAACAGAAAGTGTGTCTAATAAGCGTCACAGAGAAGTGTAAGGAGAAAGAGGGTCAATAGAACTCACACCAGACACTAATGACCCATGGAGCCCCAAGATCTTGAATCACTAACTGTATCTTAGAGACAAAGGTACCACACTGTCGTGCAGTGCACATCCTGACCCATATGACACCACACTCTTTCCCATGCACATAGGAACATACACACATACTCACAAAGTCCACGTAGGAATTGTGGATGCGCTCATCAACGTTCCTCTCCTCTAGAGCAACTGCACAGAGAAACATACTTACCCGCGGAAGCTTCCCGTCGCTTCTGTGCTCCCTGAGGACTCGGCACTCAGCACTGCGAGCACCAGCTCCACCCTTTCTTTCCTGGTTCCTCCTCCCCACCCCGGTGGACACTTAGGCGGGGCACCAGGAAAGATTCGGGCGCCAGGGCATGAGGAGAGAGAACATGCGCTGGGGGAGATGGGAAACAGAGAATGAGCAGCCTCTGAGACAGGACAGGGGATGCTAGGGAGCAGGAGACAATGGCTGCAGGGGGCTGGGGGTGGGCCACACAGGAGACCCTCTTGTAGACCCTTAGGGTCTCATCGTGTCTTTCTTATCTCTCCTTGAAGGTCGTCAAGAGGAACAGACGCAAACAGCAACCACGCAGTGTAACTTTCAAGCTGGACATTGCAGTGAAGAACTCTCCTCTGAATCCATCGAGTGGCGTTAATTGTATTGTCAAAGTGGAGAATATCAATGAAGAATAGTCTCGGTGGAAAGTGGTCCAGCACATTAAGAGCTCCTTCTATCTGCATGATAGATTTCATTACTTCCTTCAAAAAAGCGTTAGATTAACATGTTTTTATGCACTTACCAAACAGATTAGATTTCACGTCTAACACATTTGTAGGACAAAAAAAAATAAAATAAAATTTGCTTTTTCTTTTAAAAAAAATTTTTTTTTCAACGTTTATTTATTTTGGGGACAGAGAGAGACAGAGCACGAACGGGGGAGGGGCAGAGAGAGAGGGAGACGCAGAATCGGAAACAGGCTCCAGGCTCTGAGCCATCAGCCCAGAGCCTGACGCGGGGCTCGAACTCACCGACCGCGAGATCGTGACCTGGCTGAAGTCGGACGCTTAACCGACTGCGCCACCCAGGCGCCCCTAAAATTTGCTTTTTCAAAAGGCATCCTCTGCCAAAGTGCCAGATGTGGTCTCTTTCATCCAGGAGTGAGCTGCATGGGGGCGGTTGACTTGTGCACTGTGAGCCACACAGGATGGGGTACACCGGGCCTCACCAATATGGGGGGCTACCTTCTGTGACTTCCAGAGGGCAAGGCCCTAACTGGAGTCAGTCTCAGGTTATGTACGTTAGTCCTACAACAATATAAAACTCAGTGGGTCCTGTGCCCTGGGAAAAGGTTTATTCGGTCCACAAAAATAACCCTTTTCTGCAATGAACCCCCCCACCAAAGGGGAGCATTTGTTTAACTGGGGTCTCTGGAGGAAGCACAATTGGGGGTTTATGCAAAGGTACAAATACTCTCAGGAAGGATCCCTACCCTTAGTGCTATGAAATATTTAGTCCCATCCTCTGATTTACTGGTACATCGCATGATTTATTCTTCAACTGTATTTTCCTGTTGTCATATCTCAAATGTGCAGATTCCTGAGCCGTGTTACCCACGGAGGGACATGTCAAGAGCACAGAGTCACGAATAGTGAATGAAATCTACTCCAAATGACGGGAAATAACACTTAACGAGATGAAATCTCTAAAGTCAGTATTTGAGGCATACCGGGTGACTTCCGTTCCCGGAGAGAGCAGAGTAGCCTCCCCCCATAGGCCATGCTAGGACGCAATCAGGACATGACAGTTTCAGGCTTTGAACAATAGGCAGCACAAGGGTAGGATCCCTGCCAGAAAGCAGACTCCGCAGGCAGGTTCCACAGTCGCCCGGGTCTCCCCTGGGAGGGTTTCCCGACGGCGCCTAGGGAGCAGGTGTCCGTGCAGAGCCTGGCAGTCGCACTGCCCAGGACGGTAAACATCAGTTTTCACGGCGTCTCGATAGCGGGAACGTAGAGAGAAGAGAGCGATCCGGGTGGTGGGGGGGCGGCATTCACTGGCTGAGTCCTGGCTCGCACTTGGGGGTGAGACCAGTGAGGCCTCCAGCTGCCGGGGGTCGAGCGCAGGGCAGAAGTGCGAGAGAGCGCAGGGAGCTGGCAAGGTGGAGGCTGCTGAAATAGAGACGCATCTTCCCGACCCGGACAACGCCCTGACGAAGCAGGGAGGCTGCACGTTAGGAGTCCATATGGGACGACGAGTGGACTGAGGACAGCTCTAGACGCATCCTAACAAGGCCCAAACCAAGCCTCATGCGGAATCAGCCGAGTGCGAGGTGGGGGTGCGAGGATGGGGAAGGGAAGCCGGAATCAACTGTGCTAAGAAACCTGAAACCCTCAGTGGCCTCTAATCCTTCACTTACCTGGGGAGAGAGTAGACATCTTGTATTCTCCTAAAACTGAGGCCTGAACACAGCATTTGACTGTTGCAGCTTCTAAAATTCACTCGGGGGGCGTTTACAACAGGAGTATAGTTAGACGAAGGCTTTGGCTTTCTTGCCTGGAGGCTTGGTGGCTGTGGTGGGGGCCTGGGTAGGAGACAGGACAGTGGGAGGGAAAAAGCATTATGCACTGATAATAAAAAGATAAAAACAACACGCATCTGGACATAGAACCGTATTCTATGGTATTAGCCCCACCTCACGAAACATGAGGACACACACACAGGGAGTAGAACATTTCTCAGGGTCACAAGGGCACTCCAAGGGTACAGGGCACCTTAGCACATCCCTAAGTGTCCTAGCTCTGTGCCACTATGGGGGCACGACTGCATCCCAGGCTTTCCTGGTCCCCCTGCCCGCCTTAATCAAAGGCTCAGGCAAATTTGGTGATGAACGTTTCTAGGAAGGAAGGGCTGGAGTCTAATCGGTTACCTACCTTGTGAAATGCTTTAGTCTTTCTACAGAGCCTGGTATACAAGCACATGTCATGCGCTCCAGAGGAATGTGAAGATTTCAACGTAGGTTTGAGAATTTCCTAAGTATTAGAAAATTTTTTTTATCTAACCTCACGTCTGGTGGTCAAGTAAAAAAATATTTCGGGGGCGCCCGGGTGGCTCAGTCAGTGGAGGGTCCGACTTCGGCTCAGGTCACGATCTCGCGGTCCGTGAGTTCAAGTCCCGCGTCGGGCTCTGTGCCGACGACTCGGAGCCTGGAGCCTGCCTCGGATTCTGTGTCTCCCTCTCGCTCTCTGCCCCTCCCCCACTCGCACTCTGTCTCCTTCCGTCTCAAAAAGAAATAAACATTAAAAAAATGAAAATGAAAACAGAATCTTAACTCTGCCGTTTTCTCAGCAATAATAGCACGTTTTCAGATGCACTCACCGTCTCCTCCGCTCTCACCCCCTCCCCCATTATCGAATACTTCCCTCCGAGGTGTCAAAGGACCACATGATTGAAACTTCATTGGTCTGAGATGGGTCCTGCTCTACTTGAGATTAAAAGTGGCCTGAGCTACTGGGACAGACAGAATTCTCAAGGGTATTATTTAGTTGACAGTCCTCCCAGGTTATAAAGAAAAAGTCTCAGAACACAAACTTCCACACTCATGGACATTCATTAACTATATATTGCCCATTAACCAAATGCTCAAATTAGTTCTGTCCTCTGATCTTCAGTTATCAGGAAATAATAGCTCCCCAATCTTTGGTGCGATCTTATCATCACCCTGTTGGAGGAATTTGCTAGAAGCCAAAATTTCAGAGAAAAGATTCTGGGGTCCTTGCAGTCTGCATCCAACAGATAGAATCCTTTAGCTGTGTCAACTATAGTCAACACAATTCAAGGTCATTGCCATTACATTGATTTTTATACCACGTGTGAGCAATCTCATATTGTATCGATTACCTTCAATATCACTAATGAAAGCCTTTCTCTAACATTCGTATTTTGAGGTTAATTTGCCACTGAGTTACCATCTGGCGTTCAGTAATCTAATTCATATAATGCCACCTATTGACAGAGAGATAGGAGGTGGCTACTGGAAATCCCTGTGGGTGGAATGATTAAAATATCTGTGAACCACGTCAAGCACGTCTTCCTCTTTAGACTTGCAGACACCGAGCTAAGGAAAATCAAAAAAGGAAAACAACCAGATCATTGGACTGTGAATTGTTTTCAGAACAACTTGCAGCCCTTGTAACAATTGCAACTTTGGTGCTGAAGCGTTGTATGCCCACCAAATGCTCATGTTTTAGAGGTCATCGAGGCTGGGTTTTAAGGGCTCTCTCACTAAGTTTGTGGTCTTGAGGAAGACTTAAACCCTATGAGCTTCAGTAATCTCATATGTGAGATGGCAGTGACAATAGAGTGCTCATGGGGAGGTGGCTGGTGGCTGGGAGACCGTGTCAGTGCAAGGAGAAAGGTAAAATCAGCTGCAACTCAAGTGTCCTCTATTCACCTCTTTCTTCTTCAAGGTCATCAAGCCCAGGAAGAGCAAGAAACAACCACTCAATCCTTACTTGTACATGGAAACCACACTAGGCTGTCCTTTAAAAACCTGGATGCCATTAACAATGATGTTTATGGAGATAAAATATAAGTACAACAAAAGTATATATAGAGATAGATAGACAGAGATAGATAGATATGCACATATTATTAAAAGTATCTATCTATTACATATATATAATATATAGTATATAAAATTATTGAATTTTAGAGAGATATATACCGGCTATCAATTCTAAGAGATAGAGTATTAATAGGTACTTTTTATTTTTTTAAATACTTTTATGTGCCATTTTAATGCCATATTTTGCATGTATATATAAGTTTTTATAATTTGGAAAAAATAATAGACATTTTGTTCCAAAGGAGTGCTATAACAGGAGTCTAATTTATTGGTGTGATGCTTAAAAGTAAATCATGTGTAACTTGCAGATCAGGTTGGAGCACACAGGCCCCAAGCAATATTTGCATTTGTGCTTTGGGTGCGACCTTGACAAAGGAAGGCTGGGGTCAAGAACAGGCGTGTTGAACGGGCTGTGCCCTGCTCAGAGAAACCCTGCTGAGGGCGCACGTCAGCACAGAAATTCTCTGCGCTGCAGTTGCTAAGCCCTGTTTTCCTAGGAAAGGATTGCTGTAGCTCAGAAGGATGGGAGTCGATTCAGAACTGGTGCCCCTGAGCGGGCATAACGCCTAACTGTTCCGCCAAATAAGTCACCTCCGGGCAATCTGCAGGAAGACACGTACGTGTTGCATGTGGTTCTAGCCCCGTGTGAGGCGGCTTGCCTGGTTGAGCGCCTTTACTCAAGGCCCAACAGCTTGGTGGCTCTCCAGCCATGTTTCCTGGCTCTCATGCTGCCCCTGCGTGGATTCCAGCGGGAAGTTGCCTCGGGCAGAGACCCGCTCGCTTCACGCAAGCGCTGAAGAATCATTCGCGTACTGTGGCGTTCAATGGCAGGAAGGAGGTATCCAAAACCGGACGTTTACAATCGATTTCTTGATCACATACTCGCTTCCTGGTGCTTTGCAATTATTTTGTGTCACTTAATCTCCAGCCTAGCTCTAGATGGCTGAGAGGTTTCGCCTTTTCACTCTCCTAACGTGAGAAAAACAGGGAAGAGAAAGGTGAAATCACTTCCCTAATGATACGCGGGTGGTCGGTCGCTGTCCCTGAAGGAGAATCGGGCCATGGTCCCGGTTGGGGTAGGCGTGTTAGGGGGAGGGGAGCGAGGATCAGGCGGAAGTTGAGAAGAATGGAATGAGGTGTCTCCCTCCGCGAAGGTCCAAGGCTGCTCGTGTGCACTGATCTAGGAAAAGAGGCATTACAGGTCTGCCTTTACGGTTTGGGGCCCAGGTCCATGGAAAGGTAATGAGTGCTTCTCCCCTGTACGGCTTCCTTTCTGAATGCGTGTCTTTTATTCTGGGAGGCTTAGATGCCAAGAGTAATGTGTACACTTAAAAAAAATCCTGCACAATGCCAACCTAATAGCATTCATATCATTTTGGGCATTTGGGGAAAATCAGAGTTGGAAGGAAGTTAGAAGTTCTAGAATCCCATTTTTCCATCCGCGATGTGAAAACTGAAGTTTTCACTGAAGAGAGATTGAGGGAAGTCATCAAGATCATAACGCCGCTCAGCTAGTTGGGGAACGGATGTCATGCAGAGAAGATGTCGCCAACTGCTGAAACTTCCTCCAAATCAGACCGGATTAATGGACCCTGAGGATTAGAATGGCTTTCGTGTAGAAGCGTTGTCTGTATTCTGAGCTCTTCTAATACTTCGCGGTCAAATTACTTCATGTGAACTTTCTTTAATTGACTGTTCTGGAGTATATATGTAATTGTGCTAAGCACTACAGAACAAGTCTTTCTAATGACCTGCCCAAGCAGTGTCTTTCCTTTTCTCACTGCCATGAGGCAGTGAACTTGCAACTTCCAAGCACATTTGTGTCTCTCAATGCGAGAAGCAAAAATGACCCTTTATTTTTTCATTTCTTTCACTCAAAAGAATTTGCCTCCTTGCTTCTGTTTTCACCTGCCTTCATTCTCTAATGCTGCAGCCCCATTTACCTTATATTTTTACACTTTGCCACATATTGTCACCCATCCTTGGGACTAACGTACAGTAGGGGAGAAGCTGGAGCTTCCCCCAGATTGAAGGGTCATCTTTGTTCCCATCAGAGGAACATCCCTCAACTTATTAACTCATACATTTGCTGTCAAGAAAAATATCTACCTGCCTCATTAAAGTGTAATTTCTCCGAAACTTGGATTTGGTTTCAACTCCCTGTTTTGTCACCAGAACCGAAAAGAGTTCCCATTAACTATTAGCAGCTCAATGGATATTTACTGAAAGGAGAGGTGGACGGATGGGTGGGTGATGGGCTCACTGCTCACCAAGGCCACCATTATAGGCACCTTGGGTGCCCCAGGTCGATGGCCAACTTATGTTGCATCACGAAAAGCCAAAGTCCAGTCATGATTTTTTAAATACCATGTACCAAGATTGTCATGTTCAACTATTTGAGATACTCTCAGGCAGAAGGGGTGAAAGGTTATTAGGGTTTTTTTCTGATAGAAATGAGTAGTTCTGGGCTACAAATAACAAGGCAATCTTTGACTTTAAACTTTGAATTTACTTGAAGGAAGAAGGATTTAATTATTAGAACTGTTTCAGAGTAGAGCGAACTGTCTTCTGAGATGGTGGGTTCCCTGTCACTACCTTTCAAAGAGTACAAAGTGGTCAGGGCTCTGTCACAGGCCATTCAGAGAGATCTCTGCTCTAGGAAGAAGGGAAACTAACCCTCCAAAGGTAAGTCAGTTCCACGAAACAGGTGTCTCAGAGAGGTATGCAGATCAAGTCTCCCTTCCACGTGGATAGTGTGGGAGAGACAACAGACTCAAGAGAGACCGAGGGAATCCTCCTCCTCATCTCCCTCAGCACAGCAGCCCTTTTCCTCTCACACATGTGGTACCAAGGAAGTATTTGGGGTCCCAAGGATCTCATTTTCCTTAACATTCGGGTGCGTGTTTGTATTCATCATTTCATCTATCATTTTCAACCTTCTCTTTTCATCTTCCACGGCTTTCACAGACACTGATTGCATCTCCTCTGAACTTCCAGGCTTCGGTGACCTTCATCTCTCTTTCTGTACAAGCCTGTTCCATCTGCTGATTATTGACTCTCCCTCCATGCAAGGTCTGTCCAGCTCTCCTCCACCTTCCATGAGGTGAGGGCGTGAGGAGGACAGCACTCAGCAGTCCGAGTGCAGACGGGCAGTGGCTACGCAGAGAGAACATTCCACAAAGGTTGAAAGGTGAGACCCACAGGAAACGCAACAATCACTGGTTTTCTGCCAGAATAGTTCAGAACAGCATGGAGCACAGATAAGTGTTCGCATCCAAAGGAGGCCTAAGAATGACCTGGGAAGGAATTTTAGAGCCATAAAGAAAACTTAATTGACTTCCCATACACGGCTGTTAGTAACTTTAAGCACTTATGTGTAATTACTGCCACCCTGAGACCGTCTCTAAGAGATACGACTTCAGATCAAAAATACAATGCAAGACACAGCCGGTCCCTTCTCTAAAGTCCCTTAGATACTGCATAGCAGACTATGTGCCTAGCACTATGTGCTTACATCATCACTTATATGGTTTTATTTAGGCTTCATAGAAATCATCAGAGAGAAGCCATGTTATTCACGCTACACACACACGCACACACACACACGCACACATGCACCCATGCACACACACACATGCACACACACAGAGTACTATATAAAAGCGGTCACAGTTTTTGCTGTAATTTAGAATTGAACTGAGCATCGTAAATCTGTTACATTTGTCATTGGCTGGGAAAAGAGAGAGACCATGCTAGAAGTGTTTCTTCCACACACTTTCCACCATCTTGCATGTCAATAATTTTTGTTTGTTTCTTTCTTTTCCTTCTGACACTCATGAGGTGATATCGTAAACATTTTAAGAATACAGAAACATGCATGTGGGGTCATGAGAGCTGCTTCTATTAGGCAAAAGATTTTTAAGCCCTAACCTGAAGCTACAAGAGAACAAGATTCTGAAGTCAGACCTCTCTATCACTTGTAAATTATTTTCCTCTCCTCAAACTCCCAACTCATTCTGTCCTTATCGCTGAGATAATGTGAGCAAATTATAGTTTTAGTGATTTGTCATAAGAATCCCCCCAAATTGGGTATCTATGATTGGATGAAATTTCAGGATTAGTCACAGTAAAGAATGTCATCTCTAATTTTAGAATGAAATAACATCAGGAAATGTCTTGAGAGCAAGTCCAGAAATAAAAGAGAGTAAAGGAATTCTCGGTCTGGCAAGCATCATCAGAGAAGCCTTTGCAGAGGATGGTCTATCTTAGATGAAATGATCAAATAAAGAATGAGAATAGGGGGCGCCTGGGTGGCGCAGTCGGTTAAGCGTCCGACTTCAGCCAGGTCACGATCTCGCGGTCCGTGAGTTCGAGCCCCGCGTCGGGCTCTGGGCTGATGGCTCGGAGCCTGGAGCCTGTTTCCGATTCTGTGTCTCCCTCTCTCTCTGCCCCTCCCCCGTTCATGCTCTGTCTCTCTCTGTCCCAAAAATAAATAAACGTTGAAAAAAAAATTTAAAAAAAAAAAAAAAAAAAAAAAGAATGAGAATAGCAGATATAATGGCCGAGAGGTGGGAAAGTGTGGCTTGTGCACTACAGGGAGGGTCAGAGAACCGTAACTTGGGTGAACGGGAAACTGCACGTATTCACGAACTTTCCCTGTGTCGTGCTATGAAGATGAGACCTCAAAGTACAGAGATCATCCACAGGGCTGCAGATGCCCTTTCTGCCACCAGAATCGTTTGCGTTGTGTGGTGTTGTTTGGGGGACAAAAGAAAGAATAAAAGCAGTTAAAACACAGACACGGATTGTAAATGCCAGGGGAGAAGAGCTAAGTGGGAGAAGCAGTTAAGTTGGAGAGGAAAGAATGAATGCCACCTTATAATCTCCACGAACTCCTACTTGGTGCTCGTGTCTCAAATTTCCCTCATCCCAATGAGTCTATAGGATTTAATCTCCCTGTAGCCACGTTGTATAGCAACATAGTCACATTTTCGTAGATGGATAAGAACACTATGACAGAGAAGAATACAGAAAGATAAAGGGGGAAGGAAAGTGGCACAATATCAAGTATGAAAAAGTAGATAATGGTCACCACTTCTGCGTGTAACTGAGAGTAACAAGCCAGAGGTCAAAGCTTATATCTGAAATTCAGGGTTTCATACAGGTAGGAGTTGATTAGACAAACATTAGTTTTCCAAAGAGTCAAAATATTTGGTGTTGGCTTTGGGAAAATGATATTCCTGTGGTTTTACACAGAAAGTTCAATGGACACAGGAACTATAGGATCGCAATGATGTGCTAATATTTTAGATGAAGAATTTTGCTACGGGATATTATTAAGGAAATGTAGGCTTACCTTCATATAGACTTTAAAAGCATATGAAACTTGTGCAAAGTGATAGAAGATTTGTAGACATGAACAGTGTAGGGAAGGACGTTGCTTTGGTGGTTAAGAGCAAGGGACTTTGGCTCCATCAGTGTCGGGAAAGGAGCCAAAGCAGATTTCTCTGTCATAGAGAAAGTCTCTCCCTCACAGGTTGGTTTGAAAGTTAAGTGAGATAATCCGTACACCTTACTTACCACCATCTCGGTGGATCTTGAGAGATCAAAGCACAGCGGTACTGTGTTTAGCAGGACGAAGACATAAGCTATTGATGGGTACAGGAAATGTCACCCGCAAATGTTCAAAGCACAAGCTGGTGTGGAGGGTTCTGTACAGCAGAAGTTTGACATATGCGAGAGCATAGGAGCAAATCAGGCTGGAGAGGTTTAAAAAAAAGGGTGTTTGATAGCAGCCTACTTCGTGTCGGAAAGAAAGAAATTTGGATCTTCATTGTAGAAAGTGGGTAACTACTTGAGAGGTTTGTGTCAAAGAAATTGTTTTGACATTTAAAAAAAAGTGTTGTGGCAAGGAGACGACACGTTTGAAGGCAGGGACATAAATCGTCAGTGGCAGCATGGTGGCGTGTGCTCATCCCACAGGTATAAAGACCTAATTTAAATATTTAGGGATTTTGCACGCTGGCAGATAAACATTGGGCGCCACGAAATCAACCTGGGTAGTAGTATTTACACCACGGAAATTGGCAAGTGCTATTAAAATTAAACAGTTGGTCTACCAGCCCAGCTCAGTAGGCAGTTTCAGAAATCTAGATAAGAAAAAGAGAAGCGGTGGAATGGTGTATTGTTTTAAAAATATCTTAAAGGTCATCTTGGAGTGTTTATGGCTAATTAAGGGATAATATTCCGAAAGATAAGACATGCAACGATTATGACCCACGCTTACGCTTGGAGACTTCAGTGCCCCCTATCAGCACCTGGCAGATCAAGCAGGCAGAAAATAAGTAAAGACATAGTTGAACTGAAAAACACTATTGGTCCCTGGCAATTTATTCCAGATATGCAAAGTTGGTTCAACGTTCAAAAAAATCGATTAACTTAATCCAGCACATCAACCAGATAAAGAGGAAAAAATCATATAATCATATCAACGGACACAAAAACATTTGGAAAAGTACAGCAGCCATTCATGATAAAAACTCTCAGCAGGCAAAAGAGAGAGGGCAACAAACCACGAGAAGACTTTTTTTGTTGTTTTTGAGAAGACTCTTTATGATAGAGAACAAACAGAGTTGGTGGAGGGTTGTGGGTGGAGGGTGGGCTAGATGGGTGATGGGTACTAAGGAGGGCACTTGTGATGAGCACTGGGTGTTGTATGTAAACGATGAATCACTGAACTCTACTCCTGACACTGGGTGTTAACTAGGATTTAAATAAAAACTTGAGAAGTAAAGTGAGCTTCCAGCAAGCTGGGAAGAGAGGGCACCTCCCTCAAGGCGACAAACATCTACAATCAAATGTAGAGTTAACGTCATGATTAATGGTGAGAGACTCGATGCTTTTCTGCTGAGATCGGCAACAAGACGAAGAAGCCCCCCTTTACCACTCTCGTTCAACACCACACTGGCAAGAATGTGCAGCAACAGAAGCTGTCGTTTGTGGCTTCTGGGAATGCAGAACAGCGCAGCCGCTTTGGAAGACAGTCTGGCACGTTCTCGCGAAACTGAAGATACTCCTGCCCTGCAGCCCAGCAATCGCGCTCCTTGGCGTTTACCCAGAGGAGTTGCAAACTATGTCCGTACAAAAACCTGCACACAAATGTTCATGGTGGGTTGATTCATAATCGTCAAAACTTGAAAGCCACCAAGCTGTCCTTTAGTAGATGAATGGGTAAACGAACTGGTGCTTCCAGGCAATGGAATACTCTTCAGTGATACAAAAGAAATGGGCTATACAACCATGAAAAGGTGGGAAGAAACATGTATTGCTAAGTGAATCTGAAAAAAGTGCCAGTCTGAAAAAGCTACATACTGTGTCATTCCAACTCTGTGACGTTCTAGAAAGCAAAAGTATTGGAGACGGTGAAAAGATCAGTGGTTGCCAAGGGGAAAGTGAGGAGGGAGGATGGACTGAACAGACAGAGCACAGGAGATTTTTGGGGCAGCGAAAATATTCCGCATAATACTGCAATGGTGGATACATGTCTATACAGACATATATACGTATACATATATGTCAGTTTTTGCTTCATGTAGTTTGATGTTCTTTAGATGCATGCACGTTTAGAATTCTTTTGTCTTCATGAAGAATTTACCCCTTTATCATTATGTGATAACCTCCATAACCTGAAAAGTTTTCATTGTTCTAAAATCTGCTTCATCAGAATTTAATACAGCGACTCCTTTGTGTTTTTATTAGTAGGAGCCGGGTGTATCTGTCGCTATTCCTGTGCTTTTAACTTGAGTCTTTACCTTCAAAGTGGATTTCTTTGGGTGCCTGGGTGGCTCAGGCAGTTAGGTGTCTGACTCTTGATTTCAGAGTCATGATCTCATGGTTTGTGAGTTCGAGCACCATATCGGGCTCCGCACTGATGGTGTGGAGCCTGCTTGGGATTCTGTTCTTGACCCCTCTCTGCCCCTCCCCTACTGTCTCTCTCTTTCTCAAAATAAATAAACATTAAAAAAAAAAGTAGATTTCTTGCAGAAAATGTAGAATTGGGTTGTTTTGCTCTAATCCATCTCATTTATTTCATGTATTTAGACCACTGGACACTTAAAGTGATTTTTGACAAAGTTAGATTGGTAACTACCATGTTTCTAATTGTCTTCTCTTCTTTGTATTTGTTCTTTGTTTCTTTCCCCTGTCTTTTTGTCTCCTTCCCTTCTGGTTTTTTGAAGTTTATTTATTTATTTTGAGAGAGAGAGAGAGAGAGAGAGAGAGAGAGAGAGAGAGAGAGAGACTGAGGGAGCAAAGGGCAGAGAGAGAGAGGGAGAGAGACGCACACTGTCAGCAAAGAGCCCGATGCAGGACTGGATCTCACGCACCATGAGGTCAAGACCTGAGCCAAAGATCAAGAGTCAGACAATCAACAGACTGAGCCACCCAGGCGCCCCACTGCCTCCCCTGGTTTTAACTAAGCTTTTTATATCATTTGATTTTTCTTCCTCTCTTAGCATTTCAACTATACTCATAAAATTTTCAGTAGTTGAGAGTGTACAGACAGGTTTTTAAGCAATCTAAATCTGCCTGCAGATTCTCTCTCTCCTTCTCCCTCTGCCCCTCCTCCACTTGCTCTCTGTGTCTTTCTCAAAATAAACTCAAAAAAATCAGAAATGCAAAACATGCTGTCATTATTTATTCCTCTCTGATGCTCTTCCGTTCCTCGTGTAGATCTGAATTTCTGACCTGTATCATTTTCCTCCTCCCTGAAGAACTCTTAACATTTCCCATAGGGCAGGTCTGCTGACAACAAATCCCCTCAGTTTTTGTTTGGTTAAGCAAGCCTTTATTTCTCATTCACTTTTGAGGGATAGTATCCGTGGATATAGAATTCTAGACTGATAGGCTTTTCCTTCAACGTTTTAAATATTTCGCCTCACCCTCTTCCTGCACCGTCTCTGACAAGAAGGCCACAGCATTCTTATCTTTGTTCCTCTGTAGACAGGGTGTTGTATTTTCCTTTGACTTCTTTCAAGATTTTCTCTTTGTCTTTTGTTTTCCGCAATTTGAAAATGATATTCCTTGAGGTAAGTTTTTGATATTTACCGTGTTTGACGTTGTCTGAACTTCTTGTCTCTGTGGTTCTGTGTCTGTCATTAATCTTGGAGTCTTCTTTGCCATTATTCCTTCCAATACGTTTTCTGCTCAAGTGCCTTTTTCTTTACCTTTCGGATTTCTTTTTTTTTTTTTAATTTTTTTCAACGTTTTTTATTTATTTTTGGGACAGAGAGAGACAGAGCATGAACGGGGGAGGGGCAGAGAGAGAGGGAGACACAGAATCGGAAACAGGCTCCAGGCTCCGAGCCATCAGCCCAGAGCCCGACGCGGGGCTCGAACTCACGGACTGCGAGATCGTGACCTGGCTGAAGTCGGACGCCCAACCGACCGCGCCACCCAGGCGCCCCTACCTTTCGGATTTCTAAGATGCAGCGTATGCTGTGTCTTATGCTATGATGCCACCGATGGGGGCTATTCTGGTTTTTCTTTCTCTCTTTCTCTGCATTTCAGTGTAAGTAGTTTCTATTGACCTAGCCTCGCCGATCTTTTCCTTGGTTGTGTTCACTTACTGAATACCTATCTTTTGTGTCACACCATTTTTATTTCTTTTTAAAATTTTTTTAAAAATGTTGTTTAATGTTTATTTATTTTGGGGTGACCGCGAGAGAGCAGGGGAGAGGCAGGGAGAGAAGGAGACACAGAACATGAAGCAGGCTCCAGGCTCTGAGCTGTCAGTGCAGAGCCTGACGTGGGGGCTCAAACTCCCAAACGGCGCACGATCGTGACTAGAGCCGAAGTCAGGTGCTTAATGTACTGAGCCACCCAGGCGCTCTTCAACAATTTTATTTCTTAAAATTCCTTTTGATTCTTTCTTAGAGTTTCTGTCTTTCTGCTTAGAGTACCATTCGGGGCATGCTTTTTACTTTTTTGGCCAAAGCCCTGCTACAGGCTCACTTGTGTCCCCCGCACCAAATTCGTATGCTGGAGCCCTAACAGACAGTAGAGTAGAATGTGACTATATTTGTAGATAGACCCTTTTAAAGAGGTGATTCAGGCTAACGAGATCATATGGTTGGTTCCTGATCCAGTCTGATGGGTGTTCTTATGTATAGGGGAAACGTGGGCACACAGAGACATCAGGAGGAGGACGGAGGGACAGTTGTGTGAAGAAGGTGTCCGTCTGCATATTAAAGAGAGAGTCCTCTGAGAAAACCAGCCCTGCTGCTTCCTTGATCTTGGACTCCAGCCTCCAGAACCCAGAGAAAATCAAGTACGGTTATTGAAGCCACCAACGTGTGGGATTTTTCTCGTGGCATTTCTAGAAACTAACACAAGCCCTTACCATATTAACCAGAGACACTTTAGATTCCCTGTATGCTAACTTCAACATCTATGTCATATCTGAGTCTGGCTCAGATGCCAGTCTTGTCTCTTCAGACTGTTTGTCCTTGTCTTTAGACATGCCCCATAATGGTTTGTCGAAAGCATGACATGTTTTGTCAGGTGATAGGAATGGGGTAAACACACTTTTAGTGTCGGGCAGTGTTTAATGTTCATTCTCGCTGCATTTGCTAGAGGCTTCAAGCCCTCTGGTCTCCTTCCATTCCCCCTGGGCCTTGGGCTTTCCTGAGTCCCTGTCCTCAGAGACAAACCTGTCTAGCGGGACTACATAAGGGCAATAGAGAGACAGTGGAAATGCCCAGTTTCTGGAACATAAGGGGACACTGCAGAGCCTACAGAAATTTAAAAGAGAACAAAAAGCATATTATGAACCACTTTAGGCCAGTAACTTCGGTTACTTAGATCCAATGGACAAAATTCCTGGAGAACACAACTTACCAAAACTCTCATAAAGAAAAAGAACATCTGAATGTTGCTATATCTACGCAAGGAGATTCAGTTGTAACAAAAACCTTCCCACAATAAAAGCTCCCGGAATACACACTTGATGAATTCTATCCAACATCTAAGGAGGAAGCATTAGTGACGTCACGTGCACGCTTTTAGGAGTGTCAACACTAATGTCGTACCAAAATCAGATAAAGACCTAGCAAAAGGAGAAATAAAGGCCAATGTCTCTCCTGAAAGTAAATGTAAAAGTACTTTTTCACATACCTCAAAATTGGATCTCTCAAAATGTGGTAAGTGATGATGCATCCTGGAACCGTTGCTTTATCTCAGGGATACAAGACTGATTCCGCATAGAAACCTCCATCACACTTTGCATTTCCTTTGAAAGAGAAATCAACTTCCCTGAGAAAGCATGCTGTTCAGGGAAGCAGGGTGGCGGGGGTGGTTCTGTAAATTCATCCATTGAGCCAGCTGAGGTTCCCACACTAGTGAGCTTTCTACCGGCCCCTTAGGATAAGCTGTTGGAGAAGAATTTTGCCACTCTTCCCTGTATTCCTTTGCTAGAGTTCCCATAACAAACTACCACAGACTGGGGGCAGGGTTGGGGGGGGTGGCAGCTGACACAACAGAAATCTATTTTCTCACAATTCTGGAAGCTAGAAGTCCCAGATCAAAGCATCAAAAGATTTGCTTTCTCCTGAAGTCTCTGTCCCAGCTTGCAGGTGGCCACTTCCTTGCCGTGTCCTCACATACTTCTCATCTGTGTGGACGCATCCCTGGTCTCCGCGTGTGTTAAAACCTCCTCTTTTTAGAAAAGCTCCAGTCACGTTGGATTAATGCCCCTCCCTTATGACATCATTTTAACTTATTCACCTCCTTAGAGGCTCTATCTCCTTCCAAATACAGTCGCGGGGGTGGGTAAGGCTTCAACATGTGAATCTGGGAGAACACAGTTCAGTCCCCAACCCTCCCTTTCTGTTTCTTTCTCTGAGACACAGACTTCATCACCAAGCTTTTCTCCACGGTCCTACTGTGGATTTGAAAAGGTCTGACTGTGGTTTCTTGATGTGATTGTTTTCTTCCTCACTTCTGCTTTTCCCTGTAGATTCTCTCTGCTCTCTCTCAGCCTGATGGCTAAGGGCACAGGTTAACGAGATTTTTTTTTCAAGAGCCATATAGTGAAAACCTGGACCGTGTGGCTCGTCGGCTCTTCAGTGGCACCAGGAATGCAGACGTAGACAATGCATAAATAAATGAGTATTTCTGTGTCCCAATAAAACTGTATTCACAAAAACCAGTGTGTTAGCTTTGGCCCACGGAAAGTCAATCCAGTGGGGACTTTTCCTGGGGATTTTGACCATGTGAATTAATACTTGAGACAGTAAAAACTCGGCGTAAATTTATCCATTTTTCTCCGTATCGAGGTTTCTTGGATGTTGTACTAGCGAGCTTTCTGCATCACCGCACAAGCCACCAAATGTCTGGCTACTGCCTGTGAGCCAGGAAGAAATACACGTTTTTAGCATTCCTTTGTTTCAGCTATTAAAATTCCGGCTTCACTGTATGAACTATGGAGCACTGCTCGGAACTGTCCTTATTGATGACAGGAATCTGTGTGTTATGTGCAGGAGTCCCAATCGGGGACATTACATCACCTGATTGCAAAGAAAAGGAGCAGGAAAATGTCCTGATATGGTCATTCTTCCCATATGTTCTCTACCCTCTGATCTCTGGGATGGGGCCCTCTCTGACCTCCCTAGTGTTCCCCTCCACCTCTTACCTTAAGGCCAGCTCCATGCCGCATGAAACAGCAACCTAAAGCCTTGAAAAGAAGCAATGAACACTCCCAGGTGTTTATGGACACCTCCAGATCCCTCTCGCCTTCCCATGACTTACTCATGCTTTGGTGGCGTTTTCAGATGGTCTCAAATCTTGACTTCAGCTAGCCACTCCACGACTATAGTCTGGATTAAAATAATCAGCTTTCTTCTCTTTAGATGACCTCAGATCATCTACCAACCCCATCTGTCCTTTGGGATCCCAGTCCTGGTGTCATCCCACCTACAGATCACCCGGTGAGTTACAGCCATAATGTCAGTTGATTGGTACCATTTATTTGATATCTCAGGGTTTCCGATACTCTGGAGTGCATCCACTGTCCTTCATGGGAACAACAACAACAAAAAACCATTGCGGAACAAAAGGTGAATCAGGCCCATCTCAGTCCAGAGGTTCAGTGTTCATCCAGAATTTGCAAAGACTTCAACGCTGTCATGATATGAACTTGCTACCCAGCTATGTGTATGCGTGAATAATGCAGAAAGTACGAGTAACCATTAACTTAATCAGTGAGGCAAAGTAGCCTAGTCATAGTTGAGAGGGCAACTTCCTTGATATATATCTAAGGAAAGATTCACATATTAATGACCTTCTACCTCTGTGGTACCTTCTACCTCCAAGTACCTCACTTACTAATGGGGTGAATGCTTCAGGCACTATTTAAACCCAGAACGATTTCATAGCAGACTTGTCTGTACACATATGCAGGATGTCCAGTCAAGGGCGCAGTAGAGATAGATGCCTCTTTCAACATTTCATCCTAGAACTCTGAAAACAGGAAGTGAAGGATAAGTGGCCCAGTGATTCATCTTACTTCTCCTACATTTGAACATTTTTGGAGGGAATATAATTTCTAAGGACCCGCACGTAAGTCTGCGGGACAACAAAGTTCTAACGTTGGCACTCCTTCCCTCTCCTGACATTTGTAACAAAAACCCTTAATTATATTTTTGCTCTGATTTTTCATCTTGACTCAGTATTTACAGGAAGGAAGCTGTTTATTTTCTCTGACTGATGAAATCGAAAGCTAAGAACAGGGGAGGGAGGAGTCTCGGGATGGTTTCATAACCTCCCTCTGGGGGACAGCACAGTGAGAGGAAACCAAAACTAGTCAAGTTGTGACTCTACACAGTGCCATTTCTGATTGTTATCTTTCAAAACACTTCTTTTTCCTGTGCCCTTCAGGAGATTATAATAGCTTGCAGTTCAGTCTCTAAGGGCCTTCCTAATTGATCTTTCTCCTCAAACAAAGTAAGCAGCGATCCCTGCATTTCTGAAGAAGACCTCAAGATCTGGACTTGTGGGGAATTTCAGCAAGGTGAGAACCGTGGGCTTTCTGTCAAGAGATGTGGTCACCTATTGGCAGAGCAGGAAACATCCAGGGGGCTTCGGTTATAAAGAATGGGGGGGGGGGGTTGTGCTGGTTATCAACTACAGTCAGAAAAATGAAAACAGTAGCTTCGTTCTATTTTTTTTTAAGTTTGTTTATGTATTTTTGAGAGAAAGAGAGACAGTGAGAGTAGGGGAAGGGCAGAGAGAGAGGGAGAGAGCGAGAATCCCAAGCAGGCTCCATGCTGTCAGGTCAGAGCCCAAAGCAGGGCTCAAACTCATGAACCGTGAGATCATGACTTGAGCTGCAATCAAGAGTCACGTGCTTTAACCGATTGAGCCACCCAGACTCTCCAGCAGTAGCTTGATTCTCATCCTTTACAGCTCAGGCAAAAAACTGACATTCTCATTCTACCACATCTGAGGCCTGAACAAAGGGAGATACATTTTGACTATAGAAGATATTAAAATCTATTCCCTAGGTCATTACTGCCATGAGTTATATTTAGAGAAACTGTTTAGTTTCCTTCCCTGGAAAGTGCACAGGAAACGTGGTGGCTGTGGCAGGGTCCCGGGCAAAAGTCAAGAGAGAAGCACAAGGAGGAAAGTATCATAACCTAATATGAAGTAAAACACACATCTGCATTTAAAGTTGAATGTATGGTATTATCCTCATCTTAGAAAACTCACATGCGTGCGTACACACACACACACACACAGCAGAAAAAATTTCCTTTCCACAGACACAGTTATGCAAAAACATGGCTTCTTTACCTCTTTTAGACAGTTTAATTTTTATCTTATACTCCAGAGCCATTATTTCAGTTCCTTTTAGTATTACTTTCTGCCTCCCTCAAAATTACTGACTTTTTTCTAGTGGCAAGATGCAAGGGAGAGGGAGGGAGTCAGTTATACATAGATTTCTATTGCCTGCCTGCAGAATTGTTGAGCAACTTTCTGGACGGCCTGTTACAATACTATTTCATTTGCTCTCGTTACAGTGTGAGATTTTTCATGCTGATTTCAGAATTTGGGGTATGTTAGATAAACCTCGTTAATTATGTTTATTAATTGCGTTGGTCGGATTTTCTAAATCTTTACTGATTTTTTAAAATTTTATTTCGCAATTGCGAGATGCGTTAAAATCATCACGCATAAAAACCGTGCCATTGTGAGGTTTTCGTCCCGTACGTCTGTCAAATTTACATACACGATGATATATACAAGTGTGTGTGGATGTATGGAGAGAAACATACGATATAATAGTACAAATATAATTTTTATATTATTATAGGCGAATCATGTTATAAAATAAATTACATAATATTTATAGCATTATAAAGGGATATCACAACAAAAATAATATATATTTTCGATTAGCAAGTAAATACACAATCACAACTGTGTTATTTCCCTGGGACGTCAGCTTTGTCATTGTGTTGTGCTTTGATGATATTTTTTTTGTCTCCAGATCTATTGAAAGCTACACTAATATAGATAAGCTGGTTTTCTTTTGGTTGCTCGTCGCATGATGAAATATTTGTCTTTTATTTCCCCACCTTTAAGTGAGTGACCTTTTGTTAACAATACATTGGCAGATTGTGTAAATGCCATTTGACTACACTTTCCACTTACCTCGTTAGGGCCATTTCTGTGTCTGCTGATAATTAAGGGGTACAGTTTGGCTTCGGCCACGCTCGTTCCCGTTTCTGACACTTCTGAATGCTCCTTTCTCGTGCTTCTGTTTTTACGTATACCTTTATCTGATCCTTTAAGACAAATACATTAGCGAAGGGCCCCATTGGCTTTCCTCCCTTCCCCCACCGTGTCGATATGCTTCCTGTCTCTCTCGTCTTTAGTCGAAGTTGCATTTCTTTGTAAGACAGAGGCACACCTCGCCAAGGTAGTCCTCGCTCTGGCTTGCAGTAGTTCTGGGCTCTATGTGTCATTTTTATTATCGAATATCATTTCCAATAGACGTTTCCTTATAGGTCTTTGTCGTACAAACCACAAGGCCTTGAATATCAGAGAATAGTTTCTGAGGCCCCCACATTTAAATATCAGTTTGGCCAGCTTAGAATTCTGCTCTCAAAATTATTCTGCCCTCCCTCTATGTAGGCAGTACCTTTTCTGATACCCCTGGGGCTGCATCTGTTTTGAAATTCACAATCGGGGCATTTCAGAAAGGCTATTTAGTGTACCTACTTTGAATACTGTAATATTAGAGGGCACCCGGGTGGCTCAGTCGGTTGGGTGTCTGACTTCGGCTCAGGTCATGATCTCATGGTTCATGAGTTCGAGCCCCACCTGGGGTTCTCCGCTGTCAGCACAGAGCCTGCTTCAGATCCTCTGTCCCCCTCTCTCCCTGCCCCTCCCCTGCTCACGCTCTCTCTCCCTCTCTCTCAAAAATAAACAAACATTAAAAAAATAGAAACAAACAAACAAGACACAAAAACAAATACTGTAATACTAGAAACCCAAGAGGGGTCTGGATGGTTATTCTAAAATCAAACACACTAATATTTTGGAAATACAATATGCACGTTCATATTTCAGAGGAATGAACAAAGATTAGACCTAGCCTCCTGTCACCTTATATCGTATTATATCTTATTTTGCAAACGAATTATGTTGTCACACTCATATATACCACACACACAAAAATTTCATTTTAAACACTATTCAGCTTTGAAACAGATATGGAATTTGAACAAATACTGTTTGAAAATTACCCTGTTTTACTGTTGGTGGACAGCTTTGCTGTTGAGTGTCAGATTTAGGTTGCTCCTTGAATCTTTACAGGTAATCTGCTCTTCATTTCTGGAAGCTTTCAGAGTTTTTACTTTGTTGTTAATGATCTTCAGTTCTGCTATAATCCATCTTGTGGGTTTATCCTTCAATCCATGAGCCTGACCAATCCGAGGATCTCGTACCCTCGCAGGAAGGAATCATTCACGGCCCTGGGGATTTGAACATGCTAATTATACAGAAGCTACACAAACACACGGTGCCCGAATAAGAACAATTGATGAATTTAAACAGAAAAGTGGAATCCGTACCATGTACTGAGTGCCATAGAGGAAGTACGAGAGGTGCTAAAGGGGTCCAGAGGCGGGACCCTCAGTCCAACAGGGGGACTCTGGTGGCTTTTGGAAGACAAAGCCTCAGCGGAGTCCTGAAGGCTCTGAGGAGTCAGTCGGAGGAAGAAAGGCGAGAGCAGCTTGTTAGGCAGCAGGGAGGGAATTAGCAAAGTCCTGATGCATGAAGAGGCGAGATGGGTTGTATATTTCTGGAGCATAAGCCGCAAGAATTACAAAAGGCACAGATGTAAAAAAAAAAAAAAAAAAAGATGCAGATTATTCAAGGCTCTCCAAGCTAGGGTGGGGAGCAAGAAAAATTTCAAAAACAAACCGGGGAATTCTTGGCGGCTGTCAAGTGGGACAGAGCCATGGCTGGATAGAGGGACATCTGGCTTTCAAAAAGAACTGTTCAGAGGAATTCATCCTGGAAGGGTAAAATCAAGGAACTGCTAAATAATTGCGCCAAAAGAGTGCAGTGTTCCTGCTCTAGCCGGAGTGTAGAACTCCAGTGAGAGGACTACTAAATGGTCCCAGAAAAAAAATGCTGTGATTGTGCACGAGGAAGCAGGTAGAAGGCCAGCAGGGGACAAGGGCGCAGAGGACACAGAGGACATGCCCAAGCCCCAGGGAGAGGGGACGCTAGAAGGACTGGCTAGAGGAAGGCAGGTGGACATGGGCGGGTCCCTGGTGTGGAAGCGAGCGCCCCGGTGGCGGGGACAGTCACGGAGGGTGAGAGACTGCGGTCCACTCGGCCATCAGAGAGGGTAACAGGGTCAGGAGCCAGCGAGCAGACATCCAGGGAGACACCGCAGCCCCAGTAGGGGATGGCCGCCGGGAGCAGGTGCCCTGTGACACCGTACAGCCCACACTCCACGCACAGAAAACACTACCTCTTTCCAGACCTCCTGCCACCACACCTGCCCTGACCCGACACAACTGTCATTATTAAATGAAAAGACTTTCTTGGGAGTTCTGAATGCAGGCACCTGGGTGACTCCGTCGGTTAAGTGTCCAACTTCGGCTCAGGTCATGATCTCACAGTTTGTGGGTTCGAGCCCCACGTCGGGCTCTGGGCTGACGGCTCGGCGCCTGGAGTCTGCTTCCGATTCTGGGTCTCCCTCTCTCTCTGCCCCTCCCCCGCTCACGCCCTGTCTCCCTCTCTCTGTCAAAAATAAATAAACATTAAAAAAAAAAAAAAGAAGTTCTGAATGCAGCAGATCTCAACCCATTTTGCACAGTGATGCACCTGGTCTTTGCCACACACACTCAAGGACAACACCTTGACATGGGCCACTCACCCACATAGACGCAACCAGGCTTTTAAATTGTTCCGATGAGAATGTAACGCCCTATGGTATTTTTCTCCTGCTTAGACAGACCTTGAGAGATGGAGACAGAATGCAAGAGAATTCTTCTGCTGAAAGGGCTTCAGCCCCTCAACGACGACCAGTTTAGCATGGTTAAGTCCCTGCTGGACTCTGATTTGGGACTGACTCCAAAAATGAAAGAAGACTATACCAAGGTCAAGATTGCTGACATGATGCACAAGAAGTTCCGGGGGATTCTCTGTGTGAACAAACTCCTGACGCTGCTCAAAGACATAGAAGGACTAGAAGACACTGTGAAATCTATTAAAAATGAGAAGAGAAAAGGTAATGCAAAGGAGCCCTCACTGTCCATGTGCCCGCCCTCTGTGCCCAGCAGAGCCCTGGTGTCGGCACAGCGGGGAGATCCCTTTGCCAATTTACGACTCAGTTGCCCAGATGAGGTGGCCCTTCGAGCGCCAACAGGTTGACAGTTGAACAATTCCTTTCCTACAAAGGGGGGCACTGTATTTTACAGGGTGTATTTGGGGGATGTGGGTAAAGAAAAAAAGCAGAAGGAGTTGACGACAAAGGCCGAGGCTTCCCCCACATTACCATGGTTACAGGGTGACGACAAAATTAGGAAAAAATTGTGACTCTTAAAAATACTGCAAACGGTGCGTATACTGCTCCGTCACAATATTTATCCCACTGTTACTCTATTCCCTGGCAGCAAACGTGAGGCAGTGCTTAAAGAAAAACTCCTCTCTCGCAGATGTGAAACCATTGCCTCCCGTAAAATCACTGGCTCGTAAAAACATATTTTAAAAAGTCAAGCATCACCAGTTTGTCACGTCACTAATTAGATCGGATTTCCTTTCTCTGATTGCTGTGATTCAAATAGACCTTCCATAGGAGTTAACCCACCATCGGCATTTTGAAAACTTAATATTCTTAAAAGGAAAATATAGGGGAAATGGGTTGGAAGAGGGTTTGACTGAGGTTCCCGGGAGTCCGGACGATGGAGGGGTGGGCTTGTGCCCGTGGGGAAGGAAGGAGACCATCCGAGGCTGAGTCAGCACCTGTAGCCGGGCTGGCTGCTTGGTGGACACAGGGGGGACAGAAATGCCACCTCAGACCCACAGGGAGGAGCTCCGAGGAAATAGCGCCGAACGTGATGCAGTTGCCCTAGACCGACTCCTTTGGATTTACCATGTTCTCTTTGCTGCCTCAGTTATGAAGAAGTACAAAACACAGGGACTGGCTCCAGTGAAGAAAAGAAAGCAGGAGGCGTCCAGTACTGACGAATCGACATCCACCGCAAACAAGGCTTCACGGCCAGTGGATGATACACTTGTGTCGAAGGTAAGATGCAAAAGGTCCCGCTGAAGAAGCTTCCCCTATGGCTCTTCCCCTGATTAGCTTCCTGGGAGCACTTAGCTCTTCCTTCATTTCTCAACCTGCAAATAGAAGAATCAAGAAAAAAGGGATTCCAGGGGCAGAATGAAAATGAGGTTTGGAGTCAACAAATCCATAGTGAACAATCACCCACCCGTAGTTGGCCATCACCCGTTATGTTTCAGAACTGTGTTCACTATAACTCGTGGGTATAACTCCGTGGGAAGGAGATGTGGAGTCAGGACCCCTCTTTACATGTGGGATAAAGGGAAGTCTCACCAGGAGGGCAGCTCACCAAAGAGACACAATTCAATTCTAGATTTTCCAAATCCTGGTGCAGCATTCTTCGGGCCACAGGGAGGAGGGGAGATTCCCAGCTGTTGTGTGAAACTCCCATCACTGTGGGCTGCACGCCTCCCATCGTCTCTGAGGACGGACTCCATGTGGTCCCCTGTTTCCTGAAACAGAAGTTTTAGTGTCTTTATAATCTAGTAATAAAAAACTGATTGGCTCAGTAGTAATAATGTTTACCTCAAACTGCAAACCATTACCCAGAGGGTTGGGATCTACTTTCAGAAAAGGAAAACTAAAACCACAAGCAAAAATAAATCTAACAAGACACAGCCAACGTCGGAATGGGGTCAGCTTGGACAACCTTCGGTCACAGGTGCCCTGTCACCTGCGAGCTTCTCTCAGCCGCCTCAGATGCCTCCACCAACTCCGGGCAGCAGTTTCTCGACCAAGGTACCGTCTTGCTCTTCCCCGTACTTGTTCCTCTCTCTACAACACAGTACAGGAATCATCAGGACCTATAAAGAGCTTCTCCGCAACTCCCTACTATGTATAATTTCCTTAGATAACAATAATCACTCATTAGCTTATCAAATACAGGTAGTGAGATTTCAGTGTAGTAGAGATCCTTTGCTATTTGAAAGTATGCATTTTGAAATAATTCCGAATCTCAAGTGGGTTACCGACTTGGTGCAGAAGTAGGGGTAGGGGGTGGCCGGACCATTAACGATGAACATGGGAGGGTGTTTATACCCTGCATTCCTGTCTCCTTTTGTCCCTTTCCCCTTGGCTTATTGACCACACATCTGGATTCATTTCCAGCATTCGGGGCTCCCTCCCACGTCACGTGTGTAAACATAAGCTACTCGATGGTTTGGAATTCATGACGCTTGTCTTTTCACTGGCCCAGATACACCCACCTTCGGACCCCAGCCTGACTCCCTTCACCCCGGCAAGCCCTCACTGATGTGCCCCCAACAACACATCACATCTTCCCACTGCTGGCTGTCATGGGTCCTTTGATTTTTTTCCAGCATTTATCACCACTCTAATGAGTGTAAGTTCTCCTTTTGTGGGATCATAACCTCAGATTATAGGGGAAGACCAGGTGAGGTGGAGAAGTGAGTGCACACGTGTGTATCCCCTCCCTCCTAGCGGACCTCTGTCCCACCCTGACATGACCACAGTGGCTGCCTACACTCAGGAGATGTAATGTCCATTCTGTGGCAAATACCACAGGAATACCCACCTGAGGAATGAGCCAGGCAACACTTGAATCACTATTCTCTAATGTAGTTTGTCACCCAAGCCCCAAGCTGCCCTCTGACCTAGGCTGTACCCCGGCCCCAACACACACATAGCACTTGAGGACAAACTCCCTAAAGACATCTTTCTTAAGTTGTGTCTTGTGGATCCTACTACTGTCAGCACCCCAAACTCATCATCCCCACCCAGTGTCCCCAGGATTTATGCATGGGATGGAGCTAGCTACCTGTGCCTGTTGGATCCCAGGCCCAGACGGCCGCGGATGTGTCCTTCTCCAGTCACTGAAAACTCAGCCGCTGTGTCTCTGCTAGGACAATGACATATGTGCACATCTCAAGATAACTCTGCTTTGACCCTGCATCCTGGCTTGGAAGTGACAGTTTCTCAGTCCCCACCTGCTTATATATGGGACACAGCCATTTCTATTCTGGGAGAATCCTCACACTGCCCTTGAACGTCTTAGAGAACAGGGACCCCGAGAAGGCTCATCTGCCGACTCAGCCTCTTAACATAAACGCACCATGCAGTCGGTTGTTCCACGGGGTCCAGCCACCTGCACAGGAAGCTTGCAAAAAATGGGTCCACCATCCATCTGTGTCTCATTAGATGAGCAGGAAAGCCTTGCCTGATTCATCACAGGGTCTCCCACCGATTTCTTCAGGTGTGGGTTCTGTTCCTTTTGTTTCCCCAAAATCAGATGCAGACAAATATTACCTTTGATTCCTGTGTTTCCAGAAGCAAACAGCTCAAAACATCATGTTTCAAGAACTAGACAGGGTGAATAAGTGAAAAATATGGAGAGGGAAAAAAAATCAATTATTATTTTTTCATATTATTCAGTCAAAAATAATATATTCAGCATCTAGGGTTGCCTCAGTGGCTCAATCGGTAGAACATCCAACTCCTGATCTCTGCTCAGGTCATGACCTCACAGCCTTGAGATCAAGCCCTAGTTTGGGCTCTGGGCTGAGAGTGAAGAGTCGACTTGAGATTCGCTCTCTCCCCATCTCTCTGCCCCCCCTACCCCACACATTCTCTCTCCCTCTCTCTCTTTCTCTCTATTCTCTCTGTTCGCATTCTCGTTCTCTTGCACTTAAAATGAAGAAATAAACTTGAAAAAATATTTTCAGCATCTAAATCCTACTGCTATGACAGAAGCTTTCAGTGTCACTGATTTTGAGGGAATATCAAGATAAGGTTGTCTTGAGATAAATTGCTACCTATGGCAGAAGTGAATAGAGAGGCTACTTTAGGGAAATATTTCCCACACCATCAGGAGGGACCCACATACAACATGAGACCTCTGTAGATCAGAGCCGACCAAAATCTCTAAATAGAGCGTGAAATAGCAGTGACAAGGCCGACATGGCTGTGTATTGCCCACATAGTGTGTTGGACCCTGGAACCTGTGTGCTCTGTGTCCGTGATCTCATGTCATCTTTATAACAGCATTCGTTATTTATCACTCAGGGTGCTGTTGTTAGGGCCATTTCGCCTGTGAGAAAACTGAGGTTCCTAGAGGTTAAACACGTTCTGCAAAGGTCACACAGACAGTGAGTGTCAGAGCGTGAACACGTGAGCTCTTCACGGGCACAAACCGAATCCACGTAGCTGTGCAGATGTTACAATATTTTTTTAATGCCTCTAATGTGTGAATAACCAGCGTCATGGGTGGACTTGTTTCCACAGCCAGGCTCTGTCCTCCTGCAAAAGAGGAATGAGGTGTGGGGGTTGGTCCGACGGGGTTCTCATCAGGAGCCGCCTACCAGAGGCAGGTATTCCAGAAGCTCCCTCATCTACAACTTTATCCACAAGTGACACTTGATGAACTGGTCAAATGGATGCTAAAAGTGACAAGAATGGTGGCACATGCATATCGGATGCAGGATGGTCCAAATGGGCTTTCGTTAGTAAAAGGACAGGTAGTCAAGACAAACGAGTTGACAGACTCCTTCTGCATTTCCTTAAACGATCATAAAAGTCCAGGTCCTGGGAAAGCCTGGGGGAAATCCTCATTGGGTTTGTCTGTCCCTGAGATCCCTGAGGGATTTGGTGGCCTGCTGCAGAATCCAGCCTCTGGAATGATGAACGGGGGGAATCTCACTGGCATGGAAAACAAAGCATTCACACGTTTTCGTGAGCTGAAGGACAGGAGTAGGAACCAACTTGCTTACTTGCCCAAGCACAAGGCAGTGAAAAACTTGGCTAATGAAACATCCCGAAGTTCAGCCAAGTAGTTCTGAGACTAGTTTCCATTGGAGCCAGGTAGGGTTTTCTACCAGGCCACGATCTGCGTGTCGTCTTGAGGAGCTTGACATAGGGCCCTTGGAAGCAGAGGTGGAACTAGAATTGCCTAGCATTCCAACGAAAGTTCAATCATCTGTGTGGTTGAAATTTGCAGAGGGATGTTTGTATCCTGGTTGGGGTCCAAGACAGAGAGCAGAAGGGGGTATCCTATATGTGCTAGCATTCCAGAGTGAAGATCCTGGGGTGTGTTTGTGTGTGTGTGAGTGTGCGGGGAGAGAGAGACACACAGACAGAGAGGAGGAAGGGGAGAGGAGAGTGAGCAGGAAAGGGGGAAATTGAGAGAGAGAGAGAGAGAGAGAGAGAGAGACAGAGACAGAGAGAGACAGAGAGAGATTGTGGGTCATCAGATATTGAAAACTATTGACCAGGGGAAAAAACTACTTTCAGAAAAGAAAAACTAAAGCCACAAGCAGTGATAAATCGAAGACGATGCAGCCAACGCCAGAAGGGGATAAGCTTGGACAACCTTCAGTCACAGGTGCCCTGTCACCTGCGAGCTTCTCTCAGCCGCCTCGGATGCCTCCACCAACCCCGGGCAGCAGTTTCTCGACCCAGGTACCATCTTGCTCTTCCCTGTACATGTTCCTCTCTCTACAACATAGCACAGGAATCATCAGGAAGTGAAAAGAGCTTCTCAGCAATTCTCCTACTATGTAAAATTCATTACACAACAGTGACAATAACCACAGCCGCTGTCTCTCTCCTATGACAATGACATATGCGCACACCTCAGGATAACGCTACTTTTGCCAAGCATACTGGCTTGGAAGTGACGCTTTCAAAGTCCCCGTTGGCCTACTCAGATGACTTCTTAAACAAATGACTCCCATGAGAATTTCTACTCCCATGAGCAAGGTTCTCCTGCCCTGAATCCTCCTTGGAGCCCAAGGACCACGGAGGCTCATTGGTTCCCTCAGCCTCTTGCACATAAACACACATGTAGTGAATTCCTCCCTCGGGTCCAGCCACCTGTACAGGAACAAAATGGGTGTCTGATTGTTCAGTCTTTTCTTCGTTAGGTGAGCACAAATATCTTGCTCTGATTCATCATGGGGTCTCCCAATGATTTTCTCTACCGTGTGGGATCCGTTCAACTTTTACCCCGAAACCAGGCATAGACCGGTTTTGCTCTTGATTCCTACAGCTACGTCTCTTCTAAACCGAACAGCTCAGGACATCGTGTTCCTGCAACAGGGCAGGGTGTTGAAGGAAATGAAATCAATTATTATTTTTTCATATTATCCAGTCAAAAAGAATATTTTCAGCATCTAGGGGTGCCTCATTGGTTCAACCGATAGAACATCCAACTCCTGATCTCTGCTCAGGTCATGACCTCACAGCCTTGAGATCAAGCCCTAGTTTGGGCTCTGGGCTGAGAGTGAAGAGTCGACTTGAGATTCGCTCTCTCCCCATCTCTCTGCCCCTCTACCCCACACATTGCCTCTGTCTTTCACTCTCTCACTCTCTCTCTCTCCTCTCTCTCTCTCTTTCTTTGCATTCTCGCTCTCTTCCACTTAAAATGAAGAAATAAACTTGAAAAAATATTTTCAGCATCTAAATCCTACTGCTATGACAGAAGCTTTCAGTGTCACTGATTTTGAGGGAATATCAAGATAAGGTTGTCTTGAGATAAATTGCTACCTATGGCAGAAGTGAATAGAGAGGCTACTTTAGGGAAATATTTCCCACACCATCAGGAGGGACCCACATACAACATGAGACCTCTGTAGATCAGAGCCGACCAAAATCTCTAAATAGAGCGTGAAATAGCAGTGACAAGGCCGACATGGCTGTGTATTGCCCACATAGTGTGTTGGACCCTGGAACCTGTGTGCTCTGTGTCCGTGATCTCATGTCATCTTTATAACAGCATTCGTTATTTATCACTCAGGGTGCTGTTGTTAGGGCCATTTCGCCTGTGAGAAAACTGAGGTTCCTAGAGGTTAAACACGTTCTGCAAAGGTCACACAGACAGTGAGTGTCAGAGCGTGAACACGTGAGCTCTTCACGGGCACAAACCGAATCCACGTAGCTGTGCAGATGTTACAATATTTTTTTAATGCCTCTAATGTGTGAATAACCAGCGTCATGGGTGGACTTGTTTCCACAGCCAGGCTCTGTCCTCCTGCAAAAGAGGAATGAGGTGTGGGGGTTGGTCCGACGGGGTTCTCATCAGGAGCCGCCTACCAGAGGCATGTATTCCAGAAGCTCTCTCATCTACAACTTTATCCACAAGTGACACTTGATGAACTGGTCAAATGGATGCTAAAAGTGACAAGAATGGTGGCACATGCATATCGGATGCAGGATGGTCCAAATGGGCTTTCGTTAGTAAAAGTAAAGGTAGTCAAGACAAATGAGTTTACAGACTCTTTCTGCACTTCCTTAAATGGTCATAAAAGTCCAGGTCCTGGGAAAGCCTGGGGGAAATCCTCATTGGGTTTGTCTGTCCCTGAGATCCCTGAGGGATTTGGTGGCCTGGTGCAGAATCCTGCCTCTGGAATGATGAAGGGGGGAATCTCACTGGCATGGAAAACAAAGCATTCACATGTTTTCCTGAGCTGAAGGACAGGAGTAGGAACCAATTTGCTTATTTGCTGAACCATAAGGCTGTGAAAAACATGGTGGAGAAAACATACCAAAATTCAGTCAAGTAGTTCTGAGACTTGTTTCCATTGGAGCCACGAAGGGTTTTCTACCAGGCCACGATCCACGTGTCGTCTTGAGGATCTTGACATGGGACCCTTGCAAACAGAGGTGGAAGTAGAATTGCCTAGCATTCCAATGAAAGTTCAATCATCTGTGTAGTTAAAATTTGCAGAGGGATGTTTGTACCCTGGTTGGGGTCCAAGCCAGAGAGCAGCAGGACGTATCCTATATGTGCTAGTATTCCAGACTGAAGATCCTCAGGTGTGTGTGTGTGCAGCGAAAGAGAGAGAGCGAGAGAGAGAAAGAGAGAGCGAGAGAGAGAGAGATTGTGACTCATCATATATTGAAAACTATTGACCAAGGGTAAAACTACTTTCAGAAAAAGAAAATGCAAAACACAAATACTGCAAAATCTGAGACGACGCAGCCAACGCCGGAAGGGGATAAGCTTGGACAACCTGCAGTCACAGGTGCTCTGTCACCTGCGAGCTTCTCTCAGCCTCCTCGGATGCCTCCACCAACCCCGGGCAGCAGTTTCTCGACCCAGGTACCATCTTGTTCTTCCCTGTACTTGTTCCTCTCTCTACAACATAGCACAGGAATCATCAGGAAGTGAAAAGAGCTTCTCAGCAATTCTCCTATGTAAAATTCATTACACAACAGTGACAATAACCACAGCCGCTGTCTCTCTCCTATGACAATGACATATGCGCACACCTCAGGATAACGCTACTTTTGCCAAGCATACTGGCTTGGAAGTGACACTTTCAAAGTCCCATCGGCCTACTCAGATGACTCCTTAAACAAATGACTCCCATGAGAATTTCTACTCCCATGAGCAACGTTGTCGGACCCTGAATCCTCCTTGGAGCCCAAGACCACGGAGGCTCATCGGCTCCCTCAGCCTCTTGCACATAAACACACATGTAGTAAATTCCTCCCTCGGGTCCAGCCACCTGTACAGGAACAAAATGGGTGTCTGATTGTTCAGTCTTTTCTTCGTTAGGTGAGCACAAATATCTTGCTCTGATTCATCATGGGGTCTCCCAATGATTTTCTCTACCGTGTGGGATCCGTTCAACTTCTACCCCCAAACCAGGCGTAGGCCAGTTTTGCTCTTGATTCCTACAGCGACGTCTCTTCTAAAGCAAACAGCTCAGGACATCGTGTTTCTACAACAGGTCAGGGTGATGAAGGAAAAGAAACCAATTATTATTTTTTCATATTATCCAGTCAAAAAGAATATTTTCAGCATCTAGGGGTGCCTCGGTGGCTCAACCGATAGAACATCCAACTCCCGATCTCTGCTCAGGTTATGACCTCACAGCTTTTGAGATCAAGCCCTACATTGGGCTCTGGACTGACAGTGAAGCGTTGACTTGAGATTTGCTCTCTCCCTATCTCTCTGCCCCCCCTACCCTACACGTTCCCTCTCTCTTTCACTCTCTCTCTCCTCTCTCTCTCTCTCTTTGCATTCTCACTCTCCTTCACTTAAAATGAAGAAATAAACTTGAAAAAATATTTTCAGCATCTAAATCCTACTGCTATGACAGAAGCTTTCAGTGTCACTGATTTTGAGGGAATATCAAGATAAGGTTGTCTTGAGATAAATTGCTACCTATGGCAGAAGTGAATAGAGAGGCTACTTTAGGGAAATATTTCCCACACCATCAGGAGGGACCCACATACAACATGAGGCATCTGTAGATCAGAGCAGACCAAAATCTCTAAACAGAGCGTGAAATAGCAGTGACAAGGCCGACATGGCTGTGTATTGCCCACGTAGTGTGTTAGACCCCAGAACCTGTGTGCTCTGTGTCCGTGATCTCATCTCATCTTTATAACAGCATTCATTATTTATCACTCAGGGCCATTGTTGTTGGCCCTGTTGTTAGGGCCATTTCGTCTCTGAGAAAACTGAGGTTCCTAGAGGTTAAACACGTTCTGCAAAGGTCACACAGACAGTGAGTGTCAGAGCGTGAACACGTGAGCTCTTCACGGGCACAAACCGAATCCACGTAGCTGTGCGGATGTTACAATACTTTTTTAATGCCTCTAATGTGTGAATAACCAGAGTCATGGGTGGACTTGTTTCCACAGCCAGGCTCTGTCCTCCTGCAAAAGAGGAATGAGGTGTGGGGGTTGGTCCGACGGGGTTCTCATCAGGAGCCGCCTACCAGAGGCAGGTATTCCAGAAGCTCCCTCATCTACAACTTTATCCACAAGTGACACTTGATGAACTGGTCAAATGGAAGCTAAAAGTGATAAGAATAGTGGCACGTGCATATCGGATGCAGGATGGTCTAAATGGGCTTTCGTTAGTAAAAGTAAAGGTAGTCAAGACAAACGAGTTTACAGACTCTTTCTGCAATACCTTAAATGGTCATAAAAGTCCAGGTCCTGGGAAAGCCTGGGGGAAATCCTCATTGGGTTTGTCTGTCCCTGAGATCCCTGAGGGATTTGGTGGCCTGGTGCAGAATCCTGCCTCTGGAATGATGAAGGGGGGAATCTCACTGGCATGGAAAACAAAGCATTCACACGTTTTCGTGAGCTGAAGGACAGGAGTAGGAACCAATTTGCTTACTTGCCCAAGCACAAGGCAGTGAAAAACTTGGCTAATGAAACATCCCGAAGTTCAGCCAAGTAGTTCTGAGACTGGTTTCCATTGGAGCCAGGTAGGGTTATCTACCAGGCCACGATCCACGTGTTGTCTTGAGGAGCTTGACATAGGGCCCTTGGAAGCAGAGGTGGAACTGGAATTGCCTAGCATTCCAAAGAAAGTTCAATCATCTGTGTAGTTAAAATTTGCAGAGGGATGTTTGTACCCTGGTTGGGGTCCAAGCCAGAGAGCAGAAGGAGGTATCCTATATGTGCTAGTATTCCAGATTGAAGATCCTGGTGTGTGTGTGTGTGTGTGTGTGTGTGTGTGTGTGTGTGAATGTGTGACAGAGAGACAGAAAGACAAAAAGAGAGAGAGAGGAGAGAGAGAGAGAGAGAGGTGAAGGAAGAGAGGGATTGTGGTTCACCTGATACTGACAACTAACCAGGGAGAAAAAAACTATTTTCAGAAAATGGAAACCCAAACCATAAAAACTGAAAAATTTGAGGTGATGCAGCCAATGCCGGAATGGGGTCAGCTTGGACAACCTTCCATCACAGGTGCCCTGTCACCCGGGTCCTTCTCTCAGCCTCCTTGGATGCCTCCATCAACCCCGGGCAGCAGTTTCTCGACCAAGGTACCGTCTTGCTCTTCCCCGTACTTGTTCCTCTCTCTACAACATAGTACAGGAATCATCAGGACCTGGAAAGAGCTTCTCAGCAATTCCCTACTATGTATAATTTCCTTACATAACAAAAGTCACCTGTTAGCTTATTAAATGCAGGTGGTGAGTTTTCAGTGTAATAGAAAGTGTGTATTTTGCTATTTGAAAGTGTGTATTTTGAAATAATTCCTGATCTCAAGAGGGTTACTGACTTAGTGCAGGAATGAGAATAGGGGATGGTCAGACCACTAAAGATGAACACAGGAGGAAAAATGAACAACTGCATGTAACTCGTCTCCTGTCTCCTTTAGTCCCTCTCCTCTTGGCTTATTGACCACACTTCTGGATTCTTTTCCAGCATTAGGGGCTCCCTCCCACGTCCAATGTGTATACAAAAGATATTTCTCTGGTTGGGAATTCATTACTCCTGTCTTTTCACTGACCCAGAAACACCCACCTTCAGACATCAGCCTGACTGCTTCCCCTCCCCACCGGGCAGGTCCTCACTGATGTGCCTCCAACAATACATCACATCTTTCCTCTGCTCGATTTCACGAGTCCCTTTATTTTTCTTTTCCAGCATTTATCACCACTATAATGAGTGTACCTTCTCCTTTTATGGGAGAATAACCTCAGATTCTAGAGAAAGACTAGACTAGAATGGAGAGGCAAGTGCACAGGCAGGCATGCCCTCCCGCCTAGCTCACCTCCGTCCCACCGTGACATGACCATGGTGGTTGCCTACCCTTGGGGGTAGAGTATTGGCTTAGAGGTGACTTTCTATGGAAGTGACTTTGTATGTCCCCATCTGCCTATACATGGGACACAGTCACTTTTCCTCCTGTCAGAATCCTTCTGCTGCCCTGAATCCTCCATGGAGCACCAGGACCCCAGGAGGCTCTTCTGTGCCTTAGCCTCTTACACATAAACACACCATGGACTCAGTGTTTCCCTGGGGTCTGACCACCTGCACAGGAGGCCTTCAAAAAGGTGTCTGACCTTTCAGTCTGTGCTTCATTAGGTGAGAATGAAAGCCTTGTTGTTATTCATCATGGGGTCTCCCAACAATTTTCTGTAGGGTGTGCGTTCGGTTTGCTTTTTGGGTTCAAAGCCAGAAACAGATCACTATCACCTTCAATTTCTGCTATGATGAAGGGAATAGCACAGAAAAGCATGATTTATGAACAAGGTGGGAAGTGGAGAATATACTCTGAGAGAAAATGACCTGTTTATGCTTTCAAAATATTATCCAAACCAATATTTCCTCAGCCTCCAAGCCCCACTCTTGTCATGCCAGTTTATGATAACTGAGTTTTAAAAGGCAATAGCTCAGCATGATCCTGTCAATGAGATTACTGAGTATATGTGGCTTACCCAAATGGAGAAATTTCTTTTATAAGGCTATCCCTCCAACAAAGATTCCACCAACAGGGTCAACACAAAGCACGAAATATCTGTTTATTGGAGCAGACTACAGGCCTCTAGAAAACCATGGAAAGACAGTGCTGACGACATTTCTGTGCACTAGACATTTACTTGGTGCTGGATTCAAATCCAGGCTTTGCGATCTAAAGCTTTAACATGTAGGGGAATTTTTATTCTCTTTGTGGAGCTTTTTCTATGCTGCTGTTTTTTAGAATCATTGGGTTCAAATAATTCTAGGCCAAGGCAGCATGTTTTCAGAAGGCTCATTCTTCTACTGTTCAAGTCTGGAGCCAGAACATTTCTAAATCAGGGAAGTTCATGAGCTTCTCCAGTGATTGCTTAACTAATCTCTTTTTAGCACAGCCCTTCTTGGAAAAGGGCTCACGGTTTCCCTCTTTCAATTGTGACATCTACCGGGACTGGTTCCAGATGAAATCTGTGGTTTCTGACTAGAGCCGTTCACTGCCAGTGCTGTTAGGGTGATTTATTTTCTTCCTTGCTGCTATCTTACTTTGCTCACTAAAATGCTGATTGGTAAATTAAGATAATATATTTCTCTTCATGTCTAATGGGAATCCCTTCACAACAGCATGGCTATTTTCCTCTTCCTCTATGCTCTGCAGAGCTCTCCTCAGAGAAATGTTGTTTTGTTGTTGTTGTTTCTTTATCTTGGGTTAATGCCTTTAACAGAAAAAATAATATTCCTCCCAAATGTATGAAACGATGAAGAAAATAAGTACAATTACATGTAATTCTTCCACGTCTTCCACTAGCTACCTTATACTAGGTCAGCTCTCTCTCTCTAGCTCATTTTTTCCCCCCAAATCCATCCAATCTGAGCCTTTCTGGAGGCTCAACATTAAGCTTAAGGTGGCTGTCACTAGAAAGGACTGTGTATTCCCTTTCTTAACTGGGCCACTTTCTGATGTGTACTTCCAAGTAGAAACCAAGATTGAAGTCTGTACCTACAAAAGCTTCCAGAGAAGAGGGTTTACAGACATGCACCAAGGAAGTGATGGTGCTGAAAGCCACAGAGCCATTCGCATATGACATCACAGACGAGGAGAGAAAGATGTTTCACGCCACTGTGGTTACTGAGAGCCAGTTCTTTCGAGTGAAGGTTTTTCATGTCGGCCTGAAGGACAAGTTCATACCAAAGAGAGTCATCACCTTAGCAGATTATATTGGCCGCAACGGGTTCCTGGAGGTGTACAATGTCTCTTCTGTGTCTGATGTCAGTGCTGACCGAAAGATGGAGGTCTCAAGCAGACTGATCCAAAATGCAAATGCAACTCCTAAAATCAAGGAGCTTCGCTCAGAAGAGCCAGGAACATTTGTGAGTGGGGTGTATCAGGTGCATAAGGTAAGCCCACACCATTGTTTTGTACTATTTCATCTATAACCCCCGAATTTAAAGGTCTGAACTTGCCAAGTGGAGTTTGGTTCACTCCTGAAACACAGGAACTCAAGGCTCCAATGACCAGGGTAGTTGGGTAGAACCTTCCCACTTCAGGATACGGGCTAGAAAAACTCTTCACATTCCTCTTCCGAAGGCAATGCCATGTAAGTTCTACGGAAAGAGATTTCCCCAAATTTGGCAGATGCTATGATCCATTCACAGGTACTCTGGTCCAGAACAGTGCAGACTTTCTATCAGTACACATATCCTTATGATTTTGTTTGAGTTCTGTCTCATCCCTTTCAGTGACAGCTTAACTTGATTGTGAATAAAGAATTGCCCTCCCAAACTTGGATGCTGGTTGTGGCAACCAGAGTAGGAAATCGACAGATGATTCTGCCCTGAAATGCAGCTTTTTCCTTCTACCTGTGTTGTTTCCTGTGCCCTCTGTGTAAGTGGCTGTGCACACAGGTGCATTTGCAGAATTAATGAGTACAGTGAGCAAGAAGGAACCTAGAACAATGGGACTAGATGATCGAGATTCTGGATTTGGGCAGATTGGGAAGAGGGAGTAGAGAATGGACAGGAAAGAAGTACAGACTGAAATGACATAATCCACTTAATGAGAATTAGTGGTAATCCTTCTCAGACTCAGAAGGAGAATCCTCTGAACAAAACATCTTAAGCTATGTGCTATGCCTCCTTCCGGACCTCCAGTTCATATTAACCTGTCGGAGACGAAAGTTTCCACCCACACCCTGTGTTTCTCATGGACGTGGAACCTGATCCAGTGCTGAGGAGGAGCATGCTGATTTTCTTTTGCAGAAAATGGTGTTGGATCAATGCATCACTTTGTATGAAATACAAGATGATACGGGGACGATGGACGTCTTGGTGTATGGACGACTGGCCAAAGTCAACTGTGAGAAAGGCGATAAACTCACACTCATCTGCTTTGAACTAAGTGGGGATCTAAGACAGCTGAGATCTGTAACTCACAGCTTCATCAAGGTGGGGACTTCTGGGGAATAGCATTCTTCCAATGTGGAAGACTTATGACTGCCCTTTCTATCATTCTTTCTTTCTTTAAAGAAGGAGGTTTTGAATTGTGTTGGAGAGAGAAACCCCAGAGAAGCCTTCAAAGGATATAATACCTAGCTAAATATTACAAAATTGGTTGAATGCATCAAAGCAGGGAGATTATATAGTAAATTTGGGCTTCGTTAAGGCCGATTTCTTTCAAAACCTAGCTCTGTGATTTTCTAACTGCTGGTGAAGTTAAGCACCAGAAACTTCAGGTTCGTCAGTTTTAATATGGGGGAAATGCCATCTATCCCAGAGGAAGGCAAACAGAGCTCACACCAGACCTAAATGATCAAGAGTGCCCCTGAGTACCTCAACACAAAGTAACTTGCCTTTAATGAGATACACAGACTGGTCTACACAGACAGAGAGTATTGGTCCTCAAGGACTAAGTCCACGCTCTTTGTCCACGTGAGATTGTGGGAAGACCCTCAAAGGCTAGTACCAGAGTGAAATAGATCAAAGATTGACACATCCAGACCCACAGCAAGGCCCAGACTCTTAGATATCTCCAGTTCTGAGTCTTTCAAACCTTCCAGCCTTTCCATTCCAGACTCACACCCTCCTCCCACCTGTCTTCCCCGTGAGAACCATCCCTTCAACTCTTGGCATTGAGTACACCTGCTCCTTCCTCTCTCTCCTGCCCTTCCACGTGCACTCATGCTGTGGGTGAGTGACTATCTCATTTTAGGGTCTCAACCAATGTGGGAGGTGACTCAAAGGACAGGAATTCATTGAAGGGGACAGGGGAGAGTGAGAAGAACCTTACAAGAACGGGATGCAACTGGTGGTTGGAGGACAGTGTCAGTGCAGAGAGAAAGTCAGAATTAGCTACATCTCACCTGCTCTAACTTCATTTCTTTCTTCTTCAAGGTCATCAAGCCCAGGAAAAACAAGAAACAACAACTCAACCCTGATTTGTATATGAAAACCCCAGCATAACGTCCTTCTAAAAACCCGGATGCCATTAACGATGTACATGGAAATAAAATCCAAATACAGAAAAGCTATATATGTACATGATAGAAATTCAGTGATAGGTATACCAGCTGTTAATTCTAGGAAATAGAGTGTTAATGGATGCTTTTTATTTTCTTTTTATATTTTTCTGTGCCACCCTAATGCCATATTTTGCATGTATAATTTTTATAATTTGGGAAAAAATAATAAACTTTTTTTTTTGCTAAAGGAGTGCTAGAATAGAAGTCTAATTCATTTGGTGCGTTGCTTACAAGTGAATCATTTACAGAGAGGGAGGCAAACCATAAAAGACTCTTAAATACAGAAACAAACTGAGCGTTGCTGGATGGGAGTTGGGGGGGGGGGGGGGGGGGCCTAAATGGGTGATGGACATTAAAGGAGGGCACTTGCTGGGGTGAGCACTGGGTGTTGTATGTAAGTGATGAATCACTCAGTTCTACTCCTGAAACCTTTACTACACTAGATATTAAGTAATTTGGATTTAAATTAAAAAAATAAAGAGGAAAAGAAAAGAAAATAATACGAAAAAACAAGAGCAAACATGTGTGACTTGCAGGTCAGGTTGGAGCACACAGGCCCCAAGCAATATTTGCATTTGTGCTTTGGGTGCGACCTTGACAAAGGAAGGCTGGGGTCAAGAACAGGCGTGTTGAACGGGCTGTGCCCTGCTCAGAGAAACCCTGCTGAGGGCGCACGTCAGCACAGAAATTCTCTGCGCTGCAGTTGCTAAGCCCTGTTTTCCTAGGAAAGGATTGCTGTAGCTCAGAAGGATGGGAGTCGATTCAGAACTGGTGCCCCTGAGCGGGCATAACGCCTAACTGTTCCGCCAAATAAGTCACCTCCGGGCAATCTGCAGGAAGACACGTACGTGTTGCATGTGGTTCTAGCCCCGTGTGAGGCGGCTTGCCTGGTTGAGCACCTTTACTCAAGGCCCAACAGCTTGGTGGCTCTCCAGCCATGTTTCCTGGCTCTCATGCTGCCCCTGCGTGGATTCCAGCGGGAAGTTGCCTCGGGCAGAGACCCGCTCGCTTCACGCAAGCGCTGAAGAATCATTCGCGTACTGTGGCGTTCAATGGCAGGAAGGAGGTATCCAAAACCGGACGTTTACAATCGATTTCTTGATCACATACTCGCTTCCTGGTGCTTTGCAATTATTTTGTGTCACTTAATCTCCAGCCTAGCTCTAGATGGTTGAGAGGTTTCGCCTTTTCACTCTCCTAACGTGAGAAAAACAGGGAAGAGAAAGGTGAAATCACTTCCCTAATGATACGCGGGTGGTCGGTCGCTGTCCCTGAAGGAGAATCAGGCCATGGTCCCGGTTGGGGTAGGCGTGTTAGGGGGAGGGGAGCGAGGATCAGGCGGAAGTTGAGAAGAATGGAATGAGGTGTCTCCCTCCGCGAAGGTCCAAGGCTGCTCGTGTGCAACTGATCTAGGAAAAGAGGCATTACAGGTCTGCCTTTATGGTTTGGGGCCCAGGTCCATGGAAAGGTAGTGAGTGCTTCTCCCCTGTACGGCTTCCTTTCTGAATGCGTGTCTTTTATTCTGGGAGGCTTAGATGCCAAGAGTAATGTGTATACTTAAAAAAAATCCTGCACAATGCCAACCTAATAGCATTCATATCATTTGGGGCATTTGGGGAAAATCAGAGTTGGAAGGAAGTTAGAAGTTCTAGAATCCCATTTTTCCATCCGCGATGTGAAAACTGAAGTTTTCACTGAAGAGAGATTGAGGGAAGTCATCAAGATCATAACGCCGCTCAGCTAGTTGGGGAACGGATGTCATGCAGAGATGTCGCCAACTGCTGAAACTTCCTCCACCTCCGACCTGATCTATGGACCCTAAGGATCAGGATGGCTTCACACAGAAATGATGTTTGTATTCTGAGCTACATACTCATCGTCTTCACCTTCTTTCTCTTATGTAAGAGTCTTATGTCATGATCTCACGGTTTGTGAGTTCGAGCCCCACGTTGGGCTCCGTGCTCATAGCTCCGAGCCTGGAGCCTGTTTCAGATTCTGTGTCTCCCTCTCTCTGACCCTCCCCCGTTCATGCTCTGTGTCTCTCTGTCTCAAAAATAAATAAACATTAAAAAAATTAAAAAAAAAAATAAAATCCTTGATCCAGGTTTGTGGTTCTTTTTTAAAAAAAAGTTTCATCGTGGGGTGCCTGGATGGCTCAGTCAGTTAAACGTCCAACTGAGGTCATGATCTCGCAGTTCGTGGATTCAAGCCCGGCATCAGGCTCTGTCAGGCTCTGTGCTATGTCTCCCTCTCTCTCTGCCCCTCCCCCCTCTTTCTCTCTCTCTCTCTCAAAAATAAACAAACATTACAAAAAGTTTCATCTTATTTAGTATAAAAAAATGGGTGCTTATTCCAGAAGAATCAAAAATCACAATCAAAAGAGTATTTAAAAACCTCCACAATTTTATCTTCCTATGTAGTACCTATTTTCCATTTTTTTAATTAAGGTATAATATTCATACAGTAAACTTCAGTTACTAGTGCAAAGTTCTTTGGGTTTTTACCAATGCGTGCGGGTGTTTTACCAGTACAAAATCAATAGATAGGACACAGTGTCAACTCTTCCCCCAATTCCAAGCTCCTAACCACCACTGATGTCATTTCTCTTTTTTAAAAAAGCTAAATTCATTATTAAAGTATAATTGACATATAATGTTATACTCGTTTTGGATGGACAATATATTGACTCAGCAATTCTATACCTTGCTGGATACTTACCATGAGTGAGGTAACCATCTGTCACCACACTGCATGATGACTATATTATCGACTTATACTCTCTATGCTGTATTTTTCATCTCCATGACTATTTTACTTTATACTTTTGCCAAAAGTCTATTACCCTGCCTGATGTTCTCTGAGATTCTTGGATCTGTGGTTATTTGTCTATAATTAGTTTTGAAAAATTCTTTGCCACCGTCTCTTTTCAAATACTCCTCATGCCTCAATCTCTCTCTGTTCTCTTTCTGAGCTTCCAATTATGAGTATTTTAAACTACTTGCTATTGTCCCATATCTCCTGGATATTCCAATCTTTTCAGTGTTTTCTTTTTTGTGTTTCCATTTTGTTAATCTATCTCCTCCTGGGTCGTGTCAAGTCTACTGATGATACTGTCGTAGACTTCCCTCATCCCCATGACTGTATTTTTCATTTCTAGTATTTCCATTTCATTCTTTCTCCTTGTTTACATTTTTCTCCTGAAATTGCTCACCTGAAGATGCTTGTTGTCCATCTGTTTTAAATACCCTACCTGATAGTTTCAACATTTTATTTCTGTTGATTGATTAGTCTCTTGACAGATTTTTTTTTCTTCTACTTCATTGCACGCCTCACAAATTTTATTGAAAGCCATCTGTGATGGTGGAGACTGAGGCAGAGAGTCTTTATACCTCGAAATGAGCATGGATGATCTTACCATGCCTGTTGAATTGATCTGGTCTGGAGTAGAGATGGGTTTGAGATTTATTGGTGCTATTTACTCTCAGGGCACCGCATGCTTTGAAATTCTTCTAGTGTTATCTATACCATTATCTTAAGGTCTTCCCTTCACACCTGAACCTAAGAAGATGTTTTTTATGTACTGTTGATCATCCCCTAGCAACGAACTGCTGTGATTTGTTGTTTGGTACTTATTTGTCTTGGCAGTCAGCAGCAGGCTGTAGGAGGAGTGATGGGGGAGTTCCTGTTGTTCTGAATCAACATCATTCAGTCTTTGGTAGGCATTTTGTCCTACATCTTACAGGTGAGACTGTCACCTCTGATCCCGTCCTTCCCTCACGTGTAGAATTTGCATTCTGCTTTACATTCTGCTCCCAGAACCTATTTCTACCCTTTCTCCAAGAGTAGAACAACTTTTTCTTCCCTCCCTCCGTTTTAATAGGTCTTCCTCTGTGTCCTAAAGACGGCAGAATTTGCTTCTCTTCCTCTAGAGGGTTTTTTTGTTTGTTTGTTTGGTTTTGGTTTTTTTTTATTTGGTTGGTTGGTTATTGTTCTCTAAGGAAGGTTCCAGACAGAGTTTCATGTCTGCCCCACAATGGTTAGTCTCCCCATCTCCAATCTTTCTCATAACCATCCAATGAGGCCCACCGAGAAGTACCTACAAGTACGCACAAACTCTCCTTGTGGCTGAGACTCCCAGGGACTCTACACTTTTATGCTAGTCCAACATTAGCCTTGAGAAATCCATTAAAACTTTTAGCTGAATTCTTCTTTCATGTGGGGAACTTAGTGTCTGTCATCTGCTCCCACATAAGCAAGTGCTTTTCTCTCCTTGGAGGGGTCCTCTCTCTTTCCTTAGATTTTTCATTAGATGTTTGTTCTGCAGCCTTAGTTCTCTAATGGGCTTAGAAAGAGTTGTGGTTTTCGTAGATTATCCACTTAAATTTGTTATTGTAAGGGTGGGAGCAAGACTTTTTCTAACTTTTCTACATTCTAACTAGGATCAGAGTCCTCTTATTCGTTATTTAATTGGGTCACAGATTATTGGTGAGGTTGAGAATGTTTTTATGCTACGAGCCTTTCATATTTGCTCTGGGAATTTGGTTAATTATAACTCTGGGTTATCTGACGTGTGTAACCGTATATAGTAAATATTTTCTATTAACCATTTTATTCATTCAAAGGCATTTACTGAAAAACAACAATCTCCCTGAATGTCCACACGGAGCAAAGTCCTATCCTTACCCCAAACTAAAACTGATATGGGGCTGCACTGAATGAGAAATCAACTTTTATTGTGATAATATGTTGTGGTTTTGGAGTTATTTATCCAGCAGCGACCCCCTCCTGGCTAATCTGGAAGTGGTGGGGGGAGCCTGAGCCCTGCTGTTCTCAGGCAACTCAAAGTCTGGTTGAAGAGGCTGTATTAGATATTCTTCAGTTAAATGCTGTTTAGAGCAGTTGATCTGAATTGATCCTTTTCATTTCAATTTTTTTCCCTTAATAACCTGCATGAAGAAAAAATACAGTCTGTGAAGCCGCTTATCAGTCGCTCCTTCTCTGCTTACAGTGCCTCTGTCCTCATAAAGTGCACCCTTCTTCTCTTCTCATAAAATGATCTCTTCCCTTCCTTCTAGTTCATTTTTCACTCTCGGATCTCTCTCTTTGAGTTATGTCTGGCCTGAGATATACACTCCTGCTTAACAGGGGCACGTGCCACTGTCTCCTGTCTGCACTCCCACTCTTACAAAGGGAGGCAGGGGCCTGTGCAAACAATGCTGGGGCATGGGGAAGAAGGCCAACTGGTGGCAAAGGACAGACAAAGGACAGGAAGAGGAAGGGGACTTATCCTGACTCAGTTTCCCTGGACTATGGTAGATGCAGGGATGGCTGGATTGACTCTGAGAAATGCGTCCTCAAAATGTCTTGGGCTACTCCTACTTTTATATATATATCTGTCAGAATACTTTTCCCAACTTTGGGCAAACTGCATTAGACGTGCAGTGTCTCCAATGAACCCTGTGGGGCTGTATGGGCACCTTCATGTGTGTCTCTGCCTTGTGAGAAAGCCGTGTCCTCTTGACTGTGTATGTAAGATATGCATTTTGGAGAAGAGAGATCCCTAAGGTCCGTGAGATGCAGGGGTACAAGAGGACCTGTCCAGCTTTGTGAAAGTAAATACAAAATACATCCCCTTGGAGGAGTGACTTTCCATGCAACTCCCACCTTAACGAAATGGTGAACTCCAGAGTTCAGCTGTACTTTTGCTCGTTTTTGACAGCTCAGAGAACGTAAGTCAAGATATATCCCCTTCCTCACGTTTGACTGTGTTCTGTTTTCCAAGCATCGATGCTTCCATGCTTCCCGCTCTGTCATTTAGGTCAAATAATATATGACTCTTCTGTTTTCTGCAAAAATCAATCAACGCCCAACCTTTGCTCATCTGATTAAGAAACGCCACATCAATCAGATACCAGAAGTGCCAGCAACAGCCTCCAGAAGGAAAGACAGATCTCCCTTGGCTTGTGATGGGGTTACATCCTGATGAACCCACCAGAAGTTAAACATTCATTTAATACATCACAGTTTAGCCTCACTTACCTTAATCGTGCCCCGAACACTGAACGATGAGCCTAGAGTTGGGTAAAATCGTCCAACATAAAGCTCATTTGATTGTAAAGCGTTGAAGTATCTCACGTGATTTATTGAATCCCGTACTGAATGTGAAAAATGGAAAGGTTTTACGGGGCAGAACGGTTGTCAGTGTGTAGCTTGCTGACCCTGGGGATCACACGGCTCCCCGAGAGCCATGGCCACTGCCCAGCATCACGAGAGAGTATCATCTGCACGTCGCTAGCCTGGGAAGAGACCCAGATTGAAAACTCGAAGTACAGCTTCTACTAAATGCGTATCGGCCCTGCACCATTATAAAGTCTAAAAAATATAAGTTGAACCATCATAGGTCTGTATAAGAAAAAAATCCAGCTTTGAAAGTGGCAGGTGTGTATGTAATAGATGTTAGCAAATTCGGGTAAATATAACTGTCTTACTAAGAATGATGGCCTCCCGTGTCTGTCAGCTGCCCTCCTTTGGGAGGCCAGGAGGGCCCGTGGGCCGATAACTGACAGCCGGAGAAGCTGGGGTTTCTCCAGGGCCAGTCACCAGAGCAGACAGTGGAAAGGAGATCCCACGGTTGGAGGAGAGTCACCTGAAGCAGCCATTCCAGGAGAGACACGAGCAGATGGTGCAAAATCTAGTCCAAGAGTGAAGAACGAAGAGAGCAGAAAAAGTCACCCCAAAATGTGCCACTTTGACACATAGGTTATGTTGAGCTGAAGGCAATTAAGACCCACAAGACTCAAGAAAAGCTTTTTGCATCTCCTTTAACTATGAAAAATTTTTTTTCCATGGGAGCCTATGCCAAGAAAAGAGCTATTACCCAAGACAACTTTTTATAAAAGACAGGTGTGGCAGCATGGCAGGGCAAACATGTGTGAACCAAACAATGGGTCTTCTCATCTTCCCGTGAATTGCCTTGCTCCTCCTGAAGCCCTGGACCCCTTTCCCCTTCTCCTTAGCTCAAGATGGCATTATAAGCCTCACGTGCTTGACTATCTCAGAGTCTCATATTTTTTTATGGGGCCCCAGTACATACAAAATTAAGTTTTTCTCCTATTCACCTGTCTCATGGCAATGTAATTATTAGATCAGCCAAAGAACCTAGAAAGGAAGAAGGGGAAAGTTTGCCATTCCTATAGGAATCACGGACAAGAAACAGTCACAATCAAGTACAGGTCAAAAGGGAGCAGGGTGTTGATCGGTTACATAAAAGATTGATAGTTCTTTAGGTTTAATTTAATGGACTAAATGAATGCATGTTTGCAGGTGGTTGGCCAGATTGAAGGCTCCAAACTGGAATGGAGGCTATCACCTTGTTAACCAAGGTCATTTTTGGCCTGAATTTTCCAGAAGGACAGATTCGCCCTATTGGTTCCTCTGCAACTAACCCCAAGACAGCAGGGCTCATCTAAGGTTCATGGAGGTGGAGTGAGTGGGATCCCTCCTTGTGGTCCTTCAGGTCCAACCCTAGACCAGGGAAGCAGACATGGCCAGTCCCTCTGAGGCTCAGAGACAAACACTTCATTTGTCCTCACTTCTAGGGCTCTCCTCACAGACTCTCTCCTCCTCCTTCTTGTCCTCCTTCTTCTCCTCCTCCTTCTCCTCCTTCTCCTTCTTTTTCTTTTTCTTCTTCTTCTTCTTCTCCTCCTAATCCTCCTCCTTCTTTTCCTCCTCCTCCTCCTCCTCCTTCTTCTTCTTCTCCTTCTCCTTCTTCTTCTTCTAAAGTTTATTTATTTTGAGAGAGACACACATAGGGAGAGGAAGAGAGAGAGAAGAAGTGGGGGAGGGGCAGAGAGAGAGGGAGAAAGAGGATCTCAAGTGGGCTCTGCACCGACAGCACAGAGCCTGACGGGAGGCTCCAACTCACCAACCGTGAGATCATGACCTGAGTCGAAGTCAGATGCTTAACCAATTGAGCTATGCCCCTTCTTCTTCTTCTCCTTTGCCTCACAGCTCGTTAGCTTGCTCCACCAATTCGTCTTCCAGGTCAGTTAATCTGGCTTATCACTCAACTACACTGTGTATTCACAAAACTAGTAGCCTTAAATACAGATCCTTTGTATAAAGTGTAAAAATAACCCAGAGAGCAGACACGATTTGTATCTGAAGTAATCCCTCTTTCAAAAGCTGCAAGGATGGAGGAGAATTGAAATGGGATTGTGATAGGCTTTTTGAGAATAAAAACACTTTAATGTATTTTGGTTTTAGCACATTCACCATGCAGCTCTTTAGTTTTGAGGTTTTTTGTTGCTGCTGCTGTTGTTGTTGTTTTCTTCTCTCTAAAGAAAGTTGGAAATGAATAATTTCTAAGTCTTCTCCAAGCTCCTGGTGGAGAATAAGCTAGTCTTAGTAAGCAATATAAAATATATATGTGTATATATATATGTATATATTATACATATATAATATAATATATAATACATATATAATATACATATATAATATATGTGTGTGTGTATATATATATATATATATATATATATATTCGGGACTGCAAACAGCCCATTTACAATTGTTCCAAGGGGCTGAGCTTGAAACTCATGGATCTTTGGGGTTTCACCAGCTTTTCCAATAATGTGTTCTGGGACACTGGTCCACATCAAACACAAGCAAGGCACCATTCACTTCCAGGAAACCACAGTGTCAATAACATTTTGATATTATAATTATTTTTTGTTTGGAGTGAGTTTACCTTTTAGCTCTGTATGCAAACTTTTACAAAAAAGAATTGGCTGCCCAAAGCCACTGCAGCATGCGTATTTTTCACACCGGAAAACCTAGTTATTTGAATGAAACCAAAGCACCCTCCCTGACAGCGACTGTTCCTTAGCCTTTCATTTCCAACGTGTCACCGAATCCTAATCCCTCTTCCCAAGTTTCTTTCAGTTCGGTGTATTTCCCTCCATTTCCACTTCATGATAGCTCTTCCTGACTTCCAGTTGTTGTTCCCAAAGTCAAACTGGCCCATCACATTTTCCCCCACGATATCCAGAGGGATCAATCCAAAGTGCAAATCTGGTATCGTTCCCCTTTTGATCACTTCTGATTTCTCTTAAAACAAGGAGAATTCTAATCATGCTCCACACAGCCTTACCTTGTCTGTCTCTCAAAGGGTATCTCAACCACCCTCTGGTGACTCTCTGTGCTCCAGCCACACAGGTTTTCTCTCAAGCCCTCAAGTAAGCCAATGAGTTCTACCACAAGGCTTCATCACACGGTGTTCCCTCTACTGAAGACACTGTCCACTCTTATTTATTTCTCAGAGTTGAGCTGAAGGGTCACGTTTCACGAGAAACTTCATCTGACACCTTCTCCTCATCTGACACCCCCTCCCAGCCTACACCTCCTCCTGGCTTTTGTTATGTTCCCTTGACACATGCTCCCCAATGACCATCTCCTTCATTGAGAGCTCTTATCTCAGCTTATTAATTCATAATTTTCATTAGTTAGAAAAAGACTTACCTCCATCATTAGAGTGTAAGTTTCCAAAACTTGCATTTGTTTACAACTCCCTATTTTATCACCAGAACTGAAAAGAGTTCCCATTTACTATTAGCAGCTCAATGGATATTTACTGGAAGGATAGGTGGACGGATGGGTGGGTGATGGGCTCGCTGCTCACCAAGGCCGCCATAATAGGCACCTTGGGTGCCCCAGGTCGATGGCCAACTTATCTTGCATCATGAAAAGCCAAAGTCCAGTGATAATTTTTTTAAATACCATGTACCAATATGGCCCTGTTCAATTATCTGAGATACTCTCAGACAGAAGGGGCAAAAGGTTATTGGATGTTGTTTCTGATAGAAATGAGTAGTTCTGGGTTAAAAATAACAAGGCAACCTTTGGAGTTAAGCTTCGAATTGATGGGGCACCTGGATGACTCAGTTGGTTGAGTGTCTGACTCTTGATTTTGGCTCAGGTGATGATCCCAGAGTCATGGGATCGAACCCCATGTCAGGCTTTGCACGGAACGTGGAGTCTGTTCAAGATTCTCTGTCTCTCCCTCTGTCCCTCTCCCCCTCTCACACACACTCTCTCTGTCTCAAATCAAATTAAAAAAAATTTTTTTAACTTTGAATTTACTCGAAAGAAGAAGGATTTAATTATTAGAACTGTTTCAGAGTAGAGCGAACTGTCTTCTGAGGTGGTGGGTTCCCTGTCACTACCTTTCAAAGAGTACAAAGTGGTCAGGGCTCTGTCACAGGCCATCCAGAGAGATCTCTGCTCTAGGAAGAAGGGAAACTAACCCTCCAAAGGTAAGTCAGTTCCACGAAACAGGTGTCTCAGAGAGGTATGCAGATCAAGTCTCCCTTCCACGTGGATAGTGTGGGAGAGACAACAGACTCAAGAGAGACCGAGGGAATCCTCCTCCTGGTCTCCCTCAGCACAGCAGCCCTTTTCCTCTCACACATGTGGTACCAAGGAAGTATTTGGGGTCCCAAGGATCTCATTTTCCTTAACATTCAGGTGTGTGTTTGTATTCGCCATTTCATCTATCATTTTCAACCTTCTCCTTTCATCTTCCATGGCTTTCACAGACACTGATTGCATCTCTTCTGAACTTCCAGGCTTCGGTGACCTTCATCTCTCTTTCTGTACAAGCCTGTTCCATCTGCTGATTATTGACTCTCCCTCCATGCAAGGTCTGTCCAGCTCTCCTCCACCTTCCATGAGGTGAGGGCGTGAGTAGGACAGCACTCAGCAGTCCGAGTGCAGACGGGCAGTGGCTACGCAGAGAGAACATTCCACACAGGTTGAAAGGTGAGACCCACAGGAAACGCAACAATCACTGGTTTTCTACCAGAATAGTTCAGAACAGCATGGAGCACAGATAAGTGTTCGCACCCAAAGGAGGCCTAAGAATGACCCGGGAAGGAATTTTAGATTTATAAAACGGGAACTTAGCCGACTTCTTCTATGGCTACAGAGCTCCAGACATCCCTGTCTCCCACCAGTCCCAGATTGGGTCGCTTTTACCGAGTTGGGATAGAAAGATCCTAGGATCACTGTTACAGCAAAATGGAGAAAGTCTTCAACAGAGGAAATTGCGTGTTACCCCAGCAGGGAAAATGAATTCTTGAGATAAAAACCGAAAGACGTTCCTAAATGTGGTCAGCCTGTGGTCCGCCCACACTTTTAGATTCCTCGGCTCAGAATCAGAAAAGCCAGTGGGGTCGGTTCTTACGTGTCGTTACCGCCCCCTCGAGGCCAAGTCCAAGAGCTACACCTTCTGACTTCAGACAGCCGAGGCAACTAAACTCCCGGACACGGCCGCTTTGATAAAGTGTCTGTGGTTCTGCGTGGCCCCTGTGCTCACGTCATTGCTTACATTTGCCACTCGCCGATTATAGGCTCGTGTGTGAGAAGCCATGCTGTTCACGTGGTATGCACACAAATATTATGTATAAGGTGTTGTGACTTTTGCTACCAAAGTCGCATGTAGAACCCTGGGATTGCTGCATTTGGAGACTCTCCTTGGGAGGGGTCCTTGGGGGGCATGCTCCCTGGCTGGCTCTGTTTTTCATCCGGATATAAAGCCAGATGTAGCCATGGCGCTCAGGGAACAAGAGATCTTCAACCCACGGGGAAGAACGCACCCACACCTGCCCTGCTGCCCAGGAGTGAGGTGCCCAGGCCAGGAAGTAACACAGTTCCTCACTGTTACTCCCGGTCCCCACTGTGGGACCCACACGGAGGGACACCACCCAAGAGAATTCTCCTTTCAAAGTAAAGCATGGTAAGTGGTCAGTATCTTTTTAAAGGGAAGATGAAGCAGAATGTTTATGGTACAGCAGAGGAGATCCTGTTGAAATGTAAGCAACAGCTTCTTGAGAAAGAGGGTCGGGACTGCCGTGAAAGGGACTCCCCGGAGGTTATGCAAGGCCTCTGGAGTTCTTAGACAACAGCACATCATCTACGGGTACTTTAAAAACAGATTCCCCTCAACTGAAAATCAGTTGTCCATATACGAGTGGGTCCACTTCCGGATTCCTTATGTTGTGCCATTGACTTTTCTGTCCTGGAGCCCAGACCACCTTACAGTAATTTTATTATCTGTGTGTAATATCCAAAATAATACCCAAAATATTAAAAATAACAACTCAGCCATGTTTCTAGGTATGAAGACAAATATTCAAAAATGGCGTTTTTTTTAATTTCAGGAAGACGCCAATAGAAAAAGATCTGGAGGGGCACCTGGGTGGCTCTGTCGGCTATGTGTCTGACTCTTGATTTTGGCTCAGGTCATGATCTCACGGTTTGTGGGTTCAGGCCCCCCATCACGTCGGTCTCTGCCCTGAAGCCTGCTTGGGATCCTCGCACTGCCTGTCTCTCTGCCCCTCTCCCATTTGTGCTTTCTCTCTCTCTCTCTCTTTCTCTCTCTCTCCCTCTCTCTCAAAATAAATAAATAAACTCAAGAAATAAGAAAATAAAAAAATCTGGAATAGAAAAGTACAATTTCCAGTAACAACTAAACTACGGCATACTTAAGGACATCTAACAAAAGATTTGTAAAGTCCTTCAAGAGAAAAAATTTAAAGTGTCATTGAAAGATTTATATGAAGATCTAAGTAAAGAAGGATATGTATGATCTTTTTAACCAATAAAGATTCAGGAAAATGAAAATGGCAGCTTGTCAAAGTAACCCGTAAACTCCATGGAGAATTTCAAAGGGCTTCCCCTTGCGCTCATCAGGGTGAGCCCAAGGCCTACCTAAAGGAGTAAGGACAAAACTACCCCAAAACAAGTTTAAGATATTCATTGGGAAGTACTGTCCCTACTAGATATCAACACTTACTATGAATACGTGACAGTTAAAGCAATATGATGGTGGTTTACATATCATATCTCTCACACACAGAGAAAAATCAACTAATTAGTATAGAATGGGGTAACAGAATCACAAATGCATGAAAATGGTATATAATTCAGTGACATTACAAATCACAAGGAAAGAGTGGGAAATTATAAGAATGGGACAAGTGGCAATCTATATGGGGACAGATAATACCGAAGCCTTCTCTCACATCGTACAAAAATATGTGTATCGAGGTGGATCAAATCCCTAAATCAGAACAGCACCGCTCCTGAGGGATTCACAGGAGACTCTCACACCCCGAGGTGGGGGAGGATTCTTACTCCAGGTACAAAAAGAGAAGCAGAAACACTTGGTCGGATTTCCCTGCACGCAACATGGAAATCTTTGAGGGAGGAAACAGAAACACACATAGAGATGCACTAAACAGAGTGAACATACAAGCCCCAAACTGGGAAAATATCTGCAGTGTATAAACCTCATAGATGTTTTGAATTCAGAATGCATGGAGAACCACCTGTCAATAAGGAAAGACAGTCCGTCTGTCTGAAAAGTGGGCAAAAGGTATAAATAAGCAATTTAGTCAAAGGTCTGATGAACATTAGAAAAAAGATGCTTGGCATCACCAGTAATTAGTGACTTCCAGAACAACACCGTATGGGGCATAAGCCACAGAACATAGGCCACAGGACATAAGCCACGGAACAAGAAAGGATGGTCATGAATCGGCAATAATAGGTGGGGCCTCAAGGGAGCCTGAGTGACCCATCAGTGAGGCATCCAAATGGTCCCCGTCACTGTGTCCTCGCGATGCTTTCCCCGCAGGCAGCTGACGACAGGAAAACTCCTTCCACGCGTCCAGATCCTAAGTGGGAACTCAAACTCTTCTCAGAACTATTTTCAAATTAACACACCCATTTGAAATCCTTGGAGTGATAAAGCCATTGAAGCTCCCCAGTCCTGGGGACGAAGGAGGAAGAGGAGCTCACATCTGTGGAGGATCTACAACATGTAAACATCCAGTTCCTTATTTTTTTTTTTTATTTTTTAACGTTTTATTTATTTTTGAGAGAGAGAGAGACAGAGCATGAACGGGGGAGGGGCAGAGAGAGAGGGAGACACAGAATCGGAAGCAGGCTCCAGGCTCCGAGCCATCAGCCCAGAGCCCGACGCGGGGCTCGAACTCCCGGACCGCGAGATCGTGACCTGAGCTGAAGTCGGACGCCCAACCGACTGAGCCACCCAGGTGCCCCTCCAGTTCCTTGTTTTTTGTTTGTTTCCCCCTTCTCCTTAAGAATTTCATCTTCACAGAAGCCTCTTACATAATAGCAATCACATTCTGATACATTTTATATACCGTATAAGGAGACAAAGGCCCGGCTGTCTCTCCAAAGTTTTGTTTTCATCTTGTACATATACAATTTGCATTGTACTCCAGAAGATCTGCCTCCTTAAAAACTGTTTCTTGGGGCGCCTGGGTGGCGCAGTCGGTTAAGCGTCCGACTTCAGCCAGGTCACGATCTCGCGGTCCGTGAGTTCGAGCCCTGCGTCGGGCTCTGGGCTGATGGCTCGGAGCCCGGAGCCTGTTTCCGATTCTGTGTCTCCCTCTCTCTCTGCCCCTCCCCCGTTCATGCTCTGTCTCTCTCTGTCCCAAAAATAAATAAACGTTGAAAAAAAAAATTTAAAAAAAAAAACCTGTTTCTTAAATATTTGTCAAACCGTAACATTCACGCCCAACGAAAGCGCATTCGGATCTCTCTGGCAGCGTCGTGATTTCAGGAGCGCACACGCTGGTTTGGGAAGCGGGGAACCAACCTGGCCTCGCGTGTGACTGAGCACTGGCAGGTGGCTTACCATTCACAAAGCACTTTCACTGGGCCTGGCCGACACAGAGGAAAACGACCCGTCCACCTCTGACATGGGGATAGTAGTTCCATCTTTCAGGGTTGCTTGGAAAACGGGGGGTGTAAGCATTCGGCGGGGTGTGCCTGACACACAGCAGATTCATTTGTTATCATCTCCCCGTTGCTACAGGTTGAATTCGGTGTCTCAAGTGCAGTGACATACCCGAGGCCACACAGATAGTAAGGGGAAGTAGGAAGGTATAAAGTCGAAGGCTTCCGAATCCAGGCCTTGGGCTCTTTCTATTGATATCTACCTTTTTTGGGTGTGCAAAAAGTGTAAAATGATTCCCTGTATAAAAAAAGCAAAAACAAAGCACCAAACAAAACAAACAAAAACGTTGGTGCCGTTGACTATAATGTGAAAGGATCCCGTCCGCCCCAATATCTACCCCTCTTCAAATTCTAACATTAGCCATTCTTTTCTTTGCCTAAACCATTAACCTCTCTTCTCCGGGAACGTCTGCACAGCTTGCTCCCTCGCTCTATTTCGATTTCTGTGCAATTGCCCCCCTGAGCAAAAGAGAGTTTGGCTTAGGATGTATCAGTGACAGGGACGATCCGATGCGGCAGGAAGTAATGCTGATTTAAACCAAGAGTGTAGGCAGGATGTAGAACTCAGAGTCAGGAGGAAATCGGGGCCAGACTTCAAGCCGTCTGACCTCTCACAGAAGCATCTTACTTAGCAGCAGGTGCACAAGAAATCGGGCTGCGGGTAAGGGGGTGGGAGTCGAGGACTTGCCAGGCAAGTTAAGCTTTGGAGAATCTCACTCTCGGGAGGACTGAATGTCCAGCAGGGAAGCAGAGGCAGGCAGCCCATGGTACAAACCCAGGGAATTTATCAGGAGGAGGGATAGGAGGGGCCAGAAAACATCAGCAGTTACATGTGTATAACTCGATCCATGGCAGCGAGACAAATTCTAGACTCCTCTGGGAGCTGGGTCCTTCATGCCACGGCCACCAAGGGCTCAGGACTTCCGTGGGCTTCAGCCCCTGAAGGAAACGACAATAGAAAGGAGTTGGAACTTGCGAGTTAACAGAGGTCTGTGGTTTAGGTGATGCAGCTGAATAGTATCGTCTGCAACCCTTAAGTTTGGCTTTTGTCGCTCAGACGCACACACGCTCACAGACAGGCAGACACCTGCGTGTTTTCGCAAGCCTGGATGAGAGGTTTGTTGCCCCATTTCATTAAATGCAACAAATATTTAACAAATGCCAGAGATATGATATGATTCTTGGCACCGTGAAGAAGCAAGCTCACACAGAGCGTCTTTGCCGGGAGGAGAAGCTGACGAGAAACACATAGACAAGTATTAAAAAACAGCTTGGATGGTACTGAGCCCACGCGGAAGGCGTAGCGGGGACGGGCAGCCGGCACAGCGACGGGTGCGGTTGGTACCGTAGAGAGATGGAGACGGGAGAGGGGAAGAGCCGAATGTACGCAGAGGACTGGGGAGAGGAAGGCAAGCCCACGGCTTCACAGGGAATGCGGCTCCAGAAGAAAGGACGGGGATGTGCAGGCACCTGGTCAAGAGTGTTTCCAGAACATTCCAGGGGGTTAAAATCGGCGTGGATGGGGGGGGGGGGGGCAAGGGGAAGAAAGAATGGAGAGGAAGCCAGAGAGGAAGAGTTAGACCAGCTCCCGAAGGCCCCGTTAAGCAACTTGCTCTCTGGAATTAGACGGTTCCACGCGGTAGATGTGGCCCATGTCTTCAAGCACATCTCTCCGGCTGCCTGAGAATACGCCGAGGCGCAGTCAGGACGGAAGCCACACGGCCGGCTCACGGGCTGCTGTGACGCAGGTGACAGGTGCGGGTGCCCGGCTCTGGGCGCGTGCCGGTGACGAGTCTCAGGAGCGATGGGGCGTCAGACAGGTTTGATTTGTACCAGATGCGACTTACGGACAGGGTGGATGTGGAGGGTCCAAGAGGAGTTAAGGGAAGCACCTGGGTGTTTGGACTGAGCAGCGAGAAGGATGTCAGAGGAGCAGGTGTGGAGTGTGTCGGGGGTCCGGGAATTTGCGTTTTGAAGTGTGAACTTGAGACGTCTGTGGGAGCTTCAAGGGCGTCCTTTCAGGGGCGCAGGCAGAGTCCCAGGAGAATGCTAGTCTGGAGAGACCAGTTTGGGAGTCATTAGCATACGAGTAGCAGGAGTTAGAGCCAAGTGGGGGGGGGGGCCCACTCCCTCTGGGAGGGTTTGAAAACCAGGACGAGGTCTTTTTTTTTTTAATATGAAATTTATTGTCGACTTGGTTTCCATACAACACCCAGTGCTCATCCCAGCAGGTGCCCTCCTCAACGCCCACCCCCCACCCTCCTCTCCCTCCCACCCCTCATCAACCCTCAGTTTGTTATCAGTTTTTAAGAGTCTCTTAGGACGAGGTCTTAAGAGGGGACAGTTCTTGAGATAAAGGGACCAAGCCGCTCACGTTTCTGAATATGCCAGGCAAGACGAGGCCTATAGAAATGCCAGACTGGCAGTGTGGCCTCCCTGGGTGCCGTTAACGAGGGCGAACTTGAGGGAGAGGCAGAGAGATGAGGGAGGAGATTAGCAAACCCAGTGCTTGGACTGCAAAGGGGCCAGCAAATGTGCTGGAAGCAGGAGGGAGATGTGGGGTTGAGAGGCTCCTTTCTGGGTCTGCTTGCTTTCCCAGCCAGGGAGACATGGCAGGTGTTTTCACGCCACTGAGAAGGATCTGGCAGGGGTAGAAAATCAGAGGTGCAGAAGACCGGAGTGAAAACTGCTTCAGGAAGCGATACCTCAGAAGGGTTCCTGTTTGACACACACCCTGTGTAAAGGAGGCCCGCCCGCTGTTTTCCCCGTGTGGCACCTGCCGGGCGAGAGCGGTGGTCTCCATCCTCACTCCAGGATTTCCGAATCCCCCAAGGATCTCAGGCCATGCCAACCTGCCTCCTAAGGCCGACGGCAATATAGTCAGACAGACGTAGAGGCAAATCCTGCTTCGGCCATTTACATATACGCGTTTCACCTGGGAAATCATAGCCTCCCTAAAGTGTCTACATCCTCGACCGTAAAGCGGGGAAAATGCTATCAACCTGCACGGAAGGATACCATTGGAATCGGATGATTCCATGCAGGTCCAGACCGTGTAGTAGAGTCTGGGGGGGAGCAGCCGTTCAATCAAAGTGAGCCATCAGTACCAACGCGACGGAAGTAGGTATATAGTAGCGATATTCCTGTGACAAACAACAGTTTTACCTGGGGTGGGGGGGGGTGATAACCTGGATTCCAGACTTCAAAGAGACTGTGGGTGGATATCCTTTGAAAATGCTTTCCCCTGGGCCCCTGGGTGGCTCAGTCGGTTAAGCATCCGACTCTTGATCCAGTTCCAGGTCACAATCTCACAGTTCATGTGATCGAGCCCCGAGTCAGACTCTGCACTGACTTGGAGCCAGCTTGAGATTCTCTCTCTCCCCCTCTCTCTGCTCCTCCTCCGTTGCTGGTGCGTGTGTGTGTGTGTGCCTGCATGTGCTGTCTCCCAAAATAAATAAACTTTACAAAAAATGTTGGGGTGCCTGGGTGGCTCTGCGGGTTATGTGTCTGACTTGATTCTGGCTCAGGTCATGATCTCATGGTTCGTGGGATCAGCCCTGCGTTGGGCTCTGTGCTGACAGCGTGGAGACTGCTCGCGATTCTCTCTCTCTCTTTCAAAATAAATAAACAAACATGAACAAGATGCTTCCCCAAAGGACAGAGACAAGAGGACTTCGGGGAGGTGGGTGCACGGGCGGGGGGGACAGAGAGGCTGTGCTGGCTGCAAGGGCGCGGTGGTGGTGAGAGTGACAAAGAAACAGCCTTGAAGTCGCTCCAGTCGCCCAGTGGGCAAGACCGGAGCTTCACGCTCTGGTCAGGAGGACGGGGCCTCGCGCTGTGTGCGGACAGACGTTCTTTACTGAGAGACTTCCAGGTGCTATGCAGGACTTGAGTCACGTCAGCTGGATCACTGGGTCACAGCCTGGGGACCCCGCCAGGGGCACTGTGGCATAAAGGGCACTGTCACTAATCGACTGGTAGGGAAACCGCTGGGGAGGCTGAAGCTTAAGAGGGACAACACAGGCTCAGGGACACCAGGTGACACAGCCTCGAGGGACGGTAAAACAGAAGTAAACCCGCCCTTTGAAGCCGATGCCCACCACACCCCTCACCACTAGGCAGCCTGGCACTCAGCTCGACTCTCCACCAGCGAGGAAGGAGGCAAAAGTCCAACCGTTGGAGATTCCGCTGCGAACAAGGGTCTGCTCGGCAACGTTTTGTTTTATCTAAAACAAAAAAATTTTTTTTGGTACCATGTGATGTTTTTAAAGGTGTGCAACGGGATGATTTGGTGCACGTATACAAAGCAGCTTTAGTAGGGACTATGAACCTCTCTGATCGCTGGGAAGGCTGAAGGGCAGTCAAGTCAAAGGCAGAGGAAACCCACCCCTGTGCCTCCATCACCTCCCCTCCCCCACGCCTACAAGGACGCGCCACACCAGGCAGCAAAGCTCCACGCGGGCTCAGCGCTTCTGTGGCCACACCCAGGATGTGGAGACCCGCCTGCTGTGAGACCTGTGAGTCCTGACGTCACCTCCGGGGCAGGGATCCCATCTTGTCATTGCTGCTGTCCCCCAAACCCAGACCCGTCTGAAACCAGCTGCATCAGCCGGCCCGAAGCCCCGCGTGGAGCCTGGCTCGCCTGGCGACCTCCAAACCAGGCCTCCCTCGGAAGGAAGGGACTGGCAAGCCTTCGCCCCCCGGGGGTGTGCTTCCCACGTGGGACAGGGCTGGAGAGCTTGGCTTCTGAATGCGGAGGTGAACTTCCTACATGCGAAGTATGTAAAAGACGTTGGCCATGGCCACCCACGAGCACGGCAGGTGTCTGCTATAAAGCCATAACGAGGGGGGTCATTACAGAGAAAGGGAGGTGCGAGAGTCCTTGGGGGTGGGCCCCTGTGAGGTATGCAAAGGCAGGTGTTTAATGGAGCCCATGACCCGGACTCCTGGTGATGACTCCAGCGGCAGGTGATGGTGGAGAACAGGGCGAGAGCCAGGACGGGACCAGTGAGTGAGGAGACGGTGGGCCTACAGGCCCCTGTGGCTGGGACAGTAAGCCATCGGGCCCAGGAGGAAGCAGAGGCCAGGGGGACTTCCGGAGGCCCTGAAGGCCAGAGTTTCAAGAAGAACGAGGTTGAGACCTAGCAAACCCTTCCAGGGAAGAGTCGCTCCATAATTGTCCTTTTCCTCCGCATCTCCCCCCTCCTTCCGTGATTCCGTCTGGTTTGCCCTGCTCATGCCGGCTCACCGCGCACTGACCCGGAGCAGGGAAAGGTCAGCACGGGCCACGCAAAGGTCAGCCTGAGAGGAGACCCTGACGCTTTCCCGGCCTTTGCATCCTACACGTTTGCCCGAGTTCTCAGGGCCTGTTCTCCGCGAGCTCGGGACCGTGTGTTTGCGGCGTGTGGTCGCCATTCTGTTCCCCCCGGCCACCTCCTCCCAGGCCTTTCCCCGCATCCCCGGACCCCAGCGCACTAAGCTCCAGGCCGCCCTGAGCCCGCGTGGCCCCCTCCATCCATCTCACCGTCCTGCATCCCACTAGTTCCCACTCCCCTCCTTGCGTTTCGCTCAAATCCTGCCGGCCTCACTCTGGCTTGACTGCGCCTCCCGTTCATCCGCACGCACCCGGGACGTCTCCAATGGCAATAGCGTGCAAAGAAGCACCCGGGCGCTGGCCGCACGCCGCACGCATGAAACGTCCTGCCGCACCCCTGACCGTGCGACCTGGGGCCAGTCTCTTAACCTAGAGCACCGAATCCACGCAGGTGCTCTCGACCGTACAGAGTCGATGCGCTTGAAGCACTGAGCCGAGTGACTGAGGGCCCACGGCTCTCGGCAGACGCAGTCCGGTACCAATAATCAGCATCATCACCGCCATCATATCGATGCACCGACTTATGCGGCCTGATGTCTTGTCCGCGTCCGCCTCATTCACCGAAATGTAAACCCTGGGGGAGGGGGGAGGGGGCAGAAACTGAATCCATTCTGTTGAAAAACAAAAGTAAAAAAAGAAGGGGCGCCTGGGTGGCGCAGTCGGTTAAACGTCCGACTTCAGCCAGGTCACGATCTCGCGGTCCGTGAGTTCGAGCCCCGCGTCAGGCTCTGGGCTGATGGCTCAGAGCCTGGAGCCTGTTTCCGATTCTGTGTCTCCCTCTCTCTCTGCCCCTCCCTCGTTCATGCTCTGTCTCTCTCTGTCCCAAAAATAAATAAACGTTGAAAAAAAAAATTTAAAAAAAAAAAGTAAAAAAAGAAAATCGGCACAGGGGCTAGACTATCTTAAGACTTCAATGCAAGGGGCGCCTGGGTGGCGCAGTCGGTTAAGCGTCCGACTTCAGCCAGGTCACGATCTCGCGGTCCGTGAGTTCGAGCCCCGTGTCGGGCTCTGGGCTGATGGCTCAGAGCCTGGAGCCTGTTTCCGATTCTGTGTCTCCCTCTCTCTCTGCCCCTCCCCCGTTCATGCTCTGTCTCTCTCTGTCCCAAAAATAAATAAACGTTGAAAAAAAAAAAATTAAAAAAAAAAAAAAAGACTTCAATGCAAATTTGTGAAATATGTGATTCCCGTGTACTCCGTGTAAAAAATAACCCCGTTTGCAGAGGACCAAGCGTCCGCGCCACCAGAAAACACAAGGCTTGTGGTCACAAGGTCACACTGGCCTTTTCCACCCAGGGGCAGGATGACGAATCCAACCTCAGCAAATCCGGGATCAGCGACGATCTGGGCCTCTCTTACCTTCGCCTCCTGACCCCTCCTGTGCGTGAAGTCTCCACCGCCCACCCCACCCCCCCCAGCGGGCGAAACGCCAGCCCCACGGTCTTGTGCAGCTCTGCCCTTCTCCTTGGGCCCCCACATCTGGCCAATACCATTCACGCGAACAGCCATCAACATGGCCGGTGAGGGTGGGGGTGACGGCAGCCGGAAAAATATTTATTTTTCATAAATAAAAACGATCATCCTACCTGACGCTAAGTTCTCCTTTAAACACCCCCAGGGAAGCCCGTCTGAAGGAACCATCCTGTGCTGAGACAAGAACAGAGGGAGCAGCATGGTGATTCGGGTATTTAAATCCCAACATTCATATTAATCATGCATTAATGGATTTTTAATGGTGATAATCTGTCACGCCATTTGTGTGTTAGGAAAGGCAACCCCAGGCTTCTCCGTCCTTCTGGAGACTCGAGTTTTGAACTTGACAAGGGACAAGTCGCACAGACAGACGTCTGCAGGGCCAAAAGGTCCTTGATCCCTAAGGTTTTCTGCATCATCAGAAACTTCCAGCTTACTCTGGCTCCTCTATTTCTGTTACCGCTGAGGGAAAACAGAAACGATGTACTGAGTGAATCCCGCCTGCGGTAAGAGGGGAGAGTGGCCCTCACCAGGACATCCGGAGGGCGGGAAGAGGGGACGGGACAGAAAAAAGCATCGGGTCGTTGTGACACGATCAGCCTTCGCTGACCATCGAGGGGGACAGAAGTGGCTCCGGCAGATGGAGTCACGTCTGTGTAGGTGCAGCACGCAAGTTGTGTCTCTGACGCCTGGACCCTGCATACCCTGGCCCTGAGGCCAGGATGTTTTTTCATGGGCGGAGGTGTGCAGGCGCTGGGAGCCTGGTGTCCGATGGGTCATGACATCAAGGGCGCGACCTACACCTTCAGCCTGGTTTATCCCAATTCAGTCCCAAGCATACACCTCCCACGAGGCAAATGCTGTTCCTCTGCCCAGCCCCCAGGTCAATGACGCTGTGCAGCTTGTTTCCTACATATTGTTGGCTAAAAGTAGCTTTTCTAAGTCGCCTGGGTGGCTCGGTCGGTTGAGCGTCCGGCTTCAGTTCAGGCCATGATCTCCCAGTTCGTGGGTTCGAGCCCCGGGTCGGGCTCTGTGCTGACGGCTTGGAACCTGGAGCCTGCTTTGATTCTGTGTCTCCCTGTCTCTCTCAGCCCCTCCCCTGCTCTCTCTCTCTCTCTCTGTCAAATAAATAGACATTAAACATTTTTTAATAAAAGTAAATAAAAAAATAAAAGTAGCCGTTCTTCAGTTTATCTCCATTCTCAAGCTGGATTTTCGTCCATCATCCAACCCACTCCGTCTCTCTTCCCACCTCTGTCTTTCAGTCACAGAAAAGACAGCATCTTTCTTAAGAAAACCTGCTAAGGATTGTCACTCACATTCGAGATGGACCCGCTTTCCATAGCACCCTCTGGCCTGAGTGACCAGCTATTTCCGAGCCATTCATCTAGGTGCTTACAAGTATATCTCAATCAATATTCCTAACGGCCGTGCAAAGTAAGCGATATTACTATCCCCGCTTTCTAGATGAGGTGATCGCGGTTTAGGTGACGTGAACAGGGTGGAAACGGGGTCTGATCTCCGGAGCACCTGCTGCTAAAGGTTACACAACACTGCCGCCCGGTGGCAGCGTGCAGAAGTACAACTCGACCCAACAGGAACCAACCTCCAGGAGGAGGTGGGAGACCCAGAGGGGGGTCTTGCTTAAAGAGGCCCCTCTTGGGGGTCGTGAGTCCAGCCCCGCTACATGCAGGTTTCCCTGCTCAGTCTCACTATCCGGCTCTCCCTTAAGAAGACACTTCCTGATTTCATCCCTTCGCGCTCAGGACAGCTAATGCAACCCAAAACACAGGGCCGCTCAGCTTGGTTATTCAAATCCTGCAGCAGCCTGGACAAAGGCATTTCCCTGAGCCTCTGAATCACCAGATCATGACGGGGACTGGCCGGAGGCTGCAGCCAGGCGGCTGCCGGAGCCCACGACCACAGCACTGGTTCTGGCTGCCCGCGGGGGGAGCCAGAGGAAGCTGCCCTGTCCCCGCCCTGGAAGCCGCCGGCAGCCAGGGGTCTAGTGGAAACTCGAAGTCCCAGCCTCCCCGACCCCAGGGAACCCAGGGAGCTTGGCCGAGGCCCCTGTCCCAGCTGCACCGCCGTCCACCTTCGCCCTCCGCCCGGTCTGCCCCCCGTGCCTCCTTCCAGGGGTCGCGAGCACACCTGCCCAGAGCCCTCCTCCAGCAAATCTTGTCTGCTTCTTGGGGAACCGGCCTGAGACAATATTCAGCTCTGGTTCCGCGGCGTTTACAGAAACCGCCTCCTAAAATAAAGCCAGGACCGCAGCAGGAAGGCGCTTACCACAAGGGCACGTGCCAGAAGGTGGAAATAACACGAGTCGCGGACGGCGGGGGATGAGCCCTTGTCCTGCAGCGCTAGAAGCGGGCGGTGGTTTCACGTTCGATGACGTCGTAATGGCCTTCGTGCCACCTGACTTGGCTGACCTCCAGCTTTTTAATCTCTCAGTGAAAGGGTCTCGTTACATGTTTTCTGTGACCACCCCAGGCCGAGTCCAAAACTGTACCTTAAATCTGCACAGGGAAAACTCTCACTGTCTTTCCTAGAAGGTTGCGTGAAGGTTGTGTGTTCGTTTTGTTTTGGCCTTGAGCTGCGGATCTGGCGTCCCCTGCTGTGATTAGGGACTCGGGGCTTTCTGCCAGTGCCAGCATGGGACACGGGTAAGGCAAGTCTCAGCTCTAGGAAACCCCTGGGGCAGTGACTTTTGATCCTCCTTTGGGGGGAAGCTCTCTTTTCAGTGGGTACTAAACACGTTCGCCAGGAAACGGTCTATTCAGCCACATAGGCATGAAGGGTCTCGGCCTCAAAGCCTCCAGCTCTTCTGGAATAGTTTCCCACTAACCTTCCTTCCTTCTAGTTTCTTCTTCAATTCGAAACGCGGGCTGTGAAAGCAGCAAAGACGAATGGGTTAAGTGAGACATCTCGTTCTGAATCTTAAGGTTTGTAGAACTCGGCTTGCGACGTCCTGAGCCAAGGGTGAACTTAGGAGGGAAGTGGGGGGAAAAAAAAAGTAAAAGATAAAGGAATGTAAGAAATACAGTAGAAAGAAATTATGAGATAAAAGTTAAATTTGCTACATTCGGCCAGTCTTGGCCTCACAGGTGCGAAGGACAGAAAAGCTGTTCTCCAAAGGGATTATTTCCGTGTGTGGCTGCGGGACCCCTGAAAAAAGCAGGGCAGAGTCAGTTCACGGTAATACCGTGTTTCCATTTTCATGTGATAGGCTGGGTTCCTTCCCACTGTGCCCTCTGGGGAAGCGGAGGAGGAGGTCTCGTGATCCCTGAAGATTCCCAAGTTACAAGAGCGCCCTGTATGCTTGAGGGCAGATGGCAGGTCACCGAGGACAACGAATAAAACTACACACTTATCAGATACAATCATTGCATGTAACCTCATTATCTCTGTATGGGGAGCAATCTGTAGGAGGGTGTGAATCAAGGCAAACGGCCCAAGGTTTCCTCTCTGGATTGCCTTTTATTTGGAAAGTACCTTAGGAGGCCAAAATGTAAAGGAAGCGTTAACCAGTGGGGTGGGTGTGTGTGTGTGTGTGTGTGTGTGTGTGCTGTTCATCGAAATGCCTATAATTTCCAAACCAAAAGAAGTGGCTTTGTCCCTCTCCATTGAAAAGTTCGTCTTAAAGAGGTGGACCTTTAAACCCATCTCACCTGTAAAAATGTTCTGTCACAAAGGGGACTTCTATGGGACACATAGAACAGAAAGTGAACGGTGTCCCTGGAGTTTTGCGATATGATAGAGGCAGCGGGAGCAAAGAGGGTGCTTTGTCCAAAGACACACACGTCCTAAAGACACCCTTGCTTCTAACGCACAAACTAAGGAAGGAAACGACTGATGTGAAACCCCCAGATTGGTCTGGGTCTTACAATGCGTTAGAATAAAGATTCTTGAAAAGGGAGAGCAAATGATTATAGTCTAGCAATCCACTTGTCAGTATTTAACTTAAGAAACCCACATGTGAGCTCATACTTGAATAAATGGCTCTTCATCCTAACGTAATTTTTTAATGTTTATTTATTTTTTGAGAAAGAGAGAAATAGAGCGTGAGCAGGGGAGAAGCAGACAGAGAGGGAGACACAGAATCCGAAGCAGGCTCCGGGCTCCCAGCTGTCAGCACAGAGCCCGACACGGGGCTCGAACCCACGAACCATGAGATCATGACCTGAGCCGAAGTCAGATGCTTAACCGACTGAGCCACCCAGGTGCCCCCTAACACAATTCTAACAGTAAAATATGAAAACACGCCTGAACCCACAGAACTAAGAGACTAGCCACCAAAGTGGCCGTGGAAGAATGTGACACATGTGTCACACGACTGATTTACCATGTTGCGTTATTACAAGGTGACCTAAGTGCCATGAATATATGGGCAGCAAAGCCTTGTTGCAGCTCATAGCAGTTTCAGCCCTAACAAAACACTCCCCACATGACATACTTTAGAGACTGGATCCCATTCTCTGCAGCCCGTCACCATCAGACAGGAGCAGGCAGGCGTTCTCTTCCGGGGGAGCAGAAGACGTGGGGGCTGGGGACACAGCCCATGTGGGGGATCTGAGAGGGAGGGGGTGCACCCTTATGCCATTTCGGGGATTCTCCAGGCCCAACCACATCCCCCCCACGGATGGCAACAATTCTGGTGTCCATGTCTAGCTGGAGAAACTAAGATGTGAAGCGATGACGTTCCCTGCCCAAGGTCACAAAGGTCTAGTAGAGGAATAAGAACTTGATCCCAAGTAGTCCTTCTCCGGGACCTGAAATCTTAACCAAATACCAGTCTGCTTCTGCACAAATAAAATACTAGGAAGATGCTCAGACACACGCACCCGCACACGCCCCCCCCCATGTCATTCACAAATGGAAAAAATATTCGTGGAAGCATGTCTGATTCCACAGAGCGAAGCAGGTGATTTCAGCTCTCCTCCTGGCTAGAGAACCGTCAAAGGCCCCTGAATTTCCTGAGGGTCAGTGGAGTGACGGAGCCAGGCACGTCAGATTCTGGGGGGAGAACTAGACTTCATCTTTGCAACAGATGACCTAGAAGAAAGTCAGTTCGTAATACTGATTAGTGAACTTGCAGGTGCTTGAAAAGGTGCACCTCTAGAGTTTTGATTAGTGGAGAGAAATCCATTTGGAAGAACAATTTGCAGAGGCTTGCCACCGGATTCTGTTCCGATCAAGCTGTTTGTGTTTCCCTTGGAGCCGCAGAAAATACTCAACACACATGTTTGAAAACACAAAGAAGGAAGGGAAGCTTGCCTGTGTTGGTTAGCACAGTAGAAGTCTCAAATAACCTAAAAGGACTAGAAAAAAACCCAGGCACCAGAAGTTGGCAAAATCCATTTTCATCAAGTGAAGTTATGGAACCTGATCTATGTAAGTGCTTGTCTGACCGGACCAACTGGGTTAACAGTTCGGTGCCTATTTCCATATGAAATAGACAGGAAGCGACACGCATAAATCCGTTTCAAGTGGATTGAAAACTTAAGAAAGACAGAGCCATAACACTTTTAGGAGAAGACATAAACCAGTAGCTTCACGGCAGTTGGGCAGTGACGGATCCAGAATGAAAACCATGGAAAAAGAAGTTGATAAATTATATGGCATTAAAATTGGCACCGTCTGTTAGTTAAAACATGTCAGAGAAAGTGGGAAGACCCAGCCAGAAACGGGAAGAAGGCGTGTGCAGGCCCGTAACGTACACAGAGGTCCCATAAATCTCGAAGAAGGCGGCCACGCAGCTCAACAGACAAATGAGCCAGGGGTGTGGGCGGCACAGGAGAAAACACAGCTGTGAGACTCACACATGAGCAGCTGTTCGACCTCAGTACAGGTCAGCAAGGACATGAACGCGTAAACCACGGTGGGGCCGTATTTCCCCATCGGCAGAGACGCGAATACAGGTCTGACAAGTCCAAATATGCTGAAGATGTGGCCACACGGAAAAGCTTGTAACTGCAGGCTGTAACACGTCCACACAGCGTGTTTGGAGCATATTGTGGTGTTATCTATGAATTTGGGTTTTTTTTTTCCAGTTTTACTAAGATATAGCTGACAGAGTGCCTGGGTGGCTCAGTTGGTGAAGCGTCCAACTCTTGATTTCAGCTCAGGTCGTGATCTCACGGTTCGTGAGTTCGAGTCCCACATCGGGCTCTGCACTGACAGCATGGAGCCTGCCTGGGATTCTCTCTCGTCCTCTTTCTCTGTCCCTCCCCTGCTTGTTCTCTCTCTCTCTCTCTCTCCCTCAAAATAAATAAACGCACCTAAAAAAGATAAAATTGACATAGTATTTATAAGTTTAATGCATATGGCATGATGATTTGATAGTTGGATGTTTTGTGAAACCATCACCTCAATAGGTCTATAACATCCATCACCTCACATGGTTACGATTTTTTTTTCCTTGTGATGAGAACTCCTAAGCTCTCTCTTAGCAACTTTCAGATGTACAATAGAGGATTGCGACCCACTGTCACCAGGCTGGACGCTACATGCTCAGGAGGTTTTTATCTTGTCACGGCAAGTTTGACCACCTTCACCCAGTCCCCCCACCCCTGACTCCCCGCCTCTGGCAACCACACATCTGACCTCTATTACTAGGAGTTTGGCTTTTTTCAGATTCCACATGTAAGTGGGGTCAGATAATATTTCTTTCTCTGACTTATTGCAGTTAGCATAACGCCCTCCGGGTCCATCCTCAAATGGTAGAATGTCCTTCCACCGTGCATCGACACCGCATGTTTACGCATTCATCTACTGACAGACACTTGGGTTGTTTTCACGTCTTTGCTTTTGTGAAGAATGCAGCAACGAACACGGGGGGTGCACGTACCTCTTCGGGACAGTGATTTCCTCTCCTTTGGGTTTATACCCAGAAGTAGAATCACTGGCTCACGTAGTAGTTCTATTTTTAGTTTTTTGAGGACCCTCCGTACTGTTTTCCCCAGTGGCTGCACCAACTTACAAACCCACCAACAGTGCGTGAGGGTTCTCTTTTCTCCACATTCTCGCCAACACTTGTAACCTCTTGTCTTTTTGACGAGGCTAAGTACCTGTTCAGGTTCTTTGCCCATTTTGAAATTGGAGTATGTGTTCTTTTGCTATTGAGTTGTATGAGCTCCTTATTTATTTTGGATATTAACCCTTATCAGATGTGTGGTTTACAAATATTCATTACATATTAATTTTAAAGATACACCTATCCTCTGACACTGCACTCCAAGTCCTAGGGAAGCTTTTTAAAGAAAGCTTGGTTGTTAAAGAAAAAAAAAGTAACCAACTGTGGAATGGAGAAATAAACTGTGGTATATCCATACAGTCACGTAGTGGAATATTATACAACTGTGAAAAGATCTGCAGTCACAATAATAACATGAATGAATCTTAGTGAGTTGTTGAAGAATATATGTAATATTATTCCATTTATTTAAAGTCTAAAAATGTACAGATTCAATAATATTTATTGGTACAAAACTTCAAAGAAAAGCAGAGGGATAAAAACACAGAAAATTTAGGATAGTAGTTATTTCAGGGGAGCAGGAGGTAGGTGGGACTGGAGGGGCAACCGGGGAGCTTCAGAAATCAAGGTAATACTGCATTTTATAAATCGGGTGACAGGCACATAGATATTTATTGTGCCGATATACCTTTTGCATCTTAAGCAGGTGCTGTGTGTATCTATGCAGTATTTAACAATTTTGAAAAATCAAAGGTTTCGATACTTTTTTTTTAGCATTGGTGGTATGGCACACCATAACACTCTCCTGCAGCTATTTAGAAAGGTTTTTGTTTTTGTTTTTTATTTTTTTTAACGTTTTTTATTTATTTTTGAGAGACAGAGCATGAATGGGGGAGGTGCAGAGAGAGAGGGAGACACAGAATCCAAAACAGGTTCCAGGGTCCGAGCTGTCAGCACAGAGCTGGACGCGGGACTTGAACCCACGAACCCTGAGATCATGACCTGAGCCAAAGGCGGATGCTTAACCGACTGAGCCACCCAGGCACCCCAAGGTTTTCGTTTTTTAAATTTTTCTAAAATTAAAGATTTTGCTCTGCCTTTTTGTTTTGTAAGTAAATTGTATTTTCAGCCAGTTTATTCTTATTCTCGACTGTTTATGCTAGAAAACAAAAGTAAAACCACCTGAATATCAAAAAGTTATTTTATTATTTCTTTCATTAAGTGCACGCCATTTTCTTTCTGTTGTTATTACAAAAGCAATTTGAGTCTTGACTGAAAATCAAAAAATGTAGCCCAACAAAAGTAGCAAAAAACCAACACTCATGACCCACCGTCCAGAGAGAGACAAGCCCGTAACCCTTCTGTGGCAAGCCTTTCAGACCATTTTCCTCACTGGCTACGAGTTCCTGTAGTCGTGGGAAGAGTGGTGTTTTGTCACACATGTCTTCTAATCTAATGTAATGTATTTAGTCAATCTAATTCAAAGTGCAGAAAATTCTGGGCTGCCCTCTGTCTTTTGCCTCCGCGACCTGAGGGATCTGTAAAATAATCCCGTTGTTTTACCAAACTAGGGCTGAGATGGAGAAGAGTTGCCCCTGTGAGGGTCCATGCCAATCGGATGGTGGTGGTTGCCTCACTCGGTGGGGACAGAGCTGAGCCACAAGCTCTGTCTGTGCCCAGGGCTCTGGAAGTGAGAGGACAGGACAAGAGGGCTCATGCCCAGTGGTGCCGTCCCAGCCTGCAGGCCTCTGTCCACGTGACAGCTCCCTCTGCTCTCTCTATTTTCCCAGGCTCCACTCACGATAGCCTCACCCCGTTTGTCCTCCTCCTTTACAGCCCATGTTGAACCTGATTCCTCTGATACCCAAAGTGTCTGTAACTCGAGCTCTCTAAGTACCACCCTTGCGTTGAAGTAGACAGACCTACTCTTAAAATGTCATAATGGGTGCCTGGAAATCTGTAATGGCTAGAAGCATTTAAAATTTTAATAACTTAATTGGCAACGTTGTACATTGCATACTATCAAGAATACCCTAAGAAGGAGGTAAGAACATCGAAAAGGAAAACATCACAGCCTGGATTTGTCCTTCATATTGATGACTATAGACGTTCCTGTTCAAACCAGGGCTATTATGGTGATCGGAAGGGCCAACCTGAGAAGAAACTGCAGAGAATATAGAATTTGGACCAGGGTTTCACATATTAAATCTCAACAAAATCTGAGCCATCACATCACACCCATGCATTTTTAGAAACTCTCCCTCCGTTAGCATACACAAGACTGGAACTCCTCTTGGTGGAGTAGGCCTTAGCACTAAGAAGTCTCTACTACTGAAAGAGGGGGCTGGTCCCTGATATACCCTAAGCTGTCCTGTGAACCTGGTGAGTCATCTGCTGCTGTCCACCCGCAGTGTCACTGCGTGCTAGAGATATCCCCCAGAACTGGTTACCCAAGGCTTCTCACCTGAGACTCAAGGCGGACAAGCAGGTGTAGAGCAAAGAGCAGGGACTCTACAACTCTTACATATCTTCGCATCCTTCCAGGGGACGCCTGGGTGGCTCAGTCGGTTAAGCATCCCACTCTTGATCTCAGCTCAGGTCTTGATCTCAGGGCGGTGAGTTCAAGCCCCACGTTGGGCTCCGCGCTAAGCGTGAAACCTGCTTCAAACAAACAAACAAACAAACAAAAACACATCCTTCCAGTCACCAGCTCTGGGCTTTGGGGATATCTCTTAGCCTGAGTCTTCTCCGTCAAGGAAGATATAACGCCCACTTTGCAGCAATGTGGGAAGAGGAGGAAGGTAACGTGCCAACATTCCGCAGCCCAAAGGCTAGCCCACCGTTTGAGCTTAACCATTGCCCGTTGTGTCACGTATAACCAGGGAATGATCCTCCAGGATCTGATAAATTGCCCTTTATTTCTCACTGCAAACATTTTTTTATGGGTTTTGATGCAACTTATCCATAGTGTCCTTTTCCAGCTTTAAGGGACACTTTAAACTCATTGCTGGTAAGGCAGCCTCCCCACCCTCTGCGTATGTCCATGGCCTTCTAGCTCTTCCACGAGGTGTGACCACAACCACACAGCATGGCGGCACGCTCGGGGGACGCACCCAGGGCCCCTCACTCGGGTCGCAGCTGGAGCCAGGCGCGACGAAGGCGTGGCGCCTCGGAGGTGTGGCAGCCACGCACACACGCGACACCCACCCGGGACCCAGGTGCCTTCGGGCTCCGGGACGGGCTCTGAGGGGCTGTGCCGGCCTGTGGTGACATAAACAAAGGGATCCCTTTCTTCTTGAATCGCTTTGCTGCTTGCGATCGGGGTCACAAACCAGACGTTTGGTTGCCCTGATATGAAGGCAACTCGAAGACACAGGAAATCTGAAATTACAAGAAAGCCCTCAGGCCTCTCTTTCACGCTTGAGGGGGAGGAATCCTTGAGCTGCAGGATGTAAAAAATTCAGAACTGCGCCCAAATCTTAGGTAAACCACTAAGTCCTGTGACCGTGTCATCTCCGAGACGTCTGTGGCATCCCTTAATGGCCAGTGGGCCAGTGTTCCGGATTCTTCAGGATCCATCCTACCGTATGCTTTGCAAAGCCCTTCTGCATGCATGTTTTATGCAATCTCAGGAACCAAATGAAATAAGTAATATTTCCCAGCACCTCAGTAGTACGAAACCAGAGGCTCCAATTCCAAGGCCAATTCTCTCCCACTCGACGGCAGCACCGATGGCCCGTGCCTGGTTCTTCCAGCTCCTCGCCTGCCAGGCTGTGCACAAATGCACCGTCTTTGGGAGGCTCGCCCCGCATGCACACACACAGTGTCACAGCCACACACAGTGTCACAGCCACACACAGTGTCACAGCCACAGCAAACCCCCGAGAGGCGGACTCAGTAGAGCGAGAGGGAACCAGTGATTGTCCAGGCGACCGCGATGCCTGGGTTCAAGCCCCATTCCTGGGCTTGGCTGCGTCAGCTGCGACCTTGAGCAGGTCACTTAACCCATGTTTGAATTGCCTTACCTGGAAAATGGAATAATAGCGGAACTTGAGGGTCGCACAGATGAATGCATATCAATCACTCAGATCAGTGCCTGTTGTGTGGCTCAAACCCCACCGGTTCACATCGCCACCCTGGCAAATCCGTTTTCTGTCTCGGGAACCGTAGGCACAACAGCCACCCAATCACAAAAGGCCATCAGAAGACATGCCTTCTCCCTCTGAGGTAGCGTTCCACTCCAGGGAGGGACAGCCTTCGTTGTTTGTTTGTTTTTTATTTCACAGACCGTCAGACGATTCATGAAAGTCCATTTTAAAGAATGTCTCCTGGGGCGTCTGGGTGGCTCTGTCGGTTGAGCGTCCGACTTCCGCTCAGGTCACGGTCTCGCGGTCTGTGAGTTCGAGCCCCGCATGGGGCTCTGTGCTGCCAGCTCGGAGCCTGGAGCCTGCTTGGGATTCTGAGTCTCCCTCTCTCTCTGCCCCTCCCCCATTCGCGCTCTCTCTCTCTCTCTCTCTCTCTCTCTCAAAAAATAAATAAACATTAAAAACATTTTAATAAAAAAAAAAATAAAGAACGTCTCCTAATGTTCAGAGCAGAAGCAGAATGAGCGTCTTCTATCAGGAACTCACCTACCTGGGGCCCTTGCAGCTTTGCCCGCTCACGTCTGAGGCTCTTCACACACGGTAGTGACTGCATTCTCTTGAGCTCCGGGCACAGATGCCCAAGTCCCAGGAAACAGAAGTTTCTCGTATTCGACCCCCATCTCACCACAGTAGGGCTCAACCACGTCCAGTTCGTGCGGGGTCTACAGCGGAAGAGGGGCCGCTGTCCCTCGTCTGTCTGTCCCTACAGACCTCTGTGTGCTCCCCAGCGTGGCGGCCCCGACCACATGTGGCTGTTGGAACTTACAACCGAGTGAGATCAAATCAGAGTAAAAGTACTTTCCCCAGTTGCATGAACCACCCTCCCAGTGCTGGACAGATCTCCCTTCTCTTCTTGTTCTCTGCCCTCTCGGCTGCAGAAAGGCAAGGACTTCCTCCCTGAACACCAGATCGGAAAGGTGCGGCTTCGTCTTTTCCATTTCTTGCCAGTCGTCTCCCTCTCCCCAGTTCGCCCGCACCGAGGCAGAGAGGCTGTGCAGGAGTTTCGGTCATCATCAAAGGAGCTATTTTGGACCCTCGTTAAGCAGAGGCTCTGACATGCAAACTAATCTAGCTATTATTTCCACCCCGGGGGCGGGGGCAGGTGAGAGATAGTCCTACCTTGTCCTGAATTCTCGCATATGTTAAGCAGAGCTAACAGGGAAAACCAACACAGTCATTTGTTTCTTAGTTTTATGATGTTGTTCGGCCCTCTCCACCCATGATGTGGGCATCTGTGTAATTCAAGGCGTTTGATGTTAATGCTAAAAATAAAGATGGGGATTATGGGCCGAATGACGGAAGATCTGAAAAGCTCGGGAGGAGATCCTAGGAGCTGCTGAGGGATGGGGAAGTCGGGGCTGAGCCACAGTGGCGGGGGGCAGGAGGCTCTCCCAGAAATCAGAGCAGTCTGGCGTCAGGGGTGCGGGCCTGGGAGCTGGTGGTCCCTGCACAGCAGCCACCAACCACAGGGGCAATGGGACCCTCCACGTGTGCAGTAGATGAACTGAACTTTACACTGTACTTAATTTTAATTTAAAAACTCGTACTTGATCCGGTTACTGGAATACCTGGGGTACGATTGAAGTAACTTGAATATGTAAACCTACTTTTTCAACCAGACATTTAATGAAATCTAAATACAGATTAAGGATTTCTGATTAAAACTTAGAATCTAGGCTGAGACGTGCTCTAGGAGTAAAATGCACACAATACTTCGAAGACTTAGGACCAAAACGTGAACAATCATGCGAATAATTTTTATGACTGTGCGTTGAAGTATTAATTTTTTGATATATTGGGTTAAATCGCACACTTTATTAAAATTGACTTCATTTGTTTCTTTGTACATTTGCTTATTTGTTAGTGCAGTATGATTGACACACAATGTCACATTAGTCTCAGGGGTACAACACACTGAATGCACATCTCTATCCATTATGTCACGTTCCCCACGAGCATAGTTGCCATCTGTCACCCTACAGGCTATTACGGCACCATTGACTGTGTTCCCTCTGCTGTGCCTTTCATCCCCGTGACTTATTCCTTCCAGAGCTGGAAGCTGTACCTCCCGTTCCCCTCCCTCATTTTGCCCATCTCTTCCCATCCCCCCTCCTCTGGCCACCACCGGTTTGCCCTCTGTATCGATGGGCCTGCTTCTGCTTTTGTTTGCTTGCTTTTTAGATTCCGCCTAGGAGTGAAATCACACGGTATTTGTCTTTCTCTGACTTACTTCACTCAGCATAAGACTCCCTAGGTACCTACATGGATGTTTCTTTTCCCTTTTTAATGTAACTACTAGAAAATTGAAAACCACACATGCGGTGGGCCGCCTGGGTGGCTCAGTCGGTGAAGCGTCCGACTTCGCTCAGGTCATGATCTCACGGTTCGTGAGTTCGAGCCCCGCGTCAGGCTCTGTGCTGCCAGCTCGGAGCCTGGAGCCTGCCTCGGATTCAGTGTCTCCCTCTCTCTCTCTCTGCCCCTCCCCTGCTTGCGCTCTCTTTGTCTCTCTCAAAAATAAATAAACATTAAAAAAAATTTTTTTTTTAAAGCCAAACATGCAGCTTGCATTATATTTCAGTTGGACAGCAGGTGCTTTTCTGGAGCATGGGCCACGTGGGTTGAAATCCCCTGTCCACCAATTTCTAGCTGTGGCATGGGCTCAAATGTGCTTTTGGGACCTTTCGTGGGAAATGCGCTAATAATCATGCTACACAGAGTTGACGTAAGATGTAGGCAAATTAACAGGTGCAGTGCACTCAGAACAGTCCACAACACATAGTGCTTGTTACCTGGTAAGTCTCGTTATTATTGTGTGTGCGGTTGTCATGGTCCTGAGGGTAGAAAGACACTAGGAGGGGACTGCGAAATGTCCCAAGAAAGAGTCTTTGTCTCTCATGAAAATCTTGCATAAAATGTCCATTTGCATCTGGGTAGGAAACGCCCATGGCCTTGCTCCCTTGGTGTCCATCCTGGAACTGGACAACATCCTCTCACACACTGTGGGTCGCGACACGCTCTGCGTCTTGTACACTTTCCCGAAGACCCCAAAAGGCACACGTAACGCAGAGGTGGCCTGACAGAAGTTACGAAGGGACCTCAGACAGTGTGGTACTAAACCAGGGGTGTGAAGTCCCCTTGGCACTTCACCACTCTGTCATTGAACCAGCCATATATCATACAGGAAGTCATCGTTTCCTCTGGCTCTGTTTCCGCCTGAACTAAAGAGGGATAGCAGGAAGTGCTGCAATCAGGATTCCGTTGGATAGTGGGATTGAGAGAGCTCCATAAACCGCATGGCATGATGCCAACGTTGATACTTTCTTTACTTCCAGAACCATTTCTGCTGGTTCAGCCTGTCTTTTAGGTAAAATAGAGAGTTGCTTCTGTGGGATCGTTTCTAGGGCTCTGAAAGGTCTGCCTCTCTTCCGAATTTCCCCTAAATTGGTCTGTGAGAAAACGGCCAAGCCCTATGCCGTGAAAAGGTGCAGCTCCCCTGGGAAATAAAAATGAAAAAGCTATATGCAGTTTAGGGAAACTAGTAAGTCGTCACCAGCTAGTAACACCTTGGATCTTCACAGATAGACAGTCACCTGCCACGTCTTTGAGGAAACAGAACACAGACAATGTAAGTTTTCGTTCCTTCCTTCACTCATTCATTCACCAAATGTGTATTGATGCTCGCTCTGTGTGAGGCATTCTGGGATCTTCTGCTACACTGGGGAACAGAACAACACGAGGTCGCTACCCTCACGGAGCCCATTTCCTAGCGGGAAGAGGAACAATAAACATGAGGTACACGTAAGGCTATAGAAACTTACTGAGGTAAGAAACACCGGAGTGGAATGAGGGGGTCAGTGATGTAGGAGGGAGGGTTGCGATTTTACATCGGGTGGTCAGACTACGTCTCGAGGAGAAGGTAAAATTTAAGACTTGAACGAATTGATTATGCAGATATCCATGGAAGAGGGTTCACAGAAATAGGAACAGGTCCTGTGAAGGGGTGGGGGGGAAACGCATCCAGAAGCTCAAGGAACAGTAGGGAGCTGAGTGTGGCCACAGCAGAGGAGGAAGGGGGGTGATATTAGGAGATACAGACAAAGAAGTACGTCAGGGGGGTGGGCGGATCACGCAGAGCCTAAGAGGAGGAGGAGACATAATTTCTTGTCCAAACTGGATCCACTCAAGAGTAAAACAGGGACTTTAATAATTGCACTGGGACATGGGGTGCCTGGGGACTCAGTCGGTTAAGCCTCTGACTTTGGCTCAGGTCATGACCTCAAGGTTCATTTGTTCGAGCTTGCATAGGGCTGTGTACTGATAGCTCAGAGCCTGGATCCTGCTTCAGATTCTGTCCCTCTCTCTCTCTCTCTCTCTGCCCCTCCCCTGCTCATGCTTTCTCTCTTCCTTTCTCTCTGTCTCTCTCTCTCCCTTTCTCTCTCAAAAATAAACATTAAAAAATTAAAAAAAAATAATTACACTGGGACAATAGTCACAAACCAGGCAAACCAGGATGACTGAGTGGCCCTACTAATAAAACAGTCTGGCCTCTGGATTTTCATTTAAGGCAACTGGGAAGTCACATGTAGATGAACTTCTCCCTGGGCTCAGAAACCATACCGAATGGTCAGAAAAGTCCTCAGGAAAGGGTATGTGCACAAAAGCAGTGTGCCCTCAGGCTGAGACTGGGTAGACTTTAAAAAGCCTCTAAAAATGTGGCCTATTGGGGCACCTGGGTGGCTCAGTCGGTTAAGCGTCCGACTTCGGCTCAGGTCATGATCTCACGGTTCATGGGTTCGAGCCCTGCGTCGGGCTCTGTGCTGACAGCTCGGAGCCCGGAGCCCGCTTCGGATTCTGTGTCCCCCCCTCTCTCTGCCCCTCCCCTGCTCACACTCTGTCTCTTTCTCTCTCTGTCAAAAATAAACATTAACCAAAAAAAGCTGCTAAAAATGTAATGCTCCAGCCAATGCCAACTCCAAAGCCAAAAGCCGTTCCTCTGATATTGTGAGCCAGGAGCCTTGAGGTGTGGGCAGGGCTGACTCTGCCTGACACGCTCAGCAAGATGGCTCCTCATAGCAGGAGAGTGAGCCCAAGGCCAGCCAACGTAGAAGACAGCACTCTTCCATTCTTCGGGAGAGGAGCAAGGGGGCCGGCCGTGGATGGGCGTCGGGCGTCCTGACAACCAGCTCTACGCCACTGCCACTCGAGCCACCCAAAGACCTGCCTTAATGCCACAGATATTGATTCTTGTCATCATTAACTTATTTTGCCGTGTTCTCAGCAATCGTGATACAGTTCAGAAAAAAGCAAACTTCTATTTTAGTGGGAGAAACAAATAGAAAAAAATATGTGTGAGGTGGTGATCAGATCCATGAAAAAAAATATCAATGAAGCAAAGTAAAATGACTGAGCTTATAAATGAAATTCAGGTCATCGGAGCTGCCTCTCTTGTTCGGTCGCTGCCATGGACCTGCAAATACACAGGGGGCTGTGGGTGATCCCCCCTGGAGAAGGAAGGGAACAGTATTGCAGAAGCTGCGAAGAAGTGAGAATTTCCAGAACCCACGGTGTGTGTGTCCTCCCAGGGCGGCGGTGACCTTGCCAAGTCATGGGACATGGCTGTGCAGTGACCGGCCCACAGGACAGAGGACATGGCGGTGACTGGGGGTTCTCCCTTCAGTCTCTTCCTGATGTCCGACCAGGTGGCTGAGACTAAGACCATGACCCTTCCTCCGCATGAAACGTGCCTTCAGAGTCATCCTAGGACCCCTTATCCAATGGAGGCTTCGGGAACAAGAACCTGAGTGCCATCAAACGTTCAGGCACCATTTATTCATGAAAGGCCCCAATTCGACGATCTTCCAGACGGCCCCCCACCAACCACCATGCTGTGCCCTTGGTACCCAGGTGTATGGGCCTCAGAGTATCATTTAACAACAACAACAGCAGCAACAACAACTCTGCAGATTTCCTGATGCAGCCCTCCCAACTTTCCAGTGGATTAAAGAATTTATGACGAGAAAGCCAAATGCAAAAATTTGCAAAAATAAGCAACCACAATCACAAGGCTCTCATGCCCGCAGTCAACCTGTTGCCAGAGTGGGAGCACCTGATCGGAACACCTCGGCAAGAGCAGTCAGAAGCCCTGGTGTATCCCACACAAACCTGTCACCTACAATCAGAACCTTTGGAAGACGTTTTGTCCCTCCCCCGATTCCTACCACTCCAGATTACAGAAGTGGGGTCTGCACCAAACAGAAAGAGGAAATCAGACCCTTCCCCTCCTGTGTGTCTGTATTTTAGTGGCCAAAGTGCCATCTGTTCACATCCCCCTCCTTTCTGCCTATGGGGATGTCTGGAGGGCAACGGGGACAAAGTGGGGGGAAGGGGGGGAGGGTGCTGGATCCCCGCAGTGTCCCATCCCATGCGTGGGAATTACATACCCTCACTCTAATGCACGCAGCTGGGGAGAGTCACTCAGTGCTCTAGCAACAACCCTTAGTGGGCATTGTGGTTTTCTTGGAATCCAGCACTCAGCATCTATAACAAGCAAGCAGTATTATTTATTTATTTGTGGAGAGAGAGCACAAGCAGGGGAGGGGCAAAGAGCAAGGGAGAGAGAGAATCCCAACCAGGCTCTGCACCGTCAGCACAGAGCCCCAGACGGGGCTCGACCTCACGAACCGTGAGATCATGACCTGGGCCGAAATGAAAGGCAGATGCTCAACCAACTGAGTCACCCAGGCCCCCTAATCGTATGTCAATTTCGAAAAGCAAAAACAAATTAAAAAATAAAGTCAGTAGGACAGGACTCCTCTGAGTTAGAAGAAGCCACCCTAGTTAACCCTAGCTCAGGACAACGACCATAGCCAGATGAGGCAGGATTGGAGACATTCAACTGCGTTTTGACCTCAGCTGAGATGTATGGTTATTCTAACAGCAGAGTGGACAGGGACTGAGGGCAAGGGCAGCCACCCCTCCTCCAGAAGATACGGGGTGTGCATAGATCTTTTTGAACAAAATTAGAACTCAGAATGAGGCCTAATAAAATACAGATCTTCCTCGACTTACAGTGGGGTTACATCCTGGTACACCTGTTGTAAATGGAAAACATCATAAGCTGAAAATGCATTTATAACACATAACCTACCGAGCATCACCGCTTAGCCTCATCAACCTTACGAGTACTCAGAACACTTACGTGAGCCGACAGCTGGGAAACACCATCCACCACGAAGCCTAGTTTGTAATAAAGTGTTGAATATCTCATGTGACCTCATTGAATCCTGTACTGAAAAAAACACAAGGGTTGTATGGAGACAGAATGGTTGACACTGTGTTGATTGTCGACCCAGGATATCACGTGGCTACCTGTGAGCCACGGTGCCGCCCAGCATCACGAGGGAGTGTCTCCAGCCTGGGAAACGATCCAAATTCAAAACTCGAGGTGCAGTTTCTATTCAATGTATAGTGCTTTTGCACCATCACAAAGTCAAAGAAATTGCAAGTCAAACCACCGTAAATTGGGGACCATCTGTACATCATAGAACAGAACAAGGGGAGAGCTTGTTATAACTTGGAATGAGACAGAGGTGGCTGCGACACCTGTGATTGTACGACACGCTGTAGAATTACTCCCTTCAAAATGGTTAATTTTATGGTGTGTGAGTTTCACCTCGATCTACAAAAGAGAAAAAAAAAAACTTGTTGATAAACACGTAGACAGAAAGGCTGCATCTGGAAACAACTCGGTTGGACTTTAAGAAAATGGCACATCCCCACAGAATCTGTGACGTGAGATTTAGGAAGCGGGGATCAAGGGAAATATATGAATATTGATCCTAGGAGAGGATTTTTTAAATGAAGAAAGCAAAGGGGCACCTGCGTGGCTCAGTCGGTTACGCCTACCAGCTTTGGCTCGGGTCATGATCTCGAGGTTCGTGGGTTCGAGCCCCGTGTCGGGCTCTGTGCTGACAGCTCGGAGCCTGAAGCCTGCTTCAGATTCTGTGTCTCCCTCTCTCTCTGCCCCTCCCCCACTCGTGCTCGGTCTCTCTCTCTCTCTCTCTCTCTGTCTCCCTAAAAAATAATCATTAAAAAAAAAGGTTAAAGTTACCCAAGCAATGTAACAATTCTAAACACGGATGCACGTTATTAAATAGACTCAGTAGAGATACACGCAAAAAGTGATGGTCCCTGCAGGAATAAACTGACGAATCACTGTGATAGTAGATGACAGCACAACGCTCTCGATAAATTACGCATCAAGCAGCCAAAAGCATTCGGCAAAGACACAGAAGGGTCGAACAACGCAATTAACAACTTTCATCTGACGGCACATTTAGAAACATTTATTATATTTTCAATAGGGCTCTAAAAGATGTCTCAGCAAATTTCAGAGGGTAGTTATCACATGAATCGAATTTGTTTCCCAAACGCTGGGAACACAGCCGTGGGAAAAATGGGGTCCGGTCTTACATGGGCTGCAATAAAATGCCATCGATAGACCACAGAAAATGGAAATTAAAATGTGTAACAGAAAGCATTTAAAAAGCCACACCCCTTGCCTGAGTTTGTGGCGTGAAAGTTCACCTACTCCATAGTTCAGCTTTGCACTCTGATGTTAACCTAGTAATAATTTTCTCACGCTGCTGTTCTCATCTTTTTTCCTGGGAACTACTCCCCAGCCCTTAAACTTCTCTCTCCTTCAGCCAGAAATCAAAAGGCTCCAAATATAAACTCATGTCATTAAGACACCTGCAGACCAGCACACCCAGAAAACTCAGAATTCCTTTCAGACTCAGTCTGGGTCACCCCCTCCGCCGCCCCACAACATATTCTAATTCCCGCCTCAGCCAAATGCATTTCCTTTGTTAAGGTCTCCATTGTGGGAACATAAAAGGTGACATCTATTCTCCCAGTCAACTGAAGGTTTTAAAGTCAGACTACCCACGGCTTTTCCTTTTCTGGAACATAATTAATACCAGTTCTTCCTCCCACCACAGAGACCCGTAACTCATTTTCTGATTAGCAACTGCGTCCCCAGAGCTTTTTCCAGAAAGTCGCACCCAGGCGCCTTACTCAACTTGGATCTCGTTCTACAGCAGACTGGTCCTGGGGCCAAAGCTTGAGGGGTGATTATTTGTCTTGTGAGGGTGGAACGACAGACTCAGTAAAGCTTTGCATTATTAACAACGGGACACGAGGAAAACCGTTCTGAAGGACGACAAGGCCAAGGCCCCACCTGCTCGCTTCACTCGGAAACTTGATCGGTGCCTGCAGGGCAACCAGGTGCTAAGCCCCAGAAGAAAGGGCCTGGTTAATGCAGGGGTTCAGGGCCCCTCCCATCAGGTTCTTCTGTTTCCTGTTTCGGTCAAGCCTGAACTGCTTTTCTCCCATTAACTTGAGACCCCAGCCAAAGACATTTTAGGGGCAGGGGAACGAAAGCAGAGGGCTCTTGCTTCGTTTCCCCAGTTTCAAGGGCGTTCACCCTTTGGTGGTTCTCAAAGTGTGGTCCCTGGGCCAGCGGTGTCAGCCTCGCCTGGAACCGTATTAGAAATGCAACGCCCCAGACCTAATAAATCCCAGACTCTTGGCCCCCAGCAAGCTGAGGCCATGTGTGATGTTTGAAACCCACTGCTCAGAACATTCCAGTCTGTCTGCCACGTGGGCCAATAAATTCCGATAGCTTTGAATGAGGTCCAGGTTGCAATTATGGTTACCCGCACAGCCAGGCCGAGCAGAAAGCTAACTGTCCCGCCAGAAAAACGGGGCAGTGAGGTGGCAGGAAGAGGCAGTGACATGGCCAGGTCTATTGGGAAATCAAGATAATCTCCCAGGCCCAGGGCCTGAGGCACATAAAGTAATGCCTTGGCTCTTCTGGAAACGTCCCCTGTACCAAATGTGGGCCTGCACGTGGTACCGTCCAGCATCGTATCAGCTCAGATACAAGGTACAGGATGATCTGACAGACCGTGTGAGGAGATAATGTCAGTAGCTTCCCAGGCTGATATATGGCAGAAATAGCAGACCTACAAATTGGCTCCTTTCATTCATTCGTTCATTCACTCATTCATTCATCTATGTATTTATTCAACAGGTGTTTGCTGAGCATCTATGCGCTCAGTCTCAGTTTTAGAAGGCTATAGAAAGCCTTCTGAGCTCTGCACTTCTCCAGGAATGTCTTGGAAGGACTCACAGTTCCTTTCGATAGTGCTGAGCTAGCCAGTTCTTGGCATTGCCTCTGACTGAGTTGTATCAACACCAATGAACACAATAGGGTAGAAAGCTTGTTTACACCCCGGACACGGAGGACTAGAATTTGGATTGTCATACCACCACGGATTTAGACCTTTGGGCCACCCATTATGCATACGGTCTGGAATTCAAATCCCTACGAGAAAAGAGCTCATCACATCTGTCAGGAACGGAGTTGTTCTTGGCCACTACAGTGATCATACCTCGGGATTTGTCGTGCAAACCCCGTCAAGGTGGAGTCTCCATGCAAATGTAAAACTAAGCAGTTATTTCCTCCATTCTGGGCAAATGACCCAAGCAAAACCAAATGAGCAAGGAAGTTGGAGGTCACAGATTTCCCAGACACATTTTCTTGAGATAGGATGGTCCCCACTATAGGGTGTGATCTCTATCTCCAGGCATTAGTGAGGTCACGCTGTGCTAGGATAGGCTAAGATGTGGGCAAGAGAAGGTTTCTTGGAAGAGAGCTGGGACTGTAGCCAAGTTTCAGGTAAAGTTGATCTTCCTTAAGGAAATTTGACAACAGGCAATGAGGCGGTTAGTTGGGGTATGATCTTCCAAGAGTGCCCTCAAACCCCAAAATGGGTTACATTCCTTTTAGCCTCAGAGGCTAAAACACAGCGTCCCAAGCAGCCTCCAGGCTCTGAGCTGTCAGCACAGAGCCCGACGCGGGGCTCGAACTCACGAACCGCGAGGTCATGACCTGAGCCAAGGTCAGACGCTAAACTGACTGAGCCACCCAGGTGCCCCCAAATAAATTATTTTTAAAATGGAGGCGACAGATGTGCGTGAGAGTCTGTGTATGTGCAAGTGCGCATGCGTGAATGTGTGTGTATGTGTGTGAGTGCATGTGTGAGCATGTGTGTGAGTGTATCTGTGTGTGCACATGTGTGTCTGTGAGTGTGTGTGTGTGTGTGTGTATCTGCGTGAGTATGTGAGCACTGTGTGTGTGTCTACGGGAGTGTGTGAGCATGTGTGCATGAGTGTATCTGTGTGTGTGCATGTGTGTGTCTGTGTGAGCATATGAACATGTGTGTGAGTGCATCTGCATGACTGTGAGCGTGTGTGTGTGTGCATGTATGTGTGAGTGTATCTGCGTGAGTTTGTGAACACTGTATGTGGTGAGCGTATGTGTATCTGCATGAGTGTGTGAGCGTGTGTGCGTGAGTGTATCTGCGGGAGTATGTGTGCATGTGTAAGTGTATCTGCATGTGTGCATGTATGTGGGTGTGTGCGTGTGTGAGCATGCATGTATCTGCGTGTGTGCATGTGTGTGTGTGTGTGAGAGCATGTGTGTAAGTATATCTGCATGAGTGTGTGAGCACGTGTGACTGCGTGTGTGAGCATGTGTGTGTAACTGTGTGTGCGTGTCTGTGGGTGTGTGCACATATGTGTGTGTGTACGTGTGTTGTGCTGAAGGCCGAGAGTCAAAAGAGACTACGTGAAGTCTGAGGGTAGCACAGGAGCAGATCAGAGCCGGAGGCATCAGGAAAGGATGTGGTCTGGAGCAGAGGTGAAATTAACCTTCAAGAAGCAAGAAATGCTCAGTCCCATGAGGCACAATAGGTGGGAATACAGGAAAAAGAACAACACATCAAGTTCAAGGACATGCATCATATGTATATAAATATCATGTTGCTCTTTCTAAAACTAAGAAGCAGCAGACAATCCAGTAAGATACGGTTCCTCCAGACGGGCTGTATGTCAAGTGAAGTGCAATTATTGATCTCTCTCCCTAATCGAGGGATGGCTCTTTGTAAAGAGAAAAAGATGGAGAATGAACAAGGTCAAGGGCAACCCTTCGGTCTCAGAATCCCTGAAATAAAATGGCCCAGAAGCAGGGAAGACAAAACAAGTCATGACTGCGTTTACTTTGTGGGCTTTTGGACCAGGGCAACATTCTGAGCACAGATTTGGATTTCACTGCCCTCTTCCCATCTTGCTTTGTTTTGTTTCCAGATTTTATATTATGGAAACTTCCAAATATAAATTTGACAGAAGAAGATAATGAACACTTGTATACCCATCACTTAGATTCAAGAAATGTTAACATTTCCCCTCAACTGCAAATATTATATACGGGTCTGTGTTTACCTGTGTGAATTTACTCCTGAACCATTTGAAACTGGATTAGATATCATATTTAGCCACTAAATCCTTCAGCCTGCACCTCCTAGAATAGGGAAAAAAATCTCCAAATGGCCTTGATCCTTTTTTCACACCTAGGAATATTATCAAAAATACCTGTTACCTCTCAACATCCAAGCTACACTCAGATTTCCCAAACCAAGTAACAGATGCTTTTGTAGTTTCTTCAAACTAGAACCCAACCAAGGCGTAAGCATGACATTTACTGGTACCTTTTGTAACTTACGAAATTTTTGTAAAGTTTATTTATTTATTTTTGTGACAGAGAGAGGGAGCGGGGGAGGAGCAGAGAGAGAGTCACATCCAGGCTCCGCACGGTCAGGGTGAAGCCTGATGCGGGGCTCGAACTCATGAACTGTGAGATCATGAGCCAAACTGAAACCAGGAGTCGGACGCTTAACTGACTGAGCCACCCAGGCACCCCTATTTATACCTTGTGTCACTTTTAAACCAGAATAGCGCCCCCCCCCATAAAGTGGCCACATTCCCGAGGTGCTGTTTCTCGTACCGGGGTTTACCAGGCTGTGACCCCTGTACTCCCCACATACTGGCACTGTGGGCCGAAGTCCTGATGAAACACGCATGAAACATTTCGCAAGGGTGCACTCAGCAGGGGCACACGGCCGCCAGCCGTCCACTGTCAGCGGGGCCGACTTTGATGAGATCGGCTCTCTCTGCTTCAAAGCTACTCTTAACCCTTTGCAAAGAGCAAGGAGTCCGCCGTGCGTAGCCTCACCCAAATACCCAATTCCTACAGCCTTCCACCTACGTGTGGGCTAGCGGCAGGTGCCACGGTGTTCACGACGCCTCCTTCGTTAAGAGGCCGGCAGCACGCGGGGCACTTGGGTGGCCTCTGACTCTTGGTTTCGGCTCAGGTCATGATCTCGTGGTTCATGAGTAGAAGCCCCAAGTTGGGCTCTGCACTGATGATGTGAAGCCTGCTTGGACTCCTCTCTCACTCCCTCTCTCTCCGTCCCTGTCTCTCTCTCTCTCTCTCTCTCTCTCTCTCTCTCTCTCAAATAAATAAGTAAGCTTATTTTTTAAAAACAGGCGGTCAATGTGGAAGTCATTTGGGCTCTTCACCAACATTCTGTTTTCTTCTTTCCGAGTCCTTGACAGGTGTATTAGTCAGTTTGGGCTTCAGTAACAAACAATCCAAGATCATGGGGGCTTATCACAACAAATTCAGTCAGCTCCCAGGACCGAGATTCAGCCACTGCTCTGCTGGGCTTGGCTCCGGGTTCTGGATCACTGACCCGTGTCGCCCAAACCAGGAGTCCAAAGGAAGGAGCCGTGGCTCCTGGGGGCCCACTCTTCTTTTGCTGGAGGGCAGGCGTGTAAAGGAGGAAGTGAAAGCCCGACACGCCTCTTAGAGCCTCTGCTTTGGGCCAGCGTGCTGTCACAGCCACCACAGTCCTCAGCCACAACAAGTCGTACAATCAGCTACTCGGTCCCTGGCGGAGAGGAGAAACGTACTTCCTACAAAAATTACAGGATCTGCCACAATGAGACAGAACTTTTCCACCCTCCTAAATTTGGACATGGCCGCATAACTCACGTGGACCGATGAAACATGAGCAGACGTGTGGGTGTACTTTCCAGCACCTTCCTTCGCACCGCCTCAGAGACCAGCGGTGTTCTAAATGACGGAGTCTCTGCCACTGGATCCCTGTGGATCAAAACACCTGCTAACCCAGAAGCAACACACAGTGAAGATGAAAAATACTCTCTAGTTTTTTTGTTGGTTGGTTTGGTTTTAATTTTTAATGTTTATTTATTTTTGAGAGAGAGAAAGAGACAGGGCATGAGTGGGGCAGGGGCGGGGGGAGAGAGAGAGAGAGAGAGAGAGAGAGACACGGAATCTGAAGCAGGCTCCAGGCTCTGAGCCATCAGCACAGAGCCCAATGCAGGCTGGAACTTACGAGCCGTGAGATCACGACCGGAGCCGAAGTCGGATGCGTAACCGACTGAGCCACCCAGGCGCCCTTAACCAACACCCTATTTTGAGCTGAGCTCTTTATTACGGATCAACCATGAGCTCCCAGATTTGTCAGAATTACTCTACCAAGGTAGAGGCCGCCGTCCACACCTGGTCAACCTGCACCTGTGGGCCTCCTACACGTAGCTCTCTCTGACCTTCCATTTCCACGTGATGATGTGGCTCTGGAAGGCGTGGGACACTTCTGCAAGCTGGTGAGAAGAAGCACGTGGGCACCAAGCGTCTCTTGAAGATGCAAAACCAGTGAGGCAGCCGCACCCGCTTCCAGGACGTGCAGGAGCCCTCGGAAGAGGAGTGAGGCCATGGAAGCCGCCCTGCTTCTGGAGAACGGCCTGAACCAGGCCCTTTTGCACCTACACACCCTGGGTTCTGCAGGTAGCCCTGGCTCTGTGACTTCCCGGAGAACCACTTCTTGGATGAGGAGGCGCAAGCCATCAAGAAGATGGGCGACGCCCTGACTCACCTCTGCAGGCTGCCTGGCCCCTGGGCTGGGCGAGTATCTCTTCGAAAGGCTCCCTCTCAGGCATGAGCGGGAGCCTCTGAAGCCCCCCTGACAGCCCCCTGATGCCAGGGCTGGTGCCTGGGCCTCTCTCTGCAGACAATAGGCAGCTTTATAAGCATCCTGGAGCCCTCTCCCGAGCCACAGACCAAATGGAAAAAATAAAGCTTTTTGAGGAAAAACATATATACATATATGTATATCCAAGGTTTTATACGTGCGTGTATATATATAAATTTTATAAAATATATATATACATATACATACATATAATCTTGGATTCTAACATCACCAACAGCTTTGTGTATTTGCTTTATTCTGCAATATACATACAATAAGCTCAAAATTACAACATCTACAATACAATGACTGAATGATTTCCTGGAGCTCCTTTTACCCTCGGAAAACATGCCACCAAAATATGTTCAAGAGTCCTGTGTGCAAAAGACACCTGAAATCATTCCTTTTGCTGGGTAGTTACTTCTTCTCTATCACACACGCAATCCGTCTGCACTGGGAGCCGCCGGTCACCTGCTCAGCCAGCTGGCCGCCATCGTCATCACAGCCATTGTTCTGTCATTTGCTCCCAGACCAAACTGTCTGCTGCCACAGAGCTGGCTATGAAAAATGCTAGGTATTTAACATCCCCGCATCAATTTTAAATTAAAAATCTTTTAGTTCATTTCTTTTGAGAGAGAAAGAGAGCATGAGAAGCAGAGGGACAGAGCGAGAACCCCAAGCAGGCTCCGCGTTGCCAGTGTAGAGCCCAACCTGGGGCTTGATCTCACGAACCGTGAGATCGTGACCTGAACTGAAATCGACATTCGGACCCTTAACCGACGGAGCCACCCCCCCAACACCACTTGTAACGAACTCCTTCATCATTATAACTCTTTTTTCGATGACTTAGTAGTCGTATGTATTGTGCAATGATCATAAGAAGTCTAGTCACACAGTTACAGACTTGTCTCTTGTGATGAAAACTTTTACGGTCTACTTCCTTTTACGCTTTCAAATATACAATACCACCTTATTAACGATAGTCCGTACATGCTATCCATGGTTATAAGTCCTGAACCAGATCTCCACGACTGGACTGGCGAATGCAAAACTTCCAGGGGGGTGAGGACGTGATTCCAGGGAAGACGGAAAGAGCTTCAGGAGAAAAGTCTGGAAGCTGGCTGTGGCTGCTGGAAGGGGAAAGGCTAGTAATGGACATCCAGTGCTGGGGATATGTTCTGGGTCAGAACCTTCAAATGTCTGAGGGTGTGACATTCGCAACAACACAGATGGACCTGGGGCATTATGCTAAGTGCAATGTGTCAGACAGAGAAAGACAAACATGGTTTGATTTCATTTATATGCGGGATCTCAAAAACGAAACAAATGAATAAACAAACAAAAAGCAGAATCAGATTTATAAATACTGGGGGCAAACTGGTGGTGGCCAGAGGAGGGGTGGGGAGTGGGGAGACAGCAAAATGGGTGGAGGGGAAGGGAGGCTCCAGGCTTCTAGGTACGGAAGGAGTTAAGTTAAGGGGATGAAAGGCACAGCAGAGGGAACACAGTCAATGGTGCCATAATAGCCTGTAGGGTGACAGATGGCAGCTACACTCGTGGGGAGTGTGGCATAATGGACAGACTTGTAGAATCACTATGTTGTACGCCTGAAACCAGCCTAACACTGTACGTCAGCTATATTCAACTAAAAATGTCTGAGGGCACGATCAACTGTGTTCCAGCCCAACAAAAACTCAAAAAAGGAGGAAATGCATTTAACCTACAACAGAAAAACAAGATAACAATGGCCAGTTGTAATTTAGCAGTTATTGATGTGATGATTTACCCCTGTTAGCTCATTTAATCCCTCCAACGACTCTATGTGGTAGGTTGCAGGACGACCCCTGTTGCTGATGGGGAAACTGAGGTAACTTGCCCAAAGTCATAGAGAGAGTAAATGGCAGAGTCAGGCCAACCACGTCTTGTCAGAATCCAGTGCATCGAGTAAGAGGCTCGTCCCCCAAGAGCCAGGCGTTTGGCAGTGGGAAAGTGAAAGGATTATTCGAGACAGGCAGGATTCTCTATTTCCTGTACAAACTGGTCATAGGGGCTGTTGGGGGAGCCCTCACACCACATTTTCAATTCCAGTGAAGCCACATAATCACTTATGTGACTGTGGAGTGATTTTCTTGCTCAGAAACTGGGCTTACCAAATTCTACTACTCAAGTTACAACCGTTCTAAGTACAAACTACTTGATATTGTGAGTGCACCTGTGAGCACATCCACTCAGGGGGGAAAATGATGAGGTCTCAGGGACAAGGTTGGTGTGCTTTCGTAAGCACCTGTTTTTGTTTGGTTTTGTTTTCTAGATTTTTATTTATTTGCCGTGTATGGGTGACTTGAGCCTCTTCCACCCTTGGGCTCTCAGTTTCTCTTCTATCCAAGTACTTAAACCTGGGCTCCGGGCACACAGCACGGGTTTAGGTGGGAACAACTCTCTGATCATCCGGGGCCAATTTTATAAACCAGGTAACGACCGCAGGGTGTTCCACCCACAGATCCTACGTGTCCAGGGCAGTCTGCCAAACGGAACGTAAGAAATTAAAAAGACGCAAATTCCGTGGGTATAAAGTGGTGACAAATACTCTGCTTCTTGGCTGTCAATATCGAGTCCTACCACTGAAATTCATGGCCTTTCCTGCCATCCCAGCACAAGACGTTAAACCAGGTGCCTATAAACACCTGTCCCAGGCTCCCGTCCAACTCCTGGGCTACAACCATGCAGTCAGGCCATGCAGAGAAAAAAAAAGTAAATGGATGAATAAATGAATGCATGAATGAAACAACCATCATTCTTCTGTTCTGTTTGCTCTTGGTGGCTGTCGTTATTCAACCGAGGACAGGACTGCCAAGGAGGGTGGAAAAAATCTGGGGAGAGAAGGGAAAGGCCAAGTTCAACAGACAAGTCCAGCCGATCCCACTTGCAGAGAACAGAATAGACTGAGAAGGTTTGCTAAGAGCAGCGGCCATATTAATCCAAGTGATAATAGTTGCTATCCCGGAAAGCCCCAAATCCCAGCAGAGCTTCTGCTCACATTCCTGTCCCATGTAAGTGTCCTGACCAGGCAGGTCTCCTCCAGGGACTCACATGCCCCATTTCCTTCCATTTTTGTGGCCATTTCACCTTCAGGATTTGGTTTCCAGCATCGCTGTTGACATCCATGTCTAGTAAGCAGCAGACAAGAGAAAAGAAAGTGGGCAAAATGTATTTGCTTTTTAACTGCCTTGGCCCCTAGAAGACACACATCAGTCCACTCATGTGCCATTAGCACCCAGCCCCATCCAGATACAAGGCCGTCTGGAAAGGTGGTCCTTGGATGGGGAGCATGAATTTTTGGTGGAAACTTATCTATGTCATAGTAGCTTCAAGAGGATTTGTCAGGATCCTGTCCTAAGAATATGTGTTTGGGGAAACATGGCACGAGGAAGGAATCCAAAAGAAGAAAGGTCACAGACTGCCGTGTCTCAAAAACCCTACATCTGGGCAGAACAAATCAACCTCTGTCACAACTGTGAAGTCAGGAGCAGAAGCAGAAGACCTTCCTTGTCTCCCTGAATGCCTTGCTCTGCTCTGGCACATTCTCTTGACAGGCATTTGCTGCTTCCACAGTGACCCCAAGCTCTCCGGACGCCTCTAGTGACAACTCTGCTTCATTCCCTGAAGACATGGCTGGGTGACCAGCTAACCAGGAGTGAGGATGCCCACAGGTGAGTTGGGTCCTGTCCTTGATACATTGGGTTTTAATGTTTCTTATCTTCACAACCTGAGGACTGTAGAGACTTTGGATCCCACAAGATGATTTAATCATGCTGTCACAGTCCAAATCGGCAGCAATTTGACAAGCAGTCTTTGGGAAACCCTTCAATCACAGTACACAGCCTGCGATGTATGAGCAAAGTCAACCCCAATACTTAAGCACCAGTAAATAATAATAAAACACTGAAACTAATAATATCCCTGTCACAAGCATAGTTTTTAATACTTTATAAGGCCCTTTCATACCCACGTACGAATGCAAACAATGGCATGAAATAGGAAAAAACATATTATTTCTATTTTAATGATGAGGACACAGACTCGGATAAGCTAAATGGCTAGAAGTCACATCTGGTAAGGAGTCAGCAAAAGACAAAAGCCAAGGTAATTTAACTCCTGGTTCAGTCCTCTTCCAGAATTCTGGAGAAATGAGCCTTTCTTGTGAAGTCCGATTATTTCCAGGGTCTGTAGAAATCTGTCTTTCAAGTTACCTTCTAGCAAAAAGTAGCCTGTTGACCTGTTTTCCAACCTGGTCTTGCATTAGAGGTGCCCTCCCTTGTTTTCTCTTGGACAAATATTACCTCTAGTTTATGTTCTAATTTTTCTCTTTCTCCACCTTGAATATTGCTGATGATCTGGGGGGAGAAAATGGTTTTCATTTTGATTAAAGTTACCTGGTTGGTATTCCTGCCTTTACTTCTCAATCCACAGACAGCTTCCCACAGTTGCTGCTGTCCTGCCCAGCCATCCCTACCAACCTGCACCCCAAGGCAATGATTCTCTCCTTCCCTTTCTCTCTCTCTCTCTCTCTCTCTCTCTCTCTCTCTCTCTCTCTCTTTTATCCTGAAAGCTGTGGGAGGCACACTAAGCCAACGGTGTTGAACAGGGCAGGAAGGTGGAGTGAGGGCCCGTGACCTGATGTGGTTGAAAGGGGACTGTACCTACACCCACAAGAAGGGAGCAAATCCTTTGTCGCATTCCCATGCAAACCCAGTGAGCCACACAGCAGGGCCCAAATGGATTTGCTCTGGAAACACTCTGCCTCACCCGCTCTCCTTCCCCAGATTCTCAAATGTGTTCCAGAGACTCTGTTCAACCCCATCCCGTGTCCTTCCTCTTTTCCACATCCTTAATTCTTTAAACAACTTTCCATTGATCTCTGTTCTTCCTTTCCTTTCCTTTCCTCATTCTGTTTTTCCAGAAGTTATTTCCTAACTGGTCATGCTTGATCCTGAGATTTATTTCTGTTCATTGCTTCCTCTCGAAACCTAGCACATTACAATTCTAGAAACTTGTCCTATGGTATTTTGTGGCTCCAAAATTGAAGGTGTCCCTGTAGCACCGGGCTTGGCAAACTTTGGGCTGAATCCAGCCTGTGGTCCAACTCTGTGAGGATCCCAAGCTAAGGACAGTTTTCATATTTCTTTAAAGGATTACAAATCCACATAATGATGTACGTTCCACAGAGACAGAAGAGCCCACAAAACCTAAAACATTTATCACCTGACCCTGTGCTGGAAACGTTTGCCAGCCCTTGTTTTAGACTCTGGAAAACTTCTCGTCTATTGCCATCCTCGGGTAACTTGATTATTTTCTGAGGTCCTCTCCCGGTTTGAAAGCAGAGGATACAGGGCAACCAGCGTGCACCGGAGCTGGAGCCAAAGGCCCCTGATATTTTCCTCCATGCGGCACGACCATTATGAGAAGAGTTTAGGATTTCTTTTCATTTCAACTGACTGTCTGGGGGTTGGTCATAGAGAACAACGCCTCAGATCACGGCCTTTCCATTGCCAGCGTATCTGGCGTCCACTGGACAACCAGCAGAGGAAGAGAGAAAGAGTTGATATGGTTGTGCGGGAGAAAGGTCCGAGTAACTTCCTCCTGGTGCATCCCAGGTGGTGGGATCCCCGGAGCCTCACCAGGAGACACGTCGATGTTCCTATTTTGCCATTCCAGTGATGCGTCCTCGCTCTACCCAACCCTCTGTTAGCAGGCCGAGGTGTCCCTGGAGAAGTACAGAGCCTGGGAGTTGTGATGGCAGCGTCTCCAGGGATGGGGATGTTGGTTATGCCAGGGGGCGTGAGAATTTGTAACAGCATATCCCGGGAAAGCCTCCACGAAGAACCCTGAGCCTTAGGAGGGGAACGTGCTCTCTGCCAAATAGGATGCGAGCAAAATGGCAGAGAACCAACAACACACGGAAGCAGGTTCTATAGCCAAGACCCACCTAACTGCAGGCACGTGCTAGCTGTAGAACAGGTAAGCCCACAGATGGCGAGAGGCGATTCGAGAGAGAAACATAAAAACAATGACAACAGGGGCGCCTGGGTAGCTCAGTTGGTGGAGGGTCCGACTCTTGATTTTGGCTCAGGTCATGATCTCACGGTTCGTGGGTTCAGCCCCGAGTAGGTGCTCTGCGTTGGCAGCACGGAGCCTGCTTGGGATTCTCCCGTTCTCCCTCTCTCTCTGCCCCTCCCCCATGTCCTCTCTCTTAAAATAAATAAACTTAAAAAAAAAAAGAGAGAGAGACCATAATAATGTCAAGGGAGAACGACCCTATGTGGTCCAAATGTCACTCTTACTAGAATGTAAGAGACCCCTACAGTAATTTTCACCGTTACATGAATGGTTAGGTTATTAAACCTATGTGAACTGAAAATCTTAAGCAAGTTCCATGCTCAGCGCGGAGCCCGACATGGGGCTCGATCCCACGACCCTGGGATCATGACCTGAGCTGAAATCAAGAGTCAGACACTCAACCAGCTGAGCCACCCAGACATCCCTGTTCCTCTTTTGCCTAGAGCCCTTGTTGAGGGCCACATGGTGATAGAGGACCGGACGACAGAAGGACAGGGGCAGATACTGGGAGGAAGAGCACGGATGAAACACGGCAGCCAGAACTCTGATTCCGGGCAAGTTACCCACCTCTCTGTGTCTCACGTTTGTCATCACCAAAGTCAGAGCAACCTCCACTTTTCAGGGATCTTATGAGGACTGGAGATTCTTTTTCTGTTTCTTTTTTTTTTTTCTATTCATTTATTTTTGGGAGAGTGCAAGCAGGAGAGGGGCAGAGAGAGAGGGGGAGACACAGAATCCGAAGCAGACTCCGGGCTCCGAGCCGTCAGCACAGAGCCCATGCGGGGCCCGAACCCACAGACCGCGAGATCATGACCTGAGCCGAAGTCCGACGCTCAACCGACTGAGCCAGCCAGGCTCAGTCTTTTCCTAACGTCCCTGGCTGGCAGCGGACGGTCTGGAGGAAAGGGGGAGGGTGTGCAGGTGCCAGGGGCTCGCGCCCCAGGAAGCACGGTGGCCTGGACCTCGGCAGTGCAAACTTCCGTGTCCCTCGGGGATGAGAGATTCCCAAACCGGCACTTCTCGCATCAGTCCCACGGTGACTATGGCAGCTCCCAGCAGCAAAACCCTCCCAGTCTGGGCCAGGAAGCACCAGCACAACACGTGCCAGTCAAACTCCCCCCTGCACTGCTTGCCAGGCACCCCCCGGCGCCCCCTACCTCTCCTGCCCCTCGCTTCAGACCTCCTGCTTGCAACAGTCTCAGCCTCCGCGGAGCCTCCAAACTCCTCCACCCACGTGGCGGGAGCCACTCGGGTCTGAGAACGGGAGTCGGTGAAGGAAGAAACAGAACGTCGGGGAAAACGTGCGGCCCAAACTGCGCTGGCCTGAGAGTGTCCCCCGTTTCCCGCCCCGTGGCTGGCTCTGTGGGGGGTGACCACGCGGTAGGTCTGTCCCCACCTCTGCAAGGTCTCTGACCCCAAAATTGATAGAATCACTGTGAAAGCAGTGCCGCACACCTGGGTGATAGGAGCCCCCCCCCCCCCCCAGGACGGAGCCATCTCGTTCCCAAGCACACAGTCTGAAGACCCTTGCACGAGGAGATACGAGAACCTTCCAGCAGCACGGTTCATAATAGAGAAAGCCTGGGAACGAAGCATGTGCCCCGCGGAGGCCGGATATATTAATAAATTGTGCTGTCTTCATACCATACATCGATGAGCATAAACAAACTGTTGTGCCTCGAAGAACGTGGGTAAATCTCAGAAAACACAGTCATGAGGGAACAAAGAGAGTCATGAGGGAACCGTGTATATTCAGTTTAAAAATAAGCAAAACTAGGTAACTGATTATTTCGGGCTAGCTGCGTTTGAGATAAAACATACAGAAAGCTAAGGGGACGAGGGTCACCCGTGGGGGCTGGGGGCCAAAACCCCAGTTGTCAAAACAACTGCTTGGGACTTGAGTGTTTAGTTTATGATTGTAGGTACACGTTTTAAACTGTTTCTATATTCTACATACATTTGGGGGTGTGAATGGTTTATTTCACGGTAAAGAATTAATGTCACCCAGGGGGCGCCTCGGTGGCTCAGTCGGTTAAGCGCCCGGCTTCGGCTCAGGTCATGATCTCGCGGTCTGTGGGTCCGAGCCCCGCGTCGGGCTCTGTGCTGATGGCTCGGAGCCCGGAGCCTGCTTCCGATTCTGTGTCTCCCTCTCTCTCTCTGCCCCTCCCTCGCTCACTCTCTCTGTCTCTCAAGATAAAGAAATAAACATTTAACTTTTTCTTTTAATATTTTTTTAAATTCAAATCCCAGTCAATAGGGATGCCTGGGTGGCTCAGTCGGTTAAGCCCCTGACTTCGGCTCAGGTCATGATCTCGCGGTCCATGGGTTCCAGCCCCGCGTCGGGCTCTGTGCTGACAGCTCGGGGCCTGGAACCTGCTTCGGATTCTGTGCCTCCCTCTCTCTCTGCCTCTCCCCACTTACACTCTCTCTCTCTCTCTCTCTCTCTCTCTCTCTCTCTCTCTCTCTCAAAAATAAACAAACATTAAAAAATGAAAAATAATAAAAAAAGAACTAATGTCACCCAAATGAGCACGGGCCACTTGGGCAGCCCCCACTCTCCTCCACACTGCCCTGAGCACAGCAGGGGCACCAGGGCGGCCTCTACAGAAGAGCCAATTTGACCAAAAGTCTGCGGCAGATGGAAACGATGTGCAAGATGCACTTTTTGTGCAACACACAGCAGAACTTGACCTCGACCTGTACTCACTCCTCGGGCCTCCTTTTCTCTGCACGGCGCCTACATACGCTCTCTTTCTCCCAACTCCAGCTCCTCCAGAGCCTTCAGGAAGCCCCTCCGTCAACCCTGAGGATCCACTCTCCCACCTCGGGCGGCCCACCGACCTGCCCGCTCTCGCCCCCACACGGGACAGGCCGACACAGGCAGTGACACGGAATTTTATGTCTCATCCCCAAAATAAATACATAAAAAACCCCAAACCGGTAAAGGTCACGACTAACACCTTCCAGAAAACAAAAGCACAGATGCGTAGGAACCCACTGGGGTCAAAAAGAAACGGAAACCCATGAAGCACTGACACATGAAGCCGCTGAGGATCTCACTGGAGAACAGAAGCCACCGCATCCTTCCCTGGTTAATGGTCTCACCTCGTTGTTCAGGAAGAAACCAGAACGGCTGGGTGTGCAGCCCTGTGTCTTCCTTGTAAACCCACCTGTCAAGCCTGTCTTTCTCCAAATCTTCCCAAATCAGTGCACGGCCATCCGATGACTCCAGTCGGAGACGTGCCCGGTTCCCATTTTATCACCGTTCACACCCGCACACCGGATCACATCTGCCGGTCTGGTCAATCTGTATCTTTAGAACATCTCCAACCCACATCCCATTATCCCCAGACAGCAGCGTCCCCCTCCCCGCCATGATGCCTCTGGGCCAGCCCGCGTCCTCAGCCGTGGTCCTTCATGTGGCCCTTTTACCCCACCCCGTGGCTGGGGGGCCCTGGTGCTCCTGCTGGAGAATTCCCAGTCCCCTCCCGCCTCACCAACTGGCAAAGACTTCCTGTTCATCCCAAACAGAGTGGGGACAGCTGTCAGTCTCTTCTTTATTCCCTTCCTAACACACTAATTACCAAGGCAGCCGCCCCATTTCCTGTTTCTGCCGCTTTCCTGTCGGTCCTGTCAGTCTCTGCTACCTGCACACACGCCTCATGAGGGTCAGGACCTCGTGGGTCGTGGGGATCATTATTCTCCCGGTTGCTAGCACCGTGACTGGCATAAAAGAGCTGCTAGAGGTGGTGACAAGAGAGAAAGTGACAAACCCATCATAAGCCACAATACAATCACTTCAGCCTCAATTAATCCTTCCCATCTTCTGTGTCAGTCGTTGTGTGGGGGACGGAGAGATAAGGGACATGCAATACCGCGCGGGGAACGCCATGTCAGGATCGCACAGGATGTGACGGAGGGAGGGCACCGGGTTCCCACGGGCCGGGTGGGGAGGGAAGGCGGGAAAGGTGACACAGAGGAGTCTGGAGCTCGGAGGATGTTTTAAGTCACCAGGTGCGGAAATGGAGGACATTCCAAGTGCCAAGAAGATAAAGTGTCCCGACCTGAGGAGACGTTGCCCCTCATGGCTCTTCTCATGGAACCCCACCCCAGCTGGACCTGCGTGAGCCAAGGACAGGGATGCTGCCCTGGGGACGCTCTCCTGTCCTTAAGCCCAAAGCAGACACAGGTGCCACATCTCAGCCCTTTGCCTCCAGGGGCTCCCGTCTTTATCTCAGACAAACCCAAATGTAAGACACAGGCCACCCCCTATAAGACGCAGGCCACCGCCTCACCCTATAGGACACAGGCCACCCCCTATAAGACGCAGGCCACCCCCTCCCCCTATAGGACACAGGCCACCCCCTATAAGACACAGGCCACCCCCTCCCCCTATAAGACACAGGCCACCCTCTGTAAGACACAGGTCACCCCCTCCCCTATAAGAAACAGGCCACCCCTGTAACACACAGGTCACCCCCTGTAACACACAGGCCACCCCCTATAAGAAGCAGGCCCCCCCTGTAAGACACAGGTCACCCCTGTAAGACACAGGTCACCCCCTGTAAGACACAGGTCACCCCTGTAAGACACAGGCCACCCCCTGTAAGACACAGACCACCCCCTCCCCTATAAGACACAGGTCACCCCCTGTAAGACACAGGTCACCCCCTGTAAGACACAGGCCACCCCCTCCCCTATAAGACACAGGCCACCCCCTCCCCTATAAGACACAGACCACCCCCTGTAAGACACAGGTTACCCCCTGTAAGACACAGGTCACCCCTGTAAGACACAGGTCACCCCCTGTAAGACACAGGCCACCCCCTCCCCTATAAGACACAGACCACCCCCTGTAAGACACAGGTCACCCCCTGTAAGACACAGGTCACCCCTGTAAGACACAGGTCACCCCCTGTAAGACACAGGTCACCCTCTGTAAGACACAGGCCACCCCCTCCCCTATAAGACACAGACCACCCCCTGTAAGACACAGGTCACCCCCTGTAAGACACAGGCCATCCCCTGTAAGACACAGGCCACCCCCTCCCCTATAAGACACAGACTACCCCCTGTAAGACACAGGTCACCCCCTGTAAGACACAGGCCATCCCCTGTAAGACACAGGCCACCCCCTCCCCTATAAGACACAGACCACCCCCTGTAAGACACAGGCCACCCCCTCCCCTATAAGACACAGACCACCCCCTGTAAGACACAGGTCACCCCCTGTAAGACACAGGCCATCCCCTGTAAGACACAGGCCACCCCCTCCCCTATAAGACACAGACCACCCCCTGTAAGACACAGGCCATCCCCTGTAAGACACAGGCCACCCCCTCCCCTATAAGACACAGACCACCCCCTGTAAGACACAGGTCACCCCCTGTAAGACACAGGTCACCCCCTGTAAGACACAGGCCACCCCCTCCCCTATAAGACACAGACCACCCCCTGTAAGACACAGGTCACCCCTGTAAGACACAGGCCATCCCCTGTAAGACACAGGCCACCCACCTGTAAGACACAGGCCACCCCTGTAAGACACAGGCCACCCCCTGTAACACACAGGCCACCCCCTATAAGAAGCAGGCCCCCCCATAAGACACAGGTCACCCCTGTAAGACACAGGTCACCCCCTGTAAGACACAGGCCACCCCCTCCCCTATAAGACACAGACCACCCCCTGTAAGACACAGGTCACCCCTGTAAGACACAGGTCACCCCCTGTAAGACACAGGCCATCTCCTGTAAGACACAGGCCACCCCTTCCCCTATAAGACACAGACCACTCCCTGTAAGACACAGGCCACCCCTGTAAGACACAGGCCACCCACCTGTAAGATACAGCCACCCGCCTGTATAAGGGAAAGACTTCAAGCATCAGCAGTGACTTGGAATGCATTCCCTGAGTGCAAGTTTTCTACGTGAACCTGAATGAGAAACTCACCTCAGAGTTGACCTCTCCAGCGTCCCGGCTTCACCAGCGTTCAGTGAAGCAGAGCTGTCCAGGAACCTTCTGGAACTGTGTGCCAATGAGAGGCCCCTGTGGCTGTCCTTTTAACGTTATTCTATTTAATCCTTTATGATTAGGTGGCAGGGCGGGGGGAGGCACAGAAGTAGAGAGTAATAGCCAGACCCTGAATATAACCTTCGGTTTCTAAGATCTTTGGATTCACAGGTACCATTTCTGAATTATACTCAGTTAAGATGTTTTCCACACCAAGGGCTTGGAATTCAGCTTTGAAAACAAGCAAAAACAAATTATAATTAGAAGGACCTTTAGAAATATTACTGTTCACGGGGCGCCTGGGTGGCGCAGTCGGTTAAGCGTCCGACTTCAGCCAGGTCACCATCTCGCGGTCCGGGAGTTCGAGCCCCGCGTCAGGCTCTGGGCTGATGGCTCAGAGCCTGGAGCCTGTTTCCGATTCTGTGTCTCCCTCTCTCTCTGCCCCTCCCCCGTTCATGCTCTGTCTCTCTCTGTCCCAAAAATAAATAAAAAAAAAAAAAAAAAAAAAAAAAGAAATATTACTGTTCACCCTTCATTGAGACTCAGACCCATATATTAAGACTAAACACGTGGGGCGCCTGGGTGGCGCAGTCGGTTGAGCGTCCGACTTCGGCCAGGTCACGATCTCGCGGTCCGTGAGTTCGAGCCCCGCGTCAGGCTCTGGGCTGGCGGCTCGGAGCCTGGAGCCTGTTTCCGATTCTGTGTCTCCCTCTCTCTCTGCCCCTCCCCCGTTCATGCTCTGTCTCTCTCTGTCCCAAAAATAAATAAACGTTGAAAAAAAAATTAAAAAAAATAAATAAATAAATAAAAAAAAAAAAAAAAAAAAAAAAGACTAAACACGTAATCAAGACGCTTGTGATGGTTAATTTTACGGGTCAACTTGACCGAGTCGTCGGTGCCCAGATATTTAGTCAAACATTATTCTGCTGTGTCTGGATGAGATTAACGTTTGAAAGGATGAGTTCAGGACAGCGCACCGCCCTCCCCAAGGTGCCCTCCCCAAGGTGGGCGGGCCTCACCCAATCAGTCAAAGACCTAAGCAGGACAAAAGGCAGACTAAGGCAGAATTATTCTTCTCTGCCTGACAGTCTTGGGGTCGGGACATCAGTCCCCTGCCTTTTGAATTTCTACTTGGGCTGGAACTTGCATCACTGACTCTTGATTTTCACACCTTCGGACTCAGACTAGCATCATACTCTCGGCTCTCCTTGGTCTAAACTCGGTCTCTATCACGGTGTGAGCCAATTCCTTCTAGTAAATCTCTTCCCCTCCCCTCCCCTCGCCCCCCTTCTCTCTCTCTTTCCCTCCCTCTCCCTCTCCCCTCCCTTCTCTCTCTCCCCCTCCCCCCTCCCCTCCTGTCCTCTCTCCCTCTCTCAGGCACACACACACAACACACACACCCCACTGGTTCTGTCTCCCGCGAGAGCCTACCCTGTTGGACGGCCTCCCAAGGGAACCACCACACCAGCCTCCACAGGTTGCACCATCACCCAGCAGTTCTAGGGCTGGTCGGACAGCACGCCCTTGGCCGCCTTCTCCAGCCGGCCCTGCCATTGTCCCGTGGGGCTCTGGGTCCACCCGGGAGGCCTGTCCAGACTCCTGCCTTCTCCCTTCTTCGCCTTTGCCATCTCTCTCAACCTCCTCTTTCCTTCGGCTGCAGCCAGGGCCTTTCTTCATGTGAAACGACGCAGCCCAATACCGTGCTCGGGGAATAACCGCGTATTATTACAGCTAGTTCTCTGACTTAGCCCAGGGTTTTGTCGACTTCTGACCCAACCGTTCGCCCCTTCTGACCTCACTTCCATGCACATCTGGCTTCACATCTACGGCCATCTATAGAAAACCACCACTCGCCAATATGCTAACCCCCCTGGGCCTCTGCCCTTCCTTTGCATTCACGCCCCTCTCCCCAGATTGTAACTCAGACATGTCAACGGTTGGCGCTCCCCACTCTTGCCCAGGCTGCTGGAGAAGATCACACAACTATCAGCTAGTGACAGCAGACTCGCTCTGCACAAACACGCGTTTCCTCCTCGGCTGACTCCAGATGTCAATAATAATTACGTCAAGATTTCTCCACTCTCCTCAGATATTTGATCCCTCTACATCTGAGTTCGGTCTCAGAAAATTACTTATATTCCTACTTCACGGAAGATACGGAATCTAATTTTCTAACTGCAGTGGGTCAAATAGTGGCCCCACAGTAGACACCCAGATCTTCAAACCTGGGAACCGTGACTTTTATTTGGGAAAAAAAAAATCATCTTTGCAGGTGCAATTAAGATAAGGATCTCAAGGTGAGATCGTTCTGGATTTAGGGTGAGCCTTAAACCCAGTGGCGGGTGTCTCTGTAAGAGAAAGGCAGAGAGAGGTCTGGGACCCGGAGAAACCAGCCATGTGGAGACAGAGGCAGGGATTGGGGGTGTGCAGTCCCAAGCCAGGGAACCCCTTCGGGGAAAGTGACACCTTGATGATACGTTATCGAGACTTCCAGCCTCCAAAACTGTGGGAGAATAAATCTCTGTGGTTCGTAAGCTATCCCATTTGGGGTAATTTGTTACGGCATTTCTAGGAAACTAGCAACACTGACTGACTTAACACCTGCCTCCAGGCCACCCTGTCCTCTCTCTCTCCAGTTACAAGGACAGAGGTGACAACGTCCTGTTTAAGTCTCCAGCTGGGCTGCGGATCCCACAGCAAGACCTTGGGGTTAATGGCACAAGTCTCAAGAGAGATGCCAGGCCCTGACTCCCAGCCCGCCACTTACCGCAGGACCTTGGTTCCTCCCACAGCCCACCCGTGCCTCAGTTTCCTCATCTCAGAAAATGGGACACTAGCAGCAGTCCCTCTCAGCGAGGCTTTGTAAACGAGACGATGCTCTTAGAATGGTTCCCGCATCCGGAAGGGCACCATAACTTTCCTATTAACTCTGGCTGCCTCCTTAGGGACTCAACCACCTACTAACTACTCCCTCTTGATCCTTCTTTGCACGAGAACTTCCACGAGCAGCGAAACATTCTCAACCACCCCCTTTCCAAAACTGACACCTCACTCCCTCATCACACCCGCCCCTTCAGCTCCCACCGCCCACACCCCCAGACTCCAATCCGCGAGGGAGAGCTTGGCTTTATAAACTCCCTGCGTCCACGTCCTCACCTTTCCCCACTGTGAACTCCCAGAACCCCTCTGCCTCCCACCGGGACCGCAGCTGACGAGGCCGCCTATCACTAAATCCCACAGAAAACACCAGTCCTTTTTTGAGCAACATTTGCACGGTGCCACAGGCACACTTTCGAGAAGCTTCTCTCAGCCAGCTCGACAGCAGCCCTCCTGGTTTTCTTCCTCTCTGACGGGCCTCATTTGCTGGCTTCTGCCTCCTGTAACGATTCCTTAAGTGATGGGGTCTTCGGGGCTCCTTCTTGGCCGTTCTTCCTTGTTCGCTCTACATTCCCCGAGCCCTTGACCACACCCCGCACGTCCATTTACTCTCGACAGGTGGGTGACTCCTAACTTGTGCCTCTGGCCCGATTTCTCTGCAGAGTGCCAGGTCCTCGCTGGCATACCTGCCCCCCCACGTGACAGGTCTCAAATTCAGCACATCCAAAGGGGGAACACTCGTCCCCCAGGCCCTTCTGAGAATCTGCGTCTTGTCCTGTACTCCCTGTTTCACCAAGTGAAGCGTCCGTTCCGTCCTCCGCCCAACACAGAAAGCTGGGTGCCATCCTGGGCCGTTCTCCTTCCCATCCCCCTCTCACAACCAATTTCCAGCAAGCTTTCTCCACCCATGCAACCTCTCTCAGATCCATCAACTTCTCTCCGGCTCCACTGCCCTAATATAAGCCTGGCCCACATCACACATACTTTCGAACTCATGTCTGATCAGGCCTCCCCTCCATCCTGCTCCAAATATCAGCTAGAATAACCTTCCCAAAATAGAAATCTGAGTGTGGTCACCATCCCCTTACACATACACACTTAAAATCTTTCATTGGTTGGTATTTGCTCTATTTTTAGAAAAAAAATTTTTAACATTTATTTGTTTTTTGAGAGACAGGAGAGACAGAGCATGGGCAGGGGAGGGGCAGAGAGAGAGAGGGAGACACAGAATCCGAAGCAGGCTCCAGGGTCTGAGCGGTCAGCACAGAGCCCGACACGGGGCTGGAACCTGGGAACCACAAGATCATGATCTGAGCCGAAGTTGGACACCTGACAGAGGGAGCCACCCAGGCACTCCTGGTATTTGCTCTTAATATAAAATCTTGGAATAAAATCCAGAGGTGGGGGCCAGCGAAATGGGTGAGGGCAGTGCTGGGCATGTAATTTACAGCATGGTGAGTATAGTTAATAATTATTATATTGTATATTTGAAAGTTGCTACGAGAGTAGCTCTTAAAAGTTCTCATCACAAGAAAATAAAAATCCTAAGTGTGTGTGGAAATGGAGGTCAACTAGACTCATTGTTAAGGGAAAAAAACCCAAATACTTTAAAAAGGTTTATCAGCCTCTCCACAATCTGACTCTCAGGATTCTGCCCCATAGCCCACCCGGCATCTCTGTGTTCTCGCCTTCGGTCATGGGTTAATACCTCTTCTTCCGGGAAGCCCTCCATAACTCTCTGGCTTCCAAGTAGTCCGTGACACCGTCTGGACTTCCCCTAGCAGAGAACTCAGCAGAAGTCGGGATGATAATCAGTGTTTTCCACACTATACAGCAAGCTCCGTCTGCCAAGACCAGTCATGACCGCCTCGTTGCCCCCGATGGCCCCCACCGGCTTCCAAAACTTCTGTCACAGAGCAGGCACTTAATGGAGACCAGCTGAGCAAATGAACGAGCACCGCTTTTCCTGTGAATGAGTCAGTACGTCGCTCTGACTGAATTCCCTATGAGTCATGACTGAATTTGTATATGTAAAATGACCATAATTAAGAGTTATTGACTGAATTAACGGAGAGGAAGCAATTAGAGCGATCTGTCCCAGAATTCTCCCATAGTGTCAGTTAATTTGAAGGAAAGAAATTACGGAATGAAAAGCTGGACACCAGGAGCAGTTTCGTCGTGGGACCTAAGCGCCCTGGAGAAAAAACGCTAACGGACACGGCATTCTGGGCCAGTTAGACCATAAAAAAGATCACTTACAGCCGACTAGAAGGGCGCTGAAGGGCCAGCTTGGACCCCATGAAGAAATGCACATCTAGTTAAGGAAACGAGGAGGGAAGTTGGGCATAGGAAGGGCTGGAGAACTAATCCCAGATCTGAGAAACTCCGAGAAGCACATCTCATAATCTGGACAAAGTTGGTCTCTGTAGCCTAGACTTCCCACACCTCTAACCAACACTCTTTTTCTTCCCCACGCTCTTTCCAGGTAAATCTGACATTTTACTTGTCGTCTTTCAAAGATGGATCACGGATGAGGTTTACAGACGACAAATGCCCTGAAACAGGGGACGTGTGGTTTTGGCCAAAACTAAGGCAGAAAAGAACGCATTTTGGTGTTCCTGCTTTAACACAAAGGAGGACGGTAGAGAAGCATCTACGAAACGCCACTCCCGAATCAGAGGGTGCATGCCCCGGGCGAGAACGTGGACTTCCCAGAGAAGGAAGGCTGGAAAAACCCGGCTGGCGACGTTGCGAGCGCTTTCCAGCAGGTGGCACCCTGAAACAACTCATGCAAAACACAGGCGCCCACGCCCGTGAGTCACATCTACATTGGAAGCATTAAAATCACCTCCCTTTTGAGATCTATACATTCTGATCACACGCTCGGGAGATTGTGGAGTCTGTGGCCTCCGTAAAGCACACACACACACACACATGCGCGTAGACACATTCCCCCGCCAGGCAAAAGAATGGCAACGATACTATATTATGAAAGGAAACACTAACAAGCCCGACGTACAAATGTGCACATAGAGGTACGTGAATGGAGTCTGTTTCTCCGGGCCAATCCGTCTCCTCCAAATGAGCTCTTAAAACCGTCCAGTAAACACTCCACCTCCCTGCTGCGTTCTCACTCTCTGTTCACAATGACTAACCCAACACCGTTCCACGCTCTCTTCAAACATCCACCGTCCTCCTGGTCCCACCTTCTCTGACAACTCAATTTGAAAGAAGGAGGAGGACTTGGGGGAGGACGGCGTGGACTGGCTCCGCCATCAGGTGAGATCTCTTACCTTCCCGACGTCTGATCTGCACACACGTTCCTTTTTCACCCTCTGTCTGTGCTGGAGTCGTAATAAAGGGGCACCTGCCAGCTTCCCAGAGGTGACCCCTTCCCGCGTGCACGACATCCATTCGCCTCCACCTTCTCACAGACCCTGGCGATCATCCGTGCCTCGCTTCTCTCTCTCTCCCGAATATTCAAACTCTCCCTCTCAACAGTTTCCTTCCCTGTGGATTTCAAGGGGCTCAAGTCTCTGCCACAAACTAAACGGGTGGGGGTCCAGATACAGGCTGGCCGTGAGCTGATCGCTGTCGAGATCAGGGACGGCCCCCTGATGCTCCATCCAGTTTATTTACGAAAGCGTCCGTAATCAGACACCTTAAAGTAGGAAAACAAGAAAGGTTTCCTTCTTTGGCTCCCCCCGCCCTCCAGGTCACCAGCTTCTCAGCCAAACTTCTGAGAGTGGCCTGGACCTTCTGAGCTCGTCCCTGCCGCGGGCGGCTGCGGTCTGGTTTCTTGTCTTGATGTTTCACAGACGCCGAGACGGCTCCCACCACCAACTGCCACGCCACTTGACCCAACGGTTGTGTTAGTTATGACCACTCTGGACACGTCAGTAACACGTGGCACTCCCCCAGACGCCTCCGTGGGCACTGCCTCCCCGGGCTTTGGGAGCGGTGCTGTTCCCGGTTCCTCTCCTCTCCTCTGTTCCTCTTCTCGATGCTGGAGTCGTCTTAGCTCGACCCCGGCCCCTCTCACGCGGCACCTTCCCCAGCTGACCTCACTCGCGCTTTTGGCCCCAAGTCCATCAACATGCCGCCGACTCCCCAAATCAGATCAGCAGGTCAGACCCGACCTCATGCAGACCCGACATCTCTTGGTCATCTCAGAAGCACCTCAAAATGAGAAGCCCAAAACTGAGCTCACCGTTTTCTACCCCAACCTGGCCTTCTTACCGTGTTTCTTATCCCGGTCGACGGGACGAAAGCCAGAAATCGTAGAGCCGCCCTGGACAAGGCCTTCCTCTTTCTATCATTTCCAATCTGTCACCAAATCCTGCACATTTCAGCTCACACGTAGCTCTACAACCCATCTTCTTGCCTCTCTCTCCACCGTCGTCCCCACCAGAGCTGCCCCAGCACTCGGCACTGCCCCTCGGTGCCACCCCGGCGGTGACTCTCATCAGCTCCCCCTCTCTCCTGGCACCTTCCACGCTGTTCTCTGACCTGCAGCCGGAGCCAGCTTCCTAAAATGCAAACCTAATCATGCAGTTCTTTAGCTTAAAACTTCCGGTGGTTTCCCCCTGTTTTTCAGAAAAGGACAAAACCCGCTGTAGTTCCTACTGGGTCCTGTGGGGTCAGCCCCCTGCCTCTCTCTCCGGCTCTCCGACTCCACGTCACCTTCCTTCCACCTGCCCCTCCACGGCGTGACCGCCCTCGCCTCTCTTCATCCGCTCTCCGTCACCGCAAGACCCTGGCACCCCCTGTTCCTCTGCCTGGGAAGCTCCTTCCTGCATTCTCTGCCTCATTGTTTCCTACTGATCTTTGGGACTCAACTCCAGAGTCACTGCCTGGAAGCTTTCCTGGCCTCCGGGAAGAGGTCAGCTCCTCACTGCAGACTTGCTCTGCCCCAGGGATCACCCTTTCACTCACAGCCACAATTTAAAAAAAATTTTTTTTCATTGTATTTATTTTAGAGAGAGAGAGAGAGAGCAGGGGAGAGGGGCAGAGAGAGAGCAGGGGAGAGGGGCAGAGGGAGAGAGAGACAGAGAGAGAGAGAGAGAGAGAGAGAGAGAGAGAGAGAGAGAGAGAAGGAATCCCAAGCAAGCTCAGTGCTCAGTGAAGAGCCCAACGTGGGGCTCGATCCCACAACCACGGGATATTGACCTGAGCCAAAATCAAGGCTCGGATGCTCAACTGACTGCGCCACCCAGATGCCCCCGTAGCCTCAACTTCACGTGTGACAATGTGTCTCTTCTGCTCGGCAGAGTATCCCAGCACCAGGCTCCAACGCTTGGCACAAAGTAGTTACTAACTACACATTTTTTGAATGAGAAAACGGATTAGTGTTTATTCCCCGTCAGGTTTCTAGCTCCTTAACCTGTCTCTAGATTCTCTTGTCTCTAGATTCTCTTCCCCTTCATCTCTGAGTGGACGCTCAGTTCATAAGCTCATTTTTAATCCGAACGTATTTCTTTGCTTTTATAACTCGGGCACGCCAGGCATCACTTTCACTGTCAGAGTTAAGACCGGCTAGTTATCTTTCGCCCTTAACAAGTGCAGATCTAAGAAAGTAGAACCCAAAGTTTGCACTAGAACGCAGCACAAAGCAGAAGACTTGAAGGAAATGCCGAACTTGGCCAAAGCCACCGTAGGCTCCGCTCCCGACACCTGGGGGTAAGCCACCGCCCTCCTCCGCTGTCAGGAGCACCCTTAGGGACAAGTGTTTTGAAAACACTGTTAGAAGTTTGCGCATCAATAGAAAAGAAAAAAAGTCTTGTATCCCTACAAGATACATGTACTTGGTTCCACGCCGTCTGCTGTCCTGGATGGTACTATTTCTCTCCTCAAAAGCGGCCTGCAGATGTAGCAAAAGAAAGAAAAGATAACGAGGGGCTGTGAGTGATTCCCAGGTGACGCTCCTCGGAGACCAGAGGTGGGTCTTCCGCAGGGAACGATCCCAGGAAGGGCCCCGGCCAGGACCCCAGTGGCCACGCTCCGGTCTCTTCTCCCCGCACCGCGGGGATGGACACACCTGCCTCATCCCAGGCTTCAAGGCCGTGCATCGCTCACAAGAGAGGTTTCACAGTTCTGTTCCCCATGCCGCACCACGACTGCTACAAGGCAGGGTCCCCACAGTGACCACAGGGGAAGACGTGCTCTTAGAGGGCAACTCTATGCATTTCTCCCCTCCCTTCCCCCCACCCAGCAATCCACTACGCCCGGGCATCTCCAAGGGACAGCAACAGGTGGCCCGTGGCCAAGCCCCCCACATCCTCACCACGGTCTCCAGGAAACGAGGCTGATGGCTATCCACAAATAAAGGAAGCTGACATGTGTTTTGGCTCCTACCGTGTGCCTAATTATCCAGACACTTTTACATTTTCCCTCGTTTCATTCTAGGTGTTACTTGGCTGCTCTCCAGATGAGGAAGTCAGGGCTCGAGACGCCTAGTGCACGCCCAGGGTCACACAGACGGTAAGCAGCCAGACCTCGGACAGAGACCCAGGTCCGTCGACCTCAGGCGGTCGCCTCTTCTGCTAAGCTCCTCTTCCAGCGTCTCCTGTCTTATCCCCGTCCTCCCTCCGTTCTCTCCAGGGAGCCCTCCTCAGAGCTCTCAGTGGAACAGCATTATCATCACAGAGGCATAGAGATCCACCCGCTAAGGAGGACACTGAGAAGTTGAAAGACATCCTGTTCCACTGTAATTTACAGAAATCGCTAAGGACGTAAACACCGAAATAATGTTTGGGAGAGGAAGTTCCATTTGCTATGCCTTTTAAACACAAACAAAACGAACATTTTTGCTAGTAGGTGACAACCGTTGTAATGGCAATAAATAAAAGTAATTAGTTCTCAGGCAAAATGTAAGTGATCCAGGCCCGCTCGGCTCTCCAAAGCTGATAAATCACTTTTGTAGGTGGATATTGTTCCAAAACCCTCCTCCGCTGGTGCAACGGGCACCAGCACTTGGGAACCACCGCGCCACGCCTCCCCGCTTCCAGAAGGCTTTGCCTCCAGCAGACCTGCAAACACGCCCCTGTCCCCAACCACACTAGTCCCCATCAACAGCCAAAATTAGCCTTGTAACATGGAAACCAGATCCCTGCACTCAACTGCTCAAACCCACTGATGATTCTCTACAACACAAAGGAGAGCCTGACCTACAAGCCTGACGTCTGGAATTGCCCCGAGGAAGTGTTTTGAGAATCTGCTGTAACTTCTGGTAACAACCGGGCACCACAACTAGCTGTAGAGGAAAGGGCCCCTGGGGTCCCGTCTCCTGTGATGGGCAGGTGCACCTCACACAATGGAGATTCACCTCCTGTGGCGAGGTTCTTCTGGAAGACCTACTGGAAAGCTAGCTGATGGTATCTGGGCCTAGAATTTCACTTGCTTTTACATACAAACGCAGAGAGCTTTCTGCATGGTTTAAAGCGTCCTCAATTACGCCTGAATGCAAAATGCTGCAATCTTTGCGAGGAGACTGAATTTATCTTGATCACAAATTTATCAGCAGTGCTCACCAGTTTGAAAAGCCACAACACCGCTGGTACGTGACATCCCTCGTGATGCCTAAGTCAGCCACGAGGCGTGCCTGCATTGGTCTGTGAATACGTGATAGCTGTCGTGCCACAGGTGATTCTTCGTGTAACTGTAAGACTGCCAGTGTGCTGTATGTATCACTTATTGTACATTTCTTTCCTTTCATTTTTGTCTTATATTACAAAGACATTAAACTGACTTAATATCGTGCGCAGGAAGGTTACGTTACCTATGAATTTCATCCCAGGAAAGTAAAGAAGCGAGCAAATAGCAGGCGTACTATGCAAGGCAGAGTTGGGCGTGACAGAGCTGAGAACCTCACCCTCTATGACATGCCCCATAGGCAACCCTGAGCCAACCTCCCCATCTCTCCCTCCGCTCCAGCCACTGACCTCGGTGCTTTCCCCCAAAGCCATCCAGCTGGCGCCCCCCTAAGGGTCTCTGCTGTGGCTCTTTCTCTGTTTGGACCGCCCATTCTCTGGTCTAGTTGATCTCTCTGGTTTCACTCATTCTTCATTCAATGTCACCTCCTGCGAAAGTCTTCCGTGGCCACCACGCCTCACATCACTCTACCTTCTATCATCAGTTAGGTTCTTCCAGCAGGTACATTGACCTACAATTCTATCATAGTAATATTCGCTCACCCAACCCTTATCTCTGCCATGGGAACACGCACTCCATGCGGGAAGCAGGCAGTGCTAATGTGGATCCTGGTGGGTCATGGGAAGTGGCACGACATGGGAGCTTGATGAATATTTGTAAAGTTAATGAATTCATGCATGAAGATACTGCTTGTGCCCCTGATCCCTGAAGCTACATTTCTTTCTCTCCCATCTACATAATTTATAGCCAATCTAAGTCAGCATTAATTCTTTAAATATATCCATCAAATGCCTACCATATTTCAGGCACTGAGAATACAATAATAAATAAGACACATCTTGCCCACATACTCTGTAATTAATGACCACCCCCAGCACCTCTGAAGCATTTGAGTCCTCCAGGAAAGTGACTTTCAAAGAAACCACTGATTTCTATTGTAGAGTCTGAGGCTCTTTACAATACAGCCATTATGATATTCATAAATCAGAAGTCATCCCCCACCTACTCAGAAAAAGCTATTATCACACATAAAGAAACTTTTACCAAAGTGAAAAGTCTTGTCCCCCAGTCCTTATGATACCCTTCTTCAAGTTCCCAGGATACCCCTTCCTCAGAGACTGAGGTAGCTGATGGCTGGGTGATGTGTGAGTAAGTGGAAGCTTCTAGTTCCCTTGAACGGTGGAGCTAGCAGGTACCTCTACCTACTCGGCTGAGATGAAGCTCCCAGCTAAGGCACAGAGAGAACGGTTGCTCTCTGAAGGACCCCACCTGCACAAAGTTCCAATCTATCCTCTTTCTTGGGGAGTGCAAGTCAATGTCGGCCCCAGATGATGGCTCACCGCCACCCTGGATGTTCTGGACAGCGGCTGGCCATTGAGACCCTGACCTTTCCCTACTCTGAAGCCAGGCACGCTTCCCGCATGCCAAGGGGAGACAGAAAGCAAGCCCAGAAGTGACATAGGCTATGTATTTGTGCAGAGCCGTACCATGGACTTTCTCATTCAGTTTGCCATCTGGAGGACACATAAAGCAACCTTGTCGTTATAAATAAGCAGTTCAAGTTCAGAGAGGTGTTCTTCAACCAAGATCTTCTAATTCCAAGGTAGGAAATGGAAATGGCTGGCTAAAATCATGTTTGGGGGCTGTCCACGGGCTTCAGTCCTCACCGGTATTGAGCCTCACCTGAGGGGCTGGGCTACATTGCACCCTGATCAAACATTTGAACAAATCTCAATCCAGTGCCCACTTGGGCACACGTCCCCTCCCCGTTTCCACCCCTAAACCCTCACCCCCACAATTTCATGAAGCCTTTATTCCTAGAAAACCTCTAGAACGGAGCAAGCCTTGGAACCGGCCATAATGCATGTGCACCGTTGCCCCAACTTTGAACAGTGATAGAGCGACTAACTTCCTACTTCTTATGGTGGACCGGCCACGTTCCAACAGAACGATGAAGGGGACCCCCGGCGACATAATATTCTGGACATGGGTGAAAAAGGTGACATGGGCCCCTTTGCCAAACTCTCTCCCCACCTCATCCCCCACGCAATAATTCTTCCCCTCAGAGCTTAAAGCAAAAATATCTAGGATGAGCAGGGCTAACAATAAAGAAAGACTCCAGAAGGGTCTGCCCAGGAATTTCTGGTCCCCACCGGTATCCTCCGAAGGGCACGTCCGTGGGGCCGTTGGAGGTAGTGAATACCTGAGCTGTGTTCTTCCAAAAGGACTCAGAAGGGTAAAGCCCTGTGGGCTCTTCCTGCGAGAATTCTAAGTTGCTGTAAAGCACTATCCCACTTCAAATGAAGTTCAGGAGTTTCAATTTGCTGCAGACGTGCAGGTGTCCTAAAGGCTCCCGCCAGAGTCCTCCTATCTGCCCTATCAGCTCCCACCGCTTGGCATGGTTTGGCGGCACCCTGTGTGGACTGGCCCCCCTCACCCCGCGCCAGCTTCCTGGAGCCTGAGTGCAGGGCTGCGTCCGCTGGATGCCCGTGCAGAGCCCCACGTAGGAGAGATACTGACTCCCCACCCCAGCAGAGGGAGGAGAGCTGTGTGGTGTGTCTCAGGTTTCCCGGGTTCAGCTGGGGTGGAGGTCACGTCCAAGCATGGGCGGCTCGCTCTGACTAATAGGCTGGAGCTGCAGTACGCCAGGGGGAGAGAGCCCGCCCAGCCCAGAGTAGAAACCCAAGCTCCCAGCCTTGCTGAACGTGGCCATGAGATGAGGCAGGGCAGGAGAGCAGAAGGGAAAGGAGGATGAGGAGGGCCGAGATGTCCTGATGGCGACGGGGAGTTACGGAAATAACACCCACACGCCACCCTCAGAGTCTGCCCTGCAGACAGGAAAGGCTACCAACTTTCTCCCCAGGCGCAGGAGACCTCGGAGTTTCCCGGACAAGTCCGTCTGCCACGGATAATCCGTGTGCTGCTGTGCGGTTTACTCCACGAAGACAGAGCGATGACCACATCTCACCTTGTAGACGAGAAAGTGGGTGAAGAGCTTTAGCACGGAAAGCTCCAGGAATGACAATGATGGTGAATAAATTGTCCTCTGCATGACCCCACCCGCCCCCTGAGCCACCCCGGTCAAGGGGACCCTTACCGTCGAGGACAGCTGGACGTTTCCTCAGGGGCATATGGGTCAGTCTGCCTGTTTGAGTTCTCAGATGAGAAGGAGGGAACCGCAGTGGTCCCCGAACCCGTGCCCTGGCACCCTGGTCCCTGCGTGCCCGTGGACGGTCCTAGGAGGCAAAGGATTCAATGGCTGTGTCAGTCGGGCCGAGCAGAGAGAAGCAGCAGACATCTGAGCCTCCGCTAGACAATGAAAATCCGTAAGGGAGGAACAGAGAAAGCATGAAGAGGGAGGGAAGGGAAAAGGAGAGGAGGTCCATGATTCCCAAGGAAAGAGGTTTCCTTTCTCTTCCCCAGAGCCTCCAGGGAGAGATAAATGTAATTATCAACCTAGCACGACAGCACGCAAAATAAAAGAGGCACCTGCCAGGTGACCATCTCTGCCGGGACTCGAACCCGGAACCTCTGGATTAGAAGTCCAGCGCGCTCGTCCATTGCGCCACAGAGACCTCACCACACACACAGCATCAGCACCAGAACTGAAAAAGCACATACCTTCTGCATCACCAGCCATCTCGGGCATCCTGCTCTCTCGAGCGGTGGGGGGGCAGGGACAGCTGGAAAATCTGGAGTGGAGATCCACCCGCAGGCTCCGTCAAAGCTTTTCCCAGTACCGTGGGTCCTGGGTCCTCAGAGGACTGGAGGACCGGGGCGGCAGTCGCTTTCAGTCCCAGAAGCTCGGATGGGGCAGGATGGAGCCGGAGCCTGGGCCCCCCATCCTCTCCATCCCCAGGGAGGAGGCAGGAAAGGCTCTCTATTCTCATGCTAATTAGGCAAAGCTCACCCAGCCCAGCCAGGGAACCAGGGACCAGGTCTACCGCCACCCCTCTCCCTCGCTGTGGTTTCATCCCACCCGGATGCTCTCAGACAGGGGCTGGGCAGAGCTGGGGGATCCAGGGAAGCCCTCCTTTCCCGAGACAAAGGACCTGCTCCCGTAAAGAGACAGCGTGAAGGCGGAGGCAGCACCAGGCGGGGAAGCCGGGCTCCGGGACACGGGTCCAGCTCTCAGCCCTAAGAGCCGCACCCGTCAACCCGTCAAGCCCGGGAAGAGATAGCCAGGGTCTGATGTGCTCTGCCTTCAGCATCTCCCCTGGAATTATGGATGAGGAAGAGACGGAAGTGTGGTGAGTGTGTGTGTGTGTGTGTGTGTGTGTGTGTGTGTGACAGAGAGAGAGGAGGGTGAGAGTGGCAGCTCCCTAATGAAATACAGATGGTCCTCGCACAGCCCTTGGCGATCACCTACCTGCTCCCCTCCCCCACCTTCCCTAGCTCCCAGTCTGCCCTCCTCTCTTCCCAGGACCCCCGGATTTAAAGATTGGGGCTTTCTCAGCTGCTGGGCTTGCCGGAGGCATCCGAGGACAATCAAATGGGCCAGCCCTCCGTAACCACACACAAAGACCTCCACACCCAGCCCAGATCCAGGAAAACAGTTTCTAGTTTTAAAAGGCTCCTTGGGAGGCTACAGTTGCTAATCACTATTGGTCACAGTGTCCCCCCCACCCCGGGGCTGGTTCTTCTGAATGTCTAATCCAAGTCGTTCCCACCTCAGCTTCTGCTCTTTTTCTCTCGTTTGACTGCCAGACACATTCAGGGGACAGTTGCCCTCCGTGCTCCCAATGGCAATGCAATGATTTAAAGACCGACTCGGTGTTCCCCACCCCACTCCCACTTAAAAGGTTACATTACAAGCAGAGAGCTGACTCCCCCACCTTCCCTCTGTGTGTGCGTCTATTCCCAGCACTCGACACCACCGACTGACTCCCATCACAGTCTAAGGCCATTCTTTCTAACCCGCGAGGCCGGCTGATGGTCAAGTGAAGGACGATGTGACAACACAACGTTCTTGGACTGGAAGATCTCGGAGGGCCCTGAGAACTCTAAGACTCACCCTCCCCTGGCTGTTCAGTTCACACAGCCCCAAGGAGGAGATCTGGGCAAGCATGGGACCAAGGTGAGTCAGTCGGGTCAGGGGGCCAGGAGAAGACCAACACCTGGGAAGAGCCAGCCACCCAACCAAGCTTGCCTTCCCCGCCCCCAGGACCTAGAGGCAGAGAACAGGCCTTTCTTAATATACCTACCCTAGACTACTCCAAGAACATGACACGCAGAACTCAAAGCTGGCCAGCTATCACAATACTTGGGTTGACCAGTGACAAGATGCCAGTCAAAGGGCTAGTCAGGAAGCCTCGGGTGCCTGTAGAGGGAAGCTCAACCCCCCAAGCCAGCCAGGAACCACGCGAATGCAAAACAGGTCCTCAGGACACTTCCCATCAGGCTCCACCAAAGTTCTCTTAGGCGCAGACCCACGCCCCCCACTCTTCATAAAGATGGCGTCCTATACCCAAATCTGCCCGTCCCGAGCTTTGCCCAAAGGTTCGTTGCCTCTGAAGAGGTCACGTGTTCTCCACACCCTGAGTGAAGAGTCCCAGCTCCCCAGCACTTTCCAGGGGCCCCATTCATTGCGTGCAATGCTCTTGCTTGGTGCTGGGGATACCGCGATGAGGGAAAATAATGGCACGGTCCCGCCCTCAAGGACCCTGTGGGCAAATTGCAGCATAGGAACTACTCTGAAAGAGGTACAGGAGAAAAGCCAAAATCCGTCTTATGGCCCACCGAATAAGGTGTCAAGTTTTCCAAGTTCACACGAAGATCCAGCTGCAGTAGCAAACTGCAGCTGACTTGCCCCGAATCCCTGCGGAAATGAACTTCACAGCCTTCCACTTCCCCAGGGTAAGTCGGGGGCAATGATAAGTGCCATGGATAAAGATTAGCTGTGACCTCATAGAGCAAGGTGTCGTCCCCTTCCTGCCTCAGTCCCATGAGTCACAAGTCTCGCCTCTGGTGCCTGAGTTGCCCCCTGCCTCTTGAATAACCTTCCTTTATCTTTCCCTCACCCCCACAGCAATCTCCCCATTCTAGCAAAACCCCCTTCCCAGGACCCCTTCTCCTCACGATCTCTATCAACAAAAACCCTCTGGACTGTCCAAGGTTTTTCTCAAATAAGGGACGTCTCTGACTTATCTAGCTTCACTTTATCATCCATAAATCAGAGAAAGCTTCTTGATAAGTGTGAATAATGTCTCCAAACTGGATTTTTAATTTAAAAATGAGGAGGGAAACCATCAAAGAAAGCAGTGGTTGTAACGAGGCAGGAAAGGTGAAGTTAAGTCATTCCCAATGATTGAGGACAGTACGTCTTCTTCTTTTAAACTAGGTACACCATTTGTGTTTATGCAGACCCTTGAGAACATGAGCCCATTCCTTTTCCAAAAAATGTTTTGCACTGATTTAATTCTCCAAAGATCCATGACTCAAACATTACTCACGCCTCTAACTGAATACCACTCTTTGACCCCACAGACACACCGGTGATGCTCATACATTATTTCATTCATAAAGTGTTGCTGGGATATGCTACGACAAATGCCAAAAGAAAAAAGAAAAAAATCTCCCATTGGCCCAGGAACAAATAAAATTAAATCCTACACCCCACTGTGGTCTTGCTCACAGCTTCCCTAGGGCGCCTGTACCCATCAGCCCGTGTTTTAAATGCTAAGGGATTCAGATGGAATGAGACAGTTGAAATAGACGTTTGGACCATACAGCCCTTACCCATGATAGCCTCACCTTGCTGTGCCTGCTCTGTCCCAAACCTATTCCTTCACATCCACGGTGGGCACATCCTCTAAAAGTGGTATGTCCCTACTTCAGCAACCTCCCTATTTTAGCCCCCTTCACCCCTCTGCTAAGCACCTTCCAGGGAGGCCGCAAAGGAGCTCTGAGAAGTCAGAGCTTCCTCTAAGAGGGAAGAAGTGCAATGATCCAGGTAATTAGTGGGCCTGAGAATCAAGCCAAAAGAGGACAAATAAGGGCAAATTCTACCTGAATCATCACATCCTAGATTCCAAGTCTAGCCCAGCACAATGGGTTACTCTCAAGACTCCCCAACGGGAGACCTGGACCCAGGCTGTCCGGACAATGGACCGTACCTCCAGGGACGAGTCAAGGTCAGAGGACTCCACACAGAGGTCCACCCTCAAGGGAGTCTGAGGAATGGTGAAGAATCCGGAGATGGAATCCGGGAAACCGGAGAGAATTCTAGAGAGTGTGTTCCAAGGATATAAATTCTCTCTTCGGTCAAGAAGCACGAGGAAGCCAGCAGCATTTAATGAACAGACAGGCAGCGGGCCATCAGTTCCCACCAGCTCTTTCTGGGAATTTGGAGGGAGACGTTCTCTCTGCTTCGCCCCAATTTCCCAAAGGTGAGTTACTTCCCGGGGCTACCTACCCCTCGTTCCTCCTCTGCTCTCTCTACGCCCGCGGTTCTGACCCTAAGCCACCATTCTCATGCGTTCGGTACCAGCTCCCCGGTCCCGTCTCCTTACGGTGTCTTCTTGCTGTCGCCTCCATTTCTCGTCTTCTCCAGGGCACGTCACCCTTAGTCACGTCCTGACTTACATGCCCCTCCCACTCTGTCCGTACCTCTGCACACTCCTGTCCATGCCCTTTCTCCCCACTTGCCGTGTGCACTTGGCACTCTCCAATCTTTCCCCCACTGGGTCTACTCTGTGGCGTGCCCCGTTTCTTGGCCACACCCCCACCTGTTCTCATCTGGGGTCCATCTGTTCCAAACACTACTGTCCACACTCCCCACTCCTGGCCTCCAGCACGCTCAGCCCGCTGCTGCTGTCCCTGTCACCGCGCCACCAGCCATGAGGCTCTCTGCTCCCCAGGCCTCCGAACTCCTCCAACCTCGCACTTGCTCACTGTGCTCTCGTCGCTTGCTCTGAAGTCTTGGTATGTTCCCTCCTTCACCATCAGGCCCTCTCTTCCTTTCCTCTAGATTTCGGTCTCCAGGCTTCTTCCCTTTCCCCTGCTGCCCAGATCTCTGCCGCCTCCTAAATCTTCGGTCTACGGTACCTGTTCTTCTGAGTCTCCTTCCAGCCCGTCCATACGGTGCCAGATTCCTGTCCAGAATGACCTGCTGGTCCTTCTCTCCACCATGACCACCTCCAGAAGTCCAAGGAGCTCCATGCCGTCCCACACACCTGTGTCTGCTTTACCTGCCTGGGACTCCGTGCTCCAAGCGCTACTGGCTTTAAAACTGGGGGCCCCGATTGGGCCTGTTGATCGCCCGGCACTGAGCGGCCACGGGGACGGGCTGGCAACCAGGTTCCTTAATCTTCGGTTACCACAGTGACGTGGTCCCTAAGAGGGCAGATGTTCTAGGCCAGAGGCCAAAGAGTCGGAAGACGGCCCCTTAAAGCATCAATGACTCTGATCACAGGCCCAGGGGCGGGAGAACATCAGTTACGCCCACTGTTAGGAGTAAAGGGGCTTTCTTGGTCTCTGGCCTCTACCACAGCTCCTCTCCCCGTCCAGCCAGGAAGCAGCCTTGAGGGGAACATCAAGTTCACCTTGTAGAGCAGAGCGACTCCACAGCAGCAAGAGAAGAAAGGTGTTCTGCCACCACACATCAGTTTATACCAAACGTGTGACCGTGAGCGTTTCAATCCCAGGGACCAAACCCGCCCTCGCACAGGGGCCTCTGAGAAATCAGGAGGGTCTGCAGCTCATCCTTACCCAGCAGCCGGTCACCGCCCACCTGCCACGCAGGACTGGCCCTTCTCAGAGCTGTCCCCACACCGAAGACGGGGTGCAGGGGAAGCATTTTGACTTTGAGTAACCCAGTCGGTTGCCCTCAGGCTCCTCCCAAAGGAAATAGTTGGATTCTCACGGTCCTCCCTCCTGCTGTCTGTCAAGAGTCTAAGAAACAGTATTAGCAGGAGGCATAATGATGATAAAAGAATTTTTTTTAATTATTTATCTCATTTTATCATCAGCACTCTCCTAGATTGTGGAAAGAGTGACGACCGTGATCTTCCTTTTACAAAAGAAAAACCTTGATCAAGGACAGGCCGTGGCTGGCCCAAAGTCATCAGCCGGGAAGTAGCGGGGGCTGGGCTCTGCCACAGGCAGGCAGGTGTCCCCGGATGGTACCTGCTGAGAGACAGGGCACCCACGACACCGGTCTCGGACCTTCCCCGCAAGTCTCTTCCCTACCCTTACGATGGAGGGGAGGTGCCCCAGGGACAGGACAACAAGGAGGATGGGTGGCGGAAGGGCAGCACCCTAGATGGAGGGCAGCACCTAGTGAGGGTGAGCGAGCCCCCCAGCCCGTGGTCTCCCCCCAGTGGCTCATTCTCTCTCGAGTCACCAAAGGTCAAAGCAGAGGAAACCAACGTCTAGATAAAGGAGATGCTTTGCCCAAGGACAGCCAGCTGGTCTTCCACAGCGCTGCACCCAGCCCCAGGCTTGCTGACCTCTACTTCAGGGCTCTCCTTTTGCCACCGTGGGGTCACCCCAACGGGGGTCTCTATACAGAGTGTGGGGAAGGGGACGGTATGTTCAGCCTTCAGTCGTCCCCGGAAACGGGACAACCAAAAGGATCAAGGAGCCTCGTCCTGGAATCACTGAGTGCTAAAAATGGAAAAAGACTTTTAAATAATTAAGTTTCATTTTTGACCTTATGCATTAGCTGAATTTTTACCACGCGATCTTATTACTTTTATAAATTAAAAAAAAAACTGGTTTGGAGATTAAATTGATAATGCTAAGTGGGTGAATGTTTGCTCTTTATTTTGTGTATTTCTGTAGTCTATAATTTTTGTCAACCCTCTCCATCTGTAATTACATAGATTAGTAAACTCGTGCCCATAGAAATTAAATTACTTATCCAATATTACAAAAATAGACTAACTGCTGTGGTCCACTTGGAAAAATACAGACTTCAAAGGCAGGATTGAGCAAGGTTGGAGTCCCAGTGCGTCAGCTTACTGCGTGGTGAGGAGCACCTAAACGAACCTCTCTGAGACTCGGATTGCCTGTTTATTTCAAAATGTGCACAAGTAATGCCTGCCTTCGGAGGCCACTACAAGGAATAAATGAGGGGAGGTGGCGAGAACCCCAGGGAGCCTCACGCCTGCAGTCTCCGTTTTCACGGAGACCGGGCTGTAGGCTCAAGGTCTCCCTTCCTCGGCGACTTCAGCCTCGCTTGTGCCGAAATGTTCTTGCTCAGGTCACTAACCGCTTCCTGGTCGTCAGGTTCAAGAGCATCGCTTCACCTTTCTACAGCATTTCGGGCCACACACGTCTGTGTTCTCGAGAATATTCACTTCCCTGCTTCCCAAGGGCTCTCCTCCTATACCTTGGCTCCTCCTTCTCTGTCCCCTCACCGGGCCCTCCCCCTCCTTCTTAAATACCCGTGGCCCTAAGAGCAGAGGTTATCAGACCGCTGGCCCGACTGTCAGCAGCATTTTTATATTATTAAGTAGAAAAGAAGAGAAATGGCAGGACAGGATAGGGCAGAACAGAACAAGAAAGAGAACAGCAGAACGTATCAGCCTCTAAGAAGAGCGTGCATCAGGGGCGCCTGGGTGGCGCAGTCGGTTAAGCGTCCGACTTCAGCCAGGTCACGATCTCGCGGTCCGGGAGTTCGAGCCCCGCGTCAGGCTCTGGGCTGATGGCTCAGAGCCTGGAGCCTGTTTCCGATTCTGTGTCTCCCTCTCTCTCTGCCCCTCGCCCGTTCATGCTCTGTCTCTCTCTGTCCCAAAAATAAATAAACGTTGAAAAAAAAAATTTTTAAAAAAAAGAAGAGCGTGCATCATTTCCGGAATGTTCGTTCCAGTACTCCTACAGGTGTTTGTGTAGACTCTTGTGTTCTAAGTCACAAGAAAATAAATTAATTGATTTCTTCTGTGGGTTGTGGTCGAAAGCACTGCCCTAAAGTATGCGTGGCCTCTCTTCTCTTCTGTCTCCCAAATGATCTGAAACAGCACTGGCTGTGATGAGCTGAACATGCCCATTTCCACACCTACGGCCAGACGCCTCACCTGACAGCCAGACTAGAATATTCTGCTGCCTAGACATAACACTCCCTACATGACTCATGGGCATTTCGACGGTAAACTGTACAAATCTGAACTTACATTTCCTCGTAAATCCTCTGCTCTTTATGACCCCCTAATTTACTTCATGGTAGCACCATCCACCTACTCGCTTATTAATTAATTTATTCTGCAAATCCACGAATGTGTGCTACAGGCCACGACACGTGCTAGGCACTGGGAACACAAAGACGCGGAAGACGTCACATCTGTCCTCGATAAGGGCACGGTCAGAGACAGAAAACAAACAGAATCCCAAAACAAAGCTGCCCAACTGTGGAGACACGTCCAGCATGCTACGATACTAGAGAACGTGGGTCCGAAGGTCTGAGGAGGTTTGCCCGAGCCACGGACGTAAGCTGCACAGAGTCAGAACAGTTGTTCACCGGAGCAAGAGGAGAGGCGGGGCCAGGACGTGTGTGCGAGCACGTGCATACGTGTGTGCGTGTGTGCACACGTGTGTGTTGGGGACCCCGAGGAAGAAAGGCGCGCCAAGAAGAGAGGACAGCGTGATAAAGCTACACCTCACGCCTCGTTCCTGTGTGAGAAACTACAAGAAATGCAGAGTCACTGAAGCCCGGAGTCCCAGGCAGGGGGTGACAGCCCGTGGCCAGAAGACCAGATCGGAGAGACCTTCGTACGTCATGTTAAAGGACTTCACTTATAATCCCGCAGAAGCCAGAGGCCGTGAAGGGTTTTAAGGAAGCGAGAACTGTGTTTTGGTGTGCATTTCACATCGATCACTCTGGATGCGTGGGGTAGGCAATTTCGAGAGGGTCCAGCCAGGAGGCTTCAAGGTGAGTTATCACAGAGGTCTGCACCCCAGCAAGAGAACCGGCTACACACAGTGAACTGAAGGGAGAAGACGAATTTGGGAGGAGACTATGAGGGAGACAGGCTGGTCATCCAGGGCGGGGTCCACCATGACGCCTTCGCACAAGTGCACGCTCAGGATTTCAGCAGCGGCTGTGATCAGTCTGTTCCCTCTCTGCAGCCACGAGGTGCACACACCCCCACCCCCACCCGCACCCCCGTCTCCATTGCTGCTTCTGGCCCACTGCAGACAGCGCATCCTTCGAAGGCAGGGCTATCCGAGTATTTGATTATTTTTTTTTATTTCTTTAACATTTATTTAAAGACAGAGAGAGAGAGACAGAGTGCAAGTGGGGTAGGGGGAGAGAGGGGGACACACAGAATCCGAAGCAGGCTCCGGGCTCCGAGCTGTCAGCACAGATTCCAACGCGGGGCTCGAACTCACGGACTTTGAGATCATGACCTGAGCAGAAGCTGGGTGCTTAGCTGACTGGGCTGCCCGGGCATCCCTGATTTTTAATGTTTATTTATTTTTGAGAGAAAGAGACAGAGACAGAGCGTGAGCAGGGGAGGGGCAGAGAGAGAGGGAGACACAGAACCCGAAGCGGGCTCCAGGCTCCGAGCTGTCAGCACAGAGCCCGAGGCGGGGCTCGAACTCACGGACCGTGAGATCATGACCTGAGCCGAAGTCGGAAGCTCAACTGACTGAGCCACCCAGGCACCCTAATGTTTTATTTATTTTTGAGAGAGAGAGGGAGACACAGAACCCGAAGCAGGCTCCGGGCTCCGAGCTGTCAGCACAGATTCCAACGCGGGGCTCGAACTCACGGACTTTGAGATCATGACCTGAGCAGAAGCTGGATGCTTAACTGACTGGGCTGCCCGGGCATCCCTGATTTTTAGTTTAATGTTTATTTATTTTTGAGAGAAAGAGACAGAGACAGAGCGTGAGCAGGGGAGGGGCAGAGAGAGAGGGAGACACAGAACCCGAAGCGGGCTCCAGGCTCCGAGCTGTCAGCACAGAGCCCGACGCGGGGCTCGAACCCACGGACCGCGAGATCATGCCCTGAGCCGAAGTCGGAAGCTCAACTGACTGAGCCACCCAGGCACCCTAATGTTTTATTTATTTTTGAGGGAGAGAGGGAGACACAGAACCCGAAGCAGGCTCCAGGCTCCGAGCTGCCAGCACAGAGCCCGACGCGGGGCTCGAACCCACAGACCGCGAGATCATGCCCTGAGCCGAAGTCGGAAGCTCAACTGACTGAGCCACCCAGGCACCCTAATGTTTTATTTATTTTTGAGGGAGAGAGGGAGACACAGAACCCGAAGCAGGCTCCAGGCTCCGAGCTGCCAGCACAGAGCCCGACGCGGGGCTCGAACCCACGAACTGCGAGATCATGACCTGAGCCGAAGTCAGTTGCTTAACCCACGGAGCCACCCAGGCGCCCCTATGTGAGTATGTTAATAACCCCTCAGTTTTCTCTCTGCAAGTGGCCCCTTCCCCTTCCACCCATCTGACACATGGCCGACAGAGCGATGGTGATCTTTCTGGAAGGCAAAACCCCTTGATGATCCTCTGGAGCCCCGAGAAGACCCTGACGGCCATCTACAAGTCTGATTCCTGCCCCTCTTTCCAACCTCATTTATTACCATTCCCCACCCACCTCCAGCCTCATGTTGCACAATGCCAAAATACTTACAGTTCCGTAAAATTAAAAACACAAAAACCCCCAAACTGTTCTGGTTCCACACTGATAAGCCCAGGGATGCGCTGTTTCCTCTTTCTAGAATGCCCTTCCCTTCTCCCCACTCTCACATCTGCTGGGGAGCCACCCCTCCTCCTTGAAGAACCAGCCCAGTCACTTCCCTTTCTGTCTTCCCCATCTTCCCCGAGGTCCACCACTGCCCTAGCAGACTGGAGTGCACCCATCATCGCACCGTTCCCGCCCTTGCACACGGGGCTCTTAAAGCACAGAGCGCGAGGGGCTGTGTCCTGCCGGGGCCGGCGGGGTGGGGGGCAGGGGGCGGTGAGGAACTCCAGCCCCTTCTGTCTTGTCAGTCTGAGCAGCATCTATCTGGCAGGTCCTAGCAGCTCAATATACGTTTGCTGGGGGAAAATAAACAATTGCTAGAACAGGTCTCTGTCCTCCTGGCCCGGAGACTGTTCCAGAATACCACACTTCTTAATTTTTATAGTGGAAGGATTAGAAGGGAAGTCTTAGAAGGGGACCTGAGAGCTTGAGACTTTTTCTGCGGCTCTGCCTCCGGGTGGTGTTGAAACAGCCCACTTTCTCCAGGGCTCCAGTCTCTACACGCAGGGTCCTGAATATTCCCCACGAGATGGGTCCCAGAAGCTTAACCTCAACACAGCTTCAGCAAAACTAATCTTCCTCCGTCCCCAAACACTGCACCCCGTGAAGACTGTCCTTACTCCGCAACTGCTTTCCGTGGTTCAGCCTTTTCCAGGTCAGTCACTCACACCCCCAAACTGAGAGCAGGCCTTGCCCTTTCCCTCTCTCGTTCCCCACAACCAACACCAACCACGGCACCTCCTTTCTGTCCCAGTGCCGCCAACCCGGCTCAGAGCTGCTGGATTTCATTCCTGGATTTCCATTGACATCGTTTCACAGATTTCCTTAGAGGAAGCTTTCCGAATAAATTTTTTACAGTGTTGTTTACTTTCGTCATCTCTGCATCCTGCGTGGGGCTCGAACTCGCGACCCTGGGGTCAAGAGTTGCACACTCTTCTGAGTGAGCCAGCCGGGTGAGCCCCTAAAATCTGCTCACCACAGAAGCACATAATCACTCTTAAAAAGTGAACTACATCATATAAATAATTATAGCCCCCCTCCCGTATGCCTTAAACCTCACGCCCACTGCAGAAATCATAGTTTTCCAAGCTGCATATGTATCTGAATAATAAAATCACTCATCAGATAGCTACCGTGTGCCAGGCTCTAGACGAAGCACTTCAAATAGATTCATTTATTTAAGCCTCACATTACACAACCCTAAGGGAAATGTACTATTATCATCCGCTCTACTCGCCACGCACAGAAAATAAAGTACTGAGAGGTTAAGCACCTTCTCCAAAGTCACACAGCCGGTAGCTAGCAATTCATATCCTTAAACACACATTTACGCGTAGATGAAATGGACCAGAGGCACGTATGTCGCTGTAGGCTCCTTTCCCGTTACACACAAGGGGTAATAGCACGCGTATTTTCTTGGTATTTTCACCTAACAATACATCTTGGTTATCTTTCCATGTTGGTATGTATAAATTTACCTCATTCTTTTTAACTGTTATGTGTTATTACAGAGTACGGGCACGGTATAATTTATTTAACCAATTCACTATTGATGGGTACTTAGGATGTTTGCCATTTTTCACTACTGGAAACAATGGCATGATTCACATCCAGGCACATAAATTACGGCGCTCGTGTGTGACTAGACGTACAGCACAGATTTGTGGAAACGACACCGCCGGTATTATAATTTTTAATTTTGATACATTCTGCCAAAACATCTCCAAGACAACTGTACCAATTTACATTTTCACTGACAATAAATGAATTTGCCTATTTCCCCAAACACTTGCCAACACTGGATATGATCCATCATTTTAATTTTTAACAATCTTGACGGGCCTTTGATACTTTTTTAACAATCTCAGATCTCTTTGTTACTTTAACTTGTATTTCTCCAAATCCAAGTGCAGCTGACCGTTGTTCAGATGTTTACTGGATGACTGTATTTCTTCTGAAAATTCCTACTCATATCCTTTGCTAATTTTCTATTGGATTGTTTGCCTTTTCATGTGTATTTATTAGATACATGTGTATTTTATGTGTATTTATTAGATTGCATGTTACCATGTAATACTTTGCTGTATGTATTGTAAATAAAATGTTTCCAGTCTGTCATTGACTTTTAAATTTTGTTCATGGTATCTACAATTAATCTTTTTTTTTTTTTTTTTTTTAAGAAAAACTAAGCAGTAAAACTTGTCAGTCCTTTCTTTCATGGAGTCTGGGTTCTTCGTCTGGCTTGGGCATGTCTTTGCCACTCTGAGAGTAAACATATTTTTCTTGTGTTTAGCAATGTCCTTTGGTTTGGTTTATTTATAAAATTCAGTACTTCCATCCAGCTGAAATTTATTTTTGTATACGGTGTGAGGGAGGGCTCGACCTACCCCATCCCAACTTGCAAACAGATAACTGATTATTCTAATACCACTCACTGAAACAGCCCAACCCTGGTTGATTAGAAGCGTAGTATATGATGTACTGTATGATTCTTCATACACTAAATTCCCACATTAGTTTGTGACCATGCTCCCTCTCCTATTCCATCAGACTATTTGTATATTCCTGGGAAATACTTCAATGTTTTCATTGCTGTCATTTTAAAGTCACTTAGCATAGCTGGAAAACCCTCTCCCCAACCTCCCCAACCTCCCCAACCTCCCCAACCCTATGTGTTTAAAAAAAAAAAATTGTGGTTATTCTTGATTTTTCTTTTCTAAAGGAATGTTAGGATCGATGGGGCAAGTCCCATAAAAGTAAAATACTGGGACTTAGCATGGGACTGCACTGAATTTACAGATGACGAGGGAGAAGAAAATCAACACCTTTGTTGTTTTGAATCTGAGGACTAATCTTTAAATACCGACTCAATCACATAACATCCTGCCACAAAATTTTTCTCACTGACATTGGGAGAAAGAGAAGACTCTTCGGTATCTGATACGCAAGTCCTACCCTCTCAAATCTAGTTTAGGGCCAGGTCACCAAATGCATTTCTCCCCTTAGTCTCACCCACAAAGTTTTTCAAACAGAACAGCGCACTTACTGTATCCTGAACCCTCCGTCCCCCTCGCCAGACAAGCTACGCGATTCGAAGGCGGTAGCCCACAGACCCTTTGTTTTCTTGTCTTCACGCCATAGTCCTGGCGCTCTGGGTCTATCCAAGGTCCCCCATTACCCCGGGCAACGCAAGAGTAGTTGTATTTTCCTTCACTGACTTAAAGAGATCCGAATTTAAGGGCAAAAAAGAGGGGAGATCTATGATTAAACGCCCTCCGGCAACATACTGCTCTCAGCACCCGTGGGTCAGAGAACCTGCCGTCGTGCAAAGCAACAGACTGTGGGACCGGAAGCCTGGCGAGGCCTTGCTGGCACACAAGCCCTCACCGCGGGTCCCCCAGAGCCTCTTACAGATGGGCCGCGTACTCGAAGGGACGTGGAAAGAACCGAGACAACATCACCTGACCAGAGAGGGCTGAGATTAGCCTCGGATGTGTTTGATGCGTGTGTCTGAAACACGGAGGGCAGAGGAGCCACTTTGGGCCCAGACGCCTGGAAGAGGCTGCATTACGGCAAAGCGACCACACCGAGGGAGCAGAGGATCGGGAATGGCCAGGGGTCAGGGTGGCCACACGAGGGCAGCAGAGAGCTGGCGAGACAGCCGCGCGGGGCAAGCGCCATCAAGGAATCGGAAAGGGAAAATCCCGCTCCAGGTAGCACTTTGTATTGAGTCAGTGGGCACCGACCAAGAATGTACGGTCCAGCCAGGCAGGTGGACAAAGCCCCTCACACGCCTGCTCCGGGGTGAAGGGGGCACAGGGAAAGGTAACTTACGCGTACTGAGTTCTCAGGAGCTTCACACGAATGTCCTCCCCCTTCGCCACAAGCCGGCAGGACAGTCCACGGTAGGTCTAACGCTTAGCAAATGAAAACCCTGGTCTCAGAGAAAGGAGGTGCCCAGCTGGTCCACCCTCAAGCACAGGCGAGCCCGGCTTCCAAAGCCGCGCTTCTGCCCTTCCTGCACTGTCTCTTCAATGAGCCAGGGACGGCTCCTAGAACTTGCTTAACTCTCCTAGAGCAGGACACGCAGTCACTCCTGGCCCATCGTAGTCTGTCCCAACACTAGCCGGGGCTCCCGGGAACGGAGTGAGAATATACGGTGTCGCCTGGGGAGGCAACACTGCTCTAACCATAGCAAGCTCTGGATTTCGAGGGCTGACCAAGATATTGGGACCAAAGTGGACCACACGTGACCAGGAATGAGCCAAAGGGACAGTCTGAAACCAAGAACAGCAGAAAAAGCTACAAAAGAGCTAGGAATAGCCTGTCATGTTGGACTCGCAGCCATCAGGCATGGCCTCATCCACCTACGAGGACCTGTTCGGAACCCAAGTATCTAAGGAAAAAGGATCAGAGAAGAGGTTGCAATGAAAAAAGAACTGGCAGGAGGTTAGGCGTGCGGACACGTTCATACCTGACACCCAGGAGGTTGAGGGGCGGTTGACGGACGGTCTCCGGGCCTCCAGAGGCTGGTGAAGAGGGAGAGATACCATCTTCTGCGAACCAGAAGCAAACGCTTTTAGTGGCAGAGGGAGATCTACTCTGGGCCGAAGGAAAAAGTTCTTGATTGCAAAACTCAGAGCGTAAAACCAAAGACTCTCGGCGTGATGAGTGAGACCGTTCTCTTCCATGCGTTTAGTCAAGCGTTTCTTAAGCACCTATCACGTGCCAGACATCGTCAAGTGCGATATCCTTTGGCCGCTGGCAACACAACTTTGCTCCAAGCTGACAGAGAGCCTCCTCCCTGCTTGGAGATTCTGTCCACAGAAGAAGCGGCACGGGGGACAGAGACAAACCAAAGATGCATTATTGAGATGGAAACCAAACACGATAGGTGGTCACGAGGCAGCGGGAAGGCCCCTCTGGGGAGGTAACACGGAGGGCTAATGTGTGCAAGCAGGAGCAGTTTCGCACAGCGCACAGAGGCAAGGCTCCAGCTCGGGAGGGGGTGGCCAGCGCAGAGGTCGGGGGGTGTTAGAGATAGATACTCCGGCCGGGGGGAACCGGTGTGGCCAGGAGGCTATAGGGGGTCAGAAAGACAGGACAGGACAGGGCCAGGACAGGGGCTCTGCAAACAAGGTTAGCAATCGCTGCAGAGGAAGAGTCAAGAAAACCACTTATTGAAAAACTCAGGTATTTTCTGCTTTTTACACACCTGCATTCTAACGAGCCACTGACACGTAGGGTTCGCTCACCAGTCGGCGAGGAGACACGGGCTGTGGCGTGTGGTTTCTCGGGGCCGTCGGGGTCTAGGCACCATCTGGGGACACTCGTTAATAGCAAGGCGGGCAATCTTCGTTGTGAAGTTGCAGACCCAGAATCTCCCGGGCCCCTGCGGTATTTTTCACAGGCGGATATACGGGCTTGCTGGAATGCGCGGGCACTTTGGAGCCACACCTGCGTTAAGATCTCAGCTCTGCCTGTTAATGTGTGGCTCAAAGGAGATCGCCACATTCCCCGAGCCTCCTCGCTCTCATCTGTAAAACGGGAATCATAACGACCGACACGTCGTGCGTGCGAACGAAATGATCTAGCACATGCCAAGTGTTGGACACATAGCAAGCACTCCGTGAATGTCGAGTGAACAAGTGTGTGCATGAATATATGAACTCCATGCATGAATTAAAAGCTAAATATACATGTTCGCTCTTTGCAACGCTCGCTCTTTTGAGTCTGCAATGTTCTCTACCACCAGCAGAGAGCCCAGGATCTCAGGGAGCGGAGGTGGGGTCCTGGGCAGATACCGGCCTCCACACTCTGCCTCCTACTTAGCCTTTCTTCTCTCTTCTCTGTTCCACTGGCCTAGCTATTCTGAACCACCACTACCCCCGACTCCTTCCCCCCCTCCCCTCCCCTAAAATATAAAATAACTCACTCGGCTTTTCTTCCCCTCCAGTCTGCCCTGAAGATGACCCCCCCCAGCTGGTTGCTAGGGAGACGGTCCGAGTAACAGGTGCCACTGAGGCTGGTCTGTTGACCAACCCTTCTCAGTTGGTCCAGGACTTTCCCATCTTGACACTGCAAGTTCCGGAAGGTGCCTCTGTCCCTGGCAGGCCAGGCCAGCTGGTCACCGTACTTACCCCTTCCTCTACACAACCGAAAGGTGCTGTGCTTCAGGGCACTGTCCACACAGCGTACGGACGGCTGGGTCCTACAGTAGTGTTCTGGGTGTTATCTCTAGCCTGCCCACAGCATCAGACAAGCCCACACTCAGTGGGTCCTACTCGATGTCATGGTGCTGTATCTGTGGTGCCCACAAGGGTCAGGCTTCGGAGTCCAACGATGTGCACCCTCCAGCCCATCCATCCACCACTGCCAGAGTTATCGCTCTAAAATGCAAATCCGGCGCTGACATTTCCCCGCTTGAAACCCTCCGATGGCTCCTCGTCTGCAGAGTTAGGAACACTCTCTGGCATAAATTCCTTGAACGATCCAGCGACAGCGGGCCGTGCTGCTTCTGGCTTTCCTGCTTTCGCGTCCACCGCCCCCTCTTTTGCTAATGCCTCCGTCCGTCCTTTTTATACCTGGTCAACTCCTCGTCCTTCCTTAAGGTTTCCCACAGATGTACTCTCTGCCTCTCCTGGGGTTCTGCTGGGCCACATATGGGACGGCACCATAGCATTTATCCCAGGGTGGAGCAATTATGTGTCTACACGCCGATCTTCCCTACTGGACTCTGAGTTCCTTAAAGGTTAGCTTCCTACTTGCTCATCTCAAGAGCCCAGCACCAAACACTGACATTTTGTTATAGCATTTTTTAACATTCACTCCTATCTTATGATTCTAAAAAGCAAACCATTACTGTCAGACTGGTCTTAATTATCAAGTATTTTGCATCCCTGGAAACGCTCCTTTCCCTGACTTTTGCATTTTTCCCCACAGTAAAATGAGGCTAAAAAATTGGGTGGAAATCAGACATGGGGTGAGAACATCTACCAATCATTCTATTTGGCGATTGAGAAAAATAAAACCTGGGGGTTTACAGATTTTTTTTTTTTTTTTATAGACTGCAGCAAAACAGCTGGGTCAAAACACCCGATTTCAACTAGCATTGCGCATTGGACGTAAAAAACCCAAGAAACTACAAATGAAGGAAGGAAGGAAGGAAGGAAGGATCAGGGAGTTCTCTCCTTGGACATACGGTTTTTTTGTGTTCTTCTAGCCAAGCACCGCTGTCCACCAGGGTGAGCAGCAATTGACAACACTCTTGTTTCATTTTGTTTGTATTAACAAATAGACCAGAGAGCCACTACTCAGAAATTTTCTAGAACTCCTCTTTGAGGAAGCAACATATTAGTCAACCTGGAGGTCATTTACTCTGACTTCCCAGCCAAGTCCTGTTTTCGTATTACCCGACGTGAACCTCCACTTACCCATAAGACTTGGATCCTAAGACATTCGGCTATTTTCAAAATTAAAAGCCATCCTCCAAGGATGAAAATTTTCCACAACTGAATATACCCAAAAGGATGAGGCAAGCTCTCAAGTCAATTCCAAGAATTACAAAAATGTATCTTGAAGAAGTGGATGGAAATATGTTGCATGCCTATTAGAATCCTTCACCTTCTTTTGGACACATTGTGTCTTCGTGAACACATACAGAACTGCAGGGGATATGCCGGCGAAATGTGGTTATATACATGTATACACGCCTGGAGAAAAGATGGTTTATCCAGCCTATGTGTTTATAAATACATCATTAAGGCTACGTGTTTATCAATACATCACTTCAGCTAAATTCAGTAGAATCAACGGAGGTTCTACTATTTTCCTGTTTCTACACTAAGCACTGAGAATAACAAGATTCATGAACTATCATTCCTGCCCTCAAAGAGCTCCCAGTTGGCGAAGGAAAACATACTGACAAACCATGGCAACCCACAACGTAACAGTGGGGGTTGGGACGGGACGGGAGGGGGGTGGTTTATATCGCACATACTGATAGCACCTCGCAAGGAGTGATTATCTCTGGCTAGAAAACTTCACAGAGGTGGTGGCACCTAATCAAAGTTTGGATAGATAAACCCCAGCACTTAATGAGATGGGCAATCCAGGTACAGGAAATAGTATGTGCAAAGGCACTGAGGCCTGAAACGACATAGCGTGTTTGGGAAATTACAAGCCATTTAATATTGCTGGGGCACAGAGAAAAGGACAAGGAGGCTGAGACATTTGTTGCCGAAGCTGCAGATACCCGTGTAACCGAAAATACGTATTTTTGTTTGCAGATGATTCTGTGTGTCTACTGTGTCTCTGAAATACATCAATCAGCCCGTCGCTGAAGCAATAGTGGCACACACATTTACGGCGTGATTTTATTTTGGCCTGAATTTATCACAGAAACCGTCCCCGGTTTCGGCTCCTACTTGTCCAGCCCGATTATGCACACCTCGCACTCGTCCCCCTCTGTGCGCCAGTTGTCCTGCTCTGTCTCCCCTTGCACTGCCTCCTCCCAGATCCTTCCGAGTCCTCCTACTGTCTCTCGGGTCGGCCTCGTCTCTTCATACCAAGCAATGCCTCCTCCTTCCTGCAGGGAGGGAGCTCGCATGACCTCTTCTGAAACAAGCCTCCGGGCTAAGTCCAGGAGCTACACACAGAGGCTCTGGAGTAAGACAAATCAGGTTCCGAAACCCGGGTCTCTCAGCCAAGTCTCTGTGCTCTTGGGCCAGTCACTTGGCTTCTCCAGGCTTTATCTCCACCTGAGGCTCAGACACAACTGCACTTGTGCGTTCAGGGTAATGCACGCTGCCCAGAACGTTCGGGAACACCAAAAGGAATACTAAATAGAAAGAACTTCGTGTAGCACCTGGAGCATGGTTGCCCTTTTAACAGTCGCTGTTAATCATAAATTCAAATTGTCTAGTGGTTCTCATGCCTAAGTCATATGCATACACAGGGCGATTTCATGGGTAGGTATTGACCTTGACTTTGTCTGTTATTCTGATATGCTGTGGGAGGCAGGGCTGCTGGACAAATTCAATGCCAACAATGTCCCCGCCGCCTGAGGTTGGGGGGTGGGGTGGAATTCAGCAAGTCTGGGAAGGAAAAGGAGGCTTTTCTTTTCAGTTTGTTTCTCTCTATAGTTTGATTATTTTAACTTTATAAATACACTAATGTTTTTAAGTGTTGGTGGGGTTTCTGGGCAGGGAGATTTGGACTTTTGTTGCTTTATTTGGTTTCCATTTTGTATCACTAAATACAAAAAACAAAACAAAACAAAACAAAAAACAACCACCTCAACTAATAATCCAAGAAACGCAGTATTTTAGAAGTCATTTGAGAGGCGCCCAGGTGGCTCAGTCAGTTAAGTGTCCGACTTCGGCTCAGGTCGTGATCTCACAGTTTGTGGGTTTGAGCCCCGCACGGGGCTCTGTGCTGACAGCTCGAGCCCGGAGCCTGCTTCAGATTCCGTGTCTCCCTCTCTCTGCCCCTCCCCCACTGGCACTCCGTCTCTCTCATCTCAAAGATAAACATTTTAAAAAAGTCTTAAAAAGGAAGTGATTCGAGTCTGATTGTTTAGTCGGGATTTTAGGAAAGGGATGATCAGAACGCATTCGTTGGCAGAAAGGGGAATGAGCACAGGTTTTAAGGGCAAGAGGACCTTAAACAGTGGATTTGGACCCATTGTTAACAAATGACATAGTCTCGTTACACCTTTGTTTCCTCATGTGTGTGAGGCAGCTAATAATTCCAACCACAGGAGGGTATTTCCAGAACCTCGGTCAGCTACTGGGCGTGTAAAGGACCCAGTGCAAACTGTGGCAAACGACGGGTTCTCGAACGGCCCCTGTGACCATTACTATTATGTGCGTGTTGCTGTCCTCACTGCTGGGCTCTTAACAGGTTAGAATAAAGATGCTGCTTCAAATTGACAATTAACTTGGGGTTGGTATTGGGATTAATAGTTAGAGTCTGTAATAGATTAGGGTTAGGATTGAAATTAGAACTCAATTAAGGTTAGAATGAAAACGTACACCGAGGTTATTATTGAGGATGGGGTTAATTAAAACTGGATAATGGAAGCAGAAAACAGCATGAGGAGCACTGGTTTAGCTGGGTGGAAAATTAAGAAGAAAAGCAACACGGAAACCCACGTGGAGTTTACGGAAAAAGGAAAAGTCGTAGCGACAAGAAGGATTGGCAGAGCAGAACCGAGCCCGGTCTTCCGAGGGGCTTCCCACAGGTGCGATCGCCCCCTCTTGGTGAGTACCTAGCATCCACCCCACTCGGCTGAGGCCCCCTCCCATCCCATAGCAGGAGCAAGAGCAGCGAGCAGCAGCGTGGGGAAAGGAATGTCTGGGGCCCACGCAGCTGCCGCCAGCCCAGCACGGGTCCAGCCTCGCATTCCACACCCCCAGCTCCCCAGGCCGTGGCTGAGTGGACGCCGGAACCCGCCTTCGCCCCGCCCTCCTTCCCTGCTCCCCACCCTCCCAGTGTCCACTGTAGGTAGCGACCAGCTCTTCAGTCCCACAGACAACCCACTCCACACTTTGCGCAAGTCTCTTAGAAGCGCATGTGGTGTGTCACAGCGTCTCCGGGTGGAAAGTCACCGTACGATCACGGTCCAGCATGGGTACTTCGACTTTACCTCTTTACGTGACGGGGATCGTCCTGGTAGGTCAGTCTTGCTCTGTGAAACTCTGCTCCTACTGAAGGGAAGCCGGTGAGCTGCGGGGCTGTGCGCGGCACAAAGGACACTACAATGAGTGCAGGCAAGGTGTGGTTCCCAACGGAGACATCCACACCTGCGGGAGAAACTACCCTTCCGCTCAGACGCACGGGACTGAACAACTCCTCAGTTCGTATACGGCTCGGAAGGACTGACCATGAGTCTCCTCGTTCCTCTGGCCCCCGAGGGCCCTGTCTGCCTCCTCTGTCCAACATGGGTAGCCCCTTTTCTGCACAGCTGTGTGAATGCAGGTAGTCCCTAAACTTCTCCGGGCCTTCCCTTCCTCGTCCGTTCACCAAGGGGCATGAAGCAGGTAATCTGGAAGGTCGCTTACAACTCTCACACTCTTGCATTCTACGATTCCAAAAGCCAATGACTGCTTCGTATTCCCAGGGCCTAAAGTGCTGCCACACTGATACCGATGATGCAGAAAAGGGGAAAGGAGCCAGTAGGAAAAGAGGGTTGCATTCTCATTCGCTACCTCTTCGTACCGTCTCCAAAACGGCTCTCTTCCTACCCTTGGTCTTTATCCCACGCGGTTACGGTAGAGGGTGGGGCCAGACCAACAGCCGTTAGAGAATTAAGTGAGGACAGGCAGACGGGGATCGCGGTGGAGAACCAGATGGAAAAGACGATTAGTTGGAGGCGCTTGGGAACTAATCCCCTATCCTGCCGTCCCTATCCCGCGCCCGTCCCCTGTCACTCCTGCGACACTAACCTGTCCTCTCTTAAGCCCAGCCAGATGATCTCTAAGGCCTCTCCTAGCCGCAAAGATAATACTCTTTAGCCATTAAGACCCTTTAACCAGGAGAGCCTGATCCTTCCCTCCGAAGCCCCATTCTCTCTGAAAACACAGCCACTCCTTTCTTTCTCTCTGTATGACTCAACTCATGCCAACCTGGCCCCACCACCATCTGAAAGGCCAGCCTCCCTTCCTGGCCTCTCCTCGCTCTTGCATTCTGGTCTGCACAGGCTTCAACCACACTACTCTCTCCGTCGTCATCTCACAGAGACTTTTAAGATGTCAGGGAGTCACTGAAATAGGAAAGCAAGCAAGTCAGACAGCCCGTGATAGCCCCAAACTTCTGCAAGTAAGTCTAACTAACTCAGGAAACACGCAAGAGGCAGGCACAGCTCTTCCCCCAGATCACAGAGAGATTCTAGAAACAGAAAAACAGTGGGACAGCATTCTGACCACCTTGAAGGATCTTCCCAGAGAATATGCACTGGCCTCTCTATCATCGACTAACACTTATATGGAGCTTTACCAGTTACAAAGCACTTCCCACATCCTTGTCCTTGAATTACTAGGTGACAGACATCTAAGTCCATCACAGAGGGCTGGGAATGCCCATCTGAGAGGAGGAAAGATTACCCAAACGTTAAGGATTAGCATGGTGAGGCACAGTGACCAGTGCAGAAAAGGGACTGACATCGGAGTTAGAAGACATGTACTCATGGTCTCACGGGACCAGAAGACACTTCAGAGATCCTATCGCCCCTTAACCTAACCACCACTGTGTTTTCTACTGATGACTGGCAGTATAGCCTTGGGAGGGTAGTTAATCCACCTTGGACCTCAGCTGCACCTGTACAAGAAGGAGTTGGACCAAATATTTTTACAGAACCCTAATATATCTAAAACTCTTTGATTCAGAGAGTCTAAAATTTAGGAATATCCCCAAAGCTAAGGCTGAGCAACGCTGACTTCGAGGGGCCTCTCTCTGAGATGCACCAAGACCCTTCCAGAGACACTCAGGTCACAAAGAATACGGCCCACCCCAGGGACGTGGGACTCTCTTCACCAAGCATGAACCCCCTGCCTCTCTCACCCATTCTATATATTGGCCTCAGGGACAAGAGCCACTCTAGCCACTGAGGCATTGCTCCTGAAGGGGGCATCTTCCTGAGGGTCTGCAGATCAGACCATTCACCCAAGAACCTGACTGACTAAAACTTGAGAAGGAAGGGCACGGTCCTCTGAAAGATTAAGAAAAAAGAACAAACATTGGGAGGAAGGGGAGGACAGAGAGGATGAAGCGGGGCGGGGAGGGGGGACGCTCAGAGTTGCTTTGTAGATGGCTCGGTTGGGCAAGAGTCTGAAGTGAAATCAGGTGTCAGAGGGGGAGTCACTTCCTGGACAGGGGATTGAGGGACTGGTGGCCTGGAGGGTTGCAGGAAGAAGCCTTTCAAGGGAAATTGCCCGGGGCCGCACACTGTTGCTGGACAGAGGACTAGGGGCTCTCGGGTCAGAGGAACTAGGGACGTGTGTGTGTGTGTGTGTGTGTGTGTGTGTGTGTGTGTTTGGGAGAAAGGTCAGGGTAACTGGCCACCCAAAGGGAGATGTCGCTGGGCACGCTGTTGATAGGGGATCCCCGGTCGCCAAAAGCGGGAGGGCGGGGCGGGAGGATCTCGGGCCGGTGGGCACGCCCTTGCCCGGGCCTGCAGTGGCCGCTCTCGCCAGCTGGCCCAAGGCCCTGCCCGGCTCCCCTCCCTCCGCCCCAAGCCTAAGAGGGGCGCGCGCAGGGTCCCACTGCTGAGCCAGCCCCCTCCCCGGGCTCCCCACCCGCGCCGGGCTGGCAGAGCTCCCGGGGGAGAAGGTGGAAGGCACCACGAGGGCGCGGAGGGGGTGCGGGAGGCGGGGGGAGTGGGGAATGCGGCAGCTTGGCCCCCCCGCGACCGGCCCAGCCCCCCGCCGCCCCCCCTCCACCTCCAGCCGAATGGTTCGCTCCGAGCGCCCTATTTAATCCCCGCGACTGCAGCAGCGCCCGGCTCCCTCCCGGTCCCCGCCTCGGCCCCGGGCTCCGAAGCGGCTCGGGGGCGCCCGGTCGGCCAGCGTCGTCGCCCACCGCCTGCCCAGCCCCCCGCCCCCGGGGACCCAGGCTCGCCAGCGCGCGCAGCGGGGAGCCGGCCGGGACGCGCCATGGGGGGCCCCTCCGCCCTGCCCCTGCTACTGCTCCTCGCCAGCTGCGGGGCGCCCGGCGGGGCCAACCTCTCCCAGGACGGTGAGTTGGGGGTGGGGGCGCCGGGGCGGGGGCTCCGATCGCGGCGGGGGCGGGGGCAGGGGGGCAGCCTGTGGGCTTTGTCTGGAAGCGGGGGGTTCGGGTCGCCGCCGCCGCCGACGCCGCCGCCGTTGTAGCCGGGCGGGTCCGTCCGGGCATCCGTGCCGCTGTGCACCTGCCGTCCGCCTCGCGATGTGCGTGTGCACCGGGCCCGGGCGGCTCGCGGCCGCCCCGGGTCTGGCCGTGCCGCTGCCCGTGTGCGTGTGTCTGGGTGTGCGCGTCTGTGTTGGTGTCTGCCTGTGCGTTTGTGTGTCAGTATCTGTGTGTATGTCTGTGTCAGTGTGTGTTGGGGGCGGAGTGAGATCTGTCGCCGTTTCGGTCCGGGCGTGTGTCGGGGTTTGTGTATGTCTGGAGGGGCTGGGGAGCCGGTGCAGCCCCCCCCAACTGCTGTATGCAAACATCGCTGCCCCCCCCCGCCCGCCCCCACCCGCGGCGCAGCTCCGAGTGGGCAGGGAAGGGTCCTGGGTGAGGCTGCCGAGGGGGGCGTGGGCAAGGAAGGGGGGGGGCTTCTCCTTGGAGCAAAACAACAACACAGGGCGGGGGGGGGGGGGGGTGCCAGGATGGCAGTGTCCCTAGCGGTGGCAGCAGCTGGGAAAAGAAGCCCAGACAGGAGCGGAGGAGGTGGGGGAAGGTTGGGCAAAAGGAAGCATCAAGATATTTGGGAAGGAGGATGCCCAGAAAACCCAAGGCTGTCCTGGGCTAAGCACGGATCTTCCCAGATTTGGGGTGGGGTAGCTCGCCCGGCCCACTTTGCCCCAGGTGGGAACTCCAGCCTGCTCGGGTTTGTGAGGGTAAGAGACAAGGGAGAGAGTGGGGGGAGCAGGGAGGCGGGGCCAGGGTGAGGGGACTTGGGGAAGAGCCCCTCCCGCCCAGGACCCGGCTATGTAGGTCAGCGCTGTGGGGGCCCCCTCAGCTTTCTTAAAGGCAGCTGACGGTTCATGGGGTGGCAGGGGACAGTTTGTGGGGAGCCCAGGAAGGGAGCCACGGCTCACAGCCTCAGGTCCCCGGAGGTGGGAGGGCAGGCAGTGGAGGGACTAACGGAATGCATCCTCAGCCCAGTCAGAGGAGGGCTGGGCTGCGGTAGGGGGGAGAGGGGACGGGACCTCTGCGGAGCACAGGGATGTGGGGAGAGTGAGGGGGAGGGTGGTGGCTATGCCCGGCCAGATGCCAACGAAAAACAGAGAGAACCGCAGGGGAGGAGAAAGGGGAGGCGGCTCCTGGGCTGTGGACCCAGTGGCCAGCAGGGATGGGCACAGGGCCAGGGCGGGGCGGGGGTGGAGAGGGGAGGGGTTGAAGCTGGGGAGGATGATGTAAAGAATTTCATCTGAAGAAAACAGGCGAGCAGCCTGGGTGCTGGAGGAATCACTCCGTCTCCCCTGACCTCCGCTCTCAGGCCTGTCTGGGTCATGATAAAGGAGCTTCGGCCGGCCAGCGTGAGCACCCTGGGGGTCCATTCCCTAGGGCTGGCTGACTCCTTCCACCAGATACCCATCAACACCCTGAAGGGAGTCACCACTGAGACAGCAGCCCCTCCCCTGGGCGGAATCCCCCTTCCCCAGAGGACCACACTGAGGACCCTACTGGCTGAGGAGGTGAGGGGGGGTGGTCCCAAGGGCCAGCCGGGTGCACGGCGGCAAGGACAGGCTGCCGGGTGTATGTGCCCCAAGAAGGATCCTCTTCTAGGCCTTGACTTCCAGCTGCAGCCCCCGCCTTTTCATCCCACTAGCTGCGTTCACCATAGACAGTGTGACCCAAACTGCACCTGCTGGGCAGTGGGGACTGACGGCCCCAGGCTGGGACCTAAACAGAAAGGAGTCACCCCAGAAAGCTGGGAGCACTCCAGCTCTAGGATGTAAACACTGGAGAACAGAGTAAATCTATATCCTAGCCAAGTCTCTCTTCACCAACCACACGATTTCGTCTTGGCCCTCGATTTGGGGGCCCAGCCCTCACCCAGATGTAAGGTTGAGAGGAAGAGAAATCCTCTGTCCTCGTATTTATAAACATTTCCTAGCAGTGCTTGAGGGGGAAGAGGGGAAGGCACTAACTTTAGAATGGAGAATTTCCAGAGGAGAGGTTGGGAAGTCAGGGATGGGTGGGGAGGGAGGTCTGTTCCCGAGGAACAGTCAAATCGAGCCTCATTTTCCTCGCAGAGCATTATCCGTCTCGATAATGGACATCCGTTTGGTGTGCAACATCTCAGGACTTACTGATGTGGAAGACACACAGCCACACACGATCTTTATCTAAATGAATTCCACCTCTTAGTTTCCAGACCTAAGAAGGGCCTAAGAAGCTCTGATGTGGGAGGTGGGAGCACAGATTTGATGCCCATGGATGGGCATTCTGACCAGGGTCATGCCAAAGATGTGCCCAGTGCCCCTGATGTGGCCTGGGTCCCCTGGCAGGGAGCCAGGCAGTACATAGCTTCCCGGATAATGTTTGCCCCGAACAAGGAGATGCGGTGTGAAAGTTTAAGGACAAGATACCCTAATACACTAATGTCTGAGTAGTCAAGGGTGTGTGTGGAGTGGCTCTTTCCATGCAGAAAGAAAACAGACCTCATGTGCGGCTGGGGTATATAGCTCCCTAGGGTACAGCATCAGGTTTTTAGGGTTCCTAAAGCTGAACGGGGACTGAGAGGCTACGGAAGGGCAGCAGACGATCTCTGAACCTGACCGTGCGTGCTGTGGCTAGAGGCCCAGGGCCACTTTGGACATTCGGTTTCCCACCTGCTCCTTCCTTCTCACACTCCTCCACTAGCACTGGTAGAGGCTGGCAATTCCAGGTTTGCTGGATGCGACACCTGTGAACTTCATGTGTCCTGTGCTGAGCTCTGGTAAGCTCAACGTTCACCACTGTGCACAGCCTTCCTTGGGGTCTTCCTTGTCAACTTACTTCCAGCACCCTGTGAGTTGACCTAGCATAGAGCGGATGGGTGGACAGCCTGCTTTGCTTCAGCTCGTAGCAATTCAACCTTGTCCCGCACTGCCCCATACATGAACATCTTTCCCTTTCCAATGACCTTCCGTCCACTGCCATCCATTCTTCGGCCCCCTGGCCAGGTGCCCAGTGGAGAGCTCATGCCCAATGTGCCAAGAAGTCCAGCAGGCACTCACTCTAGAGCTGCCCACGGGTCTGCCTGGCAGGCCTCTACCGTCCTGCTTCTTCCTTCTTGCAGCTGTAACTGTTCTGTTCCCATGCTCTTCCTGGTTGCAACTCCAGATGTGCTCTTCCTGGCACAGAGAAGTTGAGGCCTTCAGAGAGACCCCGGTACAGCAGAACTTAGCTAACTCCACGCAGAACCAGTCTGTCTGACCAGGGCCCCAAGCTGTGGCTCACTCACTGGCTACCCAGAGCCACACCCAGAACTCTGCCCTGAGCCTGAGCTCTCTCTGGGGCCAAGCAGCACTGCTGTTTTCCGGGGTTCCTTCCAGGACAGTGGTTTTCTCACTTTTATTTTTAAAGATGTGAAATTCCTTCATCACGGAAGTAAAACAGACCAAAGGAGAATTACTCTTGCTGAAAGACAGAAGACAGACCTGTAGCCCTTTCACCCTTCTCCCTGCCCCCCCACCAACACTGCCTAAAATCCCTATGCCCTGGGGCTCTGCCCCACCCAGCCTGGGGTCCTCCGCTCTAAGCTGACAGCAAGGGAGCCAGCTGGCTGGCCTCAGGCTCTCTCTCTCGCTCTCTCCTTCCTCTCCCAACTGAGGAAGACTGGAGACCCAAGTCTAATTTCAAGAGTGCCTTGTTGGAGATATTCCCTGTTCACTTGGAGAGTGACTCACAGTTCTGCAGCCATAAAATTTCACAGATGGCATCTTTTTGGTGTTCTGGTCACTTTGAAACAGCAGACTGGGTAGCTGTGTGATTGCTCTGTAAATCCCTAGATTTGATTTGGGGACTCCTTGCTCATACAACTTGCCTGTAGTCCACATGACATGCAGAACGGGACCAAAGGCTGCTTGTCCTTCCTCAAGTCATATGCTAGGAATAGTATCTTCATAGTCATCACCAGAGAGCCCTGGGGGGCTGTGAGTAGTCACATTCTTTGTTGTTTCCTGCTCCAGTAGACTGCACACTGGCTCTACAATCTCTGTGTTGTCATCTGCTTCTGAGCAACAGAATGTCACCCAAGGACAGTAACCTGGGTTCCAGATTCTCCAGGAAAGCAACTGGTGGCCTGGACTACCTCCTTACTGACTACTGAGTGAAAAATCCCCAGGGCGTTAGAAAGTTTGGGTAATCGTATCTTCGCCTTCCATCCCTCATGTTAAAATTTAGCATTTCCTGATTCACCATTGGCTATAGGCCCATATACTGGAACACTTTGTTTCCTGGATGAAGTCATGTCCTAAAGGTCTATCCATAGACTCTGACAATAGCAATCCCCATGGGAATGCTTATGAGCGATCAAGAGAAACAGACCATCAGAAAAAGAGCCTGGAGAGGCAAGCCATCAGAGAAAGATTTGGGTCTCTAAAAACTCCATCAAATTAAGAATAAACACTCCATATGTAACTGTAAAGCAAAGAAAGAATAAGTCTCAGAGCCAAAGGCCAGCCTCCTCCTCTAGGATCAGCAGTAGTGATGAGTCTTTACAAAGTCAGAACCAGCTGATGTTCAGGGTCCCTATAACCCGAGTAAAAACCCAACCCAATCCTGTTATAACTAGCCCCGAGAAACCAGGATTTCCAGAGTCCTGAACACATGAAACCGTTGAGATTTTTGCAAAATAGAGGCTTAATAAAGCTACATATTCTTCACTGAAGCAACAAGTACTGAGGAGAGAGCCATTTGCCCCTTTACCAAAATTCCTCTAAGTGTAAAGAGACTGACCAAATGTCCCAACTAATGTCCCAAAGACAAATTCCCTCTTAAGAGGACTGATCCACCCCTCCTTTCCATGCACGATGAAGACTGGACTATTCACAGCAATTGTGGGTGCTTCAAGGCACGATGACTTTGATACACTTCATACCCCATCTGGTGATAAGCACACTTTGATTTGCTCCTGCCCTAGTGTCTCTGAGGAGACACAGACTTTGTGGCACTATTTCCCTAATTAGAAGAGATACTGGTTAAAGCAAATGAAAACCCCCTCCACCGCCACTAATACCTACGTAATTGTCGTAATTACTCAGGCGCATGTTGACAAACTCAGTCTCGTGGCGGTCTTGACTGTTTATATAATTTTGGGTGTATATGTGACAGGTTCAAACAAAGCACCTAAGGAGGCCTTTTAGAGCAAGTGATGGGTATAGCATGATCCTAACAGGAGTCCTGATGTCTGTTCTTTCACTTTGACTCCCGGAGAGCTGGCGCCTTAACCCATGATCCCTGTTCCCCTGCTCTTTGCAGAACAAACTGGAGCTTTGAGCTCTCCATGGTGCTAACCCCCCCACAAGCCACCCCAGGCCCTTCTTGCTGCTCTCCGTGGTCCTGCTCTCCCTCCACCCGTCATGATCTCCACTCTCTAAGGTGCAGCTCCTTCCCTCCCCCACCAGGAGCACACATAGCCAGTGAACCTGGCTATGATCCCTGACCTGCTCAACTAGAAAGAGGGGAACAAGCCTTGAGATATAGATATGAAAGGTCCTCACAACCGTCTATACAGCTGTAGGAAGGGGACAGAATGAGCAAGTAATACTGAGGTTGAGAAGATGTGCTGTTTGAAATGCTCAGGAGACCAGGGCCTACAGTGACCTCAGATGGCCTCCAAAGAACTGGATGTTCCGCCATAAATGGAGTCACAAATTAAAAACAGAACTACACATAGTTATGCTTGAGATTGAGATGGTATTGCTCATAATCTGGTGTACCACATATACCCTATAAATGTGGGATGCAAAATGAGCCCTACTCAATTTGTTAAGTACGCCCTTCTTAGCCTGATGACCAACACAAACTGTCCTTTCATGGTGCTAATTTTCTCTTTTCCTTCAACCTTAGCAGTAAATATAAAGATAATACACACTCATGGGTTATCCGAGTAGATAACAGAGGAATTTAATATATGAGACACATCGGAAACAAATATCAAAACCCTGACTCACGCCCCCCCCCCATCTTTACAACCATCTTGTACAGAACTAAATGGCTTTAAATACAGCCATCCTATCCCAGAGCCCAAGTCCTTGGCCGAATCTCAGGAAGCGCATCTTTAAACTGGACTCTGCTACTCTTTCGGGGTATCTGCCAATAAGCCGATGACGTCAAATGCGGCAAGGAGCCGAGAATGCTCAGCCCCTGCCAGTCTGAGACTAGATAGCCTGTTCCTCCCATAACATCAGAACTACACACGCCGATCTTCCCCTAAATGCTGATTTCCCCGTATCAATTTCTTAGTCATAGTTCATATAAGAGTTAACACTTGTGAATGACCTCCAGCAGAATCCAGTTGGGGGGCAGGCTTCCAAGATGAATCTCCAGGGCCCTTCTTCCATTTCCTCCTGTGAAACAAGGAGAAGCTTCATTCCTCAAGGACAGGTAATGGAAGTGATTTATCTCCATGAGCGAGCCTTCAGGAAGACAGACTTTGGGTTACAGTAACAGCTGGAGTATCTCCTATCTACTCTTCTCCCTGAGCCCCCTGTTCTCATGAACAGCAGACGTGTTTCAGAAAGGATTCTAACGCAGGTCTTCCAACATTTTTTTTCAAAATGCGTATCATTCTTCTACGTGAGCTCTTACCTCTGGGATTCCTTAACCCTCTCATCTCTCTGTCTCCTGAAGATCTCCAGGAGAATGATAAGAAGCTAAATAATACAAGGAACTAAAATGTAGTCTTCTCTAAGGGTTTATTTTCCCTTACCCCAGCTAGACCTGCACTAATTGTGTATTGATTGCTAATTATAAGCACCTTTGGCTCATCTACTTCCAGTTTAGGGTCAGAAGGGTCAGAAGCATCACCTTGCCCTAGGGAAAAAAAAGAAAAAGAAATGAAGGCTGCTATCTCAGCCATTCATCTCCAAGCTAACCACTACCTAGCTCTGTACTTCCTTCATGTAATCCCGGATATTAGCAAGGCAGGCTGGAGAACGAGTACTTCCCATGCCAGATTTCCTTGTGAATATGCAGATCCTAGCTTCCTACATTTATTTGTCTTCTTCTGTTGCCCAGATTCTTTGCTTCCAATCCTGACTCTAGAATTCCAGCCAAACCCTCAGACAGGGTACAAAAGCTCCAGAGGGTGAACAGGTTTCTTGAGTCTCTGACTTAAATACCTGAGACTTCTTAGAAACCCAGCAAGACTCTAATAACTACATCGGTGACAAGTAACCTGAGACTTAGCACGGCCTAGATCAACCTCTGAAGAGCCCAGGGCCAAGTTCTCCTGTTATTATGAAACGATGGGCCAGTTTGGCCATCTGCTCCTAATCATTTGTCCTTCGGCAAATGCAAAAATGACAGGACAATTGTACTCATTCTTACTAACTCTTAGTCTAATTCCTCAAGATGATGAAATCTTTCCAAAGATGTATTATATGTTTTCTCCTCTCATCTCTATCCTATCATCTCAAACAAATATAAAAACCACCACCACTAAGCCCCTGGGCCTCACATATTCTCATTTATCCTCCACGGCTGCTTCATGCCAACTCTCTTCTGGTTTCCAAGCCCTGGAGTCCAGTGTCAGTGACAGATGGCCTGAGCCTCAGCCCTGGGGAGAAAAGGATTCTGTCCCTCTCCTGGGGAGTCTGAGCAGAAGAGGGAGCTTGAATTCTGCTTTGGGGAGAATCTCTGAGTTTAAGCCATATGGTTTTCTGGAAGTCAGGGATTCTGACTAATAATGGGCTTGTGAAAAGGGCTCTGTATCTGGGTCATAAGAAAGGCTGTGTATTTGTGTCAGAAAAAAAAATAAAAACAGATATGAATAGTGAAAGCTGTAGCCTGTCATGTGTGTTGAGGGGCACAGGCTGAATGAGAAAGAGGGTAACTAGGTTGGGATGTGTACACATTTTGGAGAACAAAGTTGAGTACATACCCTCGTCAGAGAGAAGATACTCAGTGAAGGCTTAAGAAAAGAACAGGAGATCGGTGGGTCCCCATTCTGGGGACTGTGAGGTCTGCAGACTCGGAAGAAAGTGTCTATTTCACAGAAGTGTTAGAATCCCCCAGGAAGGCACAAAGTAAGGCTAATCGGACAATGTGCCACCCTCTGGAAAATACATTTTTTAGGTGAGAAACGGGAAAGGGAAGAGACTAAATCTGTTAGGATGAGGGAGGGGGCTGGAGCGGTGTAGGCGTGTGGAGCAGAGCACAGTTTTCTTTATGTCACGCTCCTCACCGCTGCCCTGAACCTGCCATCCACACCTCGACTCTGATCACCCAGTGAAGGGAAACGGTAAAAACAAGTCCGTAAAACCAGAACCAGCAGAGATGAATCCTTTCTTGCCTGACTTCTAACAAATTAAACTTTTTCACAGCATTGTTTCCCCCCACACGCCAAGCCATCAGCCTGAAATATCTAAAGTAGGACATAACGAGCAAAGCAGATAAGTAAGTTGAGCCTGTTGAGAAAGGGGGTCCATCCACACCCTTGAGCAGGCACGGAGGGTCTGCGGCCGGGACTGCGGTCTCTCCTCCCCAGGGCGCCCACTCTGTGTCTCCCCCACGCCCCTGCCCTACTTTGCCCCTTCCCAGTTTACGGGAAAGCCCCTTACCTTCCCGTAAACATATTTTCCCACGAGCTAGACAGAATTCTGCCTTCACTTACCCCACACTGCCTCTGTTACATTTCCTTTCCCAAGCATTTTCTAAGATGGGAGAATGTTTCCCAGTTCTACGCCAGCAAGGTAAATTTAGGGAAGGAGCGTGAAGTGTCTGCGCTTGGTTCAGGGGGACGGGTAAGAGTTCAGACCAAGTCCGGCTTCCTGACTGCTGCATCAGCATGCAGACCCCGGGTCGCACCTGTCCTGATGTCTGTGTGTGTGAGCGGGAATGAGGAGGTGGGGTCAAAGGGCGCTCCGAAACCGGCTCAGAGCTACCACCCACGGGAATGATGTCATGCCCCGCCTTCCGAGCTGCACAGACCCCAGCCACTCTCCCCCAAGCCCTTACTGAGACATCCTCTTTGCTCTGCCCCATCCCCTCCCAGCCTCTTAGTGCAGAACACTAGACGCTTGTCCAGAGAACACAGCCTAGTCCTGGAAGGACAAGAGCTAAGGCTGGGAAGGGGCGCTTTGGGGATCAGATCCCCTTCCTCTCTGTCTCCCAACTGCAGTTCTTGCTACAACACAGTATTGGCTACAGAGGGGCTTGTTTTGGTTGGGGGCCAGCCCAGGGCTCCCTCCCAGTGCTAATGCACCGAGAACACTGACTCAATAGCAAATCAAAGCAACAGCTGTCCCCACCTCCTTCTCTGCCACCCACTTCTCAGTCTCCGCTCCTCGGAATCTTAACTAAGCCTCTGAGGGGCCCCCTCAGCCTACCACAAGCCCACTTCTGCCTCCAGATTATTCTCTCTCCTCAGCTCCAGAATAGGACACACTCCTCTGCTTTCTCCTCTCTTGGAGCCGGTTCCCTCCTCACGGTCAGCTCGGCATCCCGCAGCCGGCCCCACCAGATGCCAGCACACGCATGCGCACACAGCCTGTCCTCAGTCAGCCTTTTTAACAGCTCCGGGCATGGCAGTGCCTTCTGCCCCTTGCTGTCCTCTTTTGTGAGAGCCGGAAGCGGCCAGTCAGGCCCTGAGTCTGTGAAGACGCCCTTCTTCACAGCTGCAGGAGCCCCCACCCCACCTCACTCCGCCTGTAACCTGCCTGGCACTTAGGAGCATTTCCCTCCCTTGAGGTCTGGGGTCCTGGGGGGCCTCACTGCAATACACAGAGCCCTGGGGAGCAGGGGGGGGGGTACATGTCACGGAAAGTAAAATCATACTAGCTGACAACTTAACCTCTGAATTCATTGGCCCACAAGGCTGCTATCAAATGACAGGAACCACGGGAGATGGGCTTCTAACCACGGCTCCCAGACACTGCCTGTGTGACCTTGCACGAGTTCCCTAACCTCTCTGAGCCGTGGTTTTCCTTCTTTATTTTTTTTTTAAGTTTATTTATTTATTTTGAGAGAGAGAGAGAGGGTGGGGGAAGAGCAGAGAGAGGAGGACAGAGAGAACGAATCCCAAGCAGGCTCCCGCTGTCAGGGCAGATTTCAACGTGGGGCTGGGTCTCACATACCGTGAGATCATGACCTGAGCCGAAATCAAGAGTCAGACGCTCAACCCATTGAAGTGTCCCTGATTTTTCTTCTTTAAACTGAGACTTGTGGGGCACCTGGGTGGCTCAGTCAGCTAAGTATCTGACTTCAGCTCAGATCATGGTCTCACGGTTCGTGGGTTCGAGCCCCACATCGGGCTCTCTGCTGTCAGTGTAGAGCTCTCTTGGGATCTTCTGTCTCCTTCTCTTTTTGCCCCTCCCTTGCTTTCTCTCCCTCTCTCTCTCTCTCTCTCAAAAATAAACAGACATTTAAAAAATGAGATTTGCCCTGGATGCTACCTCGCATTCTTATCGGCTGTAAAAGTCTATGCTTCTAAGAATGATAGAGGGGAAATATTTGGGGGAAAATTAGGCATAACAGAAGGAGGAGAGGAATAACTGAAGTGTGGCAGTAGGGAATCAGAAAGGATATCAGTTCCGTCCTCCGTCTGATGGAATCAAAAAGATCTTAGGATTACCCACCTCTGGCCATTAGGGGTCAGTAGAAAATGACCAGACATGCAAATTGATGGCTGGGTTTTAGGAAATAGACAAAATATATTTATTCATGACATGTCGAAGCTCGCTACTTTTTTTCTAACATTTGGATACAGCAAAACATTTGGAATAACTAAATTTGTCTGGGGTGGGGTTTTGTTTGTTTGTTTTTGTTTCTTTTGCGGGGCTTTTTTGGTTTTAGTGAAAAGAGGGTTAACACACAGATAAGCTTTTTGTTTTAACCCCACCCTTACGCCCACCGCAGGCCAGCTAGCCAACTAACCCAAAGATTCCCTCCTCCTCATTCAGCCTGGAAAAGCTTAGCCACACACCATTCCAAGCCCAGGAAACAAAAGCCTTTCATTTTCAACGACCTGGTTAGGAATGAACCGAAAGGCATCTATCTGCCAACATTCAGCAATAAACCTACCGGAGCCTGCATCAGCCCCTTCCAAGCCCCAATCTCTTGGATTATCTAATGGTGCAGGACTCCTGGTTCTGTATGTCTGAACCTCCTGGCCACGCTTCACCAAGCCACGGGGCAAATCAGCCCGACAGGCCCCACTTCTAGTGAAGGCTCCGTTCCCCACCTCTAGTTACCATCTATTTTCACACAGATCCCGCATGCCTCCCGGGACAGTAAAGCAAAGCTGAGAGAATAGTGCCTTCCAGGCCCGGGAGGCTGCCGGGAGCCAGAGGGAACGGAGATAAACAAGGCTCCAGGAGGAAAAGCCAGACAGCAACAGAAACGGACGGAGGCAACAAGGAGAGAGGTCCCAGGGGCCCAGCCAGAGAGAGGGTGGAGGGAAGGCCTAGGTGGAGGGAGGCCGCGGGTCGCTGCAGCGGGGCCGAGCTCTGAAGCAAGCCTGAGCCCCTGCACATGTGAGCTGAGCTGGGGCACCCCTCAGGAGATCCTGCAGCCCGTGAGGGGCCAGAGGCCCCTCCCCAAGGAGCAACAGGACGAGCAGGAAATACACCTGGAAAGACAGACGGTCCCAATTGACAGAGTAACTCCCACCGCTTGCGGCCCCAGCTTCTGCCCGACTGCGCCGTGGCACGCTCGGGGCACACTCGGGGCACCCTCGGGGCAGGACAGTTAGAAAGGGACGGAAGGCAGAAGGAGAGAGCAGAATCCCCAGCAGCCGCAAGAGGAACTTGCGAGTCGAGTGAAAGTTAAGAACGAAAAGAGTTCCTCGTCTGATCAGGGTCTCGTGTTCTAAAGTGACGCTCCCCAGATCCTGGAGTGAGCACCTAAGTCAGCGCTCCGCCGGGATTGGCCCACCGTCCTCCCAGTGCAGAAGCAGACGCTCACAGTTAAGGAAAACGTGGCTCTGGGCAAAGAGAAAAGCTCCAGGGGCTTTTGAGTTCCGAATGTGATTTCGCCACGCCCGTTCTCTTCTGTGTGTGAACCAAATGTACACAGGGATTCACCACGTAGCTCAGGTCAGGGACGAATCAGGGCAAGATGACCCGGCCCGGGGGGGAGTGGGGGGGCGGTGGGGGGCAGCGAAGGGTGTAGGAAAACGATCCTAAAAGTGGGTCCCCTCAGTATTTTGGGCCACAGCCCCCAGCGTGTTTTTCCCTTGGAGATAACACTCCTCCACCCACCTGTCATGGTAGTCGTGAGGAATAACAAGTAGGCTGGGACGCAGAGTATTTTTAACTCTGGAGTTACAGAAATGCTGAGTCACCATCACCATCATCATCACCATCACCATCATCAACTCCTACTCGGGGAGCTGGCTTTCTCTCATCAGGGAAGTGGAGCTCTGGACCCAGGCACCAGCAAGGCCAGCAGCGGTCACACGAGAGAGCTCTGTCCCTGTCCCAGCACCCCGCACGTGCACCTGTGACCGTGTCACAGGCCAAAGGGCAATGCACCGTAGGTTCCCACAGCAGACGTGCAGGGGAGACATGAACCAAGCAATCAGGGGGTAGATACGCTGGCACCTTTTCAAAGACTTCCCTCCCAGCATCACTTAGAGTGGAGACACGCTACGTTTTCATTCATTCGTGCCACTCGTCTATTTATTCGACAAATATTTCTTGAGCACTTACTATATGCGAGGCGTGTGCTATGAGCACAACACGAGTCACGGGTGTTTTCAAGGGCATATCACTAAGTCTCCAACAGCCACCTCGGCGGCTCTTAATGGGAACAATCAATCAGAAGGACATGGAGGGGGGAATGAAAGGGCTACTTTGTCCTTTAAAATACTACGAGTCCTAAAGATACTGGAACGCTTGGGTAAATAAACCAAGAATTAAGGAACCCCCAAGGCAACTGAGGGCAAACAAGACACTCTTTTTGTCTTCAGCCCAGACATCAGACTGCTAGGAAAACGTGAGGGGATTCTGTTGGCTTTAACTAAACACATCTGCTGCTGGGTTAACTGAGAAGTCCCCCGTTGTAAGGCTCTTAGGGGTGAATGAAGGATCCCCCAGAGGTATAGATGAAGACACATGAAGAAACCCAATTAACAATGACGTTCGGTGGGCACAAATCATCCTATCACCACACAAGCGTCCGTGCCCATCTTGCTACAGTTACTCTGCTCGACTGCAGGCGAGCAGTGTGAATACTGTTTAGGTGACCCGCCCCTGGCCAGCAATGGCAGAAAGGAACCTTGACCCCATAACTCCTGCACCACCAGGACCACACACGCGAAATGCACGCTTCTGCAGAGGGCGGTGGTGCGGCAAAGCTGTGCAGAGAGTCTGGGCTTTGCAGTCGGAGGGGTCTAAGGTGGACAGCCATCCCATCCCCACGCTCTCCGGCTCCATCATATGGATGAGTCACTGAACTTTTCTGAGTCTTAGTCAACTCATCCTTCACATATGCATAATAACACCTGTTCAAAGGGTTGTTCTGGATAATGAATATAGAGCCCTAACTTGGATCTTGAAGCACACAAGGTGATCAGTAAATATCGGTTCGCACCAGAGCACGTCATTAAAGTTTTCTAGGGCTTCAGCCTCTGCATGATCTACCCTCTTCCTCGTCCTGTTTCTTCCTATCCTGTTTGGTTTTGCTGTTTCCTCTCCACTGGCAGATGTTGAGCCTAGTTCTTACAATAGAAGATGCCAGTCACCTCTGATTCATTTACTAACGACGTATTTATTAAGCACCTTCTGTGTGCAGCATGCTGCCTCAGGGGCAGTACTGAACGCAGAGACGAACGGATGTCAACCCTACCTGCAGAATCTTTATCACTTAAGAGGGAAGCCAGACTTGGAGCACAACACAGAGTGATGCATAATTTAAGACGAGTACATAAAGTGTTGTAAGTCAGAGGAACCGGAAAGTTTTTCCACCTGGGACAATCAGGGAAGACTGCTCAAAGGAGGTGCCACACAGAGTAGGTTTTAAGCCCGGGAAGAGCTTAACGCAAGGAAGGGTGGGGAGCATTATCAGCAGGGCTACGGCAGGAAAGGAATGTAGGCAGGAAAGCCAAGGGTTTCTAGAAAGACCTCAGAATGGCATCATGTCTGGGATACGGGTGGGGTAAAGGAAAGACAAAGCTGAAGGGCATGGTCACATCAGACTGTCCAGGATCTTGAAGGCCAGGCTAACACATCTGGATGTGACCTGCAGACAACGGGAAGGCTTGTAAGCAGGAAAACAATAAGGCACATTTGGCTGGGATTCTCCTCACTGCTTTTCCCTGCGAGGAGCCTGGGCGCCCCTCACTGGTGGCTCTGTGGTCCAGTGTCTGCATTTCCTTCCAATGACCCTGCCTGAGCGGAACGTTCGCAAATTCCACTGCAAAGGCCATGCCACCCTTTCAGAGCGCTCCAGAGTTCTCCCTTCCAGTCGGGAGTCCAGTGGAGGAATTTATGCTGATGTCATAAGTGGCCGGCACAATCTGAACCCAGAGGCCCGAGACTTTCGCAGCCCGCGTCATAACTTCTGCTAGTTACCCATGTTTCTGTTAATAGCATTGCAATCGCTCGTCCGCCGCCAGGAGAGTGGCCATTCAGAATTTATCATTACTGGTGTACGATGTTATAAACCCAGTGAGAAAACTTTCAGGCATACCACCCGATAGGTTTCAAGAGGAGACGTGAGATCATAAGTCCCTTTCGAATTAGAGGGAGGAATATCATCCCAGCAGGAAAAGAAAGAAAAGAAAGAAAAGAAAAGAAAAGAAAAGAAAGAAAAGAAAGAAAGAAAGAAAGAAAAGAAAAGAGAAAGAAAAAAGAAAAGAAAAGAAAAGAAAAGAAAAGAAAAGAAAAAAGAAAAGAAAGAAAGAAAAGAAAGAAAAGAAAAAGAAAAGAAAGAAGAAAAGAAAAAAGAAAGAAAAGAAAAAAAAGAAAAGAAAAGAAAAGAGAAAAGAAAAGAAAAGAAAAAGAAAAGAAAAGAAAAAAAAGAAAAGAAAAGAAAAGAAAAGAAAAGAAAAAAAGAAAAGAAAAGAAAGAGAAAAACACCTAAAACAGCTCTCTCTTCATCAAGTTCTTAAAACACGCTACAAACCAGACTGGAGTGAATTCCACGGACATCTGGACGACAGATGCCATTTATCGGAGACTCTTCCTTTTAGTGATCAGTCCCCTCACCTGAACAATGGAGTCTGGTCTGAATGCCCCACCTGACCACTTCAGGTGTTCATCCTATACAGGGGAGAAGATGCTGGCAAAATGTAGGAGGAGGGGAGAGATGAGAAAAAGATATGCAGGGAGAAAAGCAACTGAGGAGAAGGCAGCCAGAGAGTACAGACGAAAGAAGGAATGCGGAGTGGGGACTGAGTCCACACTGTGGGAAGCCCCTCCTCTGCCTGAGGGAGAACAGCAGAGCACAGCCCCAGGAGTGACAGATGAGCCACCAGACCAGAGCCCATCGAGGCGCTGAGAGGCCTAAGGTCACTAAGAGCTGAAGACACAAAGGTGAATACGGTCGGTGGGTCGGTGGGTCGGGCCCCAGCTGTTAACCAGCTGGAAGTTTAGACCAGGTTTAGCCTGATAGGTAAACAAGTGACGGCAATACAATGGGTGGAAATGCCACACGAAGAAAAGAGAGCTGTTGAAAAGGCTTTGAGAGCCCCAAGGGAGACAGGGCATTCTTGAGGGGTGTGCTGGTCCAGTCCCTGGATCCCTCAAGACCTCCTCTCTACAAAGCGATTCTGTCGAGTGGCCTGGGCCTCAGGGTTGTTTTGACATTAAATGAACTCGGGGCTGAAGACCCATCCTGCAGACTGAAGGTCCTGTGCCAAAGTAGGAGATGGCTATGCGCCCCCCCCCCCCGCCCCCGTTCACGTGCGCAGAGGCCTGGCTAGCGCTTCCTTTGTGCCCAGAGAACCGGTCCTGGGGGGCTGAGCACTGAGCCCTCCCCGGCTTCTCCCAATCCACTCCACTGTCCCAAGCTTTAGTGCAACCAGTCTGGCTCTCCACCGTGTGTCCAAGCGCCCACAAACACGCAACCTGGAAAATAAAGAGGAAACACTCACCAGCGTCAGGGTGTCTGCAGCCTCGATGTCCACGCAAGGCGGCGGAGTCGCCGCTGCTTCTCAGGGCCCCTGAGCGGCCACCTCTCCTTCGGGCACCCTCAGCCTTCTAGCCTCTCTTCACCAGCACTTTGCGCGCCCCCTTTGCTGCCTGCTTCTCGCTAAGGGTCCCAGGTTTCCCGTCTTCTGCACTCCCCCCTCCCAATCCTGAACGCTTCTCCTGCCGGAGGAGAGTCTTTTCTCAGATCTCCTGGAGGATGTGTGTGGGGTCCGGGGAGGCCGGTGGTGACCCTCTGAAGCTCTCTCTCGGGGTCCTAGCCCAGTTTCTCCCCCTAGCCTCCCCTCCCCTCCCCTCCTCCCCTCCTCCCCTCCTCCTCCTCCTCCCGCCCCAGTCCCTTCTCCCCTTTCCTTCGGACCTCGCACTTCCCCACCTCGTCCTGTCCCCTCTCTTCAGGCCTCTTTCTCGGGCTGGGCCCCCACCCCCGCCCCGCATCCCCGGGCTGCGGTGCCCCGTCTGGTGGCCGGGCGGGCGCCCGCGCCGCCCGAGAAGTTCCCGCGACTCCCGGCCCGGGACGCGCCGCCGCTCCCGACTCTGCTCGGCAGCCGATGACGTCACCGCGCTTTGCGTCCCTGATTGGCTGCTTGTGGCTTGTGGCGGGAGACTCGGGCCGGTTCGCGTGGCGGGTTCCTTTGTCCCTCCGCCTCTTCAGGCGGCGCCGGGGACGCAGGCCCCGCGGGCTGTGTGCAGCGCTCGTGCGGCGGGTCCAGGGGCCGCCGGCCGGGAAGAGAGGCGGCGACTCGGGCCCTGGGGTTTGTGCCGGGGCGGGCAGGGAGCAGGGTCCGGGAGACCCAGCGGGCAGGGGGCGGGGCAGGAGGAACACCGCGAGCTGCGCACCTGATACAGCAGGTGGCGGCCTCCAGCCCAGCGCGGCCCCGTCTGCACTGGGAGGGGCCTCAGCTGGAAAGTAACAGAGCTCTGGGCTTGGGATCCGGCATTTCACTTCCAGTCTGTGTCCTTCGGCTCGTGTGACCTTGGGCAAATCACTGCATTCTGCGTCCGCGCTGCATTACAGGAATGATAAGACCAGCGGGTGTGTTTCACAGGTTTATTAAAAGGATGAAGAGTGAAAGTATTTCCCGATTATTAAACCTGCTGTTGTGGTGCAGCAGAAAGAATCCTGGCTAAGGAATGAACAGTCTTTCATTTGCTGGCATGGCCCTCACCGAGTGAGTTTTCACCGCTGTAGGCTCCCTTGTCCTCACCTGCAGAGTGGGAGAACCGGACCAGAGGATCTTTCAGATCTCCTTGGGCTCTGACTGGTGACACTTAGCACCCTCCTGGCAAATCCTCCGCCGCCTCCCGGAGGAAGACCTCACTCGCTTCCTCAGGAGGGATCCCGGGAGGGCCCGCTTTCCAGAGGGGCCTGTCCTCTCCCCACCCCCAGCAGCCCAAGTGTCCCGAGGGCAGCAGCCAGTCTGTAGGGCTCATCCTTGATGGAGATTCTCTCCCCAGGCTACTGGCAGGAGCAGGATTTGGAGCTGGGAACTCTGGCTCCACTCGGCGAGGCAGTGAGCTCCACAGTCTGGGGCAGCCCTGACATGCTGGCCAGTCAAGGTGAGAATCCAGGCCCCCCGTCACGATGTCCCTCGGTTCCCTCCACCACATCCTCACATCGTCTCCCACTCATGCTGCCTCTGCCCTCTGTCCCCACTCCCCTCATTACCGCACAGCGCCTTCTCCCCTCCATCTGACATTTTAGCTCTTAGTTCCACACCACCGACCCCTCTCGCGCCTACGCCTCTTCCCTTACTCCAGTACAGAGACCTCTGCATCTCTACACCTTTTGCCAAAAATAAAATGACGCCAGGAGGCGTGTATGACTCAGGATAAACAGGTTCTGGAAGACACAACTGAGGCAGCATTCTTCAAAGGGACCCGGGGAGAACAGGATTACACGTCAAAACTTGGTATACGGCTGGCAGTAAATGAAAGGTCTCCCAAGCCCTTTTCGTTCGGATATTTCAGGGATAAATCACGTCCCAGTTTACTCCACCAGCTCCGTTTCTGGCTCACTAATCTTAAAAATCGTGGTTTTAAGATTCAAGTTAGGTGGCTACTTGAGGAGCATTCCAACGGAAAGGCCACTTGCACTGACAGAGTCAGACCGAGTTCCAGTCCCACGTGGAATCACTGATTCTAGAATGCTCGTAGGCAATCACCCCACCTCCATTGCCTCATTGTCTACATCCGTAAAATGAGGGAATCGGATTCCGTGATCCCGTAAGATCCCCCTCAGTTCTGTTACGATTCCAAACACGAAAACCAGCGGCCAGACTTTGTGCTCCCGTGTGTAGACAGCCCCTCCGGAGTAGGATTCCTGTTGTCAACCCCAGCACAGGCCACCTTGACTCCTCAGGGGCCCCTTCTCTGCGAGCAGCATTCATTATGCATTTCTTGGAAATGGAGCTCCGGTAGCCAAAAAAGAAAGGAATACCAGACAGGGCAGGGGTAAGGTCAGCGCCGTAGGGAACATGGGGATTGTTTAAAATTACTCAATCAGGGACTGGAGGAAGTAAGTCTCTTGGCCTCCTAGTCAGAGGAGAATGGTGCTGGTTAACTAGGTGAGTGCCACAGAAGAGATGCTACAGAGGCTTGGGAATCAGAGCTGGAAGGCGTTGTTTATTTTAGTTCTGTGGGGGTCACTGCCATGGGGGTCACAGAAAGTCCCGGAGACGAGGGAATCCACCCTGGGAGCAGAATCCACGCCGAGGGGAACACGGAACCACGGTGGGTGGAGGAGGAAGCGAGTGTCACGCGGGGAGGGGGCCGGGCGAAGCCAACTAGAAGGCACATTTGGGAGTCAGATGGCCCATCCATCCGATACCTTATTCGTCCTTTCTGTTGTTGTTCAATTTGACTAGAGAGGGGTGAGAAAGCGTTGCCATCACACGGAAGGGAAAATTTTAATCCTTTACTCTTTAAAATAACACGGGGTGGGGGGTGATTCGGGTTTGTGTGTTGAGAGGCGGGTCGTCCTGACCCTGGAAGAAATGTGAGTTACCGATGCAAGGAAGCTACGGTGGGAGGAGGGGCAAAGTCTGTGCCAAAATGTTTCGGTTCTTCTGTTTTGTTGAATCTTTTTTGTTACTTCTTGCACAGTTTTCTCAGCTCCCTCTTATGTCAACGAATGGGGGACCCGAGGCTGGCTTGGCCCCTCCTCACTTTTAGTTTCGGGGTTATTCGTCCCAAGCGCCTCTCCTGTCCTCGCTCTCACCTGCAGCCGGAGGCAGGAAGGGAGAGCCTGGAAGGCAGGTGCGTGTGCGTGCTTTCAAAGTGCCGTCTCTCAGGAAAGAGACGTGCACAGTGCTGTGTGTAGATTTGGGCGCCTCTATTCCTCTAAATGCCGTGGCCCTGTCCGTTCACTCAGCAAACATCCAACAGGTGACTGTTTCTCTGTGGATTGCAAGCAAGAGGAAATAAGGTCTGTCTCCCCTTCCCCGCCACCTCTGTTCCTTCCCCCCCCCCCGCCCCACAACAACGCCTTCAGAGAACGCAGACGCCTGGGCCTTGGACGGTCTGGGTTAGAGGAGGTGGTCCTTTGGCCCAGAAGTGGGTGGCGGGGCAGGGCTTCCCCACGAGGCTAACCCTCTGGTGCTCCTGCAGATAGCCAGCCCTGGACGTCTGATGAGACAGTGGTGGCTGGTGGCACCGTCGTGCTCAAGTGCCAAGTGAAGGATCATGAGGACTCATCCCTGCAGTGGTCTAACCCGGCCCAGCAGACTCTCTACTTTGGGGAGAAGAGAGGTAGTGTCCCAAGTTTCCTGTCTCCGGGGAAGGCGGGGGGGGGGGGGGGGGGGGAGGGGGAGGGGTACTGTGGGCTGGGGCAGGTGCACCTGCGGTCCAGAGGCTGAGCACCAGGAAAGCACACTGGGCTCTTCAACTGACTCCAGAGAAATCTCGGCATCACAGCTCTGACCTGAGCCGTGCATGGTCCTACAGGGTCCCGGCGTGGCTACACCCCAGAGGAGCCCTAAGATTTAGCTGGTGTCAGAGTTGCCCCCACGGACTTGACGAGGAAGCCCACAAGATCCAAGTCTACTGTTCTGAGCGTCCCTGAGGCCGCTGTCCCCGGCGGCTCAGCAAAGTGGCTGGGACATAAAGGCGGCTCAGTCCCTGGAGCCGTGTCCCCTGCCCTCGACCACACTAGACCCCTTCTCCCCAAGACGCTAGCCTGGGACTGGGAGGTGAGCATGACAGGTGCCAGTGAAAGCCCCGCCCCCTTTCTGCCAATTTCCCCAGCCCTCCGTGACAATCGGATCCAGCTGGTCAGATCTACTCCGCACGAGCTCAGCATCAGCATCAGCAACGTGGCGCTGGCGGACGAGGGCGAGTACACCTGTTCCATCTTCACCATGCCCGTGAGGACCGCCAAGTCCCTCGTCACCGTGCTCGGTGAGGCTCCCCACCCCAGGGGCTCCGCAGCACGCTGCCTGGCAAACCCAGCTCCTAGGTGAGCCCCTGAGGCAGCCAGGGGCCAGGCCAGGTCTCCAAGCATCGGGGAGAAGTTCAGTCCGTGCTTCCTTTGCCACGGAAGGAAATGCAAAGCGCTCTGGGTTCTATCTAGCCCTTTCTCCTCTACTTACTGTTTGCTCTGGGGGAAACCCCTTACCCTCTCTGAGCCTGAATCTCCTAACCTACGACACACAGATGCTAACATCCATTCCACGTGCCTCCCAAGACCGGAGGAGGGAAACAGGGGAAGTGCTTGCTGCGCGTGATTATAATGTCCAAGTAACCGCAGCTGCTTACGTGCTCTTCTCCAGGTCCTATGTTTCCATCTCCTTCTCTCCCCCCTGGAGCTTCCCACCAACTCTTTAGCCACCCAGCCGCGCGGTGGGGTGTCAGGTCACGCATCGCACCTTCCCTACTGGTCCTTAGGGAGGAGGCCAGAGACGAACATGATTTCTCTAGTCTTCTACCCACTCTACACCAAAGCAGGACCCAGGTATCCTGACCCTCAGAGAGGCCATCTCTGCAGGGAGAGCTGAGGTCACCTGAGGGTGCCTCTCCTTCCTATCTTGGCCATCCCCCCCCCCCTCCCGCTCCATGGCAGGAATCCCACAGAAGCCCATAATCTCTGGCTATAAGTCATCATTACGGGAAAAAGAAACAACCACCCTAAACTGTCAGTCTTCTGGAAGCAAGCCTGCAGCCCAGCTGACCTGGAGGAAAGGTGACCAAGAGCTCCACGGTAAGACCCCCCTGCTTTGGGGTTCAGGAGGGGGTGGCCGGGCGGGGGAGGAAGAGAGGCGTGCGTGTCTCCGTGTCTGTGTGTGTGCACATCCGCAGGAGGAGAAGGACAGATATTCCGTGCACACTCGTGTGTGTGTATGTGTGTGTTAGGGCTACGTTCTCCCTGTGTGTACATAACCATTTCACAACTGTCTAAGTGTGTCTAAGTTGAGACTCACCATCTGTATGTCTCCCGTGGGGCCCGCACTGTATCTGTGCGTCAGGGCTCACTCTGCGCCCGTGTGTGCGCGTGTGCGTGTCTGTTCTGCACTCCAGGGGAACCAACCCGCGTCCAGGAAGATCCCAACGGAAAAACCTTCACCGTGAGCAGCTCAGTGACCTTCCAGGTTTCCCGGGACGATGACGGGGCAGACATCGTATGCTCTGTGAACCACGAATCTCTAAAGGGGGCTGACAGATCCACCTCTCAGCGCATCGAGGTTCTATGTATGTTGTGGGCTTGTGGGTGGAACGGGGTCAGGTATGAGCTGGGGGTGGGGAAAGGAAAGCGAGGTGGGCACAGGTAAGTGAGGAGATGACAGCACGAGGTGACAGCACGAGGCCAAGGGCGGGCAAGCTGTCCCGTAAAGGGCCCAAGAGCAAACATGTTAGGCTCTGGGGGCCGCGTGGTCTTAACTAATTCACTCTGCCGTTGCTGCAGGAAAACAGCCGTAAATGGTATGTAAACAAAGTAGCGTGGGTGTGTTCCAATAAAACTTTATTTACAAAAACACGGAGCTGGCAGGATTTGGCCCAAAGGGCAAGTTTACCAAGCCCCGATCTAGGCCAGGCTTATGCGGCCAGATTGTAAACTGTGGTGTACGTGTGACGAGTCAGGAGTCAGAAGATGCAGGTTCTAGCCTGCCCTCCCCCACTTCCAGGTCATGGGGGTTGAGGAAATAGCTTTACCCCGTTGAGCTTGACTCTTTATTTGTAACATGAGAAAATGAACATGGCGGTCACCGAGGCCCCTTCTTAGACCAACATACTGTGATTTCCCAGATTTTCCTGGCGGTCCTTCCTGTCTGCCCCAGCTGTGGTGTTCTTGGGATTCACAGTCACTACCCTGAACCTTTTCCAAGGGTCCCCATCTCTCTGTGGAATCTGCCTTGAGTACGGACAGGGCACATCCGCCCTCACCTCAGGAGATTTGGAACTTTTCCGAGTGGGAGGAACTAAGACGAAAGGAAGTGCAAAAGCAGAAGACAGAGAATTACTCTTGTCCTAACTTATCTAGAGGCGGGCCATTTTCCTAAAATAATTCCAGTGCCTCATCTTTTTTATGGAAGATCCAGGACCGACATCGGTGCTCTTCAGACTAATTGCTAGACCCATTGCTGAAGCCCATTGCTGAACGTGAGGCGGGTTTGGGGTGACGTCACTTCCGTTGGGCAGACTCGCAAGCTGGAGGCAGCTGGCCCGGATCCCAGCTGTGGTGCCACCAGTGACTGGCTGTGTGTCTTTCACCAAAGCTCGCCACCTCTCAGTGGCTTTTCCCCTTACTTCACGGAATTAACGTGAGGATCGAGGGGAAAATATATGAAAGAACTTTGTAAACTTCTATACCGCTGTGAGGTGCCTCTCTGCTCATTAGTTATGAGCGTGGGGACCCCTGGCCTTGGGGTCGTTTCCCCCAGGCCCTGGTCCCTGTCCAGGGCTCCGAGGGCCCTCCCCTGTCTGAACCCCAAAGACTTCTCTATTAGGTAGCAGGCCATCTGGCACTGACTCCCTCCAGGCCCAACTGCGATCAGTCAGTCAACAAATGCTATACCCCAGGCACTGTGCTAGACTTTTCTGTGGTTGTGGGACCCTGGAACCCCCATTCTCTCATCTGGCCTGATTCTTTTTGTCCTGTTTGATCTGATGGAAACACGTCCATTAACTGGGTGTTAAGATTGGCTCTGTCCTCAGGGGAAGCTTGGCCTCTTTATCTGTTGTTCTAAACCGGCATCTGGTTGCATTGTTCTGTGAGGCCATCTGGACCTAGCATGCTAGCAGCCCGCTGGTGCCAGTGGCAGATGCCATTATTCCGTCACAGAGCCCATCTATATCGTGTCAGCGCCTTTTTGCAGCCAAAATATGACCCCTGTCTCTTGTTGTTGCAAAGCTCTTCCTTCACTTTTGGGCTGACCACTAAAAATGATGCTCTGTGTGCAAGTGTCACTCCCGGCTTAAACTCCCGTGCAGAGCAGAGAGGATTGAGCGATTGTGAGCTCAATAAATGACCAAGTTCAAGTTCACTGGTCTGTCAGAAATGTGGATTACGTCCCATTTATGTGCTGGGCACAGGTGCACCCGTGAACCCTCCTCAGCTCCCTGTTAGGATGCCCCTTCGGGTCCCACCAAGCACAGACCTTCAGAAATCCTACCTCTACGAGTTTGCAGTGCGAATCTCACGCACGTTCAGTAGCGACAGTGGACTTGGCTCGCAAGAGGCAAAGGGCGGAGGCCCCGTCCCTGGTCCCGTAGGCTCCTGAGGGGTAAAGGCTGTCATACACGGCTTGGTGACGGTGAGGGGGCGGCCCTCTCCTGGACGCTGGGACAGTTTTGCCCTGACATCACTTCCTTCTCCACAGACACACCAACGGCGAAGATTAGGCCAGACCCTCCGCATCCCCGCGAGGGCCAGAAGCTGTTGCTTCACTGTGAGGGTCGCGGAAATCCCGTGTAAGAAGATCCACTTTCTTCCTGCCCCTGCCACACCTCTGTACCTCAGACTGTGATCTGCCCTTAGAGTGTCCCCGTCTCCCTCCTACCGTTGCTCCCCTGTCCAGCACCATCCATCCTCTGTTTCTCTTACAAAGCAGCAGAAAAGGTCACCCCCTGGCTGTCCCCGAGGTCCCCAGGGGCACCAAGCCACAGCCAGACACAAGTTAGAAAATCTCCTTCATCCTCAAATCGAACCCTCCCTCCGAACAGCTCGTGTCTGTGGCTCCTGTAACTTCTTGAGCTTTCGTCAAACTGTCCTTGACTTCCTTTGCCCAGTTATTGTTTTTGTTCCCCTTCTGTCCCCCCGGCCTGCTCTCCCCCTAACACGTGTGATTTCTCTGCCTCCACAGCCCCCAGCAGTACCTGTGGGAGAAGGAAGGCAGTGTGCCCCCGCTAAAGATGACCCAGGAGAGTGCCCTGATCTTCCCCTTCCTCAACAAGAGCGACAGCGGGACCTACGGCTGCACGGCCACCAGCAACATGGGCAGCTACAAGGCCTACTACACGCTCAACGTGAACGGTGAGCCCCCCTCCGTCCACCCCGCACTCTGCCTCTCCATCTCCTGAGAGCGCCCCTCGCCATACATGGGGCCAAGTGAGTGGACAGGAGCCTGCCATGGGAGGGCCTGGGCCTCGGTCTCTGGGTCCACTCTGGAATGTGTAATACGGGACAATCAACACAATAGCGGGCTCTGGTCTGCCTCTGGTTAGCACTGGCGGCCCACATGATGCCGTCATTGCACCCCTGCACTCCCCCTCCCCGCACCCCTACACCCACTCTGGCAGAGGCCCCAGAGTCTCTCCGGGGCAGCTGTGGGGGTTTCCCTGTCCAGCGGACTGCCTCCCCCGTGACCAGTATGGGAGGCGTGCCGCTGCACTCCTTCCTGCAGACCTTGGCCACAGCAGAGTGGGTCGAGGCAGAACACAAGAGATCCGCTTGTACTCGGCTGAGGCACAGGGCATTTCCTCCGACGCCCTGTCTTCCAGAGACGCTAGTGACGCTTCTTCTCTGAAGTTCTCCCCGAAGGTGTGACCACAAAACCCAGCTTCAGGAGGAGTGACAGGCTAGCACAGAGGTCCTTTTACTGGAGAGTTGGCAGAAGTCTGGAAGAACCCAATGGCAGTGGGGTCCCGCCAGGAAACCTCACAAGCCTTTCCTGAGAATAGGGGAGATCCGCTGTCGGGGGAACAGCAGGGACTCCCTTATTGGAAATGCCCGTTAAATCAGCGAGGTGATGGCAGTTGAGGCTCCCATAGATAAGAGACCTGAGACCTTGGGACGAGGATGTTTGTGTAGATGGGGTGATTCTGGCTCCATGGGCAGACCTCAGCATGTGGGAGCTGCCTCCGCACGACAGAGCTCTTGTAGGATGCCAGCAGCAAGGCTGAGGTCCAGTGTTGTCCCCCAGAGCTCCGGCAGCCAACTCTGATGGCACTGGCAGTGAGAGAAAGTTCTGGCGCCCCTGTGGTTGGTCTCCTGCTGGTCCCACCCCCACCAGCGGTCCGTCTGACATGCCTGCTTGGGTGCTGACACCTGGTGGTAGGAGGGGGTCCTGCATTTTCCTCCAGGAGGATCCTAAGCAGTCCTGACGCCACCAGCCTGGAAGGAAGAAATGGAGTTCTACCTAGAGACAGGGATCTGTAACTGATGGCCGTGGGAAGCTGTGTTTATCTAAGAGATTTCCACTTCCATAGCCCCTGGAACAATGATCCAGGATTATTATTATTATTTTTAATGTGGACCGTATCACCTACTGCTTGGGAGAAAGACGGGGGTAACCTCTCTCCTTTTCTTCCGCCTTAACACCCTCACACCCACCCCATCATGTCATGGAGCCCCAAGGCCCATCCTCTCCCTCCCTCCCAAGCAGAGCAGAAAAAAAAAAAAAAAACACCAAAAAAACCAGAGCGTAAATGTTTTCGTTTCAAATTAAGCGTAGACAGGCAAGGAACCAAAAAGCTGCCCAGTCAAGCCTGAGGAGACATGGTAGGAAAGACAAAATACATAAGGAGTCAGTGAGGCCTCAAGACTCAAGCAGAGTCTGTGGGAAAACAGTGGCTCTCCCATGGGTGGAGGAGTTATATCTACGGCTAATGCAATTTTGGACACATCCAGCCTATGCCCTGGGCCTGGGCACCGTCTCCTCAGATATTTGGGACTTGGACTAAGCTGGTGCTGTCCTTGGCACGCCTGTGGCCCAGCCTGTGCTCTGAGGATCTGTCCCCTGTAAATGCTGCAGTGGAGGGCGGTTTCTCTAATCTGATGGCGGAGACAGGGGCCACCGTGGGAGGAAAGCACTGGGGGCCATCCATGAAGGAAGGTCTCTTTGCCTTTCCCATAAACCTGTGGATGCTGGGATGTGAGGCTGGAGTCCCAGACCTCCCAGATGAGACATGCTGGAGGACTGGGATGTAGCTGGAACCCCAAACTTCTCCACAAAGAGGGAGCACTGGTCATTACACAGCATCGCCTTCTGTAAGGTGCTACCAGAGTTCCCAGTTCTTGGCTTTGTCCACCAGACAGACCTCCTCGATCTGGTCTCAGGGCAATAGGTGAACGGACTGGGAAGCCCCCCGCCAGAAGCCAGGTCTGGACATCAAGCAGGCAGGAGGGGAAGAGGGCATGATGACAGGGAAGGAATACTCTGATACCCGCTGAAAGTCGAAGCAAGAGAGAGAACGAGAAATGATGGAAATGTTAAAGCTACTTGGACCAAAGCTTCGGTGCCACGGACACAATTTAAAGGGTTGAGTGTGAGCAGATTTATCAGCTTATTCGTGAAGACATAATTTGTTTTATAATTACTGCGTTCCAGACAAGGGTACAAAATAAGGCTTATCCCCTCTGCCGTGTGACGCGCTCCATTCTCCTGATGTCGGCCCGTGTCCTGTGCTGTGTACGATACCCATGGCCGGAGAGGCTCTAAGACAAGGGCTCTTCCCAGGTCTGACTGTGTGCGTCCCCTCCCTGCAGACCCCAGCCCAGTGCCCTCGTCGTCCAGCACCTACCACGCCATCATTGGTGGGATCGTGGCTTTCATCGTCTTCCTGCTTCTCATCCTGCTTATCTTCCTGGGCCACTACTTGATCCGGCACAAAGGTCAGAGGCAGCAGGGGGCTGGGGGGCAGGCGGGGAGGCAGCAGGGGGCTGGGGGCAGGCCTTTGGAGACTCAGTGGCCCCTTGGAGTGTGAGAGGAGAAAGGAGGCCGCCAGCCCTGCGATGACTGAGCGCCACCAACCCCGCAGTAGAGCCCGATCCCTCGGTGATCTTCCCACTCAGCCACTGCTGCTCCCACGCCGCTCTGCCTCCAGGGTCTCCTGCTTGAAGGCAGAGACCAGCCCGAACTGCCGCTCTGTCCCATCCTGTCCTGCGCTTTCTTGCCTTCTCGTCTACCTGTCCTCTGATTCCGGGGCCCCTTGTCCCCACACCATCTCTTCCCGCCTCCCCTTATCCGTGCCCGCAGACCCTCCTCTCAGGCGCTCCCCTCTGCAACTGCTGTAGCCAGCAGCCCAGTGCTTGGGCGGACCCGGATCTCGGCTGCCTGCTGAGGGGCTGAGCTGCAGTTTCCCTGTCCCCATCTAGGGTGTGTGTGTGCACACGCGTGTCCTCACAGGTACACACATACACATGCACACATACACATACAGGTACACGTTCCACATGCAGGTGCACACACACACATATACACACAGGTGCACACAGGATGTGCACACATACATGATTATGCACACATGCAGACGCACACATACAGGTACACGTTCCACATGCAGATGCACACACACACATACACACAGGTACACACACACGTGCACACAGGATGTGCATATATACATGATTATGCACACATGTGCAGACACACACACATGCACACGTACACATACAGGTACACGTTCCACATGCAGGTGCACACACACACATATACACACAGGTACACACATACACATGCACACAGGATGTGCACACATACATGATTATGCACACATGCAGACGCACACATACAGGTACACGTTCCACATGCTGGTGCACACACACACGCATACACACAGGTACACACATACACATGCACACAGGATGTGCACACATACATGATTATGCACACATGCAGACACACACATACAGGCACACGTTCCACATGCAGGTGTACACACATGCACACAGGATGTGCACACATACATGCTTACGCACACATGTGCATACACACATGCACACATACACATACAGGTACACAATACACATGCGGGTGCACACACATACACACACATGCACACATACACAGGCACGCACGTGTACATACATGCGTACTCATATACACAGGTGCATGCACGCTTGAGCACACATGTGCAGACATGCGTGCACATGCATACACGCATACACACGTGCACACATATACTCGCGTGCACACGCATGCATGCAGGCACACATACACACGCACCTATACACATGTACACACACATACTCACATGCACACACGCATGTGTACATACGTACACGTACATGCACTAACACGCACGCTTTTTTGCCTGTATTATAAATGAGATTCTAATTAAGGTTAGCATTCATTAATTCGTGGGGGCGCGGTCAGGTGATGGATGTTGACAGCAAGATGCAAACTGGGTCGGGCGGGGAAGAAGGCTCTAGGAGCAGGTGCGGTGGGTGGGCGAGGCCGGGGCAGGGGGCTTCAGAGGTGTGGAAACTGCCTCTCCCCAGGAACCTACCTGACACACGAGGCCAAAGGCTCGGATGACGCCCCAGATGCGGACACAGCCATCATCAACGCAGAAGGCGGGCAGTCGGGCGGGGATGACAAGAAGGAGTATTTCATCTAGAGGCGCCCAGCCACCTCCTACGCCCCCAGGGGCCCCGCGGGGACTGCCGGGGCCATCGCCAACCTGGACTTGTACAGAGCGACCCCAGGGCCGCCCCTCCCGCTTGCTCCCCGGCCCCCCCACCCCCCTGTACAGAATGTCTGCTTTGGGTGCGGTTTTGTACTCGGTTTGGAATGGGGAGGGAGGAGGGCGGGGGGGAGGGAGGGTTGCCCTCAGCCCTTTCCGTGGCTTCTCTGCGTTTGGGTTATTATTATTTTTATAACAATCCCAAATCAAATCCGTCTCCAGGCTGGAGGGGCAGGGGCCCCGGGGTGAGGAAAGCTAAAGGCCCTGAGTGTTAGGAGGAGGGCGAAGGCGGAGGCGTAAGGACAGGGCTCTGAGCCGGGCTGGTGGGGGGGGGGGGTGCCCTCTCCAGCCCCGCGTCCTCCACCTGGCTTTCTCCAGGGAGGGGATGGGGAGGTGGTGGGCGGAAGCCGCAGGGGGCCCTCCCTCTGCTGGCCAGCCGCACACCCCCAGCTGGGGACAGGGAACCAGGCGCCGCCCCGTCGCCTCCCCCCTCCTCCACCACCGCGGGAGAGGGGCGAGCGGGGGGGGGGGGGGGGGGGGGGTCCCGAGGAGGCGTGACCTGCAGGTGGCAGGCAGCCAGGCAGGGACCCGGGCCTCGCCCCGGGGCGGATGCAGGCCCCCCGCGAGGAGGCGTGGGTCCTGGCAGAGGACCTCTCAGAGGCAGAGGAAGGATGGCAGAGACGGCGTGGACCCCTGGGCCCCCTCCACGGCCGGGGAAGCCGGGCCCCTCGGGGGCGGCGCAGAGGAAGGCTGTCCCCTCCCGGCTCCGGCAGCTGTGGGAGCGGCGCCGCTCCGGGCCCCTCGCGCTGACCCGAGCCCCGAGCCCCGACTGTCGCTCGGCAACCACTCCTCCGTGGCATCGCTCGGCAACCACTCCTCCCCGGCTTGTGCCGCCCGCACCCCTTCCCGTTCCCTCAGCAGCCAGGCAGACATAACAACAAAAATACTAAAAGGAGCTTCACTGCACTGAGCCGTTTCCTGCCCAGACGAGGGGAGTAATGTGAACTCTGCGGGTGTATGGTTGTCGTGTCTGTGCTTGTGTCTGTGTGTGTGCACGTGTGTGTGTGTGTGTGCGCGTGCGTGCGCGCGCGCGCGCGAAAGAGAGAGGGCCCCGGGGCAGGCGGGCAGGTGGGAGGCGGCAGGACGCGCGAAGGAAGGGCTTCGGGGGCAGGGGAGCCCTGGTCGGGCTGTGTCCCTCGCCTGGGCTGCCGCTGCATCCCCGCACGTCCCAGGCCACCCTCGGTGCCCGCCCGTCGCGGAGAGAACAGTCCCAGAATGTGTTTTGCTCGGCTGTCCCATCTCGCCTCTCCCTCAGACACGGAGCATCCAAACCCTGCCTCGGTTTCCCTTCTCGGAGCCATGGAGTCAGTGCCACAGCCTTTGCTATGCACGCCTCAGGCCTGTCCCCGGCACTGACCCTGGAATGGCCACGGTCACTTCTCTCCCCGCCCCGTGCGTAGTCGCTATACCCTGCTCAGCGGGCGCTGGGGCTGAAGCCCGTCTCCTTCCCATCTCCACCCCTGCCTTCGATTTTCTGTCTTCCTCTGTTGCCGTGGAGATGAGGTTGCGCGCCCTCCCTGTCCTGCTGGGGGCGCCCTGCCTCAGAGCCAGAGCCCCTTGGCCCCGCTCCCCGCTCCAGCACGTCCTCCCTGAGGCCTGCCCACATCCCCCTCAGTTCAGGTAACGCCCTCGCGAATCTTCCAGCCGCTGGTCAGGGCCCTCGGGCACCACAGGCACCCCCGCCCTCACAGCAGCAAGGCGGCCCAGGGCCCCAGGCCCGTGGGCTCCCTGTCTCCCAGCACCCGCTTTTGGGAAAATGACCTTTCCTCTTTGAGCTGAACCACTCTGTCCATATTACACAGAAGCCATATTTGTACGGGGGGGGGGGGGGGGGGGGAGGGGCCGTCGTGCTGTGTGTGTCTGTCTGTGGGGTGGGGGGACGGGAGCAGGGAGGGGATCGTGTATCTTTATAATCTTTCTAACTCTCCTGTGCTGATCTCAGAGGGGCCACCCTCAATATATCTGGATTATCCGTGTCGTCCGGCTGCCTCCTTCTTCCTGCCCTTGCCCCCGTGGGGATGTGTGCGTGTAAGGGCTTCTGCCGGTGTCCCCTGCACCTGCCGGGCCGCTCGCCCGAGGGCATCTCTGATGGAAACAACAGAACTCTCCAAGGGAGAGAAGGGTGTTCGCCCCCCTTGGGCTGGGTCCGTGCCTTCCAGAGTGTGCGGGGTGGGGCCCTGGACTGCTCCCCGCTGCCCTCTGCCCGGCGGTGCTGGAGGAGATGGAATCAGAGGCACCGTCAACCGCACTGCAGGAGAGACCCCCCCCCCCCAGCCCCCGCCAGAGTCACTGTCCAACCCCCTCACGTTGAACCTGAACTGAGCTGGCACCCTGGGGGGAATGGGGACCATCTGTGTGAGGGACCCCCCCCCCCACCGTGTGTCTTTGCTTCCCCCCTCTGGCCGCACGCACCCCAACATAGATGAGAAAGAGCTACCTGGTGAAACTGAGTGAAAACATCCCATGCTTTCTTGGAATGAAATAGTGTCACCTAACGGGCCCCTATCTCATCCTTCTGACTCCGGTGCTCCGTGACTCCCCCCTCCCAACGTCCGGGCCCGTCCCCACCCAAGAGAGAGTAAAATGCAGGGGTGGGGAACGAAACAGCAGAGAGCGTGAGAAGCGGCGGAGGGGAAGGGGCGGCGGAAGAACAGAGGCGTTGGCTCAGGGGGACGCGCCCGCAGAGCGAATGCTTTCCCTCCGCCAGCCCGAGAGCCGTCGAAGCCCCCAGCCCTGCGAGGAGCTTCACATTTGGTAGGACGCCAGCCCGGTGTAGCAGCTCCAGAGGCGTGACGGCCCCCCACAGAAGTATGAACAGAGATTACCCCATAGGCAGCATTTTAAAATCTGCCGTCCCATCCTCCCCCAGGGGCTGCTCTGACTCGTCACACTGTGTGTGGTGCTTGCATGGAGAATGCATTCACCGCGCCCACAGGTGGCCAGACACCCGGTCACTCCCCGAAGCAGCTTCATTGTGCAGCCTGGGCAACTGCCCCCCCAGCCCCTCCCCTACCCACACCGGACCGGCCAGGCGCCTGCCTGACACCCGGCGCTCAGATCCGTGCGCGCGGCACACAGCACGCAGCCACCCACACAGACAGGTGCACGGGCCCCTCAGGCCGCGAGCGCCCCCAGGATCCAACCCCAGGCCCCACTGACACGCCGCCCCCCCCCAACATGTCGCCCTGGATCCAGCTCAAGGGGATGGAGCGGCAGCGAGAGTCATCGACTGTCCTTTCCCTCCACTTTCCCCCAGCACGCCTCTTACCTCTGTCTTGCGCGTAACCCCTGGCCCTCTCTTCCTTCCTTGTGCCTCAAGGATCCGTCCTGGCTGGAAAGCCCCCTGGCTTCTCAGCCTCCCTCCCTTTCCACCTGTGGGAAAATACCCACCATCTGCTCGCCACCTTTTTCCTTTCCCGAGTGCAGGTCCCACTGGCGGAATCCAGCCTCAAAACAGGAAGCCCTGGGCTGGTGCCCCCCGCGGGCCTGAGGCCGAGACAGGCAATGGGCGTGGGGCAAAGGCTTCCTGACTTTCCCGCTCCCCCCCGCCGCCTGGCCCATGGCCCTGCCCAGAACCGATGGCCTTCATTAGTCCCTGGCACTTATCTTGGAGCCACAGTCACCGACAGGACGTCCCCGGCCCTTGCCTCTGCCTGCTCTGAGCTCAGCGGCACCATGGGGAACTGTCTGCAGCACCGGGTGAGTGTGGGGCCAGGCCCGCGGCCCCCCACCTCTTGGCCCATCGTCTTTCTGTCTGCCCCTCGGTGGTCTTCATACGCCTTTCCTTCTCTCCTCGTCTCTCACCCTCCCTCTTCTTCCTTCTTCTCCCTCCCACTCTGGTCTCCTGGGCCCCCCCCCCCCACCATCATCGTCCTCACTTCCAGCCGGGTCCCGGGCGCCCCGGCCCTGACGTCGTCCGACTCTTACGGTGCTCTCCGGTCCCCTCCCCTGCCCCTCCCTCCCAGGCTCCGGGGCTCCCTGTGCCGGCCTCTCCCACTGTCCCCCCTGCTTCCACTCCACCTGTCCCCCTCTCCCTGCCCTCATTCCCCCGGACTCTTCAGTGGGGTAAGCCGATGATCTGATTGTCCCCTTGGGGGATGCCCTCCAGGTGGCGGATGAGGACGCTACGAAGTTCACCTTGGGAGAAGATATCTGGGATGAGTTTAATGACTCCTACGACATGAACTACAACTACAGCATTGTGGAAGCCGCCGCCCCCTGCCGCTCCTGCCCCCTGCTCGACGACTCCTCTCTGCCCTTCTTCGTCCTCGCCAGCGTCCTGGGCATCCTTGCGGGGGGAGCCGTGCTCTTTGCGCTTCTCAGGCCTCTCTTCCGCTGGCGGGTCTGCCCTGAGCGGCCGGTCCTCGTACAGCTGGCCGTGGGCAGCACCCTCTTCAGTATCGTGGTGCCCATCCTGGCCCCGGGGCTCAACGGGGTGCAGAGCACGGCCCTGTGCCGCCTGGCACACTTGCTCTGGTACGGCTCAGCCTTTGCCCAGGCTCTGCTGATTGGGTGCCACGCCTGCCTGGGCCCCAAACTGGGTGTGGGCCACGTCGCGGGCATCACCCTGTGGCTCACTGTGGGACTCTGGGGGGCGGCTCTTCTCCTGGGGCTGCCCGTCACGCTGGCCAGTGACACCTCCCGTGGACTCTGCTCCCTGAGCTTCAACAAGAGCCCCAGGTTTCTGCCGCTTTTGCACGTGGTGGCCAGTCTTACCGCCTTCACCTTGTTGCCACTGGGCTTGTTAGGTACCAAGGCGCTGACGAAAGCGTGGGGCAGGTGGCCAGGTCCCTGCGTTAGTGTCCTGTGGGTCTGGTTTGTTTTCTGGTGGCCTCATGGGGTGGCTCTGGGCTTGGACTTTCTTGTGAGGTCCAAGTCCTTGGTACTGCCGACGTGTCTGGCCCAGCAGGCTCTGGACCTGCTCCTGCACCTGGCAGAGGCCCTGGCGATACTCCACGGTGTGGCCACGCCCCTGCTCCTGGCCCTGTTCTACCACCAGACCACCCGCACGCCCCTGCCCTCCCTGCCTCTCTCGGTAAGACGGCCTTCTCATCTGGACCCCCCGGGAGGCAAGTCCCAGCTCCCTTCGCACCTGTCAACCTGAATTAAAGTCTACGCTACTTTTACCGAGCTGCTGGTTTCTCGTTTTATCCGGGGACGCAGAGGAGAGGAAGGAGAATGGAGAGGGAGAGGGAGAGAGGGAGGGATTTCACACCAGACTTCCCGGCCAGCGTCTGTTTCTCTAGCTGGCCTGGGGAGAAAGTGTACAAACACCCTCAGGGCGCACAGATGTTCTCTCTAGAGGCTACTGCTATCTCAAAGGCAAGGAGAAGAGGCACCAGAGAACGAGGGGAGCCGCTACCCCTGAAAAAACTCGAAGAGATGGCTTAGCAGATGAGGAAGGAAGAGAAACTGTTGCGGAAGAGCAGGGATAGAGACCATAGGCCCCGGAGAGAGAAAAACGGAGAAGAGTGAAAGCGAGCCAAGAACGTGACTCCCCACCCTGGCTGGCTCGTCCCGCCTTCCTCTCCGCCTTCTATCCGACACCTGTTGGCTCTGCTTAGAGATCAGGGTGGTGGGCAAGGAGGAGAGAACATCCTGGGGGACCTCACTTAGTCCGGGAACATTCATTCGAGAGAATTCCCAAAGCCACTTCCCAGGAATCATCTCTCTGAAGTTTGTTTCTCGGCAGGACCCTAATCCCCGTGCGTGTGCGTGCGTGCGTGCGTGCGTGTGCTCACGTGGGTGTGCATCTGTCTCTATCTGTAGGGACCCATCCATGCTGGGTGCAGGCATGAGATACCACTCGTCCGCGTGCGGCTCGCCTGCCCATCAGTGTCCGCACCACCACCCACACCTGTGTGCCAGCTCTGACCTCTCTGAGACCCTTCCTTCCACTTTGTCCCCCTCTCCGTCCTGGTTTTCAGGACGTGGAATCAGGATTTATGACTCAGTCCTTGCCCAAATGAGTTTTCTTTCCCCCGGCTTCTGTGCTGAGTCTTTTCTGTGTGGGATGCGTAGCGGGAACGAAACATCAAGAAGTCCAGAAGGTTGAGACACTTCAAAGGGAGGGGCCTGATCTGACTCATCTTCTGCTGAGAATCCCCCAAATTTCCCTTTCAAACCCCGGCTCCTGAAATGAACCTTTCTCGTCCCACAAATCTTTCCCTCCACCTTCTACACCACACCCCGGTGCCCTGGGAGCCTCTTCCCCAGATACCACACCCCCCCCCCCCCCGGCTGCATGATCCTGACCCTGGGGGCTTTTTCCTCCAAGTTTGGGCCATGGTCGGAAGCCACTGGATAAGAGAACAACTTCTGCCACCAACAAATTCACCCTCTACCCAAGATGCCACACACAGAAACGAGTTTCTCCCTCCAACCCAATTCAAAGCTGGGGAAACTCGAGAGGGTACCTTCCCCACCTGTCTGAATCCGGATACCGCCTTTCGGCTTCCTAAAGACGCAGGCTAACCTGGTTTTCCCCTACACCGTTTCTGCTGGACTCTCCGGGCTCGGAGATAAATAGGAGAGTGCAGGAGAGGAGCAGGCGGGAGCTAGAACAGCCCAGGCAGGCGGCAGACAGGCTCCGGAATTTTCCTGGGTGGGTGCGTGACAAAGCCTCGAAATCCGCCCGCCCCCCACCCCGCGATCTCCTGTCTCCTAGCAACCACCGGGGTAGCTGCGGATTGGTACATCCTGAATGGAAAGGCGGGACTTAGGGCCGGTGGAGCCGCGGGAGGCGCGTTCTGAGACAGAAAGGAGAGACGAGAAAAATGCAGGAAAAGCAGAGAATTTACAAACCTAAATTATCATAAGGCCTCCAACCACCGGTCGTGAAGACGTCACAGGCTTTTCTCTCTTACCCCCTTTGCAGCGGCTCCTGGGGACCCGCCAGCCCTGCCCTCTCCCCATCTTACTGGACATCACCCAGCCCCTCGCGGGGCCCTGGATGCCAGGCTGACCTAGTTGAGAGGCAGGGGAGGGTGTTTGCCTTCGCTGAGCCTTCCAGGGTAATCTGATGCACGTGGAGGCTGTCTTTAAGCCCCCGGGGCTGTGCCCTCCAGCCCCGGCCGGGCCTCTAGACAGAAACCGCTCCTGCTGGGTCTGGCTGGAGAGAAACCCAGACAGGCCCCCCCTATCACATCTCTCACCAAGCAAAGGCGGAGGCAGAAGCCGGTGGCTGATAAGAGGTCTGGGAGGTTGGAGCGGCCTCCCCACACTTATCTCCGGCCCATCCCAACCCAGTCCCTCTGGGCGGCCCTTCCGGTACCGTGTACTGCCCTGGGATACGCCTTCCGTGAGCCTGATCCTGACCGTGGCCATTTCTTCAAGGCTCTCCTGGAGTCCTGCCACCCCAGGCCATTGGACCCACCTCATGCTGCCAACCTCCCCCAAACTGCTCTGAATGTGGCATCTTTTCAGCGACCCCTCAAGCATTCAGATCCTGTTTCCTTAGAACCCTTCAGAATTTAATCCTAGGGTTGGCAGGGACGTTAGCCGTGTATGAGTTACTGGGCCCCTGGGCTAAAGGAACAATCCTCTCAGAAATAGGGGAGCAGGAGGCAAGCTCTGGGAGCAGGCCAGGCCCTGGGGAGGATCCCTCCGCACTGCCTCAGGAAGGAACACTGAGGAACACTGAGGCCCACGGTTCATACATTCCGGGCTGGGGCCCCTCCCAGAGGACGTAGGAAACAGATACCTGACCTCACACCCTTTTTCCCAACCCCGAACCCCACAGCCCCATCATCATCATCGCCTTCCCCCAGGGGCGGCCCTCGGAGGAATTCTGATGGAAGACTTCCCTGGGATCTCAAACCCAATTCCTCGCCGGCTCTAATTGCCAGGGATTTGCATGAAAACCATCGCATGCTATCTATTCTGACAACAGCAGCCGCTGCTGTCTGGGCACAAGGAGAATCTCAGCTTTAATTAACAACAAAGCACCTTGCAGACCAATGTGACTGTTCAGGTTAATTAACAAGTCCAAGTCCTTCCAAATGGAACGCGCGCATCTTTGGGGTGATTTGGGCGGGAGGGCTGTGGGGCACGCAGGGGGCGGGGCCGGCTGAGAAAGGAGCTCCCCGCAAAAGTGGGTGTCGCCTCTGGGGCCTGGGGCCTACGTGGACAGAGGGGATCCCCAGGACACAGAGCCCCTTGCAAAACTGGTTTAGGGGAAGTGGGGGCACAGTTGTAGGGGATTTCAGCCGTCTGTGTGGAACACTTAGATTTCGGAGACCTTCTAGACACGTTTGTATAAACGAGAGGAAGAAGTCCTCACAATTCTTAAGCATGTCTCACTGGCCGCCCAGGTGTTTGGGAACTGGGTTTTGTAGCATGAGAGCCCCAACTGTCCCAACGCCGACATGTCTCTCCACGTTTGTTTTTGTTTGTACCGTATTTGGGGGGCACTTAATGTTGCCTACTACTCCCGAAGATTCCCAGAGAATGTTCTGAGCCCTGCAAACTGCGTCTTTCTGAAGGGCCCGCGGCTTGTCTTCTCCCTCGAAGTCGGGTGTTACTAGTGTTTGGGGAAGAGGGAATCATAGGTCTCTTGGGAAATCTGATGAAAGTTCCCAAATCTCTCTTTGGGACAACAGAATATTACATCCACAGTTTGGCATGGAGTCCTTCCCCATTGCCCGTGGAGTTTAACTCTGGGCTTTCACACGAGCACGACTTCTGTGATGGATTGTGGCTTCACCTCCCCCTTGCTCCCCAAGCTTGAGGCCCAGTGACCTAAAGAATGTTCTGTTCCTTGGATGGGCAAATCCCATTTCTATTCTGGCCTTTGCACACGACATCCCTTCTGCCTGGACTGTTCCCTGTGCACTTTATGGAACTCGTCCCTTCTCATCCCTGGGGTCTCAATGCAAATATCTCCTCTTCCCAGACTGACCTTTCCTGACATGCAGTGTGATGTAGCCCCACCGCCACCCCCACACACCCAATTATTCTCCACCAGTTCGCCAGGAGGTTTCCAATGTGTATGCGTCATACACTGTGCATGTCCCTTTTCTTCATTTGTTTGCTACCACTTTACTGCTGATCTGCACCCCCCCCCCCATCCCCACCACCACAAAAAAGCAAGTATCAAGAGTACGGGAGCTTTTTCTCTTGTGACTGGAACATAGAGCTCAGCAAATGTGTGCTAAATATGTGAATGAATTAATTTCATATGAATCAAGTGTGGACTTCCACCCTGGAGGGTTTCCAAGCTCCTAGGAAAGAGGAGCAAGTAAACAGCCCCAGAGCACCCAGCTCCTCTCCAGAAGCCCCCCCCCCCCAGGGTATCTCTCCGGGCCTCCAAGGGCTACACGTGGCCAGGGTTGGGGGCTGAAGAGACTGGGGGACTGTCGCACAAGATTTCTGGCCTGGGAACCTGTTTTCTCTGTCAACTTTGGGCCAGTGGCAGCCAGGGGACTCACCACAGTCCCTGAACCTCAGGTTGGAGTGATGCTTGTTTTCCTTCGGGACAGTGCAGCTTTGGACAGCAGGGGCGAGCCAGGAGGACTGCCATCCTTCATATTTACCTAAGGAAAAGGGAGTCCCCAGAGAGGCCCCCAAGTTCAAGGAGACTGTCTTCCACTGGCTCAGAATCAAATTTGGAGCCTGGCCACCTCTTCAGATTTGATCACACTCAGGGAGGGAACCCACACTTTTTGTGGGCCTCAGAGACATTTTGGCCTCCCTGCCATTTGTTCCTTATCATTCCTTCTCCTCAGCTTCAGTTCCAGCCCAGCTCCCCCCACCCCCATTCCCTTCCCGACCTCTGAACTCTGGCTCCTTCTCTCACCTCCGATAGCCCCACCCCCACCCACTGTGGCAATTCATTTTCTTGAAACTCTGGGCATTTAGTCAGGTTAACCCTTTAAGGCACTTAGGGGTGTGTAACTCATTTCATTTCAAAGATGTATTTTTTTCAACGTTTTATTTATTTTTGAGAGAGAGAGAAAAAGAGAGAGACAGAGTGTGGGCAGAGGAGGGGCAGAGAATGAGGGAGACACAGAATCCAAAGCAGACTCCAGGCTCCGAGCTGTCAGCACAGAGCCTGACATGGGGCTTGAACCCACTAACCATGAGGTCATGACCTGAGCCGAAGCTGGACGCTTAACCGACTGAGCCACCCAGGCGCCCCTAAAGGATGTATCATTGAGTGCCTACTAAGTTCAGGACCCTGGGACAGGTACCAGCAGACATAGAAATGACTCACACAGCTCTAGACATCCACATCTCCCTGGACCCATCTGGTCCCTTCCTGTCCCCTTCCTTCCTTGGTTCTCAGGATTTCCCAGCCCTCTCCTTAATAATCTTAATGGACACACAGAAACCCCACGAGACCTTGGTCACCTTGATTGCTCAGTCCAGGCTTCTATTTCACAACTAAAGACCCTTAACAAATCTCAAAGCCCCTCATCAGCTCGTGGTCCTGCCTCACTGTCACAGCCAGGAATGCTCTTTATGTACAGATGCAGAGAAGATACAAGAATGAAGGGCATTTTCCCCTTATATGCCCAGGGTGGGGGGGGGGCGGTGGATTGTGGATGGGCAATTACCCAGAGGGGAGGGAACGGGTATGGAGCGGCGGGGGAAGAGAGTGTTTTACAAATCAGTTGCCCTTTCCTGTCAGTGACCTGACGAAGGGGTGAGGAAGAGTGGAAGGTCTGTGCTTGCAGCCCGGAGGCTCCAAAGGCCTTCTCGTGTGCCTCCTCCCTACATCCACTCTTTTGCTCTCCGGGATGGAGCCACACACCCCACGTTCCTGACTGACTGACAGAGGGAGATCCCTGGCAGTGTCGGGAGCACAAGTGGGTTGGAGGGGGGAGGCCACTGGGGTAGCAAAAACTGCAGAGATTAAACACAATTTAATAGAAATTAAGGCAAAACTGCGTTTTAAAAAAATCACTTGCACAAAAACAGGATGTAAGAGACCTGACTCAACAGAAGTTCTTATCTATTAAAAAAAAAAAAAAAAACCTTGCAGGTTTCCTTGGCCACAGGCTTGAGATGATTCAATAGTGTGTGTGGCGGCCAAAAAGCGAATGAGACTCAAGCTGCACTGAGAACCGCAACGTACGGGACAAGGCAGGGCACCCCTACGCGCCTTCCTGCCCTGCCCAGGCCAGCTTTGCAATGGAGGGCTCAACTCTGGGGGCCACGCTAACAAATCAGAGCTCTTTAAAGGGGCGTGGGGACGCCTGGGTGGCTCAGTGCATTAAGCGTCCGACTCTTGGTTTCAGCCCGGGTCGTGATCTCGCGCTTGGTGGGTTCAAGTGCCGCGTCAGGCTCTGTGCTGGTGGGCTCACTGGTGGTGAGCCTGCTTGGGATCCTCTCTCTCTTCCTCTCTCTCAAAATAAATAAATAAACTTTAAAAATAAAGGGGAGTGGATAAAATGACAGCAATGTGGAGACAAGGCTACTTCTCCACGGAGGGGCTGAAGGAGCAGGGGAGGTGGGTGGGACCCCCAACTCTGGGAAAATGTCGAAAACACACAGCTACCTTCACGTAACCGGATGGCTGTCCTGCGAGAGGAGCTTGAGGTCAGAGTGCAACTGCAGATGTAGAACTGGGAACACCGGACGGGGAGAAGTAACCCAGACTGCTTTTGACTGAATGTTAAGAAAGGTTTTCCACAAGCGATGACAGCTTACAGGGGTCGGCTGTGGCATTCCTATTATTGTAAATAATGCACACACACACACACACACACAGAGAACTCTGCACCGCTCTGTGCTCGTGTTACAGGGGTGAACATATCCGAGCTCGGCTTTGCCCTTGTGGGGTCTGGAGACAAATGGGAGAGGTAGAGATTATGCACCTACACACACACAGATACATCGTGCATGCCGTTCAGTGCTGTTACAGGAAGACAGAGCCGCTCCCCTGTGAGAGTAAGAGGACAGATCTGATTTGAGTTATGAGCTCACAGTTCCAGAAAGGATTCGAGCTGAGGCCGAACAGGAACGAATCCTCAGACATAGTGGAGGGGTGTCCCATGCACTGGGACAGAGCCAGAACCAGTGCAGCAGCTTTCCTCCAAATGGACAGGGCAACAGGGCTGTCTGGGGAGAGGCGTTCAGTAGTCCTTGACTCGATTCGAGATATTCTGAACCAGAATATTTGGTAGCAGAAGACTCTGTGAGAATCCGTGATGATAGGTTAAATGAGAGAGCTAGACCAGAATGCCTCTTCTTTGATGCCGGTGGCTGTGTTCCCCCCTGGTGATGATTTTAATCTCTTTGCTTGGATCCTTGAATTAAAATCCCCTGGCTCAGAGCTGGGATACTTTGGTCTCTTGCAAACCTGGTCTGTAGAACAATGAAGGGATTCTTAGCCAGATATGCGCCTGACCTGAATCTTTCCAAGCGGTGGGCACCATTCCAAGCACTGATTGCTGCAAAAAAACAAAAACAAAAAACAAAAAACAAAAAACAAAACAAAAAACCCAAAAACAAAAAAAACCTGTAGCTGGTGCCTGGGGTCCCTCTAGTGGTCAGAAGTTGCCACTTCGGCTGCCCTTTCTCTCCAGACCCTGATTTGGCCCTGAATTCTTAGATGGTATCTGCTCTATAAGATCTAAGGGGCACTTTGAAAGGAAAGCAGAGAAGTTGAAATACAGATTTTAGAAAGCTCTTCCCTAGAATTGGCACTAAGCAATAGAGCTAAGAACAAAGTAGAACTTAGAACTAAGGAAGTGCTTACCAATTACTTGCCCCCCGCCCCTTGCCGTGTTTGGATGGTCTTTTTTTTTCTTTTTTTTTTTTAAGTTTATTCAGGGGCGCCTGGGTGGCTCAGTCGGTTAAGCCTCCAACCTCAGCTCAGGTCATGATCTCACAGTTCATGAGTTCCAGCCCCGCGTCAGCTCTGTGCTGACAGCTCAGAGCCTGGAGCCTGCTTTGGATTGTGTCTCCCTCTCTCTCTGCCCCTCTCCTGCTCGCATGCTCTCTCTCTCAATCTCTCTCTCTCTCTCTCAAAAATAAATAAATATTTTTAAAAAATTAATAAAATAAAATAAAGCTTATTTATTTATTTTGAGAGAGAGAGAGCACAAGCAGAAGAGGGACAAAGATAGAATCCCAAGCAGGCTCCACACTGTCAGCGCAGAGCCCAATGCCCAGTTTGAACTCCGCGAACAGTGAGAGCATGACCTGAGCTGAAGTCAAGAGCCAGACGCTTAATAGACTGAGCCATCCAGATGCTCCTGGATGATCTTAATTTAGGTACCTCCTGCTAACCAGAGTAGACAGCTCCACAGGACGCCCAGCCATCGGCCAGGGACTCCAAGGTCGTCTCTGTTCCCTGAGGGAGTACACGCGGTATGTGTATGAGGACTGGGCGTTTGGACAGAGCACTGGGTGGAGCTGGGACAGCGGGGTCGTGGCGTTCTGAGCTCAGCCGCTCGGCTTTCTGAGCCTCCGTGTTCCCACTTGAGAAGAAGCAGGTAAGGGCGCCAGCCCTGCCTGGCTCACAGATCCGACTTCGAGATTCAACGAACTGACAGATGCGGAAGCTGTAAAATGAGCCACGGCGGGGAGAAGAGCGCCACGATTAGCATTAAAGGAGAGTCTGTCCCCGCAGGCAGCTGGCAAAGTGTCCACGCCTTCTGGGCCGTCCACTCCCCCCACGTGTAAATTCCGGCAAAGGCAGTGATGCGCCAGCTCCGCGGACGGGCGTCCTCCCTCCAGCTCCGTTCCTGTGTCTCCACTCAGCCCTGGGACCCAAAGGCTAAGGGAATGTGCCGGAGACAGCGTAACAGGGAGCTCCAAGGAAGCGCTCCTTTGAAAGAGGCTGGCCCGGGGAGGGTGACAATGGGGGCTGGTGCAGGCATTTTGAACTGGCTTTGGCCGCAATACAGGATTATTTAGGGCGGAGCCTAAAATGTTCTCGGACCACCAAAGAGCACCGACGCTCCGCCATGCTGTTTGTGGTACTGAACCTCGCCCCAGGGACCCTAAAACGACCATACTCCAGCTCTTTTCACAGGGCCACCTAGGGTGTTGGTCCCTTGGAAGACGGCGGCGAGCCTCGGAGGCTCCTTGTGGCGGGAGGCGGAGTGGTGGGGAGAACTTGTCTGCTCGGCAGGCAGGCACCGAGCTTCCCCCAGCCGTTTGGGGACAAATTAACGTCACATAGTCTACACCCTTGCCACTCAAAATATGGGCTACGGATCACAGTACTGGGATGCCCTGGGAGCTCACAGGAAATACAGACTCTCAGGCCCCACCCCAGACCTGCTGCTTCATCAGAAACAGCACTTCAGGGGAGCCTGGGTGGCTCAGTCGGTTGAGCGTCCGACTTCGGCTCAGGTCACGATCTCACAATCTGTGGGTTCGAGCCCCGCGTCGGGCTCTGTGCTGACAGCTCAGAGCCTGGAGCCTGTTTCCGATTCTGTGTCTCCCTCTCTCTCTGCCCCTCCCCTGTTCATACTCTCTCTTTGTCTCAAAAATAAATAAATGTTAAAAAAAAAAATTAAAAAAAAAAAAGAAACAGCACTTTGTTTTAATATATTTTTTCAATGTTTATTTATTTTTGAGAGAGAGGGAGACAGAGCATGAACAGGGGAGGGGCAGAGAGAGAGGGAGACACAGAATCGGAAGCAGGCTCCAGGCTCTGAGCTGTCAGCACAGAGCCCGACGCGGGGCTCGAACCCACGAACCGTGAGATCGTGACCTGAGCTGGAGTCAGACGCTTAACTGAGCCACCCAGGAGCCCCATGCACTTTATTTTTTTTAAGCTTATTTATTTATTTTAAGAGTGAGAAGAGGAGGGGCAGAGAGAGGGGGAGAGAGAATCCCAAGCAGGTTCCACGCTGTCAGCGCAGAGCCCGATGTGGGGCTTGAACTCACAAACAGCGAGATCACGACCTGAGCCGAAATCAAGAGTCGGATGCTTACCCGACTGAGCCCCCCAGGTGCCCCCAGGAACTGCACTTTAACAGGATCCCAGGAATTCACTTGAGCACTGAAGCCTGAGAGGCACTGCACAGTCTGGTGGGTACCCACCCCGGCATTCATCCAGGGCCTCCACCAGCACCCCGCCCCCAGCAGATAAGGCCTGGCTTCCTGAACCTTTCCCTTCTCCAGTCTCCTTGCCTTCCAGACTCGACTTCAACATTCAGGGCTCACCATGCATGGGGGGGGGCGTGGGTTCCCATGCTTTAGATAAACTGAGAAAAAAACCCAAAACACCACATTCCCGTTCCTTCCCTGGTCCCCTCAGCCCCAGGGGCATAGACCTTCCTACAGTCTTCTCCCCCAGGGCACAAGCCTGAGGGCAGGGTGATGGGGAACACAACCTTTCTCCCTTTCTGTCCTTCTCTTGCTCCGGCGGAGCGGGGTCCCTAGGAAGGCGGCTGTGGGAAACGGTCAGGAGGTCAGGTGAGAGGCGAACGCAGGACCAGGCACGACTGAGTGTCCAGGGCTTGCCCCGAGCCACAGGAAGGAAACGCATCTCTCCCTCTAGGTAGCAAAGAGATCTCGGAGCAGCACAGGGTACAAGGGTCTCACGCTGTGCACGACACACACGAGGCAGGCGGGCACACTCACGTGCGCGCGTGTGTGTGCACAGCCGCACGCAGCGTCCAGCTTCTAGACCCTGTGTCCGGGCCCCGGGTCCTTTACGCAGAGGCCATGCCGCCTTCTTCCCAAGGGCCAGGCCTTGGCTGCGTTTGGTGGCCCAGACCCAACCCCGGCAGCCCGTCTCAGGGCCGCAGGAGGCGACCCCGCCCTGTGGTCCGAGTGTGGGTGGGGGCTGCGGGAAGGCCTCATAGCCCACTCTCTGCTACCCATCCCCCCCTCCACAGATTCCTGAAATGCCTGCCATTAGACATCTGCCTCTCGTTGGCAAACATTGCCCTCGCCCTGTGCTCCTCTTTTAATACAGAATTCCTCTAAGAGGGGCCATGAATTAAATACCAGACCGTAAGTGCAAGTTCATTTATCAGAGATATTGCTGCAAGGACATCAAGGGTCACAGAAGACAACCAGGCAGCTGAGGAGGAACAAGGAATCAAGTGGAAAAAGGAGCAGAGACGGGAGGCGGGGGGAGGGCAAGCCAGCCTTTCCCTGCCTCTCTGTGCCGAGGAGTAGTTGTTGGCTGGGATGGCACAGATTCACTTCTCTGGGGCGAGAGGGGAGCCAGAATTTCCAGCCCCCCGACGGGCCCCTCAGGCTCCAGCCTGGCTCACCCGGAGACAACGCCACCTGCAGCCAGAAAGATTCTGAAAACGTGCCGGTCTGTCCACGCCGATCCTCTGAGAGTCACTGGCTTCCCATCATCCCAGAGTAGCATGGCGCATAAGGCGCTCCCTACCTTCCCCTGAACCTGCCTCTCCAGCCGTGCCGATCCCGCTCAGTTCCAGACGCGATGCGCGACAAGATGCTCCCCAAAGCAAGCCGCCTTCTGTCAGGCCTCCGTCCCTTTGCCTGGGGCGGCTCCGCTGGGCTAGGATGTTCTCGGCACCTGCCCTTCGTCTGGCCGAGGCTTACTCGTTCTCCCAGACTTGGCGCGGGTGTCCCCTCAGCTGCAGGCATCCCCTGTGTCTCTACTGGGCCGGGTTGCTGAGTTAGAAACACCTGCTCTGTGCCCTCAAAGCATCTTGGGCACAATAGTCGTCGCCCTTGTTATTCTACCTCTGTCCTTGCGTGTCTGGGCTAGATGTCTTAAGGAGCCCAGGGCTTCCTTATCTTTCGGTTGCTAGAACCTAGCCCAGAGCTGGGCACAGAGTTTGCACTTGAAACGTCTGTTGGGCCTATTAACGCACGTATGCAGGACAGAGGTCGAGTACCAAAAGGGAAAAGACGGGGCCCTGTAATCAGAAACGAGGCACTTTGTCCAAGTATGAATTGCTAGGATCCAGCAAAGTCTAAGACTTGAACCCAGGCCTGTGTTCCAGAATGACTTCGAAGTGTGCTCTCCCTTCCCTGGCATCCAGCTGGCGGTGAGTCATAGCCGCTCAGCCTCGTGGCTATATTTTCCATCAGAGATTCCAGACATTCAGATCTGAGCTTCTGGGCGGGACCTAGAAGCGAATCGGGCTCGGCCCTCTTGTTTCCCAGCTGGTGGCTGAGCCTCAGGGATGTGGGGGCTTCCCCGGTCCTTGGGTCCTTGTGACCCTCCAGGAATGGGACGGGACCATCGTGTTACCGCCTCACAGGCTGGGCTGGGGATGAGGAAGGGGACAGGGAACACAGAGCCCACCTTGTCCAGGTCAGATCCAGCTGAATCAAAGCAACAGATATTTGTTGCACATGAGGCCGCCCCCCAAACTGCAGCTACAGCGGCGGGGGTGGGGGGAGGTGGCCGGCAGCACGAAGATGTTTCTCCAGCCACCCCCTCAGCCCGCAGGGAGAACTGGACGGAATCCAACTCTTGGAGCCCACTGCCTTCTGGCCTCGCCGCAGGGGCCACATCCAGATGGAGAAAGTAGTTAGGAGGGTCGCACATTTACATACATTTGCATGTGTTTGCATAGCCACACCAGAACATGCGGTTCATTCGCAGGCAATTTTCAAGTAGATGTGATTACTGTCACCTTCAGGTTGTCACGGAGACACTTTGCTCTTCTCTCCTGCCTTCTCACCCGCAGCCCACAGGCCCCGAGCCCCGACTCTGCATGCGTGTGTGCGAGTGTCCTGTGGTGTGCAGGGCAGTGTGGCAGCAGCCAGGAGTGGGTGGCGAGAGAGGGGAGGCGAGGGCAGCTCCGTCACGTCTGCGGGGCTCACACCAAGTGACAACCTCGCCGCGGGGACGCTCGGCCCCTGTTGCTGTAGCAGCGCAATACTTCAGCCCCCTGGGCACGCAGGACAGTGGCCAGGGATGCTCACTGTGTGCGCAGAAGCTGGGCAGTCAAGCCCAGGGCGTCAGTCCCCCAGAATCTTGCCCGCCCACTTTCTCAGAACTGGTTTTTCCTGTCGTTTGGCTCACGTTACACTACTACCCCCCCCCCCACCACTTTTAATGGTGCCAAGGCTCCAAGAGACCCGGGGGGGTGGGGTGGGGGAGCCCGTTTGGTCTTTCAGGCTGTAAAACCCTTGGCAGGCCTGGCTGGGTGGATGGAGAACACAGGAAAAGAAAGGGCAGGCTGGGCCCTCGCTGTGCTCCCTGGCACCGAGAGGAGTCTGAGAAGCAATAAAACATCAGGACTTTTCTTCTTTGGGTTGTTGAGTCAGAGAAAAGACCGAGTTTGCTGCTGAATCCGGTGAGTCTGAAGACTCGGCATGTAAATTAAACGCGAGCACTGTTCTACCGATTCCATAGATGCATCACTCTCCCGTGCAAATTTGCTGATCAACCGATCGACAAATATCTTCCGGGTGTCTTCCGTTAAGTCCCGAGCTCCCTGGCTGACCCAGAGCGGGGGTTCAATGAATACTTTGCTGATTCTGTTGATCGCGGCGGACGCACCACACTAATGGGTACCATGGGACTCAGAAATCGACGACATACAGACCCTGCCGTCCAGGAACTTGGGGTCTACAGAAACACTTGGGGTATCGTGTGAGTATTCAACAATGGAAGGGGTCCAATCCAGTCGCTGACGGTACAGTTCCTGAAGGCAGAGACCAAAGCAGGATTCCCAATGGCGTGACCTGGGACAAGCCCCAGAGCGTCTCCAAGTCTCCATTTCCCGTGAAAGCAGACTAGCGGGTACCTGTCACAGAGGGTTATTTGGAGGAGTAGACTGGTTGGCATGTAAAGGACTTAACGTGTCGCTTGGCACCGAGTGCACTTTCTAGACGTTTGATGAAACGGAAGAAAGGCGTAATTAGGTGCCGACAAAAGCGATTTGCAGTTGGGCCATTTTTAGAATTAGAAAGAACCTTAAAAACCCCCGAAGCCAGTGTTTCCCAAATAACGGTCTATGGATTCTTGCCAGTCTGTGACACAATTTTTACCAGTCTGTGGTCAAGCGTAAAAGCAAAAGGCAACGTCGTAGCCGACGGTCTTCCGTTGGCGTTGTTTTCTTCTATCCGTGGGCTGATGCCGGGCAGAGGGTAGGGTTGTTCCTCCCACATCAGCCCTCCGTGTACTATCATTGTTGCTGTTAGCGTTCTCTTCAGGGCGTGTAAATCCGAAAGCCGTTGCCCATCAGACCAGCCTGGAAGCAGGAGGGTGAAGGCACACGACGGTGCCTCCGCTGCCCCTGAACATTCCCAGCGTCAGGCGCTGCGTCTGCTGGGACGTCCCGGCCCTGAGCAGAGCCGCCAGGACACGTCTACCTCCTCGTCCGCACCACCGCCCCTCCGATGGTTGAAACAGCAGAGCCCACGGTTCAACTCCGTTCCGGGTCTGGAAGCATGCTGGGTTCTTCCTCCAAACTTCTGTTGGAGAAGCTGGGAGCATCTACTGAGGAACGATGTCATGGGGACCGAGGAAGGTGACCCGTGTGGGGGCGTGAAGTGCCACGTGAGTGGCAGTAGCTACGGGGGGGGGGGGGCCTGGCGGCCATCGGGAGACCTTCACACGGCGTCCACCGAAGAGTGGGCCATCCATCAGCTTTTACCCTTCTGGACGTGGATGGAATAATGGTGGTGAACGCTTCCTGCAAAATTTCATACCCAGAACGGAGCCTGAGGTAACCAACCACGTGGAGTAAAGCGAGACAACAGCAGCACAGGGCAGTCTTCGGGATCTTGCCTTCTGTGTTCTGTGACCTCCCTCTTTGCGCCTCCCGAGGGGGGCACTTCGATGCTGTAACCACAGCACGAGTGGGTCTGGTTTCCTTTCTGGCCAACTAACATCCCCAGAATCCTCGGACAGCTATTCTTTTGGAGGAACCGGAAGCTTTTCTTTTTCCCCCTTTTTACTCTGGCTTCAATGTTATGGCACGGTTTCATCTACCTTCTCCAACTTAAAAATCTTTCGCTTTGCAGAAAATGGCAACAAAATAAGCATGCAACAGGACGGCCTTTCCTCTGACGTCTGTTCCCACTGTATCACCTCCATTAAGACCATTTTTTTTCCCTTTTTTACCCCAGTACGTGGAATATCCCCTTTCAAAGCCATACGAAATTACTCCTTTGCCAAAGACCTACGCATCTGGTCCGTTTGCCTGCCCACAGCGTCCTGAGAAATGCCGTGGAACAGAAGCAGCAAGAGCGAACCCTTGCTCGGGTTGTCATCCCAGCTCTGCTCCGTCTTGGTGTTTGACCTTGGGCCAGGGACTTAACCGCTTTGTTCCTTAGATTCTTCACCTGTGAAAACGAGATAAAAGCGACACCTACTTCATCCATCAGGTGCTTCTGAGGAATCGGTGAGTTAATACACGTAAAGTGCTGAGAACAGCACACAGGAAATCCTCAACAAATATTGGGCATTAATGTTCTTCCTGCCCTTACAGACCATGTGAACGTGTGGCTTTGTTAGGCGTTAGGCTTTCCTTCTTACATCTTTTGTGCAGGTCTGTATTCAATCTGAGCTCATCAAAGAGCTCTTTATGAGGCCCCGTGGGTTTTGTTAGCTGCCTTCTCCCTTTTTTATCAGGATGACTCATGATTATTTTATTTGAATTTCATGCCTTAGGAGTGCCCATCCCATTAACGAACGGAGCTCCGTTACAATTTTGCGTCACAGGTCACAAGATCATAATCCTTTGCTCTGAACTTTTAGAAATCTGCTCTCCTGGTGTCTGGGGTACGCTGATCTGAATATTTTAATTAATTTATTCATCCATTGCCTGTTTCCCAAAACGAATTGAGGTGGTTGCCATATTTTACCGTAAGAGGCCATCCTTCCACTTATTATTAGTTCTTGGAAATGCCAGTCACTTTCTTCCCAGTTTCCTGTAGCAGGCGCATCGTTATCCACATCTTCCTTACTGGTCATAATTAAGTCCTGAGTACCCGTTCCCCCTCATTGCTTTTTCTAACTAAAGAGAGATGGAATTATCAGCAGGGCAAGGCAAGGATTCGTCAGATGTTCTGCATGAGACTTTCAGCAGATGTCCTGCTCGTCGAAGTCCCTCATCACCCCTAGATCTTGCCTCTCTGCCAAATTTTTGCCATTCGGAGAAAAGGGATTAGAGCGATATCTATATGCCAATTGCACATGCACCTGCCTCTCTCCTCTGTCAGAATGGAAGTTCCCGACAGGCTCCCTTTTCTTAACCAAACTCCATGCATTCTTTACACACGGCTAGACTTATTTATTTATTTTGTTAAATCGATTCTTTTCTAGACCTTAGGATTTTGCCTCGACGTGGAGCTGCTCTGAAAGGAGCATCTGTTAAACACCCCTTTGGGGTCCGACCCTGCTCTGTGCGTCAGAGTACTTCCCGCCCCTCCACAGCGTGGACCTCATCTGGAACCCTGGAGAGAATGCAAAACACCTGGGCTCCTGCTGAACTTACATAAGCCCGGCTCACTGACGCTGGGTCATCACAGATGGCCGTTCAGCTGATCTGAGCTATTAGTTGGTGGTCAGCTAGATATATTTCTGTGTGTCCCCCATCTGCGGAGGAATTCTGGGCGTGTCATCTACCCCTCCTATCGGGAAGGGTCATTATTTAGAGTAGCGATGATTCTGGACGTTAAACGGGGTGGAAGACCGTTGAGGGCAGGGGCCCAGCGCTCTCCTGAATCCCAGGTATCAGAGGAGGTCAGTAGACTGCAGTGACACAACAACAAGCATTCATTGAATGTCTGCCATGTGTCGGGTGCTGTTGTTGGGGCAAAGAACACCGAAGTGAACGAGGCACAGCCCCTGCTCTCAAAAACTCATAGGCACATTAACAGGCCCTGCAATACAGCGTGGTGAGTGCAGGCACGGGGCTGTGCCAACCACAGGGCACAGAGGAGAGCTGCCCACCCCCCCAGCGGGGGTTGGGGAGGGGGATGGGGAGGCTGCTAGTCAGCGGCGCTTCTGGTCAGTGGTGACGCAGAACGAAGTCTTCAAGCTCAGCGAAATGCCCTGTTGTAGATAAGTGTCGTCAACTCCTGTTTAACTAGAGAGCTAGCACTGTGGCACAAAACTCACCGCGTCTTCCCCTCCTTGGGAAAATGATCAATCTTTGGGTTTAAAGGCTGGACAGGAGAAATTGCCCAGGAGCTGTGGGTGGCCCAGACCATAACCTCCTTAATAGGCTTTTAGGCAAATGTATGGGCCCTGACGGGCCAACAGCCCTCTGCGTAAGGAGCGTGGAATCAGTCCTGGAGACGTGGAAAAGGCAGGAGGGCCTGAGGGAGGCATGAGAGAGAGAAGTGTCAGGGCCCCGAGTCCCTGAGAAAGCAGTTTATAGATCCGGGATACGGGGCCAGGAGAGGCCAGGGCTGGGGGACAAAAGTGCAGGCCGCCTAGAAGCAGCACCTATGCTAGAGAACCATTCCAGCAGGTCCTGCTCGGGTCAATCCTCCCGAAGGTCGGTGAGCCAGACCGCATCTGGAACCTCGACCATTCTTGTCATCTGGGGACGCAGAGTCACTGCATGCAATCTGGCCTCTGCCCCTGGCATGCCATCACAATATTTCGGTCAATGCAATGGATTCAGTAATATTGCAGATTCTCTAATTTGACTCACCCAGCAAATGCCTCTGGTCACCTAAAAAAGTCACGGAAGGATTGCTTTCACTCTTCCTCTATGACCACCCCTGGGGTAAGGAGCTCAAGACCCTGTACTTGGGATGGACTGAAGGAACCTGGAGGCAGAGCAAAGTGGACCTCTGTTACCAAGGGCAGACAGGCACTGGCCAGGTGAGGGCGAGCTGCTCTGGGCCGAGGGGGGCATGCAGGACCTCGCGGTCTGAGCACAGTGTGGCCAGCAGATGTGCACTGCGGTGGCACAAGGTGACAGGCAGGAGACGGGAGGAAGGGAGGAGTCAGATCACGGAGAAGTTTGCAGCGCGACGTTAGGGAGCGTGCATTTTATCCGGGAGGTGACGCAGACTCGTGGGAAGATCTTAGGCAGAAAAAAAAAAAAAAAAAATGAGATGATCTGGATTGTTTTTCAGAAGCTGTCGATAAATCACTTTGGAGGTTGTACAGGAAGCTGCTACATCAGCCAGATGAGGAAGACACGGCCTGAACTGGGAACGTGATGGTGGGGGCGGGGAGGAGGAGCCGGATCGAGGACCACCTATGCGGTGAGACCAGCGGGACGTGATCAGAGCAGAGGGCAGCGGAGGAGGTGAGGCGCTCAAGGAGGATGCCTGGGTCTGCGCTTGCATGAAAAGGCACGTTCACAGAGTCCAGCATGAGACGGGCGTGTGACCAGTGTTTCCGTAAACACAGTTCACGGTCACGACGGCTGCCTTTTCTCTCATTAGTACCGTTACAACAATGCACACTTCATAGGGGGTCAAGAGATTCAGATTCCAGGCTCAGGTCACTTCCTGCCATCTTGAGAAAGTCACGCTGCGTCTAATCACGTTAGGCCAGATAAATTCTGAAGTCCTTTTCATCTTTGACTTTTCTGGCAAAATACTTTGGCTGAATAATGGGACCAGACCACAATTTATGACAATGTCTCCATAGGTAAATGAACTCCAAGTTTCAAACAACTAACTTAAAATGCATTTTTGGAAGAGCCCTCTAATTCAAGGACTGCCGGTACTCTTCTATCAACTCTCTTTCCCCCCTCAGGTATAATTTCTTCAAGAATACAGGTCTTGCCTGTCCAAAAATTTTTTAAAGACTATAACATATGTCCTGGATCCCTTAAAATATCTGGGACGGTGCCGGGGACATTTTCACCACTCAGAATTCACTTGAGCTGAATTAAGTGTTGTCTCTGTGCAGGGGCCTGATTCTGACCTTAAATATTTCAACACTTCAGGTATGCATCCGTAGATCCATCCATCCATCCATCCATCCATCCATCCAAGCAGCAAATGTTTTACAGTACGTGATGAGGTATGAAGAGAGTAAGACAGTTTACTCAAGGAGCGAACAGTGTAGCCGAGCAAGTTGGACTTGTAGGTAGGACTTAGCACTCTGTGTTGGCGAGGGAGGGGGGGGGGTACACATTGCCTACCGAAGAGTACAGCTGAAGTGACATGGCCTCTCTCAAATAAGGACAGTGTAAGGGCGGCTGTCTTTGAAGCCACGACCCTGGTTTGTACCCCCCATGACCATAGAGCTCACTAGTGCTGCTTACGGGTTCTTAAGCTGAGAACTTCAAGATAGCTGATAGGATACTGGGGTGCGCTGTCTGGCCGGGGGACAGATTCTGATGGCGTGAAGTTCGTCCGACCTGCCGATGGCCAAAGCCCAGCCCTTGGTTTCACAGGGGAAGCCCGGTGTGCCGAGAGATCGCCCCTGGAAACGAAAATCCTCACCAGCAGACGCTCTGGCTTGGGTGATGTCTGGCAATTAGTCTGACTTGTCTTTTCCTCTAGTTCCTGCATCTGAAGGGTCACTGGCAATGTCTGTTTGGTCTCGTGACGATCAATGGACGTGACGATCACGATCAACATGGTGGCTGACGGTCCCCGAATGCTTACCACGTGCCGTGTGGCTGTCCGAAGCACTTCAATGTATTAATCCGTTTAATCCTCACAAAGTAGGTAGTCTTGTATTCCCTTTTGCTTGGGGGACACCACAGAGGCACCGCTAACTGTCCCAAGATCATGCGTCAAGGAAGTGGTGAAGCTATCAAATCCAGGCAATGTGGCTCCCGAGCCCACACCTTTTGATCATTATGCCGTATCGGTGTCTCTTCCAGCATGTCTCTTCCAGTACACTATGCAAACAGTAAATGAAATTTATTGTGAGCCATAATATTGTTCTAATGAAGCAGGCCAATCAGTCCAGACTAAAGGAAATAGATGGAGTAGCCACACAGCTAGACAGGAAGAGCTACCCATGGCATGAATCTTAGGAATTAGAACGAATCCTTTTATACCAGCTTTGTAGTGGGTTGCTCTGCTCAGGAGATAACAGTACAAACGATATTAATTTATTCAAACTCTTAACACTTGAAAGTCACACAGGGATGATCTAGCCCAGCCTTTTCACTGAGTATTGAAAGCTAGGTCCAGGGGCGCCTGGGTGGCTCAGTCGGTTAAGGGTCCGACTTCAGCTCAGGATCATGATCTCATAGTTCGTGAGTTCGAGCCCCACGTCGGGCTCTGTTGCTGACAGCTGAGAGCCTGGAGCCTGCTTTGGATTCTGTGTCTCCCTCTCTCTCTCTCTCTCTGCCCCTTGCCCCCGCCTCTCTCTCTCAGAAATAAATTAAAAAAAAAATTAAGATAGGTCCAGAATTTAAGTGGCCTAATGTCACACAGTCGGCCAAGCAGAGAACACAAAACCATCTGGTGATTGTAGAATTTAGAAGTAAAAAGGTGAGATGCTCGTCAGAACTAACGCTACAAAGTTTCTGCTCATTGGTGAACTGATACCCTCTTGTCAAGCTATACGTCTCAGTAATTGAATAAGCGAACTGCTTCTCTAAGTTGATGCTGGAGGCACACATTCTTCGTGCGCAATGCTTCTCGGGGGAGATAACTTGGTAGAGCCTGATTGCTCTCTTTGTATTAGATCACTTGCCTCATGACATAGACAGTCTATGAATTTATCTTCGTTGACAGTGATGGCATTTCAAGGTGGCTACCTCCTCTAAGTGTATGAGAAGAAACTTCATCCACGGTGGGTGGGTTGCTGTGTTCCTGTTACCGTCATTCAATGCATTTGTCTTTTTTCTTGGACTGGGGAAGTTGAGCCCCTTCCAAGCTTTGGCTCTGAGTGCGCTTCACTTTGGGAACCAGGGAGACTCTGCTGACCAGTTTCTAAGGTTCTCCAACTTAGGTTTCTGGTAAGTGACTGAAGCCAGTCTGATAAACTAATTTAAGCCGTGTTCCCAGCTGATAACCGCTTTCTGTGTAATTCAGTTGTGTGTCTGTTGAGTGACGACAGACACTCCCACGAAAGGACTGCAGGGTTCTAGGACAGCACCCCAGTAGTTGGGGGGGGGCATGGGGAAGGGGTTGTAAAATAAAACAATAAATGAAAACTAATAACAAAAATGTAAGTGAAATGAAATGCTTTATGAAATGTTTTGCCTGTGGATTCTGAATGGGATTTCCTTAAATGTTCTTTGAGAGAATCAGATAAAGATCAGATGATTTTTTTTCTGAGTTTATTTTCTCTTTTTTTAGGGTGTCTTTAAACGCAACCTGGAGATAAGACTGGATTACATAAGGGCCCGAGCTTTATATATATTATATTCTATTTCCTCAAGGAGTTTGAGTTTGGGAGGAAGGAGGACTTTATCTTTGGGTGTGCCAGGGCAAACAGTCCTAAATCTTTCTTGCAGAAGCCAAAAATTAAGTTTTGAAGGGATTTTTAAATTTTTTTGACGTTTATTTACTTATTTTGAGAGAGAGAGAGAGGGAGAGAGAGAGAGGAGAGAGAAGCCCAAGCAGGCTCTGCACTGACAACATGGGGCTCGATCTCAGGAACCGTGCGATCATGACCTGAGCCGAAATCAAGAGCCAGATGCTTAACCGACTGAGCCACCCAGGCACCCTTAAGAAGCAATGTTTTCGTTAATTAATCCATCAGTGAATCAACTCTTTGTTCAAGTAATGATTGCACACTTAAAGACCCCACGCTCTGAGAAGGGTTTGTTCGGAAGCAGACAGAGCCCCTTTTCTGCCCCAGGGGCCGTCCTGCTCCCTGCCAGGAACCCCGCAGAGCAGGGGGGAGCTCTAGTTCCTCACCAGAGCAGCTGGGCTGTGGGGCTTTTCCACCCAGAAAGCAGAATCAAGGGCACGAAACAATGTTCTCAGCTCAGTGGCCGGGCTCGGGCCCCCAGCTACGATGTAGTCAGGACATGACCCTCTGGCTGCTGGTCAGTGCCCACGAGTTCGGGATGTTGGTGCAGAAACAGGTGGCGTCCATCTGGGCTGGAGAGAGCTCATGATCTTCCGTGAACATGTGATCAAGCAGGTGCCCAGGGCAGCCCCAAACAGCAGGCTCCGTGGCCACTTTTGCCGCTGAGTCCCTTTCCACCGCTGTCACACAAGGGGAAAGGAATGGCCTCTCCGAAGATCACGCCCCAGACCCCGCATCCTTCCCCCTCCACTCCTGCTCCGCCCTTCCCCCACAGCTGTTTTCAGAGGACAAGGACGCTTTGCCACCATGTGCAAAGCTCTCAGGGTACAAACTCTCTCTGGGTGAATAATTATAAGCACAGTTTTATTACTTCAGTTCAGCATTTGCTGACACATAAAGCTGGTCTCTGCTGTCATCTTGAGCCCGCTTTCTGCTGTTAACTTTGTTCTCCCTCCCACCTGCCCCAGCCCCGAATCCAGAGCTGTTTTCTTTGCTTCCCCGGGTCACAGAGGAGATGGTGTCTTTCCTCTCTTGTCTTCAGGCCCACACCTCATTCTGAAGCCAAAGCCATCACCTTAACTGTTAGATTCCAACCTGGTGTGTCCATCAGTCCTACCCCCAGATTTCCCTGGAAACGCGGATAAACGGCACGTTCAAAAAGCTGAAGCTATCTGGCGAGCACAATAGCGGTCAACCCCTGATGGGATGAGAGAGATAACCATGCAAAAGGGAGGTGGCCGTCGATCACCTTACCAAACTGGTACGTAGGGAGAGGTTAGGGACAGGAACGGCAAGGGGCTGGAGCCTCCTAACAAATTCATTTAAGAACACTGAGTATCTCTATATTAATAACACTAGCAACAGGCATTTTTGAGGGCCTTACTATGTGCTAGTCATTATGCTAAACACTTTCCATGGATTATCTAATTTGATTGAAAAATACTAAGAGTTGGGGCACCCATGGGCTCAGTCGGTTGAGGGTCCGACTTCGGCTCAGGTCATGATCTCGCGGTCTGTGAGTTCGAGCCCCGAGTCGGGCTCACTGCAGACAGCTCGGAGCCCGGAGCCTGCTTCGGATTCTGTGTCTCCCTCTCTCTCTGCCCCTCTCCTGCTCATGCTCTGTCTCTCTCTCTCTTTCCAAAATAAATAAACATTGGGGTGCCTGGGTAGCTCAGTCGGTTGAGCGACCGACCTCGGCTCAGGTCATGATCTCAGGGTCTGTGAGTTCGAGCCCCACGTCAGGCTCTGTGCTGACAGCTCGGAGCCTGAAGCCTGCTTTGGATTCTGTCTCCCTCTCTCTTGCCCCTCCCTCACTTGTGCTCTGTCTCTCAAAAATGAATAGATGTAAAAAAATAAATCAAAAAAATAAACACTAAAAATTTTTTAAAATGCTAAGAGGCATGAAAGGCAAATGTGCGAACTGTTCATTATTTATTTTTTTAACGTTTATTTTCGAGAAAGAGTATGGGCGGGGGAGGGGAAAAGAGAGAGGGAGACAGGGGATCCAAAATGGGCTCTGCGATGACAACAGTGAGCATGATGCAGGGTTCGAACTCCTGAACTACGAGACTATGACCTGAGTGTAAGTCGGATGCTCAACTGAGCCACCCACGCACCCCGCAAACTGTTCATTATTAAACCAGCTAGGAAAACATCACTGATCTCCTTGAGAGGAGTGAGGAGACATGGTGAACAGGGTCATGGAACCGTGAGGAGAAGGGCCACTGAGAAATCACTGGATCTAAGGCATCCAAACAAATAATGTTTTGGGGTCTTGTTTTAATTTTTGTTTGGAGACTGAGCGAGGGGAGGGTGGAAGGGGTGGGTTTTGGAGTCAGTGTTTCCAGGCTCCAAATCTTGTCTAGGCTGCCCACTAGCTGTGTGATCTTAGACAAGATGCTCAAACCTTGTGAACAGATGTTTCCACACTTGTAACCGTGAGAATAACACACATCTCATAGGACTTAATTAAACAGTGGAAGGTCTGATAAATGCTTCCATATATGGGGGGGGGGACAGTAAGTCATTGTTAGCTCCATTCACTCTTTTGTTCAACATCACAAACATCTGAATGGGGAAGTCACATCGGAAACGCTACAGTGAAGTACGTGAAGAACAAAATCAGAAGCCAGATGGAAGGAAGGTTGTGTATTATTTTGAACACGTTGGTTAGAAATGCAAACATTTAACCTGGGTTAGATAAGAAAAAAAGACAAGAGTAAAAGAATGTACTTGATCATATAACTCCAGTAGGTGAGGCTGGGTCCAGGGGCTCAAATGACGTCACCAGTTGTCTTTCTCTTAATCTCTTGACTCTTAATCTTCTGGGTTGGTTTATTCTCGGGTAGGCGTTCTCCAGTTGCAGCAAAAACATCTGGTGGCGTCTCCAGGCTTACATGGTCCTTAGTGCTTACAATTTTAAAGTAGAGAAATCTCAGAGACCATGTTGACCTCTGAAAAACCCTGTCCCTGCTGGGATCTCGTACCCATCTCTGAACTAATCCTCATGTCTGGGGTATAAAAGGCAACTGCGATGGACCAACGTGGATCACACGTCCAGCATGGTTGTGGGATCCCATCTCTCCCAAGACCACCCTGAGCAGATAACCCAGGTTTGCTGATTAGAAAATTCCATCTCCTTGAACACAGCCCGGAGCTGGGGAGGTACAGAGGCTGGAAAAGCAGACTTTTATTACCCAAGCAGAAGAAAACGAAAAAGGGAAAAGAATTACAACCAACATACACACTGGATAAGGGACTGAAATTCAAGGTGTATAAGGCTGTTGATGTTACAGCTGACAGTGGAGGGAAAGTCAAACGGAGACTATGGCTGCTCGTCTCCTTGTAAAGATGCTCAACTAAATATATAAGACAACTGCTAGGGTCAGTAACACTTTGATTCTGGCAAAGGGATCCTGCCCAAGGTCCCGTGTTTTAGAGGGACTCATATCATGAACACGGCCAAGAGCGAATTTATTAAACAACATACCAGTGCTTCTTCCCTGGGGAGCCAGTGTCCAACAACGGCCAAAGGACGGATAATCCCAACATCTGCTCTTGTAACTAACACCTTTTACTCCCCCCGGAGAAGCACTTCTCCACATCTCTTGTCCTTTGTCCTCAAAATAAAAAGCGATTGTGTCTAAATACCACTAAGTCGGTAGGTCGCGGCGCTAAGCGATGAATACTTGCAGCGTGAAAAGAGGTTTGAATGGTGGAAGCTCTTAGGACAGAACAAAACAAATTAACTTGTCACATTAGTGCTCTCCGATAACACGAATGCAGCGAGTTCTTGTATAAAAGATGATCATTTCCCCGTAGTGCCAATTGTCCGTTTTCTTGCTTCTCTTTGCATTTCAATTTGTAGCTTCCACAGAGACTCACTAACCAGCACAGGTGATGCGTGGCACATGAAAGGTGTTTTGCAATGTTAAATGGTCCACATTACTCTGAAGTTGAGACCTTTGCAGCCACCACGATATTCAAAAAGCATGGCATCGTTTCTTGACATTGGCAAGTGAACAGACATTGACTGCTTTGACATCTTTGTTTTTATAAACATACTCAATATGATTCTAATAAAGTTTCAAATATTGACTAAACTTTCAGCTTGAAATGATTTTTAGTTTTATATTTATTAATTATGATTCATATTTTCCTTTTAACACACAGAATTTTTTTTTGAGTGACCAAGCAAACAGTTGTAACTTTTTAAAAAATATAATTTATTGTCAAGTTGGCTAACATATGGTGTATACTGTGTGCTCTTGGTTTTGGTGGGTAGATTCCCACACAGAAATATTTTAGAAGAAAATTAACTTTCTTGAAAACAGAAATTATTTTGTTTGTAAAATCCTTTACATTTACTTTAATTTGAATTTCTAATGAGCGTATGTTCAAATTTTATACAGTCTTAAGAAATACATTTTTAAAATTCTTAGGTCAATAAGTCAAGAATATGATAGAAGAAACTAAGAAATTTGCAAGTGTCTGTCAATGGATAAAGAATATGTTGATGTTTGTGCACACACACACACACACACACACACACACACACACACACACAGAATATTATTCAGCCATAAGAAGAAGGGAATCCTGCCATTTGCAACAACATGGATGAACCTTGAGGTTCAGTGAAATAAGTCACATAGAGAAAGACAAATGCTGTATGATATCAGCTACATGTGGAATATTAAAAAAAAAAAAAAACCTCAGAAAACAGATTATTGGTTGCCAGGGGCTGGGGGTGGGGGAAACGGGGAGATATTGGTCCAAGAGTACAAACTTCTAGTTATAATGTTATTCACATTATTAGTTCTGGGGATCTAATGTACAGCATGGTGATTATAGCTAATAATACTGTATTCTATATTTGAAAGTCACTAATAGAGTAGATCTTAAGTGTTCTCACCACAAAAAAGGAAATGGTAATTATGTGACGGTTGGAGCTGGTTGCTAAAGCTAGGCTGGTGATCATTTTGCAACATGTCAATGTATCAAATCAACATGGTGCACACCTGAAATTTACACAGTGTTATATGTCAATTATATCTCAACAAAGCTAGAGGAAAGGGGGAAATTCGAGCTCATAAATAAAAAAGAAAAAGCTGAAAAAAAAAATACTGAACTATTTAGAACTGTAGCCAATGAAGGTGAACACATTTCTGACATGTGTGACCAACATAAGATTTGTGATTTAGACATTATGTTTCCTAATGAAAGATTGAGTTATTTATGAAACAACATACATGAGTAAAAAAACTATTTTCATCCAATCTGCAACTTGAACAGGTGAAATGAAAGGCCCACAACTTTATACCCCTTACTAAGTGAAAATCAAATTACTGATAAAAACAATGATAATGAAAAAGAGAATTACTCAAACCTAACAATTTGGAAACATCAAATGTAATTTTGACCTGCCCATCTGAAGATGAAGGAAATTACATTAATGACATTGGCAAATTTCATAGCTGAGGAAAAGACTAAACCTCTTGCACTTTATTGGGTGAAGATTTTAGAAGATGGCCATTGCATTATTTTGACCTGCTGGGAATATTTTGAGCAAAACAAAATCCAATTCAAATTCATGTACCTATGATATAATTTTAGGCAGAAATTCAGAAGATTTCCTTGGTGACATACAAATTGCATAGTGTGAATTTGTCACTATAAGACATGCACCCAACTGTGCCAAAAGAAATGACATTCTTCGGAACAAATCCAAGATTACATGCAATATTTTCTGGATCTCTTATCAAAGATGAAAGATTTTGACGAAATGCCTAACAAACTGATCTTAAAACCGCCGTGGGACACATGATGGGAATGTTACTAATCATTGTTAAAATAATTACATTTAGGTTAAAGTGAGGACCTGGAAGAATGAAGGGAAACAAAAGAAGATCCTGAAATAAATAGTAAATCCCAAAGTGATAGTCCAACAACGTAAAAAAATTAGAAAAAGAAAATAAAAGCGTTTCCATAACTCTGACGGAAAAGATATATAAAAAATTCTGCTATTAGTTTCTACAGAGACAATTTTAAGTCCATTAGTGATAATGGTATAGTTTCAACTAAACAGAAATAACTACATATTGCCATTTTTGTTTTTTTAAATAATATTCCGGCACTGACATTTTTGAAAGAACTAAGGACTGTATGGATCTAGCTATTGCTTTAAAGGTTAGCAAAAAAGAAAAAATTATGGTGTAAGTGATAGTAATTTATATGATAAAATCTAAACATTTGGTAACATACTCTGCAGTAATTTATTATATTTGACCCCATCACAATGTTCAAGCATAATATATAAAATTTATAGTTCATTTCCAGTGAAATACTGCTTTACACATTTTCTTGTTGGTTCCAGCTGCAAATTTTCTACAGGTCAAAATTAATAAAAAGTATCTATGAACACAACAGCTCAAGAAAAATGATCTAATTTGGCATTGTTTTGAACAAGACAAATATTATATGAAAATATTGATAAAAGAACATAATTGATGACTTTTTTGAACTAAGGGCAAGACAACTACGTTTCCTGAAATAAACATATATTTTATTAATTCTGTGTGTTTTTCATTTCTTACCCAGCCTTATACATATTGTTAGTTTTGACAGTATGAAGATACGCTTGTCTAGGTAAAAGTTTAGAATATTTTGGGGCACCTGGGGGGCTCAGCTGGTTGAGTGGCCGACTCTTGGTTTCAGCTCTGGTCATGATCTCAGGGTTGTGGCATCGAGCCCCGAGATGGGCTCCACACCGGGTATGGAGTCTGCCTGGGATTCTCTCTCTCTCTCCTTCTGCCCTTTCCCTGCTCACATGCACACCTGCTCTGTCTCTCTCTCTTTTTTAATTCAAAAAATAGAACATTTTATTTACCATTTTTTCCACTTGATTTATAAGAGATCTATTTAGATTATGTGGGACTCCCTCTGTACCTTTCCACAGCTTGCTCACACGTTAGGGTCAGTCATGGATAGGATAACGAAGTTTTTAACCGGGGTCATCCTTGTTTTTAAAAAGTTTTCTCAGCCCCTGATTCATAATTTATGGAAGGTGCGATGCCTGCCCCATCATTGCTGTGAATTCGCGGAGGTTTTTGTTCTCATATTTACCTCTGGTCCCCAGTGCGTTGGTTGCGTCTACAGGTGGCTTCCTGTCTACAGCATCCTGCGTCATTCGTGTGCTCACCTTTGTGCAGAATCCCCTTTACTTCCACTCACAGCTCCTCACATACGATGTGTATCAGGCTTTACTGAGAAGCTGGGGACGATGGGGGAGGGCTCTGGTTCACAGAAGTCACCGCACAGATGTGCACCTACACACGGATGCTGGTCATCCCTGCCCTGAACGTGTCAGCCGCGCCCCCACGGAAAAGAGCGCTCAGGTTTGCACATTTGTGTGGGTTTCCTGGCTTCTCAGCAACTATTGACTCCCTCTCCCTCCCATCTTCCCGTCTTTTCCTCAGCCACTTCTCCCATACCCACATTGCCTCCTAGGAACTCTGAATTATTTTCCTACAGAATGCAGAACAAAGCTCTCTCTAATCTTCACTCTCAAAGTCAGTTCCGGGCACATATTTCTTGCATCAAAACCCATTAAGGTGCTTGGCAAAGGGGCCGTCTATGACATCGGGGGCACAAAAGACCAGCAGTCCCTGGGATTATTTTTAACAAAATCCATCACCCTCCCAAAGGCAGCTGTTGTTTAAAATAGCAGTACTCTTTCTTTTCCCTTCCTCTCTTTTTTTTTCTTTTTTAGTTCACCAGAAATAATTTCATAATAGCTCAAGAATATACGCCTGTAACCCATCAGGACATAAACACAACAGCATGGGTGCTACTAGTGGGTGTTGTATACATTCAGAATCACACAGTAATTAGACTGATAGCACAGCATTATTTTCAGTGAAACCTCCTTGCAGAGAGGAATGAACAAGGTGAAAATCAGATCCAAGATTGTGGATCTGAAAGTCAGCTTTCAAGGATCAGTCCTAATGAGGAATCACCCCAGAATGAGGGCCACTTACTTAAGTGTCGGGATGTCCCGGTCTGGAGAGAGCCATGTGACTCTCGTGTCCTCCCAGGGAGCTGCTAGAGGTTAGGACTTGGGACAGTGGGAAGCTAACTACCTCGGTTTACCAAGTGGTTCTCCATGAAGAAACACCTGCCTGCTGGTGGACAAGAGCGTTAGATCTTCCCTGCTCATCCGTACCATCTTTAGAAAAGGCAAGAATTTGGCTTCCATCCTCAACAAGACTCTTACCCGGTCTCCTATTAAAATCCTCCCTTGCTCTTGGTTCCTTGTTTCGATGGATCAAGCAATCCTTGTCCTGATTGCTTCCCACCCTCAAGAACTAGAAGTCAGGGGCTACTCAGCAGAGATGAGGAGGCCCAGAATGGCACTGTCTTGTGGGCCTCTGACTCCCCACCCTGAACGAGCTGCCCGGCCCCCAGAAATGGTGTGCTGAGGCGAACATGACATCGAAAGGCTGGCCAGTCCCCTCTGAGGCCAGTCCTGGGCCTCACCATTCTACTTCCTAAATATTTCTCCCTCCCTTCTGCTCACGTCTGTCTCATCGCACCCATCGTCTCTTCCTCAGATGATGGGAAAAGCTCAGTAACTAGTCTCTTTGTGTCAAGCCTGGCCCGGCTTTTTCCAACAGTTAACAGAATGGTATTTCCAAAATGCCATTTGGATTGTGTCATTTTCATGGCTGAAAGTCGCCAGTGTCTTCCCTCCAGGGGCATTTAGGATAAAGAGTTCACACTTATTGACATGATGAAAGTGTCCTAATAATCTGGCCCTGCGTATCTTTAGGACACTATCTTTTTATATTCCCACCGCATCCTGCCCTGCTCCCCATCCCATCCTCCACTCTGCAGTCATTCTAAACAGCTTTCTGTCTCCCAAACACCATGGTATTTCCCCAGGTCTTCGTGCACAGTGCCCCCTTTGCCTGTAATAAGGACTCACCACAATCACCCAGCTGGTAAATCCCCTCTGCATTTCCTTCTCCCTTTGGGTGGCACTTGCTACAAGAAGGTCTTCTTGACCCCCTCGACTGGAGAAATGCTCCTTCTACGCGCCCCCACAATACACCCAGGATCCCCATCACAGCACTCATGGCGCTACAATGACCAGTATACTTGACCTCTCTGGGCTTTATGTTCTGTGCACAGGAACTGTATGTTTCTTCTCCTTGCAGGGTTCCTGGCACACAGAGAGGACCGAGAGGGTCTTCCTTAAATCAGTCAATCGGTGACACATATGGACAGAGTAGGAGAAGGGGCCGTCAACCAGAACGTGGGCAGAGAGGGGGAAGCAGAGGTACAGGGCTTGTCCCCACATGGGTGACTGCTCTTGGGTCACTGCCCCTGCTCTGAAATGAACTCATTTCTTGTTGTACCTCAAACTGGTAATGAGCGATGTGCCAGTCACTTGTGGGGTCTGCCTGTTGGGCTGTTTTGTCCTTTCCTTCTTACCCTCCCATCTATCCTGACAATAAGCCTCTATTAACTGTAGGGACCTGCGCATATTTCTGTTCTGGAAGTCTGAAGAAGTCTCACCATCAGCAGAGTCGAAGAGAAGTAAGCAACCCCCATGCTGCCCTAAACACTTAATTCAGTATTTCTCATATGCCTAATATACACTTATGGCAGGTACACCTAGGAGTATAACAGTTGCATAAAAGATTGTTCCTCCCATGAAAGAGCTGAAGAGGCCGTTCATTGTCCAAAATCAAGCATCACTAAGTAGTATTGAGTTAAGTGCAAATCAATATAAAAAGAAAAGAAACAAAGGAATTTAAACTCAGATGAAGGTGAGTTCAGTGTGAGATGAAGGCTTCACAGAAAGCTTCAAGGAAGAGGTGATATTAAGAGAAAACTCCAGAATAATTTGTGCTATTTGTAGAGATCTAATATTTCCACCTGGAGTTCAGCCTGAGAATAAGCCAGGGGGTGCCCTTAAGAACAAAATCCAGTCTTTAAAATTAGGTTAGATGCTTCTCCATTCCGACATGTGAAGAACTTGGAAGTCACTCCCATTCAGGCAACTACAAGAAAGATGAGAGAAAAACAAAATCAACACATTTTCATGGATGCCTCAAGAACCTCAAGTTGCGGAGTGAACCGTCCTTGCCACACTGGAGACACGGGTAAATCCAGAGAGCCATGGACACATCTGCTGGAGGAGCTGCTGGAGCTATAAACTGGAACACTTAAAAGGTGGCTTTCATCAACTGCTGTAGGCTGAGTGTGGAGTGTCCTGAGAGTGACAAACTCCTGGGGGATGTTGTCTTCAGGGGCCCCCCGTGCCTTCCTGAGTCTTGCCTCGGGATGCCCCCCAGGGCTCTCATGGTGAGGAGACAAGAAGGAACCACAGGACTCTGGTAGGGGTGTGGGAAGCGTAGCTGTAGTGAAGTACAATGTGAGTATTCTCTCTAAAAAGACTTCCTCTCATGGGGCAAGTGTTTACCGAGGGCCTTATCCCACCTGGGGAAGAACATTTCTGTCACTCTGGCCCATTTAGCATGGCTCTCTCGCCCAGGAGTGGGGAGGGAGGGTAAGATACACTCGCGAAGGTCATGTCCCATGGACACAGGCCCATTAAAGGACTGAGAATTAATTATAAAATTATAGAATTACCCCTGCCCCTACCACATCAACAGGGCTCCCGCATAATGACCGTGGTTCACAGTTAAGAGTTGTAAGATTTAAACTCTCCCTAAGGAGAGAATCTCTAAGTCAACAGACAAGACAAAAACAAGGACACCAGAGGAATTTGGTCTCCAGTACCTGCAGATACAGCAAATATTAAACACAGGCCAACTCCTAGCCAGGTTAATACAAAGCCTCACCTTAAATGCACATTAGCCTCAGTTTTTATTCTAACAGAGTGTCCAAATTTCAATGAAAATTACAAAGGACACAATAAAGCAAGAAGAAAAGCACAATCTGAAAAGACAAAGAATGAAGAGAGAGACACCAGACCGGAACTGTGGACAACTTACAAAAAGTATAATAGATGGGTAATTGGAATATGAGAAGAAGAAGGATAAAGAGACAGGGCAGAAGAAATATTTGAAATGAGAATGGAGAGAATTTTTCAAAATTCATGAAAGACAGCAAACCACTGATTCATTAGTTTCAGTGAACCCCAAACAAAATAAATATCAGAAAGTCCAAACCAGGTGTATCATCTGAACTCCAGAAAATCAAAGACAAAGACAAAATCTTGAAAAAAAAATAGAGAAGGGGAAAAAAGCGCCTTATCTTTAGAGGAGCACTGATCAAAATTAAAGCAGACTACTCATCAGAAACCATGCAAGCAAGAACAAAGTAGAAGTGAAATATTTAAAGCTTTGAAAGAAAAAAGCTACCTACCTAGAATTTTGCATTCAGAAAATTCTCTTCATAGATGAAGGAGAAATACTTTTTTCAAACAAATGAAAACGGAAGGAATTCATTGCCAAGAGCTTGGCCTTGCAAGTCATTTTAAGAGATGTTTTTCGGGCATAAGAAAAATGGTATAGGTCAGGATTGGGATCTGCACCAAGAAAGGATGAGTATCAGAGAGGGAATAAAGAAAGCTAAAATAAAATCTTTTATTTTATTATTTTTAAAGTATCTAAAAAATAACTATTTAAAGTAATAACAGTCACAATGTATTGGGTGATTATGGTATACGGAAAACTGAAATAAATGACTCAGAATCGTAAGAGATGGGAAGGAGGAGTTGAGTATACTCAATCATAGGGTACCGTACCACACGTGAAGCAAATAATGTTATTTGCTCACGGACTCCGATGAGGTAAAAGTGTATATTGCGAACTCCATTAGCAAACTCTATTTTTAATAGATATACTAAGAGGAGAGATAAAATAGAACCACACAAAATGCTGTTGAAACCAGAAAAGCTAGACATACAGGGGAAAAAACAGAAACAAAACAAATGCAGCAAGTGGAAAACAGACACAAACATCGTAGATGCGAACTTAACTTTATCATTAATCACTTTGTGAATGGTCTAAATACACCAATGAAAAGACAGAGATTGTCTTTCAATATTGGTAAGATATCAGTTCTTCCCACCTTACTCTACAGATTGATCTCAATCCCAGTCAAAATTCCAGCAGGGCGTTTTGTAGCAGACTGACTTTTGACAAAGGAGCAAAAGCAAATCAAAAGAGAAAGGGTAGTCTTTTCAACAAATGGTGCTGGGAATACCGGGCGTCCATAATGACAAAATGAACCTAAGCCAAGACCTTACATCTTTCATCAAAAGTAATTCAAAGTGTATCATGACCTAAATGTAAAATGCAAAACTAGAAAACTTCTAAAAGAAAACATAGGAGAAAACCAACAAGACCTTGGGTTTGGTGATGAGTTTACAGATACAACACCCAAAGCATGACCATTGGAAGAAACAATTGATAAATTGGACTTCACTAACATTAAAAACTGCTCTTTGAGAGGCTTTATTACAGGAATAGAGGGAAGAGTCACCGACTGGGAGAAAATATTTGTGAAGAACACGTCTGATAAAAGAATTGTATCCAAAATACACAAAGAATCCTTAAAACTCAAAAATAATTAAAAAACAACAACAACACAATTACAAAATGGACAAAAATATCTGAACATATCCTTCACCAAAGGAGGTGGAACATAACTCCCCAGTTGTTAAGTATGGGCTATGCATGGTGACATCCCTCTGAAGGTTAGCATTATAGCACAATGGGTCAAAGGGGAACTTTGCAGTGGAGAAACCTGACGAACGCTCCCTCATCCACGTGGTCAAGGTCAACACCAACAGTAATAGTGTGTACCCTTGATATAATGTGACGAGAAGGGGACTTTTCCTTGGTGGTCTTCCTCTCCAAAACTCACAACCTTAGTCTAAGCATCAGACAAATCCAAATTTAGAGACACTTTGTGAAATACATGACCCATAGTCCTCGCAACTGTCAAGGTCATCAAAAACAAGAATCTGAGAACATGTCATAGCCAAAAGGAACCTAAGGAGACATGACATCTAAATACCATGAGGTGTCCTGTATGGGATCCTGGAAAAGAAAAAGGACAGTAGGTAAAATCCAAGGAAATCTGAATGAATATGGCCTTTGTGAATCACAGTGGATCACTATCGGTTCATCAGTTGTGACAAACGTACATACCAATGTAGGATGCTCGTAATAGGAGAAATTGGATTCGGGGTACACGGAAACCCTTTGCACTGTCTTTCCAATTTGTCTGTAAATTTTTCATTACTGACAAAAAAAGAAAGAAAAAGCAGAAGAACCAGAGTGGCTTTGAGGTTGGGAGTTTATTAGGGTGAAATTTACCATAGTGTTAATTCCATAGGATTAGCTTCATGGTGTGCCTATCACTGGGAAATTTCCGGCTGGCACCAGGGCTCAGGCCCTGGCATTCTTGTTGAGAAGTGGGAACATTAAGAGTCTAAGCAGCCAAACCTGCAGATAAGATCAAGCCATTTGAGGCCCATCTTAGACAAGTCTCTCTGGAAATACCTATCTTAGTGAAAAATCTCACAATTAATATTATGGCCCTTGTTTTCTCAGAAATCTCTGCATGGAACCCTTTAAGTTTGGCTGGTGTCTCTCAATTGTGCTGAGAAAGGTATGGGGAGAGTCATGGCCGGAAAATAATGGTGTCAGCCAACCTTGTCCAGCTCCCTGTACATCCCAATCCAAGAAGAAACCCTCCCCTGATCCTTTATGTTTGGAATCAGATCCAGCCAACCTCAACTCCTCAATGAAGTTCTGGATTTCTTAGTCCTATTTTTCCCGGTTCGCTGCCCTCTAAAGCTCTTGCTAGAATATTCCAACAAGGTAATTATATCAGTTTTCTAAATCTGTTGTAATAAATTACCACAATCTTGGTGGCTTAAAACAACAGAGAGTCTGAAATCAACGTGTCTGCAATGCCACGTTCCACAGAAGGCTCTGGCTTCTGGTGGCTCTGGGTATTCCTTGATTTGTGGCTGCATAAATCTCACTTTTGTCCTCATATGGCCTTCTGCTTCTATGCCTATGACTTCTCCTTTCCTGTCTCTTGTAAGGACACTTGTCATTAGATTTAGAGCCTGCCTTAATGTAGGATAAATCTCATTCTGAGATCCTTATCTTAATTATATCTGCAAAAACCTTTATTCCAAATAAGGCACATTCTGAAGTTCGGGGTGGACATATTTTTTTGGGGTGAACACCATTCAGCCCTCTAGTTCTGGCTCTGACATAGTATCCAAAGGTTGTGTCTGGTGAAGACCAATACATTGTTTCCTGTATCTTAAATGTCCTACAAAAATTGTTGCTTTTACCTTCTGTAAGGTAGTATAGGTTAACCACATGCCAACTTTCGTTGCTTTTGCTTGAATTACTTCAGTTAACTTTGGTAGCACTTGTTCCGAAGCCTTTGAATTTCAGAAGTCTTTTTTTTTTTTTTTAATGAGAATGTGAGTTATTTAGGAAACACAATTCATGTGGCAAAAAAACTCAAAACCTTTAAAAAATATGCAGGTCTAGCAGTAAATAATAAAAAGGGCTCCTTCTAAAGGTAATAAGCCTAAGGTCCTAATCTGATAAGCATGCTATCTATCTGTATTACATGACCAGCACTTAATGCCTGACTATTTATAAGCATGCTATCTATTGTATACTCTTCTGATAAGCATTAATTAATGTATTCTTCTTATAAGCATGCTACCAATATTATATTCTTCTGGTAATTCTTCTGATAAGCATGCTATATTATACTGCCAACACTTAGTACCTAACTCTTTTGACCAATACAAACAAAGAGAAGGGAGCTCCCACTAAAAGAAAACCAGTCAACTCACACAATTGAAACTGCTCTATCTTAACAGCACTGGAAAATGTTTGTTTCATCAACACTTCCTGTGGGTTTTGTTCTAACAGTTAGGAAGCCATCAGTGGTGTGTATGCCAGCCTTCACCAACCTCATTTGGAAGAGTTCCTGATCTCTACCCCCTCAAAAGCCAATAAACGCATCTGGAATGGAAAAAGAAAATGGTAGGAGTTTCTGGATAATCGAGAGAAGTAGTTATCTCTGAAGTTTGGGATGACTCTGCCAGTAGGAGTTAGTGGCAACAGGCATCACTGATTGGGACTTAATTAGGGTGAAGAATCAGGAAGAAAGACTCTGAAGAATGACTATCCTGTCTGGATAGAGGGGAAAGTCATACTAAGGAGAATTCCTTGGGGGAAGGGGAAAAAGGCAATATGTTGTGAATGACACTGGAAACCCAGGGTATTAGGTGTAGTCATAGCTATCATCAAAAGCATTCGCTGATGACTGAGGGAACAGGCCACCTGCCCAAAGCAAGATGAAACCAAAATGGGCATCTTGTAAGAAAGAGAACTTGGAGGATTCAGTCCTAAAACACCGATCTGCGTTTGAGAGACAGTGGTTTGAACGGCTGGTGTGTAAAGAAGCTAAAAAGTGACCCGTTAGCCCAGAGTCACGTAGAAGTCACCGCAGAGGTGGCCCGTGAACCCACAGCTGTGAGTACGGCATTCCCTCCACTGTCCATTCTGTTTCTTCATTCTGCAGGTCTGCTTCTGTCTTTCTCAAAGGGACAACCAATTGGAGGCACACACGGATTAAGGCGTACAAACTCCCCCTCCCACTAATGGCCACTGGTCCTCCCCAAAGCCCCGGTACCCAGGAGAGGTAATCTCAAGATTTACTAGATATATTAGTAAGTCAAATGTTTGCCAGCTCTTCCACATACACAGTTATCCCAGACGTCTGGGCCAATCTGTCCTTTGACATGCACACATAATTGCTTAAAATCGACTCAAGCCTACCATTCTGCGTCTGATGGGAAGTCCCACACCCTGTTTTAATTTCTGCAAATTCACCAGGGTTCTTATTTTTAGGCTTGCTCTTAACTCTAGTTTCTTGATTCCATTTCTGCCTTGCCCTTCCTTCCTCTAGCTCCTGTCTTTTCTTGATCCCGTACCAACACAGAAAAGGAATCCAGCCCATTTCTCTAATTTGCCACAAACGCGCAAGTCTGCCAGATACTTGTTCCTCTAGCAGAAGAAGAACTAACAGAAGGAGAGGATGGAGAACTATTCCATTATATATATATAGCACCACATGGCAAACTGTGTCAGTGTTGATATCTGATCATTCTTCTTTAAATTCTTCAACAATCCCCACTCCTCGTCACCGTACCCCTGCACACTGCTTTATAGGTCACTGTCTATGGCATCTTGCTCACCCTGTCTCCACCTTCTCCATTCTCTTATATTTCCAGAAGGCCACCCACATTCAGGGCATAAGAAATGCACAGCAGCTTTGAATCTCTTTGCTTATGTGTCCCTCAGCAAGCCATCTCCTGGGGCGTCCAAGAGAAGAGGAAGTGGGAACTCGACCTTGTGATGCAAATGGTCTAAAGAGGCATTTTGTTATTGAATAGAAGCTGTGCTCCAGAGACAAGGGAAAAGTTGTATGTCACACCACGAAATTCTGAAATTCTGACGCAAGAGGCTGAGATGAGATCGTAAAACCAAGATTTTTCCTGTCGAGTGAAACAGATGGCCAGAACTTGACCTCGGTTCTGTGAATAGGCATGTAACTAGGGGAGGGTTCAGGCTCTGAATCCATGAAAATGAATGTTTATTTTCTGTGCAAATGAGGGTGAAGCTTAAGTTTCGTTAGCTTCTCAGTAAATCCACCCTTGAGTCTAAACAGAACCTTAATGCCATGAGCTCTTTTCTGTTCATCTGGAGCTCAGGCAGGTATACAAACATGATCATAATAGAAATCAGACTTCTCCCAAACTGGCCTGACATAAGGCACCCAGGTGCCCGGTTACCCATATAGAAAACCATTGTGTATGCAACCTTGACATTCATGAATGAAAAATAAAAATTAAAAACTGACATATTGAAATACTAGTTAATAGAGTTAGTGCAAGATTCCTCACACTGACCTTGCTTTGAAAAGCCTTGTTTAGTGAACAATCTTCTAGAAAAATAATAAGTTAAATGAATAGTGTTTTCTTAAAAAATATAATAATCCGTAATTATTCAGCTAGATACTAAGCTAAATGCTTCTTTCATGCATTACTACATTTAATTTTTACAATAGCTCTTTAAGTATGTATTATTTTTATTCTCCATTTTTCAGATGAGAATAGTGAAGTTGATAGAATTTTTATTTGTTCAAGGCATAGAGACCAGCTCAATACTCAAAAAAGGGGGGCCTGTCATGGCAGAGGTCAAATGCTGACCCTTGACTCATAGGAAAGTCCTTTGAGTCATAGGAAACTAAGTTTCTCCCTGAGAAACCCACTTCATCTCTAATACTGTGTGTGTGTGCGCGCAAGCATGTGTATGAGAGAGAGTGTGTGTTCTTTAGATTGGAAATAAATCTGTTTCCTACAGACTTTGCTCAATCAAATGGGCTGTAAAGAGCAAGGCTAGTCTGTTCCAGTGTTACCCCTAAGCTTTTTCTCCCATGGGCAATCCTTTCTCAGTGCTTAGTAAACTCCCGTCTAGAATGTCAGCTACGTGAGCAATACCTTGTTCTCTGCTGTATGCCCAGTGCCTAGAATAGTGTTTTACTCTGAAGGGCAAGATGGAAAAAGGGCACATGATGAACACATCACTTCTGTGGTGTTCCTGGTGAAATGTAAAAACAGAACAGCATAAAATTTATAGATTATTGCATCAATGTTAATTTCCTGATTTTGAGAATTGTTGTGTATGTGACAATTCTTAACTTTTTCTTATTATTGGACAGCCAAAGGAGAAACATTAATTAATTAAGTGATAGTTAAATGAATCTCTCCCTAATAAGGTACATTAAATACTAAGAAATATGATTTTGTTGGGTAGGGCTGAGCTTTGGAGAGCCACAGGTCATTCATAATATCTAAAAACTTTTTGCCCATATAATCAGTTTTTGCCCCCTTGAGGGTGGTGTTACCCCTACTAAGAATGTATGATATAAGAGAATATCCTTGCTTTTAGGAAATCCACACTAAAGTATTTAGGGGTAAAGGAGCATCATGTCTGCAACTAACTCTCAGCAGTTCAAAAAAAAAGTAGATAAAAAATACACATGTATATCTATGCACACATTCACACGTGTGTGTGTGTGTGTGTGTGTGTGTGTGTATGTGTGTACAGAAGAGCTAGAAAGCAAAAATGGTAAAATATTAACATTTGGTAAATCCCAGTGAAAAGTATATGGGGCATAAGGACAAAAGTGGAGCCCAATGAAATAGACCAGAGAACCCAGTTGATTTTCAATAAGGGTACAAGGTCATTCAAAGGGGAAAGGACACTCTTTTCAACACATGGTGCCGGGAAAACTGGATATGCACATGCAAAAGAGTGAAGATGAACCCTTACTATACACCACATGCAAAAATTTTGACCTGGTCCCTGGTCAAAATGAATTAAAGACCTAATGCAAAAGCTCAAACTATAAAACTCTTAGAAGGGGCACCTGGGTGGGTGGCTTAGTTGGTTAAGTGTCTGACTCTTGATCTCAGCTCAGGTCTTGATCTCAGGGTCATAAATTCAGTCCCCATGTTGGGCTCCATGCTAGATGTGAAGTCTACTTAAAAGAAAAAAACTCTTAGAAGACATAGGAAAAATCTTTGTGACATTGGATTTGGCAATGACTGTCTGGATATGCATCAAAGCACAGGCAACAGAAGACAAAATAGATAAATTGAACTTCATCAAAATTAAAAACTTTTGGGCATCAAAAACACTATCAAAAAAGTGAAAAGGCAACCCACATAATGGGAGAAAATATTTGCAAATCATGTATCTGATTGGGGATTGGTATTGTGAATATATAAAGAACTCCTACAACTAAAAAAAAAGGCAATTCAAAAGTGGGTGAAGAATTTGAAGTCATTTCTCTAAAAAAGATAAACAAATGGCCAATATAAGTACATGAAAAGATGTTCAACATCACTGGCTAACCATCAGGGAGATGAAAATCAAAACCATCATGAGATACCAGCTCACACCCATTAGGAGGGTCACTAAAATTAAAAAAAAAAAAAGGAAAATAACAAGGGTTGGCAAGGACGTGGAGAAATTGGAGCCCTTGTTTACTGCTGATAGGAATGTGAAATATTGCAGGGACTGTGGAAAACAGTTCAGTGGCTCCTCACAAAGTTAAACACAGATCAAGCAATTCCACTCCTAAGTATATACCCAAAAGATTACAAACAGGAACCCTCATAGATACTTGTACACCGATGGTCATAACATAGTCAATAACCAAAAGGTGGAAATAACCCAAATGTCCATCAACAGAGGCATGGATAAACAAAAGGTGGCATGTACGTACAATGTTATTCATCCTTAAAAAGAAACGAAATTCTGATCCACACTACAACATGGATAAACCTTTAAAACGCTGTACCAAGTGTAGTAAGTCAGACACAAAAGGACACATATTAAATGATTCCACTTATACGAGGTACCTAGAATAGGCAATTTTACAGAGATAGAAAGCAAACAGAGGTTACCAGGGGCTGGGAAAGAGGGGGAAATAGAGAGTTACTGTTTAAGGGGGGACAGAGTTCCTGCTTGGAATGAGGAAAAGACTCTGGAAATACACAGTGATGACGGTTACACAACATTGTGAATGTACATAATACCCCTGATGTACACTCAAAAATGGCAAAAATGGTAAGTTTTCTACTAGGTGTATTTTACCACCATATTTTTAAGTACATGGAAACTTTTTTTTGGTATGATTCCTGAAACTTTTCTGTGTGTCCAAAATTATGCCCAAATACAAAGTTATAAGAATAAAAAGGAAACCTCAGAACCTGCCAGTTTAGGATGCCGTCATCACAACAGGTGGTACATATCTCCTCTGAGAAGAGCATGTAGACCTATAAAACTAATCCCAGATCTCCTCATCAAAGGGCTAGCTGTATGAAATCTGCACCCTAAGGAATCCAGCTCCTGGCCCAGGTGACCTTTCTCTCCATCCAATTGAGTATCTTTTTCTCACTTGGGGCTTCTCCTCTACTTAGGAGTTTCATGGTGCCAGAGGCTGACTCCAGATGGCGCAAATGGACTGAGGCCAGAAGGGCTTAGAGCAGCCTGACTACACCCTCTCCTTGTCCAATTGATAGATTATGCCCCCCAATTTTATGTGCATATAGAAGAGCTTATTGCCTTGGGCTAGGTGCTGAGTCACGACAGGCTTTAGCCACAGGTGAGGTTGATGTGTAGGATTTCTCTAGAATCGGGACATGGAAGCAATGTCTGTAGATAAGAGACAAGATAAAAATTATCCTACCAATTTCATGCTGACTTACGTTTACATGTTCTAGCTGCACGTAGAGCTTACTGGAATTTACACGGGAGTTCCAAATAGAAGTTATATTATTTGTATGTGAGAGAAATTAAAGAGCTCATGGGGTAAGTTGTTTCTGCTAAGTCAATCGGCTGCTTCCATCAACTCAATTCTGAGGGGGGGCGGTGAGGGGGGTAGAAAACAAACAAATAAAAAAAAAAAAAGAAGTTGATGTATTGAGAGTCGTGAATAAAAGCTGTGCTGCCCTGTCTGTCCCTTTCTCTCTTACCTGGTCCCTGGGCCTCAACATCCCCCTCAGAATGAGAGAATTTTCCATGTAGGATTTGGATTTGGCTGATGATAAACAAATGTGGTGTTAAATATTTCCTTTGGACGATGTCTTGATTTTCCTGAGTCCCTATCATACCTCCTCTTTGAGTAAGAAATAGAAAACTTGTATTGGTTGATGAAAAACACCTCCTTTGTGTCACACCCTTTCCAACCTCTAGTCACCTGGAGGACCATACCTCCACTGGTTCAATGTCACTACAGCTGTCACCTCAGATGCTGAGATCCAAATCCTATGGACTTCCCTCCTTATAGGATGGAGATGGGAGTTTAGCCATTGTATATTCATCTCCCTCCCTGCTTCCCTCCCTTTCTCCCTCCCTCCCTTCTTTGTTCCTTCCTTCCTTGGTAGGAGGATATAAGGAATAAAAGCCTCTGGACAAGTATAACTGACAATACACATTCACCTGTAATTTACTAACTGTTACCTTTCAAACAAAGCACATCCAGAAAAACTTCCTTTTCCTTTCCCCAAGATGAGATCATCGTCATAAGATTTTAAGGATATTCTTTCCTTATCTCCCAAGACCAGAGCATCACAAATGGAATTTTCAGACTATCCTAATTCTTCTTCTACATTACCAATCATTTCTCTGTAGAGTTTGTGCCCGAGTCGGAACTCACATGTGAAGAGAGACCAGAGCATGTGCCTGCTTTGGGAAACTTACTATGGGAGACAAGAGCTTTTATTTTTACAGCTACTAATATTTTCACAACATTTTAAATATCTGACCTCATAATTAATCTCATCCAATCATTATACCAATTCTATGAGGTAGCTTGGCTGTCTTTAATTTCTATTTTATAATGAGGAAACTGAGGCACAAGGAGTATATAACTGAGGAGCACACAGAAAGAAGGGGGGGGCTGGATCTCTGAACAACGCTGGGGTTCTTTCCATGGTGGCTCTTTTCACATGGAAGTAACATAACCCAGGCCATGGGGACAGTTCAGCTAGATACTCGGGCAGCATTTTCTCTTCTGGGGGAAGAAATGTTGGAGGAGGTCTTCAGGAAGAGGTGACGCCACTTGACCTGTGAGCAGGACTCAGGAAATCAGAGGCTCCTTGTGTCCCGAATGCTCTGCCTCCAAGGGCACAGCCTGGACACAGATGTGGTGTTGAGAGCATACAGGCAGCACATGGGGCTGAGCCCAGTTAAGCATTCTCTGTACACTTTTCAGACTCTGGGAGCAGGTGCAGGGATCTACTCATCTTGCTTCTGTCCGCCCTGGACAAGCCTCTCAGATGAGCTCCCTCATTCCCCTGCTTTAGGAAAACTGCCACCTTCCTGTTTGGAGTGGCCTGCCTCTTTCTTCAGTCACTCCCGCCCTTTGCGTACAGGAAACTGGTTTGTGAACCCACAAGACCATTTCTCATTCTCTTGAACCAAAAGGAACAGTGTTCCCGTCCAGCCGGCCACGCCAACTCTCCTTTCTCTGGCCCTGGTGCTCAGAAAGCCACTTCTCCCATTTTCCCACCACCTCTTCCTGGCTCCACGTACATGTCTCTCTCCCCCATCGACCAACAAACAAACAAGAGCAAAAAACTTCTAATGTCTCCCTGTTTTTCTAGCTTGGGAGCTTCCACCCAGGACTGGGTACCTACCTGAATGTGCCTCCCTCCCCTGAGTAGGGCCAAGGGGACCCTCCAGAGCTGCAGGGGTCTGAGCAAGGGGGAGATGCACACCACCCAGCCTCTGAACCCTCTCCCTCCAACAACAGTCTTTTTTCTTTCTTTTTTTTTTAGCTTCTCTTTTGCTGTTTTCTCCTGAGTGTGTCAGACAAGGAGACAGGCTCTCTGTCTTCATGAGGGTACAGCCTCTGACATTTACTGTCAGTGTCTCCAGGTCTTGGTTCAATATGGAAATATGAAGGACTGGTACTTACCAGATGACTGACATCATTCACCAGGGGGGGTGTATGTGTGTGGGGGTGCTTTGAAACGGAAGCCAGCAGGAAGGCCTTCCATTTCTTGGCCTCGTTCCTTTAAAATGGAGCCTGCTGGAGACCTCTCAGGGGGAAAGCAGATGAGCAGGGCCGGTGGTTAGTGGAGCTCAGAAATGCCTGCTCATGGCTCAACCACTCTGAGAGCTTATCACTGCAAGATGAGCTGGTGTTTTTGACCGTTATCCCATTTTACGTAGTTGCTTTTTGTTTTCTTGCTTATGTATTTGTTTCATTTCCATCCACAGTAAGTCACGGGTGAAAGTTACGGTTCATAAGGAACGCTCATGTTGAAATAGCACATGCTAGTGAGGAACATAAAAACGATCACTCAGGGTTCACCTGAAGACTCTTTAAAAATAAAAGACAAGAACTGTGAAAAGTTTAAACTTACGAAGAAGTGGAGAAAAGTTACAAAATTACAAGTCAAGTGTCATGTGTTCTCTATGCCATATTTGTCATAATTGTTCCCTATCTCTTTAAAAAAATTCTTTTTCAGGTTTATTTATTTATTTTGAGAGACAGTGCTTGAGCAGGATGAAGGCAGAGAGAGACAAGGGAGAGAGAGAATCCCAACAGCGCAGAGCCCAATGCCCGGCTCGAACTCATGAGCCACGAGATCATGAGCTGAGCTGAAATCAAGAGTCGAACACTTAACCGACTGAGCTACCCAGGCACCCCTTTCCTGTCTCTTTTTTTAAGGTTATAGCATTTATGGACATAATCAGGAACTCATCCATCCTTCCCTTCCTTCCTGTGTGCTGTGCCTGTTATTCCTTTGCCTATTTATACATTAGCACATATGTCTATATTTACAACTATATGGTATTATTCTAAATATACATCTGTATTCTAGTTTTGAAATTTATCCATATTGATCACCAAAAGGATCCTAATCTAATAAATATTCTGTAGAACATCAAGATGTCTTCAGCAATTAAGTAAATCTTTGGAAAGTAAGTACTTGGAAACTAAGCATGAATATTATTTAAAAAAAAAAAAACAACATGTGGGGTTTTCTTTGACTCTAACCCTCAGAGCCATAAATCAAAACCATCAAAGGAATTGTGTGTTTCTGATGTAGCGAAAAGTAGTTAAATTTCAATCTTCATTTTAATGCATCTATTTTTATCCCTTAATGAAATAAGTATATAAAATGTCATTGCAAATCTGTCCATAAATCATGTTCTTTCTCACATAATTATTTTAAAGTTAATTCAATAATATGGAGCACTTATTAAATGTGGACAAGTCAAATTTTTCTTTTTAGATATATATTAGATATATATCTAACATATATATGATAAAGACTTTCAGGGGTACTTGGGTGGCTCAGTTGATTGAGCAGCCAACTCTTGATTTCAGCCCAGGTCATGATTTCACAGTTCTAGGGGCTTGGGCCCTGCATCGGGCTCTAGGCTGAGTGTGGACCCTGCTTAAGATTCTCTCTCTCCCTCTCTCTCTCAGCTCCTCCCCCACTCCTGCTCTTGCTCCCCCCCCCAAAATAAATAAACTTAAAAAAATAAAGACTTTATAGGATTAACTTACAATGTAACCTTTAGTTGTAATATATTGATCTAAAGTAACATGTTTTACGGAAAATATTTTATATTACGCAAAAATATACTGTGAAAAATGATTTTAAAAACTACTCAGGGAATTATTGATATTATATGTTACTACAAATGGAGTTTTAGAATTAAAAGAGAGAGACATCACAATTGATTTAGGCCAACCTAAAATTATACAAATAAGACAAAGATCTTAAAATGTGTGAATTCCCATCATCCCATTTGTGACTCAGATGATACTATCGTCTAAAACCCAGCTGACTTGCTGTTAATCACTAGTTGAGATTTCAGAAAAATAAACTCCCTAAACCTCCAAACCCATGGACTCATGTACTAAATAAATGATTATTGTTTCACGGGGTTTGGGGTGGTTTATTGCACGGCATGGTTAAGTCGAGGTGAACGCTCACGTTGCCACAGTAGCCACGGTGGCTTTTGTTGTTCACGACCAGGAGCCCTAATTCAGGCAACTTCCTGGACTTCTCATGACCCTGGACACCCAGATTCCTCCATTCTGTAAGCAGGTGTACGGCTCTCATTATGAATCAATCAGAGGGATAGATGCTGGAGACTACGCTGTGGGGGAAGCCACAGCCCCAGATGTTCTTGGACTTTCAAGTCTTACTTATAGTGTGTGATCAACAAAAAAGGGGGAACTGATACAGCAGCACACGAAAAGTTTTTACTGGAGACAGAGGAACAAACACTAGGATGAAACGCTTATAAATAGGTTGGTGAATCACAGATTCCAGTCAACATAGCTAGCTTGTTCCCAGTGTGAACCCTACTCCGCGTCCTCTTGAGATGGGCTCAATCCATCCATCTTCACAGATACCTTCTTTGAGCTCCTAATTTCCCTAGCGGATGCCTTGATTCCAGGGGAAGGGCTTCATTCTAACACCCAACACCCAACATCCAGGACTTCCTTTGTCAACAACCTGGCAACTTCCTCAAGACCGGAGAACTGGATCTCCACTCTGCCACAGGCCACAGAGTCTCCATCTCACACTGTTTCGAAATCCACAACCACCTGAACCACTGACTGTCCTTGGTCTGCTGGTGACACTCCAGCCCTAAGCCTGGAAGGGAACGGTTCCTCCAGCAGCTCCGCAACGATGCTCAGCTTACAGAACAAACAATCCAGTGCCACAATTCTTTACATACATCAGGCAACAGAATGTCCCTTTAGGAGGGTGTAGCTTCTCTTTCCTTGGAGGCATGAACAGGACAGCTCGGCGGGAAGGAGAATGGTTAAAAGAGAAAGGAAGGACTGTACGACTGAAATGACATAGCGAAGTAAACACATTTATTTCTAATCATATCCCGGTTCAGGTAATTAAACCAATAAAAACGCCGTCCTCTGTTGCTGGAACAAAGGCGGTGTCCCTAAACACATAACCTAGGGAGCCAGACGGGTGGGGGGTATTGCTCCTGAGACCCAAGGAGAGCTCGGTGGAGAAGCTTCCTGAGGGTGCCTTGCTCCTCCCCAGGAAGAGACGTGACACAGTCAGGCAGGTGGTAAGCCTTGTTGGGAAGACATTTCCCGACATCCCCAGGGGGACAGGAGCGTGGCACCTTGTGGTGTTGCTGTTGCTGCTGCTGTTTTAAGGAAAATGCGAATGAAGGATGACTTAGAAGTTACCCACCGCTGCAGGCCAAGCACCTCAAAACCCCCCAGCTTTGAACACAAGCCCTTCGCATCTCACGCTTTCTGTGGGTCAAAAATCAGGGAGGACCTTCACCTCAGGCTTGACCAGGAGAAGACCCTGCGTCCACGCTGGCCCACGTGGCCATCATCAGGGTCCATTCTGCTGGGTTGGGGGCCTCTGATCCTCACCGGCTACTTCACTCCTCACCACGCGGGCCTTTCTACCCCACATGGCGCCTGCGTCCCCAACAGGGAGCAACCAGAACAGAGGGGGAAAGGGCCTAGCATGGAAGTCAGTCTTCCTGCAGCCCAATCTTGGAAACCACGCACCTCGGTTGGGCTGTATTCCCCCCAGTACAAGTGAGTTAACCCACAATCAAGGAGAGGAGAGTTATTTTGGGACATAGTTTTAAAACCACCACAGATGCTGGGGAGTAAGGATGTGCCTGGCATAAGGAAGGCCCAGGATAGAGAAAGGAGAGTGGGGTGCTTACTGGGTGGAAACACCATTGCCTCTGACCTGAGGGGACAAAAAGGGACGGGCAGCTTTTACTAGAAAAAGAGAAGTTACTGTGGGGTCGGGGCGTTCCGTCTGTGATCCTTCTCAATCCTTCAGTCTGGGTCACAGGGCAGGGAGGAAGGAATACAAAACCTCATAGGGAGCTTTGTGAGGTCACTGATCCCCGATCCTCAGTTTTTCCACCTATGAAATAGGGATTAAAAATTATATGAGTCTAGAAAGAGTTGGTTTGAAGGTTGGGTGAGGCCAGTTAAAAGCAAAATGGACTTTGTGACGGGCAAACGTTACAGAAAGTTAGTTTCCGTTAGCCGCAAAAACAACGCGTTAAATGTCCTGGCACCCTCTGTTTTTTTTTCCTATTCCTGCCATTAAATACAGCCTCATCTTCTCAAGTTCGAGACGCTCACCCTCTCTATCATGTCACTACTGCTGATCAGGTATTCAAAGCACTCTTGGGCTAACCACGCTATTTTGCCCCAGGTTCGTACATTAGCAAGGTCACAAATCACACACAGGGGATAATTAGATCACAGGGACTATGTCATTCCCCTAATTCCTGCTGTACTGAGTGAAGGGCTCACTCGCTCTCTCCCTTCCTTCCCTCTCCCCACCCTCCCACTCCCGACAGGTGCTCTCCTTCTCTCTCTCAGTATTAAAGTCTATAATCTCCCCCTAGCTCCCTCTCCCTAAATTCTCTCTTCCTATTCTTTGTCTAGGGTGAGAATTTTAAGAAACCTTTGTATCTAAGGAAACAAGAGTACATGCTGTTTTCCCATTTCCTACTATACAACAAAACTCACTCACTTCAGGACTTCATAGAGCTTCTAGACTGTGCCTCCCTTGATTAAGTTAGCCGTTATTCTCTAATTTATTTCCAGACCATAATATTTGTTAAATTTGCTTTCCTAAGCAAGAGAGAAAAACAGTTGATTTTATGATGATTAAGCCCTCTTCTCTCAGGAGGCTTAAGTGGAAATAATTCTATGGTAAGTAATCCCAGGATCCTGACGTTGCAGCCATGGGGGACACGCAGTGGGAAGCTGGTCCTGGACCCAAGAGCTGCACAAGGGGAGTGCAGAGGAGGGGGTCTCGGGGCGTGCACACTGTTCCTCTCATCAGATGTGCTCTGGCTCAGAGCACGGGTCCAGCACAGCCAAGCCGTGGCTCCGGAAGAGCCATTGCAATGCCCTCACCGCAGACACAAGTGTCCCGTGGGAGACGTCGCAGAGCGTGATCGGCGGTGGGGGATGTGGGGTGCTCTGGGCTGTTATCAGTTACCCTGGATGAGTCAGCTGGGTTTCCTGTTCCACGACTGGTGTTTGCTGCCTGTACACGGATGAGATCTGCGAGAAGATGGAAACGGGGGTTGATGTAGGACACTTCCTCTTCTAGCAGGACAGCTGTGCCAAAACCTGCGCCTTCACACAACATGTGCTTCTATAGTGACTGAGCTTGAGCTGGTCCCCTCGTGCCCGATTCCATGTCTGTGCCAGCGAGGAGCCTGCTCTGGGATGGCTGAACTCTGGATGGGGAGGAGGAGGACGGGTGTGAGAAGGGGGGTTCTGTGTCTTTACAGAGGCAAAGAACATTCTGGAACAAGAGAAGGATTCCTTTGAGGGATGTTCTGACGCAAAACAATCCTTCGTTGGGGAGAGAAGGGATGGGTCCTTGGGGTCAAGCTTTCTCCCTAAAGGAGTTGGGAGCCTGGTGTTACTGCCCTGACCTGGTAGGCGCTGACTTCTAAAGATAATGGCTACGCTGCGGTGACTAAGCCCAAGGTGTGGGCCTCAGCTTCACTCTGTTCAGACATGATTTGTGTTGGGTGAGAATTAGTCACACATTCTCTTTGAAATTAAATGCGTTGGCTTAATTTTTTTTCCGGCTCTGTTATAATGGTATAAACCACATTTTACTTTTCATTCAATTTTTTTAAAGTTTGTTTGAGAGAGAGAGAGAGAGAGCGAGCAGGGGAGGCGCAGAGAGAGAGGGAGAGAGAGAATTCCCAGCATGCTCTGCACTGACAGCAAGGAGCCCAATGCAGGACTCAAGCCCATGAACTGTGAGATCATGACCTGAATTGAAATCAAGCGTTGGATGCTTAACCGACTGAGCCACTCAGGCACCCTTAAACTACATTTTTTTTTAAAAAAAGACAAAGGATGGGTATACCTTTCACACACATTCTTTATTGTTGCAAACATTACTTGGGGAAAATCACCCCATAATTTTCTGCAGCATCGAACTATAGGAACTCAGGGGAACCCACTGTTTTCAATATGGGCACCAATCTTATAAAGCCCTGGACAGTTGTGGAACGTCCTGGCAGGGGGAATATGTGCAAAAATTCAGAGATCTATAAAAGTGAGTCGACTGTTGGGTACAGCTTTAGGGAATGGGCCTGCTACAGTGAGCAGGACCCCCAAAGAGAGGATCTCCAGTGGAGCTTTCTGAGAAGCAGGCCCATGAGAGTGTTTTCCTTGAACCTCACGGCCCAGATGGGATTCCATGGTGTTCTCAGGGAAGCCAGATAAGGCCAAAGATAAGGCAGCTGCCGCGAGGAGGCAAAGCTTTCACTCTTTCAGGTAATGCTCTGTAAATATGAGGATCTCCCTTCTTGGCTCCTCTACCATTAGGGTTCCCCGAGCTGCCTGTCGGACATACACTCTCAACCCATCCTCAGTAGGGACACTTGGACTGCCCTTGAGACCGAATCCTAACCACTAGACCACCAGGGAGCCACCACTTGGACTGCCCTGGAGCGGGAGAAGGCTGGCTGGTGAATTGGCAGATTCCCCAATCTGGCTAATGATGATCATTTAATGTCACCCTTTTACAGACAGGAAGACATCTGGCAAGTTCCGCCCCTTTTCCACACGAGGCCAAATATCCCTAAAACCTTACACCTTTCTTACAAATCAGTACAATTTCCCCCTTCAGAAGGCCGTAGTGATAGGAACTTGGAGGTATCCGGACTGCATCTGGACAAGTGATCACACTGAGGAAGTAGGCACCCAACTGTTGACGGACAATGAATTCAGCCATGCAGAAATGAGGAAGGGAAGGCAAGACACATGTTTCTGCTCAGGCTTCACACACGCTAATTACCCAGATCCGAGATAGCCAAAGTGAGTTGGGAAGTGGAGCTGATACATTTAGTTCCCCAAAGAGGTCTTCAGAGAGCCCCACGCTCGTGAATGCGGCACGTACGTGTCACTTCACAGGCGGTGGAATGCGATGGCCGGATGGGTCAGCCTCCTTACGCACATGTGGATATACGAGACTCACCAAGGAGACAGCTCTAGTGCAAGCTTCAGTAGAACCGGAAGAAATCTCATGGGTCTCCAAGACAGGTGAGCATGTTAAGGCAGAGGATATTTCTTCTGGAATGTCACGGTCTGTTACTCTTGTCACCGAGCAGAGGAAAAGTGATGAGAAGTGGGAACGTAGTTTTGACTGTGTTTCCAGCACATTCTGTGCACCAGCCATGCTCTCTTGATGTTCCAGAGCTCAGGATCTGCCTGGCATTCAGGCGGCTCTCTCAACCCCTCACTCCAAATAGGTATTATACAGCCCAGTTTCCTTCCATCAGCAAACCGGTAATGATGAGCCACCCTCTACGTTGTCGTTCCCGACCAGCTCTCCACCTTCCGAGCGGTGCCTCTGGAGGTAACCTCCGAGATTAGTAGAAGGCATGGGACCATGATGATGAAAATGAACTTCAAGTCAGGGCAACTCTAGACTCCTCACTGAAGCCACCACCACATCCTGCAACTTTTTCTGGGTAGAGAATAAATCCAATTTTTTTTTTTTTGAGATTATGAAATACCCAGAAGACGACAGGCAAACTGCCATAGATCCTAAGCAAGAGGGTTTTTGCGAATAGCACGGAGCAGAGCATCCTTGACCTCCTTGTTCCTCAGGGTGTACACCACCGGGTTCAGCAGGGGGGTGATGACGGTGTAGGTCACCGAGATCAGCTGGTCCTGATCCCTGGTGTTCTCCGACTTGGGCTTGAGGTAGGCGACGGAGGCACAGCCGTAGTGGACGACGACCACCGTGAGGTGAGAGGCGCAGGTGGCAAAGGCCTTCTTCCGGCCCCGGGCGGAGGGGATCTTGAGGATGGTGGAGACGATGAGGACGTAGGAGATGAAGACCAGGCCCATGGGAACCACAATAACGAGTGAGCTGATGATAAAATTAATTATGTCATGTAGAGTGGTATCAGCACAGGAGAGTTTCATAACTGGGCGGATGTCACAGAAATAGTGGGCCACCTCTCTGTCACAAAAGGGCAGTCTGAATACAGAGGAAATCTGAATTATGGCCACAAACAGCCCAATGCTGCAAGCCCCTGATACGAGCAGGGCACACGCCCTCTTGTTCATGATGACCGTGTACCTCAAGGGGTTGCAGATGGCCACGTAGCGGTCGTACCCCATCGCCGTGAGCAGGAAGCAGTTGTTGATGGCCAAGGTGATGAAGAAGAACATCTGGGTGGCACAGCCAGCCAAGGAGATGGGCTGACTCAGGCCTGTGAGGCTGCAAAGCATCCGCGGTACAATGACCAGTGTGTAGACAGTCTCAGAAGTGGAAAGAACACCAAGGAAGAAGTACATGGGGGTGTGCAGGTGACGAGCAAAGCTGATGACTGTCACAATGATAACATTGCCAGCCAGAGTTAAAAGGTACAAGGTAAGAAATATCACAAAGAGGATGATCTTGTGTTCACGAAAGCTGGAAAAACCCTGGAGAACAAATTCACCCACCACGGTATGGTTCTCTCTCTTCATCGATGAATGCTGTGTCTAAGGGGTGGAGACTCAGTCAGTCAGACCAGGCCAGCACCCAGCGCCTGCTCAGGACTAGAAGAAGGGGCAAAAAGGACCCGCCCATCAGATGTGCCAGGTTAATGGGGCCTCCTGAGCCTGTAGGTGAGAGGCGGAAAACACCCAGGGCAAGTTTGGAAGAGGTGTCCTAGTTTGGTGTTCGGAGGGAGCTGGAGCTAAAGGAATAGAAAACTCATCAACTTGAGACGAACTTTCTCGTGAATTACAACCTCAGATTTTTGTTTACCTGAAACAAATCTGTCAACCTCTTCTACCTCGTTGAAGCCACAATTTCGACCATCTTCTTCAAGGTCTTAGCTTCTGCGTTGCCAAGTGGGACATGGCTCTCTCCTCTGAGGGGTCCGAGCGTTTGCTTTGTCCCTGTTGCGCTTGTCTGCATCTTTTCACAAATCATTCAACAGCTTCAGACCTGACTGCCTCCCGACAGGAGTTTTCAACCAGACACATTCCCCTGTTTCTTCAGCATGGACGGAGTCAGGCCCTGCCGATGGGCACCCGCCTACTGTAGGTCAGTCGCTACATGTTGTTCCCTAACTGGTTCTCGAGTCCCGTGTGTATTTGCGTGTTTTCCAGCTTGTGCTTGGCTGTGAATTTTCACGGGTAGGCTGACTCATGAGTAGACGCCGAACCTCTCTTTTCTAATTCCTTCAGAATTATAAACTGGGGACCTTTGAAGACACCAGTTTGCATTCTCTCCCTATTCCCTATCTGGGGAATTTTAGAGACCCGTATTTTAAAAAAGAGTAGTAAAATGCCAATAATAGTAGAAGACAAGAATGGTCCCTTATGGCTCTTTCTAGTTTATAAAGAGGTTTTGTATGTATTATTTAATGGCATATCAATCTCATATATTAGATAACTATTATTCCCATTTTGCAGATGGAGCATCTAAGACACTTAGGGTCAGTGGTTTGTCCCAAATTAGCACATCATAGACCCAATCTTCCCATTTGAAAGACAATGTGATTTGTCCTATCCCACAACTGCCCAAAGTTGCCTCATGGTTACAAAACAGGTGAGAAAGAAGACCGCTTTTTTTTTTCCAGATTTCTTATTGGAAAGAGCAAATGCATTTTCCTCACTCTGGGAATGAGTTTGCATGGGGGAGAAAATGGAAAATCTGGAAAGCACTGGGAAACTGGAAAAAATTTTAGGATGTTTTCCTTGGTAAGTAAATGGAATATTAGCATATTAGTGACAATGAGTGTCCATTCTCTTTGACTTAATACTTCTACTTCCAATTATTTATTTTAAAGAAATAATCACAGATATGTATCAGGATATATGTATAAGAAGCTTTTAGGAGATTATTTATAATAATATGAAAAACAATACAAATAAATGAAGAATGAATTATAATATATCCATCTGATAGGAATTATGCAACAAATACATGTCTAATAAGTGCACACATAATATACATGTCTATACAATAGATAGAAAGAAAGAAAGAAAGAAAGAAAGAAAGAAAGAAAGAAAGAGAAAGAAAGATAGGCAGTCCATAATTTTTCAAAAAGAAAAAGAAAAGAAAAAAGAAGGAATAAAGAAAGGAAACCCATGGAATGGTACACACACCACTAAAAATGGGTTGGAAGTAAATATACCAAAATGCTAAAAATATTTTTTCTGGATAGTAAATGGAGAATCTCAAATTATTTTTCTTTTTATACTCTCCATTATAATCCAGATTTTCTTCTTAACAGTTTCTCTTCTAAACATACCAAAAAATTTGCTAATTGTTCAATTCTTCTTCCAGGGAGACTCTACAATGAGGTTGTGCAGAAGATTGAGGAGAAAAGGTAAAAGTGGGTTAACAGACCCTAGAGAAGAGAAAGCTGACAGCCTCACATGAGACTAAGTTGGTCTCTGAACAGGCACTTCATAGAAATTTGGGCACCCAACAGCCAGATCCAGAGGAGATTAACTTCATTAAAATTTTTTTTAATTTTTAATTATTTTTTAAGTATATTTATTTATTTTGAGGGAGAGAGAGAATCCCAAGCAGGCTCCTTGCTGCCAGTGCAGAGCCAGACCCAGGGCTCAAACGCACAAAACCTTGAGATCATGACCTGAGCCGAAACCAAGAGTCACTTAACCGCTTAACCCACTGAGCCACCCAGGTGCCCAACTTCGGTTTTTAAAGAAAGATTGTAGTTGGTAAAAAAAACCTATTGGACAGTGCTGGAAGTGAAATGTGGTACATGAGGCACTCATCTCGGGCACAAAATGTAAGGGAGCACCAAAAAGACTCAGCAATCAAGATGAAGATAATTTAAAAAAAAAAAATTTAGCATTATTTATTTTGGAGCAAGACAGAGAGTGAGCGGGGAAGGAGCAGAAAGAGGGAGACACAGAATCTGAAGCAGACTCAAGGCTCTGAGCTGTCAGCACAGAGCCTGATGCGGGGCTCGAACTCACAAGCGGCGAGATCATGACCTGAACCACAGTCAGACATTTAACTGACTGAGCCACCCAGGCGCCCCAAGATGAAGACAATTTTAATGCAATATTGTTTTAAAAAGCTAATTAAGCAAAAATCCATGATGATCAAAATATTGAAATTTTAAATAAAGGCAGGATCTGGGGTGCCTGGGTGGTGTAGTCAGTTAAGCGTCCAACCCTTGATCTTGGCTCAGGTCCCAATCTTACAGCCTGTGAGTTTGAGCCCTCCATCAGGCTCTGTGCTGATGGCAGGGAACCTGCTTGGGATTCTGCCTCTCCTTCTCTCTGTCCCTCACCCACTTGTGCTCTCATTCTCAGTCTAAAAATAAATAAACTTAAAAAAATTTTAAAACAGAGAGTAATGTTAAAAAGAAAAAGGCAGGATCAATTCTGGCTATCACCACCATGGGAGGCAAGCAGCTAAGTAAGGGCAGATTTTGGAATTTCCTTACTACAGATTTTTGAAGAACAGAAAAATATAAAGTATTTGCAAAATATAGGGGAAAGTGGAGAGCAAAGTATGTGTTCATTTTCCTTTGAGAGGTGGTGCTAGGCTAGTCTTTAACCACTGCTATTTAACTGAGATTCATGATGTGTTACTGAACAAGGTGAAACCCCAATCTTAGGCAACTGGAAAGTCAATCCTACCTCCGCTAAGGGGGATAAGAAGGTAAGTGAGGTAGAGAAGAGAAAAGACTGAATTGAGCTTGTGCATCCCTGGGATGTCATCTCTTCTCTCATTACCCCCTCAGGAAAACAAGGACTCATCCAGACGGTAAAGACCTGATGAGTGTTAACGAGGATAGTAAGCTCATGACAGCAGAAACAAAATGGCAGCCTACGTCTGTGGAATCCATATCACTGAGAAGAGCAACACTTTACGGCACTTTCTGTTTTCTTGGATTCTGGATCTTCAGCCAAAAACATCCCTCCACGCTGAAAAAAGTCAAATATTTCCTTCCAGAGAAATCATATCCTGCTTCCACCTGACAGGCAATCCTGGACAATGGGTCAATCTTATCCATTTCATTATTCAAGTCTTTCCAGGGGGAAGCGAGCTGGGAAAATGCATGTGCTTAGTGGCATTAAGTCCTTTAATATAACGGAATCACGGGACCTTAGCACCAGGAGGTAATTTTAAAAGCAAGCATTCCTCACAAATATTCCCCCAAATTCTGCTTCAGTGCTTTCACTGATTGGAAATTCATTATCTTACAAGTTAGCATCCACTCTTTTTTTTTAAGATACTAAATTTACTCAAAAAAATAAAACTAGGTTTTTTGTATTATAAAAATGCTTCAGGGGAAAAACTGCCATCTGTACAAAGGGTATAAACGAGAAAGTTAGTTTTCCCCTTCTGTGCTTTGCATTTCCTGGTCCAGGGGTATACATGATTCATGTTTGTTTCTTTTTAAAATTTCCATCTAGGGACGCCTGGGTGGCTCAGTTGATTAAGCAGCCCAGCCGACTCTTGATTTCGGCTCAGGCCATGATCTCACGGTTCCTTGAGTTCGAGCCCCGCGTTGGGCTCTGGGCTGACAGCACGGAGCCTGCCTGAGAGTCTCTCTCTCTCCCTCTCTCTCTGACCCTCTCCTGATTGTGTGTGCTCTCTCTCTCTCTCAAAAAAAAATATTTATTTTAAAAAAGATTTAAAAAATAAAATAAATTTTGTCTAGAAAGTTTTAAGTACCATTGTGCGTATTTCCATATCATTTCAATTTTACCCAAAGAAATTAAACTGCGCATACCAATTCTTTCACTTAATATTATACCTTGAATATTCTTCATAACAGTGGAGTCGATCTATCCCAATCTTCGTTACCAGCGGTGCACCCTCCCTGACTATACAGATCCACGTAGATATACTATCATCAATTCTATTTTTGAGTGGCCTTAATTCTCAGATAATATCACTTTCTCTTGACTCGATGTCTGTCTCCCTGCAATGTGCCATCTCCCTACAATATCTCACCTTCTATTTCCTTTTCAGCCCGATAGTGGAAGATTACTGTCATGTCCTCTCTTGTGTCCTTGAATCCATCACCACAGCAAGATCAGCATGAAGAAAAGATAATATTAGCGGCATGAGAATCAATACAGTCAAAAAATAATGAAAAACTTGGAAAATAATAACAAGTTAGAAAACACACATGGCACTCACTCCATTTTCACTGAAGTCCCACCCGCAGCCACTCACTGCTTCACCTCGGCGAAAGGAAGAAGGAATCACTTTCCAGACAGTGATTTTTTAAAAGTCATCGAAAGGGCTGAATCTATTCAAAGGAAGCCAGTAAAAACACCTTGTGTTCAAGAGCCATGTACCAGGGAAGCTAAAATGTACAGAGCAAGGAAAATTCAGGCTTCTCTAGTATCAGAGAAAACCTCAAATGATTGCCATGTTGCTTGAAGCTGAGGACAGTGATTCCTTTGGCTTGGGAAATGGCCCGGGAAAAAAAATTCAATCTCATAAACTCCAGACTTTAGAGCTTTGGATATTTATCAGCCCCAAGAAAAGCAATTCCCTTGCCCCAAGTCTCCTGGGACCATCCTTTTGAAATTCTCTCTGAGGTACCAAGAGATAGGGATGGGAGAGCCCTAGGGCTTTGTCTCGAGAGTTTCGTTAGGAACTTGGGTAGCAGATGAGGGAGATGTTTTCATCTGTTGACTCATTGTTGGGGATGGTTGGGGTTTCAGGAACTAATAGTGCATTGAGTTCCATTAAGTAACCCTTGGGAATACTGGATGAGCTTACAAAGAAAAGACCCTACATTCTAGTTTCTCAGGACTAGAGAACAGACAGCCTCTTGAAGCATATCCAAACACGACCGGGGCAAGCAGAGGGGTATGGCGGCCAGGTCTTGTCTTGTCCGGCTTCAGCCCATAGCCACTTTCCTTAAGGCTCACTGGACATACATCCCAGCCTAACTCCCATCGAGGGAGACCCAGCTCCCACACTTGGAAAGGGCAGAGGCTTCTGTCAGGCCCATTCCTTGTGCTCCCGTTGGTTCATTCTTGGATCTTGCTGGGGAGAGAATGACACAGCAGATCTGCTCTCCGGTTCATTTAGTTTCTGGCTCGGCATGACCGTCTCCATCAAGGTTCTCTGGAGGCATGGGAGATGTCTGAGGAGCCATTTCAGCTCTGCGCTGCAGAAAGGGATTGCTGTCTTTCCGTCCTTCAACCCAGACCAAGACCTTCCTTTCCAAAACAATCCTGTTTCCACTCTGATGAAAAAAGTCATGGATGTTCATCATAGAAAACACGGAAAAGAGGAAAAAAACCGTATAAATCACTTACGATGATCTCCAACTTAGAAATACCAACACTATTAATATTTTGATGACTAACCCTCTAATTGCTTCTCTCTGCATTCATATGTGTGTATCTGTTTACACACACACCCTTCTGTTTACAGCAGAAGCAGAATGACTGTTATTTTTGTAGCTCTTTCTCCCTTTCAATTCTATGAGGTCATGCTGTGCAAACTTCCTTCTATCTGGCTCGTTTTTTCTCTCAGTGATGTATTGTGAGCCTTTCCCACGTAAATAAGCATTATTGTACCCTATCATTTTTTTAAATTTTTTAAAATTTTTTAATTTGTTTTTGATAGAGACAGAGCACAAGTGGGGGAGGGCAGAAAGAGAAGGAGATACAGAATCGGAAGCAGTTCCAAGCTCTGAGCTGTCAGCACAGAGCCCGACGCAGGGCTCGAACCCCCGAACCCACAAAATCATGACCTGAGCCAGAGTCGTATGCTTAACCGACTGAGCCACCCAGGAGCCCCCTTAATTAAAATTTTTTTAATGTTTATTTACTTTTGAGAGAGAGAAAGAGCGTGAATGGGGAAGGGGCAGAGAGAGAGAGGGAGACATAGAGTCCGAAGCAGGCCTCAGGCTCCAAGCTGTCAGCCCAGAGCCCAACGCGGGGCTTGAACTCACAAACCAAGAGATCATGACGTGAGCCGAAGCCAGACACTTAAGTGACTGAGCCACCCAGGCGCCCCAATACCCTATCATTTTTAATTAGTTGCCTAATTTTTAATTAGATGGAAAATTTCTTTCCATCGTAGGCATGCTGTATGTGAAATGTGGGGTCAAGATGCAGAAGGGCCTGTGCATGGCAATCAGTTGTAGAGTCTTCAAAGGCTCTTTTAGTCCAGATCGGGGTCTCTTTTAACAGTGGCATTGCTGTCATCTGGGGCCCGATGTTTAGTGCGGTGTGGTGGGGGCGGGGGTGTCCCACGTGTTATGAGATGGTTAGCAGCTTTCCTGGCCTCTGCCCACTAGATGCCTGCAGCATCGTCTCCCCTCCCTGCAGCATACTGGGGGAGACAAAAACACCTCTAAGTATTGCCAAATACCTGCTGAGGGGCAAAACCATCCTTCGTTGAGCATCTGTGGTCTAGAGCATTCCGTCATCCCCCACCCAGTTTTTTCCATTTCATTGACATGTTCAAAAAGCAGGTCAGGGGTGCCTGGGTGGCTCAGTCGTTAAATGTCTGACTCTTGATTTCAGCTTAAGTCAAGATCTCAAGATTCATGAGTTCAAGCCCCACGTCGGGCTCCCTGCTGACAGTGCAGCCTGCTCGGGATTGTCTCTCTTTTTCTCTCAAAATAAATAAACGTTAAAAAAAAAAAGAAACATTTCCTTTCATTTAAAAAAAATAAAAATAAAAATAAAAACAAGGTCACAATCTCACCTTCAGGATATCATTGACACATCGTATCATTTGTTTCTCTATGCCCTGTATTTCCTGTAAATTGGAAGTCAGTTCTAAAGGCTGAATTGGGTGAACCTTATTAAACGACACAAACTGTATTAAAATATATATACCATAAACTGCGTTATACTATATTACACTTTATATATACATTATATGTCTATTAAACTATACACGCACACGCACACAGCTTTGCGTTACGTCAAGTAGAGTTACCAGGTTAGCGAATAAAAACAGAGGATACCTAGTTAAATTTGGATTTTAAATAAACAACAAATAGTTTTTTAGGCTAAGTATGTCCCAAATATTACATGAGACATATCTACCCTGAAAATGATTCCTTCTGTATCTGATATTCAAATTGAGCGAGGCATCCTACTTTATCTGACTGCCCAACCACAAGGCACATACTATTTGGTATGCCACCGTAAGCAATGCAAAATTGATCAGCATTTCAGGGAGCAACAGCCCGGTGCTCTATTCAAATCGATCCCATCAATATTTTATCATTTCATCTTTTGATGACTTTTGTCTAAATCAATTTTTTATTAGAAGTTGCCAACAGTGCTTTCCTCGTCGCGTCACTGCTCTTACATTTATTCTGTGAAACTGTTTGTGCACGGCTCATCCATTAGGGCAGTGAGTGAGGTAGGACTGGGTAGAAATAGAATCCAAACTTGGACCCTCTAATCGGAGTCTCGTGTGTGTTCCGTTATATCCGGTGGTGGGGGAAGGTGGTAGGAGGGGAGGGATTCCCTTTTGACATGTGGGTGATGCAGGACCACACACAGTCCTAGTGCGGCCAGCCCGTGTCACCTCAGCTGAGGCGTGAGATGGGGTATAGCGCGAAGGTAGGAGCGGTGTCTGCGAACGGAAGCAGACCCACAAACGATTCTCTGAGCAGACGAAGCAAAAGCTCTAGAAACAAGGGGTGGGCGATGGGTCCAAGGGGGAAAAGGATGGTGTACACCCTCTCATTCACCCCAAGGTCTGAGTAGCACACTTCAGAATAATCCACGCACACGGCCACGGACGTGTCATAGAAGATCAAACTCCTCGTGGTTTCTGGAAGAGCTGGAGTTTCTGCCACAAAGACACCCTGATAGGCAGGTCAGAGGAGACTCTTCTTCAGCGAGGTGATGCGTGCCCGGGGTGAAGGGCACCTACAGGTCAGAGCCAGGCAGCACGACGAACGTCACCTTCCTTTTCGTTTATTGGCTTTTTTTTTCAAAAAAAATTTTTAACGTTTATTTATTATTGAGAGACAGAGAGACACAGAGCATGAGCAGGGGAGGGGCAGAGAGAGAGGGAGACGCAGAATCCGAAGCAGGTTCCAGGCTCTGAGCTGTCAGCACAGAGCCAGACTCGAGGCTCGAGCTCACAGACCGTGAGATCGTGACCTGAGCCGAAGTCGGCCGCTTAACCGACTGAGCCACCCAGGTGCCCCTCACTTACTGACTTTCTTATCCTGTCTTTCCAGTTAGTTAAATGTGTAGTGAAGTACCCTGTGGTTTTAATAACAGAAGGGGAATCAGAGGCTGTATCTTGCCCACACTCCATATATCTCAGCAGACCTGGCAAGCCATCAGTCATCAAAGAAAACACTTGACGGTATTACCATAGGAACGAATCGAAGAGGAAACTCTTGCGTGCTGGTTTTCCTTCGCACAGAGGCCAAGATGAGAGTCACAGTTCCCACCAGGGATGAACAATTGGAGACACAGGGTTGAGCATGAGCCCCATGCTCTTCGAGAGATTTTTTTTTTTTATTTTTTAGAAAATTGTCTCTAAGGAAGAGAAGGATAATTTCTTAGATTGCAATATCATGACAGAAGTAATCAATGAGCTCTAATAAATATTTACTGAAAACCCACACGTGCCCTGAGCTGTGCTGAACACCACGTAAAGAGAACGAATCAAACACACATGGTATGTGATGAGGAACCAGTCAAAAAAGACGTGCTGTTCATCTATTGTGACGCGTTCTTTGATAGGGTAGGAACAGAGTAATATGGGAACAACAAGAAATCTTCCGGCATGCATTTTAATATACTAGTCACTTCTATCCACCAGGAAGCAAAAGCCACAAAGGTATGACTGGTCTGGTCTATGTACCGCAAAGAATGGACGAATTCGCATTCGGGGTCATCTATTGAGTTTGAGTGACGTCCCAGAGACTGGTCAGCTTTGTAGAGTTTGCCACTGAGATCTGAAGTTTGCGTGGCTGAGACACAAACCCCGGATGATGGGGGCGACACCAAGATTTTCGAACGAGCGAATTCGCGGGGCTATTCTCGGTTCCCCTCCCTGATCATTTGGATGCATTCAGGGCTGTGAATCACTGCCAGTCCTGGAATTCTCCTCAGCCCTGATTCAGTGACACTTCTACGTGCTGGGGTTTCTCCTAAAGAGAAGCTCGCCAGCCACGGTCGCGTAGGGAAAGGTACACATCTGCCAGTCTGTTTGGCAGGGCTGCGGGTGAGTGTCATTTAATGTGGCGATTCACCGAACTCCAGATTGGGAGCCAACTGCCCCGCTATCATTTCGGTCTGTGATTAACCTAGATACACAAATTAGCCGCCCGTGCTCGCTTTATCACATCCCTCTGACTCCGTCTTGCTATTACCTGGGATGCTTTAGCTCATTTATTTGCTCATTTCTTCAGTGTATTTCTCCCCACACTGGACGAGGACAGTCCTTAGGAGCACTGGGTCTCTCATACTTTCCTCAGTCTGAATCTTCAGTCAAAACAAACAAACAAACGAAGCCTCATAATTTTGTCCTGTGTTTGCCTCCGATTAATGTCTTAGATAGCCACACAAACTCACACAAACCACGTTCTGTGGCTCAGGTTTCTCGCTCCCTAACACGAGGACTTTAAATCGATTATCTCTAAGGTGCTTTCCTATTTTAAAGTCGTATGATATTTCCCCCTACCATGGGACCTAGGATAAAACCGATTAGGAGCCCGAAGGTACCATCTGTCCCCCGAGTCACTTCTTCTACCAGACACCCCATGGTTACCATCAATCCTACCTTCCTTCTTGTACTGTGCTTTCAACCGCATCCTTCCAGTCACTTCCACTTTCAAATCTATCACCGCCTCCTGCTTTTTCCTTTCACCTCTGCCAGTGTGAGACAAGATCACAGAAGGTGAGGTTACGACACGTCCTGAACTACCACCTGGCGGACCGGAGAGGAGAACCGAGGACTCGTCGGCCAGGCAGCGGCAGCCACTGCCTTTTGCCAAACACCGCAGGGCCACACCGTCCACGTAACTGAGCTGCCTGAACTCCTCCGGTCCCGACTGCCAGGAAATGCTTGGATGTTAGACCTGCAGAGGACCTTGCGGCTCATGTGGTCCAACCTTTCCGCTTCACGGACACAACTGTTTTGAAAGGAGTCTCAACTTGTGAGATATAAACATGAAATTGTTAACTTTTTTTTTTTTTTTTTCAATAACCACTCCTGTGGCTCGATTCCTGCTGGACAACATGCTCCCTTAATGACATCTTACACCAATTTCATAAACTTCTCATCACTTTGCGTTACTAACACAGACTCATTGGAGTTACTACACACAATCCTGTGTTTTCAAAGTTTAATTTTATCTTCTAACGGAAATTCCCTCCGGTTTCCATCATCCCTCCTCCTCTACCTAACCGTGCCCCACCCCCCACGCCTACCCTGCTGCCCGAGCATGGAACAGGGTTTGTGGCTTCAGTGGCTTGAGGTGTGTTGGGAGGTGAAGGATGGTGACCTCGCCACCCATGCCCCTTTCTCTTTCTAGCACCAGCCCCTCGTTGTTGGGGGGAGAGGGGAGAGGGCGGAATGAGACAACGGTCACCCACAGCGTAGGCGCGGTCGCTCCTGCCTTTGTCGTAACTGCTGTTCCTGCACACGACTACCACCTCGTAAGTGGAGGGACGCTGGTGGTGAGGTCCTCTTTTTTGTTAGTTGTCACTATTTTGTCAACATTGATTGGTTCTTTCTTCTCTGTTGGTTAGCCAAATGCAGGTGCTCTCAGAGAAAGGCCTTTGTAGGGTTTTCAGAGTAGTTTCTGTCCCATCCGCCTGCCCATCTAAGGCTCCACCTCCTTTGGCTGTCATTGGAAGCAACCCACTCCACAGCGTCATGCCATTGGAGTCCCCATCACCCACCCAAACAATGGCCCCGTGGGGCAAGATGGTTCAAGCCTCTATCACCTTCTGTTTGCCTGTCCGACCCATGGGACAGAGGCTTGGTCTTGCCACGTGAAATGGTGACCACACTAACTCCCAGCACCTGCTCTGCCAGCTCCAATCACTTTTTCCCAGACTTTTCCTGCAGCCCCACCAGCTTTAGGCGCTCTTCCAGAATGGTGCTTCATCGGCTGTAAGGCAAAACATGGCCATGAGTTCTCAACTTGTTGGAGATGGACTGAACGATTCAACGATCCCAAATGTTGTGGGGAAAATACCGGGACACCACACTGAATGCCTTCCTTCCCCCTACTTAAGAACCCAGCCGTTCAGGCCTCTGAGTTTCAAATCCTGGCTCTGCCGTTCGCTGCGTGTACGACCCCTCTACTTCGTGAAAAATAAGGATGTTACCAGTACCACTCCATGGGGTTCTTGTGGGTGTCAAATGGGAGAAACCACTGCCATGGAGCCCGTGCTCCGTAAGTGTCAACAATTATTATTGTTGCTCTTCCATGTTTATTATGTTTACTGCAACACATTCCAGTCTCTCCTTTATTATTTCTGCCTGCGGAAATCAGGAGTTTTACAAAGTCCAACATGGTGAGGGGAAACCCCTTCTCCTGCACTTTTGCGCCCTACACAGTGCTTGGTGTATTGCTACGCACACAGCAGCTGCTTAACGCGAAATGCACTACAGTTTGTGTGCCGATGCAGCACATGTTTCTGGAATGCAAACGTTCCATATTCTATCGGTAACCCCAGGAATCATGTCAATATGATGTGGAAGCTCGTTCTCAGGAGAATGTTCCCAGCGTGTTATGTTTACTACCAAGGAAGAGCGGCCAGACAGAGATCTTACTAGCTCAGCGGAGCACAGCTGGGGCTGGAGGACCCTGGACGAAGACCATTTGCTTGAAGGGGCTTAGTTTTACCGTGCGTCTGTCTTGAGCGTTTTATCGGACGGTCTGCTCCTATCGGTGGCTTTTGTGTGTTTCCTCCTCGTCACCGCCTTCCATCAACCTTCCTTTACCTTTGAAGAAGATGAAGTTCTACACCTACTGTTGATTGGACTCCTTTATTAGACATTTAACATTTGCTTAAAACGGTTTAATTTATTTCACAGACATGCTAATGTTTATGTCAATGCTCTGGTTATAGGTTTTGCGTGACCTGCCATGACATTTTTTTTCCCAAAAGACTTGTTATTTTTAGTGTGTGTTTTTGCAGAATGCAAGGACTGGCTAAAATAAATGCATATGACGTGATAGCAGAAGCACCTGTGTTATGTTCAAGAACTCTTAAGTGAATTGGATGAATGGAAACCATTTCTCCCCTTTTTGCTGATTCAAGGACTTCACCCTTTCCACTGCCTGACTCTGCCTTCCCTCATTGTCTGTCTCCACTTACTGGATTATTCCTATCTGCTAACAGTAGGATCTAGCATCTCCCATAAAACGCAAACCCTCTCTCGACCCTGTGTCTCCCTGCATCATTGTCACACAGCAAAACTCAGACAGGCATGCTCGCTCCCAAGTCCCTTTCCAGCCCAGTTCAAGCTGCCTTCCACACACACCAGTCCCCCTGAAACTGCCACTGTTAAGGCTCCAGAACTTTCCATATTGTTAAATCCAAAGAATAATTCTATTGTCTTGCTTCACCTCTCAATAAAATTCAATATAATCAACTCCTCACCTTTAGTGACACGGTTCTCTGCGCTTCCTTACTGGCCATTTCTTACTGGTCTCTTTCTCGATCTTCCCCTTCTCCCCATCCTCTAAATATCAGATTTTCTCATGGCTCTGTCCTGGGACATTCTCTTTTCCCAGCGGCTCCTTCTCCCTCTTTGGCTGATTTCATCTTGCTCCAGTGGCTTTAAACATATGCCAGCGATCTTCAACTTTGTGTCTCTAGTCCAGACATTTCTTCTGGTCTCCCAGCTCGTAGAACTGCCTGTTGAGCGTAAACACGTAGCTGTCACAGAAACGCTTCAAACTAAAGCATCTCCAAACCAGAACACTTGACTTTCCTCCCTACATCTGGCACTTCGTCAGTCTTCACCATGTAATGAGTGGTATCACTGTCTACCCAGTGATTAAAAACAGAAACTTGGGAATGCTATTTTATGCTTCCCTCATGCTCCAATCTGTCAGCAAGTCCTGTTAATACCACTTCCAACATATGCCTGAACTCCGTCAACTCGTCTTCACCCGCACTGCTCCCTCTGCAGGCTGATCTGTCATCATGTCCTACTGTGTCCTGACCATCTCCCAGCTGCCACTGGACAAATCTTCATCATGCACAGCTGTGGTGTGCATGTGCATGTGTGTGTGCATAGATGTGTGCATTCTCATATTCGACGAAAAGCCATCAAACCGTTTATTTTTTTAAGATTTTTTTTTTACTTTATTTATCTTTGAGATGGAGAAAGAGCACTAGCAAGGGAGGGGCAGAGAGAGAGAGAAGGAGAGAGAGACACAGAATCCGAAGCAGACTCCAGGTTTTGAACTGTCAGCACAGAGCCCGACATGGGGCTCAAACGCATGAGCCGTGAGATCATGACCTGGGCTGAAGTCGGACGCTTAACCGACTGAGCCACCCGGGAGCCCTGCCATTACACTGTTTAAAGGTGGGGCGCCTGGGTGGCTCAGTCGGTTGAGCTTCCAACTTTGGCTCAGGTCATGATCTTGCCGTTTGTGAGTTCGAGCCCCATGTCGGGCTCTGTGCTGACAGCTCGGAGCCTGGAGCCTGCTTCGGATTCTGTGTCCCTCTCCCTCTGCCCCTCCCTTGCTCATTCTCTGTCTCTGTCTCTCGAAAATAAATAAATGTTAAAAAAATTAGTTTTAGGGGCGCCTGGGTGGCTCAGTCGGTTGAGCTTCTGACTTCGGCTCAGGTCATGATCTTGCCATTTGTGAGTTCGAGCCCCATGTCGGGCTCTGTGCTGACAGCTCGGAGCCTGGAGTCTGCTTCAGAATCTGTGTCCCCCTCTCTCTCTGCTCCTCCCCCATTCATGCTCTATTTCTCTGTCAAAAATAAATAAACATTAAAAAAATTTTTGAAATTAGTTTTTAAAAACTGTTTAAAGGTGAACACACACACAAATGCCTCTGTGTGTGTGTGTGTGTGTGTGTGTGTGTGTTCCCTTGTTCAAATAGTTTGATTGATGGCTTTTCATTGCCCTGCAAATAAAATCCCGATACTTGCCGCACTCAGCCGCTATATACACCTCTAATCATATTTTGAGCTACTGTATTGTGCTACAGTCTCACTCGTCTTCTCTGAATTCTTGGAATTCTCTAAATTCCTTCTTGTTTGGGGGACTTTGAACCTGCCATAGCTTTTTGCTTGGTCCATTCTATCTCATGCTCTAAACCACTTTTCTTGAAAGGCCTTTTCTTGACCGTCCTATCTAAATGACCCCTGTAATTCTGTCCAGCAATGTTATTTGTTTCTTCCAAACGTTAATTACAAGCTGTTCCCATTTTATTTGTTTACTTGTGTCATGTCTGTCTTTTCCAACAGAATCTTCACTCCGTGAGGGAAGAAATCTGCTCTATGTAGTTAGTTCTCATTTGCATTACCAGCACATTACAGAAGGCTTAGCACATAAATGTTTGTTGAATAAAGAAAGGAAAATAATAGGCTGAATAATGTTTTTGTGCTAAAACGAAATTTTGTGTGTGGGGTTTCATGGTAAGATGATCAAGTATTTGGTCTATATCTATATTTAAGTCATTCCTATGACCTCATTAATGGTCATAATAATTCAGCTTCAGGGACTGCCTGTTTGGAAAAGCATGTCGTGCAAAATGACATTAATCGACTTCAAGATTTTTTTGTTCACTCCGGGAAATTAGAGCATATAATTTACCAAAACCCTACCAGCAGTCTATGTTCAATGCTGACTTCTAGGAGCCCATGATAATCCTGCATAGTTCTCTTTTTCTCTTAGAGGTGAACATTTTCTTAATATAATTTATCGTCAAATTGGTTTCCATACAACACCCAGTGCTCATCCCAACAAGTGCCCTCCTCAATGCCCATCACCCATTTCCCTCTCCCCCACCCCCCACCAACCCTCAGTTTGTTCTCTGTATTTAAGAGTCTCTTACGGGTTGCCTCCTTCCCTCTCTGTTTGTAACTATTTTTTCCCCTTCCCCTCCCCCATGGTCTTCTGTGAAGTTTCTCAAGATCCCCATAGGGGTGAAAACATATGGTAAAAGGCGAACATTTTGACCATATTGAAATATATTAGAAATCGGTATAAATCTAATTTTGGAATTGGGAATATACAAAAATTATTTATTCGTATTTTCGAATCAACCGTTGCCCCATGGGTTGTGTGCGGAGAGGATCTTCACACATCTCTCTGCAACACGACTGTCGGAGGAGCTGTGATAGAGAGGGTTGTGTTAGAGACAGACTCACAGATGCAGGAAAGAAACAGGTGGTCACCAGAGAGGTTGACACAGCTGACGGGGATTAAGAAGCGTCAACTACCAGTTGTAAAATAAGTAAGTCATGGGGATGTAACGTACAGCACAGAGCAGTGTCCATAAAACTGCAACAGCTTGACAAGGTGACAGATAACTAGACTTACTGTAGGGATCGTTTGGTGATGCTTAAAAATGTCAAATCACTCTGTCGATTACAGTTCAATTTAACCAAACCCAACGAAACAGAAGGTGGTTGTGTCTTCGGCAGCCCGTTCTGTGGGGGTCCGTGTGCTGGGGGAATCTTCTTTCCACTTTTCCCTTTTTTAACCCACTTTCAGGGGTACAAAAGGACTTGACAGTCACTGGTGCAGCTGTGAATTGTAAACAAAAACGCACACGAAGGCGCTGAAATCAAGTGGCGATTTTACTTGTGAAATGGTCACCTGAATGAGCCGTAACTTACTTTACATGTTCAGAGCATCACCAATGAAAACTGTACGTGTTTTCTCATTTAAAGAATTTGCAAATCCTTGAGAAATCCTATGAGAAACGTTGGCCTATAGGAACGGCTACCAAAATGTCCTGAGTTTTCTGACGCTGCATCTGTTTCCAATATTCAGTCCGCTGCTCGCATCCCGGGTCAGACCGTACGTTCCAGTTTTGGGTCAGACACTCGATACTCACAGGTTTTCTTGAAGGAAAGGAAGATTTCCCTGGAGCCTGCCTGGTACCAGCCACCTCGTTCACCTTCACCTGGTCCCCTTCTCTTCTTCAAAACCCAGACCAGTACTTTTCAATCCCATCAGAACCCATTTTGTGCCACATATTTGGTAACACCTTCTTGGCTATCCTGATGAGAATGCATGGACCATGGACTCACCTATGGATGCAGTCGGGCGTGGAGGGGGCACTCAAGAAAGCTAGCCGTCATGCCCGTCACTGGCATGGGCCCCTCCAAGGTCCTGCAAGAAGCCATACGCTTCTGTAACATTTCCAGAAGTAAGATAACTTAGCCCCATTTGGACAAGACCACCGTCTCTCCCCGCTTCCTTTCCTATTGGCAACATGAGGGTAGCTGCAGGAAGGTTCTGGCATCCGGCTAAGGAGGACGTGGGTTGAGGGGGTTCTGGTTCAGCGTAATAGATGCACGTGGTTTGCAGTTCCTGCCAGGTGGGGTAAGACGAGGCGAGGCACTTTGAGCCATCGTGGGAGGAGTGGCTTCCACCAAAGAGCTAACCGTCTTGGCTTCGGGACACAAAGGTGGAGGCAGAGGTCAGGCTGCAGCGTGATCCCATCCTCCGGCGCTCAGCGCTGGAAATTTGTGGGCAGCCAAGGAACACCCCTGTTGAAATATCTGGAGTCAGAAGCTAATCTTGCCAGAACGTTTTCCCAAGCGTCAGCTGTGTGTAAAATTGTACGCAGAGGATTTGGTACCTTTCCGTGTCTAGTGAAAACGGAGGTTCTCTCCAGGAACATTTTCGGTAAAGTGAAATACAAAATTATAAACACACCGTGACGCTTCGTCTTTTTTGGCATGGAAACGAAACAAAACAAAACAAAACAAAACTTATCAGGACTCCTCTGTTTGTCAGGCACAAACCTGTAGCAACACAAACAGCGTGGACACCTCCTAGAAACTGCACTTGCTATGCGCCCCAAGTACCAATAACAGAAAAAAGTGCTGGGGGCACCTGGGTGGCTGAGTCGGTTAAGCGTCTGACTTCGGCTCAGGTCACGATCTCGCGGTCCGTGAGTTCGAGCCCGGCGTCGAGCTCTGTGCTGACAGCTCGGAGCCCGGAGCCTGTTTCGGATTCTGTGTCTCCCTCTCTCTCTGCTCCTCCCCCGCTCACACTCTGGCTCTGTCTCTCCCTCAAAAATAAATAAACATTAAAAAAAATTTTTTTAAAGAAAAAACTGCTGATCAGCAATGCTAGGGGAAAGAATGAATTGTATTTCTAATTTCTCTATTAAAAATGATAATACAATATCACTGGTGAACAGGAGATCAAAGAGTATGTAGTAAAGGTGCAGAGGAAAAGAAGAGTTGGAGTGGAATGTCTGGCAGCAAATTAATTGCTATCTTTTCTGGACCTTTATAACGTTCACGGCATTTTTCACCTTTTCTATATTTTATAATTTTTTGTGATAGAATTTCTTGTTCTAAATCGTCACTCCGATATCTAATATCGTATTCATAATCTTCTATTCAGTTTTTTAAGGAGGGTCCAAACTGCGGAAGTTGCGGGCATCTGAAGCCAGACCCACCTCTCGTACACACAGAAAGTCTTAACCTACAGGAGACATAAAACCGAACAACTTTATGATAAGAAAACACACCCATGATGAGTGTGCCAGCCCCCACGCAGGTGGAGAGGAGGGGGCGGCGGGTGAGGCAATGACCAGGACGCTCGGTTGCTGGGGGTCTGATTCGGTCACACGGTGCATGATCGAAGGATGCTGTTCCAGGAAGAGAAGGGACTCACCTTCTCTCGGGATACACGGGTTTTTCCCCTAGACCACCCAGCATATAGGAAGAAATGTAAAAAAAGAAATCTTTGCATTTATTTGTCAAACAGTCAGATTCAAGGCGCAAATAACGATAAAAGGGCTGGTTGGACATTCTGAAGTCGTGCAGAAACAGGGCGATTCTTTCTTCCGCACGAGGCCGTCCTGGGTGCTGTGGGGTGTTTGGTGCCTCCTGAGAGCGAACAATGTGTGTTGTAGACATTGCTGCAGCAAGCAATATGCAACCGCTTGCACGCACACACTCAGACACACACACGTGCTCGCACACGCACACACGCACGCATGCTTGCACACACACCCAGACACACACGTACTCGTGCACATGCACACAGACACGTGTTCATGCATGCATGCACATGCTCATACATACTTGTGCACACTCAAAACGTGCTCACACGCACACACATGCTCGTGCACACACGTGCTCGCGCATGCATGCACATACTCATACATGCTTGTGCACACACAAACACGTGCTCACACACATGCACACACACATATGCTCGCGCACGCACACACACATACCTGCTTATATACTCACACACATGTTCGCACACACATGCACACACTCAGACACACGTGCTTGTGCACACACACGTGCTCATGCACACAATCCTTGTGCACACTCACACATGTGCTCACACACACACATCCTTGTGTACACACGCACACACTCAGACACACATGCTCGTGCACACACACATGCTCTCACACACACTCAGACACACACGTACTCACGCACTCAGACACACGTGCTCATGCACAGACACACACACTCACACACACATGCTCGCACACACGCACTCAGACACACACGTGCTTGTGTGCAAACGCACACGCACATGCTCACACACATACTCAGACACACACGTGCTCACGCACGCATGCACATGCTCATACATACTTGTGCACTCAAAACGTGCTCACACACATGAACACACACATATGCTTGTGCACACACGTGCTCGTGCACGCATGCACATGCTCACACACGCACACACATATACTTGTGTATACACTCACACACATGTTCACACACACATGCACACACTCAGACACACGTGCTTGTGCATGTACTCATGCACACACATGCTTGTGCACACACACACAGACACACACGCTCATGCACACATGTTCTCACACACAGGCACACACATGCTCATGCACAGACGCACACACTCACAGACACATGCTCGCACACACTCAGACACACACGTGCTCGTGCACACGCACATGCTCATACATACTTGTGCACACACTCACAAACACGTGTTCACACACACACATGCTCACACAGACACGTGCTCGCGCACACACACACACTCAGACACATATACTTGTGTATACACACGCATGTTCACACACACATGCACATACTCAGACATGTGCTTATGCACACATGTGCTCACACACTCACACACGTGCTCGCACACACTAAGACACACGTGCTCATGCACATGCTTGTGCACACACTCAGACACACCCGGTCGCGCACACACACACTCAGACACATATACTTGTGTATACACATGCATGTTCACACACACATGCATACTCAGACACGTGCTTATGCACACACATGCTCACACACATGCTTGCACACACTAAGACACATGTGCTCACACACACACGCTTGTGCACACACTCAGACACACCTGGTCACGCGCGTGCACACACACACACGGTCACGCACACATGCACACACACACACACACACACACACTCTCTCTCTCTCACATACACACATACCCATTTCCTGACAGCCTGCGGCAGGGATGACACACTCAGGGAGTATGACCTGAGAGGTGCAGTCGACTCCCTCTGTCCTCGTTTTTCAACCCCAACCCATACCCATCATCACCCCCAGAAACACTGGTCACAGTACCATCTGGTGGGTCCTGAAAGATTAGGGCTGCAGAAGTTACCTATTAAAATGCAAATATCCTTGGCTGAGCTAAGACCTCTTGTCCTTATCTGCTAACAGCCTGCAGGGTTTCCTTTAAGAGAAGGCTGTTTCCATTTTTTAACTGTGTAATTCTTTAAGGAAGCATGACATAAACTGGCCCACACTACACTTGACTCGAGGGCTGACCACAAGAGAGTTTTCTCTGTCTGCAAGCACGCCTGGGAAGGGGCCGGGACCCCCAGCGAGCAACCGCCCCGAGCTCCCCTGCCCACTCTGAGAGGGAGGCGCGGTCTGCTCCCCCGTGCACACCTGGCGTGGGCACGCAGCTGCGTCCTTGGACCCACTGTTGCCCCCTGGACCCACCAGTGGTCTTTCGAGCTCTTTGCCCAAGGACGCATGAGAGGGTCTGTCTCCGTTCTTCGCAAATCCAAAGGCTCCTTGCTCAATACTCACACAATAAATCACACCTACGGCTTTCCTTTCTGCCAATGTCTCTCTAAACCTTTCGCGACATCAACTCAGTGACACTCACAGCAACAGGTGCCAGCACTGCCTCCATTTTCCCAGACAAGAGGCTGAGGCACAGAGACGCCAAGCAATTTGACAGCGGTCACATGTCATAAGTGGTCTGAGCTGAGAATCAAACCCCAGAGCCTGTTCAGAGCGGCACTCTCTCATCAGTCTTACACGTAATCTCTGTAAAATATGCGTGCACAATAATTTATTTTTACACTTTATGTTTTAAAATTTAATGCAATAGTCTAACATTTTATACAATTTTTTTTTTTTTTAACACCACCATGCCCTCTGAGAATCTTCCTTAACAGGCGAATAATTCTGTTCTCCCCATTCGGAAGGAAAACTCGGGTCACTTCAACTGATCTGCATTTGTTGGAAGGCAGGAAGGCAAGTCTGAGGGCCTATGGGTCTCTGACCTGGAACCCAGCATTTATAAGGCGAAGTTCATGGTCAGTTTGCCTGAGCACATGTCGTGGCTCAGACTGCTTCCCAACTACAGGATGCCACCGAGATGCCTCATCTGGACAGTGAGTGGCTGGTTACGCATCTCAAAGACAGGCAGCACGGTACCCCAGATACCCACAGGGCACATCACGCTCAGGCAGTGGTCCAGCCCTAAGAAATGTTAGGAGACTGATTCAAGGGCTTTCTCTCTGTATTTTATGGTGTTAGGGGACACCCAAGAGATGTAACACTAGTTAGGAAGCCTTTGCCCAGTCTACCGAATGTTTACGACTAGGAGCATGACCGTGCACCTGAGCCAGGTCCTTCGACTGCTGGCAGCCTTTAACTGGATATCTGGTAGGACTCACCTATAAACAGTCTATAGGATATTAGCTCTTGCCGTATCACTATATAAAATCCGAATACTATGATCACCTTTGAATTAGAGCAAGGGCATATTCTATCAAAATCAGGTACTAGAAATATATTTCGTGGCTGGTCTCCATTCAAATCCATGTTTCTGTGAAAAATCCCACTGAGTGTCCCTTCCATGTCAGAAAGCAGTTCGTCTCAGTCTTCTAAAGACGGAAGGAAAAGATCATCTTTGAGATTATTTTCTGAAGTCTTATTTTTCTTTTCTTGGGGGAAAAAAAACCCCTCTGTCCACACGCAAATTGTGGCTTCCATAAGCCCTGTCCCCATCTCCTTTTCAGTGGTATTCACTTCGGGAGTCCTGGGAGCTTCCATTTATTTCTTTTGGATCTACCCAAAGCAAGGAACTGTTCAGGTCAAGACAAGAATTAAAAAAAAAAAGTGGTAACACCACTGCCTTTATTGTGCAAATCCATCAGGCGGCCAGCATTGCTATTGAATCTGCTTTCCTGAACAAACTCCTGTCCTGGTGGCAAAGAGCGCTGATGACCTCCTGGCCTTAAGAATCTAGATTAAAAGGTACGACTCTCTCTCTCTTCTCTCCAGGCACATCTATGAAATATACATAATAAATATGTGACCATGCCAACAGCACTGTGTGACTACGGATGGAGAAGTCATCCCGTGAAGCCAAGAAAAGAAACTGTAGAACAGGAGGTTGGACCGGGTCAGTGATTTCCCATTTGTGGGTTACAGATCCCTGGGAATCCAAATAATTTTGTGCGGGGCCCATGAATCCACGTGTACTTTAAGCACACTGCGTAGACTGGATCGACAGACATCATATGGAAGTGGTCGTGAGTCCAGGCTCTTTAGCAAGACTGCCCAGTTTCAAATCTTAATTCTTCCACTTAGCAGCTGCATGACTAGACAAATCACCCACCTTCCCTGTGTTTTCGTTTCCTCATTTTTTAACCACATAAAGTTGGTGGGAGCAAAACAGATCAGACCTGTTGTGTGCTTAGCCCTGTACCTAGTCCTTGGGGAGAGATCAGTGTTTTTACCAAGTGCATTCACACCCCAAGCAGACAGCTATTTTGGTCTTTCATCATTTCACATTCCCATGTCACATGGACCTTGCCTTGTGCTGGAGAACACAGAGAAGAAAAAGCCAACAAATTAGCCCTCTGTCTGCTTCCCAATTTTGGAGAAGGGCACAAAAACCCAGAGACCCGATGGGCCGACCCTTCCTCTGCTACCATGTCCCAAATCATAAAAGTCCCCATCGAAAGCCTTTCCTCTGGATCCAGCTGCAGAGATGAACCCCAGCTCAACAGCCCCGTCGTTCACGCGTGGCTATTGGCCTTTCCCTTCTCCACTGCTCCCAAGTGAAATAAATACAAACTAAGGTTTCCAAAAACCAACAATAGGTCACAATATAGGATACAGATGCTGTCTAGGAATACCCAGATTGTAAGGCTTGTGGGAAGAAATGAGATTAAGACCCAGTCTACTGATGTCAGTGAGCATACTTGCTGATATCGACAGGCGGGACATACAAGGAAGTAACAGCACATCCCAGCCAGAGACCAGATGTCAAATTTAGGGGACTTCGTTTTTAGGTAAGGGAAAGGATTGTGGAATTCCACTGGTGTATCAACCCATTATTCCAGGGTGGAGTGGACCTACTGCCTTATCTTAGTGTTGATCTGTTCCTTTGGGTACCTGTGGTTGCATACCACGGGGATGATTTATTCTTCCTGATGTTGATGCTGCTGGTTTTGTTGTTACTTTTGTTTTTGTCTCAGGGCTGGATGGACAGGGTGGTTTGGCTGGTTTTTGAAGCTCTCATGAACTGCTTTTGCTGAATCTGCAAACCGTTCGCTCTCACTACTGCCAAAACACTACCTTCATTTCAACAGCAGACACCGAATCAAAAGTTTCAGGAGGCACAGCAAACGAAATTGGTCTCTCTCACCCCCAAAGCTTGTACTGTCTCTGAGAAGAGACAGGGCATGTCAACGGGCCCACCTCACCCCCCACCCCATTCAAGAAGGAGGTGTTTGGACAGGGTAGAGTCTCAGGAGGAAGCTTTCAAACAGACTGTGTGAGTCACAGGAAAGTGTCTCTCAAGGGCAATGTCATGGTCAGATCAGTGTCCTAGGAAAAAGTGCCCTGGACAAACTCTCAACAGCGTGATAAAGTAGATCTCTCTCTGCCAGGACCTTGCTAGTCAAATGTGGCTCTGACGGCACCATAAAAAAAACAGCTTCGTCCCCATTTCTTTCACCTCCTCCCCACCCCCACTGAACAACTTTTTGTGTTCAAGTCTTTCCTTATCACGCTCACTTCATCATGATTATGAAGATGAATGAGCTTGCTTTATGTAAATAAACTATGCCACCTATCAAACAAAGGAGGGTGACCATTTGCCTTAGTCCAGTTGAAATGCAGGTTTCTCTTAAAAGTCTTTAAAAATTTTTTTAAAATATTTATTTATTTTTGAGAGGGAGAGAGAGCGCGAGCAGAGGAGGAACAAAGAGAGAAGGCAACACAGAATCATCCAACGCAGGCTCCAGGCTCTGAGCTGTCAGCACAGAGCCCAACGAGGGGCTCGAACCCACGAGCTGTGAGATCATGACCTGAGCTAAAGTCGGATGCTTAACGGACTAAGCCACCCCGGCTCCCTTTAAAAGTCTTTAATAATGGTACTAAAGAAGGAGAAGACCTACTTATGGAGCCTCTTTTACATACTAGACACTGGGTGATGTACTTCACGTGTTTATCAACTTATTACACCTCACAATAAAGCTGTGACCTTGAGGCCTTTATTGTCTCTATATTATAGGTAAACCTTAATGACAAATACTAGGAGTATTTGAATTCAGATCTTTAAACCCAAACAATCTGCCTTTTTTCAAAATGACTTGCTGTTTTCTTTAAAGATCTGTCACTAAGCCACCAAGTGGCCTAAAACCAGTCACCAGCCTCCCTTATCTGGAAATTTCTATGTATGAATCTTTGTAGCCCCAAATTCTCTAATGCCACAGAAGCTAGACGTTTTGGTTAGGTCTGCCTGCGGAGGATCTTTATGGTTGATTCAGGAGACTTCCTCCAACAGTCTGTAAGGAAAAGCATGGTGGGACAGAAAGTTAGCAAGGTGGGCCTAGCTAACTTCATACTCTCCCGCCTGCTTCAGAGTTTTGGCAAGGACCTAATAGAATAAATACTGCATATAAATAAAATATAAAATAAAATAAAATAAAATAAAATAAAATAAAATAAAATAAAATAAAATAAAATAAAATAAAATAAAGTAAAATAAAATAAATAGAATAAAATAAAGTAAAATAGAATAAAATAATAAAATAAAATAAAATAAATAGAATAAAATAGAGTAAAATAGAATAAAATAAAATAATAAAATAAAACAAAATAAAATAAAATAAATAGAATAAAATAGAGTAAAATAGAATAAAATAAAACAAAATAAAATAAAATAAATAGAATAAAATAGAGTAAAATAGAATAAAATAAATAGAATAAATAGAGTAAAATAGAATAAAATAAAATAATAAAATAAATAGAATAAAATAGAGTAAATAAATAATAAACAAAATAAAATAAAATAGAATAAAATAGAGTAAAATAGAATAAAAATATAGAATAAAATAGATAAAATAATAAATAATAATAAATAGAATAAAATAGAGTAAAATAGATAAATAATAAATAAATAAATAAATAGAATAAAATAGAGTAAATAGAATAATAAATAAACAAAATAAAATAAATAGAAAATAGTAAAAAGAATAAAAAAATAATAAATAATAGAATAAATAGAGTAAAATAGAATAAATATAAATAAATAATAAATAAATATAGTAAAATAGAATAAATATAAACAAATAAAAAAAATAAATAGAATAAATAGAGTAAAATAGAATAAAATAAATAATAAAATAAATAGAATAAATAGAGTAAAATAGAATAAATAAATAAAAATAAATAAATAGAATAATAGAGTAAAATAGAATAAATAATAAAACAAAATAATAAATAAATAAATAAATAGAGTAAAATAGAATAAAATAAAATAATAAAATAAATAGAATAAAATAGAGTAAAATAGAATAAAATAATAAAATAAAATAAAATAAATAGAATAAAATAGAGTAAAATAGAATAAAATAAATAAAACAAAATAAAATAAAATAAATAGAATAAAATAGAGTAAAATAGAATAAAATAAAATAAAGTAGAATAAAATAAAATAAAGTAAAATAAAATAAAATTCACCCTGTGAATGTTAAAGACAACAGACATTTGTGGAGCTATCATCTCCAGCATTCATCAACAATACCAAATCCTGCGAGAAGGCGAGCATCTCTGGCCTAGAGCTAAAACACAGAGTAATTGGTCGAAGGGGTCCCGGGGGGAAGAGAGCTGGTATGGGCTGAAAGGGGAAAGGGTGGTCATGCTGGAAGATTAGAAACATAAAAATGGATACATGCTGGAAAAGAAAATAAATTCTAGAACAGACCCTGGAAGCTATGGTCTCACATCTGTCATCCTGTGTTGTGAGCCCCATCAAAACCCAGTAGAAGAGGCGTCTCTGAAAACAGCCCCAGTTTGGCTGCTCAGAGAGTGGATCCTCAGGGAATCGGATGAAAACGGGAGACTGGCGGGCTCGTGGACCAGCAGGAAATTAGGTAACAAGAGTGATGGTGGCTCCAGAGAACCACGACCGAATGTCAGCAATTTCTGGCCCCGGTAAGGGAGTGTGCTAGGAGGCAAATATGAAATTGCCCAATTAGGTGCTACTCTGAATATTATCTCCAGAGAAGAAAGCAAACCCAGGCGCAGCTGATGAGTTAACCAGATACGATACAGAAAACATTTCCTTCTCCTTTCTGGCTTCGAGTCTATTTTAAGGCATCAGGTCTCTCCCGTCGAGTCGGCATTTGGGAGCCAGGGAGGCGATGCCGGTTTTCCTGGGAGGCCCCGCTCTGCTGTGGACAGCACTGCTGCTCCTCCTGTGTAAGTAGAGGCTCGGTGGCCCCTCCTGGAGGGGCCGACGTGGGTCTGGGTAGCGGCCGGGGTAGGAACGTTGGCAGTTTTCGTGGTGAACCTTTCTGGGCTCTGTGCAAACCGCAGGGCATCTCCTGGGGACTCTGTGGCGGACACAAGCTGGGAGCAGAGCAAAGTGGGCTGAGCAGGACCGAAGGGGGAGCCGGCCAGAAGCCTGTTGTTTCAGTCATCGTGGCATCTCCCAGAGGGCAAGGGAGGGAGGGCAGAGGAAGGAGAGAAGTTCTTTCTCTCCCTGGGTCAGAGTCCTGAGAAGATGGCTGACCCCTTAAAACTCCATGGATGTTGGGGGCGCCTAGGTGGCTCAGTCGGTTAAGTGTCCAACTCGTGATTTCTGCTCAGGTCATGAGCTCACGGTTCATGGGATCGAGCCCTGCGTTGGGCTCTACGCTGACAGCATGGAGCCTGCTTATTCTCTCTCTCTCTCTCTCTCTCTCTCTAAATAAACAAACAAACAAACTCCAAGGATGTAGACCTCATCACCACCCCCAGATCCCCATCCTCGGGAGTCCCAGAAGACTGGGCAGAGACACTAACTTATCCTCTTTGAACTTTTGCAGATCCAGATGGCATGTCAGCAGGTGAGTGAGTCCTTGCTCCGTCAGTCTCACCGTGGCTGGGCACACTCCCCCCTACACCGTTTCCCATCACCCCACCACCTCTGCTTTCTAATGATTAGGCATCTGTCCCTCCCTGACCAACCTGAGCCCCACTCCCTCCCGCCTGCCTTCTTTCCCCCGTTCAACACCTGCTCACATACCACCTCATTGTCTCGAGGCACCCCACCTCTTTCTATGCCAACAACCATGTCAGCGGAACATCTAAATGCCCCACCCCTGCCCGGCCTGCCCCACCCCTGCCCAGGCACTGCCACACAACCTCATTCAATGCTTGCATCATCATCACGGTTAGTATTGCCGCCATTTTATAACTGAGGGCTTTGCCTAATTAAGTGCTTGCTGGGGGTCGCGCAGCTGACCAAGGGCCAGCTTCTAACAGAATCCCCTGGGGTCCAAGTCCAGTTCTGTTTCTGTACCTCATCGCCACTGGCCACTTCCCAGGCTTTGGTCAAATTTGTACCACATCTCTTTGTTCCAGAAAACCTATTAAGACCGATTCTCTCGGTGCTTCTCACTTCCTTCCAGAATTGATGTGGATTTTTCACTCCATATCCACTCACAGTTAAATAGTCATAAAAATTTAGAACTGGGAGAGACTGTTTCAGCTAGTCTAACACATTTATTCATCCATTATTCACACGTTCATCCACTCAGCAAATATTTAATGAACATGTCGTCTGTAGCAGCCATTGTGCTGAGCTAGGGCTGAACAGGATAGACATCGTCTCTGCCTGACCAGAGGCTGTAGTCCTCGCTGACAGATACTGGCATGGAAATCAGGAGGACTGAAGTGGTTACCCTATGTTGCACTCGTGTCCCGTCTTTCCCCTAGTTTGGGACTCCCTGGGGCCACAACACTGTTTCCTCCTTCCTGTTTCTTATTAGTGGCCGTACAAGGGTAGACTGACCACTAACTGTCTGACTATTGCCATATCTGTACTTTGGAGCCCTTTTCATTCCCTCTATATCTCTTCCCACAATTTGATCTTCTCAAAGACACCCGGGAACCTACAGTGTCCTTGAATCCACCATGGAATACCATATTGAAAGAAGACAGTGTGACTCTTACATGTAAAGAGAACAATTCTCTTGAACTCGACTCTACTGTGTGGTTCCACAACAAGACCAGGTTGGGAGTGACAACTTTAACTTTGGACATCGTGAAAGCCCAAACCCGCGATAGTGGGGAATACAGGTGTCAGAACAAAGGATCCATCCTGAGTAAACCTGTGTCCTTAAAAGTCTTCAGTGGTAAGTTCCAGGACTATGGAAAGATAGAGTCCCCCATGTGAGGAATGGCCCGTCTGGAGATGGGGAGAGATCAAGTTATTCTGGGGCTTGGTGCACTGGGGTGGGACTCAGGGTCTCTGTCTCAAGACCTGCCTGTCTCCTTCCACTACTACTCCCGCGTGGCCCCACCTCCTTTCGGGGTCCTGGCCATCTCCCATCTCCCAGTGGGATCCTTCCAGTCTACCTCACCCCTCTTTTCCTGCTTGGGGTAGATGTATATGATATGCTCACACGGCATGTCGGATATGTGAACACTGCAAGGAGCTGAACATCTGAAATGGGATCAAAAGGTCAAATTTGGTCAACTGTTTCCACGAGCCACGACCTGGATATCAGCTTGCTCTCTTAGTTTTGAAAGACATCCACGTAGATCTCTCACGACTTCCACTTTTACTAAAGAACAAATGTTATGTTTGCCCTAATTTCACGACTGCTATTGCCAACCACTAGGACAGCACGCTCAGGCACATGCGGGCTAGTTAGTAAATGCTGGATGAACCAAAGAATGACTTCATTTAAATGGCTAGGTCATGGATATATTTGGCTTTACATTTTTTAATGCAAACATATTTTAAAGGATAAGCCTACTTTATGTCTTTCTCTTGAGTGAAAAGAGGTGTCGTGACATCCCTATGCATATTCCAGACACCAACGAAAGCAGCAGGGGATAGCTTCTTTATTTCCTTGGAGTGGATTCTAGAAAATCCTTAAGGATCACTACTAAATAAACTGTGCCCGGCACAGCCTAGCCAGATCTTTGTTCCAAATTCTCTCTCAGTGAATGCCTTTCAATTCTCACGGTGACATTAGCCATACGACCCAACTCTTATACTTTACAGACTCCTCGTTAACAAGTATTCGTTGAGTACCTATCAATTCTGAAGTAGTTGTGTTAGGCACTGGGGATATAATGTAAGGATCAGACATGGTCTCTGGCCTCCTGCAGTATGGAGCCAAATGAGGAAGAGGATATTAAGTGAGTAACTACACACATAATTAATATTGGCATGCATGTGCTGGGGAACTTTCAGAGCCAACTATGATTGACGGTAGAACTAGGGAGCCCCTAAGAGACGGGAGGATGAAAGAGACCTGCCCCTAGGCGAGGACTCCCTGGACAGAATAGTCTTATTACCCCGTAGTGACCAGAACTGGCGTCTACAGAGCTGTAGGGAATACTGGCATTCGAGCCTTCCGTGGACAGGCTCAGCAGAGATGTCCGAGTGGTTTCATGGCCCCAGACTCCCTTTTCAGGAGGCGAGAGGATTCATCAGTATAGAGGACAGACTCAAAGCGTGATTTTGTTTTTCCTTTTTCTTGCCCTTATGAGCCAAGAAACGGGTTAATGATAAAACGTGGTTCCTGACGCAGACTCTGCATGACCGCTCCTATTTTTTCTGTCTCTCTGTGTCTATCCATCCATTTGCCGTTAAATAACGTTAACGACCGTTCTTCAGAGTGGCTGCTCCTTCAGGCCTCTACTGAGGTGGTGCTGGAGGGTGAGTCCTTCCTCATCAGGTGCCACAGTTGGAGGAATTTGAATGTCAAAAGAGTGACCTACTACAGGAATGGCAAGTTCCTCCAGTTCTGGTACGACAACTACAACATCACCATTCACAATGCCACAGAAGCAGACAGCGGCACCTACTACTGCACGGGCTGGATTTCGAAGAAAAATCACACCTCTAACTTCCTCAACATCGTTGTGAGAAAAGGTGAGATGGTAAAGAAGGAGGGGAGCCCACGGCAGGGGAAGGGAGAGGGAGGACACCCGAGCCTGAAGTGGCTGCAGCATGCAGAACGGGACAGCCGGGGCACCTTGTCTAGCCCACAGGCCTGCAGGGAGGAGGCCCGGGGTGGGCAGCACATCTCTCAGTCTCTGGTGGAATTTGCATGAAGACTAAATGAGGGGATATTTGTGAAACGGATGTCTAGCCTGTTAATAAGCACCACCCAAGCATAACGGATCATGATCAGTGGTTCAATCCCAGGGTCCTCTGTGGCTCCGGGGAGAACACTTCTAGTTACCAAATTGAAAGGGAGGCTCAGTGTTGGAGGAATGCAGGTGGTGTAGAGCTTGAAGACGCCACGCTTGGGGAGGAGGGCTGGGGACAGAGACCCACACACCAGTGGGCTGTGTGACTGGGTGGTGAGGAGACAGAGCCTCATGAGGAGACCCCGGCAGGTGCACTGCCTCTAGGGCCAAATATGAAGATGCTCTTTCCGAACTCTAAAAAGAGAGGGAGCCTTTGGACTACCTGCCCTGCAAGGAGGAAATTAGACCTTTTGCTCGGCAGACGTGGCTCATACTAATGCCTAAAAAAGCATGGGACCAGAAGCCAGAATTGAGCTTTAATGTCAATATTCTGTTGACCAGCCTGAGACCTAAGTGCTATTTAATTGTCATTGGCCTTCTGGTATCCTTATCTGTAAAATAAAGGGCTTGGTCTAGATGTCCCTTGAGGAACTTTAAAAATACCAACGTTTGCATCTCATCTCTTGAGATTCTGATTTAATTGGTTTGGAGGACTGAGCATCAGTATTTTTAAAAGCCCTTTCAGGTAACGGTCTTGTGCAGCCAGTGCTGAGAGCCACGGGTCTAGGTGATCTCTACGGGATTTCTGGCTGTAATATTCTGGAGCTCTATAACTCTAGGATCATCACAAAAATCAGTATCTTGTAACCAGAATAACAAGAGAGGGAAACTGGAAGGCAGCTTAAAGAGGCTCTGGCCCAGTGTCCTCATTTCCCCCAACGGGCACGCGGTAAATGATGAACGATTCAGAAATGAGGCACTGGTGAACCTCCACCCTCCCCAGCCTCGCCATCTCCATTCCACCCTCAAGTCAGACGTGGGCCACTGCACCTGTGAGCCCCAATAAAGAGATCGCCTTTCCTATGACCTTCCCCACTGGGCACACTGGCTAGAGGAGCTACAGGCTGGGGCTTGAGGGAAGGTCTCAGGAGTCCTGGGGCTCTAGGAAGCACAGGCAGAGGAACCCAAGTCCATGAGTGTTGCCCTCGGGTGCCAGCCAGCATATCATGCTAGCGCTGGAAGACAGAGGACCGTTCCCGGTTCCTCTCTCAGGGAGGATGAAGCCCTGAGCCCCATTTTTCGATTCCTCATATGACCTATGTTTCCTGTTGCATCCAGATTTCCCTCCGGAGCACCAAAGCAAATACTACTGGCTACAATTTGTGATCCCGTCGTTGGTGGTGCTTCTGTTTGCTGCGGACACGGGGCTGTTTATCTCGACCCAGCAGCAGCTGACCCTGCTCTTGAAGACTAAGACGACCAGGAGGAGCAGGAACCTTATGGACCCACGTCCCAAGCCAGACCCCAAAAAGAACTGATGTTGCTGCTTGGGAAACATTTGCAACGGCAACCTCTTTCTGGCATCAGCGATTGCTTCTCCGTGGTCAAACACAGCTCGCAACGCACACAGGAGCGTCTGGACGCAAGGCTTTACAGACCTGCTTCGTTAAACCAGCTGAAACTGGTTACATGGCATGTAACAGCAAGGGCTCAATAAACATCACTTAAACAAACGCAAGAATGAATATATTCATTTATTAGCGTCTGTAAGAGAGAAGTCCAACTTGAATAAAAGGGGTATGAAACCAGGTAACATGGTGCATCTAAGTATCTGAGGCTTGCTAGTTTCTTTTTTTGTGTCTAGAGGCAAGAACCATAAAGTCCCAGATTAGGAAGGCTTTCTCCCGACTATCGTAAATCTGGACCAGGCCTGTGAGGACCTGGGAGCATGCCGGTGAGATCACTCACTTTTCTGCTCCCACTTCGACTTACCCTTTTTGAGCTTCTAGCTCTTGGACTGCCCTGAAGCTGGGGCAATCCTGAGCCTTAGGACCCTGGGGATGAGGCTCAGTCTAAGATTTCCCTGTGATTGCTTCTCTCTCTGCTATCTCCCAAAGTTGTGAAAACCCTCTTATAGCACCTGAACTTGGAGAAATTCCAGCAAATACGAATCACCGGAACTCTCAGCTCTGAAAAACAGCCCAGGACTGAGAAAGACCTCAGGCAGAGACCCAACATTCGCTCTCCCGCCCCCACACTACCTTTGCCTCGGACACACTTATCCTGGGTGCCAGGAGGAGGCGTTAGGGAAGAGAGGCAATGTATATTAGCAGTACTGACCGTGAGCTCACAACAATCAACGAGAGATCAGAGCACCTGTTAACTTCACTATATTTTAGAACAATTACTAACATCAGGAGGAAGTGAATCTGGTGGGGGTGGGGGATGGTTCACAAACACCCATGAGATTGACAAGTCCCATTTTCTCCAAAATATGTTTTTGGACCGTGAAGCAGAGAGAACTATTGGTGTTTTTTGTTTTTTTTTCTTTTTCTAAATATAGGTATCTGGGATGAACCTCCTTAATACCACTTCTACTTTTCTCCCCCAAATCATTTCAGACACGTAAGAAACGACCAGATTCCCACTGAACAGCCTAATCACTTGGCTTCATGTCAACAGGCCTTATGAGTTTCTTGCAACAGAAAGAGGAAAAACAGGAAAATCCCCCACGGGAGGACCCTTGGTATTGTCCTAGGCACTTCCCTTGCCTTTAAGGAAAGACAGAAGATCCATTTTCGGCTACAGCCTTGAGACCATGGTCTTGCCACCACCGTCACAAACAACTTCTTCCGTCACAGTGTCCTACACACAGCTTCGTACACATCAGACGGAAGAGCAAGTGACTTACTCCTCTGAGGATCTGAGGCCAAGTGACCCAGAGTTAAGAGCTGAGGGATATTTCACATGGATAGAAAGTCCAGGCTTGATCAGCCTGAGACACAACTTCTGAGGCGTTTTCTAGATTCTGGAGGATCACAATTCACCTTCACCTCCCCTTTTATCCCCACCCAAGCTTGCAAGAGCTCTGCTTAGAGCACATACCTGGACGTTCAAGCTGCCATGAACTAGCTGTGTGACTAGAGCAAGCCGCCTGCCCATCTCTAAGATTCCATTCCTTCTTTGTAAAAAGAGGGGATTTGGACTAGGTGGCTTCTAAGCTCCCTCGAGCCCAGACGTTCTGTCCTCCGTTACTCGGAAGCCTATTTCCCATGTGGTGACTACACAGGCTCAAAGGCTCAGAATGCATCCCCAAGAAGCTCTTAGTGTGAATGTTTCCTTCATCCTCCACACATGGTCTTCACCGTACTCTTCCATGGATGTGAATTTCAGGTTTGTCTGAGACTCATGTCTACCATTCATTTCTTCCTATTTCCTTCTTCTTCATACATCTCTTGTTCCGTAAGAAATGTGGAACAGAGTTAGGGCTTAAATATTTAGTGGAGCTCCAAAATATGGCATTTAAAAGAATGTTTTCGGGGCATCTAGTTGGCTCGGTCGGTTAAGTGTCCAACATCAGCCCAGGTCATGATCTCACAGTTCATGAGTTTGAGCCCTGCGCTGAGCTCTGTGCTGACAGCTCGGAGCCTGGAGCCTGCTTCGGATTCTGTGTCTCCCTCTCTCTCTCTGCCCCCCCCCCCGCCCCCTCCCCAGCTCATGCAATCTCTCTCAAAACTAGATAAAAACATTAAAAAAATAAAAAATAAAAGGATGTTTTTATTTCCATATACATAAAATACTTTGTCTATGCCAGAGAGGGAGCATGTATATCTTACAGGTGATTAAAATGGAAATAATCCACCCCCCTTCACTCTTAGGGCCTCCTCTGCTACTTCCAGTCTCTTACCAAATTGTTCGAAGCCAGTTCATAGAGCAAATTTTCTCTCCCATAGTTGCTATTCCAAATCGGCTGCCACAGATCATGAATCCTCAATAGAGATTGGTTTTTTGAAAATCAAGTCAGTTAACTCCCTACTGGTGGCCAATGAAAGACATATTCCCTTGGTCACCTCAAGCATGGAAACTCAGACAAAAGACCCACCTCATCAGTATGCTGGGGAACCAAGTGCTTGAAGACAGAGCCTGCTCCTTCTCTCTTCTCACGAAATGGGGAGTAGGACAACAGGATCATCTCCTTGAACCCAGAGATGGGAGCTTTATGTTGAGAAGGCCAGAGGCACCTGCCAGCCTGGGTCCCTAGATAACCTCAGAGAGCAGTGCTGTCTTCCTATGTTAAGCTGTCGGCCCTGCTCTGGGCAGTTACTTACCAAGTCCAAATCCCATTTGCTGCTTCATCAATCTCCATGGCATCCCCGTCCCAAAACTTCTACCTAAAAATGTGCCCAGAATCAAGGGCAAGTTGACTTGTCCATATCACTTAGAGCATCCACACTCTTTCCCTTCCTGAACACTGGAATGATATATCCTCACGTTTAGCCTTTCCTGTATTTGAAATTTTAAAAATATCACCGAGAGTGGTCAGCAATCTCACTGCAAGGTAATTGAAGGGGGATTCAAGGCTGCCATGCAACTGAAAATTGCTGAGGATAAAGGAATAACTTCCTGTGGATTCTGAGAAAAGTTCACATTTAAATTTTTTTCACCAGTTTCCAACCAAATTGAGCCACAAGTAAGTAATAGTTCAATTAATAGGGTGAAATTATTTTTTAATTAAAATATAGAAGCCATTGGCCTCCTGCCTTCACTAGAATATATCAAGGCTAAAAATCTGGGCTCTCTGCTTGCCAAGGACTGTTCTAGAAATGGGATGCTAAACTGTTGCAGATTAGGATCCTCGGAAAACAGATTCTGATGGGCACAACCGGATGGTTCAGTCGGATGAGCGTCCAGCCTCGGCTCAGGTCATGGCCTTGCAGTTCAGGAGTTCCAGCTTCCAGCCCCGCATCAGGCTCTGTACTGACAGCTCAGAGCATGAAGCCTGCTTCGGATCCTGTTGTCTCCCTCTCTCTCTGTCCCTCCCCTGCTCATACTCTCTCGCTCTCAAAAATAAATAAACATTAAAAAAAAAAAAAAAAGGAAGAAAGAAAAAGAAAACAGACTCTGAAACTGATTGAAATGTAACAGGTTTCCCAGAGAGTGCCCTCGGCATCAGCACCCGTGTGAGAGTGAAGGCAGCGGACCCTGGCAGGGGGAGTGGCTGAAATGTGATGTATGTCAAACCGGCTCACAGATGAGAGCCTTGGAGCCGGGAGGGCCCTTTTTAATCATCTTAGTTGGAGGGACGGGGGCCAGTCTTTACAGCCGGAAGTAGGCAAGTCTTTGCGGCCGGTCTGCCCTGGCAGAAGGTGTGAGACTCTGGAGAAAGTAGCTCTTCACCAAGAGCAATTTCCGAAGAGCCACTCAACTGACCTCTATTGCCTCAGAGCCTCCCAGCAGCTGGGGGAACAGATGTGTGGGGCCCAAAGGTAAGCAATCCAGGTAGGCTAGCACAGCATCCACTGAGTACAAGTGACAGAAGAGAGTGAGACCCCGGCCGTCAGACCTCTACCTAATGGCTTCTTATCTGGATTTAAGCAGGATGACTAAGCCAAACATTTTGAAAATAATTTTGACTATCCTCATAGCAAGGCACTGGTGCTATTATGTTTAGAAATCTGGACATGAAGGCAAAGGTGTCTTTGATCTCCAGGCCGACTTCACGTGCTAGCTAGTGTTTTGTGCAAAGTCAGACAGGTTAACTTGACTTGGAGAACTTGTTCATTTCCACTGCCTTGCCCCACCCTTCATAACCAGCAGACCCCGTGACACTCTCACAAGTGATATTTTGCCCATGCAGGGTCACCCCGTGGGGTGATTCTGGGCGTTGCAGGAGCTGCGTCTGGAAGTCAGGGTATGCTCAGTCCTTGGCATAGAAGGCCAGAGTGCACAGAAGGATGAGGGAGAAAGGACCCTGCCTTGCACCAGAGCGCACGTGTTCACCTTCTGTGATGCTCAGACAGCAATGCTGGCTTTAAGTCCGGTTTTAAGTTGGGAGCATCTAAGAAGAAACTTCTCAAGATAAACCTCTGCAGGTTTAGGAGCTTACTGGAAAATTAAAAAAAAAAAAAATTTTTTTAATGTTTATTTATTTTTGAACAAGAGAGAGACAGAGCACAAGAGTGCAAGTATGGGAGGGTCAGAGAGAGTGGCAGATACAGAATCTGAAGCAGGCTCCAGTCTCCGAGCTGTCAGCACAGAGCCCAAAGCGGGGCTCGAACCCGCGAGCCATGAGATCATGACCTGAGCTGAAGTCAGACTCTTAACCGACCGAGCCATCCCCGCATCCTTCTTGATCCCATATTTAAAGGCATTTTTGAAACAGCATTAAAATTGATACACGTTAAACAAAATCAGTTAAAAGCCTTCCAATAATCTGTCCTTGTTAAGAGGAAAGGGGCTTCTGCCCCACGGCTCTGCGCAGGGCATCCTTGACCTCCTTGTTCCTCAGGCTGTACACGACAGGGCTCAGCAGGGGAGTGAGGACGGTGTAGGTCACAGAGATGAGTCTGTCCTGCCACAGGGAACTCCGGGACTTGGGCTTGAGGTAGGCGACGGAGGCACAGCCATAGTGGACGATGACCACTCTGAGGCGGGAGGTGCAGGTGGCAAAGGCCTTCTTCCGGCCCCGGGCAGAGGGGATCTTGAGGCTGGTGGAGACGATGAGGACATAGGAGAAGAAGACCGGGCCCGTGGGCAGAATCAGGACACAGACGCTGACGACAAAGTTGATGATCTCGTTGACAGGGGTGTCCACGCAGGCCAGCTTCAGCAGGGGCCTGACGTCACAGAAGAAGTGAAATATGACAAGGGCGTCACAGAAGGGCAGGCCAAACACAGATGTTACCTGGACAGTGGCCACGCCCAGGCCGGTTCCCAGGGAGCCACTTGCTAACTGGACACAGGCCTCTTTACTCATGACGACTGAATACCGCAGGGGGTTGCAGGTGGTCACGTAGCAGTCATACCCCGTGGCCGTGAGCAGGAAGCAGTTGTTGGTGCTGAAGGTGAGATAGAAGAAGAGCCGAGTGGCACAGTCTGGGATGGAGATGGCTCGTTGGGGACTGAGGAGACTGGACAGAAATGGGCTGGGGGGGACTCAGGAGGCCGGAAAGCACAGACGATGGCCACAGCGTAGCAGGTCTCAGAGAGGGACAGCATGCTCAGGAAGAAGTACATGGGGGTATGGAGGTGATGGTCCAGACGAATAACAGTCACGATGATGATGATATTGCTGGACAGAGTCAGCAGGTGCAAACTCAGAAAGACGGCAAAGACCAGCCTGTGCGGCCACCCGAGTTCCTTTCAAAGAGGAACTCGACCACGGCAGTAGAGTTTGGTGTTGGCAGTGAGGGAGGTGTGGTTCTGGGCAAAGGACAGGGGTGATGAGCCAACTGTACAAGAGAACAGGCTAACCCAAGGCCTTGGGTAAAAAGTGTGTCCATCGTCTGAGCAAATGCCCTGGACCTCGACGGTCATCAGTGTCAGCTGCGGTCATCGCCTCTATCCACCTCTTCCTGGGCTCCACCCCAGGACCCTGAGATCGGCGGCAGAGTCAGATCCCAGAGGGAAGGCAGAGGCCGAGTACAGAGGAGATCAGTAGAAATAATTTGCCCAGACATCAAAGAGGCGAGTCCAGGTCAGGGAAGAAGTTGGTCCTCAAACACTCTTGAATTTGCTGGGAAGGATCCAGTGAGGACAGTAACCGAGGTAAAAGACAGAACATATCTGAGGCCGATATCCTTTCAACACCTGTCAGAAGGCACTGTCACTGCCGAATGGCTCAGAAGAGTCCTGTAATGATTTCTGCTTCTCAGAGTCACTTCACCACGCCCAGCGCCTAAAATCCCCTGCAATCATGAAAGACTAGAAAAGGGAGCATTTCTACGAGCTGGTCCTCCTGAAAGCCCCACACCACATAACCTCTCAGGCCATGGAAAAGGTTTGATAAGGCACTGCAGGGGTATGGTTTATCTCCTTGAATTTGAGCAGAAAACAGGATGGAACAGATCCGAGGAGATCCTTTCAAGAAGGGGCTGGGTTTTCCTAGTGTGAGAGCAGAGATGAAATTCACCTAATCAGAGAAGGACCAGATATTCTATTTTTCCCTTCAATTTTGCATATTTCAAGTCGAGACAGGGATAGAAATGGGCTCATCTCATGTGAGCTCAGAACTGGAGACTGGACAGCGGCAGGTTTAGTCTTGCCTTTCAACCCGTGTCTACTCCCGAAAGAACCCACCATGGTTATCCGTTACTTCCATTCAGAAAGCTGAGCATCATTCTTTTCCATGTGGAAAAGAGTCCTTCCCAAAATGCTGTATTCTGTGTCCCCTCTTCCCTGCGCTTTCTACCGACACCCAACTTGTGGGCACAATGTCATTCTCTGCAGAGACTGCAACGGTCTCCCAACCAAGGTCCCTCATTGCATCAACCTCAGTCAAGTTCCAAGCGAGCCCCCTGAATGGTAAAAAAAATCTGCTGATGGTGTTGACCCAAAGGATATGAAAACACTACCTCGAAAAGATTTATGCACCCCTATGTTTACTGCAGCATCATTTAGAATAGCCACATTATGTGAGCAGCTCAAGTGTCCATCAATAGATGAATGGGTAAAGATGTGGTATATTCATTCCATACACAATGGAATATTACTCGGGCATCAACAAGAATGAAATCTTGCCATCTGCAACAACATGGTTGGATCCAGAGGGTGCAATGCTAAGCGAAATAAGTCAGTCAGAGAAAGACAAACACCGTATGATCTCACTCATGTGTGGAATTTAAGAAACAAACCAAAAAATCCCAGACTGTTAACTATCGAGAACACACTGCTGGTCACCAGAGGAGGGGTGGGGGGTGGGAGAAACCGGTGGCGGGGATGAAGGGTGAAGTCTCCAGGTACATTGATGAGCACTGGGTAATGAATGGAATCGTTGAACCACTATACTGCACAACTGAGACTGATACAACACTGTAGGTTAACTAGACTGGAAGTAAGATAAAAACTTGGGGGTGCCTGGGTGGCTCAGTCGGTGAAGCGTCCAACTTCGGCTCAGGTCATGATCTTGAGGTCCGTGAGTTTGAGCCCCACGTCGGGCTCTGTGATGACAGCCTGGAGCGTGCTTCCGATTCTGTGTCTCCCTGTCTCTCTGCCCCTCCCCTGCTCGCACTCTGTCTCTCTCTCAAAAACGAATAAACATTACAGAGAATTTTTTAATCGGCTTCAGCCCAGCTTTCAAGGATTTGTAAACAAGCCTGTGATTAACCAGCCTTGATTTTTATAACTCTTATCACTTCCCTTCCAACTGCTCATACAAACTTCATCACGCGCTTTTAACATCTTTCTCGCGGTGCACGGACCAGACCCATGTAGTGCCCCATGTACTATCCCAACATGGGTGTGGACCTGGTAGAATGAGATTTTTAGTTCTGCTTTGCACTCCCGTCCCAGAGATGCCCAACATCTTCTTTCTCCCTTAGATCACAGTGGCCCATCCAGCTGCTGGCCGGGAATAGTCTGTAGTGACATCCAAGTTGTGTTCTTGGGTTTTGACGGATAGTTCGGAACCCATCCATCGACAACCACAGGTCTTATTATATTTGCACACATACATGGAATTGCATCCAGGTTGTTCTTATAACTCCCTTCCACTTGCCTGGAAAAAGATTTTACTCCTGCCTGTAGCCTAGAATATTTGTTTTCTTCCTCCTCCAGACCATGAATCCGCTCTAAATTACTATCACCTGAAACGACTCTATCCCAGCACCACTATGTGGGTGGACTCCAGGAGAGCCACCAGGAAAGGGGAGCAGGGTGGGATGGGGAGACGAGAAACACTGGCAAGAAGAGGGCTACTCATCTCGGGTGTAAGAAATGGAGGTGAGGAAGGAAAGAGACAAAAAGGTAGGGAGGGTACAGATGGACAGAAACCTCGAAATTCAGACCGTAGTGGACTTTGGGGTTAATACTCTTTCTTTCTCTCAAATAAATGACAACAAAAAGAGGGAAACAAAGCCTGTCCCTGACCCAATCTTACAGTTTTTCTCCAGGGAAGAGAACTTACTTGTCTTGTTGGGTCTCCAATTTTTTTTTTTAAAGTCTCCTGTAAATAATAAAATTTTGTTTTGAATGCAAGCAAAACCATCTCTCCAGGAGTTCAATGTGCTGAGTACGTCACGAAGTGAGTGCTGTGCTAGTATCAGGAACGCAAAGATAACCAAGCAAGGGTCCGTGCCCTCACGGAAGTTAGATTTCTGGACAGCCTTTTGGATAGGACCCAAATAAAGAGCCCTCAAGTCTTACGTCCCTCCTCCTTACATTAGTTCACACGTACACATTTCCAAAAGGATAAAAAGCACAAGATTGTCTACGAGAGATCGCGGTCCCCCTTCTACAGATCACCGTTGACTCCGTGATGAACGAATATTACGCTACAATCAACAAGCACCGTCCCAGAGTACAAGGAAGTGAAACTCACCAGCAACCTGTGTCTCTGGTCTTCTGAGAGTCACATCCGCCCACCCGGGACACCAAACGCCTGCAACAATACATATGGATTTGTACTAACAGTTACAAAGCATTTCCCAGATTTTTGTCAATGCCCTTCCCGAGATTATTTTAAATCCATCAGTTACTTGAGTCTGGGTCACTGTGCAAAACTAGCGCTATTTTACCAAAAGTCTACGGATTTTCTTATCTGATGATCACTAACGTCTTACTGAGCAGAGCTGTGGTTTCATAGGAACTCCCCCCTTTACTGGCTAATCTTGAGATACTGCCCAGAAGGGGATACCGAAAAGAAACTAGAAAGGAAGGGAAGGACACACAGCCCAGTCTTCAGTGCCTGAGCCTATGAGTGACGGACAGGAAAAGTCGCATTGAGTTCCTCTGGACTCCCACAACCTCCTCGGACAGCAGCTCTTCTTTGGGTCACAAAGCAATAATAACTCTGGCTTGAGGTTTCTTAATAAGGTGCGGACTTCCTGTCCAGACTCCTGGGTCTCTCTCCCCAAAACAGCACCTACTACTCCCAAGTGACCTATGGTAGCAGAGGGCACAATCCAAACAGCAGAGCGCCAAGAGACCTCATTACCCAGCAAGCTCGTTGCCTCATCCTGGAATTAACATCTTGAAAGGTAGAGCTGGCTTGGCAATTAGGAGAAATCTCTGTGGGGAAAAGGCTGATCTGAAAACTTGGTAGGTTGGGCCATGGTCTCGCTAGGTACGTGTTATACTTTCTGTCCATTTCTCTGGTGCCAAAGCTGAGGAGCTTAAGACCCTTCTGGAAAGGATGCTTCATGTGTGGCAGAAGGGAAGCAACGATTGCCAAGAAGGATTTAAGCATGGAACCCTGCAGCCAGGTCCGCAGAGGGCTGACCTTCAGATACCCCGCACTGGAAGCCAGTTTAAAGTCCCAGGGTGCAATCCCCAATCCAATCCATGCCTAGAATTCTCTTGTAAGACTACCTTTACCTTTTTGTTTAAATTCCAGCATAGTTAGCACACAGTGTAATATTAGTTTCAGGTATACAATATGGTGAATCAACACTTAGATCCATCCCCTGGTGATCATCACAAGGGCACTACTGTTAAAAATTTTTTTAACGTTTCTATTCATTTTTTTGAGACACAGAGAGAAACAGAGCATGAGCGGAGGAGGGGCAGAGAGAGAGGAAGACACAGAATCCGGAGCAGGCTCCAGGCTCCGAGCTGTCAGCACAGAGCCCGACGCGGGGCTCGAACACACGAACCTCGAGATCATGACCCGAGCAGAGAAGTCGGCCGATTAACCGACGGAGCCACCCAGGCGCCCCCATCACAAGTACACCCTTAATCCCCATCCCTCTATTCCCCGCCCCCCACCTCCCCTCTGGTGACCAGCAGTGTGTTCTCTGTAGTTAAGAGTCTGTTTCTCGGTTGGCTTCTCTCTCTCCTCTCTTTTCTCCTCCTTTGCTCACTTACTCTGTTTCTTAAACTCCACATATGAGTGAAATCATATGGTATTTGTCTTTCTCACCTTTATACCTTTTTTAATTGAAGCATAGTTCACACACGACGTGACACCGGCTTCAGGCGTGCAACCTGACTCTGTGGGTTGTGCCACGCCCACCACGAGTGTAACCACCACGTGTCCTCACGCAATGCTATTACGGTACCACGGACTGTATTCCCTTCCATCCCGTGACTTCTTCTACTTTAACCAATCTTGCCCATCTCTGCTCTGCTCGCTGCACACCCTGCATCATTCTGGAACTTCTGGCCCGGTTCCGCCCAAGGCCTCCGCCTTGCCAGGCCACCTTCCGCGAAGTACATCCGTGTACTACCCGCAGCCCACACAGACGTTAGTGAGCGTCAACGGCTTTGAACTAGGCAAAAGTTAGCGCTCAAGTGTCACATATTTTTAACTCTTTAGTCATACTCTTCACATTGGCCTCACATCCGTAATTCAATTATAAGCATCTTTAGAGACTCTCCATCTTTTCTCTCAGGGTACTTACAGCTGCTACTCATCAAAATAATTACTAACACTTATGATACGTGCTTCTTATCTGCTCGGTACTGAACTGGGCAGTGTACATGTTAGTTCATCTAATCCTAGCGATGAATCTACAAGGGAGCATAGCTACATTCCTCTTCAGGAGAGAAAACGGGCACAGAGACGTTGTGGAACTTTCTCTAGGACACTGAGCTCATACATGAGGAACCAGGACTCCAACCGGGAAATCTGGCCTCAGGAGAAACAGTAGCACACGTCTGGACACGGCGAAGTTCTCCGTGACTACCGCTGAGACCGAATTTAACTTGAAATTGTGCTCAACGGCCGTGCCGCGGGCGAGGACAATCCAGGAAGGCAGCCTGGTGATGGTGCAAAAGCATTAGACTAGGGGCTCTGTTTCCCCAGGTTCAGCATCCAGATCTGCCACGAATCTGACTGGCGTCTGGATGGATGCTCCTCTGACCCCGAGCCTCCTGACACGCCTGCGGGTGATGGAGTCACGTGTGGCGACGGGGAGGACGGCGACGTCCCCCCGGAAGTTGCTCTCGCTCTGCACCCTTCACGTGGCTCTGGGTGACTCGCAATAACATGAGGAAGTAGGTAAATATTCAATATTACTATCCCCACTTTACAAATGAAGAAACTGAGGTTCAATCAGAAAGTGAAATAAGAGGCCCTTCCCAGGGTCCTCCCCCCTCCCCCCACCCCCACTGCTAACTCTCCACGTCTGCCTCCAATCGAAGGATGGAATTATCTCTCTTCCATCTCTGCAACGATGTTCTAATGACCATAAGAAGTGGTGTAGCTTTGGGGCGCCTGGGGGGGCTCAGTCGGTTGAGCGTCCAACTTCAACTCAGGGCATGATCTCCTGGTTCGTAGGTCTGAGCTCTGCGTCGGGCTCTGGGCTGACGGCTCAGAGCCTGAATCCTGCTTCGGATTCTGTGTCTCCCTCTCTCTCTGCCCCTCCCCTGCCTGCATTCTGTCTCTCTCTCTCTCTCTCTCAAAAATAAATACACATTAAAAAAATAAAAAAATAAAGAAAGAGGTGGTGTAGCTTCTAAGTCAGTGAATAATGGCGGGGCCAAGATTCCATAAAGAAAGGATATGTAGAAATGTCAGCCCGGCACCCACTGTTTGCAATTTCTTCAAGGAACTGTAATTTGTTGCTCAGAGGCTTTGGTCCAAACACTCAACAAAAAAAAAGAAAAAGAGAGAGCAGAGCATCTGGTCATCTCGTGGTCTCCACATGCTTAAGGGCTGTATTTCCACTGAGAGGTAAAGTAGAAAGAAACCAACCCTCACAAAGACTGAAACCAGCTTCAATTTCACGTAATCCCTGCTTATTAATATGTTCTCGCCCGTCGTCTAACTACCCGCTGGGAAGTAAAACAGAGGAAGATAATATAACGTAGAGCCTCAATTTATCTTCACTGCTTCTGCACTTATAGCAGGGTAAGCCAACTACTGTCTGCAGGCCCATGAACCCACCATCGGTTTTTGCACGGCCTACGTGCTGTGTAATGGGCCATATATTTTGTAATGATCGAAAGAAAGAACTTTTAAAGAATAACATTGTGTGGCGTACAAACTGTATGAAAGTCATATTTCAGTGACCATAATTCAAGTTGTGTTTGTTTCTTAATCAAGGCCACACTCCCGGGGCGCCTGGGTGGCTCAGTGGGTTAAGCGCCCGACTTCGGCTAGGGTCACGGTCTCGTGGTTTGTGAGTTCGAGCCCCTCCCTCTGCCCCTCTCTCCCTCTCTCTGCCCCTCCCCCGCTCATGCTCTGTCTCTGTCTCAAAAATAAACAGTAAAAAAACTAAAAGAAAAAAAGCCACCCCGCCCCCACATGCCGCCTGTGGTTGCTTTTACGCAACCACAGCAGCATTAAGTAGATGCAAGAGAGACTTTGGGTCCACACGTCCTACATTATTTACTACCAGGCCCCCTCCGGGGAGGGGGCGGGGAGGGCTGGAGGACCCCCGATATTGTGCATGCAGGGTGCCGTGAAGATGCACTAACTGTACCAGGAGAAAAGACCACAGGGCTAAAGATCAAGAAGGAAAAAAGAAAGCACTCAATAGAAATAGATTCACCAAAAAAGTTCCCGTTTTAAAGCTCTGAGAACTCCGAAATACACAGCCCCGGACCATCGTCTCCTCCTGAGCATGGGCACAACCGTAACTTGCCTCTTCCCAACAGAGGACAGACAGGTGATGGGATGTCACTCTCACGCTTACATCACGTCCCGTAAAAATCTGTCTTAGCAGAACGGAGACCCTCCCTTGCTGACTCTGCAGACGTAAGCGGCCACGTTTTGAGAGGACTCCCAAGGGGGCCATGCAGCAAGGAATGTGGGCACTTGGGGGAACTGATCTCCGGTGACAGCCAGTGAGCAAACACAGCCTCAGTCCTGCAACCGCGAGGAATGAATCCGCCGACGACCACGTGATTTTGGAAGAGAACGCCCAGGTCCAGAAGGAAATGCGGCTGGGCTAACATTGTGCTTTCAGGTTTGTGAGACCCTGAGCAGGGGACTGAGAACGCCTGAGCCATGGGGACTGTGACAGAGAGCAGGGGACCCAGAACACCTGAGCCGTGGGGACCGTGACAGAGAGCATGGGACCCGGAGCGCCTGAGCCGTGGGGACTCTGACATAACATGTCTGTGTTGTTATAAGCTATTAAATCTGTGGTTATTTGAGACAGAATATTAGAAAATGAATGTAAATTTGCCACATGTAAAAAAAAGTATGTGGTAATTTGTTGCGAAGCAATAAAAAACTAATTTTTATTGTGTTGAAGAAAATAGCTGGCAGATTGTGGAACCACAACAGAGCACTGGAAAATATATTTTTTTAAATAGAGTGAAAACATCAGAAGTAAAAACTGTAATAACTGAAACTAAGAACTCAATAGAATACTTTAACAGCACATTAGAAAGAAACCAGAGATAGGAGTGCCTGGGGGGCTCAGTCGGTTAAGCATCCGACTTTGGCTCAGGTCATGATCTCACGGTTCATGAGTTTGAGCCCCGCCTCGAGCTCTGTGCTGACAGCGTGGAGCCCGCTTGGGATTCTCTCTCTCCCTTTCTCTCTGCCCCTCCCCCACTCATGCTGTCTCTGTCTCTCTCAAAATAAATAAATAAATCTTTTTAAAAAGTTTCACTATAAAAAAGAAAAAAACTAGAGATAAAAAATCACTGAATGAGAAGCATGTCAGTAGGAAATATCCAAGCAGAAGCACAGAGAGGGAGAAAGAATGTGTAATATATATTCAAGAGCACAGGAGGCATAGAGAACCTGGTGAAAGGTCTAGCGTATGTGTAATTGGAGTTATGGGTAGACAGGCGAGAGAGATGGAATGTACCAGAAGCAACAGATGCAGAAACGTGTTCTCAGTTTTCCAAACCCGAGGACAATATCAGGACAGAGGGTCAAGAATGACGCTGAACTCCATGCAAAACATATACACACACACCTCCCACCCCAACAAAATGCATGCACACATACCGTGTAAGATGGCCAAAAAAGAAAAAGGCTTAAAAGTAGGTAGAGGAAAAAGATACACTATTTTCAAGGAATAACAATAAGACTGTTAACTGGCTTCTGAACAGCAGTAATAAGAAACAGAAATCCGTGGAATGATATCGAAGGGCTGAAAGGAAGTAGCTGCCAAAGGAGAATTCTAGACTCCAGGAAAATATCATGCACGAAGAAAAGCCAAAATAAAAACAGCTTCGGAAATGAAAAAAATGAGAGAATTCCTCACCGGAAGACTTGCACTAAACAACTATGAGCTGGGGTTCTTCACTTAACCAACTGAGCCCCCCAGGTGCCCCTGGGGTTCTTCAGATGGAAGGAAAATTCATGCCAGACAGAAACCAAAACAAAAAATAACCAAAATGAATTTCAGCATAAAAGATAAACGTATGGAAAGCATAAATTAATATTATACGTAATATTATCCAATTAATTAATATCTTGTGAATGTCTAAATACTTGTGGAATGAAAATACACAGTAACAACATTAAGATAGGGATAAATCAAATTCAGGTTTCACATAATCGTGGCATGGTCCTTGAAATCTAATCTCTAAAGTAAATATTAAAGTGATGTGTAAGGAACAAATAAAAGGAATAAAAATACTTGATTATTCCAAAATAAGATAAAAAGGAAAGGTATCTAAAAAATGGGAAAAGTAGAAAACAAATGGTAACACACGTAAAACCCAAAGATATCGGTAATTTTGTTATAATATAAAAATGTAAATTTCATTAAATGCAAAATAATAATCCAATTAGTACACAAAAACTGTCACACGGGATAAGAAAACAAAATTCTGTTTATAGAAGACATACCTTGTCAGCATACAGAAAGATTAAATATAAAAGAATGGAAAAAATACCATGCAAACACTTATCAAAAGAAAGTTATTGTTTTATGTAAACATCAGAAAAGAAGATGTCCATTTTTAAAAATTTGAAGCTTATTTTGTGACCTGCCCTACGGTCTAGCCTGGAGAACGTGCCGCATGTACTCAAAAACAATACACATTCTGCTCTTTTTATGTGTAGTTTTCCAGAAGTGTCAGGTCAAGTCGTCTGGCGATGTTGTTCATGTATTCTCCATCCTTGTGGATTCTCTGATTGTTCTATAAATTAATAAAGTAGAATTATTGAGCTCTCCAATTATATTTGTTGTGTGGTCTATTTCTCCTTTCAATCTGTCCTTTTCATGGATTTCTGGGCTCTGCTCTCAGGTGCATATACCTTCATAATTTTATATCTTCCTAACAGAGTGACTCTTTCATCATAACTGTTTGTCTCTTGTAACATCCCTTGTCTCAAAGTCTATTTTGTCTGATATTAACACAGCTCTCCTGTGGTTACTGTTTGCGTGGCGTATCTCTTTACCACCGTGACTTTCAAAGAATCTGTGTCTCTGACTCTAAAGGTACTGCCTGTAAACAACTTATCAACTACATCTTGCTTTTTAAAATCCGTTCTGACAATCTTTCCCTTTCGACTTGATGATTCAATGTGTTCACCTTTTTTTTAAGTTTACTTATTTTGAGAGAGAGAGAGACAGAGCGAGCAGGGGAGGGGCAGAGAGAGAGAAAGAGAAAGGAAATCCCAAGCAGGCTCCACATTGGCTGCACAGAGCCCTATGTGGGGCTCACACTCACAAACTGTGAGATCAGGACCTGAACAGAAACCAAGAGTCGTCGGTGCGTTCACGTTTAATGTAATGAACAGTGTGAATGAGGCACTGTCTTCCATGTCACTAGCTGTTTTCCAAATTTCATGTGTTTTACATTCCTCTATCCCCCCTTTACTGCCTTTTCTGTTAAACAACTTTTTTATTGTACCGTATTGATTCTTTTGTTGATTTTAAAACTGGATATTTTTTTTTGAGTGCTTGTTCTATGCATGTTTAAATTATCACAATGTTGTTCAGGTTAATACAAAGTTGATTTCAATGAAATACAGCAATATGGAAATATGCCTCCATTTCTTCCTCTTATGCCTCTGCACTATCGTCATGTAACATCTTTATTTTTATAAATCCAATTTATAAATCCATACAGTATTATAACAATACGACCACTTCGAATGATGGTCTGTTTTTCTCTAAAAACATTACTACAGGAGGAACATAAAAATGTGGACACATAAACACACACATACATACTCTCGTATGGTTACTTATACATGTTACGATAGGCAGCATTTCTGGTTTTATTCGTTCTTCTTTATGGAAATGAGTTATTGTCAACTGCCGTTTCCTTTCAGGCGAAAGAACTTCTAGTATTTCTTGCGGGGTAGGTCTGCTGGCAAAAATCCTCTCCATCTTTTTATCTAGAGACACCTTAATTTTTCTTCATTTTTTTAAGGATATTGTTGCTAGATTCAGATTTTGTTGTCGTTGTTAATTGTTTTTTCCCCTTGACAATCTAAATGCCATTTCACTCTCCTCTGGTCTCAATTTTGTTTCCTGTCGGGAAGTCACTATTAATCATGCTGCTTTTTCTCTGTACATGAGGGTGAGTCACTTTTCTTCGGTTTTCAAGATTAGTCTGTACGTGGCTTTCAGCAGTTGGATGTGGTTCTCTTTGCATTTATCCCACTCAGGGTTTGTTGGGTTTCTTGAATCTGTTAATGGTTTTCATCAGATTTGGGAGGTTTTCAGCCATTATCTATTTAAGTTTTTTTTTTTTTTTTTCTGCCTTATTTTCTGGGAATCCCATCACACCAATGCTGGGATGTTTCCTTTGTCCCCACAGGTCTGGGAGATTCCCTCTGTTTTCATGCTTCTATTTCTGTTCTGAAGGCTGGGTGATTTCTAGGATTGATTTTCAGGCTTCCCTCTTCTTTCTTCTGCTAGCTCAGATCTACTGTTGATCCCTGAAATTCCAGTTATTATAGTTTTCAAACCTAGAGTTTGCATTTGCTCCTTTTCTATAGCTTCTATTGGAGATTCCCTATTTGTGCAATCACTGCCATTCTACACACACACACACACACACACACACACACACACACACACACACTAACTTGAGTTCTGGGAATGTGAACTGTCTCCAGTCTGGGAATTGGGTGAGAGACTTATTCTCCATTAAAATGAATGAAGTCAGGATTCTGTCCAGCCTCAAGAGGAGGATCACAGCACAGAATCCTCAGATTTTATGTTTAAAAAAAAAAAATCATACTTTCCTTCTCTGGATGGGCATTCTTCTGAGAAATGCTTCCTGAATCACGTCTGAGTCCTGGAGGAGGCAGGCCACTTGACCACACCCCCTAGGGTGCCTGTTGTGAACTGGTCTCTCTTATCCCAGGGAGTCGGTGACTCCGTGCCTGCCGCCGTGGCCCTAGCTCCTGTCGTGTTCGCACTGGACAACCGTGGCAGCCGCCTAACCCGGTCCCAAACTTGCTCCTCTCCAATTCATTTCCCACTTCTCAACCAGATGCTTTAGAGAGCACATTGGACTGTGCCGTTGCCTCCTTAAAAGCTTTGCTGGCTCCACATTGCCCCATAAGCACCAAGTGCTGTGTGACCTGTATACTCACATCCTCACACCTAAATTCATCTCTCCCTCGAGCTCTCTGTGCACAATTGGGCTTTCCTTCAGTTCTTGAAATGACGCATTATCAATAATCTATCAAGTCCTTCCCTCCTGTTTTTCTCTGCCTCCAGTCCTCTTCCCTAACTTCGTCTAGTTGACCTTCATTCATCTTAAAGACCCCAGCGCAAAATCACCGCTCAGAGGAATATTTACACTTCCCAGACTAGCAAAACCTCACCCCCTTTATTCTGTGCTCTCACAAAACTCTGTTCTTCCTTTGTGGCATGTGTCGCTGTTTGTAATAACGTGTTTATTTGTGGCCTTGGATGTTTGAAACCTGCCTGGTGTGGCCGCCATAGACGATACAAAGATACCGAACCAAGGGACAGCGGGAGGGATAAAGGCGGCCCATCATCACTTGCCCAGTGGTACATCACAATATGGAGCCATCCACGTGAAGGGATGCCCTTCTACCAGCTGCCAAAATACGCTGTCTCCTCAACAAGAGGGGTGCCCACGGGCTGCGTCTATGCAGAGGAGGCTCCTTTTACTAATCTGCACAATACCCAGTGGATTAATACATTAATGATGAGTTCCATGCAAGCAAATGCCATGACTGTCTTTGTCACACTTGCACCACCAATGCCCAGCACAGTGCCTGGAACCGTGCATTACATCTTTGTTACTTCAATAAATGAAGACCCGGTCCTCAGATGTAGAATAATAGGCACGCATTCGGCAGGTGTCTCCTGCGTTCGTTAGAGTTTTAGCAAAACATATTTGTTTCTACCAGGCTAACCGCTCTTGCGAATCAGTCAACAAAAGCAGCGTTTTGTTCTACTAATTGCCCAAGCTCCTAATCAGTCCCCTGGGATAGAGCCTCAAACTCTTTCTCTGCTGCCCTCTGTGCCCTGGAACGATTCTCAAGGGGATGTCCCTGGAGTCCTGGATCAGAGGGATTTGGGAATTCACAGACTGAATGCCCGGATCTGGGGTTTTTAAAGAGGCTTCAGCTCTGCAGGAGGATCTTCTGAGGCCAGAGGAATCAATGCTCCGGGCTTTGAGCCCGTCACCATACCCCGAGCTTCCTTTAGACACTCAGGAAATGGTGCCCTTCTAGGCCTGGGGTTCGAGTTCTCCTCCCGGCCCCCCCCCACCCCGCCAGACCTTGTGAAGAGTCCTCTTCTGAGTTTTTTGTTTAAAAAGTTAAGGTAGATCTGCAACTCAGAGAATTTGCCTCCTTTGCCAACCTTGCAGGAAGTAAGTGGCTGTCGGTAGAAAAACCCAGGAGAGAATTGATTTTCGACGTTCTAAGCTTCTTCGTTTTCCTGTTCTGGTTTTCTGATGCTTTTCTTGAACTTTAGAGTTTCCCACTTTGCCGACTGAGCCCAGGAGCCTATAAAGCGGAAGAGACTGTTCTCCTGCCCGTAAGTAAATAATGAGGGAACCTATTAAAAATCGTGGACGGGGGAGAAAAATAAGACAACCTCTATAATCCCAGAGCTGTCATCTACTACCGATGTCCCTGGTGTCTCGAGTGAATGAGGCTGAGGGTCAGGCAGTTTTCCGACAGCTGGTACCTCCCTCCCCATAACCTGAAGCTCTTGTCTCAACATTCATTCGACGCAGTTTGGATTCAATGTGAGCAAATGGATTTGGAGACCTGTGTTTCACACCTGCTCTTATCATTACTAGAAACGTATGATAAGTGGTTCGTCCTTCTGACCCTCAGATTCTCCATCGATAAAATGAGTATTTTATTTCTTTGTAGGGTAATTGCTAAACTTCAAACAATGTAGTCTGTCTTCACAGGCTAAACAGATGTTCGTTTCTCCAGTTTGGTTTCTAATGACCCCAGACAACTTTATTGCTGCGTCGGCCTCTGAGGTCTATACCCTGCCTTGACTCCTCTTACTTATAATGCTTAATTCTGGGTCAGGTTCTCTGCCCTGCTTTCGTTTGTCAGTGTAACACAGGGCAACCAGATCAGATCACTGCTTCCAGAAAAATATGCTTGGCATAATCTGTGTTGGGGGGAGGAGAGAAAGAGACACGGACGTGAACTGGGCTGGGGCTGGAGATTCTAAAGGAGGAGACGCTGTCCTTGAGATAGAAAAAGAGGAAAAAAGGGAACACCAAATCCCCCTGAGCCTTGCCTCCCACCCTCCCCCCCCCCCCAACAAGATGTTAATAGCTACGTTAGGAACTAAAAGGAAATTGGGTAATACTTATTAAGTCCGCATCCCTTCACAGAGACATCAAAAACAAACCAGAACAAGATACAGTGACTTCCTGTTTCTTAATATCTTCCTTAAGAAGACTCACGCGCTTCCCCTGTCAGTGTTACACCTATCGGTATCTCAGCTGGGACAGAAAGGTCCTCCAGTATTACGCTCTCTCAAGAGCAAAGGACTCAGTACTGGGCAAAGAGAGCTGGGCCCCCAGGTTATCTTTGCCGTGAACTAGATGAGTGCTATCAGGCGTCCTGCATCCTTTTGGGGATTAAGTGTCCCCACATTTCTACCCCAGAGTTACTTCTAAGTAGTAGATGCATTATTACTTTGACAAATAAAGGAAACTGTCAAATGTAAAAAACCCATATACATTTCTACAATCTTTTTAGAGAAAAGAGCTATCCACCAAAAGTCAGACTGAGATTTGGGAAACTAACCCAAGATCAATGGTCTATGTTGATGATGATGGTTTGCCAATACTTAGCTCAGCCACCCATGTCTTCCTATAGAGTTCCATCTTTGTCCCCTGGAAGCCTCTCAACTTCAGTGAGCCTGCAGATTCTCTCCCTTCCTGTCCACCTGTCAGCCACATGTCCATCTTTTGCTTGAGTGCTTCACAAGCTCCATGCGTCTCCAATGCCCCCCTGATGGGCAAGTCTCGTCCCCACCTCTCCTCTCTCCAGCTCTGAGGTCGAGATGCTCACTTGAGTCTACTGTTCTGACTTCCACCCATCGCTGTCAGTACTGCTGGAAGTACCTGGCAGAGGTGGGGGGGGGGGGGCTCATTCAGACCAGAAGTACCTCCAGAGTTTTCCTCATCAGTTCCTTTGACACAGGGATCAAAGGCTTGACGTACGGCAAAAATTGAGCCAAGTTCCGGGTATGTGGAAACGAGTAAGTAGGATCTGTCATCAAAAAAAACTTACAATCTAGTTGAAAAGTGAGATAATAAATCATTTCAATTGAATGTGACAAGTGTTATCATGTACAAATGAATGAAAGCCTGAGAGAACCAAGATGGGTGGGATGCCTGGATGGAAAGAGGGTGAGGAGAATTACCCCAAGGGAGGCTTAAAAGAAATTGAAGCTACCTTATCCCACTGCATAATATATATTTATTATGGACACTTTGGGAAATTCAGGAGACAGCAAAAATTCACCCATAAGTTTACCATGCAGAATCACACGCTACTAACATTTAGAGGATTTCCATTCAGCATCTTTTCTAGGCACATTTTCATCTAACTGAGGTAATTTTGTATATATCATATCCTGTTTTATAACTTATTTCCCATTGAATTACATTATTTTCAGGGTATCATTTAAAAGCTACATAGTACAGGGGCGCCTGGGTGGCGCAGTCGGTTAAGCGTCCGACTTCAGCCAGGTCACGATCTCGCGGTCCGTGAGTTCGAGCCCCGCGTCGGGCTCTGGGCTGATGATGGCCCAGAGCCTGGAGCCTGCTTCCGATTCTGTGTCTCCCTCTCTCTTTGCCCCTCCCCCGTTCATGCTCTGTCTCTCTCTGTCCCAAAAATAAATAAACGTTGAAAAAAAAAAAACAAAAAAAAACAAATAAAAGCTACATAGTACAGATTTTTAAAATACCTTATTAGTTTCTGTTTACAAATGTCACACATATTCATTTATACATATTTATATTTCTTTAGAGAGAGAGCAAGGGAGTGAGCATGAGCAAGGGAGGGAAAGAAGAGGAGGGAGAGGGAGGGAGAGCTCCAAGCACAGATGTGGGACTTGTTCCCGTGACCCTGGGATCACGACTTGAACCGAGATCAAGAGTCACATGCCCAACCAATTGGGCCACCCAGTTGCCTCTCATTTACATATTTTTCTTTTTTTTGTATACATACATATTCACGTACACGTGAATATAGAACTTTACTTTCTTTACAAAATTGGGATCATATGACTTTTACTGTTTTGTAATATTTTCCCCACTGAACAATATCATGAACACTTTCCTTGACGTATAATTTAAAATTTTTATTGTAGAATAGGGTATGCATTAGAGTATATAAAACAAATGTGCATTTTAAGAAAAATAGCAAACACCTATATACCCTCTCCCCGGGCTAAGAAACTAAAGATCACTGTAAATCTAGAAGCCTCATAGATGCTCCTTTCAAATACTTCAAATACTCACCAAATAGTCACGATCATGAATTTTAGATTAAAGTATTCCCACATTTATAAAGAAACAGATTATCCCTAAATAATATATTATTTAGTCGTGCCTTCTTTTGAACATTACATCGATGGGACACACACACACACACACACACACACACACACGTGTCTGTGATTGGCTTCTGTTATTCAACATTATGGTTGTGAGATTCATCTATGCTGAAGCGTGAAACTGTAACCAGTGCCCTTAGGAATCTTTCACAGGATCCGTGGACCTTTTCTGTAAAGGACCAGGTGGTAAACATGTTAGTCTTTGTGAGCCATACAGTCTCTTGCTGAAGCTACTCAGTTTCACTGCCACAGCATGAATGCAATTTACACAACATGTAGACAAGTGGGTGTGATTGGGTCCCAATAAAGCTTTATTTACAAAACAGACCACTGGCCCCTGGGCTGTGTTTGCGCACCCCTGTTTTATAATTAATTCGTTTGCTGTTCCATAATATATTGTATCCTTTCTGCTTTTCAACAACGTTTGTTTTTTTCAGGGTTGTTGTTTGTTTTGCTTCCCCTATTATAAACAAAGCTGTTTTAACTTTGTGTGTCTTTAGTTCTGGATTAAATTCTAATGGTGGAATGGCTGGCTCCTATAGGGCCGTTGGTTTGCAACTTGAACAGGTAATGTCAAACTGTTTTCCAAAATGATTGTATCAATTTGCTCTCCTTCCAGCAGGGAACCAGAACCGCCAGTGCTCTTTATTTGTGATAGCTTTGACTTTTTCGCAGCCTGATCGGTGTGAAATTGTGGTCTGTGGTCTATTTTCCCCTGGCTACTAATGACGTTAAAAATCTGTTTGCATGTCATCTGTGTGTCCCCTGATATGGGATTCCTATACACTTGCTAAATCTATCATTGTATTAAGCTGATCTTTTTTTTTTCTTTTTGGTGTTTCAAACTCTAGATACTCTAGATACTAGTATTTTGTTTGTGGTTTTTTAATATATATATTTACTTGTTCCCACCCTTTTCTTGTACTTTATTTTGAAACATGGAAGTTAATGTTTATGCAACAGAATGTATCATTATTTTCCTTTATGTTTTGTATCTCTTACCCAGAGCTTTATAAACATTCTCATATATTATCTGCTAAACGTTTCATAGGGCGTTTTGCTTCTTCCCAGGTTTTTTACTACATTTGAAATTAATGTTTTTATGGTGCGATCTAATTTCATTTTCCCCCATACAGATAGCCAACAATTCCAAGATCCTTGACTAATCCACCAACCTACAGTGCCAGCCCTGGCATGAAGAGTTCCCATATTTCAGAGCTCTGTTTTCTTCCACGAGAGTGACTCTTCACCTCTGTGCCAACACCACACGTTCTTAATGACTGTTGCCTAATAAGTAATAATATTTGAAAGGCCAATCTTCTGTTCTTCAAGAGTGTTTTGGCTTCTCTCAGATCTTAGTACATTCATATAAATTTTAGTATCAGTTATGAAGCTACCAACCAACGAACAGCAATCCATTTGAGATTCTGATTGAACTCTACTGATTTGTCAACCACAGATCTAGGAATTCATAGATTTCTGATGAATTGGAATCTTCAAAATCTTAGATCTTCCAACTCATCAGTGGGGTCCATTGTTCCATTACTTCAGTTCTCTTTAGTGTTCCTCATTAAGGTTTTGTAATTTTCTTGGTGAAGGCCTTTATTCCTACGTACTTGATATTTTTAAGCTATTATAAATGATAGCCTCTTCAAATTTAATTTGCTATCAGTTTGTTGAAGTACAGAAATTCAATGGATTTCTATAAATTTTGTACCAGAAAGCTTGCTAAACTCTCTTAATAATGTTTAATTTATCAGTAGGTTCTTTTGGATTTTCTGTGTGTACAAGCACATCATCTGTAAAGAGTTTCTTCCTTCTCAATCCTTATATCTTTAATTTCTTTTTCGTGGCTTACTGGGTTGGCTAGGACGTACAGTTCAATGTTGAAGGAGGTGGATAAAGCAGTCACCCTTATCTCATTCCCAATCTCACAGAGAATCCTTTAGTATCTCACCACGAAGTGTATGTTGGCTGAACTTCTGTACATATGCTTTACCAACTTAAAGAAAATCTTGTATTCTTAGTTGGTTCAGGGTTCTTCTTATAAGTAGACACTCAATTTCAAAAATGCTTTTTTGGCAGCGATTGAAATAATCACATGACTTTTCCCCTTTAAACAGTTTGAGGAAAGACATTATTGGATCATTTTAATGTGAAACAAATTTTGCATTCTGAAACAAAACCAACTTGGTCATGTACCCATTGTATACATTGCTGGATTTGGCTTGATAATAATTGCTTAAGAGTTCTACACCAAGATCCGTGAGATCGGCCTGTTAAATTTGTCGTCAGGATAATTTCAGCTTTGTAGAAGGAGGTAAGGAGGACTTCTCCTTTACTATCTAACATGGAAATCTGTATCGTATTGAAATCAGCTTATCCTGTAATGTTTCATAGCACTTACTGGTAAATTTACCTTGTCCTAGGGATTTGTTTATAGATTTTTTTCACTGCTCTTTCTGTTTTTAATTTTTTTATGTTTATTTATTTTTGAGACACAGAGAGAGACAGAGTGTGAGCAGGGGAGGGGCAGAGAGAGGGAGACACAGAATCCGAAGCAGGCTCCAGGCTCTGAGCTGTGAGCAAAGAGCCCAACGTGGGGCTCGAACCCACAAACCGTGAGAGCATGACCTGAGCCGAAGTCGGACGCTTAACCAACTGAGCCACCCAGGGGCCCCATTACTGTCTTTATTTCTTAAAAACGTTTTCAGGTTTTCTACTTCTTGATTCAACGTTGATAATTTTTTTAGAAATGTATCCATTTCATTGAAGTTTAGAAATATATTGAGATAAAGTTGTTCATAATGTTACCGTTCATCTTTCTGTGTCTGAAGATTCTGTAACGGTGTGCCTTCATTTATTCATAATCCAGTTTATGTCTTCATTTGTTTTTCTTGATCAGATTTTCACTAGGAGTTTACCTAAAGTTTACCTTTGTAGATCTTCTATATTTTATCATTAACATCTGTTTCATCATTATTCATTTTTTTTTTTTATTTTTGGAAAAAGCGTGCATACAAGCAGGGGAGACAGGCAGAGGGAGAAGGGGAGGGAGGGGGGAGAGAAGGGGAGGGGGGGAGAGAGAGAGAGCGAGAGAATGAATGAATATGAGAATCTCAAGCAGGTTCCATGCTCAACGCATCTGGGGCTCAGACTCACAAACCATGAGATCATGACCAGAGCCAAAATCAAGAGTCAGACACTCATCTGAATGAGCCACCCAGGCACCTGTTTTTTCCCTCCTACTCTGTTATTTTTATAACTTCTCAGGATGAGTTCTCATCAATTTTCAGTTTTAAAAAAATAAGCATTTTCAATGATAAACTTTCTTCTGATAACGTTCTGAATGTACAGTGCACGTTCTGCTACATGGTTCTTCCATTACTATTTAATTCTAAATACTTCCTAACTTCCATTTTAAGTTCCTCTTTGAACTATAGATTTCCAAACATTTCCAATTTTTCAAGCTTTTTTGTGTGTCTATCTCATAGTCTCTAACTTAATCACACTGTCCCCTGAGAATGTGGTCAACATTTTAAGAAAATCTAGACCAACTTCATGGGCCATCCACAGGGTCAGGTGTCCTTGCAAAGAATGCTTTCCCTCAAACTTTCAAATACTGTTGCTCAGATTTTTGATATCTTTACTTCAGTTCTAGGACCGAGTCTTCCACGTCCCTGGGAAAGGCGGTTGATTCATGAAGTTTCGAACCTGTTTTGAGCTACTGAATCTTTGCTCTTGACAGTGTGCTCACCAGGGGACGTGGCGGTCTTTGGCGCAAAGGGATAGTGTCAACCTTCTCTTCACCCTTCTCATCTGACGTCCTCAATGAAGACAGCCAATCACACAGAGGTGAGGGGGTTTGTTTTCCAAGGTTTCTCCAACTTCCGAGAACATCAACTCATACTGTTTGCCGTGTTTCTAACCCTGTACCTCTTAACTCTGGCCGGCAATGTCATCATCGTGACTATTATCCGTGTTGACCACCACCTCCACACCCCCATGTACTTCTTTCTAAGTGTTCTCTCCACATCAGAGACGTGCTATTCCCTGGTCATCATCCCACGCATGCTTTCCGGCCTCGTGGGTCTGAGCCAGTCCATCTCCCTGGTGGGCTGTGGGACTCAGCTCTTTTTCTTCCTTGGCTTTGCCATCACCAACTGCCTCCTGCTAGCAGTCATGGGGTTTGATCGCTACGTGGCCATCTGCAACCCACTTCGTTACCCAATCGTCATGAATTGGAGGGCCTGTACCATTCTGGCGTCCTCGGTCTGTGCCTCGGGGTTCTTGCTCTCTCTGGTTCAGGCTGTGGCCATTTTCCGACTGCCTTTCTGTAACTCACTGATTGAGCACTTCTTCTGTGATGTTCGACCTGTGTTGGATTTAGCCTGTGTTACTCCAATTGTTAATGATATCTTGACCTTAACTATAAGCCTCTTGGCCATCACAGCCCCTGCCACTTTCCTCCTCATCTCCTACGTCCTCATCATCTCCACCATCCTCAAGATTGCCTCAGCTGAGGGCCAGAAGAAAGCCTTTGCCACTTGCTCCTCCCACCTCACGGTGGTCATTATCCACTATGGCTGTGCTTCTATTGCCTACTTCAAGCCCAAGTCAGAGAACACCAAGGATCAGGACCAGTTAATCTCAGTGACCTACACTGTGATAACACCATTGCTGAACCCTGTTGTGTACAGTCTGAGAAACAAAGAAGTCCAGGATGCTCTGAGGAGAGTGGTGGGGAGGAAATCCCTTCCCTAAGATGAAATCTCTACCCAAATAGGCATGCGTATCTTCCGCATGGGAGCTTATAGGTAATGTCACACGGCCACGGCTTCAAGTGATTGGCGAAATCTCACTCCTCGCAGCCAAGGCCAGAGCAAAAGTGAGGCTGGGGGCCGGCTTCTAATAATTGATTCTTACTTCCTCAACCTCTTTGTTAACGTAACAAAAACACAAGTCACTCTGCAGGCCTGTGAACAGATGCCCATTGGCCCTATTCCAGGAGAGAACTACAAGGTCAGAGCGTGATCTAGTGTGCATCTCAAAAGCTTCCATTTAAAATGACCAGTCCACTCCCCTGAAGTATAAACCACTTTAAAATCACACTTGACTGAACCTTCTTTTAACATAAACTGGATGCTTGAACCAGTGGTTATTAAAATGCAGACTGGGCCAAAAACTAATCGCCTTGTGTTTTAAGAAGATAAGGGAAGCAAAAAGAGAGATATCTTTCAGGAAATGGGTTTGGGATGAGCTAGAAACCTTCTAGAGAGAAGGTTTTCTAGCAACACCCTGCAAGTTTCCTGTAACTCACACGTGGGGCTTCAAGGGAAGGGAAATTGGGGGTGGAGGAGAAGGGAATTTACGCACAGGGGACTCCTAACCATGTGTGAGAGTCATGAAGCTCTGGCCAGAGAAACAGCGCACATGACTGGGTCTGACCCTTTGCTTCCTCTGGCTGAACACAAGCTACACAAAGAAGTCCTTGTGGGGCTGACAGCAATGCCCCCCCGCCCATGGACGGGATGACCAAGGGGCTCAGAAGAAGAGCAGACAGATGGCTCAGGGAGCAGACTGCTCAAAGAACGCTGTGAAATTGAGTAAGAAGAAAGACAAATGAGAGGCAGATCCAAATGGGAGCTTCCAGTGAGAGGAGAGTAAGAGAAAGCAGAGGGACCAGGGGACGGTCAGGGCAGGGGGCAGGAATTCAGAAAACGTCCTTCACATTGGGTCTTGAGCCCTTCACAAGCCCAGTCACAAAGGCAAGGAAAGAAAGCTCAATGAAAATATGAAAAAGGGTCAACAAAATATCTTTCTGATATATTAGGTTAATATTATTACTCCTGGAAAGCTAAAAAAAAAAAAAAAAAAAAGTCAACAGTAAAGGATTTTTGACATGAAACTTCCATAAAAACAAAGCAACTGAGTTCGATGTGTAATAATAAAAGACTATTCACCATTATTCGCTTCAAAAATATATAAAACAATGAGGGTGAACTTCAGACTCAACTTGTGAGACGAAATAGGTGTTGAATAACACGGTGATTAGCAGTTGTAATTGCTGAGCAAGTCAAAGTTACTCTCCTGAGCTATTTGTAAAGAGACACAATAAACACATGAGTACACAGTATTCTCATTGCAAAATATTTTTGAAATGCAGAAATATCAAAATGTGTTAAGTGATTATGAATTTAAACCCAAAGCACGCGGGTGCATAAACACCTAACTTCTAGAAGTTCTACAATTCAATCTATTTGGTCATTCTGAGCTCCCAATCGGACAGATAAAAGAAAAGGCCTCGAGTCCTTTCCGTGCACACTGGGGCAATTTAGTGAATAAGTCACTTTATGAGTAAACATAATTGAATTCAATTCCTGCTCCCCCCTTTTTCCCCATTCTCCTCGGGGCGAATCAGTCAAGTTCTGCTCAAGGCTTCTAGTCTCCTTACCACAGAGGAGGGAATTATAGTCCACGGTCACTTCTAACTGCTCCGCGTTGGATCCTATGGAGATACATGACCCCCAGTGGCCATCTTTGGTGGTATCTATTTTTTTTTTTAAGTTTATTTCTTTAGAGAGATGGGGTGGAGGGAGAGGCAGAGAGAGAAAATCCCAAGCAGGCTCCGTGCTCACCAGAGAGCCTGACATGGGGCTCAGTCTCACAACCATCAGATCATGACCTGAGCCGAAATCAAGAGTCAGACGCTCAACCGACTGAGCCACCCAGGTGCCCCAGGTGCCATCTACTGAGAGGACCCTGGTCTCGTGCTCTTTAACCAATGTGGTCCGTGCACCTCACCTTCCTTATGACTACTCTAGGGCCCCTGGACCTCCCTCAGCCCCTCCTTGAAGGCATCTAGGCACTCAGCTGTGCCCCTGACCCCGTAATGAAGAGGTGGATATTCAGAACCATGATTTGTAAGCTAAAAGAGGCTTTCCTCTCTAGAAAAGTTTGCTGAAGTTAAAAAACTTTCGGCTTTTAAGACAAATGCTTTAGTTAAGAGTTTAAAAAAAAAATCTTTTTGAAATTCAATGGACTTTTTTTTTTTTTTCTGGGTTCTTTCAGGTTTACCCTGGGGCGAATGAAACTCCTGTGAAATGAAGAATGGGAAATGCAAAAACAAGGCAGGATTTTTATTCTGTCGCATTTATGTGTTTATTCCGTGTGTCCACAACATTAATTATCATGGATTTTTTTTTCAATGTTTTATTTACCAGAGCTAGTTATTTGCCATTCTTCTTTAGAATTTTTTTTTTTTTTTTGGATGTTTTGCTTCGCATAAGTCTTAGAAGCAGTCTGTTCAATTTACAACCCACCCTCCCCCACCCCAAAGGCACACAGCATTCTCCACACGGTTAAACACACACAAGCAAATCACACCCCAGCACTATTTTACGGGAATCCTACCACATTTATAATTTATGGAAAATTGACATCTTAATGATCTTGAGTCTCCGTATTCAAAAACATAGCGTTACTCTCCATTGGCTCAAGTCTCCTTTGGAATCAGGAACTTTAACATTTTTCCCTATTTTTTTCCTAAAACTTCTATAGTACTATGTTTTACATTTAAATGATCTCTTTTTGAGTTAAAGTTTATTTTGAGAGAGAACTTTAACACTTTTCTCTATTTTTTTCCTAAAACTTCTATAGTTTTATGTTTTACATTTAGATGATCTGTTTTGAGTTAGTTTTAAGTTTATTTTTTTTGGGGGGGGAAGGGGAAGAGAGAGAATCTCAAGCAGGCTTTGCACCATCAGCACCGAGCCTGATGGAGGGCTCGATTCCACCAAGTGTGAGATCACCTGAGTTGAAATCAAGAGTCTGCTTCTTAACCAACCGAGCCATCCAGACACCCTGAGTTAGTTTTGTTTCAAGTTTAAGGTTGAGGTCAAAGTTTGATTTTTGCTTGCAGATAACTACTGACTCCAGGCCAATCTTTAAAAGCAATCATCGGGGCGCCTGGGTGGCGCAGTCGGTTAAGCGTCCGACTTCAGCCAGGTCACGATCTTGCAGTCCGTGGGTTCGTGCCCCGCGTCGGGCTCTGGGCTGATGGCTCAGAGCCTGGAGCCTGTTTCCGATTCTGTGTCTCCCTCTCTCTCTGCCCCTCCCCCGTTCATGCTCTGTCTCTCTCTGTCCCAAAAATAAATAAACGTTGAAAAAAAAAAATTTAAAAGCAATCATCTGGGGCACCTGGTGGCTCAGTTGGTGAGGCATCCAACTTTGGCTCAGGTCAGGTCATGATCTCGCGGTTCGTGGGTTCAAGCCCCGCGTCGGGCTCTGTGCTGACAGCTCAGAGCCTGGAGCCTGCTTCAGATTCTGTGTCTCCCTCTCTCTCTGACCCTCCCCCCCCCCCAAGAATAAACATTAAAAAAATAAATAAAGGCAATCAGGCTCCACTGAACTGAATGTTCACATTTGTCAAAAGTCCGTTGAGCATATTTCTGTGAATCAGTTTCTGGGTTTCTTTCTGTTGCAGTCAGTGTCTATGCTTTCCAATACTGTACTGTCCTGGTTAATGCAGCTTTAGAGAAAGTCTCAATATTGAGTCAAGTGAGTCCTCTTATCCCTTTTCAGGAATGTTTTAATTACTCTAAGTCTTATGTATTTCTGTACCAATTTTAGAACAAGCTTGTCTATGTCTATGAAGCACGTCGTTGGGATTTCATAGGAATTGTATCAAATCTATAGATCAAGTTAAAGAGAATTGACATCTTTATGATGTGGAATCTTCCAGTCCATGGACACAGTAGGTCTCTCCATTTATTTAAGTCTTCTTTGATTTCCTTTATCACCATTTTGTAACTTTCAGCATGCAAATTTTACACACATTCTATACCTGAGCATTTCATTTTCTTAGGAGAAATGGTAAATGATATCGTGCTTTTAATTTTGGTTTCCATACATTCAGTGTTAGTTTACAGAAATGTGTTGATATTGTGTGTTATGACCTTGCTTAAGTCACTAATTTTAGGAGTTTTGGGGGTGGGGTTTGGTAGACTCTCTGGGTCTTTCTATATAGACGATTAGGTCATCTGTATAAATGAGGACGGTTTTATTTCTTCCTTTCTGATCCGTATGCCTTTTCTTTTTCCTGCCATATTGCACTGACTAGAACTTCCATTACTATGTTAAATAAGAGTGGTGAAAGCAGACATCCTTGCCTTATTCCTAATGTTGTGGGGGTGAAAGGGGGAAACCATTCAGTTTTTCACCATTGAGTACAGGTTTTTCAGATATGCTTTTTATCACATTGAGGTAATTTTCCTCTATTCTTGCAAAGAATTTTTGTCATGAGTGCTGGATTTTATCAAGTGTTTCTTTGTAGTTGATGTAATTATATGATCATTCTTCTTTCATCTGTTAATCTGGTGGATACCATTGTTTGATTTGTGACCATTGATCTAGCTTTGCATTCCTAAAATAAATCCAACTTGGCCACGGAGTGTAATTCTTTTTATACATTGTTGTATTCAGCTTCCTCATATTTTGTTAGGGATTTCTGCATCTAAGTTCCTGAGGGATACTTATCAATAGTTTTATCTGTACAGCCTTTACGTGGTATAACAAGGTAATAGTGGCCTCATAAATTATGAACTCCTAAAGTGAGTTGATCAGTGTTCTATCCTCTTCTGTTTTCTGGAAGAGATTGTTCATATTTGATATTGATTTTTCTTTCAATGTTTGGTAGAATTCTCCAGTGAAACCATCTAGGCCTGGAGATTTCTTAGAAGTTTTTAAACTATGAATTCAATTTCTTTAATGGTTCTAAAATGACTCAGATTATCCAACAGTTATAGGATTTTTCAGATTATCTGGCTGAGTCTTGGTAGCTTGTTTTTTTTTTTTTTTTTTTTTGAGGATCCACTTGATCAAGTGGACTTGATCCCCTTCTGTCAAGTTGCTGGATTTAGAAACAAGGTTGCTCACAGTATTTCCATATCATCCTTTTAATAGCTGCAGAATGTGTAGCGATACCCTCATTTCATTCTTGATGTTGGTGACCTGTGTATTCTCAAGTTTTGTCAGTCTTTCTAGAGATTTACCAATTTTGTTGATTTTTCAGAGAACCCATTTTGTTACATGGATTTTCTTCTGCTATTTTCCTATTGTTTTATTTCATTGACTTCTGCTCTTTACCATTTCTTTCTGCTTGCTTTGGGATTATTTTCTCTTCTTTTCTAGTTTCTTGAGGTAGGAACTTTAGATTACCAATCTGAGAAGTTCCTTCCTTTCTAATGTAAGCATTCAGTGCTATGAATCTCCCCAGCAACGCTGCTTTAGCCACATTCATGTACGACACATCCTATATTGATTCTCACTCCTTTCTATGTATTCTTTTATTTCCTTTGAGACGTGGTCTTTGACCCATGGATTTGTTAGAAGCAGGATGCTTAATTTTTATGTTTTTAGAAAGTTTTCCTATTGTCCTTCTGTTACTAACTTTTGGTTTGCATCCTGAACATTTTGTTTATTATGTGAGAAGACTCGAGATCCTACTTAAGTCTTTTATTTTAGCAGGCAGTCGCCCATTTTAGGGTTAGCATGCAGGGCCTGGCCTACTTTTGTTGCCTGTGGTTCCAGTGATATTTAATTTTCAGAACATTTTCTGTTATTTGGTGTGTTTGGCTTATTTGGGGCTGTTGAGATGGCCCTCCCGGTGCTGCCTGAGGGTTACCAGGGGTTTCCCCAAGCTGGGCTGCTGGTGTGGAGGGGAGTCTGAGCCTTGGGGACAGAGGCTTCTCTAGGCAAGTGCTTGTTAGGGTCACACGCCCCTCACATGTGGGAATGGAGCGTCTCTTCTACTAGTACTCCCCATGCCTATACTCTGTCTCTGGAGGATGGAGGGAAGCATCAGCCTCACAAGGTCAAAGAGGCTTCCAGAACTGGGTTTCTTGGTGGATCAGTAGCCCTAATGTTTTGGGTCGGGGGGGGGGGGAGCTACAGGCCCTGCAGGGAGAGAACACACTTTCCCTGGCTACTTATTAGTGGGTGGTGGTGCTAGGCTCGCCAACTGTTGTGGGAGGGACTCCTCTTTGACCCAGGATAGGAAAAGAGCCAGGTGGATGGGCAGGAAACACAGGGGCCAAGGTGACCTTATGTTGGGATGGGGAAGGTTAAGATTTCCTGCCACTGTGCTGTTTCTGTAGGCCTGAGGTCCAAAACACGTCTGGCTTCCTCTCACCGTCTCTCAGAGTTCTCCTTTGGTTGCCTCTTGGGTTATTTCCAGGGGCTATAGTTGTGCTTAAGAAGAGAAATGAATCTATACCATTTTATCTGTACCAGAAATTTGTTTTCCTATAAATTTTGCACATTTCTGTTTATTCTTTGACATTTCTTATGATTTTGCAATTGGAAATAGCTTTTCTTCCATTATATTATTAATTGGCTTTTATTTCCGTGTAGCTAGGAAAATGATAAACCTGAACCCAGAGTCCTTGTGGAATAATTTTAATGTATGTAATAATTTTTCAGTGAATTCTCTTGGGTTATTTTACAAGTATTCTATTATATTACCTGGGAAATACAATTCTACCTCTTCCTTTCCAGTTTTTATACCTTTTCACTCTTTCTCTTGATGTAATATTGTTGGTCAGTACACAACAATAATGGAGTTAAACAATAATGGTTATGGTGACCATTTTGTCTTTTTTTAAAATTTTAATGTTTATTTATTATTGACAGAGAGAGACAAAGCATGAGCATGGGAGGGGCAGAGAGAAGAAGAGACACAGAGTCTAAAGCAGGCTCCAGGCTCTGAGCCATCAGCACAGAGCCCGATGCGGGGCTCAAACCCACAGACCACGAGATCACAACCTGAGCTGAAGTTGGATGCTTAACAGACTGAGCCATCCAGGCGCCCCACTGTCTTGTTTTATTTAATGGGAGTGTTTCTCATTTTTATGTTACAGAATTATTCATCTATCCTATTTAATTGGCTATTTTAAATGAAGAATGGTTGTTACATTCTATTGGATATCCTTTCCAGCATCTAGAGAAAGAGGCATATAATTTTCCTCTTTTTATTTATATGGTTTATGGTTTATTAAATTTATTAATAGATTGAAACATTCAGAATGCTTGTATTACCGGTATTATAATAGGGAACATACTGAATACTTACCATGTGTCAGGTACTTTCCTAAGGATGTTTGCTAATTAACTAATTTCATTCTCAAAATAACCTTGGGACATAGACACCATTATTACCCCCACTTTATAGGTACGAATGTTATATAAACTTTGGTGAAAAGGAAACTGAGGCGCCTAGAGGTTAAACAACAGGGCGAAGATTACATAGTCCATAAGTGATGAAGCGCGTTTTTGAATCCCAAGAGTTTTGGATCCAGTGGTTTTCCTACTGATCACATGCAATATGGCTGTTACGCATTTCCACAGGATACTATTATTTTAATCTGGTACTGGTTGCTCTTTATTTACTTTAGTGAAGTCCATATTTTGCATGTGTACAGCAGGCAGCCCCAAGATGGGCTACTTTGTCACATAGGCTATTTTGAGCAATCAAAACCCAGCAGCTTCAGGAGAAGCTCTTTACCTCCCCCTCAATTGTATGCCAGTACCAGAAAGAGCACTATTAACAGAGATTCCTGCTACCTAAGAAACTTCTGTGCATAACAGGGCACCTTTGTTTTCCAAACACCTGCTCTCACCTTCCCACTAACCATCTTCTTCCCCTTTGTATCCTCAGACCCTACCCTTCTCCTGAGCTCACATTGTTGCCTGTCTTTGAAATTCCAGGACTGTGTGGCTTCTCCACACATTTGCTGTTAAATTGGGTTTTCTCCTGTTAATCTGTCTCATCAATCTGATTCTTAGTCCAGCTAGAAGAACCTTCAAGGGTAGAATAAATTCGTCTTCCCCAACATGTGTGTGTGTGTGTGTGTGTGTGTGTGTGTGTGTGTGTGTGTGTGTGTATCCGTCCAGTGTATGTGTGATAATCAAATCAGGCTTTGTTTTCAATGCTATGCCCATCATAAAACAATTTGAAGGGCTCCCTCTTTTTCTAGCCTTCCCACCTTTTTAAAAGACTGGTGTGGTTATTTATTCCTTAAAGTTTTGGTAGAATTATCCTCTGAGTTCACACCACATTATTTTATAGCCTAGCGTTTATCTGGAGCTGGGACTCTTGTTGTGAAGGGAAAGGTTTCTGACCACTCCCTCTACAACGTTTTCTAAAGAAAAGGTCGCTTTAGATTAGTTCTTGTTGCGTTATGCTGATAGCTATGAAGAATAAGGGGAAATCCCAAATTTATAATTCCAGCTGTGGTCTTTCCCGGATCCAAGCTTGTCTAACTGGCTGCCCACTTTCGCCAATTCCATTTAGAGGTGTAGGATTATTCCAGATAAAACACATCCAAAATTTGTATCCATTACCCAAACTAGCCAATGATACCTTCTCTACCCAGTTGCTTGATCCAAAACCCAGTGAGCCTATCTTGAATCCTATCTTTTCCTTCCTCCTCCTCCCCAGAATGGCATCGGTCAGCACATTTTTATGCAAAAGAAGAAAAAGACAAGATCCTGCTAGCACCGCAGGGTGTTAAACCAAACAAGGTTGTAAGGAGAAAATATTCACGAGGACACACAATCTCCCAACTCTCCTTAACCCGTAGCTTTGGTTGTGCACAAGTGGGCTGGGTGTACCACGGGAATGACACACTTATAAAAAAGGGGAAACAGGGACTATCTAAGTGATTATCCAACAGCAGGAGCTCCCAGGGGGAAACAGCCCTGTTACAAAGAAGGGCAGCATCGAGAACTTGGCAGCTGGCGTCGGCCTCTCCTTCCACTGAAATTTCTTAGACCTGCTGTGTCAGCTCTTTGCCAAACTACTGAAAGGAGAGAGAAAATGAGCCTTTGGGGCCATCTAGACTGGGATCTCCTGACGAGCTTTGTCATCCCTATCTACAAAACACAACGCGAATTTATCCTTTTCCTCCCATCTCCACCGAAACTACTCTGATCCAGAAAGAGTCTCTCACGATGCACTCTCCTTGTTTATTCTTGTGCTTTTCCATTCCATTCTCTACCAAATAGCAAAGTGATCTTCTAAAAATGAAAATCCGATGACACCCTTCCCCTCATTAAACTATCCAACAGTTGGGGCGCCTGGGTGGCGCAGTCGGTTAAGCGTCCGACTTCAGCCAGGTCACGATCTCACGGTCCGTGGGTTCGGGCCCCGCGTCGGGCTCTGGGCTGATGGCCCAGAGCCTGGAGCCTGTTTCCGATTCTGTGTCTCCCTCTCTCTCTGCCCCTCCCCCGTTCATGCTCTGTCTCGCTCTGTCCCAAAAATAAATAAAAAACGTTTAAAAAAAAAAAACAAAAAACTATCCAACAGATCCCCATTGCACCCGGAATAAAATCCACCTTCCTCCTGATGGCCTATAAAGCTCCGCCTGTCCTTGCCGCCCGTGCTTTAAGAAGGGCGTCATCTCTTCTTGCGAACCCCCCGCTACTCCAACATCTATCAACACGGCAGGTTTGTTCCCTCTGAGGACCTTTACACCTACCATTCCTTCAGTCTAGAGTGCAGGTTCTGCACGTTCTCGTTTGTTCTTTCTCCATCAGTCAGTCCTCCAGCGAAACGAGCTCATGTGCTCCTTCCCTGACCACTTCATTTATCATCAAGCACACCAGTGACATTCTCCAGGAGCTCTTTTATGGTCCTTCTAGCACTCATCGCTAGCTATCTGACACAAAATAAGAAGGTTGGCTATAAGGGCGGGAAAACTATACACCAGGCAAAATACTAAATAGAAGAGAGCGGAAAGCACAAATGAAAACAAACAGGCTGTAAACACAGCTCCTGCTGTCACGGAGCGTATACTTCAAGAGGATCGTAGCTGACTTCAAAAGTGTGTAGGTGATCTGCATCATTTTGGTACGTAGCAAGTGTCTAAAGATAAAGCGAAAAAGGACAAAAGACATGGAATGAAGGCATGAGCCAGCCGTAGGAGGACCTGGGGGAAGAGCACTCCAGGCTGAGATCAGAGCCAAGGGTCCGAGGAGGGTTAGCTGTGGCATTAACAGATAGGCCAGCACAGCTGGAGACAATGAGCAGGATGACGGGGGAGAGTCAAACTGTGGTCTCACAAGCTATGGCAGGGACTCTGAATGGGATGGATAGTCACTGCAGGAACATCTAAGCAAGCGATGACTTGATGTGGTTTATGTATTAAAATCCTTATTCTGGGGGCACCTGGGTGGCTCTGTCAGGTGAGCGTCCGTCTTCGGCTCAGGTCATGATCCCGCAGTCTGTGAGTTCGAGCCCTGCGCCGGGCTCTGTGCTGATGGCTCACAGTCTGGAGCCTGCTTCCGATTCTGCGTCTCCCTCTCTCACTGCCACTGCCCAACTCATGCTCTCTCTCTCTCAAAAATAAATAAAACTTGAAAAAAAAAATCTTTATTCTGGCTGCGTGGAAAATCAACTCCCAGAGCCAGAGGGGAAACAAGGAGAAACCAGTCAGGACCTTGTTGCTAGGCCCATGTTACAGGTGATGGCGGCTTGGAACAAGGTGTGCCTTTGCATGAGGAGTTGGCCGGTTCAGCCGGGGGCACATTCTATTCAAGAGGCCAAGTGGACATCCAAGCAGGGATAATGGACTGACTGTTGAACATACAACTTCACATCCTGAAAAGCAGTATGGAGTAGAGATTTAATTCGGAAAGTGTTTAAACTTTCCAAGGATAGGTGAGGATAAACATAAGAGGTGAGGATAAACACAAGAGTGGTCTGGGGCTGAATCTTGAGGTGAGCTAACACCAAGAGACTGAGGAGAAGAGGAAAGAGAAGGAACAGTGGGGGAACAAAAACAAAGTGAAAAGTACCAACACTCAGGGCATGTCCTGGAAATTGCATGAAAACCGGTTTCCAAGAAAGAGAAGTCACATATTTGGGTCAAATGCTGCCAACATGCCCAGTAGGGTGAGTTACAATTAATTGACCATTAGACTTGGCAAAATGGGGTGATTAGTCCCACTGGAAAAAAAAAAATCTGTATTGGTAGCATATAATGGTGAAAAAGCCAATTTAGTGGGTTTTAGAGGATAGAGAAACTGAAGACAATGCAATTCCTTCCAAGAGTTTTGGTAAGAAGGGGAGCACATAAATGGGCCTGTAGCTGGAAAAGGATGTGGGATCAAAGAAGGTTGTGTCTGTTTTCATTCTTTTAGCTCAACGGGAATTAGAACACAGAAGTCTGTAAATGAAAGTGAGCTAGTACAAACCTGATGAATCAAAGGAGACAGGGCAGAACCGCGGAGCCAAGGTCCTGAGTGAAGATGAGGGGCTGTGACATGGGCATCCAGCCAGGGGGGCGTGCAGTGGCCCCCAGGGGGAGGGTGTGCTCGGCTCCGAATCAGAGCACAGGCACACACAGCAGGCGAACGTGGTGATGGGAATATATACCAGGCCTCACTGTCAGTGCGGAGCCTGATACGGGCTCGATCCTACAAACTGTGAGATTATGGCCCGAGCTAAAATCCAGAGTCAGATGCCTGACTAAGCCACCCAGGCGCCCCCATTCATTTATTTTAAATTCTAGCTAACAGACAATGTAGCATTGGTTTCGGGAGTAGAATTCAGTTTATCCTTTACACACAACACACAGTGCTCGTCCCAACAAGGGCCCTCCTTAATGTCCATCATCCATCTAGCCCATCCCCCGTCTGCCTCCCTCCATCAAATCATCTGCGGAAAACAAGGATAAGGAAGAACCTCCAGAAGTTGGAGGACCGGAGATCGTGCGCATGGTAGGTGGGAAATATAGCACGTTGCTCACCAACATCAATACCCCACTTACTGTGAAATGTCATGAAATTTAAGTAAGAGCAGTAAAGGGGTTCGGGTCACCAATTCTGATATGTGTGTGTGGGGGGGGGGTGGTTTCCCCACACCCCTGAGCCATTTTCCAACACCAGCTGAGTGTCCTCCGATTCAACTCAATTCTGACTCCACCACCTGGAGTCAGCATCAGATCCCACAGGTAGAAGGGTTCAGTCCTACCAGATGAACCCCTCCTTCCTTCAGATGCCAATCACAAGCCCAGGTTGCCACCTGACCACCTATAAATCAGAGGTTCCCGTGACCCCTTCCTTGGGTTCTGTTAATTGGCTAGAGTCGCTCTCAAAACTCAGGAAACCGGTTTATTGACTAGACTACAAATCTAGTACAAAGGATGTTAAAGAATACAAGTCATCAGTCAGATGAAGAGAGGCATAGGTCAAGGTCCTGAGCAAAGGAGTTTCTGTCCTCGTGAATTTGGGGCCCCGCACAGGGGCACATGGATATATTCTCATTCCCTAACCTGGAAACACTCTGAACCCTGTTCTTCTGAGTTTTTATGGAGGTTTCATTACACAGGCACAATTGATTAACGCATTGACCATTGGTGACTCAAACAATCTCCAGGAACTCTCCCCTCCTGAGAGGTCATGGGGATTGAACGTTCCAGAGAGGTCATGGGGATTGAACGTTCCGAGTGTCTAACCACACGTCTGGTTCCCCTGTTCTTGTTTCCGGCCACCTAGCCCCTATCCTCAGGTATTTTCCAAAACTCGCCTCGTTAACATAAACCCAGCTGTGGTTGAAAGGGGCTCGCTATGATTACTGAGACAGTCATCTCACCCTTTGGCTCTGATGCCCAAGGACAAGAGACCAGGTATTACTTTAATATTGCAAAAGATGTCTCCATTGCTCTAACTGCTCAAGGATTTGGAGGATTTGGGGAGCTGTGAGCCAGGAAGCCTGGAGGAAGACCAAATACGTATGAGAAATGAACTTGGGTGATCTCAGTGACCAAATATGTTCGTTCAAATCACAGTATTGCAACCAGTTACCAGCGTCACCAGCAAGACCCCAAAACCTGACTTTTGCCACCCACCTGCATGTGCCCACCAACCTCTGTCCCACATTTCCCTTAAGCTCTTCTCTCCAGCTCATCTTTTGACTCAGGCAAAAGACTGGCTGGGGATCGCATCTGGGGGTGGTGGAAATCCAAACTACCCCTCAAGCAGTGACGACTGCCCTCGTGAGGAGCCCCAGACCAGTTTGAGCTCAACAGCCAACTCAAACCTGCGCAGATGGACCGCGCAGGGACACATGGAGAGAACTTTACCTCATTTTAATGCTGAAATCTCCACCCAAGGAGGAGCACACGCCTCATTAACAAACAGGCGTGTTTTCCTTAGGTGCATTCACGACCTTATGCACGCCTCTACATACAGGGACAAGGATCCCCTCTCTAAATGTTCATCCTAATCCTACATAAAAGGACCCCATTCACCCTTGCTTGGGGCGGAGGCATGGTTTTGCAAGTTATTCCCTGAGATGGCCTTATTTGTTGCAAATAAAGTTCCCTTTGTGTGACACCTCCACCGGGTGTGGTTTCTATGTGTGACTTACCAGGGAGCAAACGCATGCTAATTGCGTGACAGTAGTAACATATTTTTCACCAGTGAAGTTCAGCTGCCCAGGTGCTCTCCACAAGCAACATTTGATTCAGCCAAAGCTGGTATTATGCCAGGTAAAACAGGGGCAAGTGAATTAGAGGTAAATGCAAAGCAACAAGGAAAATGATAGCCTGTGGAATCTTAGCAGGGGAGGGAGGAAAGAAAGAGGAGCCAGGGCAGTCTCAGGGCAGGAGCCCCTGAGAACGATACAAACACCCGCAGACATAGAGTGCAGGACTTTATAAACTGAGAAATTTTTGGATTAGGGTGCCAGGGAGAATGAGCTGGAAAGATAAGTGATAAAAACAATAGCTCTTTAGAAGATAGAATGGAAGTAGCCCACTTCTAAATGAAACAAAACACAGCAAATACATGGGAATAGGAAATGGGCATTTTCCATATGGAGAAGATTTTAAACCTCTGTGAAACACCTAAAAGCATTTCCTTTTAAATCCCACTTTGGATAGACAGGCTCCGTGTTGTAAAAACTAAGGATGTTTCTTCTCCTTAAATTTCTATGAATACAAATAAGAAATCGATAAAAGCACCATTAATTGTTAAATGTGCGAATAACTAGAAAAACTCCAAAGAAGAATGGTGGGGGTTGGGATCAGCATATAGTAGCATCACAGAGTAACGATGCAAGATGTTTTTCTTATTTAATAGATGACATAGGGGCAGAAGGTTTTCCCTCTTCTAAGTTCTTTGGTTGGCCTAATAATTGATATAAAATTGATATGAAACAGGTAAATGGGAGGGAAAAAAAGTTTAACAACATACATACCTCCTGTATGCATCGGAGAAACACCCAGGAAAACTAAGTACTCCCCCCAAATAAATGAAGCCATCATCTCAAATACCTTTTTCAGCCAAAGACAGAAGAATATGTGGGGGGGGAAGGGGGGGATAGTGGGAGATGACCATGAAAAGCACAGCCAATAAGGCTAAGGTTGTGATGCAGATCTGATGAGACTTTAAACAGATTGAGTCATTCCCCTCTTCCTGGTACAGTGAGGGAGACACCCTTACAAATGGACTTTTCCCTTATAAATGCAAATGTCTTTTACAAAAGGGCAAATTCTACTCGGTTTCCACCTACGTGTGCTGTTAAAAATAACCAGTTTTAAAAAATCCCTTGGGGTGCCTGAGTGGTTCAGTTGCTTAAGCATAGACCTCAGGTCATGATCTCAAAACTCTGGGTTCGAGCCTCGCGTCGGGCTCTGTGCTGATGGCTCGGAGCCTGGAGCCTGCTTCAGGTTCTGTGTCTGCCTCTGTCTCTGTCCCTCCCCAGCTCACATTCTGTCTCTCTCAAAAATAAATAAACATTAAAAAAATTTTTTTTAATAATCCCCATGCCCGAGAGACATTTTGGGATGGCAAATTTTGCTCCCCCTTTAATGGTGTTGAGACAATGCCTAGTTATTGGGAATAATAAAATGTATATCTGATTTAAGAAATATTTCTAAATTTGTTTCTTAAAACCAATTAAATTCCAGATGAATCAAATACTGAAACATAAAAAGTATAAATGAAAATAGGGATACTTAAAAAAACAATCTTGTAGTCAAGGAGGCCCTGATCCACACATAAATATAATACTAATAAAATTTCAAACCCGTAAGCTCAGTAAAAATGATAAATGGAGGAAAACTATCTACAACATGTATGATAGAAGGCATATTTCCCTATTATAGAACTCATTATAAGAAAATGACAATACAATACAAAAAACTGAGCAAGATACGTCAACGGACGTTCACAGCCAAGGAAGTACACATGACTAACGGGCATATGAAAAGATACTCAGCCTCATTCATAATTAGAGAAATAAAAATTCAAAGAAAAAAAATAAAACAGCATTTTTACCTATCATCTTGCCAAACGCTGAAGAAAAATTGGTCAATGCCCACGGTTGATGGAAATGTGGGTAAGAAAGCATTCTCAGTTATGCCAAATGTATACAAATGTCCTACCTTGGCTTCAGTTTAGCAATAGTTATTAAGTCCTTAAATGCACATATCACTGACCAAAGAATTTTACTTTCAGGAGGGTAGCCTGTAGATATGCTCCCAGAAGTGCACAATTATATATGAAGAGTGATTCTCTAGAATATGCCTAAAAACCCACAAACAGCTGAACTATCCATTGACATAGGATAGGTTAAATAAATTACGCTATGTTCTTATTCTACAATTCGCAGTTGTTCAAATGAATGCGATAAATCTTCATATACTGATTTGTAAAAGCATCTCAAATGTATTGTTATACGAAAAAGCAGGTTTATAACAGTACACAGAATACAGTCCATTTGTATTACAAAAGCACACGCTCAGATAAATGTATAGAACATTTCTAAATTCCATTTAGTAGGTTTGGTTTTTGACGTGGCACAGGTTAGCAATTTAGAAACAACTTTCTATGTATATTAGACGAGCAAATGTGCAAATATATTGAGAATATGAACCAGGTTTCTTATTGCTAGAGACAGGAGTTATAAATATGGAAAGGGGCAACATCAGAATATACTCTGAGACAGTTTGAATTGCAGATACCGTCGTGAAATCATCGATTTTAAGATGTAGATGTTAATCCGCAGACACCAACACACATCCCACTTTCTAGTTGTTTTTCCCCACTGAGAGTCTAAGACTAATTACAAGCAATGACAATATCCAGATCTCGGTTTCTAATACGATCCGCCACCAAAGGGTATCAGAGCTCCCTGCAGAAATGACTGGTTCGAGGACCAGCACTGGGGAAGTACAAGAGAAGTACGAGAGGGCTGGTGTGTAAAAAAAGTTACTAATGGATAATGGAGACATGTCAGAGGAACAGGGGAGCCAGATGACAGCAGCTCCCACTGACCAATTCGGTGACGATGTAAACATCAAAATAACATCATAGTATCTAACGTTATCAAATAGAATCTACACTATCTAAATCTAGTTGTATGTAAATAGATCCCTTCCTTACGTAGAATGCCAATCTACAGCAAGGATGATGGAGTTAGAAACGCAACAATGGATCCTAAAACTGGAGAGCGAGAATTTGATGAGAGACAAGGTATTCATCTCAATAGATAACCCTTCGAGAAAGAGAAAATACTGACTTTACGACAGAGAACTCTGGTGGAGACCACCTTGAACGAGAGATTACAGGTCACGCCACTAATACCGGGACAAACTGACAACATGTGACTCCCAGTACGATGCACGGAGAACAACACAGCATCACTTTTTTTAATGAATATAATTTATTGCCAAATTGGCATCCATACAATACCCGGTGCTCATCCCAACAAGTGCCCTCCTCCATGCCCATCACCCACTTTCCCCTCTCCCCCCCCCCACCCCATCAACCTTCCCTCCATCAACCCTCAGTTTGTTCTCAGTATCCAAGAGTCTCTCATGGTTTGCCTTCCTCCCTCTCTGTTTGTAACTATTTTTTCCCCCTTCCTTTCCCCCATGGTCTTCTGTTAAGTTTCTCAAGTTCCACATATGAGTGAAAACATATGATATCTGTCTCTGAGTTATTTCATTCAGCAGAATACCCTCCAGTTCCATCCAAGTTGCTGCAAAATGGCATGATTTCATTCTTCCTCATTATACAGCGTCACTTTTGGGATATTCTTGTGGAAAACTCATCATCTGAATATAATCGTGAAGATTAAACCAGAGGATAAAGAAAAAAGAGAAAGAATTCCAAAAGAACTGGAGGTGAATGTGAGGGAAAAACTAGAATTTCTACCCCTCCTCAGGTAAACCCAAACTAAGAGAGATTTTGCAAACCACTTGGCCTGTAGTTTTCAAAAGTGTCAAGTCTGAGAAACACAAAGAAAATCAAGGTGCTGTTTCAGATAAAAGGCATTAAAGGAAGAGGCGGACAAAAAGCAATGGGTAATCTTGGATGGGACCCTAGGCTGCAAAGACGCTTAGCTGTAAAGGACATTATGGAGACAACCAGCATAATTTACAATGAGTTGCGGATTAGGTAACGCTATTACCGTATTTGATGCTATATATGCGCATGTATCTCTCTCTGGACATATACACCGATTCTCAGTAACTACACAGTGGTTATACAAGGGAATGCTCCCTGTCTTGCAGAGGACACACGAAAATATTTAAAATGCTGTGAGACAATGGCTTCAACGTGCTCTCAAGTGATTTGGAAGAAAATTATAGAAGCAGAGGAGGAAGGAAAAAATTGATGAAGTGGGGCGAAATAGAAATAATTGGGTATCCGGATACAAGATGTTTAACAGTTTTTGTTCTGACAACTTTTCTGTCCGTTTGAAATTGTGTTTCCGAAAAAGGGTTTTATTTTTATTTTTATTTTTTTTATATATGAAATTTATTGTCGAATTGGTTTCCATACAACACCCAGTGCTCATCCAAAAAGGTGCCCTCCTCAATACCCATCACCCACCCTTCCCTCCCTCCCTCCCCCCATCAACCCTCAGTTTGTTCTCCGTTTTTAAGAGTCTCTTATGCTTTGGCTCTCTCTCCCTCTCTAACCTCTTTTTTTTCCCCTTCCCCTCCCCAATGGGTTTCTGTTAAGTTTCTCAGGATCCACATAAGAGTGAAAACATATGGTATCTGTCTTTCTCTGTATGGCTTATTTCACTTAGCATAACACTCTCCAGTTCCATCCACGTTGCTACAAAAGGCCATATTTCATTCTTTCTCATTGCCACGTAGTACTCCATTGTGTATATAAACCACAATTTCTTTATCCATTCATCAGTTGATGGACATTTAGGCTCTTTCCATAATTTGGCTATTATTGAGAGTGCTGCTGTAAACATTGGGGTACAAGTGCCCCTATGCATCAGCACTCCTGTATCTGAAAAAAGGTTTTCAAAAACATGACAAAATTATTTTCTTTATGGAGATCTGTGCGGGAAAGGGTTAGCTCAGGAGGCCTTGGGTTGCTCAAACCCTGGATATTCCCAAGAAAGGCTCATCTTGAGGACTGACTGGTGGCCAGCTCCTGGGAAAGGAGTTCCGAGCCCCTGAATTACTCGGTTTGATAAGCGTTTTATATGTCGAGGCCTTGCGTTAAATCCGTCTGATGAGATAACTTATGTTAACAATGTGCTTTATGCTGAACCCCTGCTCTTGGTAACACAGGTGTTGTGTGACCACATGACTGACCCCTAACAACAACCCTTGACACCAAGATTCAGGTGAGATTCCCGGGATGATGTCACTTCACACTTATCATCATGCACTGGTGGTGGGAAATTCACACATGTCTCTGGGACTCGGTCGGGAGAGGACACTTGGCTGAAGCCAATTCTCTCCAGGACTTTGCTCCGGCCCCTTCCCCCACTGTTGATTCACATGCACACCCTCCCACTGCGATAAACCATAACCATGACTACAACAGCTTTTCGGCATGATCCGACGGAATCATCTAGCTCCATGGTGGTCTTGAAGATGTCCGACAAAAGATTAAAGACATTTAAATATATGGAGAGATAGCCTATATCAATTCACCCCTCATATTTGAATTCAATGCAGTTCCAAACCCGACCTAAAATGGAAAAGCAACTGTGCAACCACTTAAAAATAAAGAGGCGTTGATCTCTCTGATAACTAAGATTTATTTTATTTTTCATTTTTTTCTTTTTTTTTTTAACATTTATTTATTTTTGAGACAGAGAGAGACACAGCACGAATGGGGGAGGGTCAGAGAGAGAGGGAGACACAGAATCTGAAACAGGCTCCAGGCTCTGAGCTGTCAGCACAGAGCCCGATGCGGGGCTCGAACTCACAGACCACGCGATCATGACCTGAGCCAAAGTCAGACACGTAACCGACTGAGCCACCCAGGCACCCCTAAGATTTATTTTAAAGTTATCACTGCTAAGACAGTGTAATCTTGGTACAGGGAGTCAAACTGACCAGCGGAGCTGGAGAGAGAGTCCCTGAACTAACCCACACGTACATACGATTGTGAAATATGGCAGAGAGAATCGTAGGCCAGTGGAGAAAGGAGGCTTTTCAAACAAAGGTGCTAGGGTAATTGGTTACCCATTTAAAAAAAGAAATCTCAGAAAATTATATACAGAAGATCATTTTTATAAAGCTCAGAAATAGATACAACACATTGCTTAAACCCATATATATGCAATAAAGGTATGAAATAAACGAAAATAAACACAAAATTAGAAAGGAGTCATGGCTGGGGGAAGGGGGTCAAGAGAAATGCGTGAGAACAGCCTAGGGTTGAGTGACGAGTTCCCAGATGTGATGCCCCACAATTTGCGTGCTTCAAACATAGCATTAAGTATAAAGTGTATTTAAAGTGATAAATATATAGGGGCACCTGCGTGGCTTAGTCAGTCGAGTGTCCAACTTCGGCTCGGGTCATGATCCCACGGCTCGTGGGTTCAAGCCCCGCGTCAGGCTCTGTGCTGACAGCTCGGAGCCTGCATCCTGCTTCCGATTCTGTGTCTCCCTCTCTCTCTGCCCCTCCCCTGCTCACGCTTGCGCTCTCTCTCTCAAGAATAAACATTAAAAAAGATTTTAAAAAAAGATATGAATATAAGCCCTTCATTTTTGCTAAGTGTAGAAAACTCCACTTGGAAGAGTGCCGTCAGGATCTGGCCAGGGACCGATAAGGGAATCTCTGTTAGATTAATTAAACACAGAGGCCACGGGCTGGCTGGCTGGACCACCGTGGCACCTCCAGAAACGAACCCAAATCTGAGCCTGTAAACGCCTCACAGTTACAAAATCAAAATACTAAGGATAGCCAATCACAAAGGGCCAAGTAGGCTTTAAGCTGCAGCCACTCAATGCTCCCCGTGTTTCCACCTCTTCTCTAGAAAAGTCTCCCCGGGTTCCTGCTGGTTGGGCACTCTTAACCACTTCCCATTTGTCATTGCCAGACTTGATTTTTGCTCAAATAAGCTTCATGTTTTCAACACGTCGCGGTTTATCTTTTAACAATATAAAAGAGAAAAATAGAATAAGACACTCTCGGGAGAAAAAGTGCACGGAATTGGGGCAGGGAAAGCGGCGAGGAGCTGGGCTCAGGAGGCCCAGCGTGTCTGACTGTCTGCCTGGGTCCCTGAGGCTGAAATCCCGGCTCGCATTTGTTTGGATGCTTGCAGTGGGTCTCCTGGCCTTCTAGAAAGGTCCGTTGAGCTTTACTCTCCCACTTCTGAACCTCACAGGACAACAAATATAGTCATATTTGACTGTTTTGGTTCCAGAAAAGGAAAGGAAAAAAGAAAAGCAACAACAACAACAAAAAAAAACACCCAGCTTCTAATACCAAGCAGGGCTCTTGACTACAGGGAGAACTGTGCAGTTTCCTGGAATCCAAGCAGCGGCTCTTAGCTCGAGCTCACTGGGGCTTTGTAACCATGGTTTTTCAAGGCCCAACCGTATAAAAATAGAAAATTTATTTAAAAAATGAAGGCTGACAAATAAGCCACTGCTGTCTCTACTCACAAAGTGCCGCAGCACAGACCCAGGTGATGCGGGAAATGAGCCCCACACATAACGAGGTCCCCGGCCGCTGGCTGTTGGCTTCCTTCCAGCCCCGGTGTGGCTTTCACGGGTGCCCAGGGCACCCAGAAACCTCAAGAGATGGTCCTCAGAGAGCCTTTCTTGGTTAAAAGCTCCTCCTCCAGCTGGAGGGAATATCTAGTATCCAAGGAGCCCCTGTGACCTTCCTTCCCCTGCCATCCCTGGACTGGCCCTAGTGCAGGTGGAAGGACCACACTGTCTTTGCTTCATGACCTTGACTTGTGAATACTTGTGACCAATGGGCCACATCTCTGACCTCTACTTTCATTTTTCTGTTGAGCCACAGGTTTGCAGGAAGAAAAGTAAGTGAGATTTCAAAAAAGACTTCAACGGTTTACAAAGGGCCATGATTGTCGTTAGAGGGTTAAATTAAACTCAAAAGGGTCCTGGTGTCTACGAATATCTGTCACTTTCAAAGATGCCTTGCTAACCCTAAGGAATCCTGGCTTCCCAGGATTAAAGCGTACCTTGGCCAATAAAGAACGGAGGCTGCCACTTATCAGCTATGATTCCTTGGCTACGTTCTATTAACAAATCATAATCCAGAGACACTGTTGACAAAGCTTCGTGGAGCAGGTTTAAGTTTCTTACCACGGTGCACACATCAATGCCAAACCACCTCCCTTGTCAAGAAATGGTCCGTGAGGGGCACCTGGGTGGCTCAGTCGGTGGAGTGTCCAAATTCGGCTCAGGTCATGAGCTTACAGTTTGTGGGTTCAAGCCCCACGTCGGGCTCTGTGCTGACAGCTCGGAGCCTGGAGCCTGCTTCGGGTTCTGTGTCTCCCTCTCTCTCTCGCTCTCTGCCCCTCCCCTGCTGTGCTCTGTCTCTCTCTCTCAAAAATAAATAAACATTAAAAAAAATTTTTTTTTTTAAGAAATGGTCTGTGAAACTGCACTGTTTTTTTGCAACCTCATGCCATTTTCTTTCGTAACATGCTTGCTCTAAGGGGTTCAAGGCGTAACTGTGTCAATCTCTTATATCTTTTTGCAGATTTTCTTTATTAAAAATGGTGTGTTTCTGAGAAGTCGGTTAATGTTAAAAGTACTCGAAAAGCCTACCTTTGTTTTTTTACCCGATAGTAAACCATTTTGCGATGTGGGTGATTCGCTTTACTTCTGGCAAAAATGTACTTTTTAGGCAACTCCATCGTTTCTATTATCGAATTTATTTTTTTTTTATAGCCACTTAGTTACATAATTATATGTTGGTTGGTAATCGGGTAGAGCCTGTTGGACGAGCTGCACCACGGTGTATTTTCCAATTAAATGTTAGTAGTGTCATGCTTTCTCCTAGGCTTATAATCTCAGTGTTAAAATTTGGCCCAGTGCTGTAGCTCTTTGCTGATGTCACGCGCACAGACAGCAGGGAAAAGGAGACGGTGTAAAAACATTTACTCCTCTTCTCTGAAGAAAACCTCACTGTGGTTTTCCTCACTCCAGCATTCTGCTTCCTCCCAGGCAATGTATCTGGTGGGGCAGGACCGGTAATGACTCTGCCAGCAGATATTATGCCCCCATCGCAGTGGCCACACGGCTCCCTATTCTCAGAGACCGTATAATCTCGCCCTGGTGGGGCAGGTCTACTTTGCAATTTTGGGTAGCGGGAGGGACATTGGAGACAGGATCAGAAGACATGGGCTCAGGCTGATAGGTGTCCCGGGGCAATTCCCGAAAGAGTTTCTGTATCTGAAGACAGCCAGTATTCCTTGTTCTCCCCGTTCCACTGGATGGGAATGAAATGAAAGGATGTAAATGTCTTTGGTAATCACAAATCCACTGTAAGGTGCTTTCAAGACAAAAGAGCCAGTAAACGGCTCTGTGCTACCTACCTGTGGAAGGAAGCGGAATCCAGAGGGGGAGGTGGGGTGGAGAAGAAAGGAAAGGGTTTCATAGGTGTCATGGGCTTTGGGTAGCTTTGAAAAATGAGTAGTGCCTCAGGAAGAGGCCCAGAGGGCAAAGGTTGAGGGGGACGGGACCCACAGAGCTGCGGCGTGGGGAGGGGACCACGTTGGCAGGTGATCCAGCCAAACCCTAGCAGCTCTGCTGGTGGCCGCAGACCCTGGAGCTCGGCAGGACACCACTGAGCCAGGATGTATTCGATAATTGTCTGAATTCTAACAGAAACGCTTACACTGTTAAGTATCATGCTCATCTGAACAATTCTGTAACATCACCATCGCTACACTCGGATCAAGATGATGGGACTGGTCTAAGAGATGCTAATTCCTTACCCGAGACAAGTGGGCACGTGTTAGAAGTAGGATATCTTTCCAGCAGTAAGCTCGAAAAGCCACCTTCCTTCTCTTAGTGAGAAAATGATGTTCTTCCACTCTCTGTTCCCCCAAGGAATAAACATGAACATGCATATCAATAAGCAAAGCCCGAGGCAGATTAACCACAAGAACTTGCAAGCCTAGCTGACAGAAGTCACGCGTCTAGGTCCCTTACATGGTTTTTTCTTTCTTAGATCCCACATACGATTTGATGAAGACAGAGAATCACACTTGGGTGAGTGAGTTCACTTTCCAGGGCTTCTCCAGCTTCCACGAGCACCAGCTCAGCCTGTTTGTCGTGTTCCTTGCACTGTATGTCATAACCCTGGCCGGCAACGTCGTCATCATGACCATCATTAGTGTGGATCGTCACCTCCACACGCCCATGTACTTCTTCCTGAGCATGCTGTCCGCTTCAGAGACTGTATATACACTCGTCATTATACCCAAAATGCTCTGTAACCTTGTAGGCCTGAGTCAGCCCATCTCCTTGGCTGGCTGTGCCACCCAGATGTTCTTCTTCATCACCTTGGCCATCAACAACTGCTTCCTGCTCACGGCGATGGGGTACGACCGCTACGTGGCCATCTGCAACCCCTTGAGGTACACGGTCATCATGAACAAGAGGGTGTGTGTGCAGTTGGTGGGGGGCGCCTGCGGCATTGGGCTGATCGTGGCGACGACGCAAGTGACATCTGTGTTCAGGTTGCCTTTCTGTGCTACGAAGGTGGCCCACTTCTTCTGTGACATCCGACCTGTAATGAAGCTCTCCTGCGTCGACACCTCGGTCAACGAGACCCTGACCGTGATCATCAGCGTGCTGGTGATCCTGGTCCCCATGGGCCTGGTCTTCATCTCCTACGTCCTCATCGTCTCCACCATCCTCAAGATCCCCTCCGCCCGGGGCCGGAAGAAGGCCTTTGCCACCTGCGCCTCTCACCTCACGGTGGTCGTCGTCCACTACGGCTGCGCCTCCGTCGCCTACCTCAAGCCCAAGTCGGAGAACACCAGGGATCAGGACCAGCTGATCTCGGTGACCTACACCGTCATCACCCCCCTGCTGAACCCGGTGGTGTATACCCTGAGGAACAAGGAGGTCAAGGATGCTCTGCTCCGGGCTGCTGGCAGGAAGTTTTCCTGACAAGATGGGCCCACTTCAATGGAGAGTCTTATAAGATTTGCTAGAGAGGGAAAGCAGAGAAGGGCCCACAGTCCCTAGAGTTAAAATTCTAGAACTTACTACAGCAGTGGGTGGGCCAGAGAGAACAAAGGCATTCCAGATTCAGTCACTGGAGAAAGGGACACATTTCCCTGGAGCGTGGACACGGACAGCATGGGACGTCAACACGGAAGGAACTTCTGGGGAGTGGATGTGCCATGTGGGCAGAATGAGATCAGGACAGAAGGAGTGATTAACCTGGGGAGGCTGCTCCGGGACAGGGCTAACGTTTTAAATGTAATCTGTAATGTCCTTGTTTTGGACGTGGGTTTCCCCTTCACCCACCTAGAGCTACACACATTTAAACCCAAGCTGAAGTAACTCCTTCCCTGGCAACTCAAGTTCCTTGCATCCTAGACACCATAACTAAGTGGATCTCAGAGATGGGAGCTTCCATAAAACTCACTAGGCTTGAATTCAGGATCTCTTCCATAGAAGTTCCAGGTTGGCCAGATGGGAAAACGGCAACCTGTTCTCATGATCATGTCAGAGAAACATTTTTGGAAAGTGACTGAAATCCCTTGAAAGTGATGAACGCTGTAGCACCAAATAAATCATATTGGCATCTATATTATGAGGACGTACAAAGGTTGGTGAGTGGAATGGGTGAGTGATTCACCCATCAAGGAGAGAGGGACTTGCCTCGGGAGAGGCTTTTGTGGAGTGGAAGAAGTAATAAGTGCAGGGGAGCAAAGGAGAGAGTCTACAGCAGGGGCGAGTAGGAGAGGGTTGGGCGGTTGTGCATGGTAAGGACAATGTAGCCATCTGATAACTTAGGAGCAACCAAAGACACTCCACCCATCCACCCTACTACCACTTAAGACCATCTAGGCCCCGAATTAATGGGACACCATCCACTGGTCACCTCCACTTCCAGCACCCCTGCCCTCAGCCTGTCCTCCACCCCATACAGCCCTCCACCCAACCACACACAATGACCGGTGGCCTCCCCTTTCCTATCCTCAGGCCAGTCTACTGCTAACTGGAAATCCCTCACTGCCACTCGGCAGGGCGCTCTCCTCATTTCGAAACCCCAAACCAAAGCCTCTCTCCTATGGACCTTCTGATGAAATCACTCCAACTACTCCCTCCCACCCCACTGCTGTGCATTCACACATCACTACGGGGAGCTCCCCCCTGGGCGTCTTCACGCATGAAGGCGTGAGCGACGCAGCACCCAGGCGCTCAGCTCCACCTGCTCGTATCACGGCTCACTTGTACCAAGGGATGTGGTTTTCACAGACTGTGTTCTCCTTTATGTTAATTTTAAAAAAATAGGGCTCTATCCAGATATTTCATAAAAAGCTCATTATGGTCCATTCTTACACAGATTCAAACTATGGGCTTTTGGGTGTGTGTGTGTTTTTTTTTTTTTTTTTTTTAGAAATTTATGGTGAAATCCAAGAGAACCCAAAAATAAAAGTACCCTGCATTTGCCAAAAGTCAGTTTTACTAAGTGAATAAAAAGATGTTATTTCAGACGGGCTTCAAAAATGCTGCCCTATCTGTTCAGCCTCCTCAGTAGATAATCTATAACTGCCAACTTAGCCACGTAAACACTAGGCGGTGGTTTTGGGAGGTCAGCTGAGTGAAGGGGATGGAACACAGGCACTGCAAGAGAAAGGCTCCGTGTTGAGTCCTTTGAATGCCTTACAATCCACATATGAATGAATTATTTAGCCTCACTAAGCCTCAGTTTCCTCATCTATAAAACATACCCAAAGTTTCCTGTGATGAACACATGAGATACTTAAGTGTGAAAGTCCTTTGTAAACGAAACAGAGACAATTCTTGAAAATTTCTATTAGAGTCAGAAAACAGCAAAATCATCGCCATGAACTTCCAACTGCATCTACCGAACTCAGAGTTCAAGCTCGCCCACCCAAGGCGGCCCCCGCCTCCGAGACTTCGGAAGCCGCTCTTCCGCCCTCCTGCCACCCCTCTTATTTCTACGCCCGGCTTGTCTCTTTCCTCGGACACCCTGGAGAATGAGGAGGGCAAGTTCGCTTCTGGATGGTCCTCCAGGCACACAGCAGGCACGAATCCGAAACAGTGCCTCGGGGAGCACCAAGAGCCGGAGAGCACGTGTCGTACTCGGTTTCCCCAGACACCTGGGTGCCACCCTTCACTTCTCAACTGGTCTCTTCTGTTCCTAAGAGCACAAAATCATAAGGCATTTGAAATGAAGACACACGTGTACTCCTTCCCAGCTGTGGATCTGTAAGGAAGTCACTGAATCTTTCCTTATCTACAACATGGGGCTATCAATGCCCACTCCGTCCTTCCCATTAGGCTGTTGTAAGAATCAACTACACTAGAATAAACACAGGAGAAACTGCTGTGCTAACCACCAGAAATGTGGAGAAATATGGCATATTATCATCATTATCCCTATTATTAGCTAACACGATCCCTATGTTCTTACCTCTCCAATTTTTCCTGGCCATTTTATATTACTTCACTATTGAAAAAAAAATGTTTAGAGGGGAGCAAGGGGCAGAGGGCGCGAGAGAATCTTGAGCAGGCTCCTCGCTCAGTGCGGAGTCCGACGCAGGACTTGATCCCATGACCCTGGGATCATGACCTGAGCCGAAATCAAAAGCCAGATGCTCAACCGACGGAGCCACCCGGGCACCGTGATCTCGCTTTTGATTCCTACCTTCCTCCCACATATGCTTAACTTCTAATGCTACTGTATTTCTCATTAACTGTGCAGGTCGCACACGTGCAGTCCCTTACAAAAAATAAATAAATAAATCCCCAAACTGGGCGTCACTAACTTTTGCTCGCAATTCCAGAATTTACTGCCTATTCTCCCGTGCTCTGCCAGGCACCCCGGTTCAAGGGATTTCAAAGTCTTCACCATGACCCTCAATCAGAAATGCTTGTTGTAACATAACCCAGCGTGGCTGCATACATCTACAAATGGAATCAGAAAATTCACAGACCGGTATTTATCCTTACTACTTACCACGGATTGATGTTTTTCATTCAGTCGGTTCTAATTCATTTTATTCAAATAATGTCAACGAACAGAGGTGCAGCTCCAACACATTTTGATCAAATACCCAACAGGTGAAAGCTAAAATACTCAACTGAAGTTAATGCTGAAGTCCAATACCATTAGACTATGTTTCTGGGCTACTGAAAGTAAAATCTTGCTTGAAAACGTTAACAACGCTGGAATTTTATTATTAACTATTCGGTGTTCATATTTAAATACGGGACATTTCAAAGGAGGGACGCTTACGCAGCTGCTGGGTGGCTACGGCCGTCACACGTGTGGGATGCCAGGTGGGTATTCACTTCTCACATGAGAGACAGAGATTGGCAGAGAAGCAAAAAAAGATCTTGAGGGAAATACCTTATTTTTTTGTCTAACACTTTCTTCTATTCACATTCTTCATTAGATATGGATTAAAAATAGTTTATCTTCCATATATGATTTTGGAGGCAAAATTAAAATCGTACTGCAAATTCAGGACTTAAATAGAATTAAAAAAGCTAAAAATACTGTGCTTCACTGTTGTTTTATTTAAAAGTATAAGGTTCATGAGGAGAGGAGGTAAGATGGCAGGGGAATAGGGGGACCCTAAGCTTGCCTCCTCCCTCAAACACAACTAGATAAATATCAAACTGCTGAGGGAAACAAAGGCAGGAAGAATGTAGTTTAAATTAAATCCCCTTAAGACTTGCAGCCCACTGATAGTTTCCAGAGACCTGCAGTGCCTAACATCCCTCAAGAAGTTTCTGGCTGCCTTAATGCCTTGATGTTTCCATGTCATTAAAAACTAAAAGCAACCTTGCCTTGACAATAACTAAATCCTCAGGGTCCTGTAAGACCTCGGTCTCAGCATCCAGAGATTCCTTGGAAACCAACTTTTTCTCTATGCCCTCTCCCTCCACAAACTTCGAAGTATATAATCGGGTTCACTCTTCCCAATCCCAGTGCAGCCATTTCTGCCCACGGGTCCTGTCCCCCTGCTATGATAAGACCACCTTTTGGCCCCCAAAATGCCTCAAGGATTCTCTCTTAGCCATTTCCTCACAAACCCCACTTTAAATTTCATCAGAATCAGGGGCGCCTGGGTGGCTCAGTCGGTTGGCGGCCGACTCCGGCTCAGGTCATGATCTCGCGGCTCGTGGGTTCGAGTCCCGCGTCGGGCTCTGGGCTGACAGCTGGGAGCCTGGAGCCTGCTTCGGATTCTGTGTCTCCTCCTCTCTCTGCCCCTCCCCTGCTCATGCTCTGTCTCTCTCTGTCTCAAAAATAAATAAACGTTAAAATAAATAAATAAATTTCATCAGAATCATTCTGAACGCCTAAGGAATCAATGTGAGGACAGAACAAAACTGTACATCTAGAAGTGGAAAAGTGACCATCTCGTGGAAGGCAGGAGGTGCAGAGAGTTGATCTGGGGGGAGATACGCACTGTGGGCGCTGCAGGGGGGTGGGGGATGCCCTGCTTACAGAGACCACCACAAGTTACTATCCCCAGCAGAACATAAACTCTCAGGTTTCAGAAGTCCACCATCGCCGGGGTCATGCCTGGCTTGGCAAGGGTGCTGCCGTGGGGAAGGTGGGTGGTGACCTGGGAGTGGGCAGCTGGTCTGAGGATCCCCCGGGTCACGTGGGGAGAAACAGTTGCCCTGTTCGGAGTGCACTGGGGCGCGGTGGCAAGCCCTCCCCAGGGACAAAAGTGGCAGCGCGGACGGGCTGCACCGTTCTCAAGCGTAGGAAGGGGCATGCTGGCGGAACGCGGGCAGCCTTGGTGCCAGCTTTCGGCTGAGTTTTACCATAAACTCTGAACTGCTTCACGGTCACACGACCACTTTCCTGGGACAGACCGGCGAACAGAAAAGCACAGTGAGACCCTCCCTCCAGAGTATCAGTGCAGGTCCGTGTGCCACAAGTCCCTAAAACTTGGGAGTTTTGAGACCTTGCCATGTGCCTGAGATAAAAGACGGTGCCACCCGGCAGGAAAAGAGCGTGGACGCAGGCGGGATGAAGGCAGGGATCCGACAGAAGCCGCGGACACAAGAGGGGTGAGTCTTTCCCATCCGTGAGGGCTTCCTAAAGAGTGGCAGGCACAGACCCTTCAGGGATAAGAGAGTGGGGAAATGCCATTTTGCCCTCCTCCAACCCATCAGCACTGACCAACCTCAGTGAGTAAAACAGCACCACCAAGTGGAGACCGGAGCCATTTACACCAAGCTCCACACCCCTGTGCCCTGCAGGTGCATCTCTACGAGGACAACACCACCTTAGAATCGGCACAACAGCCCCCTCCCCCAGAAGACCGGCACAAACCCATCTCATGCACCAGGTCCACTGATCGTAGAGTGCTGCAAAGCTTCCGCTCTAGGGGAAATAGGATCTAGCTTCCTTTTTATTTTTATTCTTTTTAAAAAATTCATATATATATATATTTGGATCTAGCTTTTAATAAGCAGACCAAAACACACCTCTGACCTAGTGGTTTTTGTCTTATTATCTTTTTTTTTCTGGACAAAATGAGAAGATGGAGGCATTCACCCCTCAAGAAGAACAGGATGAAGTAACGGCCAGGGATTAAGCCAATACGGACATAACTAAGGTGTGTGAACTAGAATTTAAAACAATGATTATAAGGATACTAGCAGGGCTTGGAAAAAAAGCACAGAGGACCTAGAGAATCCCTTATGGCAGAGATAAAAGAACTAAAATCTAGTCAGGCCAAAAATAAACACGTGATAGCTGAGATGCAAACCTCACCACAGCAATGAGAGTGGATGAAGCAGAAGAACAAATTAGTGACACTGAAGGTAAAATTATGGAAAATAATGAAGCCAAAAAGAAGAGGGAAACAAAGATAGCGGATCACGAGGATAGACTTAGGGAACTCAGTAACTCCTTAATGCATAATAACATGTGTATTAGAGGAGTCCCAGAAGATGGAGAGAGATTGAAAAAGGGGAAGAAGGTTGATCTGAGCAAATTATAGCTCAAAACTCCCCTAATCTGGGGAAGGACACAGACATTGAGATCCAAGAAGTACAGAGAACTCTCATTCAATTCAACAAAAGCTGGTCATCACCAAGACATATCACAGTCAGATTCACAAAATACCAGACAAGGAAAAAATCCTGAGAGAAGCAAGGGGGCAAAAGTCCTTAACCAACAAGGAAGACAGATCAGGTTCATAGCAGATCTGTCCACAGAAACTTGGCAGATCAGAAAGGAGTGGCAGGATATATTCAACATACTGAACGGGGAAAATATGCAGCCAATAATTCTTTATCCAGAAAGGCTGTCATTTAGGATAGAAGGAGAGATAAAGAGCTTCCTAAACAAAAACTGAAGGAGTCCGTGACCAGTAAATCAGCCTTATAAGAAATATTAAAGGGGATTATTTGGGGGGAAAAAGAGCAAAAGCAACAAAGATGAGAAAGGAACAGAGAACATCAACAGAAACACCAACTTTGCAGGTAACACATTGGCACTAAATTCATCTTTCAATAGTTACTTGGAACGTAAATGGACTAAATACTCCAATCAAAAGACAGGAAGTATCAGAATGGATAAAAAAAACAAGACCCAGCTGTATGTAGCCTACAAGAGACTCATTTCAGACCTAAAGACACCTGCAGACCAAAAGTGAGGAGATGGAGAACCATCTGCCATGATAATAGAAGTCAAAAGAAAGCCTGAGTAGCCATACTTATTATATCAGACAAACTAGATTTTAAACCAAAGACTGTAACAAGATACGAAGAAGGGTATTATATCATAATTAAGGGGTCTATCCATCAAGAAGATCAAACAATTGTAAATATTTATGCCCCCAACTTAAAGACACCCAAGTATATAAACCAATTAATCACAACCTTAAAGAAACTCATGAATAACAAAACAATAATAGTAGGGGACTTTAACACCCCATTTACAACAACGGAGAGGTCATCTAAGCAGAAAATCAACAAGGAAACAAAGGCTTTGAATGACCCTCTGGACTGGATGGAATTAAAAGATATTCAGAATATTTCATCCTAAAGCAGAATACACATTCTCCTTGAGTGCACATGGAACTTTCTCCAGAATAGATCACATACTAGGACACAAATCAGCCCTCAACAAGTACAAAAAGATCCAGATCCTACCATGCATGTTTTTGGACCAAAATGCTATGAAGCTTCAAATCAACCACAAGAAAAAATTTGGAAATATCACGAATACTTGGAGATTAAAGAACATCCTAATAAAGAATGAATGGGTTAACCGATAAATTAAGGAGGAAATTAAAAAGCACATGAAACCAATGAGAATGAAAACACGACAGTCCCGAACCTCTGGGATACAGCAAAGGTGGTCATAAGAGGGAAAACTATAGCAACCCAGGCCTTCCTAAAGAAGGAAGGAATTCTCAAATGCACAACCTAACCTTACACCTAAAGGAGCTGGAAAAAGAAGAGCAAATACAGCCCCAAACAGAAAATAATAACGATTAAAACAGAAATCCATGACATAGAAGTAAAAAAGACAGCAGAACAGATCAAAGAAACCAGTCATGGAAACAAAAGCAAACATGAACTATTGGGACCTCATCAAGATGAAAAACTTCTGCACCGTGAAGGAAACAATCAACAAAAAGGCAGCCTACTGAATGGAAGAAGGCATTTGCAAACGACATAGCAGATAAAGGGTTAGTATGCAAAGTCTATAAAGAACTTATCAAACACAACACCCAAAAACACAAATAATCCGGTGAAGAAATGGGCAGAAGACGGGAATAGACATCTTTCCGAGGAAAACATCCAGATGGCCAAAAGACACGCGAAAAGATGCTCCACACCACTCATCTTCAGGGAAATACAAATCAAAACCGCAATGAACTACCACATAACACCTGTCAGAATGGCTAAAATTAGTAACACAAGAAACAACAGGTGTTAGTGAGCATGCAGAGAAAGGCGAACCCTCTTGCGCTGTTGGTGGGAATGCAAACTGGTTGTAGCCACTCTAGAGAACAGTATAGAGTTTCCTCAGAAAGTTAAAAACAGAACTACCCTATGACCCAGCAGTTTCACTACCAGGTATTGACTCAATACAAAAATACAGATCCGAAGGGGCACAAGAACCCCAATGTTTATAGCAGCATTGTCAACAACAGCTGAACTATGGAGAGAGCCCAAATGTCCATCGAGCAGTTAATGAAGAAGATGCGATATATGTAGATGGAATATTACTGACCCATGAAAAAGAATGAATCTTTCCATTTACAATGACATGGATGGAACTAGAGCGTATCTTGCTAAGCGAAATAAGTCAGACAAAGACAAATGCCATATGATTTCACTCATGTGTGGAATTTACAAAACAAAACAGATGAAATAGGGGAAGGGAAAAAAAAAGAGAGGGAAGCCAACCACAAGAGACTCTTAACGATAGAGAAAAAACTGAGGGTCGACGGAGGGAGGTGGGTGCGAGATGGGCTAGATGGGTGATGGGTATTACGGAGGGCATTTGTTGTGATGAGCACTGGGTGTTGTATGTAAGTGATGAATCACTGAATTCTATTCCTGGAACCAATATGACACTGTATGTTAACTAACTAGGATTTAAATAAAAATTTGGGGAAAAAAAATCTATTACTAAAAAAATAAATAAAATGAAAGTATAAATACAGGACACCAGACAATTTTACAAAGATTAGAACTGTGGTATCTAATTTCCATTATTCTGCTTTGTATATTCAAATTTATAAGTATGCATTGGCTTTACAGGATATGACATTCTTTCTAAAACTGAAACCCAACACACTCTTAATATTTATGAAACGGGGACTTATTTTCCTATTTAAAACTCTTAAATTTGCCCCCGAAATTAGCAGCTCTCAGTCATCAACTGTTCTTGCATTCTACGTTTGCAGTGATAAACATAACATATACCTCTACTGAATTTTACCATGCAAAGCTATTTTGGGCTAAGTCACAGAATGATTAACTGTATTTCGAAATGTGTATCTGAATATTTGTCAAAAACCCAACGGCTTGCTTTATGCAGGTTCTGATGCTGTCAGCCTGGTTGGAGACAATAATGCATGCTATTGTGGATCACTGTTCAACTACGAACTCAGGGTCGCCCCCCAAAATGGCATACGAGATTTTCAGCCATCGACTTTGCAAAGACTAAAGAGCAAAGTGCAATGAAACAGCAGATTCTAGTAAAGACCCAAAGCAAGGTCAGGCTGCCAGGTGCTCCTGGGGCGGCCTCTAAAGTTAGGGAAACCCAGGGGCACCTGGGTTCCATAAGGGGGCGTTACATGTGTGAGCCCCACCACACTGGCCAGGATGGTAGGCAAATCATCTGAGAAGGATGCCACCCATTTTTGTCTTCTTTTCTGGTCAAACAGTGGCATGTTAGTGGGCATTCTTCTGTTTCTAAAAGCAATACTCACTCGCTGAAAAAACTTCAGAAAATGGTAAAGAAGAAAATGGAACCCGTGTTTCTCTGATGTTCACTGTAGCACAGTGAGCGCAGCGAGCATTTCTCTTTTCCACACTCTCCAGCCACACCCCTACCAGACCCTGGAAGGGAAAACAATTTTAAAGCAGGAGCATTCAGCCAGACGATGAAAATGGATGAAATGGAGTTTTTAGTGGGCTACAAACTATGCGGCATGACCTAGAGACTCAGAACAAGTGTGATTCAACCGAGAAGGCCCCTTGGAGGCCACAGGAGTTGCAAGGTCAGCCCAGTCAAGAAAGTACCAGAGGTGGAAGACAATAACAGTGGGAAATGCCAGGAGAAGGAAACAGGGGGGCCGTGGCCCAGAAAGGGCAGCCCTCCCTGTCGTGGTAACATTTTTTTTAATAAAAGAATTATAAGAAAATTACACTCCCCTCTCTTGTTCCATGGGAAGCTCTACACACTGGCTAAGACTAGTCACAATTTAGAACAAAGTGTTAGGAATTCTGCTAAACAGAACTGAAACACAGAGTTCACATACGTAATAGTTTGCGGCTTTGCCCTAAAGCCCTACTCAATTTCAGTTCAGAACAGGCTCGCCTCCTTAGCCATAGAAACAGGCAGGTGACAGCAAGAGTGTGCGGCGAATTATGGAATCTGGAACGCAGATTAATACATTGTTACTGTCCTCCGTGTGACTTAGCACATAGACCGCAGAAGGTGCCTGATGCAGAGCAAACAACAGAAACGCCGATTTCTCACCCAGAATGCCGGAAGGCAGAAGCGCTCAGGAAAGGGAGGCAGCAAGCCTTTCTGAACCTCAGAGTGTGTGATTAGTTTAGTAAAACACCTCTGAAAATGTTTAAGAAATGCTATGCAGCCAGAACCTCTCCTCCGCCTGTGCAGAAGGCTGGAGGGTGACTTTCTGGGGGCATTTACAGAGATGAGGTGTGGGGGGGGGGTGCCATAGCAATTTTTTAAAAAGTAAGGAAGAGGCAAACCTTATAGGATACTGACGAAAAAGGCTTACAAGCTCCCAATCAGGAAACTGAAGGATATTCCCTGGGCAACTTAGCATTTCATGAACAAAGACCAAAAGATACGGAAAGTTCGGTGTCATCCTATGTTGAAAAAGTAAGCTTAGCCTAAGAATCCAAAGAAAGCATCTTTACCACATCACCCAGCTTTATCACCCTCATAAGGAAAGCCCACCACTCAAGATATCCCAGCCCTTCACACACACACACACACACACACACACACACACACACACACACTTTCCAAACAGATAGTCATTAGTGAACTAGTCATATTACAAATGGACTGACAAGGATCCCCAAGCCTTTGGGAATAACATGAAAACAGACATCGCCTGACAAACAGGTAACAAAAGAACATGGGAGAATCAGATACAGCCCAGAGAGCAGATTAAAGTCTTTCCAAAGACACATATTCAACGTTTTCAGAAGGACGCGACAAGATGCCATATTGGTGAAATAAAAGTGCTGCTGTATAAAAGGCATGTTCTGAGAAGCAGAAAGAGCTTTGACAAATTAAAAATACATTACCTGAAATAAAAAATTAAACGGCAGAGTTGGGGGAGAAATTTGAGGAAATGTCTTGAATACCAGAACCAGATGGCAAATAGGAGAAAAATCAGGGGCCAATATATGAATATCGACGATAAAAGATGTTGAATAGTTGACTAGACAGACTTCAAACATAAGTAGAAAGGGTTAAATTTTCAAAGCCATAGTAAAAAGAGAATTTCAAAAAGCAAAAGGACATGAGCTTCCGGCCCAAACGACTCCCACGATGAAAACAATCATGGCCACATGCAAAATACATCTTCACGAAGTTTCTAAAAACGATGTTAAAAAGGCGACCTTACAAACGTCAAAATAAAAAGCCAGATAGAATAATAAGCAATGGACCGAGGATCAAAACGGCCTTGGACTTTACGCTACAAAGTAGAAAACCATGAAATAGTGGTGTAAACATTTTGAGGGAAAACTAGTCCTGCTAATCTTAAAAATAGAAATTGCCAGTTATTTCAGCAGCACAAGATGGGTTTATATGGGAATAAGAATTGCCATCCGGGGCAAACAGGCTGCAGCACAACCCTACGCAAGTCTGAGAACAAAGGAGAGGCACCTTCCTTTTAAGGGGAAAAGGGGGGATTGGGGAGGGCTGTTGGCAACTAGAAGTCCATTGGAGGAAAGGGGGAGTTTCAAGTATGGTGCTTTGCACTGGCTGAGCTGTTCCCCGGGAGATGTAGCCTCCTGGAGTAGTAGAGTGATATCCATAGGACGCAAGGTCCAGTCATGTAGGGTCAAGTCCCTCTCTTCCTGCTGGGTCTGCAGTGATGAGGAGTGCTACGGCTGACAGCACCCCTGCAGAAGCCTCCAGACTCCATTTTTCAGGAGACTTCCCATCACTAGTTGTCAGTGTCCCAGACCAGAATTCTAAATTCAGCCAATCATCAACCAAGTGCGAGAGTAAACTAACACTTTTTACAACATGCAAGGGCTCAAAATTTGCTTCTCCCCTCTTTCTCAGGAAGCCATGGAAACGAAGGTGTACACACTGAAGATGAAAAATCCAGGAGACAGTGAATCGAGAAGAGCAGAGAGGGAAGGGGACCCCCAGGTTGGAACTGAAGTGTCACATCCCTCCAATCAGCTAAGGAGCAACTGGGAAAAACTGGACAAAGGCAGAGGGCTCCTGGACAAGTGGCTCCATGAAAACAAAAAGGGAAATTAAGAAATGACTGATATTACGGACCACAGAGAGAAAACAAAAACAAAAACAAAAAACAAAAACGTTTAGCCTTCTTGTTCAAGAGATACGTGTTTATAGCACATGGCACGGATCAGCTGTGAATAATATTCATTGAATCATTGTCACTGAAACAGTAAATGACAACTAAAATAAGAATGTAAACCTATGTCGAAATGGGGAATGAGGAAGCGTGTGAGTTAGGAAATGAGGATGGAAACTGATAAAGTTGTTGAAAATAGTGTGATGGTTGATTTTATGTGTCAACTTGGATGGACCACTGTGCCCAGACATTTGGTCAAGCAGCATTCTGGACGTTTCTGCGACGGTGTTTTGAGTGGAGATTGACGTTTAAAATTGGTGGGCTTTCAGTAGAGAAGATTTCCTCCATAATGTGGGCGGGCCTGTTGAAGGCATGGATAGGACACAAGACTGACCAACCATGAGCAAGAGGGAATTCAGAAGATGGCCTCAGACTTGAACTACAGCACCCGCGCTGCCCTGGGCCCCCAGCCTGTTGAGCCACGTTATGGACTTGGGATTTGCCAGCCTCCGTTATCATGTGAGCCACTTGGTAAAAGTAAGCCTTCATCACCTCTCTCCCTCACACACACGTGTACATAAAACACACACATACACACGCAACTGGTTCAGTTTTTCTGAAGACCCCAAAAACAGGTTGCCTCTAGGGAAAAGAAAAGGGTACGGAGGGGCGGAGTAGAGAATCACTTCCTTTTGTGTGTGTGTGTGTGTGTGTGTGTGTGTGTGTGTGTGGACATGTGTATATATTTTAGTAATACTTGAATTTTTAAACTGTAGGTACACTATTTCCCAAACATAAAAATGTTTTAAAAAGGGTAATTGCTAGCTGAAGAGGTAGCGAGTGGAAAACTTTCAAGCCAGTACAGAGCATATAAAACAGACCATCTAAAAACCGAGTAAAGGCTGAGAAAAAGGGGAAATAAGGAGAAACATGATACAAGGGAAACCCAAAATAAGAATAAGCCTCCTGTAATAATTACATAAATATCACGTGGACTAAAATTCATTGAGAAAAAAGGGCACTAAAAGGCAAATGGAGTTCTGATAAAAATAAAAAAAAAAAAAGAACGACTTCACCAAAAATGTGTAGACGCCATCACCGGAATGGACCTAACAGCCAAGCTTCAAAATATATCAAGCAAACAATGACAAACATACAAGGAGAAACCGGCATCGTAAAGTCATTTAAGAGACATTAAACATTTTCAAAACGCTGGTAAGGCAGACAAAATGTGAGAAAATAACCAAAGTTTTCAAACGGTGAGAAAAACCCTTGGACCCGATTTTAAATTATTTTAAGGTGCCCACGATTTTTCACAAAAATCTGACCACACTGTCTGCTGCAAAGAGATCTCCTTGAGCTTCAACACACGGCTTTCACACACCGTGCAGTACGTTTGAAAACAAACAACCACAGAAGTTCGCTACCCACCCCTTGCTAGGCCCTTCCCACCACCATCCCTGCAGCTGCAAATATAAAAATATACTTTGGAAAAAAGAAATATGAAAGAGGAAATAAAAATGTTAAAAAAATTATAAACCATTTGAAATGAAAAGATAAAAATGCAGACTAGCAAAATCAGAGTGGTGTATGAAGAGGTCCCGAGGTAAATCCGCTTCCTGGAAAAACCTAAAACGGAGTGTTTAATTCAAGAATGCAGAAAAAGAAAGCGAATGCAAGGGAAAAAAATTTTCAAGTAACATTACATTGGTAACATATGAATTAATGGCAAAGACAGAGACAAATTAAATAATTAGATGGGCCTTAAAGATTGAAGTAAAAATAGCAATAAAAAGGAGGCCTTGAAGATATTGAAATTTTGGTAGTTACCCCTGAGAGCAGATGAGGGAAGGATCACCCAAATAAAGTCACAAACGAAATAAGGACCTAACTAGGGATGCAAATACAGCTGTGAAAATGATAACAGCACGAGACGCTTTAGATTAATTTGAACACCCGGACCAAACGTACAATTCTAATAAAAATACTAATTTGTAATAATGGCCTGAGAAAGATTCGAAAATGAATAGAGCAACAGTCAAGAGACAGGAAAATGACAGTGAAAATGTAGTTTTCAGCCCTCCTCAAGACAAAGAGACCAAAGGTTTAAGAGCAGACATGCAGATTCTTTCAGGTTTTATAAAAGTAGGAGAATGTCCTCAGCTCAAATCATGAGGCCGCTAGCCTCAAAAGCTTTGTATCAAACCAGAAACAGGCAGTTAAAAATACAAAATTAAACACTAATGTCACCTACAGATGAGACTAAATAAAATTTTAAAAAAAGAATCCATAGTTAAAACAAAACAAAACAGCATCGTTGTCCAAGCTGGGTTTAAACAAGGAATGCAAGGATGAGTCCACATTAAAAGAATCAAAATGTATTATTCCAAAGGATGAGGAACATAAAACATCAGATGTAAATCCAACATCCAGTTGATCATAAACATTCTTATCAAGCTAAGACTAAAAAGAAATTTCCTTTACTTATGCGCAGCTATCAGAAGTCCACAAACGTCATTTCATGACCACGTTTGAACATTCCAGCTAAAGTCAGAAAACCCCAAAACTACACACGTATCAGCAAATAGAGAAGACAATACAGATCCATTTTGTTTGCAACTCTCTTCTCCTCCCGACTTAAAACACAGCAGCATAAAGCACTCGTTACGAAAATGTGTACAACGATGTACAAAAAAGCAATATGTATAACAAGGACAGCAAGAGGTAAGGGAATAATCTACATTGGGACAAAGTTTTTGCTTCTGGGCAAATTAAGTTGGTATTAATAAGAATCAGCATGTTTTTTAAGGTAAAAAATTGTAATCCTTCTCGGGGCAACCACTAAGAAATCAACTCAAAAAAATCCAGGAAAGAAAAACCATGGTACCCTAGAAAATACCTATCTAACAGAAAAGAAGGCAGGGATAGAGGGCCAGAGGAAGGAAAAACACATGGCAGACAGAAAACTAACAGTAAGTGGGAGATGTAGCTCCTCCTTGATCAGGAAGTACAAAAAAATAGAAATAAATTAGATAATCCAATCAGGAGGCTGAGATTGGCAGAATGGAGTAGGAAATTTTAAGCCAACTATACAAAGTCTGCAAAAGACAGGCCATAGATTCAAAGACACAAATAAGGTGAAATTAAAAAGATGGAATGAGATATGCCTGGCAAGCAGCAACCCAAAACGATCTGGAATGGCTATATTAATATCAGACAAAATTAACTTGAAGACCAAAACTGCTGTAAGACAAAAGTGATAAAAGTTCAATGCATCAGGAAGAGATGACAATTATCAACTGTACATTCACCTACCAGAACCCCAAAACACGTGAAGCAAAAACTGACAGATTTGAAGGAAAAGATAGGTAATTCCATGGTAATAGTTGGAGCCTTTAATATTCTGTATTCAATAATGGGTAAAACAACCACGCATAAGACCAACACGGAAGTAGACAAAAACAACACTATGAAACAGCTACAGCAGACATCCATAGAACATTCCACCCAAACTATCAACATATATACATCCTCATCCAGTCCACAAGGAACATTCTTCGGGATAGACCGTATGTTAGACCATTAAGGAGCCTCCATAAATCTAAGGGTATTGAAATCAAACAAAGTATGTTCCCTGACAGCGGTGGAATTAGAAATCACCAACAGAAGGACATTTGGGAAATTCACACCTATGTGGATATTAACACGCTTCTAAATAATTACCGATGTGTCAAAAAAGAAATAAAAAAGAAAGCACTTTAAGATGAGTAAAAATGAAAACACATCCCCAAACTTATGGAATACGGCAAAAGCAGTGCTTAGAGAGAAATTTAAAGAAGTACATGTGTGTATTAAAAAAGAAGTTCTCAAGTCATTAACCCAAGAATCATCTTAAAATCCTAGAAAAAGAAGAGGACACTACATCCAAAGCAAACAGATGGGGAAAAAATGAAAAGATTGGAGGGGAAATAAAAAATACAGGTAACAGAATTTAAAAAATTAACAAAACCCAAAGTTGACTGTTTAAAATGATCAACAGAGTTGATAAACCTTTAGTTACACAGACCAAGAGAAAAAGATGATGCAAGTTGCTAAAATCAAGAATTAAAGAGAAGAGATCACCAGTGACCTTATAGAAATAAAAATCATAGAGGAAGGCTATGAACTGTGTGCCAACAAGTTAGGTGACCCAGAGGGAATGGACAACTTCCCAGAAAGTTGCAAAATTGACTTAAGAGGGAATAGGAAATCTGAATAGACTTACAAGAAGCAGAGATTGCATCAGTAACAAACAAAGAGTAGCCCAGAACCACCATTAGCTTCGCTGATGAAATCTATGAAACATTAAAGAATTAACACCAATCCTTTACACACTCTTCCACAGCATAAAAGATGAGGAAATGATTTCCAACTCATTCTATGAGGCCAGTATGACCTTGATACCAAAACCAGACAATGGCATCACGAGAAAACAAGAGGAAAAGCCACAGACCTATATTCCTGATGAATATAGATACAAACATCCTCTACAAAATGGGATCCAGCAACAATGCCGTCTTGAGGCATATATCCAAAAGAAATGAAAAAGTGTCCACACAACAACTTATAGGCTGATGTGCCCAGCAGCATTATATTTATAAGAGTTACGAAGTAGAAACAGCCCAAATTCCCATCAACTGGTGAATGGATACATAAATATGGCATGTCGATATATTAGAATACTATTTGGCCATAAAAAGGAATGAAATATTGATCACATGCTACATACATGGATGGAGCTTAATCACATTGTGCTAAATGGAAGAAGGTAATCACAATTGTGTGATCCCGTTCATCTGAGATGTGCAGAATAGGCAATTTCATAGATAGAAAGTCAATCCGTGTTTGTGAGTGGCTGGGGCGAGGGGAGAAATGAAAAAGTGGCTGCTAATGGCCACAGGGGGTCTTTGGCAGTGATGAAAATGTTCTGAAATTAGGTAGTGCTGACAGGCGCACAACTCTGATTTTAGTAAAAGCCAGTGAATTGCATATTTTAAAAGGGTGAATTTTACATTCTGAATTCCATCCCAATAAAGCTGTTGTCTATTTTTGTTGTTTTTGTAAGGTGCTCAGACAATTTTGTTATTACAGTAAGTGGATATTTTTCTATGAGATCCTTCTGGAGAATATTATGTCCCATTGCTGGAGAACATAAAGGAAGCACTGTGTAAATGGGGCCACCTTCATTGATGGGAAGATTCAAGGATGCAAAGATGTCAATTCTTCCCAGATCAATCTACAAATTCAATGCGATCCCAATAAAACTCCCAGTAAGATGCTGCATGCATACTGACAAACTAATTCTAAAATTAGTCCAGAAGTAGAAGCTCATTCCTTTATTTAACAAATATTTATTGAGTGCTTACACTATGTCACTTTTATTAAAGCTGCTGGGGTGCAGCCAGCAAAATGATAAACAACCTCACTGCTTTCATGGGGCTTATGTTTAGGAAATGTGCAAAAATAGACGAGGCTCTTTCAGAAAAAAAATGACAATGGGGTTTTTTTTTTACTTGATCTAGCAGATATCAACATACCTCATAAATCTATACTAATTAAAACAGCATAAAATTGGCACAAAATAGCCAAAATAGATCCATACAACAGAACAGAATCCCAAAACGGATGCGTATGCATATACCAATTTGGCCCATGACAGAGAAGGGCCCACGGTTGAATAGACATGAAACGTGCAAACATGAAACTCTCTTTCATTAAACTTTTTTTTTTAAACCGCACTTCCTGGCTCTGAACTCCAGTGTGTTTAGAGCCAACTACTACAAAAATATCCATCCAGTGTCTCTTCCAGTTGGATGCTGGCAGTCCAAAGGACCGGTCTGAAGCTTCAGCTGGTGCTAGGAAGCATCAAAGACTCTGGTTTGCTGGGTGGGGTCAGGAGTGAGGGAAATCAACAGGCAAACAAGTTTCGGAAAGCCAGCCTTTCACCCACAAACTGAGCACTGAGGGGTATTGAGCCTCCTGACCCCAACTCTCCATTTCTTTTCTCCACTCTGCTGCGCAGGCGTGCTCCCTGATGCCCCTTCCGAGGGACCAAAGGAATGCTCGAAGAGAGGAGGGGCCGGGATGGCCTCCATCAGGTCCTTTGCTAACCGCCCCCAAGGAGTGATGCTTCCTTCCCCCCCGCCACGCCCACTTCTGGCTCTGACCTTGATTCTAAAATCTGCGTGGTCGGTGAAGGCAGATGCGGGTGTGCTTCCAGAGGCTCTGTCCAGTCAAAACCATTCTCATGATGAAGCGGACGTTCCTCACCTTTTTCGCTCATTCTCTTCCGAGAGAAGTTTTTCAGAAGCTACGCGATATGCGATAGGGCGTCAGGTCACGTGCGGGAGAACCGGGTCTCTTGGATGAAAGCAGACGCTGGACACACTAGCAAAAACGTACACGGGCGTCACTCTTTTTGTCCGGGTTGTAGTTATTTTTCGTAACAACGTGACTTGTGCTAGCATTTGGATTATTTTTAAGTGAATAAAACATACTTTGGAAATCTTTTGGTTTTAATTTCTACTGCGGTCAGGTGGTACCAGCAAAGACTCTTGGGTCCTCCTTCATTTTTACGAAGAGTTTAAAGGGGTCCCCTGGTCACAAAGTGTGGGATGGCCCCAGCCTTCTTAGAGCCAGCTTCACAGCATCAACGGGTCATACAGCCCTCAATAACCACCACTTGGGTAAATGAGCGAAGAAATGAATCGATATACCAGCTTTTGAAGGACACAGGACATACCATGTCGAACACGGTGCCTATTGCACACGAAACACTTAATGCATCCGTGTTGTCTTCTCTGACACCGAACTAGAGGCACAGGGCTGGAAACTGGGAGTTTAACATCATAGCTCCTGTATCTGTAGGAAGATGTCCGAGATGCTGGCAGGGTAACCGTGGCCTCCACCCCCCCCCCCCTTCCACGTAAACTCCTGTCTTCAGCTCTTGGCAGAACTGGGGACAGATCTGGTCCTCAGGACCCACAGAGGCTGGCTCAGTCTAGGAGCCCCCGTGCTGGTACCACACTTACAGTAACTCCAGAACTTGTACATCTTACACATCCTCTCGACAAGACCCGAGTTAGAGACGTGAGAGGGACTCCAGTCGATAAGGGCGGGCTGGGAAATGAGGCTTTCAGACAACCCAGGACTGATCGAAGACTGTGGGCAAGGACACTGGCACCTATTTGTTTCCAGGCTCCTCGTCTATCCCTCGATCAGCCCTGCGGCGTGGGATTCTGCAGGTGTCCAGTGTGACACTAAGGGGGTCCATCCACAGCTTAGACCTCTGGATTCGGGATAATTCCCAGGAGAGGGCAATAAAACCGTGATGGCCATTTCTGACAGAAGCCTCCAGAGGAGAGGATGCTTTTTTCCTCAAGGGCACAAAGCCTCCTGCAGACCAGCCACAGCCCTGCCCACACTATTCCCTGAAGGTCCTAATTTTGCCCGTGAAGTTCCCGCATCTTGTAAACGGATTCACTAAAAGGAATTTTAGTTTCTTTATTTACGGCACAGGATCATTGCTGACCTGCCTACCTTCCAGATCACATAAAAGCCTGCAGGTGGAAATTCCTTATAAATCGTGAGGTGTGTACAAAGGCAAACAACTTTATCATTGGTGTGATACTAAGTCCCGGCGTTGACACGCCACGGCCGTGGGGGAGGCAGGAACAGCACCCGGGAGGAACAGCACCCAGCAGGGCTCAGCACGGGCTCCCTGGGGTGGGGGGCGCAAGAGACCAGCTGGAGAGAAAGAGTAGTGCACTTGCACCAAAGTCTGGCAACAAATGAAAACGTGAGAGGAAAGTGTATAAGGCGCAGCTAGATTGACCAACCCCATCTCTCCTGGAGGTCCCCTGGCCTCAAAGCAGAACAAAATTTTTGGAGCTTTTTCCAAGGTGTCCAACATGAATCTTCCTTTTTTGTGTGTTATTTGGCAGATGTAAGAACTGGCCAGAATCCCAGGGCCTGTTACCTGCGTTCATGGGAATATGACTGAAGTGTGACAGGAGACGTCTCCGGAGAGGACACTGCAGGGGCAGGCCCCATTGGAGGCTCCGTGGAGCTGTGGAGAATCACGATGTCCCTGCGAGTCAACACTCAGAGGAACGAGTACGCGGAGAGAAACTATCACAGTCCCGATGCACTGAGACTTGAGCAGTGTTTTTGCCACGGCTCTGCACCGGGCACCTTTGACCTCCTTGTTCCCCAGGCTGTACACGACAGGGCTCAGCAGGGGAGTGAGGACGGTGTAGGTCACAGAGATGAGTCTGTCCTGCCCCCATGGAACTCTGGGACTTGGGCTTGAGGTAGATGACGGAGGCACAGCCATAGTGGACGATGACCACCGTGAGGCGGGAGGTGCAGGTGGCAAAGGCCTTCTTCCGGCCCCGGGCGGAGGAGATCTTGAGGCTGGTGGAGACGATGAGGACATAGGAGAAGAAGACCGGGCCCGTGGGCAGAATCAGGACACAGACGCTGATGACAAAGTTGATGATCTCGTTGACAGGGGTGTCCACGCAGGCCAGCTTCAGCAGGGACCTGACGTCACAGAGGAAGTGAAAGATGACAAGGGCGTCACAGAAGGGCAGGCCAAACACAGATGTTACCTGGACAAGGCCATGCCCAGGCCAATTCTTAGAGACGCAGACGTCCACTGGCACAGGCCTCTTCCCTAGGATGGCTGTGGTGGTGAATTTTGTGCGTCAGCTTGACTGGGCTAAGAGATGTCCAGACAGCTTGCAAAACAGTAATTCTGGGCACGCCTGCGAAGGTGTCTTTAGAATATATTAGCATTTGAATCAGCAGACCGAGTGGGGAAGATCACCCTTACCCAAGGTAGGCAGGGATCATCCCATCTGCTGGGGGCCTGAATAGAGCAAATGGCAGAGGAGGGCAAATTCTCTGTTGGTGGATGAGCTGAGACATCCGTCTTCTCCTGCCCTCACGCATCAGTGCTCCTGGTCTCGCGCTTTCAGACTCAGACTGGGATTTACACCATCAGCTTTCCCGGTTCTACACAGCTTGCAGATGTGAGGTCACGGGACTCCTCGGCCTCCTTGAGCACATGAGGCAAATTCCTATAGTAAATCTCCTACACGTATCAATAAAACCTATCGGGTTCTGTTTTTCTGGAGAACTTCGATGACTACGAGGACCGGCTACCACAGGGGTTGCAGATGGCCACACAGTGATCAGGCTGTGTGGCCAGGAGCAGGAAGACATTGTGGGCCGCACAAGTGAGGCAGGAGACGAGTGGGCATGACCGTCTTGAATGGCAATGGGCTGGTGAGGACTCAGGAGGCCAGATAGGATGCAAGGAATGATGGCCACAGCGTAGCTGTTCTCCGAGATGGAGAGCATGCTTGGGAAGATGTATATGTCCCACATGGAGACAGTCAGCTGATTGCTGATGAAGGGAATATGGAGGTGATGGTCCAGAAAAATAATAGTCACGATGAGGACATTGTTGGAGAGAGTCACAGCAGGTACAGAATTAGAAGGACCAAGAGAAAAGGAGGCCAAGCCTGTGTGACCGCCCAAAGCTGGAGGAATCTGTGAGGAGGAGCTTGGCTGCAGCAAGAGTTCAGCCTTGGCACTGAGAAGGGTCCAGATCCAAATGAACTGGCCAAAGGGAAGGGAGGGTGAGATTCTCGCTGCACAACAGGTTGCCCTGTGCTCCGAGCTGCAGGCGAGAGTGCTGCCCCGGCCTCGGGTGCCAGCAGTATTCTTCCCCCGGCTAGGAACTCCGCACTCTTGAGAATAAATCAACAAGTCTCTTGTGATGTGCTTGATTTAGGGCAAGGATGACAGGGAGGAGAAGTCTCAACACAAACGAACGGCAGAATCATGAGAACAACTACCCAACTTGACCACGAAAGAGGTGGGTCCAGATCAAAGACATGGCGGGTGTTGAGTGAGCGTGGCACTTGAGTTCCCTCTGTGCTGTGTGAGATAGGTCCAGTCCTCTCTGTCAACACGCATTGCCAGCACAAAGTGCCCTGGGAATCTCCCAAAACAGGTGTTCTTACCAAGTACTGAGTCCTGTGTTTTCCTTTCCTTAGCCCTGCTCCTTCGTGTACATGAGACCACTAGTACAAGGCCAGGCGGTGAGAGGGCCATTCAGGCTATAACACTCATCATGTTTCCAGAAATGGAGGCCAACGCTCTTTTGAACTAAGTTCTGTCACATTTCTTTCTTCCTGTATACTGTGTCCTCTCTAGAGAAAAAAGCAGTACCCGGTGTTAATAAATGATGTTGACTTTTTCCAAATCTCTTTGTGATGTGACATTTCCCAATGAAAAGAAAGATATAAATAGAGGTGAGTTATTTTTCAAGGATTTTTTTCTACCCCTAAACCTGTACTTCATAACAATGGTTAATAATGCCATCACTGTGCCTGTAATTTTCGGCGACTATCACTTCCATGCCCCTCCTGTGTTTCTTAATGTCCTTTTCTTTTTTTGTACTGCTTGGACAGGATCTCACTTTGGCTCTCAAGTATTGTGGAAGCAAGAATCAGCCCATTTCCCTGGAGAAGCATGGGATATGGCTCATCGTTTTTGCTTTTCTGTCACCAACCCATGGCAGTAATGGGGTAATACCTTGAATATGGGCAACCCGGTCTTACTTAATTCAAGAAATAGAAGATCTGTGTCCTGCTGGCACCCTCAGTGTATACCACAGGATTGCTAGGTATACACAGGATCCCGTGTATACCACAGGATCACTAGGTTCACGTCAGGGGCGGAAGTAAAAAAAAAAAATCTTGCCTATAGAGTAACAAAGATTACACCGGCCTTCTCCTCAGCACTCATGCCAGCAAGAAGACAGCAGAGTGAAATATTTAGTGTTGACAGAAAACAATGACCATGCTAGAATTCTGTACCCTGCAACATCATCCTTCAAAAATGAAACAGAAATAAAGACTTTCTCAGGCAAAAACTAGGGGATTTTGTTGCCAGTAGACCTGTCTTCTGAAAACTGTTACAATAAATTTTGTAGAAAAAAGGAAAATAACATAAAGTCAGAAAGCACCAGGCCCAAATGGGTTCACTGATAAATTCCACCAAATATTTAAGGAAAAATTATACCAATTCTTCACAGTTTCTGTTAGAGAATAGACAGTATGGTATTGGCACAAAGACAGACACTTATATCAGCGGAACAGAATAGAAAACCCACAAATGGACCCACAAATATATGGCCAACCAATTTTTGACAAAGCAGGAAAGAATATCCAATGGAATAAAGACAGTTTCTTCAGCAAATGGTGCTGGGAAAACTGCACAGCGACATGCAGAATGAACCTGGACCTCTTTCTTACACCACACACAAAAATAAACTCAAAATGGATGAAAGACCTAAATGTAAGACAGGAAGCCATCAAAATACTAGAGAAGAAAGCAGGCAAAAACCTCTTTGATCTTGGCCGCAGCAACTTCTTACTTAACACGTCTCCGGAGGCAAGAGAAACAAAAGCAAAAACGAACTATTGGGACCTCATCAAGATAAAAAGCTTCTGCACAGTGAAGGAAACAATCAGCAAAACTAAAAGGCAACCGACGGAATGGGAGAATATATTTGCAAATGACATATCAGATAAAGGGTTAGTATCCAAAATCTATAAAGAACTGATCAAACTCAACACCCAAAAAACAAATAATCCAGTGAAAAAAATGGGCAAAAGACATGAATAGAGACTTTTCAAAAGAAGACATCCAGATGGCTGGCAGACAGATGAAAACATGCTCAACATCACTCATCATCAGGGAAACACAGATCAACACCACAATGAGATACCACCCCACACCAGTCAGAATGGCTAAAATTAACTACCCAGGCAACAACAGATGTTGGTGAGGATGCAGAGAAAGGGGAACTCTTACACTTATGGTGGAAATGCAAACTTGTGCCACCACTCTAGAAAACAGTGTGGGGGGTTCCTCAAAAATTAAAAATAGAACCTATACCCAGAAATTGCACTACTAGGTATTTATCCAAAGGATACAGGTGTGCTGTTACCAAAGGGACACATGCACCCCAATGTTTATAGCAGTGCTATCAACAATAGCCCAAAGTATGGAAACAGCCCAAATGCCCATCGACAGGTGAACGGATAAAGAAGATGTGGTGTGTGTGTGTGTGTGTGTGCTGTACCCTACACACACACACACACACACACAAAATGGAGTATTATTCGGCAATCAAAAAGAATGAAATCTTGCCATTTGCTGGGAAGACAAAGGAAGAGGAAGACACTTGCTGGGATGAGCACTGGGTGTTATTTGTAGGGGATGAATCACTGGATTCTACTCTTGAAATTATTATCACACTATATGCTAACTAACTCGGATGTAAATTAAAACATAAAAAAATAATTTAAAAATATTAAAAAATAAAAAAATAAATTCTTATAGAAATAAAAAAAGAACTATTTGAGGAAAACTACAAGAACTCTGATAAATGAAAATAAAGAATAAATGTAGAGATATTCACAGATAGGAAGACTCCATATCGTCACATCAGTTCTTCCCAACTGGATCTATGTATCCAATGCAATCCCAGTCAAAATCCCAGAAAGTTCTTTTGTGGATGTCAACAAACTTATTCGAAATTTATTTGGAGAGGCCAAAGATCCATCATATCTAAAGAGAACAAAATTGGAGAAGTGACACTACCCAGCTTCAAGACAGTATCGTGTTGGCAAAAGAATAGTCAAATGAGGGGAACAGAAGAGAAGGCCCAGAAGCGGACCCACATATAGTCAACTGATTGTTGGTGAGAGAACAAAGGCGATACGATAGCACAAAGTCAGTCTTTTCAACTGGTGCTGGAACTGAAAATCCACAGGCAAAAAAAATGAATCTCGACACAGACCTACCACCCTTGAAAAAATGAGCTCAAAATGGATCACAGAACTAAATGAAAATTGCAAAACTCTAAAATTAAAAGATTTTAATTTATTTCTTAAAAAAATTTAATTTAAAAAAAAATTAAAAGAGAAGAAAATTTCAATGACTTTGGGTGTGGTGAGGACTGTTTAGACACAATACCAAGGGCACCATCCATGAGAGATAAAAACCTCTTCTCTGACATGGCAAGAGAAGGAAAAGACAAGCCACAAATTGGGAGAAAATATTTGCTGCTGACACGTCTGATATCTCCACAATATACACACAAGTTTCAAACTCAACCATGACAAAATCTGATTTTTTAAATGGGCCTAAGTGTGGGTTTCCTTGCATGGGATGAGTCATTTAGCTCTTGCTGATTTCATGATTTTTGTCTTTATCCTACAATAGTTTGTGATGTTTCTACATGTGGCTGTCTTTGTGTTCACCTTTGTGTGTGTGTGGGGGGGGGGGGTTGGGGAGTAGTTTGTTGGATGCATAGATGAATGTTTTCATCACCATCTCAAAGGGAAATTGGCTGCTGAACCCACAGTGGAAACTGAGGAAGGAAGATACAATCAAATATCTTTTCTTCGGAAAGGCAGTGCATGTTGGCTTTCCAACTTTAGCTCTAGCTCTTCTCTTTGCCTTCTCTCCTGAATAGCACTCTTCCCAGAGGGGGTCCAAACCACTGGATTGATCGAGTGGTCAAGGTAGCTCTCCCCCCCATCATGCTGACCCAACTGGTACAGCTGGAATCTGTCCTCCCTCCCAAAGAGAGTCTCAGTTTTTCTAGAAACGATGAGTTTAACAGAGGGGCACTAAGGTTTACTTGTGTCTTGCTTCCCAACTGTTCTAGAATTCATAACACTGAATTGTATGCACAAACATAAACAGAACGCGTCCTCTACCTCTCTCTGCCACAAATGACCCTGCTTCTTTCTAAGAAATTTAAAGTATTGTAGTTCTTTTCGCCTCTTCCTATCACAGATGCTCTTTCACTGCTGGGTGTTCCTTCTCTGCTTCTCCATACTGAAATGATAAAGGACTCGTATCTAGCTTTTGTACATACTTTCCTGACGTGCTTCTATTGAGTACCTAGTTTCTTCCATTCATCCCTCCTTCCAATTTTTTGTTGAATAGGTAATGCACAATGCTGTACAAAAACAGAACTAAGGCAGGTTCCATTTAACTATTAGTCTCCCTTAAAACTTCCTTTCTGTCCCTTCTGGAATGCTAACCCTCTGGGGGCGCCTGGGCGGCTCAGTCGCTTAAGCATCCAACTCTTGGTTTCAGCTCAGATTGTGATCTTACACTTCATGAGTTCGAGCCCCGCATCAAGCTCCATGCTGACAGTGTGGAGCCTGCATGGCATTCTCTCTCTCCCCCTCTCTCTGCCCTTTCCCTGCTCGCTATGTCTCTCTCTCAAAAAATAAACGTAAAAAAATTTTTTAGAAAAGAATGCTAACTCTCTGAAAATAGCACTAAAATAACCTGTTGATAAGCAAAGCTGAGTTTATTCCTATCTTGACAAGGAGAGTATCACCTTCCTAGAGTAGTAGTGTTATATCTGCTAGTGGGGACTGAAAAGTGAGGCTATTCATGATGTTTTGGGGCTATGGTATATGACTGGTTTTCCAACTCAGGAGCTTAATTAGGACTGGGTGTCATGCTAAAATAGTTTAGGATGTGTGGACCCAACAAAGACTTTTGAGGTCAGGGTTTCAAGTGCCTTAGAGAATTAACAGTCATTTGGTGGTGTTTATTGAAGAGCTGAACAGTTTGATGGTCATTGACCTGAGGTTTTTTTTTGTGAAGGTTCCCAAGAAAAACAATTAAGTTATACACAACTTTTGTCTTCCTGGACAAAGACTTTTTTTTTTTTTTTTTTTGGAATAGCAATGCCATGCTGATGAAGACAGTAGAAGAGTAAAGTTGTATTATTGAAGACAAATGAATAGCAAAGTCATGTTAATGTAATCAGTAAGCACGCTCCCTCCTTACCCCCACCCCCACCCCCACATTCTTTCCAGGAAATACATAGTATATAAAAATACAGATATGCCTTCAAATACAGGCTAACATACAAGCAAACGTGTGCTCATATATACATTAATACTATCCCCGCTATATGTAACGACATCTAGGACATCCTTCCACAGAGCACTCAAAGATTTACCTGAATTCCTTTTAACAGCAGCGTAATTTTCCACTTTAGAGATGGGTCATTATTAACTCAGCTTAATGCTGACATATGTTATTTCCCCCCAGCTGTCGCCATTATAAACAATTCCATACTAGAAACCAGTGAACATGTCATTTCATACAGAAGTGAGCACAAGGAAGTGAAATGCAAAGTCAAAAGCTATCTGCACACGGAACTTCGACCGAGTGCCACACATCCTTCTGTGACACGTCTTACCGAGCGATGCCTCACCAAGAAGGTGCCAAAATGCAATCTCCCGTCATTAGGTCTCAAAGAGGAACGAAGAGCATAGGGAGAGGCAACAGGGCTCAGCGACGAAAGGCATGTGTCTGGAGCCACACTGCCCGGGATGGAATCCCACTTCCCTCTAGCCATGTCACCGCAAGGCAAGTCACCTCCGTCGCGGTTTCTCTCTGAAGTGGGTTTAAGGATGGCACCCTCTTCACAGAGTTGCGAGCATCAAAGTCGTTAAGATACGCAGAGTGTTCAGATGTGTGACTGGCACCTAGCAAACTCTATCTAAGTAAACTAAGTACCTATGAGGTGTGATTATAGGAATCACCACCAGCAGAGACACGGAGCACCCAGTGCCTTCCAGGGATCTTAGGGCAGGAACCGGAAGCGGACGAACCGGAAGCTGACGAGAGAAGGCAAAACTCACGGGAAGCTTGGGTGAACACAATCGATTCTGTAACTTCCTGGGCGTAGCCAGGCATAAAACCCCCTCTTTCCGTGTTTGATTAGCAATAAAATTCACAACTGATCTTAAGGGGAAATGAATCTGAAAGAAAAGGTATTTATTTATTTGTTCAAACATTTCCTATTCCCCTACCATGTGATAGGATCTATCGATGGAATGCCTACTACCTACTAGCTTCTCAATAAACGTTTACTGAATGAAGAATGAATTAGAAAGAGTCTCTGATGTTAAGGAACTCGGAACATCATTAGGGGAGAAAGATACATGAGAATGACCATACAGAACAATGGGTGCTATAATGGAAATTGGTACAGGATGCTACAGAAGCATCGGACAGGGCCAACTAATGCAGACTAAGGGTCACAATACACTAGAAGGGAGCTTGTCCAAGTTAGTAAGGGAAAGGTGACTCATGCATGCATTGCAGAGGGCATCTGGTTAGACAGATCAACATTTACAAAGGTCTAGGAAATGTGGAGGTAAAGCTCCAGATCCAGAAGGTCCTACGACTGAATCCTACTTCCCGCCTCGGGCAAGGTCCACTCCTCTCTATAACACACTTTCCACATCTATACAGCGGGTAACATTAGTCCTTAACTCCAAATACAGCCAGGATCGAAGAGGTTAGTGTGTAAGCCATTACGCAAAATGGCTGACACATAGAAAGATCTCAAAAAATGTTGGCCATAATTATCATCACCATGAGGGATGATGGTGCCACGTTCGGGAAATAAAGAGTGGTTCTGAATGGGTCCAGGGTCCATTCGGTGGCCTGTGGTGGCTTTAAAGAAGAGGAGTCCTTGGGGGCCTATCGTAAGGAAGAGAAACCCAGCTAAGTCTTTGGGGCTGAACAGCGCCTTGGTGTGTGGGATTTTCCGAAATACAAAGGCTGAATTTGATGGAACCAAATGTGTCATTATGTACTTTCTACTATTGTGTGAGCTGAATGAGCCTGTATTAGTGCTGTTCACACCATTCCTAATATGCTGGCGTGAATCACATCCCTTCTCTGCCTCTGCCTTATCAGACTACCTGCACACGGGAGCCCTGGCCCCTCTCCTGAGGGCATTTCCCGGCTCTTACCTGGTGGCTTGGACGGGGGTCACCTGCCTGCAGGAAGGAGAACCAAGGGTGTGTGAACGGTCTTTTGTTGTCACTGCTCCCTGATGAAACCCATTGTTTAAAATCTTTTAGGCCTGTATACTGGGAAATTGCCCACAGTGGCTGCAAACTCTGCTTTCTTTTAAATTAATAGCTCAGAGGACTTGATGCTTCAATCACGCTCTAGGCTCTCTTTTTAAATGTATTATTTTACATTTTCTCACTTCCTCTTCCTGTCAGCCGCAGAGAAATTCCTACCACTTATTTTCATTGACTTCATATCTTCACATCTTTGAATATATACATTTCCATTAAGATAACCATTTATCTTGACCTTTATTACCTACCTGTAATCCAAACATAATAAAGATCCTCTGTTATTTTAACGGCTCAAATACTAGAGAGAGAGAGAGCCTTCCCAAAGTTTGAAACTCAAAATATATTACTATTTTTATTTACAGAGCAAATGGATCATCTAGCCTCTTAAGAATACATTCCCGGGGCGCCTGGGTGGCGCAGTCGGTTAAGCGTCCGACTTCAGCCAGGTCACGATCTCGCGGTCCGTGAGTTCGAGCCCCGCGTCAGGCTCTGGGCTGATGGCTCGGAGCCTGGAGCCTGTTTCCGATTCTGTGTCTCCCTCTCTCTCTGCCCCTCCCCCGTTCATGCTCTGTCTCTCTCTGTCCCAAAAATAAATAAATGTTGGGAAAAAAAAAAAAAAAAAAAGAATACATTCCCCATTCCCCACTGAGCGCCTGGGTGGCTCAGTGGGTTAAGTGCCTGACTTGGGCTCAAGTCGTGTTCTTGTACTCCGTGAGTTCGAGCCCCACGTCAGGCTCTGTGCGGACAGCTCAGAGCCTGGAGCCTGCTTTAGATTCTATGTCTCCCTCTCTCTCTGCCCCTCCCCTGCTTGCTCTCTTTCTCCCTCTCTCAATAAATAAATATTAAAAAAATATATATATGGTCAAACATATCCAGTCATTTCTGTCTCCATCCATCTTTATCTAGCTTGCTGGAGCTTCTTTTTGTCTTAAGACCAGCGTTCTGCACTCCTCTTTCCTCCAGCTCCAGTCTGACTGGGGTTGCTTTGTGGGACTGCTCTAGGGCTCTAATCCTGGAACTCTCCTTCACCAGCATTCCCCCCTGATCCCCAGCTTTATTAAAGTATAATTAACAAAAAGAAACTGTACTATGTCTGAGGTGTACAATGCGATGATTTGATATATACATTGTGAAATGATTACCACAATCAAGTGAATTAACACATCCCTGACCGTGTGTGTGGCGAAAACACTGAACCTCTCTCCTAGCAGATTTCAGGTATACGACACAGCGCTATGGGCTGTGGTCACTATGCGGCAAGCTCTATCCTTAGAACTTATTTATCTTGTTTCTTCTTGAATTTTTTTTCAATGTTTATTTACTTTTGAGACGGAGAGAGACAGAGCATGAACGGGCAGCGTCAGAGAGAGGGAGACACAGAATCGGAAACAGGCTCCAGGCTCCGAGCTGCCAGCACAGAGCCCGACGCGGGGCTCGAACTCACGGACCGCGAGATCGTGACCTGAGCCGAAGTCGGACGCTCAACAGACTGAGCCACCCAGGCGCCCGAGAACTTATTTATCTTGTAACTGTAAGTTTTTAACTTTGACCAACATCTCCCAGTTCCCCCGGCTGCTGGCAAGCACCTGCTCCCGTGACCTTCACATTTTTAAATTCCACATATAAGTGAGATCATTTGGCTTATTTCAGTAACTGTTATGTTCTCCAGGTTCATTCACACTGTTGCAAATGTCAGCATTTCCTCCTTTTCTGAGGCTGGATAATGTGTGTGTGTGTGCGTGGGCACGTGTTTCTCTCCCACATTTCTTTATCCTCTCCTCTGTCGATGGATGCCTAGGTTGCTTCCATGTCTTGGCTATCGTGAGTAATGTAGCAGTGAGCACAGGGGTGCAGTTATCTCTCTACAGAACACCCCCTGTGCATGCAGAACCGTGGTTAGAGAATTAAGAAAATTGGAATAAAGCCCCCATCCAGAGCTATGAAGGGTCTGAGACTGACCCCACTTGCAAGTTGCTGGCACGTTAGCCTGCCATCATGTCACGGATGCTGGCAGAAGACAGACTCCTGGGTCTGAGACAAAGGACGTTATTATTCACAGCAATAGTATTGACCCTGGCTCTGGTTCTTCGAGCTCTGGTTCTCATACAGGAACAGAAAGAGGGCCAGGAAGGACCTGATCATGCAATGAACTGCATTAGAAAAATGAAACTCTGAGCTTGGGGACCCCGGGTCTGCTTTAACGCGCAGTAAAGTTGCCTCCTCTGTGCTTCAGAGGGACACACGGTCTATATTCCAAGGCCGTTCATTACACAGATTTCCTCGAAATAATAATCTAGGACAAAGGCGTGAAGTGTCTCTGTTCACAAGATGTGCAGAAAAGTGAGACCCAAGGAGAACTGTCCCAGTTCAAGCAGGTACTGTAGAACCTCAGAGGGAAGGAGGAAGACATCATGTGTGATGGCAGGTGGGGTAAATGCTGCCTGCAGGTGGGGGTAAATGTTGGCTTCTGGAATGAAGTGCAGACACACTGAACGTCACCTGTGAGGGAAAAGCATCTTGGCTCTTATATGAGGAATGTATTCTTTTTTTTTTTTTTAATGCCTATTTATTTTTGAGAGAGAGAGACAGCGCATGAGCAGGGGAGGGGCAGAGAGAGGGGGAGACACAGAATCCCAAGCAGGCTCCAGGCTCCGAGCTGTCAGCACAGAGCCCCATGTGGGGTTCGAACCCACAAACCATGAGATCAGGACCTGAGCCGAAGTCAGACGCTTAACTGACTGAGCCACCCAGGCTCCCCTATGTTTAACCATACCTAACTAGCTTTGGAAGAAGGCTTTCCTGTTCTGGAAAAAGAAAAAGGAAAAGGAATTGAGGTTGGGTTAATTATGCATACTTCAAAACTGAAGTAAAAGGGTTCACTTACTAAAATTTAGTGAGAAAACAAAAGTTGTGCTGGAAGAGATCCACACTCGTAGAGTGCTACCTGGCTCAGAATAATATTTGCATATTGCAATGTTGTATGTTCTGAAAACAGATTGAAGTGTTTTTTCATTAAATGCTTTTTTATTTCTTTATTTTTTTTTTGAGGGGGGGTGCAGAGAGAGAGGGAGACACAGAATCCGAAGCAGGCTCCAGACTCCGAGCTGCCGGCACAGAGCCCGACGCGGGGCTCGAACCCACGATCCGCAAGATCATGACCTGAGCCAAAGTCGGATGCCCAACCGACTGAGCCGCCCAGGCGTCCCCAGAATGAAGTTTTAGTAGGAGGATGACACGAGGAGAAGCGTGCGTATGTGTTCATGGGTGCACAGTGTCGCAAATGAGCTGGGAAGTCAGGAGAGGATGTCTAAAATCTAGGAAGTCAGAACTATTATTGCAGCCATGTTATGGAGAAAACAGAAGCAGCAGAAATATGGAGGGGACACCAGGAAAACAGATAAAAGAGCTGGACGTGGGTGCTTATAAGAAGTGAGAATCACAGGTGGATGGAGAACTGCTTTAATAACGAAGTGACATTTTGTATTTTTAATTCTGCATTTGGACTATTTGTAAAAACTAAATTCAGTTGTACAGAATTCACTTTCACTTTTGGGTGACTACAAGTGGTACATAAATCACCAGAAAATGAATCAAACAAAAAGCCTGGGGAAGAAACAAACAGAGAGGAGGACGGTAATTTCCAGCAACACCTCTAGTTATAAAAGATGTGAGTGGGGCGCCTGGGTGGCGCAGTCGGTTAGGCGTCCGACTTCAGCCAGGTCACGATCTCGCAGTCCGTGAGTTCGAGCCCCGCGTCAGGCTCTGGGCTGATGGCTCAGAGCCTGGAGCCTGTTTCCGATTCTGTGTCTCCCTCTCTCTCTGCCCCTCCCCCGTTCATGCTCTGTCTCTCTCTGTCCCAAAAATAAATAAACGTTGAAAAAAAAAAAATTTAAAAAAAAAAAAAAAAAAAGATGTGAGTTGGGGCGCCTGGGTGGCTCAGTCGGTTGAGCGTCCGACTTCGGCTCAGGTCACGATCTCACAGTTCGTGGGTTCGAGCCCCGCGTCGGGCTCTGTGCTGATGGCTCAGAGCCTGGAACCTGCTTCAGATTCTGTGTCTCCCTCTCTCTCTGCCCCTCCCCCACTTGTGCTCTGTCTCTCTCTGGCTCTCAAAAATAAATAAATGTAAAAAAAAAAATTTTAAAGAAAAAAAAAGATGTGAACTGATTAAGTTAATCCATTGAAACAAAAGGCTCTCAGACTGAATTTTAATAATCTGGCATGACACTATTAAAATAAAATTAAAATAAAAAGGAAAGGTTGAAAATATAGAGGCTGAGATGGGATCCAGAAAAAGGCTGACAAGAAAAAAGTTGATGTAGGGGCACCTGGCGGGCTCAGTGGGTTGATTTCGGCTCAGGTCATGATCCTGGGGTTGTGGGATCGAGCCCTGCGTTGGGCTCCACGCTAAGTACAGAGGCTGCTTAAGATTTTCTCCCTTTCTCCACCCCTACCTCTGCCCCTCTCCCCCACTTGTGCTTTCTCTAAAACAAAAAAAATAAAGTTCATGTAATACTACAAACATCAGACAAAATACTATTCAAAGTGAAAACCAATAAGGAATGTAGGGTATTGATAAGCAAAATAATTCACCAGGGAAGTCTTCCACTCGTGAACTTACAAGGTCCTAACAGCATAGCTTCAAAACGTACTACACAAAAATTGATAACACTCCTGGGAGAAACTGAACACTCAATCACAGGAGACATTTCAGGCAGTTCTCTCATAAACTAACAAAACCATCAACGGGTCAATAGGGTTCAAAAGGGTATAAGGACAATTCACACGCCTGATCTACAAGTCTAACCTTCACACAGAGAATGGTCACGATTTTGACCCCACAGGAAGCCTCGAGAAATTCTGAAACACTGATATTATATAAACAATTTCCATGAACCACAACGCAATACGTCCCCCGTCCCAAAAAAGGAGCCAGACCCTGGCTTCATAGACGTGGATATTTACTATCCGTCTTCATAGACGTGGATATTTACTTCATAAACACTTCTGTGCCGGCCATTATTCTAAGCACTTTCAAATATTTACTCACCCGATCTTTACAATAGCTGTTTGAGGAAGTCCTATCATTCCCCACATTTTACAAACGAGCAAATGGACACACGCAGACTTGGAACGACTTGCCCAGAGTCACGGAGAGTAAGTGGCAGAGTTAGACACAAGCCCAGCACCAGGACTCCACGGTCTAAGCTCTTGATTGTTGTATCACGCTTATTCTACTAACATAAACATCTAAATATGCTGTGAGTTGGGGCACCCGGAGGGCTCAGTCGGTTAAGCGACTGACTTCAGCTCAGGTCATGATCTCACGGTTCGTGAGTTCGAGCCCTGTGTCAGGATCTCTGCTGACAGCTCAGAGCCTGGAGCCTGCTTCGGATGCTGTGTCTCCCTTTCTCTCTGCCCCTCTGCCTCTTGCGCTCTCTCTCTCTCTCTCTCTCTCTCTCTCTCAAAAATAAGTAAACATTAAAATTTTTAAAAATAAACTGTGAGTTAAAGAAGAAATAAAAACAAAAATTTTAAAATACATAGTTCTACAACTTAACAGAAGCACTACAGATCAAAATAAATGACTATCCAGAGCAGTTCCCAGAAAGCAATTTATAGCTTTCTAGGTTTACTGTAAGAGGCAAGATAAATAAAAGATTCTAATCCAAAAAAAAAAAAAAAAGATTCTAATCCAAAAAGCCTGGAAAAGAACAAAATAAACCCAAAGGAAGTAGAAACAAATAATAATGAAGTAGAATTTAATTAAAATCCAAAGTAAACATGAAACAATAGAAATGTTCTTTTTTTTAAAGTTTGGAATCTCTGGAAAGATGAGTTGAAAATAACCTTCAACGACAATGATAAATCAGAAAGACTAAACAAAATGAGGTAGGAGAAAAGGACACATAAGATGATTATAAAAACATACCCTGAACAACTTTGTATCAATCTATTTGAAAAAGTATATAAAATGGGCAAACTCAGAGGAAGATATAAATTACCATAATTATACCAGGAATAGAAAATGTACTAGAATAATAACCCTAAAAAAATGGAAAAGCAGTGGGGGGGAAAAATCCACCCTTTCAAAAAACAAACAAGAAAAGACACCAGGCTCAGAGCTTAGAAAAGGCGTGAAATTTCCCCAGCATTGAAAAACATTGTTAATTGCAAACGTTTGGTACCAAAAATAGGCAAAGTAGGAGAAGATAACTACTGGCAAATAACAGGTAGATGAAAAAAATAGCTAATTCAATTCAATAGTGTATATTGGGTCTTGGTCTTTTGACCAAGCAGGGTTTTTCTTAAAAATGTACCAATGAGTCAACCTTAGAAAAGTCTATTAATGTAATTCACCACCCTAACCAATCGAAGAGTAAAAAGCATACAATCCTATCAATGGATATAGAAAAGGAGCCAGCTAAAAATGTAATAGATCACTAGCGATAAAGTGGCAAACGAACCAGGAATAGAAAGGAACTTCCTTCATCTGATAGAGGGCAATGCCAGAGATGTGCCCCAAACATCCCCTGTCGTGGTGACCGAAACGTGAGAAGCATTTTAATTAAAATTTGGAAAAAGGGAACAAGTCTCCATGATAGCCTCTGTGGCTGCTAGCGTTCAATATTGTATCATGGCTCATAACTGAATGCAACAAGAGAAGATATAAAAAGTCAGAACGGAAAAGACAAAACTGCCAAAAATAGGCAGATGATGTAATCAGTGTATTTTCTCCCTTTTCAGGAAAAAAAAAAACAAAAAAAAAAACCTCCATCCACTCCAGATTTTCCAGTCTTTTTACATCTAAACTTATGTCAGATAGACCCACGATAAGAACCATACATGTTCTAAAAATGCACACAGTTTCCAGATCACAATTTCAACATCAGGGTTTCCTTTTCTTTCTCGTAGGTTTCAATCCCATTGTAGTCCTAATTCCAAAGAGCTGCGTAAATATTTGAATTGAGCTGCCTACCAGAAAAACTGTGAAGAAGGGACACTGACAAATGAGGCCCAAGATTAACGGATTCTTTTCAGGTCTTGGGAAGACCCTCCCCGCCACACCCCCCCCCCCAGCAGTGGTAAATACACCATGTAGTATCTCTCTTAGCTGTGGGTCTCTCTGCTCTTAATGGCTCATCAGTCCGAGTGTTTCCGGTTTCTCTCAGGTCAACATTTGGGGCCAGGAGAGATCATGTGGGACCGGACTGGATGGCTGGCAATTATCCCATGCTGGTTTGTCAGTCTCCATTGACCCAGCTTATCAAAGACACATTAATAAACTCCCTTACTCCCAGGTATTCATGCCTCAAGCATGCTGGTTCTTAGAAAGGGAGCCTTTCATACTTTGGGAAGGTCTCTAGGAGAAAGGCATAAACTGAGCTCCAGAACTAGGAAACACCAAGGAGTCAAAGTCCCAGGGAAGCTGGCAGGTCAGTGTCTGGGTTGCCTTCAACCTCTGGGAAGGCCCGTCTTGGCCCCATTGCAGGAGAGGCAGACAAGGCTGGGTATGCTGACTGCCCAAAGGCCAGGAGACATGGGAGGGAGGCAGGAATCTGGAGGTTGTCTGCTCTCTCCAGCGATTCGAAGCGATGCCCTGGACTGACGAGCAAGCAGCGGGACTGGCGTCAGTACGGATGCCGTGTCCCCAGCTGCCGCCACATTCCCTGGCCTTGGCGCGTGCAAAGCGCTCAGTGAGCACCTGCTGAAAGCATCCACAAGTGAATGAGTCACAGCTTCTGGAATATTTGAATTGCAAGGGGCCTCACAGATCTTCAGCAATTAGGGCACGAGACCCCGGGGCACGAGTGGCTTGACTAATAAAGCTGCACCCTTCAACGTGGTTGGGTCCTGGGGCACCTGGGTGGCTTGGTTGGTTAATCGTCCGACTTCAGCTCAGGTCATGGTCTCAGTTTGTGGGTTCGAGCCCCGTGTCAAGCTCTGTGCTGACAGCTCAGAGCTTGGAGCCTGCTTTGGATTCTGTGTCTCCCTCTCTCTCTGCCCCTCCCCTGCTCACGCTGTGTCTTTCTCTCAAAAATAAATTTTAAAAAAAATGTAAAAGTATGGTTGGGTCTGGAGATAAGAGCTCCTCATCCTCTACGGAGATCAGGGCCGTGTCTTGATGCAAAGGCTTTGTTCCTGCTGGAAACCCCAGATCGCCTACACACATACCGTCCATGTGATCGGGCTGATGAGCCCCCTTTCTAATGAGGTCCCCAGACATCAGCAGATTTGGATCTTGCTACTGCCCCCTTGGGGAAAGGGACCCCGGGGCCCAGGGGCCCGGGGGAACAGTCCTCCCTGACAGCCTTTAATACACACTTAAGGGGCAGGGCTCCGGGAAGGCACAGGGGAGCCTGGGGCTGCTTTTGTGACTCCCAGACCTGACCAATCAGCGCAGGAATTAACAGACAGACCCGGGCAGGTTCTAAGGTTTTCTTGCAGGCTTCCCTTCAGAAGACTCTGAGCGTGCTGCACCTGCCCAGCGGAGCAGGAGTGCTGGCTGGGGCTCTCCAGCCTTACTCTCTGAAGCCAGATCGAGCCTCGGCCCTGCCTGGCGAGAGGTGAGTCACCCTCCACCACTCAGTAAAAGCAGGGTTCTTGTCTGACTGGGCGCGGCCTCACGACTCTTGCTCATGGGACACCACCTTTTCTTTTTCTCCTCTGTCCTGGGACTATCGTCAAGTGGAACAATGACTGTATAGCTGGGCTGTAAGATTTAGGGAATAAAAAGCATTATACATACTGGGGAAAAAAATCATTTGGAAAGGGTTATCTGGGACTTAGCCTTAGAAAAACCTGAGGCAGAACTTTCTAAGGGCTTCATTGGTCCCTTTAGCCCAACAAAACAACTAAAGGCTGAAGGGAGAGCCAGGGGAACTGGGAACCTGCACTCCCACCCCTCACAGTCCTACCTGTCACACTCCTGGTGAACGGGGCCTGGTGGCAAGCTACAAGCCACCAGACTCTGGCGGGGTGAACCCACGTGGGCCCTTTCCACCAGGAAAAGTGGATTTCCCGAATATACAAGTCCCCGCCATTTCCTCCCATTTCCTGCCCCAGATCTCAAGCAGGGGCCAGGAAAGTGAGGATCAGTGAATGGCTGAAGTAGAGTCTCCCAAGCGCAGGAGTCCAAGCAGAGCCCGAGAAGAAGGTCCCGGATGCAGGCACGCCTGCAGAATTGTTGCACTGGGAGAGGCTTACCCATCCCGACCCACATCCACATGCTCCCCCTGCCCTTGGGACTCTCTCCCCTGCGGGAATGTCTCCTTCCCTGTTTCCTCCTCCTCCTCTTCCTCCTCCTCCTCCTCCTCCTCTTCCTCCTCCTCCTCCTCTTGTCTCTAAAAGCTAGCAGAGCACCCTCTATGCAGCAAGCTGGTAAATACGTTCTAGCTACATGAAGACCAGCCACGTCCTGAGCTGGGACTTGGGAGAGAAGTGAAGACAAAAACAATGACCTAAACTATTCCTATTTTGACATCTATTCTCATCTTTATCAATGGTTTCCATTTATTTATTTATTTATTTGAATGTTTGTTTATTTTTGACAGAGAGAGAGACAGAGCGTGAGCAGGGGAGGGGCAGAGAGAGAGGGAGACACAGAATCCGAAGCAGCCTCCAGGCTCTGAGCCATCAGCACAGAGCCCGACGCAGGGCTTGAACTCACAGACTGTGAGATCATGACCTGAGCTGAAGTCGGATGCCCAACCGACTGAGCCAGGCGCCCCCATGGTTTCCATTTATTGATGACCTACTGTATACCAGGCCTTCTGCTCAATGCCTTCTAGGCATCTTCTTGTGTAATTCTTCCGTCGGTCCTCTTCCGTGGAGATCGGTCCTGCCTTCATCTTACAAGGGGAGAAACCGAGGCCTGAGGAGATGAGGGAACATTTCTAAGGTCAAACATGAAGCCGGTAGAGCTGGGGCTTGCTCACGGGGGTGCTGGACTCCAGACCAGCCCCAGCCCCCCTCCAGGGTGCAGAATCTAGAACTGGGCAGGAGGTGGGAAGGGAGGACTGAGCGTCGCAGTCAACAGAGATGGGACAAATCAACGACGAGAACCCTGCACGATGTCTGGGTGGGTCTGACATTCAAGTAGAACCCAACTGGAAGTGGGGATGGGGAGGGTGGGTGAAGGAGCAGAAATTGAATGTACCATTTGCCTGTTACATATCAAGAACTACGCTTGGCTATTTACACAGAGTAATTAATATAATCTCCATAGCAACACTGTGACGATATATTATTCTATTTTATAGACGAGCACACACACACACAAAGTGAGCAAAGTAAAGCAAGCATCTTCTACTTACACTAAGGTTGAAGCCGGAGGTTCCTAGAAACGTCAATATTTTGTTATTTTTATCACTCTTGTCTTGGAGTTACCAGTACTTCAAACCTTTAGGATGTCTGAGAGGCTTTCTGTGCTCGACTAGAGACTAGGAAACAAGCAGAAACGACCCTCCACACGGAAGGGAGGAGATGCAGGTGTTGAAACACAGGGTATTTGGGGAGCACAGGGAGGAAAGCAAGAATCAGGCTCTGCATCATAGTGTCCTGGGTCCACATGTTAGCCTCTCATCAAGAGAAAAAAGCAGTGTCTCCTCTCCCTGCCTTAGTCCAGACACTGGCCATTTTGAACTTGACCCACGGGGAGGACAATACTATGTGCTTTGAGCACACCTGGGTCTGGCTGCCCACCTCCCAGAATCATGCCTCTGGCAGCGATCTGTCCCTGGCTTGAATTCTCGCTCTATGGAGGACCCCTCACAACTGGCTCTCTGACAGGCGGTGCGTCACTGCTGGGCCAAAGCAGGGGAGCGTGGGCGGACTTCCAGGCTGTGCACACTCAGTCTGGTGACTTCTCTGGTCTGCGGCCCCCCCAGCCAAGCACGTGAGGTGTTTCCACCGCTCGCTGCAGGTATTAACTCTCTTCCCCACCCCCCTGCATCTGCCTCCCAGCGCCACGCCCCTGCGAACCTTGGGAAGTCTTGGTGAACTTGGCCAGTGTCTGAAAGCTGAGAGCTTCGGAAACCGGGAGCTACACCCATTTTGCGCCCCTGCACATGGCTGACGAGGACCGTGGACCAGCCTCCTGCTTCCACCCCGGATGTCCAACCTCCCCACTTCATCTCTTTCAGACCCAGATTGTCCTCAATGCCAAGACTCAACTTGACCGCCGTGACAGAGTTCACCTTTGAAGGTTTTTCCATTTTTGGGTGGCAGCACAGACTCATTCTCTTTGCGGTCTTTCTGGTCTTGTACCTGTTGACCCTCACCAGCAATGCCATCATCTTGACCGTTATCCACCTCAACCGTCAACTTCACACACCCATGTACTTCTTCCTGAGCGTACTGTCCATCTCTGAGACCTGTTACACGGTGGCCATCATCCCCCGCATGCTGTCCAGTCTCCTCAGTCCCCAACGAGCCATCTCCATCCCACACTGTGCCACTCAGCTCTTCTTCTATCTCGCCTTCGGCATCAACAACTGCTTCCTGCTCGCGGCCATGGGGTATGACCACTACGCGGCCATCTGCAACCCCCTGCGGTATTCCGTCGTCATGGGCAAAAGGACTTGTCTACAATTGGCGAGTGGCTCCTGGAGCATTGGCCTGAGCACGGCCATCATTCAGGTGTCGTCTGTGTTCAGCCTGCCCTTCTGTGATGCCAACGTCATCTCCCACTTCTTCTGTGACGTCCGGCCCCTGATGAAGCTGGCCTGTGCTGACACCACCATCAAAGAACTTGTCACCTTGCTCATCAGTCTGTGTGTCCTTGTTCTGCCCATGGTGCTGATCTTCATCTCCTACGTCCTGATTGTCTCCACCATCCTCAAGATCCCCTCCGCCCAGGGCCGGAAGAAGGCCTTTGCCACCTGCGCCTCCCACCTCACGGTGGTCGTCGTCCACTACGGCTGCGCCTCCGTCATCTACCTAAAACCCAAGTCTCACAACTCCCTGAAGGACAGACTCATCTCCGTGACCTACACGGTCATCACACCCCTCCTCAACCCTGTTGTGTACAGCCTGAGGAACAAAGACGTCAAGGATGCCTTGCTCAGAGCTTTGGGCAAAAATCCTCTCTCTTAGGTGCTGGTCGGTCTCCATAAAAGTCAACAGTTTGCTGAGGGGTCGCAGTGAGAGAATGAGTGTGACACCAGGCACCCGGTACCTGATCCGGGCAGCAGCTAGGACTGAGAGGGCTACAGGAAAGTGAGGAAGGAAAAGATGAACAAGAGATTGATGGATTTCCCAAGACCAATAGGGGGGCTTCTCAGGCTTGATGAAAACCAGGCAAGATAAAGCATATTCAGGAGCTGTGCTGTAACGTTAGTCCCTGTTCCTGTTACCCTTGGCATAAGGGACTGGAAACTGGTAGTGAGGGTGGGAAGAATATATAGTATCTATCACAGGAATTTATGGGATCGGAACTTGGCCTCGGCATGGAAATCGAGAGCACTGAAATAACAAGTTCTCCATTATTTACACCTAACACTCTCTAGGCTGTATTTCATACAATAAAAAAAAAAAAAAAATTCACTCCATTAATTTACCTCGCGCCTATTCCTACCTGCATGAACCCTCGCCACCTACGTCAGACACAGGCGCTGATAGCCCGTGGACAACCTGGTTGAGAAGGATAAAGCAAAAACTGTAAAAATAGCTTCCTGGATACTGAGAGTTGCAGAACAAGAGCCCCCATCTTTCACATCCCATCCCCTCTCCTCCCCGGACACCGGGGTGATTTACTGGAGGCCACTGCTCTGCCCGGGGCCCCTCTGTGGGCTGCCCCCCTCACCCCCGCCCCCACTCTGAACCATCACCACTGGCCGAAAGGAGGCTTTCTCAGTGTGGGGGGGCGGGGGGACACATACCCCACTCCCACCCTCCCAGGGGCGGTCCGCGGCCAGCGCCTGAATAACCCGGGAGGTACAACGGCCACCCCCCCTTGCCTCAAAATGGCATTCCCTCTAGAGTCTTCCGTTCAATCAGGCTGCCTGAGACCACATTCCCTCCGAGCTCTGCCCCCATCCCATTCTGCCTCCCTCACTCCATTTTCTGTGAGTACGCCCTCAGTCTCTAGCACGGGGACAGGCTCAGGCTCTGCTTCAGGTCACCCGACCCGGGCCAGGCGTGCCTGGGGCCACCGCACGCTCACTCAGCCTCCCCCGCCCGGGCGGCCTCTCCGCCTTTGCACCCAGCACAGTGCCTGGTACCTGCAGCTTGGGTGTTATTAACAGAAGGAAGAAAAGAAGGAAGGAAGACCGCTGTGAGCGGCTAAAACACCACCGGCCTCAGCAGGCGGCTCTCCTCTCTCTTCTCCTTTCGTGACGAGATTCCTTTCAGGTTGCCGGCCCCTACTTTGTGATGTCCCTTTTGGTCCCTTTACGGAACGCATCCTAGATAGCCGGCGTTAGTTCAAGCACTTTGTGTATTTAACCCTCACTATGGATCTAGGAGCTATTTTGTTACTTATCTTATAGATGGGAAACCCAAAGCCTGAAGAGATCAGGGAAGGTCCCGAGGGTCAGAGAGCTGGGCACGTGGACCCTCATCGGGACCCGAAAACGCGCAACCCAGCCCCAGAGTCTGTAGCTTCATTACGGGCTCACGGGGATGACTTTAGCCAGCTTTCTGCCTTGATAATAATTGCAGAAGTAGGCGCCATACGTTGCAAATTTACGCAGGGCTCCAATTCCCCCCAGAACGGCCTTAGGTCTTGGAAATCGGGCTGGGAGTTCAGGAAGTCCGGATGTAATATGCTTTTCCCTCAACTATCTTGGTGCGCTTTCTCCACTCAGCACAGCTCTAAGGATGCAAAGAGAAAAAGGATAAAGTGGGCCAAAGGCCATCAGGGGGGCGAGGTTGATGGGGCGACAGAGCTCGTGCCCATCAGATTACTCTGTACCCATCCGCTCGCTGCCCCACTGGTTTACCCTGATGACCGGAAGTAGGAGATACACAGGCAGTAATAATGTAGAGGACTGCAGGCTTTGAGGCCAGGGAGGCCCGTGTCCTGATCTTAGGTCCTCCACTATGACCGTGTGTTCTAGGAAAGGGACTTAACTTCACCATGGCCTTCCTTTCCTAACTACACCATCCAGCCAGCAAGATCAACCTCCAGGGTTCCTTTGAGGCCCTGAAACCTTAGGGACCTAACAAGTTCCCGGGGCGTGGGAAGCACCTGTAACTGTTAGCATCTCCTCTGCTCCCCACCCCCACCATGCACTGCTCTCTAGGTCAACATCAAGTCGCCCCAATATGGACACAGGGCCCCAGTTTTGACAACTGAGTTCTCCATTCACCGAATGAGCTCCCCCTTCCTGGGAGGGACTTTGCAAGGGGCCCTCCCACGCCCCACCCAGCGGTCTCTGCTCCCAGACTTCGGTCCCTGAAACCTGTTCCCTCAGGGTCTGGCAAGAGTCACTTCTGGGTTATATACCTGCCACGTCTTAATAAGCCACGTCCCCCCCCCCACCTCAGTTCCTACCTCAGACCCCCTTCCCCAGTGCCCTGCCCAGATGCTGGCCTGCCAGCTGCTTCGCATGGTGTCATTCCCCCTTGTCTCTGAAAGCCTGGAGTTGGTGCTGGGATTCAAGGGTGTGGTCTGCAGAGGCAGGCCTGTTACATGCTGACAAACACACGTCGAGCTATTTTCGTGCTGAAATCCATTTGGCAATATAGCGATTACTAAATTTGTGGCACTCTTTTTCAGAGTTTGTTTTTTTCCCCAACAATAGATGCAAACAGCACACGAGTATGATTCAACTAAGTATCAAGCCAGGAAGTATTTTAAGATTAAAAAGTGTTCACACGTAAAAACCTAGAGCCCCCAGCTCTGGATGAGAAGGATAGGGTTAGGGTGCGTGTGAGGTCAGACCTAACTTCACTGCTACAGACTGAATCGTGTCCCCCGAATTCACATGCTGAAGCCCTTCCTCCAGTGGGATGGTATTTGGAGACGGAGCTTCTGGGAATTAGGTTTAGACAAGGCCATGAGGGTGGGGTCATGATGGGTTTGGGGCCCTTTAAGAAGAGATGCCAGGGGGGGCGCCTGGGTGGCGCAGTCGGTTAAGCGTCCGACTTCAGCCAGGTCACGATCTCGCGGTCCGTGGGTTCGAGCCCCGCGTCGGGCTCTGGGCTGATGGCTCAGAGCCTGGAGCCTGTTTCCGGTTCTGTGTCTCCCTCTCTCTCTGCCCCTCCCCCATTCATGCTCTGTCTCTCTCTGTCCCAAAAATAAATAAACGTTGAAAAAAAAAATTAAAAAAAAAAAAAAAGAAGAGATGCCATGGGCGCCTGGGTGGCTCAGTCGGTTAGGCATCCGACTTCGGCTCAGGTCATGATCTCGCAGTTCGTGGGTTTGAGCCCCGCGTCGGGCTCTGGGCTGACAGCTCAGAGCCTGGAGCCTGCTTCCGACTCTGTGTCTCCCTCTGTCTCTCTGACCCACCCCTGTTCATGCTCTGTCTCTCTCTGTCTCAAAAATCAATAAACGTTAAAAAAAAAAAAAAAAGAGATGCCAGAGGTTCTCTCTCCCCCTCTCCAAAGTATCAGGACAAAGAGTAAAACCACCTATCTGCAATCCAGAAAGCAAGCCCTCATCAGGAACTGAATGTCCTGGCACCTTGATCTAGGATTCTCAGCCTCCAGAACGGCAAGAAATAACTGTCTGGCTGACCACCCAGTCTGGGGTTATTTTGTTCAGCAGCCCGAACTAAGACATTCAGGAACCATGCCGACCTCAGCAACATCTGTAGTCAGCCCTCTTCAGGGCTCTGAAACCCCCCATAACCATTCTAAGGCATCATTAGGAAGTCTAGACTGGCATCCTAAATTAACGTGAAAGTCACAAAGGAGCCCTAGTAAGGGCTACTGGAATCTGGCCCCCCACATAACGTGGTCTGCAGAGCCGAGGGAGTTCGCCGCGGGTCTCCCGGCTGCCCTGCCAGCTTTGTTTCTCGAGTCACCCCACATGCTCCCTCCTGTCTCGCATCAAAGCCCTCATCTGTGAAATAAGGATGCGGGTCACTTGGAGGTGTTCTGGAACACCAGAAAAAAACGTGTCAAGCGTTCCGTAAGCTCCGCCTCTCGTTTTCACCAGGCACCACATTTTTACACCATGTACCCAAGTGACCCGTTTCCAAAGTCCTCCTAATTTGTCCCAAAGCAAAGGCATCATCAAGCACGGAGCTATTTTGTTCAACTCTCCTCCCTCCCTCCCTTTTAGGATCCCACAGCCACCCATCCCACCTTAGGGGTCCACCATTATCAACGGGGGGTCATTTGGGTCAACTTCTCTGTTCCAAGAGGAAGCAATGCAGATTGGAGTCTCAGGGAGTTGGCATGAATGAACTTGAGATTAGCGTACGGGTCCTTTCCTCTCCCTCGATCCACACACGCAGTCACAAGCCCATTCACCTCAGATGTCTCTCACCTCTGTCCCTCCTCCCGAGACCCCTGCCACCCCCACCTAGATCAACCCCAACTGACCTCTGGCCTGCCCTGTGACATTAGCATCCTCGCGGATGCCTCATGCAGCTGCCCCATCAATCCTGCAGGGGAGCAGGGTCACCACACAGGCGGGAAGAAGGTGCAGGGTAGCTGGTGGCCCTCAAGGGCCAGTAACTAACGGACTTGGAAGTCCCTGAGCACGAGGCATAAGTTATATCACTTGAGGGGCCCTTAAAAAAAACTGGTAGGGGCGCCTGGGTGGCTCAGTTGGTTAAGCGTCCCACTTTGGCTCAGGTCACGATCTCGCGGTCCGTGAGTTCGAGCCCCGCGTCGGGCTCTGTGCTGCCAGCTCGGAGCCTGGAGCCTGCTTCGGATTCTGTGTCTCCCTCTCTCTCTGCCCTCCCCTGTTCATGCTCTGTCTCTCTCTGTCTCAAAGATAAATTAAAAAAACATTTTAAAAAATTAAAAAAAAAAACTGGTAAAATCTCAGCACTCTAAGACCTTGTTGTAGCCTGGTCTTTGGCTACAGAATTTTGTTCTGTGATCAACCCGCGTCTAATCCAGGACCATCCCCTCCCTGCCCCCACTCATTTTAGTTGACCATAATCCTCTGTCACTGAAACTAAACCGTGAGCTGCCGGAAGGCTGAAGAAGCATGCCCCTATTTCCCTGCCCCCAGCAACCAGCCCCGGGCCGGGCAATGCCTGGTGCCTGAAGCATGAATGGACACAGGTAAGCACACGTGGTCAAGTAAGAACGTGGGTAAGCAAGTGATAGACGCAAGGGGAGTCTTCAGGGGAAAGCAAATGGGGCAGGTCTCGATGGGCTAGAAGTTTTGCCAGATGGAGGAGGGGGTGATTCTGGGTAAAGAGAGTATTCAGCCCCCATCCATTTCCTGGCCCCCAAGAGAGGGTCTTTAGAACCAAAGAGATTTCCTCCCACTTCCCAGGCGGCCAGCGGCCAGGCGGCCTGAACCGCTCCTCTGCAAAGTCAGGGCCAAAGCTGACTACGTTTATTCCAAAGAGAAAACCACTTTCTTAAACTGGGCAGGGGCCTGAGTGTCCCGATATGGCTCCAAGCTTGAGCTGCCTGAGTTTGGAAACTGTGGCTTTCCAAGGCACATCTGTAAGAAACTACAAGGTGCCTATGGACTCTAACAAGAAAAATTCAACTAAATAAACCAGCTTTATCTGATGCTGTTTCTACTTGAAGCAAAAACTTGCCCCAAGCTCCCAAACGGCCAACCCTGGGACTGGGTAAATGAGCCCCTCACATAATAAGGCCCCCAGGTGCCTACAGTCTGCATCCTCCCAGTCCCAGGTCGGGGATGGGGGGGGCACCTCTTGGGATATCTTCAGGGTGTGAGCCCCAGGAGCCCCACTGGCTATTCCCGGGGGAGCATCTTCTCTGGCTCACACAGAGGCACCATCAATGACGCCTGCAACTCCCAAGCTGCCCACCTTCCGGCGAGAGCGTGTTTATCTGCTGTCTTCTCGGCCTCCACCCATGACGGGCCCTCCTTCCCGGTCACCCTGCTTTTCCTGCACCTGCAGACCACGGCCACCTCCTGCCCGGCTCTCCTGCCGTGACTCAGCCCCAGGCAGACACAGTGAGTGCTCTCCAGAACGGGAAATGAGATGGGGCTTGTTGGCCATGGGCTGGCTTTAATTTGCTGTAGCATAACAATCCATCAGCATCCTTATAAGGATGTGTGTGTTCTTTCCCTTGATTTCCATGGAATAATTACAGCCTCCCAAGGGTGGAGGGTGCTAGCCAGGTCAGAGCAGCTACCCTTGTACCTCAAGACAGACAGGCATCAGCCAGAGCAGACAGCACCCTAGCCCGTGGATTCTCAGCAGAAACCCTACTGGTATTTGGGATAGGACAATTCTTCCTCGGGTGGGACGGTCACGTGGAGAGCAGGACACTAAGCATCTTTAATTGCTGGCAGCACCCGTGTCCGTCATCAGACCAATCAGAAGCAGTGACACAGGCTGCCGATTTCACAGCAGAGGGGCCAGGCCACCTCATGGCTGGACCACCGCCTAGTTTCTGCCCAGAGACCTCACAGAAGATCAGTGTCTTTCACCGTGTACTTCAGCGTTAAATGATTTTCTCTGTTCAGAGATATCTTCTGTTGTCGCCTTACTCTTCCAGCAGTTTTTGTGCAAATGAGTAACAGACAGTGGCCAACTTCTTTTAAGTAAATTTTTATGAATGTGAAGGAGGTCTCCATGCCCAGCAATCTTCCTCCCTGGCGAGATTTACTTTACGTACAAAGTCGTTCTGAATAGGCAGAAGCAAACCAGAATATAATTTACGTTCCCTACAGGAGCTTACTGTCTAACGGGACAAAAAATGTGAAATATGACAGATATTGGACTGCGCCCCAACCCTCACCGCAGTGACGTATCTTTAGCGTGACTGTTTGGTTTTCACACTCAGGGCCTGCTGTGGCTCTAGGTGAGAGACCTGAGTGTTCGTGCTCCATCGTCCCCGGCACCACTGTTTCCCTCTGCAGAGCGGGTGTCTGCCTACTAGTTCCAGTGGCTGTAAATTTGCCTTTTAGTTTCGGGAAGGTGCAGCTATGGGGGAGCCCATAATGTAGCCAGAGTCAAGGGCTGTACATTGCCAGCTGATGCCCGTCTCGCGGAGACAGCAGTGGGCAGAGGCAGGTGGTGGGTTAAGATCCGCCTTTTCTTCCTCGGCAACAAAATGAGCCTTCGGGTCTGCTTTGCCTCTACTTCCTAAGGGTGTGCAAAGGGAGGCTTCCTAGTCTTGAAAGAGAAAAAAAAAATCTCCAGTCAGTCCTTAAGTTATTTCCAATTATCTCATTAATCCATAAGCCCGAGCTGGTGAGATATGCAGATATCTCGGGGAGATATTGTCCACGGAAACGTGAGAGCATCGCAGCACGACAGCCGTGGAGGCTGTGTTGACCCCTGCAATAGTCCTTGAGGAACGGGGGAAATACTTAAATCAGAGGAGAAAAGGAGGGAGGGCATTCCAGATGTCAAGGAGGAAGCATGGGGTGAAGTGAGTGGGAATGTGCATCGTCATGTTGTAGAAACAGGACAAAAAAAAAAAAACAAAAAACGATTCTGGAACGCACGGGAAATTGTAATGGATGGCCACAGAGTAGAAGTATTTTAAGCAAACCCAGAGATGGACTTTAAAGCACAGGGAAATGCATCGCCAGGTTCACAGCGGAGAATGGAGTTCAATCAATTTGAGAAACGTGTTTCAACAGCCTTGTTGAAATTACGCGCCGTCTGTTCTCCATTTCAGATTTAGCGACCCCTCCATGGAGAGAGGGAACCACACTCTCATAACTGAGTTCGTCTTGCAGGGTGTCTCCAGCTTCCGCGAGCACCAGCTCGGCCTGTTTGTCGTGTTCCTTGCACTGTACGTCGTGACCCTGGCCGGCAACGCGGTCATTGTGACCATCATCCGAACGGACCCTCACCTGCACACGCCATGTACTTCTTCCTGAGCATGCCGTCCTCCTCAGAGACCGTATATACACTCGTCATTCTCCCAAGGATTCTCTCCAGTCTCGTAGGTACGAACCGGTCCATCTCACGGGCAGGCTGTGCCACCCAGATGTTCTTTTTCGTAACCTTTGGCATCACTAACTGCTTCCTGCTCACGGCGATGGGGTACGACCGCTACGTGGCCATCTGCAACCCCCTGAGATACTCCGTCGTCATGAACAAGAGGGGGTGTGTGCAGTTGGTGGGGGGCGCCTGCGGCATTGGGCTGATCGTGGCGACGACGCAAGTGACATCTGTGTTCAGGTTGCCTTTCTGTGCTACGAAGGTGGCCCACTTCTTCTGTGACATCCGACCTGTAATGACGCTCTCCTGCGTCGACACCTCGGTCAACGAGACCCTGACCGTGATCATCAGCGTGCTGGTGCTCGTGGTCCCCACGGGCCTGGTCTTCATCTCCTACGTCCTCGTCGTCTCCACCATCCTCAAGATCCCCTCCGCCCGGGGCCGGAAGAAGGCCTTTGCCACCTGCGCCTCTCACCTCACGGTGGTCGTCGTCCACTACGGCTGCGCCTCCGTCGCCTACCTCAAGCCCAAGTCGGAGAACACCAGGGATCAGGACCGGCTGATCTCGGTGACCTACACCGTCATCACCCCCCTGCTGAACCCGGTGGTGTACACCCTGAGGAACAAGGAGGTCAAGGATGCTCTGCTCCGGGCCGCTGGCAGGAAGCTTTCCTGACAAGACAGGAAGTGCTCTCCTGAGGCTCTCAGCATCCGCTCTCAGCAGCAACAGGAGCAGAGCCATGTGCCCTTGGCTCCCAGAGACCTGCCCCATAAGGAGGCAGAGGAACAGCAGCAGCACCCAACTGTGAGTCTGCAAACTTGAGAAGCCCCTGAACAAAGCATTAGCCCCGTTTTTGTGGGTACATAGACAAACAAGGTCAGGAAGTAGTGTGAGCCCAGGATCCTTCACGGACTTTTTGGTTTCTAATGAAGGCAACAGAGAGGAAATGGCAGAATCCAAGGGATGCATTTGTTCCCACGATTCCTTCCTACTTAAGAGCATGAGGATTTCTCGAACTGGAGTCCCTGTTAGAATGTTTCCCCACGACATGTCAAGTAATAAGTGACTGTGTGGATAGGGAGAATGGCCTCCGGAGGGGAGAGCAAGGGGGAAATACATTTCCTTCCCCCGCTGCTTTCGTTTATCCCAGTTTCTAGCAAAACTGCTTATTAAAGATGGTGACTGACCATAGACAGTTTAAGTAGAGATCCTGGCAAACCCAGAGCTTGTCGGGTTTGAGGGCACATTCCAAGACCCTCCTGGGTCAGTTCAGCTGTTATTAATTCAGACAGTATGTCACGGGTAGTAAAGACACACAGGGCCATGTACTGGATTCTGGGAAAGACTGATGGAAAGACCCTACCTGCGTGTCTTCAAGAAACTCAGATTCTAGCGGCAGAGACAAACATTTAAAAGTACGGTTTCAATTCTCTATAATAGGTTATATATACAAAAGCCTGCAGGTGGAAGGGAGGGAGAGAAAGTGCTGGAGATGTCAGGGGAGTCTCAGAGGAGGTGATCTCCAGTGGGAACTGACTTTAGAACATTTGTGGGAGATTTCTTGATGGGTAATTTGTTGGAGGAAAAGAATCCCAAAGAGAAGGAACAATATATTCACAGGGACGAAACCAAGAGGAAGGTTCAGGAGATTTAAAAAAAAAAAAATTAATGTTTGTACTGATTGCCAGGGACAATGGGGGGAGGTGGAGGGAGATGGGACCGGAGGGGTAGGCTGGGGTCAGATTGTGAGGGCTTTGTGTACTGAACTAAAAATTTTTGGCTTTAACTTGTAAACAGTGGCAATCACCCAAGATTTGGGCAAACGGGGATTCAGTATCTGAGGCACCTGTGTGAACTGTGGGCATCCTTCTTGTGCTTACACAGCTCCAATGAGACATGTAAGACATTGTATGGATCTCTGGACTCTAAGCCAAGAAAATTAGGGGAACGGGAGTGTGAGAAGAGTATCTGGAGGTAATACACAGACATAATTACATACATGTGATGAAGCTGAGAATCAGGCACTCAGAGAGACCATGGTACAGAGGCCGATCAAGGAGTCTCGTACAGATTTGGAGACTGAGGCTCAAAAGAGCACCCAGGGAAGGAGAGCAAGGGCCTGCCACTGAGTCAGTAAGGGTCAGTCAGTCAAGGGCCTGCCACTTGACCTCAGACATGCGGCCCCACGACATACCTTGCAGCGGAATTCAAGGGTGGGCCCCTTACTCAGAAAAGCCTTCAAAAGAAAATACAGGGACACCTGGGTGGCTCAGTCAGTTACGTGTCTGACTCTGGATTTCCACTCAGGTCACGATCCCACGGTTTGTGAGACTGAGCCCCGCGCGGGGCTCTGCGCTGACCACAGGGAGCCTGCTTGGGATTCTCTCTCTTCCCCCTCTGCCCCTCCCCACGCATGTGCTCTCTTTCTCTCTCAAAATACATAAACTTTACAAAAAAAAAAAAATACAGAAACCTGTACAGACCAGAACTACCAGGCCCTTTCCCAGGATTGAGGGGAGCCACGACAAAACTCAAACGATACCTAATGTTCTCTAGAATCCACAGCGGCTGAAAGTAACGAGGAGAAGTTATTCACTGGCAAAGGACAGAACGAAATGATTAAAAGCAACATCATGCAGGCGAAGGGCTTGACAGGCATTCAACAATCGTTCGTGGAATCTTCTCTACACGCCAGAATCTGTGCGTGACGTGGGGCCTAGCAACAAACACCTGGCCCAAAGAAGGGAGCCCTCAGTCCTGCCCGGGAGATGGGCTTGTGCAGAACTCGCCATGATGCAAAGTGATGGAGAAATGAACAAAGAGTGCTTAATATTTCAGGACAAAGATCTAAGCCTGGGGATCTTGTTTTGTGATCTAAGTAAAGCTCTCTCTCTCTGGAGGGAAAGGGCCCGGTAGGCAGGAGTTTGGTGAAATAAACGCTTGTTACCTAAGCAACAGGCTTTTGTTATGTATGTGTGGGGCCACCCCCTGGGCCCAAGGGCTGCTCAGCTCCAGACCAGCGCCATTCAGAATACCTAATCACTGTGGACTCCCTGCACGCGCATCACCCAGGTTTTCTGGAAACGTTGTCTAAAAGGAAGAGCTTCACAGTCAGATATCATGGAATCAGAAGTTTTCATCAGCCCCTTCTCACCCCCCGGAGGAACGGTCCACAGAACTTTTCCCTGACCTGCTCAACAGTCAGAATACTTGGCTGCATTCACCACCTGAGTGAGAGGAATCCCTCCGGTTCCCTGGGATTATTTTGGTCACTGCTCACACTCGGTATCCCTTTATGGCAAACACCTCTTCCATAATGAGGCCTCTTACGCTAAGGTGCTTTCCCAACCATTATCTCACTAGGTTCTTAGAATCACCCCCCAGAAAGGAGGCAGGGATGAGGCTCTCCGCTGTACAAACAAGGCTAAAAGTGACCAAGGGGTGAAAACCAAACCTGAATTTGGACAAGCTGGCAGGCACTTTCTGTTTATCCAGAGTATATCCTCACCCAGGGGCAATTCACAGGACAGATCGTGATGTGCTAGAGAACTCCCCAGAGCCTCAGATTTCCCAGATACAATGAGACCTTGTCCCTGAACCTTTTTCCAGAGAGAATTCGTGTCCCCCATTGGAAGGGCCGCTGGGGCCTCACCCTAGCCAATCAATGGGGACCCCAGAGGAAGAGCGTCTCTGGCAGAAATGCAAACTGTAATGTCATTTTCGTGAAGAACCGGCTAAGATTTCAGGAAAGATTGGAATCCACTTTTCTCCCACAGAAAAACAAATCAGAAAAGCATTTGGAACTTCCGAAGCAAGCCTGGCCCTCTGTTAAGAGGATTAGAGCTGGTGCTAACTGCTGAGAGTGTAGTGGTGAAGTGAATTTCTGGACTCTAGAGAGAAAGATTATACACACACACACACACGCACATATTTACACACACACACACACACACACACACACACACACACGTAAAAGGCAAAGCAATAGAGACTGCACACGGATCACTGATCAGTGGTTGCCAGGGGCCTGAGAAAGAGAGAAGGTTGAAAAGAGGAAGCTCAGGGGATTTTTTTAGGGTGGTGAAACTATTCCACAGAATACTATCACGGTGGCTCCGACACTATGCATCCGTCAACCCCCATAGCATGTTGCAGTAGAGTGAACCTTAATGTATGCAAATGAAAGAGAAATCATTTCAGGAGACTGAGATCCCAGAATAGAATGCAGGCTGAAGCAAGAGAGTCTTAACTGTATTACAAACACACAAAACAACCCCACTGAAGGCGGAAGGGGGAAATGCTGACCTCAATAACTCTGAAAAGGAGTCAACTCCCCGAAGGCTAAACACAAAAGGACCTACACACAAGCAGTGTCTTCAAATTTTGAAATTTGCTACCCACAGGGGTTCAGGTTAACAATTCTTAAAGTGCTATAAAGGTATCCTGGAATCCTACCATAAGAAAATGGATGGCAGATGGCAGAATTGTGAGTGAGTGAGTGTGGGAAGGTACAGCCAAGCAAGAAGCGAGGGCTAGGAATGATCTGTGTGGTAACGGATCATAGAAACCCAGATCTTGGTTTCTCATACCATTCTCCATTAGAAGGATCTAGGAATCTTGCGTAAGTGGCTACCGTAGGACAGGAAATATTCAAGAGGGGCCTGAAACACCTTGTAGAGCCCGAAAGAAGGTGGTCAGACCACTCAATCATTTGGGTATGCCAGAAGGTCTCCGTGGCCAACACGGGAGCAATCCCAGCAACAAAGTAGTGTCTGATTATAAACCAAAAGATAAAATAAATACGTTCAAGTCCATACTGATATGATAGAAATAAGTGGAGGAAAACAGACAAATCTTCTGGGCGGAGAAGAATTCCAAATAGCTTCTATACATACTCTACTCTCAAGGTGGTGGAGTATAACTGCATTAAGAGTGAACCACAGGGGCGCCTGGGTGGCTCAGTCAGTTAAGCATCCCGCTCTTGATTTTGGCTCAGGTGAGGATCTCGCGGTTTGTGAGTTCGAGTCCCGCGCTGAGTTCTGCACTAACAATGGTGCCGAGCCTGCTTGGGAGTCTCTTCCTCTCCCTCTCTCTCTGCCCCTCCCCTGCTTGCATCTAGCTCTCTCTCAAAAATAAACAAACAAACAAACAAAAAGAAGAGTGAAGCACACATGGTGATTTCTTTCCAAAGAGTATAGTAGGGAGGTGGGATACAAAGAGTCACTTATTTCAGAAACCTGTAAAACCACCCTATCCAGGTCACCCAGATTAACATCAACAGTGGGAAGTCCTATTGGGAGAATGTTTCTGATGTAATGAGAATGGCACTTTCTGTGGTCTTCCTCTCCAAATCTATAACCCTCAGTACTTTTCTTTGAAGTCTACTTTAATCTGCTATTAAAATAGCCACTCCTCCTTTCTTTCAATTGTTATTTTCCGTCCTTTTATTTTCTACTAGCCAATACCATATTTAGTGTTTTGTAGAGCGTATACAGCTGGGTCATGTTATTAAACCCACCGTACCAATCTCTGTTTTAAGAGGACCTATTTAGACCGCTTAAAGTAATGATAGATATTTCAGGGCTCAAGCCCACTGTATTTCGTTTTCTATTTTATCTCTTTTTCATGCCTTCCTTTGGGTTATTTGAACATGTTTGAGAATTACATCTTGATTTTTCCATAGTATTTCGAGTGTCTCCCCTCATACAGCTTTTCTAGTGGTTGCTCCTTTGGGGCAATAACAAGGAATTGAGTCGCTAGGTCACAGAACGAGTGTGTGTTTGACTTTATAAGAAACCATCAAACTGTTTTCCAGAGTGGCTATACCGACATGCTTTCCCAATAGGAAAATCCCTGAGGCTCTTCGTCTTCGTCAACTGCTGGTATTGTTGGTATTTTTTATTTCTGCCATCCTGATAGGTGTGCAGTTGTGTTATAGGGATTTTACTTTATATTTATCTAATGGCTAACAAGGTTGAACAGCATTTCACGTCTTTATCATCCTTACATCTTTTTGGTAAAGTGAGCAACTATTGTGCCTTTTTTAATTGGGCTGTCTCCTCATCTTAAGCGTTGAGAGTTCTTCACACATTCTGGATAGAGGTCTACTGGCAGATATATTATTTGCAAATATTTTATGCCGGTCCGTGGCTTGTCTCTTCCTTCGCACTATAGTTATTTCACAAAGCAAGATTTTTCAATTCGGAAGTTCAATTTATCAATTTTGTCTTTAACGATTATGTTTTTGTATCCTATCTGAAAATGTGCTGCCTAACTCCAGTCGAGGAAGATTTTCTCCTAAAAGTTCCATGGTGTTAGGTTGTACACAGACAGATGTGGGATACGTTTACCTTTTGTGTCAGATAGGGGGTTTAGGTCAAGGTTCCTTTTTTTCCATCCAGAAATCCAGTTATTACAACATCCTGTTTTGAAAGGATTATCCTTTCTGCACTGAATTGCTTTGGCAATTTGTCAAAAATCAATTCCACATTTGGGCTCTTTCCATACTTTGACTATTGTTGACGGCACTCCTATAAACACTGGGGTGCATGTGAATGTGGTATATATAATGGAACACTACTTGGTAATGAAAAAGAATAGAATCCACCATTTGCAACAACGTAGATGGAACTAGAGGGTATTATGTTCAGCGAAATAATTCAGAGAAAGATGTCATACGTGGAATTAGAGAAACACAACAGATGAACATAGGGGAAAGGAAGGAAAAATAAGATAAAAACAGAGAGGGAGGTGGGGCTGGGTGGCTCCGTCGGTTGGGCATCCGACTTCGGCTCGGGTCATGATCTCACGGCTCGTGAGTTCCAGCCCCGCGTTGGGCTCTGTGCTGACAGCTCGGAGCCTGGAGCCTACTTCGGATTCAGTGTCTCCCTCTCTCTCTCTGCCCCTAACCCACTCCATTCTGTCTCTGTCTCTCTCAAAAATAAATAAACATTAAAAAAATTAAAAAAAAAAAAAAAGGGAGGGAAGCAAACCAGAAGAGACTCTTAAGTACAGAGGACAAGCTGAGGGTTGCCGGAGGGGAGGTGGGTGGGGCATGGGCTAGATGGGTGATGGGGATTAAGGAGGGCGCTTGTTGGGATGAGCGCTGGGTGTTGTATGTAAGTGATGAATCACTGGGTTCTACTCCTGAAGCCAAGACTACACTGCATGTTGACTCACTTGAACTTAAATTAAAAAAAAAAAAATCGATTCTCCATATTTGTATAATATTGACCATTCCCATCCAGGAAGAGGACACATCTCTTAAGCTCTAACCCCCTATACACACCACCCACCACCACCTTCTGTGCATGGCTTCATTTTGTCTTCATGTGCTTTGGTTATGTCTGGTATTTTAGCGACAGGCCCTAGGCTGCCTGCCACTGAGTCCCTGCAATTTCGAGAGTAGAGAAACTTCCCCAATCTCCATCACTGTTACCGGACAGCAGGGGCAGACTTGTGTATGCACAAAAGCGCCCACAGAGCCAGCCTGTCCTGCGGCCCCTCTTCCAGACTCCACACCCGGGAACAAAAGGTGCCTCTCCAGCCTCCCCCTCCACGCCCCCTCCCCTCCCTGTAGGAATCCCTTCACCAAAGTATTTTATGTAAGTGGATTCCTGGAGGCCTGCCCCTGACATGTCCAAATCCCAGTGGAGACACAACTTAGTCTATAATGGAGACCCTATACCACATTCAGAACATTTCTCCCTGTTCCCCAAATGTCATTTATAACAAGAGGACTGGAACCTGAACCACAATGATGAGAGCATCAGGGGAGGAAACAATGTAACTCGTTATATAAATATGACAAACCAGGTTCTGGCCCCAGATTCAAGGAGGAGCTTGAGGAAGAGGGTGGAGTGCAAAATCACTCTGGTCATTCTCGGTGGAAAAGGCATGAGGGGATTCAGAAAGAATATGAAATATGGAGCAGTTGTGTTGTGAACACAATGTAGAGTTTGAGGTGATTATAAAAACTTCAAGGGGCGCCTGGGTGGCTCAGTCGGTTAAGTGTCCGACTTCAGCTCAGGTCATGATCTCATAGTCTGTGAGTTCGAGCCCCATGTTGGGCTCTGTGCTGACAGCGGGGAGCTCGGAACCTGCTTCGGATTCTGTGTCTCCCTCTCTCTCTGCCCCTCCCCTGCTCATGCTCTGTCTCTCTCTCAAAAATAAATAAACATTAAAAAAAAATTTCTAAAGACTTCGAGTGGAAATACTCAACAGAAAGTTGGAAATGCAGGTGAGAGCCTCTGAGAAACTGAAATGGGGAGCCATCCACACAAGGGGAAGAGTCAGGCTGGGAGAGCAAAGGATTTCTCTGAGGAGAGTCCCACAGAGATAAATGGAAGACTGAGGACTCAGCCTCGAAATTCATGAGTAGCGTTCAAGTGGGTGACTGAGAAGACCAGGTGGCAGAGGTGTCTATGTAAACAGAAAGGGGTTAATTGAAAAGGGGCAAAGAGCTCCCCTCTGCTGAAGGCATGAAATTAATTTCAGCTTTCACGTAAGCAGTGTTTTGTGTCGTTGGCCGTTGGTGTCATTTTGGGCACTTGCTCCGCTAACCGACACTCAGTGGCATCGCCATTTACCCAACTTGCCTTGTGTTCTCTCTTCTTGAAGAAGAGGAAAGAAGCTTCTGGTATCTGTGGTCCGGGAACCCTTCTGAAACTCTACACAAACACCCCAAAATAGGATACCCTGTAAGAATCATTTCCAATTGTATCCTTCCAAAACAGACCATCCCTTCCCGTCAGCCGTTCTGCGGCTTCCGGATCCTTTCTGATTATTTGCGTCTATCCACAGCTCTTCTTTTCACAACGATCCAACAGATTTCTCGTATATTCAGAAATCGTACCGACTATACACAAGGTTTTCATAGGAGTGTTTAGTTTCCCAGTTTTCCCATCCAAGTACTAACGAGGCCCGACCCTGCTTAGCTTCCGAGATCAGACGAGATCGGGCGCGTTCAGCGTGGTATGGCTGTAGACTAGTTTCCCAATTCTAAAGTAATAAATGCCCATTCTGGAAAAATAAAATATCAAAATATATAAGGAAGAATATAGGAAAGATTGTAAAAATCCAACTAACTGGAAAGCACGTTTCCTCTCATTGTTTTTTTACTTCACGGAGATATTTTTTATAAAAAAGTCACATGTTGCTTTTCGCTTAATACAGTAGAAGCTTTTCTCTATACTACTGGGGACTCTTCATAAGGATGATACTTAAATTAAAGGCTTCAAAATACACCATCATATAGATGCTCACTATTTTCTTCAGCCATTAATTAGTTTAGCATTCAGTCATTAATTAGTTAGCATTTGGATTGCCACCTCATTTTATTCAGCGCAAAAAAAAAAAAAGAAGAAAGAAAGAAATCTGTAAGAAAACGTGGCTTCTCATGTTTAAAATAATCCATTTTGGCTCATCCTCACATGAAACAGATTTAATATGAATACCAATTTCAGTTAAATGCAAAAAAGTGGCATCCATGGGTCCCACGATGTGTAGGTCCTCTCCGCATGTGTACAAAAAATGGTCCAATGATTTTTTTCTGGGTGATGAATGTGAACCTAGAGTTAATCTTTCTCCTTCAGTGCATTAACCCCAAATCTCTCTTCTAATAACTCTATTTCCTTTCCCTTAAAAAATCTCATTCTAATTACTTTTTTTTTTTTTTAATGTTTATTTTTTAGAGAGACAGAGGGTGAGCAGGGGAGGGGCAGAGAGAGAGACACACACAGAATCCAAAGCAGATTCCAGGCTCTGAGCTGTCAGCACAGAGCCAGATGCGGGGCTCACACTCACAAATGGTGAGATCACGACCTGAGCAGAAGTTGGACGCTTAACCGACGGAGCCACCCAGGCGCCCCTATTCTAATTGCCTTCAATCATTTTTTGCCATAACATTCACCCGGCTTTGGTGATTTACAGGTATCCTCCCAAGGAGAAAGAACGTCTATCTTTCTTACACTCAAGCATCCGTATCAATGTGCCTGTTGCCGTAAGATACTATCTTAAGGCTTTTCTGATGTGTTCTCCTGGACCGGATCCTCAGGAAAGGTGCACAGTGGGGCTTGGGTATGGGGCAGATAGTGATGATCGAGGACTAAAAATCTGTTGACAGCTTCCAAACACTTCTTCAACCAAAGTGATTTCTGAAAATATGTCCTCTGAGTAGAACCTAGTTTCAAAAAGGATCTATAGGGTATTTTCTCTACAGACCACTGCTTCTGTGTTAGAGTTTACTTTTGCCCTGCTCATCCCTGACCCCTCTGTACCTCCAAAGTCATAGTGCCGGTCTGCAGGTTGGCCCTGTTGTGGCGTCACTGAGCTAGAGGAGACGTGGAGAGGATCAAGTACTAAACAGAGTCCGGAAAATTTTAGGGGACCTGTCCAACAACATGAAGCTAGCCAGTCCAAGCTAGCCGATTTGAAATTAGTATACTTTTCAATACCATCCTGCAACAGAAAGATAGATAATTAAAAGCTGGCTGCAAATATATTTCCCCTGGGAAGGTAAATCACTCAGTGGGAAAATGTGGGATGACTGTAGGCTTTAATTTTAAATTTCGTTGAAAGTAAAAATGCAAAAGATGTGTCAGACAGGGAGAGTTGGAGCAAAGTCCGACCTGTGATTCTTCTGTCCCACCCCGGCCGTGGTGATGGGACACAATGAGGGATCTTGAACCCTGCCTCACCACCTCGATCACTGTGAATATGTTAATAATCTTGTCCTTCCCAGCAATCCTCTGGGGCTGCATACTTGCAAGGGTCACACGTTAAGGCGTCCGTGTCAGGCCATCGAAAATGTATATGTATCTTCTCTCACCCCAGGACATACCTTCCAATATATATTCGTAATCACTGGGATTCTTTAAGTGATTCTTCCCAGAACAAATGAGATCTTCCCCAAGGTGACATGGTCTCTAATTATTTACACAAATAGCTGGAACTTTTAAAGTGGCAGCTTGTCTTATCAAGGAAATAACAGAGAAAAACAAAAGAGACCAGAGTAAGTTTCGCTTTTGGGGGCACCCAACAACCCAAGCCAGCACATGTTTAAAAACAAGATACGTCTGTGTCTGCCAGCGTGATTAAGTACCAAGTACTTAATCCAGTTCACCATTAAGTATCTGTGGACGGAAAGAAAGAAATATGGGAAAAGGAGGTAAGGAGGAGAAAAGGGACAGGAGAAAAGGGACGGGAGAAAGGAGACAGAATGTGATCTATAGACCAAGATGGGGAAAAGAACCAATATAACTGAAAGCCAACCATGTGTTGGACATTTGACTCGCGGTTTTATTTTGTCCTAACAAATAAAATAGGAATTTTATCTGTACTTAGCTATTGGAGGAAATGAAGCTCAGAGCTCATATGTAGTTAAGGGACTGTGGAGAGAGATTCAAACTGCTACCCCTGCACAGTTCTCCCTGCCTTCACTACCGTATTTAGCTTGGATTCCTCGAACAGCCCAGCCCCTAAGACACCTCCTTGCTGCCCTCTCCTGTACCATGCAATAGTCACCACCCAACACCAGAAACCGTCTACAATGCAGAGCAGATGGTGTCACTGTCCCCTGACCAAACCATCCTGTGGCTTCCCTCTGCACTTAGAATAAGAGGCCAATGTCTTTTCCGGGTCTGCAACGACCTACCTGTTACCTGTATCTCTGACCCCTAATTCTCCCTCCCACTCACCATCCTGCAGCCACACACCTCCCTCCCGTTCCAAGAATACAAAGCCTGAATCCAGGTTTGGGTCTCTCAACTTGCTATCTGCCTGCCTGCAAATGCTCTTTCCCCTGGATCAGAGAATGGCAAATCATGGTCTGCGGGCCAAATTCAGGTCCTCTGCCCCTGCCTGTTCTTACAAATAAAGTTTTATTGGAACACGACCACACCCATTTCTTTTCCCTACTCCTGCTTTCAGACTACAATGGCCGAGTTGCAGAGTTAAGATGGAGAGTACACAGGTTGCAAAGCCTCGAATATTTACTCTCTGATCTTCTTCGGGGGGAAAAAAAAAGTGCCAATCCCCGCCCTGTATCATGGCCTGGTTGGTTCTATGCAGTCACTCAGAAGAGGTTTCCACCCCAAATGTCATTTCCAAGGAGCGGACTTTCCCGACCACCCCGTCAGTGTAAGGCAGCTCCTTGCCACAAACCCTATCATCTGTATTCCTGTCCTTAGAACACTTATTTTATTCATTTATTCCTTGTTTCTTACCAAACTCCCCTCCTTAGAATATGCATTCCAGGAGAGCTGTGACATTCCAAGTCTTGTTTACAACATTTGCTAGTTATCAGCATAGAATAATCTCTGATGAGTATTTTTAATAAATGAATACATGATGGTCCCCTTGGTTTTTATTATTGCAACTCAATGTTTTCCACTGTCTTAGACGTTCTCACAAGAAAAGAACGCTCCGGCCGTAGGAAAGAACAATGTGTAATTAAGCAAACTTTGCTCAATTCCGCAGATCTATTTCAGACACAGTAGAGACAGGCATCACACCGCCCTCAGGAAAACCATAAAGACCACGAAATGCGGGGTACGCTCTAACTTCGTTGTCAGTGCAGTATCACAGACCTATCTGCAATAACGAGGCAGAAGCATCTGGAAGGTTTCCGCGGGGAGAGGAGTTTGCTCTGGGAGAGTCCTAGAAAACACTTCGAAGTAAGCAGTTTGCCGTTTGAGCTCAGCGACTTTGTCTGTCTCCCCTCCTTCCCGTGATGCAATCACTGCCCAACTGTCTTCGTTTAGAAGGTCGTTAAGGACAAGGTGTTTCAAAGCTTCAGGAAGCCAAGTTACTAAATTTACCTCCAAGGTGTCTCTGAACGTGTCATATACTATCACACAATTCTTGCTTGGGATTGGAATGGCTCTAACTGGGACGTCTGCGATCAATTTACAAATGTGTCAAGTGAGGGTATAGGATTAATGATCCCTGAAGCCCCCTTAGTTAGAAGAACCCATGCTTCCAGGATGCCCACCAGAGACTTCGGGGCACTGCAGAACACGGACACCGAGGACACATTGATGGGAATTACAGTGCTGTGTGGTTTGTGGGGAGTCCCTTAATCACTCACGGCCTCAGTTGCCTGGGACAATACGGAAACAATAACGCCCGCCTCTTGTGTGGTCATGACAATCAGAACATACTAAGCGCATAGAGAGCACTTGGAGCTGCACCTTGCTAATAAATGGAAACTAATATTGTTTTTTAAAGGTTTATCTCTGAGAGAGGGAGCGTGAGCAGGGGAAAGACAGAGAGGGGGACAGAGGACCCGAAAGGGGCTCTGTGCTGACAGCAGAGAGCCCCGTGTGGGGCTCGGACTCAGAAACCACGAGATCACGACCTGAGCCAAAGTCGGACATGCAACCAACTGAGCCACCCAGGTGGCCCTCATTATTATTTTTCTAATGGGCTCCAGCCTCAATAAAGCTGGGGAGAGTTGATCATGAGCCAATAAGGACTCGATCACAGACCAGAGTTGGGCGGGGGGCGGCTCATAGACCACTACTCCACAAGGAATCTATTTTTGATCCGAAATCAAGAAACCTGTTCTCAGAGAAAGATTATTAAGGATCCCAGGGACAATTTCAGTTCAAAAGACAAGTTGGCCTTTGTCCTTGAGCTGATGGACGGCTGCTGATAACATCAACCGATTGGCCCTGGTCTCCCCGAAACAACGATCTACAAAGAAAGGTTCGAGCTGCAGGCAGCCTTTCTCAGCCCAGATGTGGTTAGAGAGAGGCTATCTTACACTAAGGAGACTTGGGACTTGGTAAAGCTCCTTATTCTATTTACCAAATTTCTCAACATTGAAACCCTTTACTTTTAAAACTCACCCAATTTATTCTGTGTAATGAAATGAAGAAAATCATATTCCCCAAAATTCCTCTTAGGGAGATGCTGTATTTATTCAAAAGAAATTACTTTCTTTGGAGCATGAGACCCTAAGGAAATGCTCAAGTAACACAGTACAGCAATTAAATGGTTCCACCTAATAATGGTTCCTTGTTAGAGAGATTCTAACAAGGGAGAGGCCTGGAGAGGGAGAAAGGGCAGGAGGTGGGAAGATGGGGAGGAGAGGGCAAAGGGGCGGGAGGGAGAGGGAGCCCTCACGGGCTGAGTGGCAGAGAAGGGAGTCAGGAAAAGATTAAAAATGTCTAATGGGAGGAGGTACGTTGTTTGCTTTGAGTGTGCAATTCCAAGCCCTCCCTCCGTTTCCCCTAAGAGATTCGCAAGAATGCCGTTTTTATTGCCCCCTATGTTTTCCTGCATTGTTTTGTAGAGCTGAAGAACTGCTGAGTTCTGTGTTCAAGTTCGTACAGGGAGAACACAATGTTCCAGAGAATCGTAACTTGGAGAGCAGTGGGAATAGGGGAGAAAGAGCTAATATCGGAGTCAGACACAGTCCTGTTTCTTTATGGTTTCTCATAATATTTTTAATGAAGTTTAAAAAAAAAATTACCTCATCCGTACTGTTGTATGGCAAATTAAGACCAGAGAGACAGAACTCAAGTGTGGTAGGAGGACCCTCCCCCAAGGGGGGTGGGGAGGGCACACACTCGGAAGGCCAAGTTCAAGGAGCACGTCTCAGTCCTTCCCACAGAACACCCCTGGAAGGGAACTGCCTAGCTTGCTCCGTGGAGAATTTTAGGTTCTTTATAAGACAGAGCTGCCCAAAGGAAACAGAACGCAAGCCACGTATGTGGTTTTAATTGTTCTAATAGCCAAATTAAAAATTGTAAAAACAAAGGCTTAATTTGATGATGTCTCTTTATTTCACCCAACCTCCCTATCCTGTCATGTCACCGTGTAATCAGCACAAAAAGTTGAGGTATTCTACATTTTTTACGCTCAGCTGTTGACATCTCCTGTGTATTTTATACTCACAGCACCACTCAATCCGGACTGGCCACATTTCGACTGCTCAACAGCCACACGTGGCTGGGGGCCACTTGTCCTGGACAGTACTGATTTCAGGTGTGAGTCCCATGCGGTTACGATCACGGGCAAGTAGATGTAATTCCCAACTGGATCCACGGATAAACTGACAGTTAATCCACATGTGGAATATCAATTGGACAGTACTGGGTTCTGGAAATTTATTCTTCTTCAATTATGAATATGTGGCTTAAGCAAGCAGACCCAACAATTATTGAGCATTAGTGCACGCACCTGTTGAAACGGGCCCTTCCCTTACGTCTAATCCTCTCAAAGAAAACGTCTACGGATCGTTCTGGAGACGGACATGGCCAACTTGTGCCCAACATCTAGTTCATCCCTTTGCCTTCCTGAAAGGGTAGAAAGCTACTGCATTTCCTTGACTCTGAAACTTTCTCAGTATGATTTGTATTCAGCCCATCGGATCTACATGTATAAGATCCAGGGCCCGGAAGTGAGGCAGAGACAGCACATTGGCCATTTTCGCCCTTTCTTCTGGCACAGGCACAGATTTTTCAGCAGAATTAGAGAGGTGCCATTATCCAGTCTCCACTCGCGGACCTCGGGAAGCAGGTTCCTGGGCACCCGTGCTGCTGGGCCACACCTGAGCAGATACCATGTGGCTCTGGAGGCACTGGCAACAGGGGCAGCACCTAATTCCGTGGACTTCTGAATGTTGTAGATTTCCACTGATGCTATAGGTTCCGGAGCCATCTGTCCCGATGATGAAAGGAAATAGGAGTTTCCTTGATGGCTCAGTTCTGCAGCGTGAACGCACAGGTTATTCTCTAATGCCATACTAGATTCTGTTCTTTTCTCCCAATGATTCCATAAGCCATTCCCACAGAACACCACGCTGACCCATCATGTCAGTGGTATCACACTGATCGGACGGGGTGAATTCAAGATGGCTAGCGTACCACACGGCTCGGTACGACACATGCTTTTCCGAGAGTGAGAAGTCCTGAATGCTGAGAAATCTGCAACACCAGTTTTAGAGGTCCAGTGGTCAGAGGTATGCTAGGACATCGCCTCCAAAGTGAACAACAAAGTGCTGTATCTTTTATCTCTTACCACAAACTAGGAAGCATTGGCATCTGATACATCCCTTTGGGTTCTGGAGGCAATATACACCTTCCCCCAGCAAAATGCTCTAGCCCTTAATACTACACGAGAAGCTTCCAACTCTGAGCAGGGCTTAGAGTAGGAAAGGGCACCGCAGCGGATCCTGGTTGGGCACGATCAGCCCCGCCACTTGGGTCATACAATTTGGCAGTCCTCATTGTATTGGGCGGGTCAGGGGAAGAAAAAATGCAGCACATAGTTTATAGCGAACTCCAGGAGGAGGATCACAACACAGATCTCAGGTTCTGGAGCGAGGTGAGACCATCTAGAGCAGAGAATTATATACATTTGTAGAAAATCAGCTCCCAGGGCTGCTGAGCTCTAGCTGAGAGTAAGTCTTTGGCAGTAAGACACCAAGGGACCATGTCCCCTAGAAATTTCCCTCACATGTTGTCCTTCATCCCGTTTGACCCTCAAAGTCACAAAGTCAAGTAGGCCTGGTAATAATCCATTATGAGATCCAATCAGTCTGGGACGGAGCGGGGGCACAGGCACAAGCAAGCTGCAAAAGCATGTCACCTAGACCCCAATGTCACCAGGGTTGCTCAGCACCCGACTTTCTCAACTCACCGCAGTGGTCCTGCAGGGCAGGGTTGGCGGGGCAGGGGCAGGGGGTTCCGTATAGCCAACTAAGAGGGAGAAAAAGCCCAAGCTTGGTTTATGGATGGTTTGGCTCAGTACATGGGTGCCAGTCAAAAATCCATGGTGACTGCATTAGAGCACCAGTCAGGGGTGGCTCTCAAAGACAGTGAAGAAGGAAAACTTTCCCAGCTGGCAGAGCTTGGAATGGGGTATCTGGTCGGTGGCCATGCTAAACGCAAAATGTCTCAACGTTAGAATATATATGGCCTCGCAAGCATAGCCAATAGCTCGGCGGTTGGTCAGGTGCCTGAAAGGAAATGATTGGAGAGAAAAGCCAGGGGTAGAGCCGCATAGATGGGTGGGACGCTTGGGAGTAGGCACTAAGTGTAAAGATCTTTGCATCACCCGTTTAGGCCCACCCCGAGCCATCAACCACCAAACAAGCAAGGAGACAAAATGACTGGGTCACTTGATATTGGCCTAACTTCGTCAGTGGCTACTCCCAAGTCCTGGCTTGAGGGCCACAGCTACACCCACCGCTGTGGCTGAGGGAGACGTCCCACGTGAGCCCTATAATGTGACTGAGCCTTCTTATCATCACTGCCCCCTCTGATCGCCCAACTGCCCAATGGGGACCTGTAGCAAGCCCCCAGTATGGCACCGTTTCTCAAAGAGGCACACCAGCTATCTCGTATCAAGTGGATTATACTAGGCTCCTTCCCTCCTGGAGGGCCCGGAGTCAGCCTCGCAAGAACAGAAGCTTCCTCTGGGTAAGGGTTTGCTTGTCCTGCCTGCAGACCCTCAACCTGAGCCAGTGACAGGGGTGGGCGAGCGGTGGTTTCACAAGTACTAGAAACCCGTACTAGAAACTTCACAAGTACTAGAAACTAGAGCAGGTTGGCTTGGAACCATTAAACATCCAACTACTGGACCTTCCTCACGGTGAGGGCGGTACAGCTGTGGGCCCATGACCGTGGCATCACACAGTGTACGATTCAGAAGCATGACTAGTGACAGAGACTAGGGCCTGCCAAAGGTGTAGCTGAAGTACCAGCTCAGAAATAATACTCTGCAAGGATACAGTACTTTCCTCCAGAACACAGTACACACAGCAAATCACACTTCTCTATGGCACTGTGTCCCCAGGAGGAAGGACACAAGGTCCAAGAGCAAGGAGCAAAAGCAGGAGAAAGCCTCCCTACGGTCATTCTGGAGACACCTGGAAGAATGTGTGTTTACCATCTGTTTTATTCCGGGCTGTGCAGGGTCGGAGGTCCCGGTCCTCGAGAAGGGCACGTTCTGCAGAGACACAGCAAGGGTGCCACTGAATCACAACCCACGACTGTCCCCTGGGGCCACTCGAGCCCTCACCCTGGTAGGGCAAAGGAACCCTGATCAGCAGGAAGAGGTGGGAATGTTTTTTACGCAGCGCGGCCAGGGTGGAGTATGTGTGGGACTGTGATCCACTTGGACAGCTCCGGGTACGCCCCTGCCTGGCTGTGATCACGAGCGGACTCAGACGGCAGCCCAAACTGTGAAGGATGGGATCACCAGGGGCTCTCTGGGACACCTGAGGTGTGGCAGTTTGGGAACACCGCAAGTCAACCGCCGAGACCTTTAGAGCTGACAGCTGAGGAGAGGGAGAACTTAGAAGTGATAGCGGAGGAAAGAAATTACTAGTATCAGTTGTGACCCCGAGAGTAACTGTGACGATGAAGGCTGTAATTTCCCCACCACCTTCCACCTTGTAGTTTTCCCTTCAGTAAGAGGTGCAAAAGGAGCCTCAACGTGCTATCTCCAAAACGTAGGCAGAGAATGATGGGTGCAAGCTAAGGGGTGGACCGGGGCAGACACGGAGACACAGCGCTCCGATTCCCCTTCCAGGAAAGGGTTCGTTACCCATGTGTAAGAGCCACCTGGGCTTTGATGTCAAGGTCACACTCCTGTGGGGTCCCCAGGCTAACAGCTAGCACAGCGGCAGGGCCATTCCCACGAAGGGATCCCTTTAACAAGCAGTATTTCCTCCTGTGTTGCCTGTTGGGCTGGCAGAGATCTTGTCAAATACATACCGTGGTCTGAGGACCGCCCTCCCCTGTCCTTACTCTCCCCCATTTTCCACACGTGTTTCTCGATGGTAAATCTTTTGCCCCCCCCCCCCCCCCCCCCCCGCTCCACCATCCCCCATCTCCAACTCAGGTTCTTTCCTGGAGGACCCAGGTAAGACCAAGGGTTACTTTTTTCAGGAGATTCACTTCTTGGTAGCGAGAAGCATAATAAAAAATACGTTAACCGTGACCTCCAAAGAAATAATATACGGCAAGGGTATAGTGAGTAACAGAGGCATTATTAACGGGCTGGGCCATTAAGGCTTCTCTGAGAAGACGCACGTGAGTAGAGACCTGAATAGAGCACAGATCCGTGCAACGGAAGTGCGAAGATGGAGTGGTTTTCACTTTCTCCCACGTTCGCCAGGGTGCATTTTCCAAATCAACCTTGGCCCTGTTCACTGTGTTCTTAGCTCATGACCTGGTGTCTTGTACATCATCGCAGAATCAATCATATAATCCTTCTGGTATACCAATCCTTTTGGTATAATCATACCAAAAACACCAAGGCATTTTGACCTGGATTCCTCCAAATCTCTTTATTTCCCTTTCTTTGCCCATGACCCTCTCTCTGGGGAAGACTGTGTTCTCATGGCCAATACTAATCTCTCCATTTGTAACTGAATACAAGCAATGTAATGGTGTTCTCAACTGCCAAGAAAAAATTATGCATTTCTGCCTCCAGGGAACACTGCCATTTTCACAGAGTACGAATCAGAAACTGCTGATGCTTCATAAAGTAAGACTAATGAATCTCTGTGCCACACTGAAAAAGGACGTGTTCAGTAAAGTGTTTGTTCATTCATCACCTCGTGAGCACCTGCTCATGTGCCTGGTTTCGGCAGTGATGGTAGAAAGATAGCCAGCACCCCAAATCTTCGACCAGCTGTCTCCTGTTAATAGGGCGTTCTAAGAATTCTTAATGGAGCCCATTCTTGTAGATTCCTAATAGGCCATATTTTGCATGGGTGACACTAGGAAAATGCATACTTGTCCCCAAACAGAGTGCAGTGCCCTAGTTTGGATGACGTAGGCCAGCTCACATGCGCTGCCCACAACGTCCCTCAGCCAATCTAACTTGAAGGCCTGACTTAAAGCCTTAAGATGACCTCTTTCTTGGCTTTCTCTACCAGATCTATTCCAGGAATTGGAGCCAATGATCTTTTTTAATAAAATAGTACGAGGGAAAGCTAGATCGTAAGTGTAGGAACCTGGCTTCGTAAGGCCCAGAGTACAGCGCCCCGAGGAGCTTACTCCAGGCTTCCCTCTGTGCCCATGTCAGTACTGGTGGCTGTTCCTGGTGCAGGGGGGGCTCCAAAGCTGGGAGGAGTAGACACCACTGCTACTCCAGCCCGGCTGGAAATAAGAAGAGAAGCAACAATAATCCCAACTGACGGCTTCTTGGCAAAACATACCCAACCTCTTTGATCCACCTGCTGAAGGACAAACCTGCTTCCCCCCAACACCGACACTGAATTGTGGATTCCCAAGAAACTGAAAAACCTTTGCTTTATTCTAGGGCTGGTAGTTATTTCTGTCGTCGAGTGCTCACCCTGCTTTACAGGACCTGTCCAAAATAGCCCCATGCTAAGTAGCTGAGAAATGGATCCACAAAGAGCTCAATGTTTTCTGTGTACGAGGACACGAGCCCAGTTCGCACTCTCGCCACTGCCTTCTAGAAAACGCTGAAGAGATGCCTCCGTGTAAGACATCGCCCACTTAGACCTGGTAGCTCCACTCTCTTCCCCCCTCCTGCAACTTCATTCCTATTTCTGAAATCGGGGTTTGCTGCCATTGTGGAAACAGTGAAAGCTTGGGAGCCACGGCAAGGACCTCATGGAAAATCTTTACCCAGACCTCACAACTGGATGCAATCCTCGTCTTTTTCTCATCGAAAGCAAAAATCAAGTCTGCCACTTGTCCAGAACCCAAATCCAGGGCTAGAAACTTTAAAACAATCTGTTCAAGTGTTCAGTATATCATTTGCAGCGTGTTCTTAGGCACACTGTCCACTCTGATCTTCAAACACAGAGGAAATGAGCACAGCAGGAACTGTTAACTGCATCTTATAGAAAAATTCTTCCGCGGAACTGCCTGCCTCCCCAACCTATATGGTCTGACCCTCAAAACCCATCTCTGTAGTATATGACACCCTCTCTGGTCAAAAATTGGTTGAGGGGCGCCTGGGTGGCTCAGTCGGTTGAGCGTCCGACTTCGGCTCAGGTCATCAACTCACAGTCCGTGAGTTCGAGCCCCACGTCGGGCTCTGTGCTGGCAGCTCAGAGCCTGGAGCCCGCTTCGGATCCTGTGTCTCCTCTCTCTCTGCCCCTCCCCTGCTTATGCTCTGTCTCAAAAATAAATAAAAACATTAAGAAAAAATTGGTTGAATCAGGAAAGATCTCAATGGCATCAGTCTTATTCCCTCAATCAGGAATCTAGAACTGATTCCTAGACAGAAAGACAGCAACGTGCAAAAGTGGACACAGGAGAGAAGAAAACAAACAGTAGAGACCGAACATGAAGTCGGAGAGCTCGGGTCAGAAAAATAGCCATCTGGGGAAAAAGAATCACATAGTTTGTAGAGAGGAACAGGCCCCCAAAATGAGACAGAATGCTGACATTTCAGTCCCACGGCCTAATTTCTTCCCAAGTCTGGCGACATTCTTGCCCTTGAGTTTTGTGGGATGGTGCTGGCACTTACAATGTTCTTTTCTTTAAGCTAGGCCTAATTGGTTTCTATATTCACAACCACCATAAAAAAGGTAAGCTTCAGAGGGATCGCATTCACCCAAGTTCGCGTGGTTGGAGAGTGGCAGAAAAATTCAAAACCAAAGTCCAAGTCCCCGACTTCTAGCCCATTGACTATAAAGAGTTGTTCTATCCTAGAGACACCTACTTCGATCGAGAGATAGCACAGAAAGGTTTATACAGTCAATTCGGAAGGAAAGAGCACAAAAACTGAAACAGCCAAGTCAGTTGCAGGTTAACTGGCATCCCCCAAAAGATATGCCCGCTAGGAACCTGTACCTGTGACTTTATTCGGGAAAAATGTCTTGGCAGCTGCAACCAAGGACCCTGAGAAGAGATCATCCCGGATCAGGGTGGTCCTTAATTCCAACGATAAGTACACTTATAAAAGAGGAAAATAAGGAAGAGGAAGTTGAGGTAGGGACCAAGGCAGCCAACGAACGCTGAGGACCACTGGCCGGCAGCCACTGAGCCCCCAGCAGCTAGGGGACACGCACGGAACGAGCTAACCCTGGGGAGACCCGGACTTCTGACTTCTGGCCTCCAGAACTGTAAAAGAATACATTTAAGTCACCACGCTTGAGATAATTTGTTAGGGCAGCCGCAGGAAACTCAACACAATGATTAAAAGTAGAAAGAAATCTGAAGGGTGGAAAGAAATTAATTAGCAAAGACGATCTTAGGAATGAATCATGGCAGCCTGCGATATTCGAACTACAGTGTCCTCGTGAGAAGGCTGGAGGTCAACAGCCCGCGGGCTCCGTTCTGGTCACCCAGCCTTTCACACCTGTTCGGTGCACAGTAGATGGGCTCACCGCTCGTGAGCCTGCAATGGACTTGTGTCGTTGAGGTCCGGGCTGCTCAGGGCGAATAGTTCAAAATGCTATTTTGATTTTTGATTTATTTGGGAAAGGATGGAGTGTTTTCTTTCTTCTGCTATAGCTTTACCGGGGAAGAAATAAGACATCTTCTCCCTTCCTCATGGACACCAACATACCTACCCTCTGTCACCCCCCATGCCCCCATCACTCCAAAAAAGAAGCTCTGTGAAGCAGGAGAGAGGTGAACACTGCCTTCTACATAATTCTCTGAACTAGAAATCTTTGTGTTTCAAACATGGAGCCCACCAGGGCCACGGGGATGAGGGATGGTTGGTCCATGAGCGGTAATGAGGGAGACGGTGGCTTTCAGGGGAGAAGTGGGGGGCACAGCTCCAAGGGGGCTCAACTCCGCAAACCCCGAGAGGCAATGGCAGGCTGAAAGGGCTGGCGGCATGGAAATCTGCACGTTCCTCATACACAGCACCCCAGAAATAGACCTCGGAGGGGGAAACAGTTGTGTGAATACCCCTGGAGACTAAACTCTTATGAAAAGAACCAGTTTCATATTTTGAAATTAGAATACCTAAGGGCATCCTTTCTTTGTTGCTTGCTGGAAGGACAAAAAGCAGGTCAGGGGACATGAAGGGTTTCCTTCCCTGCTGCCTTCCCTTTTGTTGAGAGTAATGCATTAGATTAACATACGGGCGATGTGCTCACTTGTGATTTTAATGAAAAATTTGGTTTTCTAGACGTAACGTATAACATATTTGTATACAGAAAATGAACGGAGGTCTTACGTGCTCCCCAGTTGACGATTCCATCTCAAGAGGAACTTAACTCAGGTAAGTTAGGTATTTAATGAAAGAATATTCTACGGGAGATTTGTGGACAAATAGCCCCCGAAGAACCTGTGACTATCTCAGAAATGTTAACAGAACTTTCTGTTAAGACACAGGACTCTATACATTTATTTTATTTTTTAATGTTTATTTTTGAGAGAGACAGAGTGGGAGCAAGGGAGGGGCAGAAAGAGAGAGAGAGAGAGAGAGAGGGAGACACAGAATCCAAAGCAGGCTCCAGGCTCCAAGCTGTCAGCACAGAGCCTGACACGGGGCTTGAACTCACAAATGGTGAGATCATGACCTGAGCCGAAGTCGGACGCTCAACCGACTGAGCCACCCGGACACCCTATTTGCTTTTATTTTTTAAAGTTTGTTAATTGAGAGAGAGAGCAAGCACACTTGAGTCAGGAAGGGGCAGACAGAAGGAGAAAGAGAGAGAATTCCAAGCAGGCTCCGCATTGTCAGCACAGAGCCCGACACAGGGCTTGAACCCACAAACCATGAGATCACGACCTGAGTCGAAATCAAGAGTTGGATGCTTAATTGACTGAGCCAAGCGTGTGCCCCTCTCTATATACTTAAGGTCCGGCTCTTTCAGCGCTCTGTGCTCACAATGTCACTGGACCATAAAAGAAGTTGTACAGCCTCGTCTCGTTGACCTAAGAAATGATCAGCTCTGTATGTCGAAAATACAAACAACCTAACACAACTTGGATCTTTCTTACTGGGGGCTTTTCGTCAACACATTAAAAAAAAATGTGATCACGGGTAAGTAAAAGACTTTAGGATAATTTCTACCTACAACCCTAACCAATAGGGGTCCCCAAGACCAAGCTGGCACTAAAGGGGAGCAGCGTCAGACGTATTCGCAGATGTAGACACGAAACCTCTTTGTCACTGTCCAAAGTTCGGCCCGTCCATGGCTCTCTGAACTGCCTCAGAAACAGTCCCAGTCCAGTCCAGTGGAGAGAAGGGACTCAACAGTGCCACTTTGCATGGGATCTGATGGCTGGGAACTTGTGCCAAGCTTCATTTAAAAAAGGAAATGTGCCATTCATTGTCCCTAGAGATTTGTGAATTGATTCAGATCTACTACTTTGCATGCTGACAATCTATGCCTAAGACACTCCTGTGTTTATGACTCAGACAGGATCATTTGAGCAAAGTTGAACAATGTTGACTAGAGACTCTTTTTAAAAATATTTTTGAGGGGGGGGAGGGAGAGAGAGAATGAGCGTGGGAGAGTCAGAGAGAGAGAGGAGGACAGAGGATCTGAAGCAGGCTCCACGATGACAGCTGTGAGCCTGGTGCAGGGTTTGGACTCAGGAACCATGAGATCATGACCTGAGCCGAAGTCAGACACTCAACTGACCCAGGTGCCCCAAGGCTTTTTTTTTTAATGTTTATTTATATTTGAGAGAGAGAGAGAGAGAGTGTGTGTGTGTGTGTGAGCAGCGGAGTGGTACAGAAGAGAGAGAGACACAGAATCTGAACCAGTCTCGAGGCTCTGAGCATCAGCACAGAGCCCGACGCGGGGCTCGAACTCACAAACCTCGAGATCATGACCTGAGCCGAAGTCGGACGCTCAACTGACTGAGCCACGCAGGCACCCCCCCCCCAACCCCCAGACTCATTTTTGATCTTTTGTTACAATTATACCTAATAGAAAAAAATTAAGCTCCACATGACGTGTCCACCGCTTAAGAAAACGTCACCTGCTACTAGTCTGTAAGTTCTCTTTCCTTTTGTGTCTTCGGTCTTTCTAGGAGCACAGGTGGAATCCGTACTTTCCCAGCCACCAAACTTTGCAAAGAAACCCCCCGGGTACCCAAACCAATTGTAATAGGCTGAGTCTTCACCTCTGTGGCCTCTAGACACTCCCTCCTCCCCAACGTCCACCAGAGCCGTTCGTGGTCTGTGTTGCGGTGACAGGACTGGTCACTCTCTGATCACCAGCTAAGTCCCACTGGGCTTTGAGCTGAAGTCAAAGTTCCCGTCCTGATTCTCTTCTGGTTGCTGAAAACACAAGCCTGTGTGCTCCACATGGTGCTGTTTCCTATTTGTTCCCTGCTGCTGTCCCCACCGCCCCGGTGAGCCTCGCCCTTTACGGTAGGAACCGGCCCTCAAGGCATCCAGGGGCCCGACCCCAACCCAAGCCCCACCGCAACCATTCTGGTCAGGTTTACAAATGCATTTACTGCGTCAAAGAACAGTTGTCTTGCACGCAATAAACTCCTGAGACGTTTCTGCTGCCCAGTCTTTCAAGAAATATGTGTGGTGGGGCGCCTGGGTGGTGAAGCATCCCACTCCGGCTCAGGTCACGATCTCATGTTTGCGAGTTCAAGCCTCGCCTCGGGCTCGCTGCTGTCGGTGCAGACCCGCCTCAGATCCTGTGTCCCCGTCTCTCTCTGCCTCTGCCCGGCTTGTGCACTCGAAAATAAACAAATATTAAAAAAAAAAAAAAGCTTTAAATAAAAAAAAAATTGGTATGGAGCACCGATTGATCTGCTGGTAAAATAAATTTACTGTGCATATTCGGTTATGGAAAATGAACAAAATGCACAAAGTCCCTGTTTTTCTGGGAGGTGGTAACAAATGATTAACAAATAAATACAGAATGCATTAGATGCTAACAAATGCTAAGGAAAAGGCAGTCAAGGGGGCTAGGAAGTGCTAAGGTGGGTGCAGGGTCCTATTTGATAAGGCATAGCTCAGAAAGGTATTACTAAGAGACATTTACCGCAGAAACGTGAAGGAATGAGGAAGCCAAGCAGGCAACTTTCTGGGGAAAGAAAGTTCTAGAAGGAAGAGAATCCTTTCACAGACATTGCAGTGGAACCGTGCTGGGCATGTCAGAGGAAGAGCATAGTGGATGAAATGTAGTTATGCAAGGAGTAGAGGAGCAAAGGCACTGGGGCAGCAGTCCCTGGACGTGGCCACACCTCGGAATCACCGGGGGGCTTTAGAAACCAGCACGCTGGTGTCTGGGTCCACCCCTCGGGACTGTGGCTTAATCAGTCTGGGGGCATGGCCTGACATCAGGATTCTTTAAAAACCTGCCCAAGAGACTCTAACGCGCAGGAGAGTCTGGACTATGAAAATACGGTGACGTTGCCTAGCAACCCTTCAGCCCACATCAACAGAGATGACTCAGAGAGGTGGTGTTTTTCGCCAGCCAGTTCTGCCGCCTGGATTAGATACAAAGAGCTGGAAAGTGGATTTCACATTGCACCCGTAAGTGCAATGAAGAAAGAAACAAGGGGGCTGAGACTACGCAAGAGAGTGGCTGGAGAGGGGGACCACGGAATCTTGGCAGGTCAGCAGTCAGGACCAGAGAGGGATGGCCAGGGTTGTGATCAACGAACCTGCATGTCTGCTCCGAATTACAAAGTGCGGGTTTTTCCTCACACCACCAAGCAGTTCTCTGACACCGGCTGGCTATCCCCCAACCCGGTCCTGACACTATCTGCCCAGAGACGGCATCAGATCCCACAGGTTGGCGGCTCAGTCCCACACGACTGCCACCCCCCACTTAAGATGCCAGTCACAAGTCCAGCCTCTGACCAAACTGGCTAAAGTAAGAGGGTCCCACCAGCCCTTTCTCAGGTCTAATTTGCCAGGGCCGATCGCAGGACTCAAGAAAACAGTTTACTTACTAGCTAACGGACGGAAGAGACGCATGGGGCAAGGTGTGAGGGGAAGGGCACTGAGCCTCTATGTTCCTTGCCCTCTCTGGGTACGCCACTCTCCCTAGACCTCCATGTGTTCCCGGATCTGGAAGTTCTCAGAACGCTGTCCATTTGGGTTTTTATGGTAGCTTCATTACGTAGGCATGATTGATTAAACTGTCGGCCATGGGTAACCGATTCAACGTCCAGTCCCCTTCCGCTCCCCAGAGGTCAGGGCTGAGGTTGAAAGCTCCAACCCTATAATCACACGGTTGGCTTTGCAGGCAGCCAGCCCCCATCTTTAGGTGGTTTCCAAAAGTCACCTCATTCGCAAAAGACATCTTGATGGGTCTGATTACAGGAAATTCCTGTCACTTGGGGAGCTCTGCGCCAGAAACAAGACGAAGACCACAAACACATATTTCTTATAACCACAAACAGAACCCAAGTCCTACTTGGGCTGAAGATTTGTTCCCTGAAGTACTAGAAAGAGAGGTGGAGAGGGAGGCGGTGCTGGATGCAGACATTACAGAGGAGATGTAGTTCTTAATAACGGAAAGATCTAGCATGTGACCACAGAAGTAGACGATCGAGGTATAGTGGAAAGAAAAAAACAACAACAACAAACAACTTTGGAAGCTAAGACAAAAACCGAGGGGCCAGAGTTTTGGATGGCTAGTCTGTTTGTTGTTATCATAATCACCATGAATTATAGCAGCAGAGAGAGTAATCTAGGAGGTCAAAACATTCAAGGAATGGAAAAGAGTAAGCAGGGATGTCTACGAAGTACTACCACAAAGAGGGGCCAGGGCAGTAGAGTCTGATAGCAGGAGCTTCAAATCTGTGAGGTGTTTAAGGAAGGAGGGAAAACAGACTGGAAGCAGCCGTGGGGGAGGAAGGAGCTAGCGCATCTCCCGGCCCAAACATACAAAGGAACCAAGAGAGGAAATGCCTGCCGTAGAATAAGGCCACAGAAGCTGCACCCATCCAGGAGCCAGGTCTCCGTGTGAGCACAAGGCAAAGGACACATTCAAGGGAAGACACTGAAGATACTGGGGATGTTGCCAGGGACGGGCCAGGGCTCCGCCATGGGAGTCGAGGGGGTGGGAGCGTAAGTTAGGTTAGGAAAGGAGACCTGAGTCATGAGCGAGGACCTGGTGTACGTGGCACATTCTGGCACTTGTAGAGCCCTTCAAACAGCGGCTGGTATATAGTAATTTCCGTGTAAATGTCAGCTATTGTTCATAGTATGGTCACTGAAGCACAGAGGGATGTAGATCATGATGGTATTAGTCCCAACAGACCTTTAGGAGGACTGTATTGGTGAATCTATGATTCAGGGGGTGGGTAAGGATAGGAATTGGGATAGGAAGTTGTGGCCCTGTGGAAACAGGAGCAAGTACATAAAAGGGAATGCAGAATGCTGGATCACCAAAATCCTTTAAAGAGAAACTACTAAGGAAAAAAAAAAATCCATAAACCTCTGGAGAGAAAGAATGCCTAAAAGGCATTCCCAAAATTTTCTAAAAATTTCTGAAACTAGACAACAGTGCTGCAGTGAGCACTGGGTGGTGATGAACTTTGACTCACACATTCTCAGATACTCCTCCCTTCAAAAGGTGCAGTGAATTCCCCTCCTCTGGAGGGTGGCCTGTACTGAGGGACTTGCTTCTAATGGAGGAGAATGTGCAAGACTAATGGCACATAACTTCTGAGGTGTGGTCCCAGAAGACGCTGTGGCCTTCTCCTTCCCCCTCTTCTCGGATCACTAGCTCTGGGCGAAACCAGCGGCCACGTCCTGACACTAAGCAGCCGTATGTAGAAGCATAGGAGAAACTGAGGCCCTTCTCCAAGCGCCAGCTCTAACCCAGCAGCCATGTGAGTCAGCCAACATGGAACAGAGCTCCAGGGCTGACCAAGTCTTCAGTGCACCCAGACCAACACCCTGACCTCATGAGAGACAGAGACAGAACCACCCAGCGAAGCCACCCCCAGTGTCCTGAGCCACAGAAACCACACGAGATAATGTGTGCTGTTTCAAGCTGATAGAAGTTTGGGGGCCATGCATCATTAGATGGCTAGTGTGCCATGTTTGAGTTTTGATGTTAGACTAGGCTTACAAATTGTTTAAGTTTTCCAGATCCCCATACTCTCTTTTGGGGGCATGACACATTACCCCCCACGCCCTTCTTACACTGGATGCATACCAATCTAAAAACAGAACGGGTGGCTCAGTCAGTTAAGTGTCCAACTCTTGATTTCAGCTCAGGTCATGATCTCACGATCCATGGGTTCAAGCCCCGCATCAGGCTCTGCGCTGACAGCGGGGAGCCTGCTTGGGATTCTCTCTGTCTCCCTCTCTTTCTCTGCCCCTCCCCTGCTTGCTCTCTCTCAAAAGAAATAAAAATAAATACACAAAAAAATAATTTTAAAAACAGAATGGAGATGGGGTGGGAGGAGAGATCTTTCCCTTTGCTCACTCACTAAGCTTTGATTAACCAGACACCTCACGCTGGTAAGCTGTGCACCAAGCTTGATAGCAAGAGGGTTTTTGTTTTAAATAACATCCCTCAAAGCATAGAAGACAAATGGATTTCTAGGATACCGATGCTCAGGAGTTACACTAAGAGGCAGTGACCGTGAACAGGACGGTAGAACAGGTCTGTTGGACCCTGAGGCCATATCATCCAGGGCTTCTCTTCTGTGGTCTCTGTTTTATTCTACAACAATTTGTTGGCTTTTCCTTTCAAGCCACAAAAGTAGTAACTACTTTTTGCAACAATAGGACTGTCAGTGTAACAAGAAAAAGCCAACGATCTTCCTCTTTTCCCCCATTCCCAAAACAATCAATGTTAATGTCTTGTTCTGTATCCTCTTACCCCCCACTCTACGTTTACGAACAGATATAAAGGCACGTGTTTTCCTTTATTTTTTCCTGAGACCACACGCATTACCTAATATGCATTTTCTCAGTTTAAATACACGTGTTGGGGCACCTCAGTTGAGTGTCTGACTCTTGATTTTGGCTCAAGTCATGATCTCATAGTTTGTGACTTTGAGCCCCACCTCGGACTCTATGCTGACAGTGTGGAGCCTGCTTGGGATTCTCTCTCTCCCTCTCTCTTTGTCCCTCCTGCATGAGCCCCCTAAATAAGCTTAAAAAAAAAAAAAGAAAATATAAGTGTCATTTCATACAAACAGATCAAGCTCGCTGTTTTGCATAGCAGCATCATAATCCATAGTATGATGAACTGTAATTATCCCAACCATTCCACTGATTAAAAATATTAATGATTAAAATGCTATAGAAACATCTTTTCACATATATTTTTAACCCACCGAGACCTATGTGTTTAGACCTTATTCCTCAGTGACTTATGAGCCAAATGGGTACATTTTTTTAATTTTTATAATTGTGTTCCAGCTAATCGTTAAAATGTCTTGTAGCCTTTCACAGTTGTGCCAACAGAATATAATTAGCCATTTTTCCATCTTGACAGGAGCTACAAAGTTCTGCAGGCTTGGAGTGAAAACGGTCCCCCGATACCCTCGCCTTGCCTGTCCTCGCTGGTCACACTAAGTGTCTATTCCTGTGTTTGGGGGACATTGGTCTTTCTTTTTTGTCTTCACAAGCTTTTCTGAGGGAGAGAAAATGGGTGTTCTGTTTTTGCGTTTTTTCTTTTTTAAATTAATAGGCTTTAGTTTTTAGAGCAGTTTTAGGTTTACAGCAAAGTCGAGCCGACAGTAGGAAAAGTCCCCACGTCCCCTCCCCCATCAGCATCTGTTCTCGTCCATGAACAAACACTGATATATCATTATCCGCCAAAGGCAATGGTTTTAGAGTTTTGTACACAAAATGCTGACAAACTTATAATGTGATCCACCATTACACAGAATCATACAAAATCGTTTCCCTGCCCTAAATAAAATCACCTGTGCCCCACCTACTACTATCTGCCTCATAACCCCTGAAGTTGGGGGGCGGATGTTATACTTAAGTCCTCTAACACAATTTTTATTTATTTATTTATTGATTGATTGATTTTTAACATGAAATTTATTGTCAAACTGGTTTCCATGCAACACCCAGTGCTCATCCCAACAGGCGCCCTCCTCAATGCCCATCCCCCACTTTCCCCGCCCTCCCACCCCCCATCAACCCTCAGTTTATTCTCAGTTTTTAAGAGTCTCTTATGGTTTGGCTCCCTCCCTCTCTGACTTTTTTTTTCCTTCCCCTCCCCCCATGGTCTTCTGTTAAGTTTCTCAGGATCCGCATAAGAGTGAAAACATAGGGTATCTGTCTTTCTCTGTATGACTTGTTTCGCTTAGCGTAACACTCTCCGGTTCCATCCACGTTGCTACAAAGGGCCAGATTTCATTCTTTCTCATTGCCAAGTAGTATCCCATTGCCCTAACACAGTTTTTAAAGAAAGGGTCTTTCTGAAACAGGTACATGTGGAAGTCCAACCCACTGGATTGGGAAACACAGCCAGGACAGAGGTCCGTGTGCCTGAGTCCTCCTGGGTCACCCGGCATGTGGTGCTGGTGACAGAAGCAAAGCCAAACAGGGCGGTAGCCAAGTTCTAAGGGGGGGCCGGAGCTGTCTGCAGGCCCATAATTGGGACCACAGTCACGGTCAGCCCTGTGAGGAAGAGCCTACCTTCTCAAAACGGTTCTCCTTGGCCTTGGACTACACTGGGGTCTCACGGTGTCCTCCCTGGATCTCAGAGCTCCCACAAAGGTGCTTTTGTGGGAGGTTGGGTGCCAAATTGTTGATGTCGAGTAGGGGGGTCTTATTCAGTCTTCTTGCATATGTCACCCTCTCCAACCAATTTTATTTTAAGTTTATTTCTAGAAGGAGGGGGGAAGCAAGGGGAGAGAGAGTGAGAGAACAAACATGAGCAGGAGAGGGGCAGAGAAAGGAGAGGGAGGATCCCAAGCAGGCTCCGCACTGTCAGCACAGAACCCGACGCAGGGCTCGAACTCACAAACTGCAAGACGATGACCTGAGCTGAAGCCAAGAGTCGGGGGCTCCACTGAGTGCACCACCCAGGCACCCCCTCCCCAACAAATTTTATACAAGTGTGACCGGATACCAAAATCTGAAAGGGACAGCAGCAATATTTAAGACTGGTAATCTCAAAATCATGTTGGATTTATTCCAGGAATGCAAGATGGGGTTGACACATCAAAATCAATTTATTTCACAGTTGTAGAAAGGAGAAGGAAAACTATCATCTCGGTGGACTCAGACAAAGCCATTCATGAAATTTAGCACCCAATCCTGATGAAATTTAGCAACCTGGAATCACGTGAGAATACTGAAAACCTACTGTAGAGCACAGGTTATGTGACATCATTCTGGCTGTTCCAAATATATGCTGGTTTACTCCTCAATTCTCTTTTGCTTGGGGCAATAAAGATCTGTTTAAGGAAGAGCTTAATAACTATACATGAAAGCCCTCTGTTTAGAAAAAAAAGCATTTCATAATCTCAACAAGGCATTTAGGAAATTAACAGTTCAATGGGCAACTGAAAACACAAGCAATGTGAAAGTCATATTAGAAATATAAGGATGAGATCCTAGCAACAATGCCATTCAAATGCCACTCATAGCTGTTTCCCAGTTTGTGCGTGGGGCTCTGTGACACAAAATACGTGACCCTTAGTTCAAAGATAGACTCTTTCCTACTGCCCTCAAATATCAGGACTGGAAAAGTAGCTCTGACGTGCAACAGATACAGAATCTCAGAGAGTCAAATCTAATCACTTCCACCCAGAACAGCCGTTCTAGAACCCATTCCCATAGGAATCCTACTCCTGTCCCAGGACAGTCTTGGGATGAGCCCTTCCTAAGTGTCTCTGCCACAGACCCTTCCTCACCAAGGCCTTCCCACCAACCCAGAGCCCACCGATGCCCCAGGAGGGCCCTCAACGCCAGCACTTGTGAGCACTGAGTGGTTGAGTCTCTGCTGACTTTGGAGGCCATACTGTAGCCCCATTCTATAAATTGTATGCTCCAATCACAGGCCTAGTGAGAACCAATTCACTGTCCTCGCTCTAAGTACTAGAGAAAAGGGGGCTGCCATTAAGGGAGGAGTCCATGAAGGCTCCACAGCAAAGAATACAATTCTGCACAAGCTTCTCCAGCTATACAACCAAGCTCATGTGGCAAGTAGTAGCTTCTCTAGAGGGCAAAAACCTCTGCTCATGGTTGTCCATGAAAAAGCAGAAAAATATTTACCCAAGAACTTATCAGGCAGGAAAAGACCAGATGGAACTTTTTTTTTTCAGCAATCACCTTTCCCTCCTTTTACTGAGTGTCCTCCTGCCCACCCCATTGCCTCTCCTGACTCAGCAAAGCCTATGGCCAACAGCAGCGTGCACACACACAGCACAACACAAAGTGTGAAGTTTCTCACCAGCCCGTAGGAGCTTCGGTCCCAGCGTTCAGGCCTTCCAGGGTTTACATACACAGAATGGGAGGGAGAGGGGCTGCAGAATTACCAATCAGTGAATGACTTTTCATTTCTGCACACGGGTGCCAAAAGTCTGAACCTCAGAAAGGGAGGAGAGGAATGACCCTTGGCCGAGAAATCAATGGTAGTTAATAATTAAAGACCAGTTACCACATGCATTCCAACCTCTGTGGCCCAGATCTCAGTAACGAGAGGACTCAGAATCAACTGAAAGCATTTAAGTCCAGGAATTGCCACAATAGAGGAGGGATGGATACAGCTAACTGCTCAGTGTCCCAGGAGCCCGAGCCTGGAGGTCCTTGTTTGACTCTCAAAGGAAAGCTCTGTCCAACCTTCTATGGTCACTGCCAGGTTCTCTTTAGCCATGGGAAATTCTTCCTTGAACTCTGGTCTGTGGACAAGACTTCTAGAGCATGGATGTTTACTTCTCTTATCCTGCTTAGAACAGTCATTCCCCAGGACAATGTCCTGCTCCTTCCTCCCTCCCTTCCCTCCTCCCTCCCTCCCTCCTTTCCTTTCTTCCTTCCTGCCTTCCTCTCTCCCTCCCTCCCTGCCTGCCTTCCTTCCGGGTGCTGAGTACCCACTGCATATCTAAGCATTGCTAGGGAGAGGTAGACACAAAGAAACATACAATTCCAGAAGCTTACAGTTCCCCTGTCACCCTAAGTTAAAAAGGTCTCTTTTAAAGCTCCTGTCATGCCCTTCATTGCCCTCAGTCCCATCTCATTAGTCTTTACACACATGCAAGAACCTCTCCCTCTTTTTCTAAGAGTTAAAACATTGGATTCAGGGCCTTTTTGCTCTTTGCCAAGCTCACTGGGCATCACTGGCTGTGAATTCTGCTTCATCCACAGATAAACTGCAGTGCTGAGGACTTGGGATACACTGGACACTCAGAGTAGAAATGGCTAACGTCCAGGGGCACCTGGGTGGCTCAGGCAGTTGAGTGTCTCACTTTGGCTCAGGTCATAATCTCATGGTTCGTGGGTTCGAGCCCCGTGTTGGGCTCTGTGCTGACAGCTCGGAGCCTGGAGCCTGCTTCGGATTCTGTGCCTCCCTCTCTCTCTCTGCTCCTCCCCTATTCATGCTCGCTCGCGCTCGCTCTCGCTCTCTCTCTCTCTCTCTCTCTCTCTCTCTCTCAAAAATAAATAAACGTTAACAAAATTTAAAAAAAGAAAAGAGAAAAAAAAGAAATGGCTAACGTCTCTTGTTCCCAGGTCACTGGTCCCAGGGGAGAGACTGGGACGGCCCTGTCCTTGGTGTGTGGGACATCATACTTTGGTTCATTTCTTGCTTGCATACCAGCCCCCATAGCACCATCCACAGAGGGATCTCCCCCTCTCTCCTGTTCAAGCTCCCAACCTCACTCAGCACCCTCACACTCAGATTGTATCAAGCTACTTTACAGGCAAGATTTAATGGGTCTTTCCACTAAGGAACACCAACCCCCATACTTTAAGCCCTCCCTCTCTGGCCTCATCTTCTTTGGAGAAAACGTATCCCTACTGCTGCTCCAAACCCAGACCTAAGAACAGACAGCCCTGCAAATAATTTCTGCTTCACAATGTATAGTTTGAGGAAGACGTGGAAACTGCTGATGGTCCATAAATGAGACTGTGGAGTCAGCATGTCGGAGAAAAAATGCACTCAAGTTGCTAGTTCTGCAAGTAGTATTCCCTATCACCTTAAACTGTTAAGAAATTTCAGTTCGAGCTTAAAGTTTTGCTCATCATAAGCCAATAAAGACTTATGGGCACCTAGTACAAATATGCATATAGTAGACACTCAATAAATTTCTGGGCAAACCCATTTCCCAAGTGCAGCCACATTCTGCTTCTTTTCTAATAAAAACTTTGACGTTTAAAAATTAAACCGAGAGTCACGATGGTAATCATAGGACTTCGTTTGCCATGGTTCTTAGAGACCGTCGCTTCTCCCTCTTTCTACCACATCAGAGTTCCATCCACTAGTGCCACGACAATCTAATTTTGGTGAAGACTTGGAAGATAATGGCAGTGGATTCCTAAGAAATGTTAAAACTCAAAATCCAACAGTAACAGAAACAACTCAATTGAAAATAGGCAAAGAAAAAAAAACACATCCACGTCATGGACTACTACTCAGCAATACAAAAGAAGCAGCTACTGATGCACAGAACAACTTGGTTGGAGCCACTTACATTGGGTTTAATGGTCCTTTAGCTTTTAAGAGGGATAGATCAGACTTTAGGCCATTCTTCTAACCTTATATGAAAATTTAATGCTATGATTTCTCCCAAAAGACGGCTTTAGCTGCATCGCACACAAACGTTATGGGGTTTGCTCTCATTTGCATTCAATTCAAAATGTGTCTCAATTTTTCTTGTGATTTCTCCATTAACTTATCGATTATTTAGGAGTGTGGTGCTTAACTTCCAAATATTCAGGTATCTTCCACATATGTTTGTTAGAAATTTCTGATTTAATTTCATTACGGTATTAGAGGATACTCTGTGTCATTATACTCCTTTTAAAATGTAGTCATACTTGTTCTAAATCCGAGCAAATGATCTGTCCTGGTGAACGTCCTATTAACACCCAAAAAGAATGTGTATTGTTTTAAAACAAATGCTCAATGAAGAGAAATTAGGTCAAATTAGTTGAAATTGTAGGTCTTAATTCTTCAGTACATTTTTCTTTTTCATCTATATTCTTCTAGATCTTTCCTTCTAAGTGTGTACTGATATTATGTCTGTTACATCAATTATTGAGACTCCAACCAAGCAGATTCATCGATTTTTTTCTTTCAGTTCTATCAGTTTGTTTCGTTTTGAACACCGATATTTAATGCATAGACGTTTAAGACTTAGGTCTTCTTGAGAAATTGACCCTTTTATCATTTTGAATGGTCCCTGTTTATTGATGGTAATATTACTTATCCTGATAGCATTTTTCCTCTGAGGCCCATCATGCCTAGTGTTTGTGTGGCGTGTCTTTTCCCTTAGTTGACTTTTAACATGGCTATTATATTTAATATGCATTGCATGTAAACACGTAACAGGTCCTGCTTTTTTACCCATGTTGACAATGTGGTTTTATTTTTTTTAATTTAAATTTTAGGTAGTTAATATACATTGCAATATCAGTTTCAGGAGAATTCAGTGATTCGTCACTTACATACAACACCCAGGACTCACCACAACATGCGCCCTCCTTAGGACCCATCACCCATCTAGCCTGTCTCCTACCCACCTCCCTCCATCAACCCTCAGTTTGTTCTCTATCATTAAGAGTCTCTTGTGGTTTCTCTCTCTTATTTCCCCCCACCCCCTATGTTCATCTGTTTTGGTTCTTAAATTCCACATATGAGTGAAACCATATGGTATTTATCTTTCTCTGATGAACTTACTTCTCTTAGCATAATACACTCTAGCTCTATCCACATCATTGTAAATGGCAAGATTTCATTCTTTTGGATGGCTGGGTAATATTCCATTACACATACACACACACACACACACACACACACACACACACACACACTTTCCAATTTCAATAACTTACTATAAAACTAGAATAACCAGGACTGCGTACTACTGGAATAAAGGCACGCGCATAGATCAATGGAGTAGAATTGAGGGTCCAAAAATAAACCTATATACCTTTTGGGCAACAAATTCACAATTCGTTGTGAACTGAATTCATGAAAGAGACCAATTTCTTGAAAAACACAGCTGCCAAAATTCACACAAGATGAAATAGACAAGCTGAATAGAAAAGTAATCAAATCTGTTACTTGGTGATCAAAAAGAATGAAATCGTGCCATTTGCAACAACGTGGATGGAGCTAGAATGTATTATGCTAAATGAAATAAGTCAGAGAAAGACAAATCTACGATTTCACTCATATGGGGAATTTAAGAAACAAAATAGAGGAACATGGGGGAGGGAAAGAAAAATAAGATAAAAACAGAGAGGGAGGCAAACCATGAGAGACTCTTCCATACAGAGAACAAACAGGGTTGTTGGAGGGCAGGTGGGGGGGGGATGGGCTAGATGGGTGATGGGCATTAAGGAGGGCACTTGTTGGGATGAGCACTGGGGGTTATATATAAGTGATGAATCACTAAATTCGACTCCCATAACCATTACACTATATGTTAGCTAACTTGGATTTAAACAAAACATAAAAAATAAAAAAGTAATTGAATCAATCACTGATAACCTAAACAGAAAGCACAGGCCCAGGTGGTCAATATAGGTTCATCGACTGTAAAAGTGTACATTCTATTGAGAGAGGTTGGTAATGGGGGAGGCCATGTGTAGGGGCAGGGGATATATGGGAAATTTTGGTCACCTCCTCAATTTTGCTGCACACCTAAAACCATTCTAAAAATAAAGTCTTAGTAAAGAAAATACAACCCCCAGAAAGGACAAAGTATTTCCAAATCAGGTAAAGGTCTAGTATCCAGAATATATAGAGAACTCTCACAACTCAACCATAAAGACAAATAACTCAAAAACGTTTGGAAGTATTTTTAGACTAAAAAAACAGTAGCCTTGTTGTTGAAAAATATTTTCCTGTGTGTGCATAGGATCTATTCCTGCAATCCCCACTCTGATTTACATGTATGTTATTATCCTGTAGCTGTGGTAACTAGATTAATGTAGATTTATGGTAAGCCTTGATAGTCTCCTTTTAAAATACTGTTTTGCTAGTTCTAAGTCTTTTGCATTTACATATAAATTTTAAATTGACTTGTCAATTTCTATTTTTAAAAGCCTGCTGGAATTTTGGTGGAGATTATTTAAATGTATACACTAACTTAGGGAGAACTGACAACAATTATTTTCCACTCCGTATGCATTGCACGTATCCTATTTAGGCCTTCACTTCCTTTCAGCAATATTTTATAGTTTTTTGTGCAGAGGTCTTTACATACTTGTAGAAGTTATTATATTATTTGGATAAAACTCCATTATAAATTATTTCCATTTCTAATTGCTTGCTAATGTCCGAGTACAAGAAGTTTGTGCATAATGGTCTCGCATCCTGAAAACTGGCTGCACTTACTTTGAATTCTAGTACATTTTCTATTGATTTCTTAGACTTTAGTCCACACACAAAGCAGATCATACCTGAATAAATACAAGTTATGTGTATTCCTTTACCATCTCAGTGCCCTTAATGTCTCTTCCTTGTTGCAGGACAATGTTGGATAGAGGTGACCAAAGAAGGTGCTTTGCCTTCTCCTTGTTTTGAGAGACAAAACATTCAGTGTTTCGCCATTAATTACAGTGATACCTGTCAGTTGAAAAAAACTCCCTTTTATGATCTGTTGCCAAGTTGTTTTTTTGTTTTGTTGTTTTTTTGTGTGTGTGTGTGTGAGCAGGGGCTAAATGTCCTTTTTCTGAATCAATCGAGTTAATCACAGGACTTTTCTCCTTTATTAAACATATGGCATATAGATATGGTGAATTTCATTGTGCAGGATCCATTTTGTGTATTTTCATTCCTAGCCTTTTTTTTTTTTTTTTTAATTTATTTTTGGGACAGAGAGAGACAGAGCATGAACAGGGGAGGGGCAGAGAGAGAGGGAGACACAGAATCGGAAACAGGCTCCAGGCTCCGAGCCATCAGCCCAGAGCCTGACGCAGGGCTCGAACTCACGGACCGCAAGATCATGACCTGGCTGAAGTCGGACGCTTAACCGACTGCGCCACCCAGGCGCCCCTCTAGCCTTTTCTTAATGAGTTTTGTACGTATGTTTACAAGGGTTCGTTTTCTTTCCTTTTCTCTTTTGTGGGTTATGCAGAAAGACTTCGTCTGATTTTGGATTTGAATAAAGCTGGTCTCAGAGTGGAAAATATTCATCTCCTCTCTAAGCTAGAAGTTTGTGAATAATTTGTTCAAGTTATTTCTTAACTGCTTGATAGAATTTACCAACGATGCCACTGAGAGCCCTGTAGTATTCTTTGTGGGGAAAATCTAATGTTAATAGATATAATGAGCCATTCAGATATTCCATTTTTTTCCCCCTTGGGCCAAATTTGATCATCTGACATCCTAAGGTTTTTTGTTTTTTTTTTTTTTATCAACTTCATGTAAGTGATTAAATTGGTTGACACAGTTTCTCATAACACTCCTTCCTTAATCTTGTTTATCCAGTCTGTAGTGATGTTCCCGCTTTATCCTTTCTTTCTTGCTTAGTCTGACTAGAAGCTCATCAATTTTTTTAAAGCTTTGGGTTTTGTTGATTTGGTTTCCTATTTTGTCTTATTTTCTTTTATTCAATTTGGCTTTAATTTCCTTTTTATCTTCTTAAAGTGGAAGTTTAGGTCACTGAATTTGGACTTTTCCTTACCAACATAAGCATTCAAGCTATAAAATTCTAAGAACTGCTTTAGCTCTATCGCACAAGGTTTTAGATCTTGCGTTTTCATCATCATGCAGTTCAAAATATGCCCCAGTTATCCCTGGGATTACTTCTCTGACCTACGAAATATTCCAAAGCGTGGTGGTGCTTGCTTTGTGGATTCTGTGATCTACATTTTATATATGTTTTCATACGCATTTCTGGTGTTTATGTCTAATGTAATTCCATTATGGTCATAGAAGAAACTACGATTTTAATTCTTTTTTTTTTTTTTTAATTTTTTTTCAACGTTTTTTTATTTATTTTTGGGACAGAGAGAGACACAGCATGAACGGGGGAGGGGCAGAGAGAGAGGGAGACACAGAATCGGAAACAGGCTCCAGGCTCTGAGCCATCAGCCCAGAGCCCGACGCGGGGCTCGAACTCACGGACCGCGAGATCGTGACCTGGCTGAAGTCGGACGCTTAACCGACTGCGCCACCCAGGCGCCCCTTAATTCTTTTAGATATAAGACTTGTTTTAAAGCCCAGAAAATGTTCCGTCTTGGTGAATGTTTCATGAACTTGAACATGTATTCTGTTCTCAGATGAAGTGTTCTATAAGCAGCAATTAGGTCAAATTGGTTGAAACTAGTCTCATATATACATTACATACATATATACACATATACATTATATACATATACACACATATATACATTATATACATATACATATTTTTTTATTTTTTTATTTTTGTACTGATTTTGTGCCTACTCGTTAATGGTTATTGAGGGAGAACTGTTGAAATCTCCAAGGATAATTGTGGATCTATTCTATTGTCGGTGCTGTCAGTTTTTCTATCATGGGTTTCGAAGCTCTATTAGAAATGTACACATGTAAGACTGTTACATCTTCCTGGGGCGCCTGGGTGGCTCAGTCGGTTAAGCGGCCAACTTTGGCTCAGGTCATGATCTCGCGGTCTGCGAGTTTGAGCCCCGCGTCGGGCTCTGTGCTGACAGCTCAGAGCCCGGAGCCTGTTTCAGATTCTGTGTCTCCCTCTCTCTGACCCTCCCCCATTCATGCTCTGTCTCTGTCTCAAAAATAAACGTTAAAAAAAAAAATAAAAAAAAAAAGACTATTACATCTTCCTGACAGAGTGTCCCATTATTGTGAAATATCCCTCCTGTGTCTGGTGGTGAATATCAGAGCTGATGCCTAGTGTTTGGATGGTATGTGATATTGCATCATTTTAACCTTTCTTTGTATTTGAAGTGTACTTCACATAGAAAGCACATAGCTAAGTCTTTTTTCTCCTGACGAACTCTCCACTGTAACTGGGAGTGTTCCCGCATCAATCAGACTTGATGTAATTGTCGATACAGTTGGACTACCGTTTTATGATTTGTTATATTTGACCCATCTCCTCCTCCTCCCACTTTTCCCCCTTATGCTGACTTCTTTGAGTTAATCAAGTATGTTTTAGGATTCCATCTTATTGGCAATATTGACTTATTAACTCTACTTTGTTTTCACTTTGTTGGGGTGGAAACACTTTTCCTCACTTTTTGTATACCTCCCCATTTCCATTTGGGACAATTTCCCTTCTGTCTAAGGAATTCAACGTTGCTTGTGGGGCAGGTCCGTTGGTAATAAATTCCTAACTTTGGTTTGTCTGAAAAATTATCCAGCCCCCTTTTTTGGTCCTATTTTCTCCGAACATAAAATCAAGCTTACAGACTTTGTCATTTAGCACTTCAAACATCTTGTTCCATTGTCTTCTGACTCGCATTGCTTTTGATGAGAAATCTGAGGATTTTCTTTTTTTCCTACATTCTCATGTATATAACTTCTCTTTTTCTGTCTTCTAATGTTTTCTTCATCACCGGTTTCAGTGATGCGATCTGGATGTGTTCTGGGGCGGGTGGGGTGTAAGTGTATTCCTTACTCCTATTTGCCAGAACTTCTTGTTACGTGGGTTCATAATTTTCACTTTTAAATTTAGAAGTGATATTGTTATTTTTCCAAATACCTTTACTGTGCTCTTGTTTATTCTTTCCTTCTGGGATTTTTTGTTTAATGTTTTGGGGTGGGGGAGAGAGAGAGAGGGAGAGGGAGAACGAATGCAAGCAGGGGAGGAGCAGAGAATCACAAGCAGGCTCCATGCTGTGAGGCAGAGCCGGACCCGGGGCTCAGACCGAAGAACCGTGAGATCGTGACCTGAGCAGAGATCATGAGTAGGACATTTAACCAACTGAGCCACCAGGCGCCCCTCCTTCTGGGATTCTAACGGTGTTTACACTGGGGTGCTGCACTTTTCCCACAGGTTACTGGAGCCCTGTTTCCATTCTTCCATTTGTAGCTCTCTCTTAGGTAATTTCTATCGCTTTTTCTTCACGGTCAGGGATCTTTGCTTCCATGGTTCCCCATCTATTAACCTTACTGGTGAAATTCATTGGAGATAATGTATCTCTTTTACATCTAGAAGGTACATTTCGTTCTTTTCACCCCTCCATTCCTCTCGTTTCTTCCATATGTTCTTTGAATCCTTGGACGTACCCACAGTATTTGCGATTGCTTCAACATCCCTGTCTGCTCATTCCAGCCTATTTTTCATACCTTTTGATTTTTTTTCTGACTACAAGTGACATGTTTCCACTTCAGGTATCTAGTATTGTTTTAGTGAAGGCCAGAGATTTTGAATTTTATGGGTAGAATGCTACATTTTTTCTTGTTTACCTTTAAAGAGCACTGAATTTTGTTTTGTTATATAAATAGGTTACCTGTGGACCCTATTCAGCTCTGACGGGCAGGTGTCCTTAGCCTTCACTTTAGGGTTAGAGTAGCCCTATTCCTGAGATATAATCCTACTGGACTCTCAGCTGAGGGCCCAGAGTGCTAAGCTTCCCTACTCGGGCAGACACCGATGTCTCACGGTCAAGGGCAAACTTCATTTCCCCACAGCCAGCCCTACAGAGCCTGACCCCACATACGTGAAGCACCGAGGTGCTTCGTGCACCTTTCTAGGGCTCCCGTTTTGTGCAGCTTCCTCTTCTCCCACACCCTGCCCCACAATTCTCAACCACACTGCCCGCTCTCAATTTCAATATTTATCTCAGCTCAGGAAGACCCGGTCTTCTGCTTATTCGCCACTCCCCTCTGCCATCTCTCGCAAAGTACCTTTCGGCCAAAGGCCAGGGCGACCGCGGGGCTTAACTTTTGTATTTATCTTCCCTCCAGAATCAGTCTTGTGCTGCCCATTGTCCAAAACCTGAAAAGAGATTCGTGTCTTCTTCTGCTTTATACTTTTTTACGCTGCAAGGATTAATCAAGTAGCAAGCAGTGCTTCCCTCCTGACTGCACGCCGCAGCATGCAATTGACTTTACATCTTTGCGTGCCATTTATGAATGTATTGCCCTTGAATTTCAAATTTCCCTTCATTGCTTGCTCTGTGGAAACTGAGCCGGGCCCTTGACAACTGGCACGTTAAGCTTGGTCGGGACGGGGTGCTGTAGACCTACTGCAGGAGGAAGGGAGTTCCCTCCCTGGTTCCACTGGGCTCCACCTGGCAAGTTTCTTCACCCTGGGTGGCTTCTCCAGCACCACATTCTTGCAACACGGGTGGCTTCTCCAGTACCCGGCTCCTATAACGGCACATCAACAGCACCCAGAGATCGGCAGTTTCCCTCAGCCTGCATCTTTTCCATGATGGACTGCTTCCGGCAACGCCCCATCCTTGGAAGAGCTTTCCCCCAGCACCCCAGAGGGCAATCTGGAGGCTAATTCCAAAGTGAGTCAAAGTCAATGCTAGGCACCTCTCCAATAAGTTCTGGGCCCTAACCTTCATGCAGGAAGGGTTGCTTCTTCCCTGGGTGCTTGCTGGGTTTTTAATATTCATCTTTATTAAATTTTCCTAAATGCACACGAGGTTTCTGAATCACAGATTTCTTATTATGCTCACTGCACAATCAACAGTCAGAGTGACACGGGAGCATTCGTCTCCCCACGTCTGCAGTCCTGCAGAGTGATGTGATAAGAACCACACGAAAAATATATCCTACATAAGTGGCACACTTACTCTGGATTCAAGAGGTGAAGAAACAGGAGTGTCCTCCATTTGTACCCGGGGTGGGGGTGGGGAAGACTATTCTTTCTGCCCTGAGAGTCTCCTTGGAGACAGATGCAAAGACTCTTTAATCCTCTGTTACGGAAATCTCTCCAGGAGGAAGATAAACCCAGTGTCTACGACTCTGACAACCTAGAAATTTCTTCAGGGCTCCCGGCTCCACCCCTTCAGAAATGGAAACAAGCAGGGAGACAATACTCTAACTCAGGTGCCTAAACAAAAACTGTAACCCTTGGCTTTAGCGAAGAGAAGAGCAGCTTTATCATACTGAAGCAATTAGCTCCACCATTGAAGAAACAAACGGCTGCACATCTAATCCTCATTGTACATAAAAAGTAGAATGTCTCTGGGAAATGAAAGCAAGCCCCCTATTCTTACAGCATATACACTTCCGTGGCTCGGGAACACTAAAAGTTCCCCCAGAATGTTGGTCTTTCCACACCACCCCATCTTAGCCCTGGGGAGAGTGTCAGGTCCTTTTATCTGCTAGTCCTAGATTCTTCACCATGATCTTCACTAATTGCTACCAATCTCTCATGGCTCCAGTTCATTAAAGGTAATAATTCTTTATATTAAACTCCCTATTCAAATTACTGCATGACACTTTTTTTTTAATGCTTATTTTGAAAGCGCGAGCACAAGCAGGGGAGGGGCAGAAAAAGAGGGGGAGAGAGAGAATCACAAGCAGACTCCACGCTCAGAGCCCAATGTGGGGCTCGATCTCACGACCGTAAGGTCACACGACCTGAGCCAACATCAAAGAGTCAGACGCTTAACCGACTAAGCCACCCAGGCACCCCAGTGTGACACTTCTTCTAATTAGACGCTGACTGATAGAGTGTTTCAACTTACCCTCTCATTCGTGTCTTGATAAACGCCTACCGTAATTGCCACTTTCTGTCCAACAGACCCAATTTGTACAATCTCATCAGTATAGTTGATAAGTGTGAGGTCTTATGAAACGTCATGACAAGCAAGATTTCTGTGGTCTATCCAATGACCGGGAGCAGGAAGGTCATGGCCTTACAGCAAGACGACGAAAATATACCGTTGGCCCTCCCAAATAAAAGCAACTGCTTCTGGTTATCTTTAAAATTGGTATGGAGGGAGGGGCGCCTGGGTGGCGCAGTCGGTTAAGCGTCCGACTTCAGCCAGGTCACGATCTCGCGGTCCGTGAGTTCGAGCCCCGCGTCGGGCTCTGGGCTGATGGCTCAGAGCCTGGAGCCCGTTTCCGATTCTGTGTCTCCCTCTCTCTCTGTCCCTCCCCCGTTCATGCTCTGTCTCTCTCTGTCCCAAAAATAAATAAACGTTGAAAAAAAAAAAAAATTGGTATGGAGGGAAAGAAAAAAAAATTTTGTATATATATGCTGACATTTTTTTTCAATTTTTATTAAATTCTAGTTAGTTAACGCATAGGATAATACTGGTTTCAAGAGTAGAATTCAGTGATTCATCACTTACATATAGCAACCAGTGCTCAACACAAGTGCCTTCCCTTACTGCCCATCACCCATCCAGCTCACCTCCCACCCACCTCCTTCTCTATCGTTAAGAGTCTCTTATCGGTAGCTTCCCTCTTTTTTTACCCTTCCCCTATGTTCATCTGTTTTGGTTCTTAAATTCCACATATGAGTGAAATCATATGGTATTTGTCTTTCTCTGATGGACTTATTTCACTTAGCATAATACCCTCTGGTTCCATCCATGTTGTTGTATCTGGCAAGATTTCATTCTCTGATGACTAATATTTGATTGTATACATATACCACATCTTTTTTATCCATTTATTTACTGGCGGGCATTTGGGCTCTTTCCATCTTTGGCTATTGTCAATAATGCTGCTAATAAACATCAGGGTGCCTGTGCCCCTTTGAATCTGTATTTTTGTATCCTCTGGGTAAACACCTAGTAGTGCAATTGCTGAGTAGTAGGGTGGTTCTATTTTTAACTCTGAGGAACTTCCATACTGTTTTCCCGAGTGGCTGCACCAGATTGCATCCCCACCAAGAGTCCAAGAGGGCTCCCCTTTGTCCACATCCTCCTGAATACCTGTCGTTTGTGTTGTTAATGTAGCCATTCTGACCGGCGTGAGGTGATATCTCATTGTGATATCATTATGACCTCATTGTGATTTTGATTTGTATTTCCCTGATGAGTGATGTTGAGCATCTTTTCACATGTCTGTTGGCCATCTGGATGTCTTCTCTGGAAGTGTCTATTCATGTCTTCTGCCCATTTCTTCACTGGATTGTTTTTGGGGGTGTGGAGTTTGATAAGTTCTTTATAGATTTTGGATAGTAACCCTTTATCAAATATGTCATTTGCAAATATCTTCTCCCATTCCATAGGTTGCCTTTTAGTTTTGTTGATTGTATCCTTTACTGTACAGAAACTTTTTTTTTAAGTTTACTTATTTTGAGAGAGACAGAGAGACTGCGAGTGGGGGAGGGACAGAGGGAGAATCTCAAGCAGGCTCCACACTTTCAGCACAGAGCCCAGCACGGGGCTTGAACTCAGAAAACTGTGAGATCATGACCCAAGCCAAAACCAAGAGTTGGACGCTCAACCAACTAAGGCACTCAGGTCCCCCTGTGCTTAAGCTTTTTATCTTGATATAGTCCTAAAAGTTCATGTTTGTTTTTGTTTCCATGCCTCTGGTGACGTGTCTAGTAAGAAGTTGCTCCGGCCAAGGTCAAAGAGGTTGCTGCCTGTGTTTTCCCTCTAGGATTTTGATGGTTCCCTGTCTCACATTTAGATCTTTCATCCATTTTGAATTTATTTTTGTGTCTGGTGTAAGAAAGTAGTCCAGCTTCATTCTTCTGCATGCTGCTGTCCAGTTTTCCCAACACCATTTGTTGAAGAAACGGTCTTTTTTCCATTGGATACTCTTTCCTGCTTTGTTGAAGATTAGTTGACCACATAGTTGTGCATCCATTTCTAGGCTTTCTATTCTGTTCTATTGATCTATGTGTCTATTTTTGCCCTGGCACCATATTGTCTTGATGACTACAGCTTTGTAATATAGCTTCAAGTCCAGAATCGTGATGTCTCCAGCTTTCTCTTTTTCAAGATTGCTTTGGCTATTTGGGGTCTTTTATGGCTCCATACAAATTTTAGAATTGTTTCTTCTAGCTGCTAAGTATGCTGGTGGTATTTTGATAGGGATCACGTTAAATGTGTAGATTGCTCTAAGTCGTGTAGGCATGTTAACAAGGTTTGCTCTCCTAATCCATGAGCCTGGAAGGTTTTTCCATTTCTTTGTGTCCTCTTCAAGTTCTTTCAGAAGTGTTCTAGAGTTTTCAGAGTATAGAACTTTTACCTTTTTGGTCAGGTTTATTCCTTGGTATCTTATGGTTTTTGGTGCAATTGTTAATGAGATCTAGTCTTTGATTTCGCTTTCTGCTTCGTTACTGGTGTATAGAAATGAAACTGATTTCTGTACATTGATTTTATATCCTGTGACTGATGAATTCGTATCAGTTCAAGCAATTTTTTGGTGGAGTCTTTTGGGTTTTCTACATAGAATCTATTATGTCCTCTGCAAATAGTGAAAGTTTGACTTCTTCCTTGCTGATTTGGATGCCTTTTATCTTTGTTGTTGTTGTTGTTGTTGTCTGATTGCTAAGGCTAGGACTTCCAATACCATGTTAAATAACAATGGGGAGAGTAGACATCCTGTCTTGTTCCTGACAATAGAGGAAGAGCCCCCAGTTTTTCCACATTGATGATTACATTAGCTGTGGACCTTTATGATGTTAAGGTATGCTCCAGCTATCCCTACTCTGCTGAGAGTTTTTATCCAGGATGGGCTGTATTTTGTCAAACGCTTTTTCTGCATCTATCGACGGGATCAGATGGTTCTTATCCTTTCTTTTATTTGTGTGGTGTATCATGTTGATTGATCTGTCAATATTAAACCACCCTTGCAACCCAGGAATAATTCCCACTTGATCATGGTGAAGGATCCTTTTAATGTACCGTTGGATGTGATTTGCGAGTATCTTGATGAGAATTTTTGCATCCATGTTCATCAGGGATATTGGCCTCTAATTCTCCTTTTTAGTGGGATTTTTGTCTGGTTTTAGAATCAAGGTAATGCTGGCCTTGTAGAATGAGTTTGGAAGTTTTCCTTCTCTTTCTATTTTTGGAACAATTTGAGAAGAATAGATATTAGCTCTTCTTTAAACATCTGATAGGATTCTCCTGGGAAGCCATCTGGCCCTGGACTTTTGTTGGGAGATTTTTGATGACTGATTCAATTTCTTTGCTGGTCATGGGTCTGTTCCTATTCCTATTTCTTCCTGTTTCAGTTTTGGTAGTTTGCATGTTTCGAGTGGAGAAAAATTCTTTATTCAGGTGAATAGTTACATACCAAATGACATGTCAATTTGTCCAGCAAAAATATGACATCTGGGGGCCAGAACTGCAATTGATGTCACCAGGTGATTGAGTTTATAATAGCCACAGTCATTCTCTAACATACACCTGACTTCTTCATAGGCCGAACAAGAGGAACTAAATAGAGCTGGGATGGGTATTACCATCCCTGTTTCTTTCAAGTCTTTGATAGTGCCATTAATCTCTACAATTACCATAGAATATGATATTGTTTCTTGTTTATTATCTTGGCAGGGAAAAGAATATTGCCTACTAAAAGTGCATGCCAGGGAGTCACCGTGGAAACTTTGCCAACTGCTAAGTGTGTCTACTCTCATTTTACATTCAAGAATTGAGGAAAGAACCACAGGGTGAGAGACCTGGAACCAAACGATCCACTGCTGCTCAGACCTGAACTAACACTACCATCTGCCACCTGACTTGAGGCAACACAGTGGAATCGACCAATTCAGTCTCTCCACCAGCTTCCAAATCTACACAAGCCACAGGCCCGGAGCCTCTGGATTGAAAGGGAGGCCAAATCTCCTTGAGGACGTATCCTGCATCATTAATTTAAACCTACACCATAAATCTTCTGCCAAAGCTTCCCCCAAAGGGGTAAGTGCCCATATACTAGAGTGACCACACTGAGGAAGAGAAAATACCTGGACATTTTAAGGATGACTGGATGGGGACCCTGAATTGGTGCCAATATCGCAGGATCCAAGATCTCACCACGGTCCACCGATCAAAATGAGGGCTTACAGAGGTCACGTGGACAAAATAGGATGCTCTATGGATGGCACTCACCTTCTCTCCCTAGATACCTAGGTATTTGTTCAAAGGCCTCATGAACACAGTGGCCACATTGTCAGGAATGGCCTCAGTGATATGGACTTCCCCTTACCAAGGCTGACCTAATACTATTGTTGAGCATCTAATCTCCCAAGATTAGGCCCATTAGCAGCCTCAAGCATGGCACCATTCCTTATACATACATACACATATATATACACACCCACATATATATATGTACATATACATATACATACACGCGTATATACACATATACATATACATACACCCATATATACACATATACATATACATACCCATATATACACATATACATACCCATATATACACATATACATATATATACCCATATATATACATATATACATACATATACGTATATATATACATATATATACATATATATACCCATATATATACATATATACATACATATACATATATATACATACATATACATATATATACATATATATACATATATATACCCATATATATACGTATATACGTATATACATATATATACATATACGTATATATGTATATATACGTATATATGTGTGTATATATATATATATATATATATACGTATACATATATGTATATATATTAAACCAGCTTAGCGGCAATTATATTGGATCTCTTCCACCATGGAAGGGGCAGAAATTCATCTCTGCTGGGATAGGCACATATTCTGGAAACGGATTTGCTTTCCCTGCCCATAATGCTTCGGCCAGGACACTGTTGGTGGACAGTCAGGAGGTCTTAACCACCATCACAGTGTTCCCCAGCATTGCAGCTGATCTAGAGACTCATTTCACAGTAAAGGAAGTACAGCAATGGACTCATGTTCATGAAACTAACTAGTTTTACCACCGAGTCCATCGTTCAGAAAGAGCTGCTGTACCGGAAAGATGAATAGCTCACTAATGACTTGGTTATATCACCAGGTGAGAGAGATCTTGAAATACTAGGGTTCTGTTTTAAAGCAAGCAGTGTACAAGGTGAACCAGACAACTGTGTGGCCACAATTTGCGCGTTCAGAAGAGGCGAAAGCAGGAGTGGCTCCTCTTGCTCCTATTACACCTAGTAACTCACCTGCAGAATTCTTCTTCCTGTCCCAGCATCCCTGAGCTCCACTGGTCTTCATCCTCATGGGGAAACTATTTCCACGAGGAAATAAAAAGACTTCCACATAATTTGAAGAGGAGACGGTCACCTGGCCACTTGTGGCCCTGTGTCGCCTGAATCAATAGGCAATCTCGGGATAATTCTTTACATTAAACTGGCATTGTTCAAATTGCTCTGATTTCTGTCTCTTGAATGGACCACAACTGATACACTGCTTCTCTATGCTATTCCGTCTGTAACTTTCTAAGCACTGGTACATCTCATGGGTTTTAATATCTTACATTTTCGTGTCTATGCATCTCAAAATATTTTCCGATTTCTATTATTCTTTAACCCATCAGTTATCAGGCTGTGTTGTTTAACTTCTGAATGTTTAGGTATTTTTTTTTTTTACTTATAATTGAATTCCATTATGGACAGAGAACACAGCTTGTAGGATATCAGTCCTTAAAAATTTACTGAATCTTGCTTTACAATTCATCATGTGCTGTCAGTTCCACATGCACTTGAAAGTATTCTGCCATTAGTTGGAATGTTCTAAAAATATCAATAGGTTCAGTTGACTGAAATTGCAGCAGCTTTTTTTATGCTTATTTTCCAACTACTCAATTGCTGAGAGAGAAATATTGAGATCTCCAACCAATACTATAGATCTACTTCTCTATTTAACTTAGTTTTTATTTATTTTGGAGCTCAAGTAGCAGGAACATGCACATTTAAGACTCTAAGATCTTAAGGCTGCCCTTTATTTTAATGCAGTCTCCTTTATGGTAATATTTCCTTTTTTGATACCTACTTTATTGGATATTAATTTCAACATAAAAGTGAAATACTGACACTTTTAGATAAAACTGAAATAATTCCTAGACTACCAGAAATGCTAACGAAAGTTCTGGAAGGTCACCACTGCAGTATAATTAGAATTTGCATGGTGTATCTTTCCCCTTTTTTTTTCGATTTATGTATTTTTATTTCAAAAGTCTCTCTTATAAATAGCATAGAGTTGTCTTGCTTGTTTTTATCCGTTCTGACAGTGTCTGCCTTTCTATTGATATGGTTTGTCTATTTAGATTGAACATAATTATTAATATTGCTGTGTTTAAATTTACTCTTTGGCTGTGTTATTTTTTTATTTTTTATTTTTTTGCTATCTTCTTATTTGGCCCATTTGTTGTCTATTCCTCTGTCCCTCCCTTTATTCCTTCTTCTGTATTAACTATGTTGTGTTCTGTTTTCTCTATCGCCTTCCCAGCTATACCTCATTGCTCTTTTAACCCATGCATTCTTTTTAAATTTTTTAATGTTCATTTTATTTTTGAGAGTGAGAGAAAGAGAGAGAGCAGAGCAGGGGAGGGGCAGAGAGAGAGGGAGACACAGAATCGGAAGCAGGCTCCAGACTCCGAACTGTCAGCACAGAGCCCGATGTGGAGCCTGAACCCATGAACCAGGAGATCATGACCTGAGCTGAAGTCGAACACCCAACCGACTGAGCCACCCAGGCGCCCCTTAACCCATACATTCTTAATTTTGCACAATCTTTCTTAGAGTCAAAATTGTACCAATTCTTGTTAAAAGCATCTCAAGAGTATAGTCACATTTACTTGCCTTTGAGCTACAGTTGTCCTCTGTATGACATATACAGACGTTATAAGCCTCATGATAGTTTTCTTTAAATATATTCCTTAAAATATACATATACAGAAGAACAAGGTATCATTTTATGTTTACTCACTATTGACCATTTCCCTTGTTATCTTCATTCCTCTTTGGAAATCTATAGCTTGCATCTGGTGTCCTATCCCTTCAACCTGAAGAACTCCTTTCAGCATCCTAGTAGCAAATAAATCATCTCAAAGTTCCCTTATCTGAAAATATCCACTTCACCTTTGTCTTTGAATGATATTTTTACTGGTTACAGAACTCTGGCTAAACGCTAAAAATGTCATCTAATTGTTTACTGGTCTCCATTGTTTCCGATCAGAAGTCAAGTTCTCGCTCTTCCCTGAAATGTAACCTGTTAATTGGTAACTTTCAAACTTTTTCCTTTCTCTTTGGCTTTAAAGATTTGGCTCTGAAACACATAGATTTGATATTCGTTTCATTTACGCTGCTTCGGATTCACGGAGATCCTTGGATCCACAAAAGTTTATATTCCTAATTTGGGAAATCTCTGACCAACAGGTCTTCAAATGTTTAACATATCCGGTTGTCTTTTTGAGGCTCCAATTACATGGAAATTAGACTACGGATATTGTTGCATGAATCGCTGAGACTTCATTTTTTTTTTCATTGTCTTCTTCATATTGAATAATTCCTATCGACACGTCTTCGAGTTCATTGGCCCTTCTACCAACTCCAATCTGTTGTACAGATTAGTAAATAGTTCACTTCAAATACTTTTCACAGCTATAAATTCAATCTCTCCCTTATTACAACTTCTTGACTAACATTCCACATAGGTTGGTTCATTACAAACATATTTTCCTGCAAGTCTTTGAGCCTATATACACTAGCTGTTTTTAGGTCCCTGACCACTAATTTGGGCCATCTTCATATAAATTTGTAGAGAATGCTTTTCTCTTGACTAGGGGCCATATGTTTCTTTTTGTTCCCATGTTGAGCATCTCGTAATTGTATACTAGATATGGTAGATGACACATTACAGAAATTCTGGATTCGTTAATCCTGATGCACTTGCTATCTCTGAGTAGAAACAACGTCGGGAAGCTTCCCTGGAGCACAGTGTGTGGACTTGGCGAACTCATTCGCTGTGACCTGTTCCTACCAGTACCTGCAAAGATGAATGTCATCACCTGGGTCTTCTCTGTGGCTCCATGGGTACTCTGTGTATAGCACTAATCACTCTTTATTGAAATGGCTTGCAAGTGAATTATTAGCTACTCAAGAGCAAGGTTCAGGTCTTATATCTGCATCCCTCGTGCCTAACCCAGTGCCTGATACTCAGAGTAGACATGCGTATCTGTCGATGTGACAAACCGAATCATTTAAAATTTGGAAAACATGCAATGCTAATACAAAACTCGAAATACTGGACTATGTGGATCATTTGATTCAGAAGCCAACACTCTGTTATAAGCTCTGCTCCAAGTGAAGACATCAATGGGCCACAAGATAAATTTAAGTGCCTCCTAGTCAGCGTTTCAGGAAATATATTCCCGATGTTCAATAGGTTTTGTTTACAAAGGCAGAGAAGGAAATGGGACATTTCAGAAAGATCCTATCGCTACTGATTGAAATGAAGCTTTAGCATTTAAACAAAATTTACTCCTCATACCTTATCCCCTGGTAAGAATGAAGTGTGTATGTAGACACAGCATAATAGAGCATGGCATTCAGAAATAACAGCTCTGTGAGGCTGACTTCTGGGTTAGTCCGATCTCTAATGGTGTATGCAACCTCGGGAGAGGCACTTTATCTATCCTCATTGTATGTATCTGAGAAGTGGTACAGTACTATGTACCTAACAGGAGCGCTGGGACGATCAAATGAGGTCATGAATGTGACAGACCTTTGTGAACCGTAAAGAGCTCCATAAATGTTAGGGATCGTCATTCAGTGAAATAATATAAATAAGACATCACTGCTTACCCATGGCACTCATCGCATCTACAGCTCCCAACTGTGATCTCTTCCCACAAAACACACACACGTGCACGCACACACACGATCGCGCACATGCACTCACACGTGTACACACTTCCAGAGTAACAAAACCGACTTGGAGCCTTACACTTTTTAAACATGCCTGTGTAGGGGCGCGTGGGTGGCTCAGTCGGCTCAGGTCATCATCTCACGGTCCGTGAGTTCGAGCCCCGCGTCGGGCTCTGTGCTGACCGCTCAGAGCCTGGAGCCTGTTTCAGATTCTGTGTCTCCCTCTCTCTCTGCCCCTCCCCTGTTCATGCTCTGTCTCTCTCCGTCTCAAAAATAAATAAACGTTAAAAAATAAATAAAATAAATAAAATAAAATAAAATAAAATAAAATAAAATAAAATAAAATAAAATAAAATAAAATAAAACATGCCTGTGTAAAAGTTAAGCTCTGGCACCACACAGTCTGGGTCTGCCTTTTGGCTGGTCTCTCCTGCTCACCTCCCGCCTCTCTCTTCTTCCTGAAACATTTGTACTCATTAAGAGAATGTTCTATTTACTGTTGGGAGAGCTCCAACCATTTTCACCTCTACTCCACCATGCACTGTAAGTAGGGAATGTGGAAGGAGACCAGGTGAAACTAGTATTTCTCTAGAGAAGCTACAAACTCCACGCCGTGAACGCTGTATTTCAGAAGCCTTAACATCCATAATAGTTGGGTTTCGGAATTTTTTCTAAAAGGTCAGTTTCAAAGCACTTTAACTCTTGGTTTTATAGGTCAAGCTATCAAACAATCATTTTTTAGGTTTGTCCTTGACTTCGTGATGGCTAAAACACACTAACTCGGTGTTAATCCAGTTTCCTTCAAAAGGAGGATTTTCCTCTAGTCCAATTTTAAGCGACTGGCCAAACATATGAATGTCAATGGTTTACAGAGCAAGTACGAACTGCTGGTAGGCAATCCTGCAACGGGGAAAAATAATTTCAGGTATGCTTTACTGTTATTTTCTGTTGGTTTACTTTAGGCAAGGAAAGTCCGTCAGGCAGACAGAGGCATTATGCCAGATCTACCCAAAAAACCTGCAAATCCCAGCACAAGACGTTATACTTAATAGGCGTCCACATTCATATATCCGAAGATACATTAAGCATCTACTATTTGCCTGGCTAGCATGTGTCATGGAGGGAGTCCCACAGAGATGAGTAAGACATCTACCTTCCAGACACTTCCAGCTTCTACAGGCTGCACCTCTCTGCTTAGGTTCCTCTCTTTGCCTCGACTGCCTCCGGACTTCACCGCAATGCCGGACTTCACCGGACCCAATGCCGCAATGTTAATGAAGCATCTCTCTATGAATTCTCTCCTGACCTGCTAAACAGATTGGATCAGTTCTTTTTTGTTCCACACCCCTGACCCCAGACAAGAATCCCGTGCACCTGCCCATCGCAAGTTTTTGACCTTGGTGCTATCTTGTCTTTTTTTTTTTTAACTTTTTTTTAATGTTTTTATTTATTTTTTGAGACAGAGAGAGACAGAGCATGAGCAGGGGAGGAGCAGAGAGAGAGGGAAACACCAAATCCGAAGCAGGCTCCAGGCTCTGAGCTGTCAGCACAGAGCCTGACGCAGGGCTCTAACTCACGGACTGCGAGATCATGACCTGAGCCAAAGTCAGATTAACCGACGGAGCCACCCAGGTGCCCTGGTGCTATCTTGTCTTTACTGAACTGTGAATAACAGGAAACAGAGTCCCTGCATCAGTACTCACTATCCTGAACCCGGAACTGGTTAACTGCTTGACAGTGTTTGGAAAATGTACAGAGATTGACTAAACGGTCGTGAGTTATTTGTCTGGTGCACAAAAGAGCCGAACAAAAGAAGTGCTAAGAGAAGAGAGGTATTTGCAGCATGGAAGAGAAGACGAAGGAGCAGGAGTGGAGAGATTTTGCAGGACGATGATGATAAAGACAGTGAAGGAGGTGATGGGCTCACACGGCGCCCAAGGATTACAATTACAGCAGACTGCAGTAAAATGAATCCCTGTTCTCGATTCATCCCACGGGGAGGCCCCGTGGCCGCACAGCCCTGCCCACGCTCGAACCGTTTGCTGCCGAGCCCTGGTAGAGGCGGCTTCCACCCGTGAACCTGAAGCCATGCTGAGTATGTGGCACAGGTGAGGCCAGGCAAGTGCTCACCTGTCCGCGAGGCAAGACAGGAGTAGCAGGACTGATGCTCAAATACTTAGGGACCGGGCAGGGGGAAGGGATGGGAGAAGACAAGAAAACCCAGTATAGACGACCACATGTGCCCTGGGAGACCCACCCCTACCCCCTTCCCTCAGCCTCCCAGCTAAGCAGCACCCACCCCCTCCTCCTTTTCCCCCAACTCAATGGCCAGGCAGCAGGACCCACAGCGGCAAATGTGGACGGGATCAAGGAGTGCTTCTTTGGGAGAGTTTAGGGCAACTGTGGAAGCAACGGATCTATAGAAGAGGGAAGCTGGATGTTGTCACATCTCTGCTAGGATGTCAGGGAAGAAACAGTTACACCAGGGAAAATTCTTGAAGAAGCTGAAGGGAGAGGCACGTTCACCTTCGTACTCACAATTGGGTGATTTCAAAAAGTTCCAAAGCCCTGTGAGGCCCCTCCAAGCACTCCTTACATGACTGGGATACCTCTTCTAGAAGGACAGCAGGTGCTCATAATTAGCCAACGACCGCTCTTAAGAGAGGCCGACTGTGACAACCTGTCGCAGGGGACCCTGGACAGAGACCTCTCAGCCTCCAGCTATTGATCTCCTTACAGAAGGATCTACAGAGCAGGAGAAAACGACAGGTCACCTACAAGAGACCTCAGTGCTACTTCTACGGTGTAGAATCAAAAAATACAAGTGGAAAGAAAGTAAGGGACAGGAGCCGACTTAGGGACAGAGTAACACTGAGGAAGGACCAGGACTGTATGGGAACAAATGCTTCCGGATCTGTGTCTCTTAGTGCCTTCCAGCTCCGTCTTGGGGCGGAGATATACTGATGGGAAGGAAGGTCTATAAAAATATTCCAACAACCTTCCTCGTTGAGGGTATAACATCATGTAGCATGGCTATGCCTCTTCTGATAAAAACACAGGACAAGCAGGAAGTTTTTACTGTTTACTGACAGAATGGGATTTAATGGCATCTGCTTCAGGCTCTAGAATCAGCACAGCCAATACCTGACAACTATCCATCCACCATAGCTGCTACATAGAAATAAAAAATCCCAAAAGCCTCTACTGGTTGAAAACAGTCTCTATGAAAAAAGAAATGCACCTGGATCAAAGTGCAATTACAGAGAAAAGCCACCAATACCTTCTCTCCCTGCTTAGCCTCTAGGGGACGAGAGTTTTTGCCTTGATTGCACAGGAGGAATAACACACGTAGAAACGAATGAATACTTTCGCAGGAGCTCACATGGCTGGATAATGAAAGAAGGGATTTTGCGAAAGCCGTTAATTTTTTTTTTAATTTTTTTAATGTTTGTTTATTTTTGAGAGGGAGAGACAGGGTGCAAGCTGGGGAGGGGCAGAGAGAGAGAGAGGGAGACACAGAACCTGAAGCAGGCTCCGGGCTCCACCCAACGCAGGGCTCGAACCCACGAACTGTGAGATCATGACCTGAGCCAAAGTCGGATGCTCAACCGACTGAGCCACCCGGGCACCCCAAGCTGTTCATTTTTCAATCAGCAAGAATTAGGAAACCCTTTCTGAAATGACTGTCACAGGGCAAGTGATTTAACTCCTGAGGATAAAAGCCATCGCCGGGCTGTGTCTGCTGCTCGTTTTCCTAAGACCCTGTCCACATCCGTTCCAGCCGCCTCCTCTCCGCATCTGCAGATGAGGCCAAGGATTTGACAGTCTAAGAGGAGCCAGGCAAAGTGGGGGCCAGAAGAGGTTTGAAAACCCAAATCCTGAGTCACAGAAACAAGTAGTTCTCATCCGGCTTGGCAGGATTCCTGTGTGGAAGGAACCAAATTCACTAGAGCATAACCCTGCTTTCTGCCTTGTCCCTAGAGCATGAAAAAGAAAAGCATTTCTACTCTTTGGCGTTCTTCTCGGGAAGCACTGTACTTGATGAACTTGTGTACTGTGGCGTGTTTGTGAGCAGACACACATTACACTGGGCGAAAGGTCTCCTGACAAAATGATTCGATCTGTTAAGAAGTGTTTTTGCCCACGGCTCTGCGTAGAGCATCCCTGACCTCCCTGTTCCTCAGACTGTAAACAACAGGGTTCAACAACAGGGCTCAACAAAGGAGTGATGATGGTATAAGTCACTGAGAGAAGGTCTTTTTCTATTGAGTTCTCTGACTTAGCCTTGAGGTAGATGACGGAGGCACAGCCGTAGTGGACGATGACCACCGTGAGGTGGGAGGTACAGGTGGCAAAGGCCTTCTTCCGGCCCCAGGCGGAGGGGATCTTGAGGCTGGTGGAGACGAGGAGGATGTAGGTGATGAAGTTCAAGCCCACGGGGACCAGGATCACAAAGGAACTGACACCATAATTGATCATCTCATTGATAGTGGAATCAGTGCAAGAAAGCTTCATGACAGGGTAAATGTCACAGAAGAAATGGTCCACCACTGTGCCACAGAAGGACAAGTGGAACATGGCTGCTATGTGGAGAATTGCCATTACCAGACCAGTGCCAAAGGACCCACATACCAACCCGGCACACGTTCCTTTACTCATGACGACAGTGCACCTCAGAGGGTTGCAGATAGCCACATAGTGGTCATAGCCCATTGCCGTGAGCAAGAAGCAACTATTTACGGCCAAGGTGACAAAAAAGAACATCGGAGTTGCACAGCCTTCCAAGGAGATAGGCTGGTTATGAAGAATGAGACTGAAAAGCATTCGTGGGACAATGACGAGTGTGTACACAGCCTCAGAACTCGCCAGCATGCTCAGGAAGAAGTACATGGGAGTGCGGAGATGATGGTCAACACGGATGATGGTCACAATGACGATGTCACCAGCTAGAGTTAAAATGTAGATGGTTAGGAAAACCACAAAGAGGGTTATCTGGTGCTTTCCAAAGATAGAGAATCCCAGGAAGATGAATTCTGTCACTTCTGTGACGTTCTTTCTCTGCATCTGCCAGACCAGTGTCTGAAAGCAATAAAGGAAGTCATCAAGGAGAAAATTCCCCTTGGCAACTGGACTTCACAAGAAGGGGCAATGATAGCTGCCCTGAGGGAGTGAGCCCAATTCCTTCCTTTATGACCAGCAAGCTCAGGCTCAGGGCCCTTGAACATGAAGAGGAAGGACTACCAGAGCCACCTTGGGTCTCACCCACATGTCGGTCATCACCGCAGAGCAAACCGTCTCCTGCACATGGAGAAGACTTCTGAATAAACACCTCACACACCTCATTCTGACACAAGGGGAGGCGACCAGCAAGGAGAAGTCCTGCTCTGTGTCCCAGTCAGTAACGACATCCACCGCTCAGAACAAACTCAACAGGGCAGAACACCAGCCAGGCACGTGTCCAGGAAACCACAGAGTTGAGTGTTTTGGCGCGAATGTGACAGCAGGATGGAAGGGTTGAGAAAGAGGACCTTTGAGAGGTGGTCGCCGGATCTGGTGACAGGGTTACCATGGACTTTTACATGGTGCTTCAGTTGAGCTCTGAGTCTAGAAACCTCCTTTCAGAGAGCTAATGTGGTGCAAATAGGTCATGGGACTGCTGTGATCACTCCACTCTTTACTCAGTTGGCACTGAAGAAATCTCTTTTGCTGACTCTGGTCACCCTTTTAAGAGGTGAAATCAGGAAGAGAGGATGGTGTAAGACATTGCTTCTCCTGCAGTGCAACAGGAGAGGGTTAGAACGATTCAAGGCATGGACGAGGGGACGTACCCACCAGAGTTGAGGAGGAGAGAACAAGTCTCCTAGTTGCTTCGGGCTAAACTGGCTTGCTCGTTTTTAAAAATCTGGCAAAGGGCACCTGAGTGGCTCAGTCGGTTAAGCGTCCGACTTCGCCTCAGGTCATGATCTCGCGGTCCGTGAGTTCGAGCCCCGCGTCAGGCTCTGTGTTGACAGCTCAGAGCCTGGAGCCTGTTTCAGATTCTGTGTCTCCCTCTTTCTCCGACCCTCCCCTGTTCATGCTCTCTCTGTGTCTCAAAAATAAATAAACGTTAAAAAAATTTTTTTTAAATAAAAAAATAAAAAAATAAAAATCTGGTGCACACAGGATTTGATATAATGATGAGAAACTGTTCCCTAGTCCTCTTTAATCAACAAGAATCCACATCCTACGCAGAGAGCCCACAGCCGATGCAGTGGGTCTCTACAGTGACCGTTCGACTATCCTCGGTCTCTTCATTTTCGGTTACCAAGACAGACTTCCTCCCCCACCACCCTGAAGGCCTCATAAGTTGGCTTCATCATGTTCACTTCCATCAAACTGTTTCCTCAAATGTCACCAGAGTCCCCACTGCTAAAACTGTCAGACTGTTTTTGCCTCTGTTTCCATCCTTCTTATTCATTTGACACTTCTCAAAACTCTGCCTCCTAGAAACCTGGTCTGACCTTGGTTTCCATGACGCTCTGCTATTTCTCCCTGTTCTCAGGGCTCGTGTCATCGTCTTCCATGAATCTGCTCACTCCACCTACATTGCAATCGTAAATGCTGTTTTCTGCTTAATCCTCGGTCTTGCGTTTTTGCTCTCCACTCCCCCACAATGTTCTTCCTCCAGTTATTATTTCTACGTTGATTGCTCCCAAATCTCTATTTCCATCAATCTTTTCTTCCAAGTCTACAACTTCCTCTGGACTTACCTACTTGTGGGCCTTGTGAATGTAATTTTGTAATTTCCAAAGCAAATAAAATATCTCCCCCTCTGATACACAGAAAAAAAGCTCTCCATCTCTACTTTTCCAACCTCCTCTGGACACCACCATCATCCCAATCACAGTCGGCACGTCGGGTCCACATGTATTTGAAGATCACATTCGGTGAAATTTTCTCCTTACACAAGGTCACAAGTATGTCCCAGTTTCTGGATTCGCAACAATTCCATATAAGGCTAGGCTACCCAAGTCCTCTATCCAGGATAATAAACAACATTCCCATTACAAAATTTACATGGAAATACAAAGAACCAAGAATGTCAAAACAATTTCAAATAGAACAAAATATTTGTGCTACTTCATCTGAAGACTCCAGTAATCAAAGAGGCACAGAACTGGCTTAAGAGTAGCCACAGGGGCCCCTGGGTGTCTCAGACAGTTAAGCATCCAACTTCAGCTCAGCTCATGATCTCATAGTTCACGGGGTTGAGCCCCGTGTCGGGCTCTGTGCTGACAGCTCGGAGCATGGACCCTGCTTCAGTTTCTGTGTCTTCCTCTCTCTCTACCCCTCTCTTGCTCGTACTCTGTCTCTCTCTCTCTCAAAAATAAACATTAAAAAAAAGTGAAAAAAAAGAGTAGACACAGCTCAATGGAACAAAACCAGAGTCTAAAAATGATCCACATATGTAGGGTCAATTGATTTTTGATAAAGTTCTGAGATACCTCAATGATAGTATTTTCAATAAATGTTGCTGGAACTGGAGATCCGTATGGGAAAAAAAAGTAAACCCCAAACCTTACCTCTTACCATACACAGAAAATAACTCAAAATGATGCAAAGACATACATATATAAAAGCTGAAACCAAAAAGTCTAGACAAAATGGTGATAAAATGTTCACAACCGTGGAATAAGCAAGAGTTCTTAGATACTAAACAAAAAGCATACACCATCAAAAAAAAATCACAAACTGAATTTCGTCAAAACGAAATCTTTTATTCTTCAAAAAGATGCTTAGAAAAATGAGGAGGAGAGCCACTGATTGGGAGAAGCTATTCACAATACATACGTCTAAACTTGTATTCGGAATATGTAAAGAATTCTTAACTCAATACTAAGACACTTCTTACATCGGAAAAAATATTTGGACATTTCACAAAAGATATACAAATGGCTCAGGAGCACATAAAAGATGTCCAATTAGCCATCAGACAAATGTCAAATAGAACCACGAGGTACACACCTACTCACATGGCGAAAATTAACAGTTGAACACCTAATTTGGGCAGGGAGGTAAAGGAATCGTAACCTTTAAGCACTGATCGTGGCGATGTAAAATGGTACAACCAATTTGTACAACCGTTTGGCAAGTTTTCAGAGAAGCAAACATATATACTGATCTCATTACTCCGTATCGTTCCTAAGTATCTACACAAGAGCAATTACAACACTCATCCACACAGTGTCCACATCTCTGTACAGATACGTACACGGAATGTCCTTAGCAACTTCATTCCCGGAAGCCAGAAACTGGAAACTTGAATGTTTATGGTAAATCCATTATGGTATATCCATTTAATGAAATACTCAGCAATAAAAGGAATGAATTACAAACAAAAGATGCCTGAATCTTAACATACTGAATCACAGAAGTCAGACACAAAAGAGTACATACAGTAGAATTCTATTTATGTGAAACTCTAGAAAATGCTAATTTAATCTGTAGTGCAAGAAAACAGATCAGTGGTTGCCAGAATTGTTAGGGAATTGACTGCAAAAGAACACAAGGGAACTTTCTGGGACGAAAGAACTGTTGATTATGGTGGTAGTTACACAGGTGTATAAATTCATCAAAACTCAACAAAACGTATACCTAAAATTGGTGTCTTTTGTTACATTATTTATATTGCATTGCATGGTATTCCATAATATTATTCCATCATACATTGTAATGTTTTATACCTCAAAGTTGATTTTTAAAAAGACTCTCAGCCACAAATTAGACTCTATCCCTGCAAATCTGTCACCCACAATTCTTTAGGGGCTCATTAGAATGTGCGAAACACAGGAATTGTCCAGGGCTTGGGAGATCTGGAAACTGATCTGGAATCTCTCGACATCAAAACATGTAGTTTTGGGCAAATCACTTAAAATTATCCTTGGTATCAGCTCTGTGATAAGCAGCAGCCATCCAAGAATTTTTTTAAGAAATGAACAAAATGAAGAAAAACACTGAGACAATGAAAGACGAGAGAGACAGAAAATGCATTTGCAGATTATCCTTTTGGGAAAATAAAAACACCGAAACAGCCTCACATAATGAAGAGTTAGTGCAGCCAATGTTTTAGTCATGAAGATCATATTCCAAATAAAAGAGGGAAAAAAGTTCAAAGTTGCAAAGAAAATGCATTTTTAAGGAAAGAAACTACTACAGAATTTCATACAACAAATCACATCTGTTATTTAAATCCAAGTGAACCTGCTCCCTAGCAGGGGAAGAATTTTAGATCTGCCATTTAGGCCAACCTCCTGAAAATTGGTATTACATGTAAACTACTCTTGCAGAAAATAAACAAAACCCTGTGGTCTCGTCTCCAGAGAGCCCGACACAAAAATTCTAAGATGCCAGCGATGGATGAAGTGACCGCTTTAAAGCTCTCTCGTTATTAGAACTATCTGAAGGCAGTGGAAGAAAAACACTTGATCGCAGGATGGGTGGAAGAGAATTTGCAAGGCTGGGATTTTAGGACAGGAGCTCAATTGGCAGATCTTTGTGGTTTCCCATCCTAGAACTCCAGATCCCAGCCCAAGATGGATGCAGAAGCAGGTGGGACTAGAGCCCGCCCCAGGAGAACGTACGGGCACCCCCAACACCTCCCGAATCTACTCTAACAGCATCTATAGCAAAACCCATAAAACCCGGTGCCTGTTTCAAGAATGTGCAATCTTACAACCATCTACATCTCTCCAGATCGGACTGTAGTTCAGAGAAAGGGCAGGTGACATGCACTCTGGTCCCCCTGCCTCGGATAGCTGTCTATAAGAGAAGACCTATAAACTCAGCCATCGTGAGAGGAATCTCCAAGGAAAAGCCTTGTGGACTTGTTGCTTTCCTCAATCTCTTCCTCCGAACTTCCTAAGTATCTCGAGGGAACCAGGAGAGTTAGACTCCAGATAGGTATTAAGGGATCTTTTTAAAAATGGGACTCCCAAAAAAAAATTAAAAAATAAATTAAAAAAATGGGACTCCCGGGGCGCCTGAGTGGCTCAGTCGGTTGAGCGTCCGACTTCGGCTCAGGTCATGATCTCATAGTCTGTGAGTTCGAGCCCCGCATCGGGCTCCGTGCTGACAGCTCGGAACCTGGAGCCTGTTTCGGATTCTGTGTCTTCCTCTCTCTCTGACCCTCCCCCGTTCATGCTCTGTCTCTGTCTCAAAAATAAATAAACGTTAATAAAAAAAATGGGACTCCCATATTTTTCCAAGTGGTTGGTGCTTTGTAATTCCAGAGCCATTTTCTCAAGTGGTTTCTTTCCCTTATCTTTGACTTTATTGAGGGGATGTCATGGGGGTGTGTGTGTGTGTGTGTGTGTGTGTGTGTGTGTGGTGTGCAGGAACTTTTGCCTTTAGAAGATGGGGGATTAGTCTGTGGAATATTTCTAAGACATTGGGTGCTTAAGTAAAATTCATTATTTCCCAACAACACTCATTTGTTAATAGGTTTCATTTCATAGGATTGCTTACCTTAGTAAATCATAGTGTGAGTATCATAGTTGGATTCCTTGTGGGAGACTTTCTGATGAGCCAGTCATGTTCCTGGTATCCAGAGTTCCTGATCTTTGCCCAGTGCCCACTCATCTTGAAGCATGCAAGCCCCTCTCCCCCATCTCTCAAGAACCTTCTGAGACTACAGTAAATGTTTAATTTTTCCATTTGATCTGTGGTGATTTATCTCTTACCTGCATAGAAGTTATGAAATGGTGTAGATTTTAATGTACTTTTACCTCATGCTTTATAAGACCATTCCAGCAGCCTAGGATGGTACATTTAATACACACACACACACACACACACACACACACACACACACCCCCCACCAGGATCAGGATCAAGCAGTCACATCAACTACAGTGCCTGTTTCCATCCACTGCAGTTAAATGTCCTTAAACTTCCCAAGTATCTCAATGGAAGTCTCAGTAAGGAATTAAGTAGCTCCCAAAGCCTGTTCTACTAGAGTCAAACTCAGCAACCTCTTGATCCGGTCTGGACCTAACTTTACGGTGACCTTGCTGTCTTGCATACCCCCTGACTTTGGAAGTTACTTGAAGCACACTCATAAATACTTTCATCCTCAGTTACCCCCAACATCTCTGCCCCTCCCCTCCTCTGGGCTTCCCTTGGCCCCAACACAGGCGGTGCCTTCACTGACTCCTATTCCCCCGACATTCTTTGGACATTTTTAACAAGCTTTCAAGCCCACAAGAAAGTCACAAGTCTAACGTAAGCAACCCCTGCGTACCCTTCCCCAGATTCAGCAACTGTTTATGTTTTGTCCCGTTTTCCTCATCGTCATCTCTAACTCTCAATTAGTTGAAAGTAAGTTGGAGACATCATGCCTCTTTATTCTTACATACTTCAGGGAGCATTGCCTTACATAACAAAATTAGAGACACTGAATCAGGAACTATGGCGTCTCACCTAAACACTGTACCGGCAAAAAGCGAAATTGGGACCCAGAGCTCAGTTTTCCACAATTCCAATGCTTCCTCTTCTTAGACTGGAGAATACCCTATTCCTTCTCGGGTCTTCCCCATCCTCAAATGCTTTCCCCCAAGACCACAAGAAAGACTTATTGTATCAAAGAATAGGAGAATCAAACCCCTCCCTTGCCTTACCTCTCCCCTTACCCTTCCTTCCACCTGATCAAGAACGTTACTTTCCACAAAAGGCTGGTCTCTGCAGAGTGACCGATCACCCGATATACAGGGTCATCTAGAAAATGTGTAAATAGTCCCTGCTTTCCATGACCCAAATCATCCATCATACTTTCCCATTGACTATGGCTCAATCATTGTCCCAGGCAAGACTGAGTACCACCTTCTCAAATTTTTTTTTTTTATTTATTTTTGGGACAGAGAGAGACAGAGCATGAACGGGGGAGGGGCAGAGAGAGAGGGAGACACAGAATCGGAAACAGGCTCCAGGCTCCGAGCCATCAGCCCAGAGCCCGACGCGGGGCTCGAACTCACGGACCGCGAGATCGTGACCTGGCTGATGTCGGACGCTTAACCGACTGCGCCACCCAGGCGCCCCAACCTTCTCAAATTTTTAACACTTTTATCTCCGCAAATTTACAGAGAAGTTCCAAGTGCAGTACGAAGAACCAGAACTCATGAGGTTGTTGATACACAGTTCATCGCCTTCAAATACTCCAGTACTCCCCAGAAACAAGGACACTCCCCCACAAAACCATCATCCCAATAAGGAGATTAACACTGATTCACCATCATCTAATTCTCAGATCCCATTCAATGTTTTGCCAAGAGTTCCAGTCATGTTCTCAAAAACAACCCACTGCAGAGTCAAGCTTCGCAATTACGGGAATGGCTCGTTAGCCTCCTTCTTTCTAGAACAGTTCTTTGGTCCGTCTTTGTCTTTCATAACCTGGACGCTCCCAAAGGTTACAGGCCAGTTATTTTGTTGAATATCCTGAAAGTTTAATGTCTTCTAGTGAGTAGACTCAGGTCACGTCTCTGGCAGGACAGGGTAATGCTATATTCCTTCACTGAATGCTATCGACCAGCATGGGATTCTGAATGATGCGGTATCTGAGGACACTCGATCGGTATAAATCATGGTCCTCTACTTTAAAATCACTCTCTCTTTTAAATTAATATTTTACAAGGATGTGGTTTGAAACTATCAATATCCTGCTCTTCAAACATATTTCTTCATCTATATCATTTTAGATTCCTTGTTTACTCTTATCTAAATCTGGCTCTGGCGTCCGTTTGACACGTCTCCATCATCCTTGGGTCATTTCCTTCCTTTCCGGCACAAGATACCAGTTCAGGTTCCTCTTACGCTTTCCCTGCCTGAGACCCAGAATATTCCTCCAAGGATTAGCAGTTCCTCTTGGTGACAAACAGCATCTAGGAGGCAAGGCGGGATCTGCTTCCAGGCACTCTTACTGGAAACCTGTTGGACACACGCACCAAAGACCACAAATTCACCCCATTACCGTGAATTCTCATCGAACACCACAGGGTAATTCAGGGCTTCTCCACTTCTACATTGAACTCTCTTTTTGACAGCAAGAAACCAGATGCCCATCATCCTTATCGTTTTATTAGATCAGTTCCCTTGCAAGCAAGCAGCCTCCCTCCCCCGCTGCCTCCTCCCCTGCAAGGTGGTCTCCTCGCCCTGCTCCACCTCCCAGACCCGGAACTGGCTCCTACTCCCTGCCCTACCCCCACCCCCCTTCGCTGCCCCCTGCATCGCTCTGGGCCGCCCCCCACTTCCCTAAGTATTCCCTCCCCTGAGTGTGTGTGCCTTGCTTGGTCTCATCTAGTGACATAGTTCTAAATCTTCCAAGTAAGGGAAGAGGAGAAGAACCTTATTTCTTTGGGGGTGCTTTTCACAAACTACATGGCAATTTCATTCACAGTAAGGAATTCTAAGTACCAGGCATTTGCTAGATTCTCTGGAAAGAATCTTAAATTCCATGGGAAGAAGCGTGGCAAAGTGCTTGATCAAAGTGGGCATTTTCCTTCTGTTCCCGCGTCTCTTCACTTTTTAAAAACCCTACACAAATTTGCATCCCTGCTTAACTCAACAAATATCCACCGAGTCACCAGTATACGTGAAGCAAAGCGGTGAGCGGTGGACAGGATCCAGAGAAAGATAAAATAGAATCTTTGATAAGGTTCTGTGCCCGTGTTTAGAGGAATACACAAATATCTGTACCATGAGACGGAATCCTGGGATTCCATAAAACGTCACAACGCCACTGGTTGTCAAATGCTCATTCTGTGCAAAGCACCACGCCAAGGACTAGGCCACTGAAACCCCCAGCAAGGTGCGTGGTTGTATCGCCGTTTCACACGCGAGTGACAAAGAGATTCACAAAGTCTGCATGCTTACGTGTTCACATTTGGAAAACGACAGCCCAGGACCTGGACTCCACGTTTTTCCGATTCTGTAATCTTCGCCCTTCACAACTCCGTGGTGTCTAGAAGACGGGAGTGGCCTCTCCCATCAGGAGGTCAGGAGAGGCTTCACGAGGCACATGGCCTAAGAGATGAACTCAACCAAGGGGCTTTCGAGAAGCAGGGCTGGGTCTGAAAGCTCCTTCGGTTTACAGAGCCCGGATGAGGACATGAAGGAGGTTCGTGGAGAGAATAGGACAACGGCAGTGGACCGGGAAAGCCTCGAGGCTGGCCCTGGATCCCAGGACAGCGAGTCTGCATTTCATCGAAGACACATACGGTAACTAAGCCCGTCGTCGCAACCCCAATACGTGACGTTCAGCTCCAGGGAGAGGGGCAGTCCCTGGACATCCACAGCCCCTCGGAAAAGCCACCCTCTCATCTGCCAAACCTCCACACCGCCCGGCAGGGGAGAGGTGCGTGAGAACTGCACGCGGGGAGCACACCCCCCGAGTGAACGCTGAGGCAGCATCGCCACGGACGGATGGCGGGGCTCACCCCGAGCGGCTGGAGGCGACAGGGAACATACCACCGTCGCCCACGTGCCGACATCCGAGGGCCCCGGAGGAGGCTCTGGGAGGTCAGGTCATAAGAAGAAAGGGGGGAAGGAGGAGAGGCACCTGAGAGAGGTCAGGGCGCTTCCCCGGGAACCCAGAGGCGGCGTCTGCCACTTGCCTGCGTCTCCACAGCCAAGTGCGGGCATGTTTTGAATTGATGGGAAAGGGGAGGGTTTGTGGGGTCTTCATCGGAGAGCAAGTCCTACGAACAGAAGTCTACTTCGCACAAAGACGAAAGGGAGAGGCCTTGCACACACAGCCCGGGAGGCCGGAGCTCAGAAGGCGTTGGCAGAGGCCCCTAGAGAGAACAGGGGGGAGCCCCCCACCTCCAAGGGATGATTGGGCCCCTCCCTGCCGGCAACCAGGTCACGGGGGTGACTCCCTGGCAGCCTCTGTACCGAATAAATAACCCCAGTGCTTTCTTTCCTGGCCAGGCCCCACCCGCCTTCCACCAGGGGCTCTGTCTGTTGGCCCTGGGGGCAGGCTGGAAACTACCGTGCATATAAAACCCTGGGGAGTCTCAGAGAGCCTCAGGTCTAAGAGGTGAGCCTCGGCTGCGAGTGCGGGGAGAGGGGTCCAAGCACGGAGCCTTCTGTACCCCACCCTCTCACTCTGCTGCCAGCACGGCCCCAGGCCCAGAGCAGGGACCAGCCACTGCTTTGGGCGTGGGAGCCTTTGCTCAGACAGGTTGGAAGATGAGGGATGTATAGGGGCAGGTGCGGCAGGGGACGCGGGGACGCGGGGATGGGAGGGACAGGCCGCAGGGGGGAAAGACAAGAAATTGGGGAAAACAAGACTGAATTTCTCAATTTGTTTTTCCTGTTCACATTTCAGGCGGAGGTTATTTTATCCCTTTCCACGTCTAACAGACACGAGTGGGAACGTGTTTGTTTTCCTGCGGTAATAATGCTCGTTGATCTTGATCACAGCGTTGGAGAAGCTTCTACAGAACAGCCCCCACACCTCTGTGCTCCCCATGCCCAAGGGACCTCCTTTCCCGCAGCATCCAGAGCAAGGGGGGGACGAACAACGTTATTGGGGGGGGGCAGGTGACAAGGTTTTCTCCAAGGTCGGGGGGATCCCCCTCCAACACACACCTGTGCAGGTTGGGATTCCTCTAAGAACATTGCCGAGCTCTGGGTCAACTCCAGCCTTGGTGAGAAAGCGGCTGAGGCCGGGTTACTCGGGGGGAGCTCACCCCAAGACTGTCCTGGGGAAACAGCAGGATTCCCACGGAGGCAGGTGTGAGGAGAGACAGCCCTTTGTGAGAGACACTGGGATCTGTACGTGCGGGACTTTGCCTGGTTCCTCAAATAAGATCGGGTTCGTGTACCGGGGGGTCCACACAGAGGCCAACACTGGCCGAACTAGGGGCTGTCCAAGCCCCAGAAGTGGAGCCAAAGGTCCGCTCCCGCAGGACAAAGTCACTGGGAAGCAAAGTCACGGAAGTCACAGCCGGAAGGAGCAGCTCTGAAGTCAGTTACCCTTCGTGCCCGCGGGCTAGTGCTGTTTCCTTTGAATTTCCTTTCCTATCTGTCAAGCTGCTTAATGTATAATGGAAGTACAATGCCTCCTAGAATTCGCTCAGTATTTTTCACGGCCCCAGTATCTCTTATTCAGGGGTCACGTTGAGTTTTTCTATCGTTCAAAAAAAAATAGGGAACAACCAGGATGTAATAAAACTTTGTTGTAGGGGGAAAAAGCAGAACTCGATCTAGAAGCTTTTCTATGTCCCACTTGATGGAATTTATTCTTCTTTTACTCAACGATTTCTAGGGAATTTCACTGAAGTCCTGCTAAGTTGGATTTCCAGGTCACAAGTAATAGAAGCAGAAAGGCAGAACAGGTCTGGGGTTGCTCTACTCCATAAGAGCACAGCCCCAGATCTGCTCTAATAAAATGCAAGCCTGCGGGGTGCCTGGGTGGTTCAGTCTGACCCTTGGTTTCAGCTCAGGTCACAATCTCACGGCTTGGGAGTTCGAGCCCTGCGTAGGGCTCCGCGCTGACAGTGCACAGCCTGCTCGGGTTTCTCTCTCTCCTTCTCTCTCTGCCCCGAGCCTGCATGATCTCTTCCTCAAAATAAATAAACTTAAAAAAAAAAAAAATTACAAACCTGACAAGTAGGGGAGCCGGGTTGTCTGGGGCACAAAGTCCAAGGAAAATATTCTTCACGTCCAGCAGCCCCTGGAACACTGTCGGACAGCTGTTGATCAGAACAGTGCTCCCGTGTCATTAAAAACATAGCACACACGCCGAATCCTCATGTTACCTTTGCTTCAAGTCCGTATAAGATCGCCGGGCACTGATGATAAAAGCCAGACATCTCAGCATGGAATACAGGCTCCTGCAGCATCTGACTGCTTGTCTGAAGGCTGTGCATATAGGGTGTTCGCCGGCTGACTAGTACGCAGTAAATCTGTATTATGCTAAGTTATTAGTATATTATTGTTGCTGCTGCTTTTCTGTAGAGCAGCGGCACACCGTCATGCTGTCAGTTGGTGCTTAGTGGGAGTGGATTTCAACGTGCAACTCCTCTCCCAAGAGAAAAGAGCAAACGATGCTGGAATGGGCGGGGGTGGGGGGGGGGTGGAGTCCCAGCTAAGAACAGCACAGGCACGTTGGTCCCAGTTTCCAGAGAATGGAGTCGGTAAAGGAAGAATTCTGGATAAATCCAGGGTTTGAGCAAGAAACCTGCTGAAACCATGCCAAGAAGGCCACTTAGAAGTACAGGTGAAAAGCATAGCACGATGCAATGAAAACAGAAGACTCCAGAAACTAGATCAGGTGACATAGAGAGCAGACACTGGAGCCCACAAAGATTTCCCAGGGGCTCAGAAAGAGCTGCTGCCTGGTTTTCTTCTGGGCCAGGTCCCACGAGCCTCCCCAGCGAGTGGGAAGAGAGTGGGTAGATGGGCCAAGACAGCGAGGCAGGCGGCTTGTTGATAGCAAAGGGAGGCCAAACACGTCCCTTGTCTCCCGACTTACCCACATACTTTCCATTCACGCTACAGCTCCATAATTTCATATTTTGAATACGAAGAAGAAAAACAGGTACGACCCTACCTATTCTAGTTAAACAAACGTAATTGGTTTAGTCTATTTAAACAGATGTAATTTTGCAAACCTTAATGCATTTTAGTTGCTCCTCTAAAGCATCTCCCCTGTGCAGCCTCCCTCCCGCTAAGCCACGTGATAGATGATTCCAGGGCAAGCGTGCTCTAGGAAGATGAGTTTAGTGGGAAGATAAAACGTTTCCTCTAAGAAGACTATCGGAGATAATACGATGCTCACCTAGATCTGGCACTCCTGTTGGAAGAGCAGACTTCTGAGTCCTCTTGCCAGAAGTCAGGACCCTGTTACTAGTTCAGTGACCATGAGAAGGGTCTCGTGTCACCTCCTTGCAGACATATTCAAGAGGAGGTGTGAGATCTCCAGGAATTCTCTCCCACTCCTGTGGGAAAGTCTACCAGATCCACTCTGGTGCAGCCACAAGGTGGCACCACCATCAGCCTGGATCCCTAAGTGATGACAATGAGCCCCCCCCCCCCCCCCAAAGACCAACTGAAGACAAAGAAGAAAACGTTGGATGTGTATCCTGGTCATTCACTCCGAGCTGCCTACCTCATCGCTGGAATTGTCCCAGCAAAGTGAATCTGGTGGCTCGATCTGGTTAGGAAGACGGACCTAGAAATTTAGCTTAACTTGTGATCTTTGTTTCCAAATGAGAAAGACAAGACACAGAAGTCCCCCCCACCCCCGTCAAGGAGAAAGCAGACCCTGACAGTCATTAAAGCAGAAAATACACCTTATTCAGAATTATTGGAATAGGGGAAAGAGAGCTCAGTCCAGAAGCGGGCTCAATTCTGAACGCAGCACGAATGAGGGAGATTTACAGCCAAGGGGCAGGGTAGCCGTGAGGGGGTGGAAAATTACCGAGCAGAAACACCAGAAGTAGGAGGGATTCTGGTGCAACCGACCTGACAGGAATCTTGCTGAAGGCAGGCCAAGGAGATCGCATACATACCAAGGGTAGAGGAGGAGGATTTCGGTCAGACATGAAGGCTAAGGGAGCCTCTCTGAACTGACTTGACAAGATTCCTTCCAGAACTGGGTGGACTGCAGGCTCTACAAGGACTGACCCTGAAGCCCAAAGCCAAAGCCTACTGGAGAAGAGGGCTTAGAGAAGCCTGACTCAAGTCTGCTCAAGGAGACTGCCAGTCCCTCCTGTTATTCGAGAAGACCAGAGACTCTTCCTGTGAACAACGTAAGGCCATTCTTGTTCAGTTGCCTTTTGCTCATTGGGGGCCAGCTGAACGCTCTGCGGGGACTTGGTAGAAAATACCTGCTGAATGATACATCCAGCATCAGCTTGTAGACCCTTCCTTAGCCCCAGTAAGCATCCCCCAGGGGTCGGGTTCTGGCTCTCAGTGGATCCAGGTCAGGAGAGTGGAAGAAAACACGGCAACGTTGGTTTGGAGAGTTGGAGGCAGATAGTGGAGAAAACTCGAAGAACTGAGAATTTGGTGAGGCCTGGAAAAATGTGAAAACTGGCTCCAGTCCATTTCACAGATAAAGCCCCAAAGACAATGAACAGGGCTAGAACCTAATAACCCATGCAAGTAGATTACAGTTTTCTATTAAAACAGAAAATTTCTCTATAGTTACCTCCCTGTTTGATTTCCTGCTTATAAAATAAGTCTGGGTTCATTAGGTCTGGTCTCTTATTTACGTAAATGCAGCAACTGACACTGACCTCATATAAGGTTGTGCGAGTTGCTTTGCTAGAACTTTCCATAAGGACTCTCAGACTTTCAAAAGCCTCAGGTCTAGGTACCTGAGCCAACAACTCCCCACCTGAATTCATTTTCAGTACCTATAGATATGGATAAATTCCTCTCTTCAAGATCCTCAAAATATCCTAAGCTTGTTGAGCTTAACAGGAAGTGACCTTCCTTACTCAGGTGGTGAGGCTGGAAAGCCTATAAGCCAGATACCAAGCTGATCTTTCCAAGAGGCCTCTGTGGGCACTGGTTCCATAACATCAACCTTAGTCCCTTCATACTATGCGGTCATATCGGATTCTATGTGCCATTTTCAAATATGACATTCTAGCCCAAGCCTTCACATAACCAGTGTTGCCAATCACATCCTGTTGTAAACAGAACATATTCTTAGTGAATTTTTGCAGAAAACATGGCCACGAAAATAAGAATACTCAGTAAGGTTTTCCAAGGTCTGGAGGGAACAGGTAGAGACAAGAGACAAAGGTTTCATTTTTGTTTACAAAATTATAGTCTGATTGTTAGAGGTCTAGGTAACTTCGGAAAAAGAGAAAGGGGGTTCTAACATCTTGGAAACAGATGTTCCCAATTAAAAATCTAGCGAGGCTCCAGGGGTGCCTGGGTGGCTCAGTTGGTGAAGTGTCCAACTTCAGCTGAGGTCGTGACCTTGGGTTTGTGAGTTCGAGCCCTGCACTGGGCTCCGTGCTGATGGCTCGGAGCCTGGAGCCTGCTTCAGATTCTGTTGTCTCCCTCTCTCTCTGACCCTCCCTGCTCAGGTTCCAAACTGAACGCACCATTGTCTTCCATTCGTCCATTCAGTCCTAGGTAATGAATTCTTGTTCTGCTTTATCCTGCCAGTTTTATGAACCCGTCAGCTTCTCAGAGTTCTGGAAATCTTTACGCAGTCCAGTAGCGTGGTCTCAATGTTATCTAAGCAATGCCATCAGAAGCCTGGAAGCCCAGAACGTCTGCCACAGTCCTTTCCACGGGTCTGAGAAGACCAAGCATTCTGACCTGCAGCTAACTGCAAATGCTTTCAGGGGAGAATCAGAGTGAAATAAAAGACATCTGTGAACAACATAGACTTGAAATAGCCATGGATAAGAATATCTGGTTGTTTCTGTGACACACATTTTAAAATAATTACTAGAATATGGCTGATAACATTCCGTTGGACATATCATGGATAGAGTACTGACCAATTTCTAGCAACTTCGTACAATGTCTGAAACATTAATATTTACACATACAAATGTAACCTATGGAAAGTTAATCTCTTTCTTATTTGACAACGTCTTTCCAGGCCATCCAACATATCAAGAAAACCAAATGAGATGAACAGCTCTTTTTACAAGGTACGAGAACAAATCCATTGTGATTTTCAAATGTACCTCTGGGAAATCTCAAAGCCAGTGTGAAGCCAAGAAGATTTCATTTAGGATTTGATTTGAGGAAAGCAAAATTGTCAAAAGTGTAAAAAAAACCTTAGCTCTAAGAAGTGATAAGACTTGGTGTTCCTACATAATCAAGAACATGCACCATAAGGTTAACGTTAGCACAGGAAGTTGGTCTGATAAGACCTAGAATCTTTGTTTCCAAGGTGAATTACTTAAGAAGTAAAGAAAAACCTCTTACAATCTACTAAGAACAGGCCAATAATGCAAGAACATTTTGTTATTTTAACAGAGAGACAGTCAAATTCTAGTTTGGGATCAGTTATGTTTGAACTCTTTTTATAACCTTATAAATAAATCCATCCAATCTCCACCAGCTTAACCCCATATAAAATTACTTTTCCTCAAAACCTTCTACAACTTGCTATATCCAGTGAGAGGGTTCTCCCTGTATTTTTCTTCTTTCTCATTCTGAACCAGTCGCTTAACCTTGAGACAAAATTAGTCTCGTTTTCCTTTAATGAAAACATGTCCTTTACACGTTGCCAATTTCCCTTTGCAAAGAGATTATTTCCCATATCCAATTTTTCTTATGCATTTTGCCCAAAAGGTTGTTTCCCTTATTTTTGGTAGTTTTGTTTTCATATATTGATAATAATTCTTTAGCCATTAACTGTTTTTTTAATGTTTATTTTTGAGAGAGAGAGAGACTGAGACTGCAAGCAGGGGTGAGGCAGAGAGAGAGGGAGACACAGAATCCGAAGCAGGCTCCAGGCTCTGAGCTGTCCGCACAGAGCCCGACGTGGGGCTCAAACTCACGAACTGTGAGATCACGACCTGAGCCAAAGGCCAAAGTTGAACATTCAACCGACTGAGCCACCCAGGCGCCCCAACGATTAGTAAATTTTAGAGAAAACTAGGAAGTAGACCATTGTGAATTGTCACATATCAGCATTATAGCATGTTTTATGGATATACCATCTCAAGTCTGTAGGTACATGCTTCCTCATTTTTCAGTGTTTAACAGCCTCACGTTTTGCTTCTCTAGACCATGCGAAATTAAGGAGCCGACAGTATCTAAATTTAAGTTTATGTTCAGTAATAAATGTCTCAGCTGTTCATCTTAGAAATGATGGAAGTATTTAATGACTATTACTTAACTCAGCGTAATTTTAAGGTTGTAAGTTACCAAAAGATTTTAGGAACGGTGTTTAGGAAGACGTACCGGTAAACGAAAGCAGCCGTGGTCTCAAGTGATTTCCCTCTTAAGTATTTGTACAGAACACGCATATTAGGGAAGCCTCACAAAAGCAAAATAAAGCAAAACACTGAAAAAAGCCAAACACTTGTTTTGTTGCTGCGGTTGATAAAGTAACGAATACCAAGCAGGGTGCTTTGACTGCGGCTTTTCTACCCGTACGTTTGTTTTTAAATTGAATTTATAATTTTTATAATCTTAAACATCCAGTAAATACTACCTTATTTTATTAGTATATCCACGCAGAATAAAAATGTATGCCCATTTGATACTCACTGCTGATAACTCGGACATAGCTGCTTTTATGGAATCAGTGATGAAACTGGTCGCCAAAGATTTGCTCAAATCTCATGTACCTGAGAAGCATCCAAGGTAGTTTTTGTATTTCTGGAAGTTTTGGAAAGATTCATACAAATACTCGTTTATTGCTAAGCTGATTTGAGTAGAGCTCCTTTACAGGATTTTATAAACTAACTTGGTAATACCATCCAGAAGTAGAAAAATACCACATATGCGTAACATATGTACACATAGGTACGAACACACAGCCAGATGCAAACAAACTTCTACCTTTCATTCTAAAATTTTAGCCATGAGTCAGGTAAATACAGTACTACAGAAACCTCACTGGCCTATAGCTCTGCTCTTTGTTTTTATCCAAATGGTCTGACAGATGGAATAACTTAAGATTACCTACTCAACGTGAGGCCTAACTATTTCTGCCAATATTTGCAGAGGAGATTAAAATTTTCTTTTGCCCTGATAAGTCATCTTACAGAGGCTCTGGGCTACAGTTTAGGAGAGAGACCGAGGGGACCCCAAGCAACCGTCTGGATGTCTCCAAAGTCTGAGTGGATAAAATATCCAGCCTGTTTCCAGCTGGCCTTTTCTTTTCTACCTCATGCAATTGCTTTTAGGGGGCCCCAGAATCCCTGGAGAGTCCTCGTGGGGACAGGGAGCACAAAGTTCAAGCACCTGCGGAGTGATGGGAGCAAAGGTCCGAGTAGGGTTGGACAGAGGAGGCAGGAGGTAGGGGCTTGAAAGGGGACAGATCGAAGGGTTCAGAGGAGCTGAAGGAAATGAAGGAGAAAGGAGTGGACACAATGGGAAGGGAGAGGTCTTAGGGGAACCAGCTTGGGGGGAATCGTAAGTTTCTCAAGGAAGCCACTGAAGTCCCATACTATCCTCAGTAAAATCAAGCCGGCAAGAAAGCAAGCAGAGTTAGCAGAACACATAGTCAGCAGGTGCGAGAGGAGAGCTTCAGTCAACTGAGAGGCTCTCACAGGAAAAGCAGGATCAAAAAGAGAAAACAGAGCTCACGGAGATCCAAGGCGGGGCGGGGGGTGGGGGGATGTCCACAGGAGTCACAGAATAAATTCTCACTTGACAAAGATCCAGGAGGAATTTCCTAACCCGGGAAGTCAGAAAGTAAGTTCCCACTCAAAACAAAGAGCCAGGAAGAATTCTCCAGCCCAAGGAGTCAGAAAGTGAATTTCCCATTCAAAGCAAAGAACAAAGCTCAGGCGTCAGGGAGTGAATCTCTATTCAAAATAGAGAGTCAGTGAGAAAGACATCCTGGTAGGTGCCTTGCAGACAAAGGAGACTAGGCCCTTTAACACAGCTTCTTGACTACACTCCGAATCCGAAGAATCGAAATTTGTCAATGGGCTGTCATCTGGAGCACTGGCTCGAAGCTAGACTCACCAACGAACCGCTGATCAATCAGACAGGAATAAAGGCGATGCTTCAAAGGTATGCAGGTAGGGCTCGAGTGAGAGGTCCTGGGGTCCAATAATGAATCCAAGCCTATTCAAGTCACAGCACCATGAATGTCAACAACAACAAAAAAAAAAAAAAGAAAAGAAAAGAAAAGAAAAGAAAAGAAAAGAAAAGAAAAGAAAGAAAAGAAAAGAAAAGAAAAGAAAAGAAAAGAAAAGAAAAGAAAAGAAAAGAAAAGAAGAAAAAAACCAGTGCCAGACTGTTCTCAAAGCAATAAAAGTAGACCTTATTTAGAACTACTGGAATAGGAGAAAGAGATCTCAGTATAGGACTGGCTCAGTTCCTAATACAGCATGGACAAGATGGGGGGATTTATAACCAAGGAGCAGGGTGGGAATCAGAGGGTGGAAAATTCAGGAAACACCAGGGGAGATTCTGGTTAGACGGACTTGGCAGGATTCTTGATGAAGGCATCCCAGAATGAGCAGATATCAAGGGTGGGGAATTCTTTTCAGATGGACTTAATAGGATCCTTTTTTTTTTTTTAATTTTTTTTATGTTTATTTTTGAGAGACAGAGGGAGAGACAGAGCATGAGCAGGGGAAGGGCAGAGAGAGAGGGGGAGACATAGAATCCGAAGCAGGTCCAGACTCTGAGCTGTCAGCACAGAGCCCGACGCAGGACTCGAACGTGAGATCATGACCTGAGCCAAAGTCAGACACTCAGCCGACTGAGCCACCCAGGTGCCCCTGGACTTAGTAGGATTCTTGTCAAAACTGGTGATGCAGGTCTGACAAGGACAGACAATGAAGCCCAAGGTCAAAGCCTACTGCAGAAGAGGGCTTAGAGGAACCTGACTCAAGTCTGGTCAGAGAGAGTCTTTGTCAGCCTGGAGCCTAAGACAAGTTCAGAAGGCAGGTGCACTCATCAGTAAGCTTCTATGGGACCTTCCTGGAGGGAGGAGGGATGACACCACGAGGAACTGAGGAATCTACTAACGTTCCCTTTTCACACCTGGCACTATCCTTGGCAAGCCCAGGGAAGAGGATGGAACCAGACACTGACTGATTATCCCAAAAGCCTACTGGGAACTTACAGAAATGTGTGTGGACAAGGATTTTTTGAGAATAGGAAAGGCTGTTTTTTGTTTTACAGACCCGTCTCTGCACAACACAGGGACGTTCTCAGGGTGGGTCATAGAATTTTGAGATCACATAATCGTTTCATTCATTCATTCATCTAATCAACTTCCTATCTCCTATGTGGCAGGCTCCGTGCCGGGCACAGGGGATACAATGCTGAGCAACACAGACGAACACCTACCCCAAGGAGTCTGGTCACTGGAACAGACGCCTCTGGGTCAGCAATTAACGAAGAAGCTAAATAATGGCTTCCGAGTTTTTACTTGTCTCCAACTTCCAGCTAATGCTGCGCCTTTCCTCCCAACCCCTCTAGCTGGAGAGGAGATTAACCTTTTTCAACAGTGTTAATTCCCACTGGGAATGTCTATAAGTGAAAATAGTAACATTTTTTTTCTCAGCCAACCTGGCGGTGTTAATTGAAATGAAACATCTGGTAATCTTCCGTGGGTACCTTTTCTAACGGTCAGATACACCGGCAGCACGAGCAAAGGAAGAAAATCTCAACTGGAGGGAACACTTGCGCCATTAACAATCTGCCAGAAAGACGGAAGGATCCGGACAGCTCAGAGGCCCAGAAACACAACTGGAGAAAGATCTAGGTTAAGGATCAGGCTAATTTCTCACTCTTCCCATTGACTTGGGGCCAATAAAGACCTAGAGAACAGGGGCGCCTGGGTGGCTCAGTCTGTTGAGCGTTCGGCTCAGGCTGTGATCTTGTGGTTGGTGAGTTTGAGCCCTGCACTGGGCTCTGTTCTGACAGCTCAGAGCCCGGAGCCTGCTTTGGAGTCTGTGTCTCCCTCTCTCTCTGCCCCTCCCCCACTCATGCTTGCTGTCAAAAATGAATAAACACTAAAAAAAAATTTTTTTTAATAAGAAAAGAAAAAGACCTAGAGAACAGATATACTCATGTTGCATGATAAATGTCCGGTGGACAGAGTTGCGATTACTAACATCAAAGTCTTTTTTTTTTTTTTTTTTTTTTTGGTCATCTGCTGCATTCACAGAGGGATCTACTTCCTGTATAAACTCCTTCTGTGGAACCCACTGAGGAATGTTCCAAGATAAAATCCCATGCAACACTACTCCACCCCCTACCACTGTATCCACAGTTTACTTAGGTATATTCAGCATAAATCCCTGAGCACGAAGTAGTTTACTTCAGCCTCCTGTAAAACTTAGCTTCAGATTGAGTTGGGGTGAAAGCATGGGAAAGATGTAACCTGGAAGGGCTAACGGTTAGTTCCTTTGGCTAACAGGAGCACCAAAATATATAAAGGAAATGTTAACAGACCTGAAGAGGGAAATTGACAGCAATAGCAGGGACCTTACTACCCTCTTTGTGTCAACAGATAACATCATCCAGACAAAAATCAGTAGAGAAACATCGGCCTCAAATGACATTAGACCAGACGGATTTAATAGATATACACAGAATGGTCCATCCAAAAGCAGAATATACATTGTTCAAGTGTACATGGAACATTTTCCAGGATGGATTGCATGTAAGGCCGTAAAACCAGTCTCAATAAATTTAAGATTGAAATTGTATCAAATATATTTTTCAGCCATATTGGTATGAAACCAGCAATCAGTTACAAGAAGAAAAGTGTAAAAATCACAAATACGTGGAAATCAAACATGCTACTGGGTCAACAAATAAATCAAAGGGGAAATTTAAAACAAAACAAAAAAACCCTGGAGACAAATGAAAAGGGATATACAACATTCCAGAATCTATGGGATACAGAAGTGGTTCTAAAAGAGGAAAGTTGGGGCGCCTGGGTGGCGCAGTCGGTTAAGCGTCCGACTTCAGCCAGGTCACGATCTCGCGGTCCGGGAGTTCGAGCCCCGCGTCGGGCTCTGGGCTGATGGCTCAGAGCCTGGAGCTTGTTTCCGATTCTGTGTCTCCCTCTCTCTCTGCCCCTCCCCCGTTCATGCTCTGTCTCTCTCTGTCCCAAAAATAAACGTTGAAAAAAAAATTTAAAAAAAAAAAAAAAAAAAAAAAAGAGGAAAGTTCAGAGTGATGCAGGCCTACCTCAAGAAACAAGAAAAATCTCCATCTAGCTTTATATCTAGAGAAATTATGAAAAGAAGAACAAAGCCCAAAGCTAAAAGGAAGGAAATGAGAGCAGAAATAAATGAAATAGAGACTAGAAAGAAAGACAGCGAAACTAAGAGCCAGTTCTTTGAAAAGATAAACAAAATCGACAAATCTTTAGCTAGACTCACCAAGAAAAAAAGAGCACTCAAAATCAGAAATGAAAGAAGTTACAACCAACGCCACAGAAATACAAAGGATCCTAACAGACTATTGTGAACAATTATATGCCAATAAACTGAACAACCTAGAAGAAATGGATAAATTCACAGAAACATACAATCTTCTAAGACTGAAGCATGAAGTAGTTAGAAATCTGAATAGATCAATCGATAGTAATCATAAACTCCCAACACACACATCCAGGATCAGATGGCTTCATTGGTGAATTCTCCCAAATGTTCAAAAAAGATTTAATACCTATCCTTCTCTAGCTCTTCCAAAAACTGAAAAGGAAAGGTTGCTTCCAAACTCATTTTAGGAGGTGGCATTACCCTCATACCAAAACCAGACAAGGACATCAACCCCTCGCCCCAAGAAAATTACAGGCCAGGATCCCTGATAAATGTAGGTACAAAAATCTCAACAAAATGTCAGCACAACAAACCTAACAGTACATTAGAAGGATCATATACCACGATCCTATGGGATTTATTCCAGATATGCAAGGACGGTTCGACATACACAAAAATCAACATGATATACCATGTCCACAAAATAAGGATAAAAGTCCTATTACTTCAACAGATGCAGGAAAAGCATTTGACAAAACAACATCCACTCACGATAAAAGCTTTCAACAAAGTGGGTAGAGAGGAAACGCACCTCAACATAGCAAAGACCATATATGTTAAGACCACAGCCAACATCATTACTCAGTTGTGAAAAACTTAAAAGTTTTCCCTCTAAGATTAGAAACGCGATAAGGATGCCCACTCTGACCACTTTTATTCAACACAGTGTTGGAAGTCTAAGCCAGAGTAATTAGGCAAGAGAAAGAAATAAAAGGCATCCAAAGTGGAAAGGAAGAAATAAAACTGTCACTATTTAAGGAAACGATTTCATACGCAGAAAACCCTAAAGACTCTACCAAAACACTTCAAATAAACAAATCCAGTCAAGGTACAGAGTATAAAATCAATACACAAAATTTGCTTGTGTTTCTATATACTGGCAAACTGTGGGGAAGAGAAATGAAGAAAAAAAAATCCCATTTTATAATTTTATCAAAAAGAAAAAGAACGTACTTAAGGATTAATTTAATAAGACCAAAGAGCTATACACTGAAAACTTTAAGACACTAACGAAAGAAAGTGATGACAAATGAAAAGATAATCCATGCTCGTGGATTGGAAGAATATTGGTAAAATGTCCCTCTTGCCCAAAGCAATATATAAATTCAATGCAATCCCTATCAAAATTCTAATGGCATTTTTCACAGCAATAGAAAAAACATCCTAAAACTGGTATGGAACCACAAAAGACCTCCCAAATAGCCAAAGCAATCTTAAGAACAAATTTGTAGACATCGTGCTCCCTGATTTCAAACTATATTACAAAGCTATAGTAATCAAACCAATTTGGTACTGGCATAAAAACAGACTCACGGTCAATGGAACAGAATAGTGCCCCCAAAATGAACCCACGCATAGTCCATTTATGAAAAAAGAAGTCAAAATGCACATTTGGGAAAGGATAGACTCTCCAACAAATGGTGCTGGGAAAACTGGACAGCCACGTGCAAAAGAACGCAACTAGACCCTACCTTACATCATACACAGAAATTAACTCAAAATGGATTAAAGACTTGAGTACCTGAAGCCATAAAACCACCTGAAAGAAAACATAGGTGGTGAGCCACTTGACTTCGGTCCAACTCCAAACTCAAAGGCAACAGAAACAAAAACAAACGGTACTGTTAACGTGAAACTGAAAACTCCTGCACAGCAAAGGAAACCACCAAAAACATGAAAAGGCAACCTTCTGAATGAGACCCAGCAATTCTGAGTATTTATCTGAAGAACACAAAACCGCTAATTTGAAAAGATGCACGCATCCCTAAGTTCACGGCGGCTTTATTCACAATACCCAAGGTGTGGACACAACCCAAGTGTCCGTCAGTGGATGAATGGGAAAAGATGCGGTGTATACACACAATGGAATATTCCTCAGCCATAAAGAATGAGATCTTGCCATCTGCAACAACATGAAGGGACCTGGAGGGAATGGCGGGAAGAGAAAGAAGCCAGAAAACAAACACTGTATGCTTTCATTTCCACTTAGATGTAGAATCTAAGAGACAAATTAACAAAACAAAACTCAGATACAGGAAACAGAATGGTGGTTGCCGGGGCACAAAGCTGGTGATAGTGGTCAACAGGGTAAAAACTTTTAGTTAGAAGTCACATGGACGTCATCTATGGCAGGGGGACCACAAGAATATTGTAGAGCATGCTTGAGAGTTGTTCACAGTAAATCCTGAAAGCTAACTTTCCATAGGGATGGATGGGTGATCACCTGGCAGTGTGTACAAATATTGAATCATTATGTTGTACACCGGGAATCGAGGTTATAGGTCAGTTATAGCTCCAAATTTGAAGAAGTTTAAAACGTTTTTAACAAAACAAACCCAAAAAAGGCCCATTCGGCTATGTCCGACATTAATCGACTAGATTAATGTCCTCCAATATGCCTCAGCACAGTCTTCTGTCGGTGTGGCCTTTTGGGTACCGTCCACCCCATCCCACAAGCTCGGACAGAAGAAGGCGTTCCTAAACAAAGAGGAGAGAGGGAGAGAAAAAAATGGGTTAGGGAGGGGAAAGATGTTATGCAAATTTAGAGTACTTTCAGCTGCCCAGACCAGAACTCCTTCTGGACCAACAGTGGCTTAAGATAACAGATATTATTTCTAATGTCTCTCCTTCCAAAAAGTTCAGAGTAGACAGTCCAGGAAGAAGTAGTTTTAAGGATTCTTCCAAAGCCTGTTGGCTGTAACCTCACAGGTCAAAAATGGCTTCTGTGGCTCCAACCACCACGTTCATGCTCAAGGTAGGGAGAAGGGGAAAGAGCCAGCCCCCAAAGGTCTATCGCATTCTTCAAAAAAGCAAGTTTCCCTGGCATCCCTGCATGCCACCCTGGCCACGCAGACATCAACGCGCCTCCTTGGCCACAACTGCCCTGTGGACGCCTACACTAAAAGGATGCTGGACCCACAGGTGTTTGGTGGTGAGCCAGGTTGGAACAAGGCCGAGTTTCCTGAAGCAGCACCCTAGTCTCCAGGGACCAGCTTCCTGGGTTTCAGGAGACCACTGTGGTGGCAGCTGGCAGGGAGGAAAAGGTATTCTAGAGTCCGGCCAGTAGCCACGCGCTACTCAAGAGTCCTTGCCCGGTTGCATCGACGGCTTCCGGGCCGAATAGTCCTCACCGCTATTCGAGTGGCCTGCTCCCTCAACCACCACCTTTTTAAGTAGGTTTTTGGTTTCTGCTTCTTGCAACGGGGCCCTAACGGACACACGAGTCTGCTGTCCTGCCACACAGGTGGGGACGTAGGGAGCCGGGGACGTGGGGAGCCAGCTCCGTGGGGCCGCAGCCTGTGCCCAGGCCTGTTAAGATGACCCATGGGAGCCCACTCCCCTCGGCTACCCCACCTTCCACAAGAACTCCTTACCTCTGCAGCCCAGCTTTAACCACCAACATCCGAATCTAAATATCCGTGTGGTGTTATTTTTTTCCCCATGAACAAATGATACTTCGTGGACATCCTTCGGTTTGGGGTTTCTCTATTTTTGTCTCTGTTACGAAATGACTTCAGGACTAGTACTCTGAGGCATAGCTACAACACAGGGTATTCCGCCCCTGTAATTTATACGGAGTTTCGGAAGTTCTGTCTCTACAAAACACAACTTACGAGGACTTCACGGATTTCTCCTTCCGCAGAGTTAGAAGAGAGATTACAGGGAAAGACAGACGCCTAACGATTCTCCGCCACAAGCGTGTGTTGACTCCGACCAGGACACAAGGACCGACCTGAACTCAGGGCCCCCAGAGCATGAGCTCCCGGAGGTACGGGAGTCTGTATTTACCACTGTGCTTAGCACCTTCAGCAGGGGCAGGCACGTTGCGGGGTCAATAAGTGCTGAGTTACTGAGTGTGCGCTGACAGCCCAGAACACACTCCCCATCCTGCCTCCAGCACCAGACACCAGAGCAAAGTCACCAGAAATGCCACCCTCACTCACGTAGGTCTCCATGCTGCCCTGCCTCCCCTTACCTGGTGGACGTGCTTTGCTCTGGACGAGATGATCCGACCGTAAAGAAAGCAAAGGCCGTGGCCGAGCCCAGGACCCACAGGGGCCCCCGCATCCGCTGCTTCCCAGAGTCTGTCTCTGACCTCAGCGAACAGAGCCCTGAACCCCATTATGAAGACTTGCCTAGGACTGCTTTCCCCCACCCCCACTCCCAAAGGGAGGCAGATCAAGGCCTGGATTACCCAGGCAATTTTCCAGACTGCCAGCTCGAAATGGCACTTAAATAGCACTAACATGTGATGAGATGGGCAAAATTATAACATTTAAGCAAGTAGATAGGAAGACATATTCTGGAAGCCAGCGGAGGAACACGTGTGCCCCAGCCCACGTGTGCGCGATGAGCGGGAGGGCACGGCTGCTAAGGAACATGCTTAAGGAATAATAGATATTCTACGAATAGCTGCATTAGTCACCAGTTTAACACACAAACATTGATTATCTCGCATCGTATCTGAAATCAAGAACCCGAGAGCAGCTTGACCGGCTGGTTCTGGTCCAGGGTGTCACGAGGTTCCCAACAAGGCATCACCCAGCACCGCTGCCTCGGGAGGCCCGGTTGGCTTTGGTGGGTCCACACTCCAGGGCAGTGCAGGAAGTCCGCCCTCCAGAAGAACCCAAGAAGTTGTGGACATTTCAGAAGTGTCTTCTAAGGAAGGTGGACCTGGTTAGCTACGGGAGCAGGAGGTGGGGGGGGGGTCTCCTAAATTTAGTGTGAAATTTTAGGGCCAGGGGTGAAATGCTCAGAGGACTGAAAAATTCCCCCCCATCCCTCCCCAAATGTGCCTCAATTTTCCTCCACACAAACGAGTGAGGACTCCTTCAAGAATGCTCCCTAGCTTGTGAAAGAAAGCACTCAAAGATTAGAAGAGAAGGCGATTACACAACTCAACCCCCTCTGGTGGTCCTTTCTCGCATTAGGAGAGAAAAAAAATATTTTTTTTTTCTGAAGGTCAGTGTCCACAAAACAAAACAGAAGGTTGATCATAGGAAGACAGAACAACTCTCCTCTCCAAAACCTTGCCCCCACATCCGAGACCCAGCATCACCCTGGCTTGCGAGTAAGAAAACCCCAAGACACGCCTCGGTTCAGGAAGGAGTTTCTAGAGAAATCCAAAGACAACACGGATGAAAACAAGGACATTAGAGGAGACACACAGCTACAGCTACCAGAAAACACAGCGTAACTTCAGCCAGATAAACGTATCTGAAACCTCACACTGAATATACTTCGGTTCCTATTACCTAATACATTATGTCGAGCTTATAAGAAGAAAAAAAACAAAGCGTGATAAAAGAGGAAATAAGTCTGAAGAGACAACATAGGCCTCAGAACCACAAGGATATGGCAGAGATTTTGCTATATTCTCAAACTGGGGATCTAAAATAACTGATAAGGGGCGCCTGGGTGGCTCAATCAGTAAAGCGTCTGACTTCGGCTTAGGTCATGATCTCGTGGTTTGTGAGTTCGAGCCCCGCGCCGGGCTCTGTGCTGATGGCTCAGAGCCTGGAGCCTGCTTGCGATTCTGTGTCTCCTCCTCTCTCTGCCCCTCCCCTGCTCATGCTCTGTCTCTCTGTCTCAAAAGTAAATAAAATAAAATACAATAAAGAAGAAGAAGAAGAAGAGGGGCACCTGGGTGGCTCAGTCAGTTGAGCGCCCGACTTCGGCTCAGGTCATGATCTCACGGTTCGTGGGTTCGAGCCCCGCGTCAGGCTCTGTGCTGACAGCTAGGCGCCTGGAGCCTGCTTCGAATTCTGTGTCTCCCTCTCTCTCTGCCCCTCCCCTGCTCATGCTCTGTCTCTCAATAATAAATAAACGTTTTTTTAAAAAAATTTTAAATAACTGATTAATATATCCGTACTAATGACAAAGTGGAAAACATGCAAGAATAGATGGGTAACAGAAGCTGAGAGGTGGAAATAAAAAAACCAAAGGGAAATGTTAAAGATGAGAAGCATTTTCACAGAAATGAAGAATGCCTTTGGCAAACTCCTCAGTAGACCGAACATGGTCAAGGAAAGAATCAACCAGCTTGAAGAGGCATCACAGAAACTTCCAAAAATGAAATCCAAAAAAATACATAAACTAAGTAAAAGAGAACATCCGAGTACTGTGGGACAATCACAAGGGGCATAATACATATAAGGGGGGACCAGAAGGAGACCAGTAAAAGGAGAAATATTCGAATAATGCCAGAGTTTTCCAAAACTTATGACAGACACAAAACCACAGATCTGGGAGATGCAGAGAACACACACAAAAAAATAATAATACCAAAAAAACTACACCCAGTCAGGGGCGCCTGGATGGCCCAATCGGTTGAGTGTCTGACTTCGGCTCAGGTCGTGATCTCACAGCTTGTAGGTTCAAGCCCCGCGTCAGGCTCTGTGCTCACAGCTCAGAGCCTGCAGCCTGCTTCGGGTTCTGTGTCTCCCTCTCTCTCTGCCCCTAACCCACTCACATTCTGTCTCTGTCTCTCTCAAAAATAAACATTAAAAAAAAATCTACACCCAGGCATATTATATTAAAACTGCAGAATATCAGAGGCAAAGAGAAAAATCTTCAAAGAAGCCAAAGGGAAGAAAAATTCCTTTCTTAGAGAGAAACAAGGAGAAGACTCACATCGGACTTGACTTCAGAAGCCATGCAAGAAACTAGTCATATAGTATTAGGGGAAAAAAACACCACCAACCTAGAATTCTGCATCCAGTGAAATTATCCTACAAAAGTGAAGGAGAAATACTTTCTTAGACAAAGAAAAACTGAATTTGTCATCAGACCTATCTTCCAATATTATGCTAACTTTCTTCAAAAAGGAAAATGATACAGGTCAGAAACCCCCATCTACATAAATAAAGGAGAAGGAATAAATGAAGGTTGAATAAAATATTTTTCTTATTCTTTATTGATTTAACAGATAACTTCCGGGGTGCCTGAGTGGCTGTCGGTTAAGCGTCTGACTTGATTTTGGCCCTGGTGATGATCTTGTGGTCATGAGATAGAGCCCGGCACGGGGCTCTGTGTTGACAATGTGGTGCCTGCTTGGGACTTTTTCTCTCCCTCTTTCTCTGCCCCTCCCCCACTTGCACGGTCTTTGTCTCTCTCAAAATAAATAACTTAAATTTTTTTTTAAATAGATAACTTTCTTCAATATAATGGTAACCACACATTACGTGACCAGAGTTTATGGATGGGTGAAGTGAACGGCAGCAATGTGACAAGGGACTTGAGAAAATGGGAACATGGCTATAAAGTACCTGAACGGCTCATGAAGTCGTACAGCATTATTTGAAAGTGGACCTAAGTTATTTGTAAATAGATACCACACACTGTTCGATAACCACTAACAAAAACTTTTTATAAGTACAATTGAGGGGCGTCTGGGTGGCTCAGTCAGCTAGGTGTCCGACTTCAGCTCAGGTCAAGATCCCACAGTTTGTGGGGTCGAGCCCCACATCGGGCTCTGTGCTGACAGCTCGGAGCCCGGAGCCTGCTTTGGATTCTGCGTGTCTCTCTCTGCCCCTACCTGCTCGCTCGCTCTCAAAAATAAAATTAAAAAATAATTTTTAAAAAAAGAAGTACGATCGACAGGCTGATGGAACAGAAATGTCGTCATATAAAATGCTCAGTTAAAACCAATGAAGGATGGTTAGCAGAGGGGAGGTGGGGAGGTGGATGGGTGTGATGCGTGATAAGGACGAAGGGGTGCATGTGCTTTGACGAGCACCGAGCATTGTACAGAAATGTCGCATCACTGAACTGTCTACCTGAAACTAGCATTACGCTGTACGTTAACTGGAATTTACATCTAAACTTAAAAAACAAAACCAATGGAGAACAAAAAGAGGAAACTGTTAAAAGAATGGATGCAGTGGATAAAAAATGCTTACCAGTATGGCAGACAGTAATCCGACTATACCAATAATCATTTCAAATGTGAATGGTCTAAATATACCAACTAAAGAAACAGTTGATCAAAAAAAAAAAAAAAAAAAAAAAAAAAAAAAACAAGAGATCAACTGTAAGTTGTCTACCAGAAACCAACTATAAATAGATTAAAAGGAAAGGGATGTAGAAAAATATGCCAAGCTGACAATAATCCAAAGAAGGCTGGAGTCGCTTGATTAACTGGATACATGTAGACCTTCAAAGCAAAGAAAATTAACTAGGATGAGGAAGAGCATTACGTGATGATAAAAGGGCTGATTCTCCAAGAAGATACAACAACGATTAATGTGTATATGCCTAACGACAGAGCATCAAACTAAAGGAGGCCAAATCCGTTAGAACTAAAAGGATAAAGAGACAAATCCAGGATTAACGCCCCCTCCATCAGTAAACCCATAGATCCAGCAGGCAGAAAATCAGTCAGGACATAGTTGAACTGACCAGCACCATCAATCAACTGGAAGTAACTGGCATTTATAGCCTGGTTCATCCAAGAGCAGAATATACAGCCTTTTCACACTCAACGGACTGAATACATTTTGGGCCATAAAAAACACATGTAAAATAATAAAAGTCATGCAAAGCACACTCTCAGACCACAACAGAATTAAACTAGAAGTAAGATAGCTGGAAAGTTCCCAGATATACACTTCTAAAAAAACAAAACAAAACAGAGTCAAAGAATGCTCAAGGGGAATTTTTTTTTTAATAAAAACTCAAGTTATCAAATTTGGTAAGATAAGGTAAAAGCTATACTTTGGGGGAAATTTGTAGCATTCGATGCATGTATTAAAAAAGATGATCCAGAATCCGTAAACCAAGCTTCCACGTCAGGAAACGAGTAAGGATACCAATAATAACCTACAGCAGACAGAATAAAAGTTAGAGAAGAAATCAATAAAATTGAAAACAGTGAAACAGAGAAAGTCCATAAAACCCAAAAGCTAGTTCTTTGATCAATAAAAGTGATAAATCTCTATCCAAGCTAACCAAAAAAAAAAAAAAAAAAGTCAAAAATTACCAATACAGTGAAACCTTGGATGGCAAGTAACTTGTTCTGCGAGTGTTCCACGAGACGAACAAATTTCTAATTTCTATACATTTTAAGTTGATAAATGAGCAATGTCTTGCAATGTAAGTAGTATGTGACACCGAATGTCATGTGATCCCAACTGAGCCAGTGGTTCTTCTCTCTCTGTAGGATTGTGAGTGATAGTCTCCCATGCTCAGATGCTGGGTCTCAGGCCACAGTGTTTGGTAGAAATCAGTGAATTTCCAGAATTTTGGAAAGAGCCCCCCAACTGGCACTCGTGTATTCTTTGTCATCTCAAAGCACCTATGGACAGTCCTTTCCTTTTCTATACAACAGTAAATCTAGGAATGCTTTGCTTCATTCTAGGTCATTGGATAAGTTCCTTGTTAAAGTTGCATGAAAAGAAATAGTTTCAAACACAGAGAGAGCAAGAGTTTCAAGTGATGATTGTAGGGCCGCCTGGGTGGTTCAATCAGCTGAGCATCTGACCCGATTTTGGCTCAGGTCGTGATCTCAGGGCAGTGGGATTGAGCTCTGTGTCTGGCTCGAGCTTAGCATGGAGCCTGCTTAAGCTTCTCTCTCTCCCTCTCCCTCTGCCCTTTCCCAACTTGCATGCCTGCTCTCAAAACAAAGGAAGAAAAAAATAAGCCTAAACCTTTTAAATTAAACAACAGCCTCCCAGAAAAGAAAGCAGGAGGCCTAGAAGGTTTCACTGGTGAATTATACAAAACGTTTAAGGAAGAAATGATACCAATTATCTACAAGGTCGTCCAGAGAATAGAAAAAGAAATACTCCCTAAGTCATTCTTTGGGAATGGCATTAAACTAATACCAAAATTATATAAAAATGTTACAAAAAAGGCAAGCATCAGAACAGTACCTCTCATACACAGATTCAAAAATCCTCAAAACCTTAGCAAAATCAACAATGCGTTAAAAGAATTTAACACCGGGGCACCTGGGTGGCTCAGTCGGTTAAGCCTCTGACTTCGGCTCAGGTCATGACCTCACAGTTTGTGGGTTCGAGCCCCGCGTCAGGCTCTGTGCTAACAGCTCAGAGCCTGGAGCCTGCTTCGGATTCTGTGTCTCCCTCTCTCTCTGCCTGTCCCCTGCTCACACTCTGTCTCTCTCGGTCTCTCAAAAATAAATAAATGTTAAAAAAAAAAAAAAACTTTTTTTTAAAAAGAATTTAATACCATGAAACTAGACAAGCTAAGTTTATTTCATATGCTGGAAGATATGTTTAATGAAACTTACCTAAACACCAATTCTAATAAGTTCTTAGATCTAAGTGCAGGAAACTCAGTATTGCTCTAAAGACAGTAGGACCCTACGGCAGAAACCTCCATCTAGCTGTCCACCAAGGATCAGTGTCCCCTTCCCGGAGAGTGGCGTGGCAGCTGGAAAGCAGTTGCCCAGCTCACAACTACATTTCCCGGCCTCCTCGCTTCTAAGCGTGGCCATGAGAATGACTCACGCCAACGGAAAGCGCGTAGAAATGACAGGTACCACTTTCCAAGCAGAGTTAAGAAGCAAGGGGAGATTTTGTTTCATTGCCTTGTCTTCACCTTCACCCGGAGGCAGAAAACGGAGCACGGGACGGAGACACCCTGTGGATGGCACAGTCATACCAGGCAGGGCCCTCAAACCGGGAGCTGGAGGAGAGCCTGTTTTGCCAATCAAGAACGCGCACTTCTGATTTTACATGCGCCCAAAACTAATTGCCACAATAGTATGCCACGGGGTTTTGTCGCAAGTCTGTTCCAGCACAGGGTCGTCCTTTACTAGGGCTGGTGCTTTCTAATCTTCAAGCGTTTAGGTCTCCTCTGCTTCTTGGAAAGCAAAACCCAAAGATGACTAGAAGAGAGTGTTCCCACAAGACAGGTGATTAGTAAGTGCTACACAAATGTCCTCAAGTTCAGAAACCTATTTCTTCTTTAGCAACTTTTTTTTTATGCTTATTTTTGAGAAAGAGAGAGACACAGAGTGCCAGTGGGGGAGAGGCAGAGAGAGACAGACAGACAGACTCCGAAGCAGGCTCCAGGCTCCGAGCTGTCAGCACAGAGCCCGATGCGGGACTCGAACCCACGAACCGTGAGATCATGACTAGAGCCAAAGTTGGACCCTCAACCGACTCAGCCACCCAGATGCCCCTTTGGCAACTTTTTAAATGGAAAGATACATTCAGCTGGCACATACAGAACTTTCTGGAAAACCTATGAGGACTGCTCGCACAAAAAAAAAAATGGTAGGAACTCTGAAAAACACTGCTCTTTTTCCTCCCTTTCTTTCCCCACGCTGCCAGATCTCCTGCTGCAGCTATTCTGCTATGAGACACTGTCTTTGGGAAAGTCATGGTGGTAAGATCCCAAGGAAACTTCTGCTTCTAAAATTGCCTGAAATCTCCAGCTTGCTTCCGTGAGTAAAGATCTCCATTTAAATGCCACTTCCTCGGAGAGACGGGTTTTTTACTGCCCACTGGCTACTTGGTTGCCCAAAACATTAACCTAAGATCACCTTCTCTGTCTCTCACCCAGATTTTTACAGAGAAAATGGAATATTAAAAGCTAAAAGGTGAGAGGAGTCGTGGCATGTACTAGAAACAAAGCAGCACTCGAGCAGAGAATGTAGGAGAGACTTTGTTGAGGAATGAGGCCTTGTACGTTGACACAGCCTCCTAAGTGAGTGTCCTTGATTGGTCTCACGCCTGACAGCTATTTGATGTGAACCTCTCATCTCCCTCCTCTAAAACCCTTCACAAATATGCCTACACCAACAAGGATAAAATCCAAAGTGCGGGGAGGGGCAGGCATAAGATTGATGGTGTTTAAGGGTACGGACTTGTCATGAGTAGTAAACAAACCACAAAGACCAAATGCACAGCATACTGAATACAGACAATACAGTACTGTAATTACCTAGCGTAATATTGCTACCTTAGCAGTCACATTACAGTATCTAAATGTATCAAAATAATACATTGTACACCTTAAATCTATTACAATGGCCTATGGCAAATGTTTTCAATGAAATATTTTTTAAATCCAAAGTGCTTCCCATGGCGTAAAATATTCTATAATTTCTATATCATCTGCATGGTCCTGAACCCAGCAACTGACTTTCTGTACCCTCCAACTGTCTATAAAACCTTCTTTTTCCTGTCAAAAAGCAGACTTTCATTCATCTTTCCAGACCCAATTCAAATGCTGCCTCTTTGTACAAAGCTCACCTCCGGGGAGAATCCAGGCCCTTCGTCCACTGTGTTTGCAGTACTTTGTGACGCACCCTTTCCTGCCCCTATGGTACCTTCACGTAAGGGAGAGTGATTCGATTGTTACCTTTCCAAGGACCGGTGCTGGGGACTCATCTCTGCGTCCCTAGTGCCAGACCCAGTGTCTGACACTTAAATACGTGTTAATTGATATCATTATGGTAAAAAAAAAAAAAAAAAAAAGCAAAAAGCAAAACGTAAGCATCAAGACTCAGGGAATGGAAACACGAGCAGCTCAACAAAACCACTCGCTTGCAGACATACCTATTCAACTGGTCAAAATCATCAAAGAATCATTTTTAAGTCTCCGGAGTACAACACACTGAAGCATTCACTGGGCACCATCTACAGAAACTTGACAAGAATGGACTTGGTACAAACAGGGGGAGACTGGCAGGTGATTGTGCCTATACCATCACTCCCCCACCCGCCTCCCCACCCCCCCAACCCACCCTGCCAGCAGTGCTGTGGAAGAGCTACTGCAGGTGAATTGGGCAGCTGGGGAACATGAGCAGAGTCCATCTCCAGCTCACTGCTGCAGAGGATCTGCACTGCCTAGCAGCCCCTGCGCCCTCTCCGAGTCCCCAGCTCCTTCCTGGGAAGTTCTGGGTGGGTCAGCCAGAAACCAGCAAGCCACGCCCACCCCCGCCCCATTGGGTCAGCCAAGGAAAGCTAGCCACGCCCATCCCCGCCCCATTGGGTCAGCCAGGGATGAGTTGGCCATGCCCACCCCCGCCCCATTGGGTCAGCCAGGGACAAGCTGGCCACGCCCACCCCGCCCCATTGGGTCAGCCAAGGACAAGCTAGCCATGCCCACCCACCCCCCCCCAACCCCATCCCATCCCATCCCACAGAGCTTCAATTCTAACCGATCGGTGGCTCAGCACTGAACCATACGGATCGAAAGGTAACCAGCCTTAAATAAATGGAAAAAATTTGAGCAGAGAATCTGGAGGCTTCACACTGGGTAGGGGTGGGGTGGATGTCACAGTATTAGTCCAGCCAAGTCACTAAACAAATAAGCAACCCGGTGAGAGCAACAAGTTCTGAAAGGAGGGATCCGTAGCCAGGGTTGCTACAATACGTTTTCCAAAATATTTCAACACAGGCAGCACCTGGGTGGCTCAGTCGGTTGAGCATCCCACTCTGGATTTCTGCTCAGTTCATGATCTCACGGTTTGCGAGTTCGGGCGCTGCATGGGGCTCTGCACTGACAGTGTGGAGCCTTCTTAGGATTCTGTCTCTCTGCCCCTCTCCATCTCACTCTCTCTTTTAAAGTAAATAAATAAACACTTAAAGAATTTCTAAAATATTTCAACACAGAATTGTGAGACCTAAAGAAATAAGTGTGACACAAACAGGAAAAAAAAATGCAGAGCCGCTGTTAAGAGTCCCACGGGTTGGACTTAAAGATTTCAAAGCAGCTGCTATTAACATGCTAAAAGAACCAAAGAAACCATGTTTAAAGAATTACAAGGTGTAATGGCTCAACCAATTAAAAATGGCAACAAACTTAGAAATGCTAAAAAGCAGCTGAGGTTTCTAGAGTTGAGCAGCTCTATTACCGAGTGACAAACTTACCACGGGGGCTCAGTCACAGCCCTGAGCTTGTACAACAAGTTACAAACCTTGGGACAGATCAACACACATCATTCAATATGAAAAATTAAAATAAATAAAACATAAAAATGAAGAGTGCCTCTGTGAAATGTAGCACGCCAGTATGCGTGATGGTATGATCAGAGGAGTGGAAAAAATCGTAAAGGCAGGTGAATATTTCCCGAATTTGAGGAAAACCATTCGTCTGCAGTCAAGAGGCTCAACAAACTCCAAGGCAAAGACAAGGATATTCGCGCTTAGATTCATCGCTGCCTAGAGGTCGAAAGCCAGAGATGGCAAATAAAGTCTTGACAGCAGCAGGAGAAAAACGGTGCGCTTACATCCAAGAGAATCCCAAGGAGATTAACTACTGACTTCTCGTGCGAAATAACAGAGGCCAGAGGCAGTGGGGACAGCACATCCAAAGTCCCGAAGGGGCAAATGTCACCCCGGATTCCTACTTGCATCAAGACTACCTTTCAGGCTGAATGCAAAATAAACACACACCTGGGTAAGCAGACACAGAACGTGTTGCTGGAAGACCTGCCATAGAACAAATAGAAAAGGAAGTTACTCAGGCTGAAAGGCAGTACCACCACATAGAATTTATGTACATAGGTCAAAAATAGCTCCATAAAGGTAATTAGATGGGGACCTATTAAAGGACAGCATAATTACATGGTACTTCTCCTTCTCCGTATTTAGTAAAGGAGAAGTTGCACAGAATGCCCAAGATTTCCGCCTCCAGGAAGATGAAGTACCTTTTCCTATTTTCGAGGTGCAGTGAAAAACCCTGGATGCCGTATATGAAATGCAAACAGACTGATGTTTCATATACACGAACACCAGGGGAGAGGAGGAGAGAGACCAGACAGAGGCCACAGGACCTGAGGAACAGCATGGCAGGGAGTCCATTCGGCTCTCTTTTGGCTCCTAGGTCCCCAACCAGAAGCTGGAAAAGTCCCTGGGTGCAGACGAGAAGTCCCTGCGAGAAGTTTGTTACCTCTAGACAAGAGACCAGGAGAGGGTATCCTAACAGGACAGAAAACGTTGCAGTAACAACGACCCTATTCCAACAAAACACCACAGAAAAAAACCGCCTCCCCAAATGCGTTCCTGCCAAAGGCCACGTGGAGAGCCTGCGTGCCACCCTTGCCAGTAATGAGACGCCCAACCCCCCACCCGAATGGTGTCAAAGAAGACCCAATGCATGAGCAGGAGCTTCCTCTCTGCCAGGCAGTGAGTGACAGACAAGAGCCTGCTAGTGGCCTCGGGGGACCAGGCGGGGAGCTTGTGCTTCTGCCTCATGCAGTGCTGGTAAGGTGCCTGCACCCCTCCCTACAGGGCTGGGATCCAAGGAGCCCTAACAGAAGGTCCCCAGTTGTACCACTTTCTGCAGGAACAAGGCCACGTGCTACCATGTCAGTGGAAGCCCCTGGAAGGCAGCGGAGACGTGCCCCCTCTCTCTCCCCACAAGGTGATAACAGCTCAGGTCTAGTGTGGAGCCTGAGCTCTCACCACCATCCCACCCCCCAGCAGTGACAATGACCCATCACTGCTTTGTCAACAGAGGCTGCACAGAGGACCTGGGGTCCTACCCCCACCCAGCAGTGAAGAGGCGGGGCCTCCTTTCCTTCAGAGGAGCCTCACGGGAGACCCACGGAAACAGGTTTTAAATCAGATCCAGAGTCTTACAATGTAATACCCAAAATACCTAAGTTTCAATCCAAAATTCATCATATAAAGACACAGGAAGACTTCCAGCTGAATGAAAAAAAAAAAAAAAGAGTGAGAGAGAGCGCGCAGAGAGAATCAACAGATGCTAACCCAACACGACATGGGTTAGAATTATCAGACGCAAATTTTTTAAAGGAGCTACCATAAAAATGTTTCCACGGGCAATTATGAACATGGTCAAAACACGTGAACAAGTCTCAGCAGCAAAGTACTAGGGAAAGAAAAAAAGCAACCACTGCCAAACAAATTTAGAATTAAATAGCCAAAATACACGCAAAGGATACGCTCAACAGAAGAATGGAAAGAACAGAGAAGAACCGGTGAACTGGAAAAACAGAGAGAAGGTCTCTGATCTGAACCAAGAGAACATCAACCGAAGACAGAGTCTGAGGAACAAGACTATAATAAAAGATCTATGGCTCACGTCAGAGTGCTGGGGAAGGAGGAGAAAGGGCAGGACTAAAAATGCCTGCAAAATCCAGGACTGAAAGTTTCCCACGTTTGTCAAAAGACCTAAACGTGCAGACTCAATCTGGGGGCAACCCCAAACAGAATAAAGCAAAAAATATCCACCCTGAGACCCGGCATGGACTTTTGAAAACAAAAGGGAAAGAAATATATTTGGAAGAAGCCAGAGAGAACGTTTCTCCAAAGGAGGAAGGGGTGAGAGGTGTTTCTAGGGCTGAAAGAAACCAGCGGCCAAGCCAGACTTCTGTATCGGGGAAAATAGTTCTTCAGGAATGAGAGAGGCATCGAGACATATTCCGAGAAGGGAAAGGAACGAACTGTCACCAGCAGATCTACCCTAAAAGATTGGCTTAAAGAAGTCCTCTAAATTGAAAGGAGATAAGAATCATTGGAACATTAGGAAGGACGACCACGGTAGGCAAAAATACAGATGAGTGTAATTCACTCCCCTTCTCTTCAGTTTTCCAAATTATGTTTGATCATTGAAGCAAAAATTATAATCCTGTCTAATAGGATTCTTGGTGTAGGCAGATGTTTAAGGCCTATATTATGAATGGAAGGGTAGAGGGCTCTCCAGCACTGTGGCATACTAGGAGTCTGGAGTTCTCTCTTGTCCGGCAAGAGAGCAGATGTTGAATTGAATACAAGAGAGGCTAATGCCCAGGAGACAAGAGCCCCAAACAGAGGTTTCGTCTCCGTACTTATTGAGCTCACAAGATATTATCCCCGTGGTGAACGTGAAGAAAACAAGATCTTACCCACGTGAACGTAGAGAAAACAATCAGACAAGAATCATTAACTAGTGTGCCTAAGAATTAAAGGGTCTGGGGGGCAAGTGGAGTCTGTGATCAAGGTACATTAGTAGATCGGCGTCAGATATAAAGTAATTTCCTGCAGGTGATACAACAATTTACTAGTGATCCCATTACAATATCTCACTAGCTAAACTCGGGCGCTTTCGCCCCACGGTGGCAGCTTTCTGCCCTAAGCTTTTTTCTAGCCCATTTATGTAAGTAGAACCTATTTCTTTCCCCACACAGCACGGGTCCATGAATCCATGCAGGCGATAAAATGACAGAATCGTGCATGTGCACACACACACAGTACCTACACATCAAGTCCCTGATTCTGATACTGCACGATAATCACGTAAGATGTAAACACTGGGGGAAACTGGGTAAAAGGCACACAGGATTTCTTGCACCATCTGCAACATGCACCCATCTTTACCAACTCAGACCCGTATCCTATGAACACAGATGCAAACATCCACCAAACACCAGCACATGGATTCCAGCCAATATAAAAAGGATTATACACTACAGCCAAGTGGGAATTATCCCACGAATGTAAGGTCGACTTAATCAAAAATCAATTATTGCGGTGTATTCACACAACAGAGTATTCCGTAGCCATCAAAAGGAATGGAATCCTGACACCAGCCGCAGCACTGGGTGAGCTTTGAAAATGCTGAATGAGAGAAGCCACACAGAAGACCACCCATTGGATGATTCTGCTTACGTGAAATGGCAAGAAAGGGCAAATCTATCAAGACGAATCCATGGAAGAGTGGTTGCCCAGGGCTGCGAGGAATGAGAGCTAGTATGTACAGGTTTCTTTTTCAGGGTGAGGATGAGGCCACAAGATTAGATTATGGTGATGGAAGTACAACCCCACAAGTAAACTAAAGAGTTACATACTCAAATGGTAAATTTTATGGATAAGTTAGATCTCAAAGTTCTTTTTCCAAAAAAAATCGCAAAAATGCCCTGCAATCTGATGATAATTTAACACAGAAGCAACACCTCCCATGCATCTCAAATTCCTGAGCTCAAGACATAGTAAACATTTGAGGAAGCTGGTAAGTGTGCATCCTTTGTTTACAAAGACAAAGAGAAGACCTTTGAGAAATCTCTAAGCAGTGCTTGAATGGAGACAGGTTTGGGCCCAAATGGATGTGCCCAGTTAACTGAAGCCGCGCATCCTGTCCTTACCCTGTGAGGACGGATAGATGAGGGGTGGTGATAAGTCTGTATTTGGAACTCAGAGTCCGTCCTACAGGTCCAAGGCCCCATCGTGTCACATACTATGAGCTGTGGGGACCCTCTCCATCTGTGGTCAGGCGTGTGGGCCATGTGGTCAGAGAGCCTGAGTTCCGGTCCCCAGACCCCCTCCCCCCACTGTGGGATCTAGGGCAAGTCACAGAGAACCTGAAATGCAAAGTGTACAACCACCTCCTGTTTGCCTTGAGGGCTAGAAGAATGGAGCCTGGCAATCAATCAGCCTAGGACAGTGTGGCTCGTAAATTAGTTCTACCACCAGCGACAACAGATGTGGGGCGGCAGTGGTGGTGAAGTGGGAAAAACCGTGCCTGCAGAAGTGTTACAAATCTCAAATGAGAAAAAACGAAGCAGTGTTCTTTGTAAATTGCTGTGTAATCTTGGGGAATTAAGTGATGTGATTTCCTGCTATAGAGCTGGTCACATCCTCGACCTTCAAATATCGGTTCCCTTCCCCCAACCCAACACACACACACACACACACACACACACACACACACACACACACACACAGGCAGTGGCAAACTGGATGGGTGTCTGGCACTTTCTGGATCTGGTTTTCTAAGAATCTGGCCTGTGTGCCAGGCTCATCCTCTGGTCCTTCGCGGAGACCCCTCTCTCCCGCCACCTTCTTTTCTTCTGAAGGCTCAGCGCCCTTCACCAAGACTTGACTTGTCACCGGGCTTACTGTGCTATTTTCTCCTCCAGCCCGTTTCTAACAGGCTGAGAAAAGGGAAGGTGGGGAAGAGAGGGAGGACCCGGCCGAAGACACAGAAGGATCGCGTGGAAGGAAAAGCCGCCATGGACATCTACTTTCCTAGCAGGTGACCTCCTTTCTCCTCACCCCAGGCAAAAGGGAGACAGTGAGGCGCCAAGGGTAATGTCGCCAGATGCTTCTATCAGCTATACAATGCCAAAAAGCGCATCACAGGCCTCAGTCTTTGTAAGCGCTCGCCATCTCATCCGTGCCAAGTCGTAAGAAGTGTCTGCAACGTGTCGGGCCCTGTGCCGGGCACCGGCAACACAGACAGGTTTCCGTTCTGACAGCCAGGCCTCTCCACAGCTGGCCACACCTTCCCTCCCTGCCCAAGTTCACCCCGTCAGATACCCTGATCTTCCACTCTGGCTTCATCCTCATTCTGGAACACCCCACGGAGAACGCAGTGCCGGTTCCTCTGTGACCAAAAGGCCTGACGGCCCCTCCCACCGCCCCGCTCAGGCTGTGCACCTATCCAGCTCCTGCTCAAGATCCTGAGCTCCTTAAGGCTACAGGCTCCACCCGGCTTAGGACAGGAACGGTACGTTATACTCAGAACACGTACTCTGAAAGCGTGACGGTTTTCTCTTAGAAGATGCACCTTTTTTGAAAAAGGAAATACACCATGATACAGGTGTAATGTGCTGGGGTTGCTCCGTGATAACTAATGTTACCTGGGTGAAGGAGGAGGCAGGAGGAGCTGTTGGGGAGGAGGCCCGGGAGGAGGCCCAAGAGGAGGGAGGAGGGAGGAGGCCCCTACAACAGACCTTCTCTCACTCCTGTCTGCCACACAGGACTTGTCATTTCTCAAACATTCTGCGATTTTTCTGACTTAAGCCTTCGTAGTGAGGGTAATTTTGATATATATATATATAAACGCTGCATTTGCGTGTGTACGGCATTGCAGGAGAAAATGTATTTCTCACTGTGGGTTTCAGTTGAAATAGTCTTACAAAATCCTAGTCTACATGAATAGCTTTTTATCTTTGGCAGATCAGACGTCTTTGAAGATCTGATTTAAAAATGCACATGTGCCCACACTCACACAGCTCTGCGCACAATTTCAGACAGTTCGCAAATCTGCTGAAACCCAATCAAGACCCACGGACCTTGCCTTCAGAACTGCCCGACCGTCCGTCAGGTGCTGAGCCTCACAAAGACACTGGCATCACCTGTGGACTCACCCAGTCTCCCATGGGAGACAAGGGATTCCAGGAGAAGGCACCCGACAGGCTCGGGCCCCTTGACCTTCGGTGATCTGTTGAAGGGAGAGGCAATCGCAGGTGACCAATACTAATTTTATGGTTAAAAACATGACAAAAAGAAGGTGGAACATGGAAAGACTGACCTTGGCGCTGAGACAGTAATGAGTCACTTATTTCCAAACCGTAGGAGCATATCAGGTAGGTGTTATTCCACTGAGGCTCTTCCAACGTATTTGCAACCACGAACGGGAGATACAAGAGAATTCCTTCATTAAACACGTAACTGTCCAACCAAGGAAAAAGGGGGAGATGTGAGCAGAGAAGAGCTGGTCACAAGAACTCTGATAGGAAAAGACATGGGAGACAACTAACCCCTCAGCACCCACCCCCCCACCCGGGAAAGCGGGCACTGTGGGCCTTGCTGTATGGAAACCTGCAGCTTGCCCTCAAAGAGCAAGCAAAGCCGCTTGCCCAGACTTAGCTGCCACTACGGAATTAATTCTCAAAGGCTTTCGAGAAACAAGATACATTTTTCAGAAGAAGAGTCCTCCAAGGAAGGCACCGTTCCTACAGAAGAGACCCCTGTCTGTTCCCCCTCTGCTCCGTTTCCAGGCCTGCAACCAGAACATAGTTTAAAAAGACTTTGGTTTTGGGGGCGCCCGGGTGGGTCAGTCGGTTAAGCATCGGACTCTCGACTTCCGCTCAGGCCATGATCTCATGGTTCATGAGTTCGAGCCCCGCGTTGGGCTCTGCACTGAGGGCACGGAGCCTGCTTGGGATTCTCTCTCTTTCTCTCTTTCTCTCTTTCTCTCTCTCTCTCTCTCTCTCTCTCCCTCCCTTCCCCATTTGCACTCACTCTCAAAATAAATAAACTTAAAAAAAGATCTTGGTTTTCTCGTACAAAAGTAAAGGGTACTCTGCTTGAATACGCACTATTTAAGTGGCCAGCGGGGATAAATTCATGCAAACAAGGGTCTCTCTTTGGGGCAACTATTTATTTTTCAACCAACAAATGGTAAGGAGTGTCTTTTTGAAGCACTTGTATTAAGGATCCTGTAACTAAATCACACAAGCGGAGAAGTCTCAGGTGGGCCCTGGGATTCTTTAACTGAAGTCACGCTGTCCTTGTCACTAGGGCTGATTCACCCTCTGACCAAAGCCCAGCACCAAGTGGCCAGGGGAAGTGGGAGCCAGGACGTCACTGCAAACACTCGTGCATGAGAACAGGCCATCTATGTGTCCGGGGGAGGGGGGGGGGGGCTGCCCTCCCTGGAGGAACATGCATCCTGAGCCGAAGTCCTAGCTTCTGCCTTCTTCCTAAGGCGTGAAAGCAGGATTCACGCCGAAAGTAGTTCGCGGCATAGTCTTTTATCTGGTCTGCTCGTGAGATGTAAAATGTTTGTAAGCAGGGAGGGAAAAATGGCCAGGACTAAAGGAGTCCATCCGTAAAGAAATGCTTTTGTCCACAGCTCTCTACATGGTACCCTTGACCTCCAGGAACCTCTGACTGTAAACAGGGGCCAACAGGAGAGCGGTGTTGATGTCGGTCTCTGGGAGATGGTGTATTTTCTATTGAATTCACCAGCTTGGGCTTGTGATCGGCAAGAGACATGCCATCCTGGATGTGACCCGAGTGAGGTAACAGGCACAGGTGGCCTACAGAGGTGGCAATCGTCAACATGGGGGAGGCCAGGAGCACACTGGTGCAAAAAACGTAAACCAAGCCCGAGCATGCCTTAACACACGCGTGGGGAATAAAAAATCTTTGACTTCATGCCCAGCAGTGTCCGTGCAGGAACATCGCGTGGCCGGAAGGAGATCACAGAAGAAATGGGCCACCACAGGGTCACCAAAGGACAAGTGGCACATGGATGCCATCTGGACACAAAGCTGTGACCGGGCCAATACAGAAAGCCTCACCAGCCAGCTGGGCACCCACCTTCCTGTTCATCAAGACTGTCCCCAGGCCCCACGCCAAGCCGAGGGAGCAGCCTAGACTCGAGAGAGACAGGCCCGGCCAGCTGGGCTGACTGGGGAGAAGTGTGGACCAGGCCCAGACCCCAAGGCATTTCAGGCTCAGACAGCTTCAGATTGGAGGCAGACAGGCCGCCCAGCCCCGGCCCCCATTGGGCATCAAGAGAACAAAGCAAATTGCCTTTTTGAGGTCGGGAGTGGGGTGGGGGGAAAGACCGTACCTAGGGATTTTCAGATGAAAATGGGGGGTCAGGAAAACAGAGAACAAGACGACCGGCTGGTTCTAAGACACAAGACCAGAGGGCCCTGTGGAATGATGACCAGCATGTACAGTGTCTACACCGGCCAGCACGCTCTGGAAGCGGCCTGCGGCCAACGCAGGGGGAGCCGAAGTCAGCAGTGCCCGCCGGAGACGGACGGGCGCTCGCCACGTCGGCGATGCCCCGCAGGATGAGCCGCCAACTTCCCTAAGGCCTCGCCCCTAGGTTCTGTGGTTTGAGGGATAGGAATGAGATGGCTCGAGTGAGAAAATCCTTGCTCTGACCTGGATCTGGGTGGTGGGCAGAAACGGGGTCGGGGCAGACGAGAGAGCAAGAGCGAGACACGGCGGCCCCAGCCAAGGCCTCTTCCCACCGCCTGAGCGAGGAGCCTCCCGGGCTTCGTCCCCGTGAGCACTCGGCCTCCGAAGACGGGGAGCACGTTCCGGCACAGAGGAGGAACCTCCTCTCAATGCTCAGCACCCTTACCCCGTGTCCCCGCCGCCGTATTTGCTCTTCTGTTTCCATCTCCTCCCCCAGATGCCGCTTGAGTAAATCTGGTGACATCCTGGAGGAGGCAGCTTTCGGGTGCAACCCTGAATTCCAAGGTGAGATTTCACGGAGGTCGTGGGGTCCAGGTAGAGGACTGAACCCGAAAGGTGACACAGTGGTCAGGGATCGTCTTTTACAGACGAACCCGGAAACTGGGAACAGGGTGAGATCAAGGACAGACGCCGTGGCGCCCAGGCTCCTGGACAGAGGTGCACTTGGGACCCTGCCAGCGTGGGGAAGGGGATGAGGCGCCAGCCGGCAGCCTGCAGTGTGGCATTTAGAGTCTGAAATAGCTGCTGGGTAGAAAGGTCAGTCGTGATCTCAGGTGGACACGGATTTTTCTCTGTCGTTGGGGGAAAATGTTACAGGGTGGGAAGCAGAGAAACAAAGGCTTCTGTCAAGAAGAGAATCTAAAACCTGTAGAGAAAAACACGCTGGCTCCTGAGTCCCTACGGCAATCCTGTTTCTTTCCTTCTGTTACTTGCCAGAATGACGGATCCTCGGGAGGGACACCTCCTTCCTTCTTCTCCATCGTCCCCCGCGACTCGGTTTCTGCCACGCTCCCTTTAAGGAAACTGCTCTTCCAAAGGTCACCGAGGAAGGTTTTATTGCTAAATCCAGTGTCCTTTCCACTCCGATCTCGCTGACGCTCTCACTGCCACAGGACACCGCCTGCCGGTTCCTCCCGCAAACACGCTGACTCGGTTTCCATGACAGTATACACGCTACCCTTCTCTCTGCCAAGCACGGTCGCCTCCCTCCTCTTCCCTTGCCTCCAACCCCATGAATGCGAATGTTCCCTCGAGACGGGGCTGGGCCCCCCGACATTTCATTTCCTCCCCACCGGAGGAGAGAATCCGTTTGTTTCCATGTATTAGAGGTCGACTCCTCTGAAACTTGCAAGTTTTTTTTTTTGTATTTTTATTTTTTTTAATTCAAGTTAGCGAACCTACCATGTATTATTGGTGTCAGGAGTAGACCCTAGTGATTCGTCACCTACATAGAACCCCCAGTGCTCATCCCCCCCAAGCGCCCTCCTTAATGCCCATCACCCATCTAGCCCATGCCCCCACCCACCTCCCCTCCAGCAACCCTCAGTTTCTTCTCTGTACTTCTGGTTTGCCTCCCTGTTTTTATCTTTTTCCTTCCCTTCCCCTATGTTCATCTGCGAAGCTTGTATTTTTAATCCCAAGTGGCATACATATATCACAGATGCGCCGCTGGCCTTTCCTAGGTGTAAATCCTATTATCATCTCAAATTCAGCATCGGGGTGACTAGACTTCCCCCCACCTCCTCCGAAGAAGCTCCTTCCTTCCTCTCAACTCTGCAGCATAAGCACCACAGTTTCCCAAACCACACACAATCGTTAACTTTGGAGAAAAATCTGATTCCACGTTCTGTGCATCTGTCAAAAAAAAAAAAAAAAAAACACCTCATCTGTGCCTGGCTGCCATGGTCGGCGGAGTGTACGACTCTTGATCTCCTGGGTTGTGAGTTCGAACCCCACGTCGGGTATAGAGATTCCTTAAAAAATTAAAATCTTTAAAAAAAATCCTTGTCCTTCTCCTCTTACCGTAAGACGCTGCCATCAGTCTAAGACTACGTGCCTTTGACTTCCACAACCGCCTATGAGACTAATTCTCCGTCTTAATGTCTCCATGGTCTTTCCGTTGCTTACAAATAAATGCTTTTAGGTTTCCTCACAGTCAACAGAACACATAGCAAATAATCCTGTATTAGCCCCAAAATGCTGGCCTAGCTCATGTTCTGCTTCAGTCTCTCCCTATCCAGTCTGTCCCAATGGTTACCGTGACCTAAGGTCTTCCATTAACACCCAAAGCCTTGGAAAGGGTCTCAAGCGTTCAGGCAATGTTCCATTCTCACACCTCTGCCTTTCTCCAGTTCTGAGTTCATGCCGCACCCTTTCCAGGCACTGCCCTCTTCCCCCCATGCCCCCTTAGGCAAACTTTGCTGCCTGCCAACTGATGTAACCAGAACAAGTCGACCTGAGGCACATCGGTGGCCCCACTCCTACTCAACATCCACATAGAGCCATCTTGCCTCCCCGACCCTCAACCCTTCCAGAGCCACCCAGACGGGAACCGCCACCTCGGCCCTGAACATCCACTGGCAGGGAGGCACCAGGAGCCTCTCGGCCACCACGGGGATGGTTCACTTGGAGAACTCCACCCAGTTCTGAAGACCCAGGATTCGGTTTTCCTATATTCTGACATCAGAGGCTTCCTCTCTGCACCTGGAAGGATCCCACGTCCAATTTGAGGACTCCTGAAGCTCCGACTTTTCTCTGCCAAGGGCTAAGAAACATATCCCAGAGAAGGAAACTAAAAAAGAGACTCGGCCTCCCCGCCCCCACCTTTTCCCATTTACTGGGAGACCTCCTTTCCCAGCCGGGCCAGCCTGTGTCTGAACACGGTGTATAACCTCGGCACCCGGCCCTAACGGCAGTATAAACTCCATTACCTCTGACCTCCCCAGGACCACTCACCCCCCAGGCCAGCTCCACACCGTCATGCCCCAGAGAGAAGATTCTCTCCCACATTGATCTCCAAGCCACTTGTGATGAATGGAATGATCGTTCATGACGGATACTAGGAGAGGTCGGTGAGCCCTGTATTCTTCTCAACTTCTATGGGACTCATGAGCATCGGGGAAGGGGAACCACACGGCACCGGGGCTCCTGGTAGAGGTTACTTCTGGCATCACCTGCTCCCACCACTCAACTGGATTCTCCTTTTTATTGCTGCTGTTTCACGTGAAGAGCCCTCACCCTGTTTGAATCCTTTGAAGCCACAAATATACACCAGGCTCTTTTCATGTGCAAGAGTAATTAAATCAAATGGGTCCCCTAAAAATGAGTAAGCCCTCGTGCTCGGCTTCAATGAGGAGAGGATGACAGGTAAATACACTCTTTATCCATAATAGGAGACAGACAACGGTGATGTCCATTAAAGGACTGGAAATAAGAGCCTCCAGACGCCGCTGTGCACTCTGTGCATATTATTTTATCTCATTTAGCCTCACAAAAACACAGAGGTGTTTTTCAGAAAAGGAAACCAAGGTTCACAGAGCCCTAGTGACTCCCAATAGTCAACCACTAGTAGATTCTATTCATGTCTTCGATCTCCACCTCATGGGAGTCAAAGGTGAAAATAACACCTAATTGAGACATCAGGACAGCCTTTTGAGACTGTGAAGAATGTCAGAATCATGTAAAACAGACAGATAAGGCAGAACGGAGGCAAGGACCAGGAAGAATTGCAGTCAGGGGAGCCGAGCACAAGAAACAGCAAGGGGAGGAGGGGAGGATTTGACGGGGAGGTTGGAGCAGAAGGTGGATGGCACTGACTTCTGAGCTGAAGGACCTGTTAATTCAGTTAATTCAGAGGCCACAAGGTGGGGGCACCTGGGTGTGGCTCAGCCGGTTAAGTGGCCAATGGCGGCTCAGCTCATGATCTCACAGTTCATGAGTTCGAGCCCCACATCAGGCTCTGTGCTGTCACCATGGAGCCCGTTTCAGATCCTCTGTCCCCCACCTGTGCGCGCGCTCTCCCTCCCTCCCTCCCCCCCCACCCCGTCTAAAATAAGCAAACATTAAAGAAAAAAGAAAGCAATAAGGTGTATAATCCCAACTCCATCAGGGGCCCTTACTATGCAACAAGCCAGGTAAGGCTTTACAACCTGGGATCTAGCCTAGGAAAAGTCAGAGAGTGGGAAATGCCGAGACGTAGAAAGATAACCTGAATGACGGTTAAGAGAATTCTTGGCATTTTTAGTAATAGCAGAGGGAATGGAGACAGAGGTCACACTGACATTGTGCCACGGTAGGTCACCACTGAATCCCCAGCACCTAGTGTCGTGCGTGGGAATTCATGAATAAACGCAAGTAACTCACGAATCAGGCTCTCACCAAAACTTAACGTAAATACACTCTCCACGCCAGGGACTCGAGGAAGAAAACAGAGGGCTGTGCAAACATCTCTGCAGACAGTGGACAGATTGCCAGGAAAGTCAGTCCTAATGAGCAATGGGAAAATCTAGCAGAAGGAAACAACCACCACACTAAGAGGAAAGTAATAGTGAAAATGTCAGCTTCGGGGAGACAAAGTGCACCCTCCAGTTCTCTTGTCCCTGACCGAGGGCACGGACCATGTTGCTCAGTATTGCATTGATCAAAGGCGAAGGGACCCTTCTGGATCTGCAGAAAGTAGGATCCCAGGACATCAGGTAAACAGAAGTCCACTTTACAGACGTATGGAAAGAGGCCTCGCACGCAAAGCGGGGGAGGCCAGAGCTCAGGAGGTCTCAGCAGAGGCTCCTAAAGAGAACAGGGGTGAGCCCCCCACCTCCATGGGCTGACTGGGCCCCTCCTCCCGCCCCTGGCTCCACCTCCCGCCCATCCCTGCCAGGAACCAGGTCACAGGGGGCGGGGCTCCCCGGCAGCCCCCGTACCTAATAAATAGCCCCAGTGATTTCCCAACCCTCCTTCCATCAGGGGCTCTGACTGTTGACCCCGGGGACAGGCTGGAAAATCCCCAAGCCCCGCCCTACGGCCGCATATAAACCCCGGGGAGCCTCAGGCCTAAGAGGTGAGCCTCAGAAGCTGGGGGGTGGGGTACAAGCATGGTGCCTTCTGTACCCTCAGCCCAGTCACTCTGCTGCTGGCACAGCCCCAGGCAGAGCATGGACAAGCTGCTGCTTTGGGTCTCTGCCCTGGCCAACCTCCTGGGAGTCTTTGCTCAGACAGGTACGGTGGTCGGGCGGGGGGGGGGGGGGGGGCCAGAGAGCACGAGATGAGACAGGGAGGTGGGTAGGTCATTTTCGCCCTGCATGTGTGGTGAAGGTCATCTTCCTCTACCCCACGGACCTCAGTGGGAAGGTGTTTGTGTTCCCTCGAGAATCTTCTATTGCCTGTGTGACCTTGACCCCAAAGCTGGAGGACCCTCTGAAGAACTCCACCTTGTGCTTCTGAGCCTAAGGTGACCTGCTCCGTACCCACAGCCTCTCCTACAACGCCCCGGGCAAGGACAGTGGGCTCCTGGTCTTCAAGGACAAAGTTGGGAGTTACTCCCCGTACATCGGAAGAACCAAAGCCACCTTCAAAGTGACCGAGACAGCCCCCAGCCCCGTGCACATCTGTACCAGCTGGGAGCCCTCCACTGGCATCACCGAGTTTTGGGTCAATGGGGAGCCGCTGGTGAAAAAGGGTCTGAAGCAGGGTTACACGGTAGGAGGTCACCCCAAGATGGTCCTGGATGCCTACGGAGGGGGGTTACAGAAGGCCCAGTCCTTGGTCGGGGAGATCGGGGACTCGTACACGTGGGACTCTGTGCTGTCCCCAGAGCAGATCCTACTGGTGCAACAGGGCTCCCACCTGAATCCCAACGTCCTGGGCTGGTGTGTGCTGACCGATGAGCTGAAAGGGCACGTCGTCATCAAGCCCCTGGTGTGGAGCTGAGCCCGACTCAACAAGAGCACTCGAACACGACCCAGGCGCGAGGAACCCGCTCAAGACCGCCGCCTGTGAGATCCCACTACCTGTGGCTCTTGCTTTTTTCAATTTCCCCGTCTGCACGCTGCCGAGTAAAACAAGTATGTTGCATTGTGCCGCCTGCTTCCGGGGGGTACTTGTTGCAATCTCCAGCACTCTCTGATCCACTTGTTTGGAAGTCAGTGTGTTCTTCTGGAGCACAAGCAGGGTGCAGAGTGGGGGGAGGGGCAGCTGTGACTAAAAGGATGGGTCACCACACCCGCCCGAGGCTCAGGGAGCGGCACAGGGGCGATCCTCACCAGCTCCGCATCATTCTGTTAGCTCCAGATGTGTGCAAAATTCCGCCAGGAACCCAGTTTGGTTTTCCAGCAAATGCAAGAGAGATCAGAGATGCAAACGAGGTCGGAGGTCACATCAGAGAAACAACTCGAGTAAGTAAAAGCAATGCGGAACCTGACCTCAAGTAATGAGGAAAACTGGCAGGCAGGCACGAAAACTCAAAACGTAGGAAAGTCTGGGGGCGCCTGGGTGGCTCAGTCGGTTGAGCGACCGACTTCGGCTCAGGTCATGATCTCAGGGTTTGTGAGTTCGAGCCCCACGTTGGGCTCTGTGCTGCCAGCTCAGAGCCTGGAGCCTGCTTCTGATTCTGTGTCTCCCTCTCTCTCTGACCCTCCCCCACTCATGCTCTGCCTCTCTCTGCCTCGGAAATAAATAAACATTAAAAAAATTAAAAAAATAAAAAATAAATTAAAAAAACGTAGGAAAGTCTGGCATTCCTTGCGCAAGAAGATAAACGCGGCTTTTTTTCTAAAAAAAAAAAAACAAAAAAACAAAAAACAACAAAGCCCATACACTACCAGCGGATCGTGCTGGATTTTTCCTCCGGTCCTCAAGTCACCAAGGATACTGCTTGGGACCTCCCAGTTCAAAGTCCTACGGATCTCCATCTTAAACCCTTTGAGGTGACATTGCCCTCCATCACTTGATCCCCTCAGGCACCACTCTCAGCACCTAGCGTTCTAACTACAATACTACAGAATGTTTGTCGGATTTTATTAGGAGTTACCATCATTACAGAAGCCACCAGGCACACATCCCCAGCAGAAACGAGGGGCCTTCTTAGAGAAGGACCCCAAAGAGAATGTGGCTGTGTGTGAAAAATAATTCAGGCTTTGCCCACGGATAACGGGGCGTCAGGCCGAGGGAGATCAGAAAAGACCACATCCAGGAGAGCTTCCGAATGACAGCAGTCATGACTTCAAACTCACTCACCCAGGATCCACAATGAGGCAGGCGCCAGATCCGAGGAAGGAAGACGGAACCTGTGAGCCCCATTCACGGGGCAAGAGGGGTCAGGCAGACAGGAGCGGGTAGAAGCCACGGTTTGTTGGGGTGCTTGCGTGGAGTCACGGGGACTTCACAAGCACATTTCGACCTGCTCTCTGGTGAGAAGGAAATGCAACGTGGAAACATTAGTTTCCGTTCGCCAGCCCTTAACTCAAGGCTCGCTGTAGAGTTGAAGGTCGACCACCCTTCCTGTCCTGTGAGCTCTACCTGGACTCCATGTCCTAGCAAGACGGGTCTCTTCCTGTAGAGTACGTACCTCCACCAGGAGCACAGACACACGTTTGCTTAGACGTTGTGTTGTCCGCCATTGCTAGTTCTTTGAGAGACAGACAGACAGACACGGAGGGCAGAGACAATCCCAAGCTAACTCCACACTATCAGCACGGAGCCCAATGTGGGGCTTGAACCCACAAACCGTGAGATCATGACCTGAGCTGAAACCAAAAGTCAGACGCTTAACTGACTCAGCGCCCCTCCCCCACCCCCCCCCCCCCCCCGCCAGGTGCCCGGTTCTTAATAGTAGACACTTTTAGCTTAACAGCCCCCTCTGGCAAGGAACCTAAAACAAGTTTCAAGAAACGAAGCCAGCGTACTTTCCAGTAGCATCATCCGTTTCTTTCTTGAGCACCTACTCTGTCCCAGACACTATGCCAGGTGAAAACACAGCACAGAGTGAAACCATCATGGGACTGGCTTTGGAGTTTACATTCTAGTAAGTCTGGGTCATCTGATACTTTCTATGTTGTGATCCATACCTCACCGTCGTCAGGCTTTCCTCGATCTCAGGTTGATATCCTAACTCCCCCTCTCAACTCTGAGTTACACGGATTATTTTACTCTCAGGGATCATTTGCCACTTCTCCCATGGCCAGATCTAATGCCTGTCTGGTTTCTTGCCTTTGGAGACCTTCTACCTCCTGAGATGGCTCTTATGGACAGAACACAACACAACTCCAAGCCAGCCAGCTCTTCCTTCTAGATGACCCCCACCTCCTCCCAAAGCAACTGGATCCCTTGTCCCCGTGAACTCTAGGAGGCTAGGATGAAGGGAACACACACAACACTTCTCTGCTTCTACGATGGCCATAGCTTGCTCAAGTCTTTGAAGTCTCCCAATAGCTTGGAGCACGTTTTAAGCTTTGAGGGATGCTGTGGAAGCAACCCCCCACCACCACTACCAGACTTGAGGTGAAGACTAGAAATCCCAGCAACCATCCTGTCGAGGTACCAGGAACATGACCTGCTCTTTTCTCGAAGCAACAGCAGTGAAGCCACGGCTCTCCCCAGCACAGCTCCCAGCCCACGTCCATCTCTCTGCACACCTTGTTCTTGCCCAACGATACAAGAGCCACTGAACTTGTCCTGAATCATTTCCATGGCACATTCATGTAAATGGATCTGCGTCATGTTCTTGTAATTCTCTAGCATCACATCGATGGTTCCTTCCAAACTGAAGAAGGAAGAGTTCCATTTTAACACCATTTAAAGTAGAGATGGGGGGTGCCTGGGTGGCGCAGTCGGTTAAGCGTCCGACTTCAGCCAGGTCACGATCTCGCGGTCCGTGAGTTCGAGCCCCGCGTCGGGCTCTGGGCTGATGGCTCAGAGCCTGGAGCCTGTTTCCGATTCTGTGTCTCCCTCTCTCTCTGCCCCTCCCCCGTTCATGCTCTGTCTCTCTCTGTCCCAAAAATAAATAAGCGTTGAAAAAAAAAATTTTAAAAAAATAAAAAATAAAAATAAAGTAGAGATGGGAGGGGCGCCTGGGTGGCTCAGTAGGTTAAGCGTCCAACTTCAGCTCAGGTCATGATCTCGCCATTTGTGAGTTCGAGCCCCGTGTCGGGCTCTGTGCTGACAGCTCAGAGCCTGGAATCTGCTTCGGATTTTGTGTCTACCTCTCTCTCTCTCTCTCTCTCTGCCCCTCCCATACTCATACTTAGTTTCTGCCTCTCAACAATAAGTAAACATTAAATTTTTTTTTTAAATACAATAAAATAGAGATGGGATCTCTGGCTGCTTGCTTGCGGCATTCTCTTCTCAGGTATAATGGTGGTCACAACAAGGAAAATTAACAGGAAACCACTTCAGTCCTTGAGAACTCACAAGGAAAATGGAAGGACCCGGAAGGTAGGATGGCCCAGGAGCAGGACTGGAGAGTGTGCAAAGGTGTGCAGAGAGATGCCTAAACCTGCAGATGTTTCTAGGAAGAAAAGCAGTGTTTGAACCTCTGTCTTGTACAAGGGTCTGGTTCTCATTTGTGAAGCTACAGGAAAACAGGTCAGAGCACTTAGCCTCACGGCTCCGGAGAAGTCTACAAAGGACTTTTCTTGGGTGAAAATGTCTTCCTCTTACCTTCCCTCTAGGGCCCCGGCGTGCAGTCATATCCGGAGAACAATGCCGAGACGTTCTAGGTGCGCCTCGTGCTTCCTGTGCTTGACGAGAAACGGGGGTCCAAGAACGCTCAGGAACAGAAGGAAAGTGAAGCCCCACCTGAGTCACCCTTTACTCCTCATCTTGATGGGGCCGAGTAGCTAACTTCTCAACTCCACTCCACCTGTGTTCCAGAACCTGCCATCTAGGTTTTTGTCTGGCTGTGGCCACTCTTTTGAGGGTCCAACACAGGAGACGCCTGGAGGTCCCACGGCGCAGGTGGAGCGGTGGCAAAGTCACGTGTGGCACACGGCACACAGCCACCGCAGCCGGAAGCGACGGCACCAACGTCGCGGAGAAATTGCGCAGGGACCCACGGTCCCCGGGGGGCGAATCCAGCTGCGTCTGGGGAAGGCAAAGGCAGACAGGTGGCATGTCAGCCACTTCTCGTGGCTGCCTCGTGGGGGTCTGCGTGAGGACGCGTACGGAGGACCCGCTCAGCACATGCCCTTGCATAGTACAGGTGCTCACTGTCATCAGGGGTGCTACAGAGGAGGAGAAGGACTCCAGAACCTTAAATCACCTGCCGTGACTTTCTGGCGTGTTCCTACAAATAAAAAGGACTCGCCACGCTCCCCTTCCATCCCTGCCCCCAAACCTCATCCTTACCTACCCGAGTTGCCACCCGCCCTGAGTTTTTGCAAATAAGTCATGGCTGCCTGGTGTGCAAAGAACACGGGCGGATCCCAGACTCAAGAAGGTAGGTGGTCTCCCGGGTAGGAGGACACTCCTGTCCCAAAGAAAAGTCTCCTCTATTCAAACAGTTCACGGAATCAGATTCTTAATTCCTCCCTGGCTGGCTCCCTGGGTCTATCTTATTTGCAACGAAAAGTAAAGGACAGGGCACAAAGTCTCGCAAAAAGGCACGGTCATTTTTTTTTTTTTTTAAACTCACAATTCTCTTCATGCACACGTTTGTGTAATTACACACAAAATGTCACGGGGCTCAGCCCACTTTGCATGCTTCAGATTTTTTAAACCTAGACTCTGTTTCTAGGCACATTATTCTACTTAGGAAGATTTAGGCATTGACAAGCACCTATGGGTTTTGTCCTAATTTCTTCCCCTTGCAAATGGTGTTTCTTTTACACCCTCGGTGTTTTCCTCCCTCTATTTTTCTTCCTCCTCTACTAGAAATCCTGGCTTCACGACTACAATTTTGATGCCTGAGCACATTTCTGTATTCTTATTCTCCCGGAGGGTTTTTTATCCTTCTGGAATGTATAAATCATTTTGAAAGCTTTCTGCGCGGTACCACGCTTCCGAGATCATCTACCGGTGTGTCCCCTACACAGAAACACCCTCAGGGCTCAGCCACAGGAGGGCTCAGATTTGGGTGGGAGAAGGGCTGCTTCCACGGCTGCCTCACTTCTGGCTGTGCAGGCCAGTGGGGGGAGGGAGGGGAGGGGAGGGGCCATTTGGTGCCAAAATCGTCCTGACGGTCACCGACACACGTTCTCACTGCCCAGAGCTCATCCCAGGCAACGGGCACTGGCTGAACCCACCCACCCCCTCCACGCTGTTGGCTCCGTGATGCTCCCCATGACCTCTTCTCCCTTCCCAAGGAGGGCAACTGGCGTCTCTTGCCCCGCGAGGTCTTCTGTGTAAGAACAGAAGACCAAGGAGGATGAACACGGGCATTCGGTCCCATGTCCCGAACTTCCCATCTCGCCCTCCGGGGCCACCCTCCCCTCCAGGGACAGCTACAGCCCTGCGTGGTCATTTGAGCCACGCGTCGCTCTTCAGTAATAATTTGGGATTGCTCCTACACTCCAAAGAGAGGCTACCAAGGGACCTAAGCAGGCAATTACCCTTAATCTGCACTCGCCGCCCAAATATCACTGGAAACGTAACAAGATGCGGTAAAACAGGGCTTCGGATGTGGAATATGGTTGGGAAGAATTCCAGGAAAAGTCAGCGTGAGCAGATGACACGGGCTGTAGGAAGCATAGCGGGCCACCACCGGAGAGGATGGACCACGTGGAGGGCGAATCCCAGTTAGCACAGCCCCCCGGTCCCCACACTGTGCAACTCAGGCGGGAGAGGCGGTAGCTCCCCCTAGCGGCGGCGCTTCGCCATTCCCTCACACCCCGCACACCTCTCCCCTAAGCGGATCCTAACACAGAAAGAACGCTGCGCTGTTGTGAGCTCGCACAGGTCTTCGTGCGCACCTGAACATCTGCGTTTCCTTCCACGTTTTTTTTTTTTTTTTCAACGTTTATTTATTTTTGGGACAGAGAGAGACAGAGCATGAACGGGGGAGGGGCAGAGAGAGAGGGAGACACAGAATCGGAAACAGGCTCCAGGCTCCGAGCCATCAGCCCAGAGCCCGACGCGGGGCTCGAACTCCCGGACCGCGAGATTGTGACCTGGCTGAAGTCGGACGCTTAACCGACTGCGCCACCCAGGCGCCCCTCCTTCCACGTTTTAAGAAGGTCTTAAGATAGCCTTTCATGGTCTGTTCAATCCAATCCCGCTGTGCCCCACAGGCAAAAAAAAAGTTACTTCTTTCCCCCAGAAGTCAGCCATCCATCCTATACCTTTATAATCTATTCAAAGAAAGTAAATTCGTATTTACAGGAAGCAAATTACAACAAATCTGTGGCGGGTTTGGGATGAAAGCGGCACTTTTCAGACCCTAATTTAAATAAAATACCAGGGATTTTTTCTTTCCCCCTCCTGGTTCCATTCAGTTTGGTATTTTCTCCTCTCCCCTACGACAAATGTGGGGCACCGCTTTCCTGGCTCAGTGTCTCCTTAACCACTTGTTGGCACTCATTACAACAGGCTCATCGAGAAACAGAAAAGGCAGATACGATCTGTGCTTCTCATCCAGGACGTATTGGAGTTCTCTGTTTACTCCCTGTAACCAGGCTTCCAGCCCAAGAAACTAACCAAGAATCTCTACTGAAACTAACCAAGGATCACCAATGACGTCCTAGCTCAATCTGATGTCCGCTCTGCGGTCTCCTCCCGGACTTCTCCTAACTCTTTAGGAGCCATACTTTTATGCTCCCAAGTACTTTAAACCAAGGGTCACCGTCCTCGCTGTGAATACTTGGTCAGATGTCCTGTAATCTCACTGCCCCTGCCCCCACATAACCGTTAAGAATATCAGGTAGATATTCTTTCAGGCTTTTTCTTGGAAAAATCATTTACACGCCTTCACATGTGCATCCACAGATTTTAACCCTACTATTGTTCTTTACGTGGTTTTGTTGTTTGGTGTGGTCCCTACATCCATCCACGGCGACGACAGCGGCACCCTCCAACAGACCTTTCTCCGAGGGAAGGAAGGCTTGAGGTCGGCTGCCCAATCTAGTTGCCCCATGTCACATGGGGCTTTTTGGCCCTGAAACGTAGCTGGCGAGACTCAGGAATCAAATGTTTACTTTTAACTTTTTTTTTTATGTTTTTATTTATTTTTGAGAGAGAGACACAGCACGAGCTGGGGAGGGGCAGACAGAGAGGGAGACACAGAATCCGAAGTAGGCTCCGGGCTCCGAGCCGTCAGCACAGAGCCCGACGCAGGGCTTGAACTCATGAACCGCAAGATCATGACCTGAGCCAAAGTCGGACACTCACCCGACTGAGCCACCCAGGCGTGCCTACTTTTAAATTATAGCTCTACCTCATGCTTTCTAAAAAGCTGCCTAGAGAGTTGCACAGTCGCTCTGGAATCTACCTTTCTTTCCAGTTGGTCTTTTGAATTGTTTTGTGGCACACCCATTTTTTTTTTTTCTCAAATGCTTATTTTTGAGAGAGAGAGAGAGCGCGCATGTGAGCAGGGAGGGGGGCACAGAGAATCCCAAACAAGCTCCGCACTGTCAGGGCAGAGCCTGACACGGGGCTTGATCTCACAAACCAACAGATCATGACCTGAGCCAAAATGTAAGGGTCGGGTGCTTACCCGACTGAGCCACCCAGGGGCCCCACCCGTTTCTACTTTAAACATTTGCCTCCTTATTTTCCATGATGGAGTCCTTTCCGGAAAGTTTGCAACATTTCCTAGGTTGTGTTTCCTAGATTCCTGGGAAGTTTCCTCAACGTGCCCCAAGTCTCCAGCCTGCTGCTGGCCGCGGTGATCTTGGTCTTTAGGTAAAACGGCTCAAACCATTTGACATACGGTGGCTGTCCCAGAGTCCCTCAGCAAACTCCTAGGAAAGCCCGCGTGTGCTTACAAGGGGCAGAGGCAAGACCAGAGAGGTTGGTACTGCTTCCACTCATTCCCAGCAAGCCTGTCTTCCTCACTCCATCTCCCCTCCCACACTGTGCTGTCAGCCACCTCTCTCCGTTTCCCGACACCCCTAACGCAAGACTGAACACACGGCAGCTCACACCGAAGGTCCGGGGCTCTTGAGGAACTTTACGTCACGGCTCAGTTTAGCAAATTAAACTCAAATATTATATTCTTCACCCCAAAAATTCCCTCCGCCCTTCCTGCCCCCAAAATCAGTTATTTCTTTTATCCTATTGCTGGTCCTTCGCTTTTCCAGTAACTTCCCCTTTTCCCTTTAGTTTACTGGCCCCTAAACCCTCAAGTCCCTGTTAGCACTTTTACAACAAAGCCATCTGCCAACGGTTTGACCGAACACCTCGGGCTGAGCCCAGAAGACCTCATCTTCACACCCGCTAAAGTGCTCCTGAAGATCCTGTCCCTGAAATTAATTCTGCAACCTGTACCCTGTCCCACGTTCTTCCTAAGTGACAGCTACCCAGAAGTGGCTCCATCTCAGTAAGAGCCTGACTCCCTGACACTCATTTTCTTGTCCCGGCTGCTTATACTCTCCCTGGAAGACACACAGGCAAAGCTCGGGCAGCACGGACTCAGGGCCCCTGTGGGCTGTTATTCAAGGAAAAAGCCGGGCACCTGGGTGACTCAGTCAGTTGAGCGTCCAACTTCGGCTGAGTTTGAGCCCCGCATCAGGCTCGCTGCTGTCAGCGCAGAGCCTGCTTTAGATCCTCTGTCCACCCCCCCTTCCCCCACTCAGGCTCTCTCTCAAAAATAAAACATTAAAGGGGGTGGGGAGGAAAAAGCCCCCCATCCGTGCCCTACAAAAATAGCATGCCCGAGGATACTTTGAAAAGGTCCATGTGGGGGGCGCCTGGGTGGCGCAGTCGGTTAAGCGTCCGACTTCAGCCAGGTCACGATCTCGCGGTCCGTGAGTTCGAGCCCCGCGTCGGGCTCTGGGCTGATGGCTCGGAGCCTGGAGCCTGTTTCCGATTCTGTGTCTCCCTCTCTCTCTGCCCCTCCCCCGTTCATGCTCTGTCTCTCTCTGTCCCAAAAATAAATAAACATTGAAAAAAAAATTAAAAAAAAAAAAAAGAAAAGGTCCATGTGGTGGTCTCATCAAATGCTGAGTCCTTGGCCGGAGGCTTAAGGGAAGATCAGACATCACGAACTGAAAAGGAAGGGGGGGATAAACCAGCCATAAGACCTATGCCAGCACCCCGGTTATAGACCAAAAATTAGACCGTGTGCATGTGTGTGCGGGCCTCACAACCCTTTCTGATCCCTGCTCTGTGCTGACTCCCCCCCCCCCCCCCCAACACACACACATGGTTTTCGGACGCTGGAACTGGAGAATGCAGAGAAAGAACGTCGCAGAAGTGACCGAGTTCGTTTTCCTGGGATTCTCCAGATTCCAGGACCATCAGCCCACTCTGTTCGTGGTCTTTCTCATCCTGCACACATTAACCCCAGCTGGCAATGCCATCATCGTGACGGTCATCTGCATTAGCCGTCACCCCCATAACACCCGTGTACTTCTTCCTGAGCCCGCTGGGGAGTTCAGAGGCCACATACACACTGGTCACCAGGCCACGGACGCCGGCTGGTCTCCTAGCCCAGAATCAGCCCATCTCCTCGGCAGGCCGTGCCGCCCAGACGGCTGTTCTTTGTTGCCTTAGGCAGCAGCCACTGATTTCTGCTCACGGTCACGGGCTATGACCGCCGTGTGGCCATCTGCAACCTGAGGTACACAGTCATCATGAGCACGAGGGTGTGTGTCCACCTGATGTGCGGAGCCTTCGGCCTTGGCCTGGCCGTGGTGGCCGTCCAGGTGACATCCATGTTTACCTTACCCTCCTGTCAGTGTGGTCGGACATTTCTTCTGTGACATCCTCCCTGTTCTAAAAACTCTCCCCTAATGACACCACTGTCATTGAGACCAACAATTATGGTGTCAGTTCCTCTGCGATCCTGGTCCCTGTGGGCTTGAACTTCATCACCTACGTCCTCCTCGTCTCCACCAGCCTCAAGATAACCTCCGCCCGGGGCCGGAAGAAGGCCTTTGCCACCTGCACCTCCCACCTCACGGTGGTCATCGTCCACTACGGCTGTGCCTGCATCATCTACCTCAAGCCCAAGTCAGAGAACTGAATAGAAAAAGACCTTCTCTCAGTGACTTATACCATCATCACTCCTTTGTTGAGCCCTGTTGTTGAACCCTGTCGTTTACAGTCCGAGGACCAAGGAGGTCAGGGATGCTCTACGCAGAGCTGTGAGAAGAAACATTTAATATGTTGACCCTGCCTGTAAGAGACCTCTATCCCTGAGCAACACGTGTCTTCACTGCCTCCAAACTTCCAAGTCTGCCCTGTGCAGTCCTTTCGGGAATGGGATGTGCCCATCTTCCTTCAGCACCCCTACTATAAAATCTTTTGGTTCCATAGATGCCCAGGTTTGGTCCAGGTGTTTTCATCTGGGTATTTGAAAGGTCAGGGAGGATGGGCATTATGTTTAAGAAAGTGTGTCTTAGAGTGGGGCAGGGGACGTCTTAAAAGCATATTAAATGTGGCTCTTTTATGGTTGAAAATAAAAACTTCTAGAACTTTCATAATATAACCTACGGAAAATGAAACTGGGCAAAATCTCAGCAAGGTAAGAATAGTCAATAGTGAAATTGTATCAGAACCTTTGGGAAAGGGGAGACGTGTATTAAAAAAAGAAAAAAAGATTAAGAAATTCGGAAGACACCAGTTTCATTCTTGAAAGTGTAGCCTCTATTATTTGATTGATACCAATGGCTTTGCTTCCATTCTGTGTGGTCCCCAGAGGGGTGGCCACGGCTGTGAGATGCTCAACTCTCACATCACGTCTGACCGTGCTCGTCAGTCTCTCTGGCTGCCAGTTCTCTCCATGGAGCCAGCTTCCCTCTCGCCATTCTGGAGAAAAAGAAGTTGGTCAAACAGAGCTGTGCTCTGTTGGGAGTAAGAACCATGAAAGTATGCTTTATTTGCACACACACCATGGCACTTCTTGGGTAAGACGAGATAAACCACCAGCAGTCAGGAGTAGTTGCTCAATTCACCAAAAAAAAGGCTGAAAACCAAAATCTCTACTCCTACCAGGCCTTGTAAGGAAAGTGTCCTTTCCCCCAGAGCTTCTGGGAGCTTTTCTGGTTTCCCGCCTGCACAGAACCTCTTACACTCTTACCTCCGGTGATGGCAGGGAGAGTTAGACACTTCAGGCACATGCCTCTTTCTCCTCGGTATTGTGTTCGGAAGGCTTATCTGCCCGTTGCTTAATGACATTTGTCTTCTTAAAGGAGGGATTTCCTTTCCCTTCTCCTGAGAAAGGGATGGGGCCATCCCAGGAACTCACCCCAAGTAAGGTCTGGCCGTACAAGCGGCCGAGATTCTAAGGGGGAAAGCCAGACTTCTTCCAAGGTCTGGTCATCTCTTTGTAGTTTCTGCCCTAGGTCTTTGAGATTTCTGCATGCTAGAAGCAAGGCTTCCTACAGAAGCTTTTGAGAGGTCAAACCCGGGCCCGAGCGCCCTTATCTGCCATAAGGTCCTCCCCGACAGTGCTCTCAGGTTCAGCCCGCCATGAAACCCTCCCCCACATCCAAAGTTGGCACCCCTGAGAAGTGAGGCATCTTTCCTCCAGAAGGAAAGGGTCTCTCCGACAGCATGACAGGACCCCTGCCCCTGCCACCAAGACCACCCACAGTGCCAACTCTTACTTATTACCTCAACTCCCTCTGGCCTAGAAGCCACCCAGGTCCTCAGATCTGTCCTTTTGTGTGCAGAAGGGAGGCGGCGGGCCGGGGAGGGCTGTTCTGAGCAGGAAAGTGGGGCGGGGACCAAACCTGCCCTAACCCTCCCCAGACGCAGCATCGTCTCCCCCAGCCCCTTGCTGCCTTACTACTTCTCCACGAGGCCACTCTTCCTGAGTCCGAGGACCAAAGCAGGAGGTTTCCCCCGTATTCTCCCTCCATCCACACGCCCACAACAGCCGACACACCACAAGCCACCTGTGCACTCGGGAGTTAAACGTCAGAGCCGGGCCCGAGAGCAGCGTCCAGAAGAGACCTAAACCCCGATGCTGAAACCTCTCCTCCAGACTGTTGCCTGCAATCATTCGACTATGTGTCCAGGTTTTTAAATACAGGAGTTCCTGGGGCGCCTGGGTGGCTCAGTCGGTTGAGCGTCCGACTTCGGCTCAGGTCACGATCTCGCGGTCCGTGGGTTCGAGCCCCGCGTCGGGCTCTGGGCTGACGGCTCGGAGCCTGGAGCCCGCTTCCGATTCTGTGTCTCCCTCTCTCTCTGCCCCTCCTCCGTTCATCCTCTGTCTCTCTCTGTCTCAAAATTAAAATAATTGTTTAAAAAAAAATTTTAAATAAATAAATAAATAAATAAATAAATAAATAAATAAATAAATAAATAAATAAATAAATAAAGGAGTTCCCAAACGGTTTAGATAACCTGCCACATCATAAGATGGGAAAGGGAAGAGACCTGAAATCAGAAGCCTGGATTTGCCTCCTCGCTGTATGCTCAACCGCGCCTGTTATAAATACGATGTTTAATTCTGCCTTGCTGACCACAGAGGAAAATATTCTAAGTTTTTATTGTAATACATTGATGTACCGTGTAATAGTTTCAGGTGTACAATATGGTGATTCAACACTTCCCTACAATACCTGGTGCTCATCACAGGTGCCCTCCTTGCTCCCCATCCCCATATCACCCGTTTCCCCCCCCCCCCAACCTCCCTTCTGGTAACCATCACTGTGTTGTCTAGAGTCAAGAGGCTGTTTCTTGGTTGGCCTCCTTCCATATATGTAGATATATCATACAAAAACTATATACAAAAACGTATATGGTTTTAGTCCCCTTACCTATTTATTCCGTGCCGACTCATCTGGTCACAAAGGCTGCCTCACATGGTCTCCTGCACCTCGATGCCCTTCACTCCAACGCAGGCAACCGTCCTTTCTACACGTCCCTCAAGTTCTTGGCATGAAATTCCATTAGTGCGGTTTTCTCATGGTGCTTTCGTTGTTTGACCGCGAGTATGTTTCTCTTGCTGGATCACAAGCGGACCGGGACCGGGAATGGTTTATCTCGTGCTTACGACCCCTCCCAGAGCAGTGCTGGGTAGAACGAGTACCCACTCAAGTATCGCACCGCACTTGGACTTCCTGGCAGGTGTTCGGCGGCTAGACACGTGGCTGCTGCAGCCGGCCCTCACCTCCAGAACAATAATAAGCTGGGCCACAGTGGCAGGGTCCTCTGCCTCCCTGGACTTCCTGCAAGCCAGCTTCCCAGTTGCTTCAGGACCCCTCCTCTCTGATTTCGTCGTTGCACTGACCCCTTAGCAACAGAGAACCAGCTGACTTTTTCATTAAAAACTATGCCTACCCATACTAGGATATAATCTTCAAAACTTAAAGAGAAGGAAGTTTTTAAATAAAGTGACGTGCCATATAAAATTAAAGATTAGGACACTCAGCATGATGTCCTAAGTGAAAAATAGATAAATACTGTACGAGCTCACCTACATGTGGAATCTAACAAAAACTCAGATCAGATTTGTGGCTGGCAGAGGTGAGGAGTAAGGGGTGGGGGAAACCGAGTGAAGAGTATCAAAAGGTACAAACCTCCAGGGGCACCTGGGGGGGGGGGGGGGTCAGTTGCTTAAGTGTCTGACTCAGATTCCCCTCAGGTCGTGATCTCATGGTTTTGTGAGAGCCCCACGAGGGGCTCTGCGCTGACAGTGTGGAACCTGCTTAGGCTTTTCTCTCTCTCTCCCTCCCTCCCTCCGTCCGTCCTTGCTCACACTGTCTCTCTCTCAAAATAAAACAAATTTTTGTTAAAAAGGTACAAACCTCTAGTTATAAATAGATTCTGAAGATGGACACCATGAGGACTTGAGGTAACAACACTATATCGTATATCTGAAACTTGCTAAGAGTAGATCTTAAAAGTTCTCAAGAAAAAGGGGCGCCCGGGTGGCCCAGTCAGTTAAGCATCCAACTTCAGCTCAGGTCGTGATCTAACGGTTCGTATCGGGTTCCACAGTGGCAGTGGAGCTCGCTTTGGATCCTCTGTCCCCCCTTCTTTCTGCCTCTCCCCCCACCATTCACTCTCAAAAGAAACAAATTTTAAAAATAAAAAAAAAAAACAGTTCTCAAGGAAAAAATAATGTGTAACTACGTGTGGTGATGGATGTTAACTTATTGTGGTAATCATTTCACTGTATGTATGTATATATCTGTGTATACACACACACACGTTATACTGTATACCTTAAACTTATATGATATTCGATATCAATCCTATCAATAGAACTGGGGAAAAATAATCATGACCTAACCTAATACTCTTGACAAAATTACAAATCCATCATGAGGCCAAAAAAAAAAAAATCCCTCTATAATTCTAGATCTTGACTCCTCCTGGACAAAAGCTCAGGCCCCTTTGTTCCTGGGACCAGAGCCCTCAGTTTCTCCCCACTTAATTTTCCTACCCCCGTCTCTCTCCTCCCTTAAGAGGGATCAACCAGGGAGAAAGCCGACACAGAAATACCAGCCGTCGGCAACACAAAGCTCGGTTGTGGGAAGCAACTCGCTCTGGTAAGTAAGTGCAGAGAGGGAGGAGGCAGAGGTCACTAAGGGCTAAGTAGGGCACGCCGCGTGGATCCCTTTAGCAACTCATCTCCGAGGGGAACCGGAATTGCAAACCCAGGAAAGCAGCACGGTCTATGGCGAAGCAGCTTCCATTCGCTGAGGGTTTATTGCACAGCAGGCCCCGCGCCATCAGTCGTCTCCATTATTTCCTTGAAGACCGAACTTCGAAGCTTTGCAGTGCTTTGCACGTCATGACAAACTTCAGGTACCTTCTTTGATCCTTATAATAACCTTATGAAGTGGGAGTTGTTATGCCCGCTTTTTAGGTTAGCGGAAGCAGTAGGAACCGACTGGCTTCCCGTCATGCCCGTTGGGAAGGAACAGAGCTGATGCCAACACGAGCCAGCTAACGTCAAAGTAGGTCTTTGCCGCTCTGTCTCCGCCATTTCGTACCTTTAATCTTTCTGGAAGACCTTAGACCCTCCTCTCTGAGAGGTGGTATATTCACGGAATCCCTCTGGTCTCGGCCTGGACGTCACTTCTACCAGGAAGCCTTCCCGAAACAACCTCGGAGATGTTCCCCGTGAGCCCCCACACCACTCGATGTGAGTCTCTTTTTATTTTTTTAATTTTTTTTTTTAAGGTTTGTTCATTTTTCAGAGACAGAGACAGAGTGTGAGCAGGGGAGGGGCAGAGAGAGAGGGAGACACAGAATCGGAAGCAGGCTCCAGGCTCTGAGCTCTCAGCACAGAGCCCGACGCGGGGCTCAAACCCATGAACCCTGAGATCATGACCTGAGCCAAAGTCGGATGCTTAACGGACTGAGCCACCCAGGTGCCCCTATACTTTTTTTAATAAAACTTTTTTTTGATATTTATTTATTTTTGAGAGACAGAGCACAAGCAGGGGAGGGGCAGAGAGAGAGGGAGACAATCCAAAGCAGGCTCCAGGCTCCGAGCCATCCACACAGAGCCTGATGCGGGGCCTGAACTCACGAGCCGTGAGATCATGACCTGAGCTGAAGTCAGACGCTTAACGACTGAGCCCCCCCAGGCGCCCCTCGATGGCGAGTCTCTTTGTCCGCCGGGTGTTAAAACATCCCGTCTCCTCGCCTGCCTCCCACACCTCACAGCAAACCTCTGGGCATGAGAACTGCTTCTGGATCCTCACTGCCCAGCAAGGTTCTCGCCGTAAGCATCTCAATGACCATCATACAAAATTGGAACGTGCAGCGAACGCATCTGAAACTGCGTCTCGATGGCCAGATGTACGGACAGCATGTGTCCCACACGCTCCTGTGCCGTGAAATGTCCAGGTCTTCAGGAGGGCAGTTTTTGCCTCTGTTCTAGTCTCCCTGCTTCAGAAATGTCATGTTTCCCTTTTGTGACCTGGTTAGGATGGGAGGGGTCACAATTCTGAGCTGTCAGTGTCCTGGACTATGGCAGCAACCCTTTCTTGTATTCGGTTTCCAAACTGCGGTAGGTTAGAAAAAGCGGGTGGACCACAGAAGGACCTGCATGAGGGCTCATAAGGGGTCTCAGCACAGAAACTGAAACAGAGCTTTCTGAACTATGCCAGCCCTGTGGAGAGGCTGAGAACACGGCTTGAAGAGTGCGGAGGAAGGGATCACACTACCCTTCCCCTCCAAGTGACACGGGAGGCCTCTCCCCTCCCCGGGCCCAGCTGCCTTTGGAGGAGTCTTGCCAGAAGGCAGCCAACCCTTCAAGGAACAGGTGTAGGAGTGTTTTACTCTCCCAGATTTAAAACCCTATCTGAAGGGAAGATACATTTTAAAGATGGTCACTAATGGTCACTAATATTTGGGGCTCCTCAAGGGACTCTAGATCCAGCCTTACCCCCCCCCCCATCAGAACCACAGCCCTGTCTTCCTTCAGCACCTCACCCCTCCACTGAGTCCAACAAAGGGTCACCCCAGGGAATGTGGGGATCGGGGATTCCCACCTATCCTATCCATCTCATCCTCCTGGGACCCGGAATCCCTCAGAAACAGGGCAATGCTTCCAGAAGGGCTTACTGACATCTCATTCCCTCACTGGATGTCTTCATGGACAGCGAACTCAATGATCTGTGCCTGGATCCAGAAGGCGAGCAGAAAGGGAATCGGAGGGCGGGATACACTCATTCTAAGGCCTGAACCTCCACACCCTGCCCTGATGTCTTTGAGCCATTCAGAGCCCTAGAGACATAACCATGGGTTCCTCCCACCCCCCACCCCATCCAGTGAGAAAGGCTCCTTGCCCGGCTAGTTTCCCTATTAGCTGGACCGGCTACATCCCACTCGGTCCTCAACCTGACCGATTTCACCTACCCACCAACTGGTGGCATTTTTCAGACCGGCCGATTATTTTCCCGTGGAAAGCCAGGGCCACCGCATCTGGTCACTGCAGAGCAAGCCTGCCTCCTACAGCCCTTCCGGTTCACTCTGCTCCCTAGTACAGCCCCCACAGCTCTGCACGGGACTCCTCCAGACCTGCAAGGGACTCATCAACCACTGCCAATCTCCTCGAACATCAGCTGTCATGCGTTTGGCCACCTTGTGCCATCTGCAGCCGGGAATCCCTCTTTCCCCCCACAGGGTAAATAGGTGATCAGACAGGACAGGGCAGGACAAAAACGTACAAGTTTCTTAAGATCAAATGGACTCCAGTGAATGGGCGAGGCTGGAGGTAACTGGCGGGTCCCCATGTGAGGGCAGCAGGAGTGCCCTGCAGGTAGGGTCTCAGAGGGAAGGGACTCTGCATTCCCGTGTCCAGAAAGTTCTATAGCCCCCCCCAAAGAGCTCCTGCCTATGCCAGAGCTCTCATTCAGAGGTCTACTACACCCCAAAATCCGTCAGCAGCAGCCATAGAAACCATGATAACCACTCACGGGGGATGCCAACAAGGCTGTCAACAGAATTCACAGCCACAGGTCTCTGTCTCTCTCCTTACCCACCTTGATGCCTTGAAGAGGCCTTGAAGTGGTGGAGAAATTTCAGAACCCGGCTGGTAATTCCCCCAACCACAATTTCCGAGGCTGCTAAAGTAGAAGAGAAAGTCACTGAAACTGCAAACCCTGCCTTTTCTAACCCTCAATCCCCAACACGAACAGCTGGAGGAAGAGGCCAATCAAAAGAACAAACCACTGACCCTACAGATCTCTCTGCCTTCTGAACCGCACGTCTGCCCGTGGACAGGGCCAGCAGAGTTAGGGGAGGGGATCTCAACTCTTAATAATTGAAAGAGGAGGAAACATAGACTCTGCCCAAAATAGCATTAAAAGACAGGAAATAGAAATTCTGCAGAGCCTGGTTGGAAACAGAAGCTGGAGAGGAAAAAAAAAATCAAACTGTTTATACCCATCCAACTGTGTTCAAAGTGATCAATAAACTGATTACACATAAATAGAATTTTGTAAAAGTGTTTAGCACTCAGTGGAATCCATCTAGTAACGGGATTTTGTTCAACCTTCAGAAGTGAGAACTTTGTACACATTTTCAAAATTGTATTATGCAGGTATGCAGGGGACTGTACCTGCCATTTTATAGGAGCTCAATAAGCCTTTGTTGAAGGAGAACAAATGTGCGGATGAGGTTGGCCTTGGCTGCAAAGAACAGAGGCAAACTCTGAAATGAGGCCAGGGTCTCAACTGGCCGCAGACAAAGCTTTGCCTCTGGAGGCGAGAATTCCTTGCTCTCGCTTAGGTAAGACAAGAGTTCCCCGGCCACGTCTAAGAAAGAGGGGGCAGAGACAAGATACTAAATTTCTTTGCTTATTCAGATGTGTTCCTTCTCAGGCACCTGTATGATCAGGAGAATAAACCACTGAACGAGGCTTCCTACTCCTTTCATGGCACCTCTCTCCCATCCCCAGCCCAATATCGTCCCCCTTATTTAAGACACCTTGAAACACCTGGGAACGTTCTCCAACCCCCTTTATCTCTGAGAAAGGTTTGCAACTCAGTGCCAAGAGCCAAAGGGTGAAGGATGACGCTTCCACGGAGGCACAGGGCCTGATGGAATCTTCGGATCTGCCCCGCCCCAGATGGAAGTAGCTTCCCAGCCCTCCCTGCCCCAGCCCACACGGAGGCGCACAGCTTCCTGCCCTCAGCCCCTCGATCAGGCTGCTCCCACGGGGCCTCTTTAAAGACTTGACAATGGGGCGCCTGGGTGGCGCAGTCGGTTGAGCGTCCGACTTCAGCCAGGTCACGATCTCGCGGTCCGGGAGTTCGAGCCCCGCGTCAGGCTCTGGGCTGATGGCTTGGAGCCTGGAGCCTGTTTCCGATTCTGTGTCTCCCTCTCTCTCTGCCCCTCCCCCGTTCATGCTCTGTCTCTCCCTGTCCCAAAAATAAATAAACGTTGAAAAAAAAAAAAATTAAAAAAAAAAAAAAAGACTTGACAAGTGTATAGTTTGAGGGCGTCCTATGGGGTTAATTAACATGCATAACTGGAAACAAACTTGGCTTCTCAATTTAATCTGTAGGCATCACAGGACAGGCTGGCCCAGGAAAGGAGCACAGAGCATCGCTGGAGCACCCAGGTGCCAGAGACCCCCTATGAGTCACCCACCCGGTCACCCACCACGAGAACGAGAAACGTACGTGGCCCACAGTGGGTTCATGCTGAAGCTGAAGTCGCTAGTTTCCAACAGAAGGCCTCAGACCAGGGACAGTAGCAACTTCAGTCGGTTCCAAGTGACTTCTTGACAAGCTTCATCCGGAGAGCTACGCTGTCCCTGGCTTAGGGGCGGGTTTGCCCTCCTGGATCCTGGATCTCTAATCCTACCTTCCCCAGCCTTCTCCCCGTGGGGAAGAGAAAAGGAACGGAGAAGAAAAAAACCAGATGAACGAATAGGACAGTAGGAAATCTGATTACATATCGCATATTTGAATATTCAGTCCTTTGTTTTCCATAATGGGATTAACCTATAAAGAATGAAAACTTTTTTTTTTGTTTGTTTGTTTTTTTAAACGACTTGGGCTCTGTTTTCATAGGCTGTTGGAATTCCTCCCAGCGGAATAAAAAAGGGCAAAGTGGAGCATTCCAAAGACTGGGGTCCAGAATAAAAGAGACACTGGAGAAGAAGCACTGTCCACAAAGCGATGGCCAGGCTGGCCCGGAGAGGGAGCACAGAGGGGGCAGAGCATCGCTAGAGCACCCAGGTGCCCAGAGACCCCCTAGGAGTCACCACCTGGTCACCTACCACGAGAACGAGAAATGCACATGGCCCACACAGCTTGGTGGAAAAATAGATAATAATCCCATAACCCTAAAACCTATGCACAGAGAGCCAACAAATGTCTAAGAATGTACGCAGAAAGATCTGCATTAAAGACATCAGCATGGGGCGCCTGGGTGGCTCAGTCGGTTAAGCGTCAGACTTCAGCTCAGGTCATGATCTCACGGTCCCTGAGTTCGAGCCCCGCATCGGGCTCTGTGCTGACTGCTCAGAGCCTGGAGCCTGTTTCAGATTCTGTGTCTCCCTCTCTCTCTGACCCTCCCCCACTCATGCTCTGTCTCTGTCTCAAAAATAAATAAACGTTAAAAAAAAAAAAAGACATCAGCATGATCGTGGGGAGGTAGAAGACTTAAATTATCTGTACTAGAACGGGAAGTTAATAGATTTCTTAAATTAGATAAATCACGGAATAGTATAGGAACAGAGAGGTAAATACCAGAAGACATCACTAAACGAATTGCTTCTGGGAATTAGGACTTAGGAGGGAGGAAGGATAAAGCAGGAAATGTTTTTTTTTTCATTAGAAGCTTTTTTAGTACTGCTTGATTCTTAAGGTAATGCATGCCCATAGTTTAAGAATAAAATTTGAAAATAAAAGTCAAAACAAAAAAAATAGCCTTGAGGGTAAAGATATGGAGGATGATGTATTAAGATTCTGAATTTCAAGACAAAGGGAACTTTTTGAAGGTTTAAATATATACAAAATCATATTTCCCTCTAGGAAAATTACATTACCCCAGTAATAAAGGAGACTGCTCTTTTCCTCATATCCTCACTAATATTAGCAATTAACTTTTTAAAAAGTCTGCATGGTAGTTTTTGTTTTTTTTTTTTTTAACGTTTATTTATTTTTGAGACGGAGAGAGAAACATACACAGAGTGTGAGCAGGGGAGGGGCAGAGAGAGAGAGGGAGACACAGAATCGGAAGCAGCTCCAGGCTCCGAGCTGTCACAGAGCCCGACCCGGGGCTCAAACTCACAAACTGTGAGATCGTGACCTAAGCTGAAGTCGGCCACTTTAACCAACTGAGCCACCCAGGTGCCCCTACACACAGTAGGTTTTTGAAGAAAGTCAGGGAATGTTTGTGTCTTCAAAACTGTTATTTAGGCCTTTCCCTCAAACACACACACCCAGCTCAACCACATAATCAAGTGGCTGGCACGAAATCAAACTCTAGGATCCTTTGTTCAAAGGCTACCAAAATCTCAAGGCAACACCAGAAGAGCTTTAACCCACATTCAGAGAAAGCGTCCATGCCAAGGCCATGCACCCATGCAGCCGGCCCTGCAGGGACGTTTGGGTTCTGTCATTCAACTCCGAGCATGAAGAACCTGGGACTTCTCACTGGTAAGAACCTCGGGTGTCTTTACTCAGAAACTACAGGAACTTCCCAGGACCCACCCATAAGGACCAGGTTAGCAGTGCACCTGCTGATGACAAGAACCAAGTTTAGCTGACTTGGAGAAAAAAAAAAAAAGGTAACTGTAGAACACCTTTCGGTCTTAATTCATACTGACATGAGATGAAGGCATCAGATTATACCCTAAAAGACAAGAACGTGCATAATTTGACAGGCAGGAGACCCGGGACCAAGGTTGAGGAGCACGAGCTTTGGTTTAAAGAGGGATACCAGCTGGCAAGGGCAAGACAGGATCCTAGTTCTAATGCCTGGAACAGACAAATCAAGTCCCTGGAACAGAAAGGGAGATCAAAGAAAAGGAATTCCTTAATGAATTGATCAACCATCATTCCCCGAGGTTTTCTGATACAAAGCCCTGCTCCAAGGAGCTCACAATCCAGGGGGCCACTCAAACAAGTGAGCAGATGTTGGTAAGTGTTCCGAAAGAGTCACGTCTAGGACACCAAGGGAGCAGCGTAGAAACCTAAGAGGAAAGAAAACAGGGTGGAGAGAGAGGGCAGGATTTCCTAAAGGAAGGAGTGAGAGAGGGAAGGCAGGCAGATGAGGAAGCACAGTAGAAAGTGAAAAAGGACGGTTGTATTAGGGCAGCAAGGGGAGGCTGGGTACTGCGAAGGGTATTTCAGGCGAGACATCGAGGACCGAGGCCCTGTCGCCAAATCGTGGGCTCCGTGAAGATGCTTACCGGATTAGGGGTATCATACGGGCGCCCAGCCCCAGGGAAACGGAATGTGGAGAAAGACTGGCAAAGAAATCCAACCCAGCTTCATGCCTGGAGCCCACCATCAAATTCCCGGATTCTCTGGGAACCCATCCTCAAGCCAACAGTCTAGACGGGGAATCAGATGTCAACGGTGCAATGAATCTGAACAAGGAGGGTGGGCGGGGCGGTGACCCAGAGACTGACAGCCACGTGAGAGGTCACCCAAGCAGGCCAGGATGGGCCGGACCTTGAACCCAGCCTGAGCCAGCAGCCGGAGGTCTGGTGCCTGAAACAGCACCGAAGTACCTCACCAAATAAAAACAAAGGCTGCACATTCTCCCCCTGGAGGCTCTGGCTGGCGTGTAGGCAAAGCTGTGGGGTTTTTCTTTCTAGCTGCATACTTTTTTTTTTTTCTTTGTGCCCGATTATCATACATGACTTAGGAGATCACTTAATCCATTACCAGCACCCTAGAACTTACTTGTTTTCAAAGACCTCGGGAGAAGTGGTCACAGGTTAATTTCACTGCAGAGTCATTTACACATAGATCATATTTACAGAGGATCATCCTAGATCACCTATTCCAGTTTCTTTCTAGAGCAAAACAAGATTCTCGCCAGGCATGGAGTTTCTGGCAGCTCAGACTGGCAGCGCCACCCCACCCGCCCCGCTCTGGAGTTGCCCCCGTGCCGTAAGTGCATCGTTATCAACATACACGCCACTTGCTGTCCTCATCCTGACAAACATTTCCTTGGTCTCGCACTCCTACCGAGCTTTCTTCCTCGTGGCATTTTAAGTTTGCACCGCGCCACGCTGTTTTTTTTATTTCTGAGACTCTAACAGGGAGAAAGTTCCCCGATGGCATCCTTGCACTACCTGTCGACCTGAGAGAGAGAGGAGCCGAACGTTCAGAGTGCTGCTCAAGTCAGGAGGAGGACAGGACTGGCGTAAGGGATGGCATGAGCCCGAGAAGCCTACACACACAGGGTCCCCTCCCGGCTCCCCCCAGCCCAGACTAAAGGAAAGATGGTGAGTGGCCTTTCACCCTTCCATGACACGTTAGGCTTTGATCGGATCTGCTCTTTTTCTTTGGAAGGTTGGCCTTCACGTTGTGAAGGGTACACAGTGATGGGAGTTCACGGGAATGGAAATACACGCGCACAACACCCGGCCCCAGGAAACGAACACAGGGAAGGCAGCAAAGCACAAAGCTAACGCACTGGTAGGAGAGGAACCCCCATCACCGCATGCGGCCCTTCCCCTCCCTCTTCCCCGGAGCCTTAGGGAAGAGCCAGAGGGAAGGCGCCTTCCACGTCTAAACACACGGGCAGGGGACCTGCTGCTGGGCAGAGAGGGAGCTAGGAACAATACGAGCAGGTGGGAGGCAGAGCCAGACAAGGAGGGGCTTGAAGATGAGGCAGAAAGACAGTGACAGGAGCGCACGGGTGTCACCAGGATGTCACCGCTTCAAAGGATCATTCAGATCCAGTAACTTGATACTCGTTTTATTCTACATGTAAGGAAACAGACCCAGGATGGTCGGAATCTGGAAGCTTGCTGTTAGTGGCAAGCTCCACGGTGGCTCCTCGATACTTGGACGAGTCTGTCCTCAGGCTGACCCGGCTCAGCTCCAACAGGGGGGCGAGAGAACCACAAGCAGCCAGGGGGGGCCCCAGTGGGGATGGCGAGTCCAGGGTGAAGACGGTGTAGCAGAGTCTGAGCAGATAGAATGCAAAGGAACAATCCCGAACAAGGATAATGAAGGAAAGAATGAGTAAAAACCACACATGTTCCAGACTAATGGAAGTTCTGTCTCAGCCACTTAAACATTGTGTGAATTTCTGGGTCAAGATGCAGAGCACAGAATCGGTGACCCATCTCCCTGGGGCCACTTTTTCATGTGGAAACTAGGATCACTCTGAGATATAGCAAGGTTTGTTAAGATCTAAAATAACCCCTTTAATGAACACTTCTTGGTCATTTACTATAAAATAATGCCGGGGATATGCAATCAAGGCACTAACCCTGGCCTCGGGATGTTTGTAGTTTAGCATTATGTTTTAAAAAGCATTTTCACGTAGATAAGCCACTGTAGAAGTTATGGTAATTACAGCTGTGATGACTAGAAAAAGTGAAATGATACTCTCAAGAATGTTAGAGATGACAGCTTATCTTGGGGGATGTGAGAGTCTCTGGTAGAAACAGACGGAGAATTTGGTTTCTGGAATGCTAAGCTACAAGTGACAAGGAGGCTTACGAATGCAAATGTGGGATAGACACTCAGCAAGTATTCTTAGGCGAATGAATAAGATTAGTTTATCAAAATGTTGAGGGGAAATATCCATGATGCCTCAGGACTGAAAACAAAACAAGGGTAGATTCTGGAGTCGCCATGAAAACTAACATTTATTTAATGCTTTTTACCTATCACGATTGTCCTAAGTGAACTAACCCACTTAAACCTAACAAATACTCGTGTTTCCACCTTGCACGTGAGGAACCTGAAACGAGGGAGAAGACCTTGCCGCCACCATCACTCACGACAGAGTCAGGATTTGGACCTTGGTCTCCAAAGTTCAACAAACTACCTACCGAGTTACGCTTTCCTGTTCTCGCAACACAGAAACGACAAATGTCTACGATCAGATGACTTTATAGCAAGAATGCAGAAAACGGTCAAGAGCCCCTGCAGATTCATGACTATGAGGCAGGAATAGGGCCAGGATTTAGAAAAGCTACAAGGTCGTAGAGTGGAGGAGTAGAGGCCAGAATGGTTTATCAGTCAGAGTAACTGAGAAGAGAGTCCACTCAACATATGGAAGACACGAGGAAGGTAATACAGGAACTCCAACAGGATACAATGAGACAGACCAGGGATTAACCACATCAAAAACCTGGTAGCATCCCTACACTGGAAGGGCTAAGAGAAAGCAGTGTCTTGGCTTGTATTCCCTGCCTCCCACTGAAAATCAGAGCCTGAGACCAGAGCTTATGGGCAAATACAGCTTACGGATACCAACAATGAAAGGGTTAGGGGCACAGACATCTACCCCATGCGGTCAAAAATTCATGTATAACCTGATTCCCCAGAAACTTAACTACTCATAGCCTACTGTTGGCCAAAAGCCTCACCAATAACAGAGAGTTGATTAACGCATACTTTGTATGTTTCATGTGTTATATACTGTTATCCTTCCAATAAAGCTAAAGACAATGTTAAGAAAAACCTAACAGAAAATACATCTAGAGTACTAGATTTTTAAAAATCCACATGTAAGTGGATCCATGCCTTTGAAATGCATGTTGTTCAAGGGTTAACTATAACTTAGGAGGTGGTTCCAAGAAGCTAGAGTGAGGTGTTAGAATAAGGGAGGAAAAAAACTCCAGCATAAGGGTGCATTGGTGAGGTCACATGCTGTGGGCAATGGAAGCCCAATCCCACCCAGGATCTTCCAAGGAACACGTAGAACACACAGATTTTTCCACCTGAGGACCGAGTGGGAGAAGTATTTGTTCGTCAGTTTCCGTCTCTCATATATTGAGGGTAACCCTCAGGAGGTTGATATCCTACATTTCCTGGCTGTACGTGTTGCTTGCCAAGGGGGCTTTTGGAAATCTCTGCAGTGGACTAGAAACCCCAGGCCGAAGGTGAATGACACAGGAGGGCTTAAGGGAAGTGAAGGAAGTGAAACTGTCCGGAGCTGTCCGGCTCAGCAGTGCTGAAATCAGGTGGGGCTGAAAGGAGGGGAATTAGGGCACTAGTGGGACCTAATACGGGAAGGGTTCTCCGAACCCAGGGGTTGTCACCAACTAGTAAAGGCAGGAATTCAAGTGGGAACCATGGAGAAGATATAGCTGCTGCCAGAAAGGCTACCCACAGCTGGGGGTGAGGTGGGGCGGAGGTGGAGAGATCCTTGCTTCTCCCTTCCTTCTGCCTTCTAACCTCCCATCGGCCAACACCAGCCAGAAGTCAGCTGACACAGCGATCTGGCAACCACCCCCAGCAAATACGTTCTCCCCCTCTGCAAGGGATGGCTTTACCCCTTAATGGCATCTTTTGATATAAAGACATTATTTTAATGCAGTCCAATGTAGCAGCCTTTCCCTTTATGGTTAGTGCTTTGAATGTCCCACTTAAGAAACTCTTCCCTTCCCAAGGCCATAAAGATGCTCTTATGTAATCTTTTAGAAGCTTTAACGTTTTATCTTACATGTTTACATCTATAATTTGCCTGGATTTTATCTTTGAGTAAGGTGTGAGGCGGGGATCAGGTTTTTAATCTTTTCTGTTTGTATATTCAGCTGATCCGGAATCAGTAGGGAAAAAAGTCTTTTCCACTGTTTTTCAATGCCATATTGTCAGAAGTGTCTGAGCGTGAGTCTGTTTCCGGTATGCCATTTCATCGATCTATTTGTCTTTGTGCCAATGCCACAGGTCTTAACCACTTTCACATTAATGTATCTTGAAATCCGGTAAAGTAATCCTCCAACTTCCCCGTTTAGAGTGTTCTTAGCTATTCCTGGCCTTTTGCATTTCCATGTAAATTGTAGAGTTTCTCAATTGACACAAACTATTGGAACTTTTATTGGTATTTCATTGAACCTATTAATTTGGGAAAAGGTGATAAAAGCTTTATATCCAATGTGTGTAAAGAACTTCCTTAAGAAAATATCAAAGAATCCAAAAGAAAAGTGGTCAGGAGGCTCGAGGGGACACTTCACCAAAGGTAATATCCAAATTGCAAACAAGTAAAACAAGATATATCAACCTTATTAGCAATCAGGGAAATCAGATTGAAGACCACAACATCTTAATCTTTCAGGCTGCTTAGAACAAAATGCCACAGACTAGGTGGATTATAGCATTTCTCACAGTTCTAGAGACTGGAAGTCCAGCACAGTCAGGAGAGGGTCCTCTTCCAGATCACAGACTTTCTCACATGGTGGAAGGAGCGAGGGAGCTCTCTGGGGTCTCTTTTATAAGAGCAGTAATCCCATTGGTGAGGACTCTGTCCCCATGATCTAAGCACCTCCCGAAGGCCCCACTTCCCTGGGATCTAGCAATTTTATTTTCAGCATATACCCAAAATACATATTTTCACCAAAAGATACATACAATAGTGTTCACAAAAACAATACTCATGATAGACCAGTGGCAGAAACTTTGTGCATGCCTATTAGTAGTACTGGGGATAAACAGAGCTCGATTCACACATTAAAATGCTACAACAAGGATGAATAACTTGCTACTACATGGAACAATGAGAATGAATCCCACAAATAAGGTGGAGGAAACGGAGCCAGACACAATGCAAACTGCTAGATTCCACTTCACATAAAGATCGGGTGTTAGACGTAAGGACTTTCAGAGAGAAGAGAGCGTAGTCCCTGGGAGGAGTACAGGGAATGCTTCTGGGGTCCTAAGGAATATTCTCCCTTGATCTAAGTGGTAATTCCACAAGTGTGTTTATGATCATGCATAACATACTCCGCTGTGTCCATATATAATATGGACATAATGCTTCCATTTTGAAACCTTAACACATGCAAACCACTAGACATCGTGGCTGACATGTGTTGGGCACTTAATATCAGCCGTAACAAAAGGATGGAAGCTGAACAATATGCATTTGTCAGATTTCAAAGCATCTGTTAATTCCCCTATTAATACCCTGGAGCCAAGGCCAGACTAGAGAAAACGTATAGTGGGAGAGATCCAGAGGAAAGTCTGTTCTAGCAAACATGTGATTTGGAACAGCAGGGTAAGTCCCCATTCCCATTACCTCTGTCCCCGAGGCTATAGGGGCGCTTCTGTCACTTCCTCATTGGACATAGAGGGGGAATCGTGCCTTGGATGGTTAATACCAAGCCCTTTGGGACACACATACCCTTCTAAATAGACCTCTTCCTTTTCTCCACTTCACGTCAATTAACACTTACCACCCTATGCATAATTAAGACCCATTTAATTATAAATGTTAAAAGGAGTCCTGCTCCCCGTGAACATGCCTCTTTTTGACAAAGAGGATTCCCACACGCTCTACAGAACCTGCTACACAGGAAGTTCTGCGTCTCCTTTAATTTTAGGATTCCTGAGATCACACCCTCGCCTGAGCTCGCCTTTGTTTGGGGTTGTCTGCAGTCAGTCTGCAGAACTCAGGGGAGAATCCCCTGTGATACAACTCTCCCCTCGCAGCCAATCCGGGATCCACAGCTGGCCTCTCCTTACAGGCTTCTCCTTGGGCAATGAACCCAGGTTTGCCTCCCTGGTCACCCTTCCTCCCTTACGTGGCGAGACTTCCTGGGCCAGCAGCTGGCACACCTGCTTCACTTCACCAAACACGTTCCTTACTCAGGGGCACGCTTGAGCCACCTCTCAGCCCTAAATGAAAGCCTCCTGCCAGGCAACAGGGGCCACCCTCCCTGGGCAGTACTTTCCCAGCTTAATACCATCACCCCCACTCCATCCAACAGCAAAGCCCTCCCTCGTCAACAGCTGCGTCTCTAGTTCTGCACCTTAGCCAGCAACCAATTCGTGTTTGCTTTTGAATTAACACTCTGAGGCTGGGACAAAAGAGGTCTTTGGCATGACGTCACTGCACAGTGTCACCTTACCGGAGGCAGGACGGACAATAGGCTGAGCAAGTACAAAGACCCAGCGCCCTGGCTCACCGGGCCGGAGGTCAAGTACAAAGACCCAGCGCCCTGGTGCACCAGACCGGAGGTAGAGTAGTCAGGTCAACACTGGAGAGTGAGAGCAAGCCTGTGCCTATGCTGTGTAGGTCAAAACGAGCTGCACCTCAAGCAAGGATTAGAAGTACGGGTGCAGAGTAGAAGAGCTCCCAGGATTTAGCACAGTGAATACTTAGCACGGAGAGAATCAGGGCTTTCACGGGAAAGAATTGAAAGCCTAGGGCACAAGTCCCAGCAGGCAATTTCAGACTGCAGTTGTGTGGTGGGGACTCTACACCCCACTGCACGTTACGATCGCGCACACCAACGGCAGAGAAGGACTAAGCTACGAGGCACAGTTGCGGAACCCGATGTCCTTTATATCCTGAAAGCTGGACTCCTCTCCAACCATTCCCCTGCAAATGTAGTCACAAAATCTGGCGAAACACAAGCCCAACGGCCACACAGAGTGTAGCAATTAGCTCTCCCACAGCAATAAAAGAGTGCCGCTTTCCCACACGCTTGCCAACACACAGCGTTTCCAAACTTTTTCATCTTTGTCCATCTGACTGATGAAAATTAGCATATCCGTGAAGTTTTAATTTGCATTTTCCTAATTATAAAGGAGAGCGCCCATCTTTTCATGGGTTTAGGAGTTGCTTGTCTGCTCTCTCCTCTGAGCTATGTATCCAAGCCTTTGCTGGGTTTTCTAGCGGGTTATTGGTCTGTTCCCAAATAATCTATAAAGGCCACTTATAGATAGTGTCCTATCACAAAGGACCGAGTTCCATACTAAGTATTTCTCCTTTGTAATTTGTCTTTTGACTTTGCTTTTGTCAAAGAATTTTTAAGATTTTTTTTTATAACTGCTATATTTGTGGCATGCTTAGATAGGCTTTCTCCTAACCAGAAGTATTTTTAAAGACTCTCTTGGTTTTTCTCCTCATGTATAGCCTTTTCTGCAATTAAAACATTAATCCATTTTGTCTAGTATGTTAGGTGTGCACAATGCAACCTTTTTCTAGATGGCTCAATACCATGTACTGGATATGTACTGAATACTCTTCCTTTTCAGGGTTTTGAAATACCTTTATGAGAGCTTACATTCCCACATGCATTTGGGTCAATACTTAGACCTTCTAATCAATGGCCTATTTACGTGCTGGTATAAAACTATTTTAACCTGTATAATTTTATGTTCAGTGGTAGAAATTTTCCTGGCTACTTTTTTTTTTTTTTTTTTCGTATTTTTGAGAGAGAGACAGAGCATGAGCAAGGGAGGGGCAGAAAGAAAGACATAGAATTCGAAGTAGGCTCCAGGCTCTGAGCTGTCAGCACAGAGCCCGACATGGGGCTCAAACTCACGAATCGTGAGATCATGACCTAAGCCGAAGTCAGAAGTTTAACCGACTGAGCCCCCAGGCACCCCGATTCCTGGCTATTCTTTAATTTTTCTCCATGAACATTAGGGCATGATAGGCTTTCAAGGAAGATCTCCTAAAGACATGTCTTTGGGAACTGGTGTTCAGATTTTCTACATCTTCCAGAATTAGTTGGGATCATTATTTCTAGAAAGTTCCCTGGCTCAATGTGGAGGTTTCAGTAGGAAAAGTTTAAGAACTGCAGGTCAAGGGAACTCTAACAATCACCTTTTATGAGGAACACTGCTACCTGCCCGTCTGGTTAGATTAGGGGATAGTCAACAATAGCCCCCAGTCGTTCAATCGAACACTAACCTAAAGGTATTTTATAGACGGGATCGAAGCCTTTCAACAGTGTACTTTAAGGAAGACTTTCCAGCAGAACCTGAACGAACAGGATCCGGTCAGCCAAAAGGCCTCAAGAGCAAGCACAGAGGCTTCTCAGAAGAAAATCTGCTCACACTGCAAAACCAGCTGACCCAGAGTCCCAGCCCACCCTTCTGGGGGTCGCCACATGGACCCCCAGTCAAGGAAGCCACCAGGTCTATTAGAATCCTGACCTCTGGATTCCTTGTTGGTTTTTCGGTTTTATTTTTTCCAAAGGGCCTGCCTTCATTTATTTTTTAGTCTTATTTTCCTGTTTCCCAGATCATTCTTGCTTTTTTTCTAAACTCCTTTATTCAGTGTTTCCATAGGATTTTTTTTAACTGAAGATTAATACGTCAGGCTCTGGGCTGATGGCTCGGAGCCTGGAGCCTGTTTCCGATTCTGTGTCTCCCTCTCTCTCTGCCCCTCCCCCATTCATGCTCTGTCTCTCTCTGTCCCAAAAATAAATAAACGTTGAAAAAAAAAATTAAAAAAAAAAAAAGATTAATACATTTATTCTCATTGACTATAAGTTGAGATCAATACTTCCCTGGGCACTGCCTTAGTAGTCCACAAACCACACTGGAGTTGTAACATTATTTCCAGGTTTTTTTCCATTATTTCCCAGGTGGGTATTCTGCTGCCATTGAGACCCGGATTTTTTTTTTTTTTTTTTTTTGAGTTATCTAATGTGGTTGGAGTAGGTTTTAAGAGAACCAGTTTTGTGGGGAGGGTTCCTATTTCCTTTTTTCATTATCTGTTATTGACTTATCAGAAAATATTTCAGCTCCCTTTTCTAGAATGCGTTGCTTTGCTTATGGATTCTTCATGGATTAATGTATGCTCAAATTTTGTGACTAGCCCATGGGAACTTGAATGAAACATCCGTTTTCAGGCTACGAAGTTTGGTATAGATCAATTTTATTTTTGAGATCAAAAGCTTGTAAGTACTTACCTTTTGTCCACTTCATCATGAGCTAAAGTAAGATTTAAAGGCCAGTAACGTGTATCTATTTTCTACAATTTCTCATCTATGAGTGTTCATTATGATTCACATCCTGGAGTATTAGGAAGGGCACTTTTGTTCTTGTTTAATGCTTTTGGCTCAGAATTCAATCGTAGCAGACATTCTGTTTGAATTTGCCTGATGTGACTGCCCTTACTTGCATTTTCAAGCTTTCTGAATCACTTTTAGAACGGAGTCTTGTGATTTAATCCGACCCTTTTGAGTAAAGAAGTTTGGCTTATTTATACTAGACATAATTTGAGTTTTTATTCTGCTGTTGATCAGTAGGTGCTCCTGAAGCAAGCCATCTATGTTAAATTCTGTGGGGTTTCTTCTACCTGGACTCGGGTTTTGTTTGGGGTGTGTTTTTTAGGATTTTCAATGCTGGCATTTTTTTTTAGTGATCCCCTTTATAACTGTTCTTTTATACAGTGTCCTTAATTATTAGATAATCTAATTTAGGACTAGTGACAGAATAGTGTATTTCCTCTTGGTCCCTTTTATTCCCCTCTCCTCCATTATCTTATTTTGGCTTATTGTATTATATTTATGTTCTTTTTATTATTTTAAGTATATTTCTGAGAGAGAGAGAGAGAGAGAGAGAGAGAGAGAGAGAGAGAGACAGAGAATGAGCTGGGGAGGGGCAGAGAGAGGAGGGGACACAATCTGAAGTAGGCTCCAGTCTCCAAGCTGTCAGCATGGAGCCTGACGCGGGGCTCGAATCAACGAACCGCGAGATTGTGCCCTGAGCCAAAGTCAGATGCTTAACCGCCACCCAGGCGCCCCTATTTATGTTCCTGAATATACTTATACATATCTGGCATTTGTTTTATATCACGTCTTTTGATCTCCAGCTACAAAAATTAAAATCAGTAGACCCATACAACCCTCCCAGGCTCTACCCTGTCCTCCCTGTTGTAATGACAGCACTTTTATATCATCAGGTTGCAGAATGTTTACAATCTTTTGGCTCCTTAATTGTCAGGTAAATTCCAAGTGTGCAGTTCAATTCCCTTCTCCTTGCTATACACTTGCTTGTTGTCCTAATTGGCGAGAGGTTCACCCACCAGACGTTTGAAGGACTCATGAAAACACTTAGGTTTTTGGTTTTTTTTTTTTTTAACCTGTAAAGACTCAAGAACACAAGACAAAAATCTTGTGGCCTTTGTAAACAGTTTGTTTGGAGGCCATGTTTTGGATCAGATTTCAAGTTCGGAAGGCACTACTCTACCGTCTCTAACTGTACATGGCTCGGGAGAAATCCGAATGTTGGCCTCCTTTGTCATAAGTGATTCAGCATCTCTGCTCGCATTCCCAGACCTATTAGTTTTTCTTCGGAGATCCCAATTATTTTGGATTTCCTTTGCTTAATTCCAAATAGAACCATTAGGGAGAGAGAAAAGGATACTTTTTTTTTAATTCTTTTTTTAAAGTTTATTTATTTTTGAGACAGAAGAGAGACAGAGCATGAACAGGGGAGGGGCAGAGAGAGAGGGAGTCACGGAATCCGAAGCAGGATCCAGGCTGAGAGCTGTCAGCACAGAGCCCGACACAGGGCTCGAATTCATGGACTGTGAGATCATGACCTGAGCCGAAGTCAGACGCTTAACTGACTGAGCCACCCAGGCGCCCCATTACTTTCTTATTTCTATACTTGGTATCCTTTTCCAAATCTTCATCATCTGTCTACTCTCCTTTTCTCTCCTTTATCTTTTACTTTTGTTGATGGGATAAGGGTACTCGTTTCCTTCTACTTCATTCCTTGCTCCTCATAGGCTTAGGTTTTGCCTTTTCCCTAAGCTCCTGGATCTTTGGTGTCAGAGAAACAATTTCACTGCATTTTAAAATTGGGAACGTTCATTTCCTCCATAGACGTGCTTTGCTGGGATCTCTTCTTCATATGCCACTTGGTTTAGGCTATTCCTTTCCTACTTTCTGGTCGTATCGTGGTACCCACGCTGGGAGGGTTCCTCTTCCACCTACTCAGCTTTGGGGCATTTTCCCTGAACCTGGACGGTGTTCCAGGATCCCTGGACTTCTTTACGATCCAAGCCTTCGTCTTATGATATGCCATTCAGCATGGGGACAAGCTGCTGTAGAATTCAGTGAGTCATTACCCCCTCCCCCCCAGCACTCCCCCCCCCCCCACCCTTTGTGACTCACATCACCAAGACAGGTCATTTCCACAGGAGACTTGCTACATAATTTCTCACTTACCCCCACTTCCTCAGGTTCTGGAAACAAACCTGGCCCAGGAGAACAAAAGCTTTAGAACAAAAGCTTGTCCTACAGTCTATAGGCTGTATTTACCATTACTGAAAAGGAAGGAATTTTCCTGAGTGGGGACTCTTAACTTTAAGTGATGCCCTCGGGCGCCTGGGTAGGTTGAGATCTCATGGTTAGTGGGTTAGTGGGTTCGTGGGTGTCAGCACAGAGCCACTTCTGATCCTCTGTCCCCCTCTCTCTGACCCTTCCCTGCTGTGCTCAGAAATAAACTTAAAAAAAAAAAAAAAGAAAAAAAAAGAAAAAGAGATGTTCTCTGCTGACAAGTTCTCCCTGCTTCCTCCTGTGCACGCCCCTGCTTAATTTTCTCTGCACTTTGTGATCCGATGTCTTTAACGTTTCCTAACTTTCCAAATATATAATTTATATTTTGATTCTCCTTCGCTTCTCTGCTTTTACAGCACTTCCAAGAGAAAAGTCAACATTCTGCTACCAACTTCAAACTGAAAAGCTCTTTAATGATTTCAAATACACTGGCTCAGCACCCAAAGAATTTAGGAAAAAAACACTTCCCAGACACCAAAGTGTCATAGGAAGGCAATCTTTTTACATGTTATTATCTCTCTTTGGGAGTTATCAGAGCATATGGATTGTGTAAATTCAGACTGCAGATTATTAGTGTGCAGGCTCAGGGTGTCTGTTTTTAGGGGAGCATTTTTCCCCACCTGGAGCTTATGTGTGTATATTTCCTTGTTATTTCCTCGTTTCGGTAATGAGTCTACCGAGGGTCCTAGCTTTATGCAGAAAGCTTCAGTCTTACCTCTTCACCTCCCAAAACATTTTCCTTTACATATATGGATGGGAGAACCCAACCTAAGCTTTCACTACCTTAGGGTCGAGAAATAGGCAAGGATTTCTGATCATACATAGCACAATTAAGAAATCAAAGTCACTCAGGTTAACCAACCAAAGCACCTCCCATAGAGCAGCTCACAGTAAGGACGTCCCCTAATTATGCACTGCTGGTGCTTTAGCACAAAACTCCAGCCCTGCCTTCCAACTGAGTGAGGAGCCTGCACAGAGAACTGGTAGAACTCCAGGTCTCCACTATTAAAAAGTTGCCTAAACTCCACAAACCAGCTGCATCCAGGCGTGAAAAGGATGGTTTTCTACACCAGCGTAAAGCCTTCCTTGTTCAGTCAGCAGTGTGCATCCTGCGTGGTCTCACCCCTGCCCACATATCCACCCCCTCCCCGCCATAGTAAAGACCACGCATGTGACATGGGGGTGCACCTTAGAGAAAGGCAACATAGAGAGAATTCAAGGCAGAAAATCCTGCCAGCCCCTCAGGTGCGGAGGAGAAGTACCTTGGTTGGCTAGAGTATTCCAGGTTTGAGACTCTCAGATTCAAAGGGCAAAACAAAGACTTTTGAATGCGCAAAGATGTAGAACATTTGCGGCTCAGGTACTAAAAACCAAAATAAAAAACAACAAAAAACAAAAAACATTCCAGGGGGCACCTAGGTGGCTCATTCAGTTAAGTGCCCAACTCTTGATTTCAGCTCAGGCCATGATCTCATGGTTTGTGACATCAAGCCCTGAGTTGGGCTTTGTACCAACAGCACGGAGCCTGCTTGGGTTTCTCTCTCTCTCTCTCTCTCTCTCTCTCTCTCTCTCCCTCCCTCCCTCCCTCCCTCCCTCCCCCCCCACTCGTGCTCCCACACACTCTCTAAATAGATAACAATAAAACTTACTCTAGAATGTTCAGCCAAACAAAAAAGGATTCAAGAAACAATATATTTCCCGTTTCTAATAATGGCAGGCAAAATTCAGAAAAATCCTAGGTAAAAAAGAATTTTTAAAAAGTCTTATCAAAAGGGAAATGAAAGCCGCAGCAAGGTAAATACAAAGCCAAACGGAAGGTAAAACGGAAAACCAAGGAGACAAGGGAGCAGGGGACCTGCTTTGGCCCGAAGGGTGTGTTCCAAGTTTAGCCAATTTGAACTTTTTTTAGCATCTGTCTCCAAGGGCAAGAGAAGCAGAGCCAGCAGCAAGGGCCTGCACACAACAGAGAATCTAATAGAAGCATCTCTCCACAATGAGGATCCTAATGGCTTACACCCTTAGGAGAAGGGTGAGCCAGAAGTAGACCAACCCTCAAACAGTCTTGCCGTAGGGGGTTTGCATCACTGCAGCCCAGGGAACCTCAGGCCCCGAACTTGGATTACGATGTCCCTAAATCAGCAGTCCCCACCCCCCCCCCACCGCTGGCACCTAGCCAACACAAATCTTTCCTGGAGGAAGAGATCCATTCTATATATGAAATCATTCCCGGCACTCTTATTTACAATGCGAATGCTGTCCAATAAGGCACATGGAAAAACAGCCTGTAAGAACCAGAAAGAACAGCAGAAAGTTATCTCCACAGCCTCTTGTGGACGTGATCAGACAGACTGTATAGCTCCTATGCTCGCGGACATTAAGAGAAATAGAACTTGAAAGTAAGTGCCCTGAGAACAGGAAGCGGACATTCACACGTCACATTTGAAATTTCCAATTTGTGAAAAAGAACCAGATAGAAATTCTAAAATTGAAATTAAAAGGAGTTTTAATTTGGAGGTTTTAAGAAATAGACAAATAGACAAATCTGTAAGCCAAGACAACAGGAATGCCGTGGAGTAAGTCAAAACAGAAAACCTGAGAATACATGGAGGCTACATAACCTACACTTAATCAGATATGGAGAGAGGCAATCGAGCAGTGTTTGGTGGTAAAATGGCTGAGGACTTTCTAGAGATTTTTTTTTTTAAAGATTTTTCTTAAAGTCATCTCTACACCCAATGGGGGCTCGAGCTTATAACCCTGAGATCAAGAGCCACAAGCTCCAGGGAATGAGCCAGTCAGGTGCCCCAAGATCATTCTAGAACCAAAAAAACACCAATCCATTTAAGAAGAAATCCCTCTAGAATAAGAAACCCACATCTAGATACACTATTGTGTCTCTGTAGAAAACAAAGGACAACGGAAAAGAAATCTTAAAAGCCAGACCCCCTTGCCCACAAAACCAAAAAATAAAGTCTTTCAAATACTTTAGTTTTTTTTAATGTTTAGTTTTGAGAGAGAGAGATCACGCGTGCATGTGCACACCAGCAGGGAAGGGGCAGAGAGAGCCAGGGGGACAGAGGATCTGAAAGAGACCCCACACAGACAGCAGCGACCCAATGCCAGGCTCGAACTCACGAACCAGGAGATCATGACCCGAGCCGAAGTCACACGCAGGTATTTGCCACCAAAAACTTCTTTGCCCCTTGTGTAAGAAATCTGGTCTTCGTCCTTCCTTCCAGGAACAAAGTTTCCGAAGTCCTTGAATTCCCTGGGTACTAAGAGGATCTTTGCTATGCTAATGAGGGAAACCCCTAGAGAGTTTCTAGATAGAAGGGGGCTGGTCACCTGAAAGACAAGCACACCGGTACAGAGGTGGAATTTTCAAGCCTCTTGACCTCTAGGCAGAGGTGGGCTAGAGATGGAGTTTAGGTAATGAAACCCCAAGAAAAACCCTGCAGACGGAGGCACAGGGGAACCTTCTGGTTAAGTGACCACACGGATATTCTGGAAGCCTGCCGGACCCCGATTCCACGAGAAGGCTGGGAAGCTCTCCCCATGCTTCTCTTCAGACCGCTTCTGGATTCTTTTTTTTTTTTTTTTTTTAATTTTTTTTAACGTTTATTTATTTTTGAGGCAGAGAGAGACAGAGCATGAACGGGGGAGGGTCAGAGAGAGAGGGAGACACAGAATCTGAAACAGGCTCCAGGCTCCGAGCTGTCAGCACAAAGCCCGACGCGGGGCTCGAACTCACGGACCGCGAGATCGTGACCTGAGCCGAAGTCGGACGCTTAACCGACTGAGCCACCCAGGCGCCCCTGGATTCTTTATACTAAAACCGATCCTAAGTATAGTGCTTGTGGGGAGTTCTGAGAGTCCTAACAGGTGATCGAATCCGAGAGGGGGGTGAAAACTCCCAAGTTTACAGCCAGTCAGAAGCGCGAGTGGCCCCAGGACTCGCAAACGGCATCTGGAGTGGGGCCAGTTTGTGAAGGACTGAGCTCCTTGGGGGATCAGAGGCGAGCTCCAGGGGCTCGGCATCACAACTCAAATATCTAGCTGGCTGGGCAGTGGGTGGGTCGTCCTTGAAGATGTGCAGCTGGCACAGGAAGTGAGGGCAGGCTTATGAAGGACTCCACCTTTCACCCATGGGGCCCCCGCCAGGTCTCGATAGTGTCCACATCAAGCTTAATTGCAGGACATCTAGTTGGGTCCAGGGAATGGGCATGAGAACATACCCGCGTACTAGGAAATACAGTAGGACCTTGGATCGCGAGTAACTTGTTCTGCGGGTGTTCTGCAAGACGAGCAGACATTTCTAATACATTTTAACTTGATAAACGAGCGAGGTCTTGCAATACAAGTAGTAGGTGATACCGAGTGTCACGTGATCACAACGGAGCTAATAGTTTGTTCTCCCTCTCTCCCCCGCCTCTCGCTGCAAGATGGTGAGGTGATCGTCCCCCATGCTCAGATGCACAGTCTCAGATTTCACACGGTGTTCAGCAGAAATCAGTGTTTTTCAGAACACTGTAAGGTGCCCACAACTGGCACTGGTGTTATTTTTTTTTTTTTTTGACACTTCAAAGCACCTATGGACAGTCCTTTGCTTTTCCACCCAAGAGTAAGCTTACAAATGCTCTGCGTCATTCTAGGTCATTGGATAGGTTCCTTGTTAAAGTTGCACAAAAAGAAAAACAGATTCATCGAGTCACGAAAGCAGTGACTCCGTCAGTGATCGTGGAAGTCGTCCTACACAATAACCCTCCTGGCTCATCTCCCTCACACCAGCCATGAAGGCTTTCAAAAGGAAGCGCAGGTTAATTTCTTTTTCTTTATATTTTGTATCTTCTTTATTATTTTGTATCGTTGCACTATTGTAATCATTTTTATAGAAATATTTTCAGACTGTGGAATGAATCACCTGAGTTTCCCTTATTTCTCATGGAGAAATTCACATTGATCTGCAAGTGCTTTAGATTACAAGCGTGTTTCCGGAACAAACGGTGCTCGAAAATCAAGGTTTTACTGTACGTGAAAGTGCTCACAGCACTGCTAAGAGGGTCCCCAACCCGGAAGTGACTCATCTGTCAACAGAATAATGGGTAAACTGCGGAATGTGTAGGAGTTGCATCTACCTACCACACATGAGAGGGTTGACTATTGAAGATGTGCTGTGGCACAAAACAAGCCAGGTACAGAATATGTGTGTCTTTCATAGAAATTCAAAAACAGACAAAACTAAATTAACTGTTGTTTGTGATACACACAGAGATCGTAAACCTAAAGCAAAGCAAGTGATTACCATACAAATCAGGAGGGCTTTTCTCTTCCTTCCTTACAGGGAAGGAACAGTGTTGTGAGGTCAGAGCACCCCAAAAATCTGCCTGTTGACCTGGGTAATGGTTTTCACTGGATTAAACCATATTGTGAGTTTTATGCGTTTTTCTGAATGTATGCTATATTTCATAATTTTTCAAGAGTTTTAAGAAGTAGTGATTATTTTTTTTAAAAAGCTATGAAACCCATAGGCAGGTTTATATAATTCACGTAGCTGTGAACTATTAATGCAATAAAGGATTCCACTGAAACGTACAAGTTTAAGATAAATGCAGAAAAATATGTTAAAAAAAATGAACGTTGAAGTAAAAGCCTGCTTTAAAACTTGCTTAGATGCACAGGAGGACACAGAGAGGTAATTTCTTGACACGCACAAAATGTACACTTAGAGGATTTGTTAAACTACCTTGCAGCACAGGACCGACCACTTGGGGCACATTGGGCTTAGGTATGTGCAGTCATCAGGGTTCTTCGAAATTCTTTCTACATACAGACTTTACTCGTTCTCCTCCATGAAGTTCTCAGAAACCAGTCTAGAAGATTTCATTGTATTTGCAGAGTCTCAAAAGAAAGACCGACTCTAGGACCAACGAAGAGCAGACCCTAAGCAGCACACGGGAGTGTCAGGACACGGAGAACCACAACTCCTGAGACCCTGGCATGAAAGGAAGTCCCCGCAAGGATACTGTGACCCAAGCTTTTACAGTAGGAATGCCCGCCCCCCCGCCCCCGCAAAAGCCAGTGGATCCTACCCTGTCTGCTCTGTCAACAGCAAGCTGCTTTCCAGGTAGTGTTCAAGGTATTAGGATCACCGCTAAAATTTCCAAGATGAAAGTGAGTGGATTCCTATGAATTGCTACTCAGATTGGTGGTAGGCCTACTAAGTCTAATGGGTTTTAAAGAAAACTCGTGGAACTCTCAAAAGTAACTAGGAATAAAGACTTAAAATGGGAGATCTGAAACCATGAAACAAAGGGGAAAAGTTCTTTGACATTGGTCTTGGCAAGGATTTTTTTTTGGCTATGACAACAAAAGCACAGTCGACAATAAGCAAAAACAACCGGGCCTATATCAAACTAAACCTTCTGCACAAAGGAAACCATCCACGAAGTTAAAGACAACATATGGAGTGGGAGAAAATATGTGCAAACCGTAGATCTAATAAGGGGTTAATCCACAGATCTGATAAAATCTAAAAGATAAGGAACTTTTAATAGTAAAAAAAAAAAATCCAATTAAAAAAGGGACAAAGAGCTTGAATACTTTTTCCGTAAGAGATACGTTGCATGGCCAATAAGCTCACGCAAAGGTGTTCAATCTCACTGATGAGGGAAAGGCAAGTCAACTACAAGGAAATATCACCTCACACCTGTTGGGATGGCTTTCATCAAAACGAAAAGGCAAGTGTTGGCAAGGATATGAAGGAAACCCTCGTGCACTGTTGGTGGGAATATAAATTGGTGCAGTCCCTCAGAACAGTGTGGAGGTTCCTCAAAAAGTTACGAGTAGAACTGGTATATGATCCAGCAATCCCACTTCTGGGTAGATATCCAAAGGAAACAAGTCAGGACTTCAGGACACTGAAGTCAGGACAAGTCAGGACACTCCTGTGTCCACTGGAGTATTCACAATTGCAAAGATACAGACACAACCGAGGTGTCCATCAATGGATGAATTGGACAAAGATGTGGTATATACACACAACGGAACATTACCGAACCATAAGAAACAAGGAAATCCAGCCATTTGTAACATGGATGAAACTGGAGGACCTTACGCAAAGTTTAAGCCAAAGACTAACACTGTATCATCTCACTTAAATGTGGAATCTTGAAATAGCCAAACGCACAGAAACAGAACGGCAGTTCCCAGGGCCTAAGGGCAGGAGAAATGGGCAGACACTGACTGAAGGGCACACACTTCCAGTTATAAGTCCTGGGGATGCAACGCACAGCGTGGTCACTAGGGCTAATGATGCCGTGTTCCATACTTGAGATTTGCCATGAGTGTTGATCGTAGCATTCTCACAGATAAAGGTAACCGTCTGAGGAGATGGAAGTGTTAATCAACCCGTGGTAATCCTTCCACAATGTATACAACAACTCACATTATACACTTCAAATACACTCAGTTTTGTTAATTATATCCAATAAAGTTGGGGGGAGGGGAAAATGCTGGAGTATTCCACGTTAATAGCCACAGATCATCATGGCTGCTAATGGACATATCCCGACACTATGAGCGGCCAGTGCATCTCGGTGTTCTCCAGGGACCAAAACTGAAAACAATTTGTCATTTGTTCCTTCGCGAAAGATAGAACTTTCCCCTTTCGTAAACCCATCTGATACCATCTAATCTACAGGGACTCGACCATCTCCTTAATCCTCAGGACCTCACTAGCCTACTACATCGCCAAGGTCACGCGGATTGATCCCTGAAAGAAGTAGCAAGTACCTTCTGCGTTTTAGTAAAGCCAACATGGTGAATTCCACATACAAAAAAAGGATCGGTCATTTCAGAGGGAACCTTTTGGAAAGAGCCTAGTAAATTATCTGTGCCACATGGAAGTTGTCATAGCAGCTCTCCACCCCACCCACGGATGCGTTTCTTAATCAAAGTCAGGAGAACTTCCTGTTGTTGTCAATCACCCCCCTTCTCTGGACAGGCCATTCCTTGCTAATGGGACTAATAAAGTAGAAGAAGCCCATTATGACCAAGACTGGATAGGCATGGGCTCAACGGCATGGACTTCGCTCACCAAGTCTAACTTGGGCACTCCAAGGCTGAATGCCCAACTCTCAAGTGGAAACTGCCATTGTCCTCGATCACGAATGGGATTAGCAATCGGTCTTCAAGAAACAGGCACACTAGGAATTCAGATTTGTTTCCCGATCACATAACTGCAAACATCATCTTTGCTAGATAGCTCTTGTGCAGATATCTCTCTTTGCTAGATATCTTTGCTAGACATCTCTTATTATGACATCCTACTTAATGCCTCTGATTGAGGGACACGTTTCACAATGAAAGTGAGGCAATAATCTGATGCCCACGGAAGCAACCAGCCAAATCTTCTAAAGTTTGATTTATGAAAGGCTCTCACAACGATCTAGATCTCCTGTGGCTCCTGCAGGAACTGTTACAATTCTTTTCATTTGGGGGTAAAATATGATAAATGATTATAAGTTTTAAAATATCATTAAATATTACAGTTGATTCATTTTTATATTATCCTTAATTTGTAATGTAAAAGACATTTTCATATTCAAGTGACATGCTATTTAATTTGCTTTAGGTACATATGAATACCTAACTGCATTATCCATTTTACAATTTGATAGATCATGTTTGATCTGGAACCCAAATATAGCTTTCTATAAACATCACGTTGGAATTAATCATGACAAATTTCTCTTAATACAGAGAAGGCTTAATATGCTTCTAAGAGTTTTAATTAGCTGAATGCCACTCAAGGATTTGGTAAGATCATATTGAGGTGAATTTGCTGAATTGTCATTAACTTCTATTTCAACATCAAGCTTCATTATAGCTCTTATGTTTTTTAGATAGTCCATCATGTGTATGAATTCAGTAATTCATAGCTTCATGTTATTTAAACCAATATCGTGGCCAGAATTATGAAGGTTTTTTTTTTTAATGTTTATTTTTGAGAGAGAGCGAGTGAGCGAGCACATGAGCTGGGAAGGGGCAGAGAGAGAGGGAGACACAGAATCTGAAGCAGGCTCCAGGCTCTGAGCCATCAGCACAGAGCCCGATGCAGGGCCTGAACCCACGAACCGTGAGATCATGACCTGAGCCAAAGTCAGACGCTTAACTGACTAAGCCACCCAGGGGGCCCTGAAGGAGGGTTGCTGAGCACATCAGTCGAATTGCCATTAACGACAGATTATGCTCCCGGGTGCCAAAACTGTTCTATTTCCAAAAGGAAAACTAGAAAGTGAGAAATATTTTGATACCTAACCAAAGCCCATTACTATCTTTAATACAAACCTCCTTGGATAGATCTGTGAACCCTGGGAGCCACCAGATGAGCCATTCTAGTGTCCTTGATCTCTGGAGACTCCACCACAGTGCCAGCGGAGACAAAGCTGGGCTGCTCTTATGAAGGTCATGAAGCTCTGACCCGCAACCAAGTGATGACTCACAGCTGCACGATCTCACATCTGGCAGCCAATCATGGAGGTGGGAGTGGCAGCTCCTTATGTTTCTGGTCACCTGGACTAATCTCAAGGATTTCAAACTGCTTGCAGGACACACACACACACACACACACACACACACACACCCTAATAGCTCCGAAGTAAAGAGGCAATTGAGATACAAGAAAATAAGAGTAAATAATTGGACATTCTGGAAATTTTAATACCTAAGATTGCTTCTACTAGAAAAACCACAGTAAAAGTCAATTAACTCAGTAAAGCTGGAGAATAAAAAGACGGTCCTGATTTGGTACAGACATAGCCACTAAGCCACTTTGGAAACTTCAAGCCACCAAGAGTCAAAGAAGGAGGTTGGCGGGTGTGATGGACTAACTTTATAGGAAATCGGAGTCACATTTCACGGGGTGTTCTGAAGACTGAACATCCTAGGACCGTTCCTCCCCCCACGCAGTCCCTCGTGTTGAGACTGATGAACCAAGCTGGGCTGTATTAAACACTCAACACCAAAGCACACATTCTGATTGAATGACCTGTGACTTAAGCTGCCACAGCACCAGTACTGACAGAAAATTCCCTGTTCTACTATGTCCAATGTTACAGACTGAGAAGATAACCCAAATCCTTGGAGAAAACTGATGGCTTAGACACCCCAAAGTCAATCCACTCAGGAGGTGGGGGGAGAAATCCAGATGAGGTCCTAAGACCAGGAGAACAGGGAACAGCCAAGTGGGAAGTTCAAATTCAAGAACGTTTGTGACCAAAAAACATGATTGAGGTTTCCTTCCACTTTCCATTGATCACCTGAATGTAGTTATCTCCTTTTCCTTATCTTTCTAAAAAAGGAGTCTTTTTCCTCCTTCCATTCACCATCGGATAGAAGATGTGGTGGCATTTACCTCACAGTTTTGTCTACAGATTGCAGAATTTTGAAATGGGATCACAACAAACTAGAGAAATAATGGCAGAACCCAAAGATCCAGGGACATCGTGGCAGGTGACATTACCTCCAGATACAGGAGAAGCATAGGACATTCTCCCCAGGAATCTGAAACAGAGAGGGGAACACAGAGGCAGATTTCTGAGTCACATTCATGGCAAAGACCCCCGGGGCAGGTCCACAGACTCTGCTGCTAAGGAACACAGAACAGTCACAGCCACGAACCTCCCTCACTTTAATATGCTTTTCCACTTTTCTGAGTGACTCCAATTTCTTTTCCCCAAACTCCCATGTTGTTAGGTCATTTATGCTTTAGAGGGGGCTTGAAGAAGAGCTGTTTATTTCCTACAAATAAAGTGATTAGTACAGTCATAAAATTCCAATCAAATTTCCAACAGCTTATTATACTCCCCCCCCTCCAAAATCCTAAATTTCACCTGGAAAACTAAATGCACAAGAACCAGAATGAAGTATGGGAAAGAGAAAATGGAGAATGAGCCTGGTCAATATCAAATTATGAAGCCACAGTAACTTATCTTCTTGCTCTAAGTGTTCACCAATAGCTGAAAGTCCCAGAAACAGATCCACCTATATATGAATACCGTAGAAATTTAAAGTATTAAATACTAAAGCAATTTTCTATCCATGAAAGGAAAAAGATTACACCTACACCCTCCTTTCACAACATACATAAAATTGAATCCAAAAGGAGTTAAGCTTAAAAAACAAAAAAAAAAAAAAAAAAAAGCAAAAACATAATCCAAGTAGAATCTTAAAAAACAGGGACACCTGGGTGGTCGAGCATTCAACTCTTGATTTAGGCTCAGGTCATGATCTCATGGTCATGGGATTGAGCCCCACATCGGGCTCTGCACTGGGAATCTGCTTGGGATTCTCTCTCCCTCCCTCTCTCTCTGCCCCTCTGTCACTAGTGTTTTCTCTCTCAAAATAAATAAACTTAGAAACAAAAACAAAACCTATGAAGATTATACTTGAAGAATCTGAATTTTCTATACAGTTAAAAACCCCACCAGAGCTTAAAGCCCAGCTGATATACTTAGAAGACTATTTTGTACAGATATAACAAAAATTGCTTTAACATATAAAAAGCTAGAAACTGAGGGACAAATGAGGTAGGAAAACGGGCAAAGAATTTGTAAAGGCTACTCACACTAGAAATCCAAGCGGCCACTAACACAAGGAAAGATGCCCAGCTTTGTTGGAAATTGGGGAAGTGTGAAATAAAAACACCAGTTAGATGGACTATTTTACCCATCGTGTTGGCAAAACCTTTGAAGTTTGAAAGAATCAGATGGGAAATACTGGAAATGAGAGAAAAGAGGTACTTATATGCCCATTTGGCAGGGATGTCAGTTTTTTTTTACAGCTTTTACAGAGGGCAATTAAGCAACATCTAGTAAAACGTTAAGCTTATAGCCCTTAATCTAGCAATTCTACTTCTAGGTGTTTGTGATAAGTATACGCGATAGACGAAGATATATGAACATACACGCTCAAGACCATTTGGTATTGTATTAGGTCTCCTCGTTTTGTTCGCCATTACATCTACTGGATGAAGTTAAAGCCACCTCGGGTACCAAGAGTGACAAGTCTCAAAGGCTGGGAAGGACAGGGAGGGCTGTGAAGGGCTGCTCAGAATCCCAGTGTCCATTCCAGCTAATGAATTCTGCCAGATCTCTGTGGATAGCAAAACCCAGGGCCGCAAGAGAAGCCAGTAGAAGAAGCATATGGGAAAATGGCAGGCCTGAGAGTGGTGTTGCTCGAAGCTGGAGGATGCCTGGTAGCACAATGTTGACTGTGGGAGCAGTAATTTGGGCACAATAAAGTTTGTAGGAAACGAAATAAACCTACGAAAGAAAATTACCTTAAAGTTTAGATGGAAGGTCCATCAGCCCAGCAAAATTGTTAGGACCACGAAAAAGAAATGGTTACTTTAGGTGGCAGATCAAGAACAGAAGAAAATGGAAAGTTACCACCGAGCCACTCAAATGCAGAAAGCAGCTAGAGGGATGAACTTGACCTCTGTAGGAGTTCAACTGAGCTGCCATAACAAGGACCCAAGGCTAACATGGATTAACTACAGAAATGGATTTCCTCACAGTTCTGGAAGCTGGAAGTCCTAAGTCAAGGGGTCAAGCGGGTTCCTTCAGAGGCTGCTGTCCTTGGCTTACAGATGGCTGGCTTCTCCCCGAGTCTCCGCACGGTCTTCCCCGCGTGCATCTGTGCCTTCGTCACTTGCCCGGACACCTGCCATATTGGGGGAGGCCCACCCGTAGGACCTCATTTTACTTCAAGGCCCATCTCCAAATACAGTCACATTCTGAGATAAGAGGGTTAGGGCTTCAATATAGAAGTTTGGGGAGGAATACGATTCAGCCCGTGGCCAGCTCTTCCCACTTCTGGATCTTCTCCCTGGAAGGGACACTTTCCTTGCTAACTCAATCATCCTACGGGACTCTTAGAGCCAATTTCCTCAGGGACAGCTTTCTCAAAGCACGTAACCCCAACCTACATTGGGCTCCTTGGTTACTTTCTCAGATCTCTCAGTTTACAGAGCATTCTCCACGTCACTTACCACAACGTCTCTGGCCATAGGACTGGGGGGTCTTGCGGTTTCCCCACCCCACTAGACGCGGGCTATGGGACTCATTCTCTACCACGTGCACCTCAACAGTAGTTCCTGTTATAATGGTTTAGCATTGGAGAATTTACAACGTGCCACTGGCGGAGCATTTTATTATACAAACCCTTCACTCCTCTAAACATCTGATTTAGAGGTCATCCTTATCCTACAGATGCTGTGAACAGGAGAAGCAAGGTGCTCATAGTTACACAGCAGAGCTGGAATTTGGATGTTCAGCGGACAGCTGTTGAACTGTAAATAAACAAACCTAACTTCCCCTAAATATAGGAAAAATAAAATCCCAGTTTACTTATATTACGGAATATTATCTAGCCTTTGAAAAGGATAAGATCTATATATAGTGACATGGGAAGAAATGATATAGGAAGTGAAAGAAGTCACAGAATAGTTAAAACAAAACAAAAACACTTAAAAAAAAAAAAAAGTGGGTGGGTGGTGCCTGGCTGGCTCAGTCAGAAGAGCAGGGGACTCCTGATCTCAGGGTCGTGAGTTCAAGCCCCGCGTTGGGTGTAGAGATAACAACAACAACAAAAAAAAAAACACACACACAATAAATAAACTTTAAAAAAAAAAAAAGTCACAGAATAGGATGCCGCATGTATACGTGTGTGCATACTTTGGTGAATGCAGAAATAAATGCTAGATAAATGCACCCCCAAGGTATTTTGGAGCAGAGTAAAAGGAAGTTAGAGGAAGAGAGAAAGGAAATTCTACTTTTTACTCTAAATACTTATGTTTTTAGGATATTTTAAAATTCTATTAAAATTTATATTAAGAAATAGATGATTAGGGGCACCTGGGCGGCTCAGTCGGTTGAGCGACAGACTTCGGCTCAGTTCACGATCTCACAGTTTGTGAGTTTGAGCCCCGCGTCGGGCTCTGTGCTGACAGCTCGGAGTCTGCAGCCTGCTTCGGATTCTGTGTCTCCCCCTCTCTCTGCCCCTCCCCCACTCATGCTCTATCTCTGTCTCAAATAAACATTTGAAAAAAAATAGATGATTAAACGATTTTGCTTGGTTTTTAGATCTTTAGAAATAGTCCCAAAACAGTTTTTCAGGATGGTTGACTTTATAGCCTTCTTCTCCCATACTGTGGGAACACACACAAAAAAAGAACCACTCCGATGTTCCAGAATTTTTTCATATCCCTGTTTAAGAACAGTTGAAAGTAGAAAACTGGACATAAAAGCAAACCATGGGCCAAAACAGCACTGCTCCACAACTCTGGAGAACACCAAGAATGGGCCATGACTGGACAAGGGGAGGACGCTCAAGGTCAGCTCAGAGGGTCATTTGTTGAAGTACCAACAGGAGTGATAAGACAGACACACAGACACACACACACACACACACACACACACACACACCCCTCCCCGCAGGACAGCAGGAAGCACCCAGTAGTCGGGCTTGCAGCAGAAACAAGGAAGGTATCCCCGGTGTCTGACACTTTGTAAAGATGGGGACGGTCAGCTCCCCGGAATACTCAGCAGGGTGCCAGCACTTAATGGCACGTGCTTCCCCTCTTCCCACAGAGCAGCACATGACAACTCTCTCCATAATCATAGCAAAATAAATATAGCAGACCAGAAAGGCACCTTGATCCCACGAGGAGCAAAGAGCCAATAATCCTAAGATATGTGCAGAAGACCAGCACGTGACAGACAGACTCCAAACTCCATAGACCACATTTCTACCCAAGGAGACCGAGCTAATGGGAAGAACAGGGATTTAACCTAAAACTCGTATCTTCAAGGGGTGCTAGATTATAGCACCCACAGAAAAGTCAACTGAGACAACGCAAGGCTAAACTTGATTGAAATGTAATATCCCAAACTATATAGGCTGAGTCAACTGGACCCAACCACGAAATTACACAGTGGGCTGCAACACCAACCCTTAAAATCTACCCAAAAAAAAAAAAAAAAATTTTTTTTAAAAGGTTGGAAAGAAGGAAGGGTTAGAGATATGGTGCAGAAGCCCCAACACCCACCCATAAGGCCCACAACAAACTAGAGAGATAGTGGCAGAACCCAAAGATCCAGGGACATCGTGGCAGGTGACATTGCCTCCAGATACAGGAGAAGCATAGGGCGCCTGGGTGCCTCGGTTAGCGGTTAAGCGTCCGACTTGGGCTCAGGTCACGATCTCGCAGTCTGTGAGTTCGAGCCCCGCGTCAGGCTCTGTGCTGACAGCTCAAAGCCTGGAGCCTGTTTCAGATTCTGTGTCTCCTTCTCTCTGACCCTTCCCCACTCGTGCTCGGTCTCTCTCTCAGAAATAAACGTTAAAAAAAAAAAAAAAAAAAAAAAGAGATACAGGAAAAGCCTAAGACTTTGGCTGGGGTCTCCAACGAGCGGGCCCAGTGGTGATACCTCAACAACCACACCCTGCCACCTGGTCACAGCTGATGAAGGGGCACACAGGATCCAAGGGAGAGACCAGAACATTCTCCCCAGGAATCTGAAACTGAGAGAGGGGAACACAGAGGCAGATTTCTGAGTCACATTCATGGCAAAGACCCCCAGGGCAGGTCCACAGACTCTGCTGCTAAGGAACACAGAACAGTCACAGCCACGAACCTCCCTCACTTTAATATGCTTTTCCACTTTTCTGAGTGACTCCAATTTCCTTTTGCTAAATGCCCATAGTTAGGTCATTTATGCTTTAGACGGGCTTGAAGAAGAGATGTGGATTTTATTCCCTGCTAATAGATTAGCGCAGTCAAAATTCCGGTCAAGTTTTCAATAGTGTAGAGTTGTAGGAAATATAACAAGCTAGCTCTAAAATTCACCTGAAAAACTAAATGCATAAGAACCACTGAACACGTGGGAAGGGGAAAATGAATGGACTAGTTGGTCTGTCAAACATCCAAATATACTGTGAAGTTGCAGTAATTTAAGTAGGTTATTGGTCTGTGATTCACAACAGAAGGCGGGTGAGGCGGGAATGCCCTTACTGGTGAATTTAGAAGTTTCTCGGTGCGCTCCATCTAGGAATGTCTATCACCTTCCCGTTTATTGCATGTAGAATTTCTGATTGACGGCATTTTCTGGGAACACTGCATGCCATACCCTTCCAGGGGGAGAAGTCAGCTATTAACCGTGCTGTTCCCCTATAGGTGATGGGCTCCTTCTCTCTCCTGCTTTCGTTTGTCTTTGCGTCCAACTAACTATGGCGTCCTAGACGGGGATATTCTTGTGTTTTGCTACCGGAGTTTGCATTTCTTGGATCTGTAGGTTTTCGAAGCCATTGTTTAATGGTTTCTACCCATTTTTCTCTTCCTTTCTCTCCTCTCCTGAGGCCCCCCAACAGAGTAACATCCGTGTGCTTGGAGGCTCACAGGATTTTCAGGGTGGGGTGGGGGTGGGGGTTCTTCAATCTTTGGTCTTCAGATTAATTCGCCTACTTGGAGTTCACGGATTCCTTTCCTTCCATCAGGAATGTGCTAAAGAGGACAACCTTTCAACTGTTGTACCCCAACTCTAGAACAGAAACTGAATGAAATTTCCATCTCTGAGATGGTCTATTCATCGAGTCACTTTATCATGCTCTCCTTTAATGCTAGAAACATGGAGTTTTGTGGGTTTTGTTTTTTTTTTTTAATGTTTATTAAAGCTGCTTTGACATCTTTGCCAAATCTAGCTTCTGGGGACACAGGTACAATCTATTGCCCACTTTTCTCCTAGAAGTCACCTATGTTTCTCTGCAGGCTGCCTGGCTTAGGGAACTTGCATGGAATGTACAAACACCTGATCTGACGTGTCCCCGCCCCTCCCCCCGGGGGGGTTGCGGTTTCAGTAACTCATCTGAACTAGATCTGAAGTCTACTGCGCTGTGTACCAACATTAATATCTGTGGTTATAGTTTTTGCTGCTTTCGTGTATTTCCCCTGGTTTTCATGTTTAAGGCTGACTCCCTAGGGGTGACCCCTGTGTCTGGACAGTTTATTCAGACAGAGAACTGCGGGGTTGCCATTGAGCGCCACCCCAGCTTGCTGCCGGACCCACACGTGGGCTGGGCGCACACACAAGCAGACGGTTGGAGTTCCCCCTGCGCTCACCTTCCCCCGGGCTCCCTGGCCCCGCTGGGCAGACGTGTGGGGGACTCCGGGCCTCCCCCAGCCTCCGCTGCTTGTTCACACAGCCTGCCAGCAGAGCGAGGTGTATGGAGACCTGATCAACCCCGCTGTGGCATGCTCACATTCCGGATTCCTGTTCACATTCCTGTCTAGACCGCCAGCTCCCTGCAGGAGCACAGTCTCAGGCTGTGAGAGACCCCCGTCCTCCCCATCAGCTCACCACTGGGACCTCCACCTAAGGATCGCGCTGCCCATCAAAGCAGCTTCTTCCGGTGGGGACAGCAAGTCTGTGGGGCAGGGGCGGCCTGCGGACCTGGGAGGGGACGGGAATCCCCGGACAGCACCACAGACGTCTGCTGCTTTTGGACTCGGGACTCCAGCGTTCCCGAGTAAAAGCGTCTACGCGCCTTGTAAGCTTTCAGTGAATTTTCAGAGTGTTTTTCAAATGGTGGTTTTGGACGATTCTCTCCGGATCCACGGTTGCTTTTTAAGAGAGAGGACTTCGCACCTCCTCGCTCTATAATGGAGACTGGAGATCTAGAATCTCAGCTATTTGGATTGCAAAACTTTAAACTGTAACCCAGCACTCCAAGTCCAAATAGCAGAAGTGGTTGGAGGATCTGGTGAATGAAAAACTGGCTCATTTGCTTAATTCAAGGTGTTTTTACATATTTAAACATTTTTAAACATTTATCAGTTCAGGAATAGAAGCTCCTAGATTTAAAGGTAAATAGGAAGATAAAATCTTGTCAACCCAAAGGCAAGGGGTGTGGAGGTGTATACAGAATTCTAAATAGCAAACTCAGTATCCATAATCACATTACATGTGATTAGATAAAAATCTGTTAAAACTTAAGGATTTGATTATGTTAATAAAACTGCATGCCCTTTAGAGAGAAGCTGAAGACTGAATGACAAGAACAGGAAAAAAATAAACACCAAATAAGAAAATTAGTACAACAATGTGAGATCAGAGTTCAAGACCAAAAGCTTTTAAAAGATGCTATTTCTTGATACAATTAAGAAAGTGACACGGGGCGCCTAGGTGGCTCAGTCGGTTAAGCATCCGACTTCAGCTCAGGTCTTGATCTCACAGTCCGGGAGTTTGAGCCCCACATCGGGCTCTGTGCTGACAACTCAGAGCCTGGAGCCTGCTTGGGATTCTGTGTCTCCCTCTCTCTCTGCTTCACCCCTGCTCACACGCTGTCTCACTCTCATAAATAAAGTCTTTTTTAAAAAAAAATTTTTTTTAATAAGAAAGTGACATTTTGTATTAACATTAATATTTTATATTGATATTTATTCAGAAACAGTTCTGAAATTAGCAAAAACTATATTACTAGCTATGTAACCAATTGACCTTTGAAGTTTTTATTTTTATTTTTAAATTTTTTTAATGTTTATTTTTGAAAAAGAGACAAAGTGAAAGCAGGGGAGGGGCACAGAAAGAGAGGGAGACACAGAATCTGGAGTAGGCTCCAGGCTCTGAGCTGTCAGCACAGAGCCCAACGCGGGGCTCGAACCCACAAACCGTGAGATCATGACCTGAGCCAAAGTCAAACACTTAACCGACTGAGCCACCCAGGCGCCCCAGACCTTTTAAATTTTTAATGGAGAGATAATTGGCATTATGTTTAAGGTATACATGTTGATTTGATGGGTGTATTACAATGTGATTACTATCAGGGTGTTAGCTAACACCTCTATCACATCATAAATCATCATTTTTGAGGTAACATTTAAGATCTAGTCTCAGCAATCTGAAGTATATAATGCAGTATCTTTTCGGAAAACAGATTTTGGAAAAAATATCTAAAATTAAAAACATATATACATACATATACACGTGCCCAAACTTGTATACGAACCAAGAATTTGTAACTGTTCACAGGAACAGACATATTTGACCATGTATTGGCCACAGAGTATTTCAGCCAATCCCAGAAAGCTGCCATTGTGTCCTATTCATAGATTATAATACAATTGAACTGGAAATCAAATTACAGTTTCCATTGCCTCCCAAGAGAGCTCTTTAAAATCAAAATTATAATTTAGACTTCGAACAGAGTTACACACAGCAGCTTGAAATGCGTAAACACAGAAAAATTTTAGTTGTAAACACATTTATTTAAAAGCCATTAAAGTTTTTGAATTAAAAGCTCAGTTTAAAGACAATGGCATAAAACCACTAATGAAAATAAAAGCAACTATTAAAATGTAAGTAAAACTAGAAAATTCGGGTATTAGAAACAAAGGTTTGTGTTACTGGAAAAGACCGATGAAATAGGCCAGAGAAAAAAGCATGAATAAATCATAATAGGAATGAAAAAAGAAAAAAACTACAGACTACTATATATAAGTGTATACCAGCAAAATGAATCTGGAAGAATTAGACAATTTCTAGGAGTAGGAATTTTCAGAGGTGGGGAAAATACTGGAATAAAGTGTTAGAAGACCAATACCATAGAAGAAATTAAGAAGCCTACAAAAGATCCATTGCCCTTAAAATACACTGGTCCCAGACGGTTTACAGGCAATTTCTAGATTGTGAATAGATCATTCCCAGCATACACGGTCTCAGAATACAGAAAAAGATAAACGCTAACTCACTTTATAATGTTAATGTAACAATACAAATTGCAGACAAGAGGAGTCTAAGAAAACTGAACATGGACCTTAAAGCGTGTATAAAAGTTTATATAAATATTAAATCAAATTCATCAGTATACTGAATGAGAAACATACACCTTATAACCAAGCAGTATTCATCTCAAGAACGTAAGAATGGTTTCATAGGGGGGAAAAAGTCAGAATACCTCATCAACTAAGGAAAAGAAACATTAAGTAGCAATGCTGAGAATACAACTTAAGTACTATTAAATTAGCAGGTTAGCAAAATACAAGATCATCATTTGAGAAGCATTTTTGACAGTGAACCTGTAATGCTTAAAAGATTTCAGCATGAAGTATATTTGCAAGTGAGGGATAAAACAGAGGCCTTCTCTCCTCCCTCCTGTTTAAACTGTCTGGAGGTATTAGCAATCGTCACTACTACAATAAAAATGGGAAAACCTAAAATTATTATTTGCAAAAATAATTCAAAACAGTTAATGTGGCCAAAACACACCAAAAAAAAAAAAAAAAAAAAAACCCTGTTCATAACTCCTTGAATAAGATCTTTAACAAAAAGTTAAGAAATTCTATGAAAAGGAATAAAAGTGTAGACACTCTTCTTACCAAGTATCAATACATATTAGTTTTATCAAGCCTAGATTTTTGAGGCTAAAGCACATAGATCGATAGAACACCACAGAGATCCAGAACAAATACAGTGTAAAGGTGGCATTCAGATTTGTAGGGAAAAGAGCAGCACGGACCCAATCAGTGTCCAACCTCCCAATGTGCTCAAAGGTAAATTATCCATATAAACGTAACAAACTTTTATAGACTCTTGGGGTATAAACAGCCAAAATAAAACAGAAATGCTAAAAACGGATATATTCGGCCACCGGAGTTTTAACTTCTAAAGACTGAAGACACCATCATTAGAACCTTAGATACAGGAGAAAATATTTGCAAAGTCTATCACAGGTAATGAATCTGTCTGAACAGTTTGAAATTAAAGATATTCCTTAATCAGGAATAAAGGCAAACAAAGAAAAAGAAAAGCCTTTATATGTATGTATAAAGGCTCGTGTGTGAGTTGTAAAATTATAAGGAAATTGGAACGAAGGTCTATCAAGAGGGCAACTTCAAAATAAGCTTTTATGTTATGGGATCCCTATACTACAAGGCAATTTTTAAGAAGTGAGCTAGCCAATATGGGATGTCCCCAAAGATCAGACTGTGCTATTAGCCTTGAAGGAAAGTCAACCATATGGAAGAATGAGTTTCACAATAAATTAGAAAAAAAAAAAAAAGTTAGCCATCCTTACATTCACAGGGAGATCATCTCCAAAACATGTGGAACTTAGGAAAGCTGCTGAAAAAACCTGTACTCCTGTGTTTAAGGAAGGGTTAGGGAGGAGGAATTCTAGAAGGGTATATGTAAGAAAGTAATAAAATACCTCTGGAACGGCAAATGGGATTAGTGGGGATGGTTATGGGTTTTGTGGTTCTTTGGTTTTAAGTTCATTGACACTTAAAACCTATCCATGTATCACTTCGTACAACCTTTGCAAAATGTTTAAAAGGACATACACCCAGCCCCACAGCAAGCCTCTTCTTCTGAGTTATTTACGAGACTCTACGTTTGCAGGATAAAAATCTGCAGGGACCCTATGAGAAACTAACCGGTGAGTCCTTGCGTTCTCCAGCTTGGTAACGGACACAAGGTCATCTCTGGTTAGTCTGGGATGTAGTCCCTTACAAGAGTTACCAAAAGAAACCAACTTCTTGGGACAGGCCACCCTTGGTTCTAGATGGGAGTGGGGAGTGGGGGTGGGGAGGATAGAAGGTCATATGAAGGTCCTTTTAATTTCCTGATGTATTTTAAGCCCTCCTATTGAACTTGGAGAACAGACTGAAATAATCAAATGTGAAAGGTTTCAGCTGAGCAGGTCGTGTTGTTAAAGGATATAAATTGCACGTGCCATTTCATGTAGCTTTATCTCTGCAGATTGTACTCTAATAGGTAAATTTATCTTCCCTGTGCGAGGGTCTCTTGCTGAGGATTCTGGGAAGGCCTGTTCTATCATTCAAGTCCTTACACAGAAGAGAATGGAAACTAGGAAGATGGCTAGAAAAGATGTTCAAAAATAACATTTCATCACAAGACAACCCTTGGCCAGATTGGTACCCCTCACTGTTAATGTATTATCTAGAGGATATCGAAGATAAAGGTCTATGTTCTGTAGACTTTAGGAAGCCTAAGGGGGGGGGGGGACCACCCCTGTAGGAATTGGGGTGGATTTCAGCTTCCCAAAGGAAATGGGTAGTCAAGCTGGTACCCTAGCAGCTGGGGGGGCTTGCACATATGCAAATGAGCTTCACCAGAGGTGAGAAACCATTCCATATCCCTGTGCTTCTAGAAGTTCGGTCCTAGATTCAAAGGATGGTTTAGGTTCAAAGGGACTCCCTGAGGCAGGGGTAGCAGTTCCCCCTTTAGCATGGGCTCAAAAGCCTCCATATGGAGAAAGAGCCCAGAGGAGGGCAAGGATGGGTCCCCTAGGGCACTCATACGTAGTAGTCGGTGCTCCAAAACTCCCCAACTAGGTCTGGGGTCAACTGGTCTTCCCTGTACATTCATTCATTCATTCTTATGCTCAAAGTTTGAAGTTAAAATTGGGCATTCACTTGCAGTAAAGGTTTAGGGCAATAGCCTTCAGTTTGGTTTTTCTGGATTTTAGAGTTTAGATTTTTTTTTTTTTTTTTTGCTTGAGAACCCTCTAAAACTTGAGGAAAAACCATGTGCCCTCACAGGTTTTTGATTTGGCAATTAAGGTTTCTCATCATAAGTTTAAACAATCACACAGACCATAACTCTGGCATATTATAAATATTAACCTTTTAAAACAAAACTGTTATATCATTTGTTAAAAGCATTCCACAGAATATTGACATTTCATGTACTCCATTTAAATATATAAACAAGTCTTTGCAGCCAAAATTTTACAGCATTCCTTTCCCTCCTAGAACTCATTTCCATTCCTCTTCCCCCAGAGAATTGTCACAATGTAAATTTTATGCCCAAAAGTATTTTATCGATCACCCTGTAAGTCTCTGCAACAAAAATTAATGAAAAATAGGTATTTTCATTTCCAGTGGCCAGAAGGATCTAAAGACTAGACATTTTTGTAGATCATTCTAATTTTTATTTGTATGTGGCTTTGATCATCTTAGAAGGTATAGTTTTGAAGGAAATGCATTTTCTAATGAGATGTGTTTTTTTAATTTTTTTTAACATTTATTTATTTTTGAGACAGAGAGAGACAGAGCAGGAGCAGGGGAGGGTCAGAGAGAGAGGGAGACACAGAATCCGAAACAGGCTCCAGGCTCTGAGCTGTCAGCCCAGAGCCCGATGCGGGGCTCGAACTCACGGACCGCGAGATGACCTGAGCTGAAGTCGGACGCCCAACCGACTGAGCCACCCAGGCGCCCCGAGATGTGCTTTTTTAAATAGACATACATGGATGAACATTTTTCATTCCTAGACACCAAGTTTACAAATTTTATTATCTTTGATGTAAGCACCTGAGACGATTTCTCATATACGTAAATAGATGCACAAATGAGGAGCTTTACAACAGTGGGGTCCTTCCTTTTCTTTATTCCTTTACAAGCTGTACACAGTATCACCAGTCGACAAAAAAGAGTTTAAGTCATCTGTCCACTGACAACCCCTTCGAGTCTTCAGTTTTAATGAAAGCTAACTGGGACCACCACCGCCCCAGCCCCCCAGCTGGAGACTTGGAACCCCCCACCCCCCAGCTGCTACCGATCACTGCCACCATCCACTGGGCTCATCACAGGCACTATGAGTTGCCCTTGAGATGCTTTTCTGCCCCAGGCCAATGCACTGAAGATCAAAGATCAAGAAAGGGCGCCAGAGCGTGCCTTTCCTTGATACACAAAAGGGGGAAAGTGGAAGGGGAAATAGGGAGAGAACTTCCAGATGCTTGGCATATTCTCAGGCACCATTTTAGGAAAGCAGACATAAAGGGAGACTCTGCAATCATTGTTCCTGTCATTCTGTGGGATGCCTTCTGTACCCCAGGGAAACAGTCACCCCACTTTGAGAACAGGTGGGATCAGTGAAGGCACTAACACAAGAGAAACTGGTCTCAGGATACACGGCGTCTGCAGAGTGGTTGGGAAAAGCCCCAGGGAGGCCCTCGCAGAGGCCACAAGGACACTCAGAGTGTATCTAAGGCACGATTTCTCATTCCACAGATTCCCGGAAATACTGCTCTAGAAACTGGATCTCTGGCAGTCAATGAAATGGGATCCCGGAGTGCCTGAGCATGTACGGGAAGCAGCATCAGCGTTTTAAATAACAAAAGAGCTATCCCCCCTGATTTTCTCATGAGTCACCCAAAAGCAACAAGGAAAAGAAAAGGGCAAACCCCGTCTTCCATAAAACCACAAAGTCTCTACCTGAACAATGCAGGGTGGGGCTGCGGCTCCGTGCCCTGAAGATAAAATTGGGGTGGCAAGGCACCAAAGTGCATGAGGCTGCAAATCAGGGAGGGGGAGACACAGAGCAAGCACCTTAGAATACACTTCATGGGCAAAAGAAAAACCACCAAACGTACCATGTTCTAGAAGCAGAAAAACTCAGAATGTCAGCACTTAGTCCGTATTGTTACATGATTCCCTCAAATTACCAGCAGGGTCTAAAATTAGACAAGCAACTTATGCTCCTCGGGGAGAAAGAAAAATCAAGAACAAGATTCTACAAAGGGAAAATGAGGAAGAGGTACTCAGATATTTAAACATGTTATAAAGCTAGAGTAATTAAAACTGTGTAGCTAGTACGTGAATGAACATCAATGAAACAGGTTAGGAAGTCTGGAAATAGGTCAAAATACAGACAGATCGTGTATATATATATACACATATATATATATATATATGTATATATATATACTGTAATAAAGGTAAATTTTCAAACTGATGGAGAAAATACTGATCATTCAATAAATGGTGTTTGGACATCTGGATAGTCAAGCAGGAAAAAACACATTTAGGTTAATACTTCCTATAACAGGAAAAATTCTGATTCGATCAAATACTTAAATTTTAAAGCCAAAACCATAAAAGCACTTGGAAAAAAAACGGCAAAATGTTTTTATAATTTCAAGGTTGGAAAGGTCTCTCTGAAGGTGAACTAAAACCACGAAGTCACAAAAGCAAATATTGGTCCACTCAACTCTATAGAAATAAAACACATACATACATGGAAAATCCACCATATATCAAAACATAAATGACTATTTGCAACCCACAATGTATTCAAAAACCTGACTTCTTTCAAGTAGAATAAAACTGACAACCAAGGAAAACCAACGTAAAGCAGATAATAACGTAGTCCATAAAATGGAAAATCAATTCTAAATATTAAGAACTATTCTCCGTCCTAATAAGAAAAACCGCTAAGCAAAACGACAAGGTCTGAGTGCTCACCGGTCACGTTAGCAAAGAGCGAGAAGTTGGTGGACTTGCCAGGCGGCCCCGCCAGCTCCGGGTGGTCCCGCCAAAAGCCTTTTACACTTGGCGGAGCTCCCGTGGTTGCTGCCCGAGGCACCTGCCCGGTGTCACCTGCCCCGGCTCAGCCAATAGGAGGTGCGGGGAGGAGCAGGGACTCGCCCCGCCCCCTAGGCCTCCTGCTCCAGGCCACGTTCCTCCTGCAACTCTTTTCACCTGCAGCCTCTGTTGGTGGGCAGCCGGCTCATTTTGCAACTGCTTGAAGAGTCGGCGTGACCTTTGCCCTCCCGGAGAACCATCTCGAACCAATTGGCGCTCCTTCCTGAGAAGTCTAGTCCTGTTCCATAGGGTTTCTCGGAGCTCACAGCGCAGCTGAAACAAAAAGCTTCTAAATGTTAACAATGTCAACTTCTTCACCAGTCCCTTCTTGTAATCAGTCGCTGCGTCTCTATACCTTACTACTCCCTTCTTGCCTTAATTCTCTTCTCAACGTTATCCCTAGCCAACAATTCTTAGTATGAAACTCCTGCTGAAATAACTTCTGACTGCCTTCTGATTGGATCTTAACTGGTACAGTGGCCAAACGCTTGGAGACACGCACAATCCCTATGTTACTGCAGTGACCATTAACTAATACACACACCACCACCCCCCCCACCAAGAAAGCTAGCAATTGACCAGTAATGTCACGTCCAGAAATTTATCCAGATTGACTCATGTGTGTGTGAGATAACGTACATAAAAGGAAATTTATTGTAGCTTTGTTTATAACAACAAAAGCAAAAGATAGGAGAACATAAATTAACCTGTGAGAACCTGAAACTAATAGGATATTGTATGCCGATTACATTTCTTTTTTTTTTAAGTTAACCCATAAGGAAATGTTAAATAAATTACAATGTGTTCATTAGTAAGGCACTTTGCAGAAATTAAAAGCATTTTTTAAAAAGCTCTACGCTGTATCAGTATGGAATGATCTGGAAGACATTAGTAAGTGCAAAAGGGAAGGTATGAAACAATGTGTTTGTGTACTTGTGCTTGCGTTTTTAAAAAATTAAACAGAGAATGTTTGCATAGAATATTTCTCGGAGGACACACAAGAAATTGGGTGCTTAGGAAACAGGACTGAGAGACTAAATTTACTATATTACCTTTTTGGGCCTCTTGAATTTTGTAGTATATACATGTATTACCTGCATAAGAAAAAGATGTTTAATGTGAAAAATCTTCAGAATATCAAATGGGGGGAAAAAAGAAATACAAAGGATTTTCCAGTCAAAATTGCAAACTGTGCACAAATGTTTATCTGCTCTGTCTTCCAAGACCACATCAAAAAGTTGTTAGAGGAACAAAATTGATATAAACCCACAACCATGAAAAGAACAGGAGGGAAGCTATTAGCAAGTGAAATATTTCGATACGTTTCTGGAAGAGGAAAAACCGAATGAGGAATTCTGAGGCTGGGCAAAGGAAACCATGTCCTGCAATGTATGAAGGATGAGGGGGGTTGGGGGGAAGGGGCAGCCGCTGAGGCAGAAAACCTTCTAGATGCCTGCCCCCAAGACTGGGAACCACCAGCTTTGGAAACTGAACCCTGAAAACAACAGCATCACCCCCGGCGAACCCCTCCCCTAATTCTTTGATCACAATGGTTGCTAGATATGCATCTTACATCCAGGCCAAAAATACATACACGGTGGATGGGCGCTTTTGTAAAGAAATTGACCACAATAAAACCAAGGGAGCTGTGGTAGTGTCCGGGTTCCCAAAGGTCTGGGGGGCCCTTTAGATTGTGTTAGCTATGGATCTCCAGCGCACAAACTCAGCTGAACACGAAAGCCCACTCACACACACACACACACACACACACACACACACTGGATTTTTTTTCTGTTGTCTTGTTATTAAATATGATACATATTTCAAGTATGGTGGGAAAGACCGCAACACAGAGCAAAAGATTAGATGAGAAAGGAGAAAAGTAACTCTGGAGGCAGCATGGATTATTTAGGGAGCAGAAAAGAACTTCTAGCAGGAGGGTAAAGCTAATATTTTCGGACAGTGTAATCTCATGTAATGAGGAGGGGGGGTGGCAACTTCTGGAGCCGTCCCGCCAATGTGACACTGACCCCGGAACACAGAGGGCAAGGAAAGACCCAAGAAAGAGGTGGGTCACCCCAGTTTGGAAGGTGGCAGGTTTACTAAGCAGGGGAAGAAGAGAGCTTACTCACCGAGGCTGGTCTTGGGTGACCAGCAAGAGAGATAGATCTCCACACGCCCCAGCCAGAACCTGAAAAGGTTATGCAGAGGGGCTCAGGGGGGTTAGTCAAGACAACCTCAAGGACACCTTATCTTTCAAGGCTGACTTCTTGGAACAGCTCCGGCTATGGGAACAGTGGGCAGAAAGTACAGTCCAAGGACAGCAGAGGGAACAAGAAGCCTGGGATCCCTGGGTGGGGGGAGGGGGGGGGCAGCTTGAAGGTCACCCAGGGGTCATGTCCTCTCTATGACCTCCTCCAACAGGGGCGTTAGGAGAAAGCGGCAGTCAGGGGCCGAGGCCAGCTGAGCAGGGTGGACACAGACCAGCAGGGCAGCTCGCCCGCCCGCCAACACGCGGGCAGGGCGCTCCTCCTGTTTGTCATTCTTTGTGACTACACAGTGTCAACCATCCCGAGAGGCAGGAATGAAAGTGGCGCTTTCTCCACCCCAGGGTCCCAAGACACAGTCTGTGGCAGGATGGGGGGCCGGAGGGGCCTTCACACCCCATCCATCGCTCCGTCCATCACAGCGTCCACGGCAGCTACCCCGGGGACGTTCGCAAACAACTTTCATTCCTCCAGGTGCCCCTTAACCCCGGAGAGCAAGGACCTGTGCTGAGTAGGGCCCCCTGTAGGAGCTGCTGCTTTTCGACCCCCTCCCCTGATACAACACTCTAGATGTAAAAAAGGAGCAGAGAACCAAAGGGAAAGACTTAGAAATGTACAAGGGGCGCCTGGGTGGTGCCGTCGGTTGAGAGTCCGACTCTTGATTTCGGCTCAGGTCGTGATCTCCCGGTTCGTGAGTTTGAGCCCCGCCTGCGACTCTGTGATGACATCGAGAAGTCTGCTTGGGATTCTCAATCTCTCCCTCTCTCTCAGCCCCTTCCCCCGTGCTCGCCCTCTCTCTCTCTCTCTCTCTCTAGCTCTCTCTCTCAAAAATAAACTTGAAAAAAAAAGAAAAAAAAGAAACGGAAATGTATAATTGACAAGTTAAAAATTATTAATAAAGAATTGAAAATAAAATGAAGCAAATCTCTCTGAAAATAGAACCTAAACAGAGAGACAGAAAATAAAGCCATGAAAAGATCAACTCCGAAGTTCCAATAGCCAACCAATATGAATTCTAGAAAAAGAAAGCAGAGTGGATATTTATTAAAGAAATAATATAAGAAATCGCCAGTTAGGTAAACAATTTTCCAGACTAAGATGGTCCACTCAGTGTGCGATACAGTGAATGGAGAGAAAAATACCCGCTGCTAATCCCAAATTCTTGAAATTTCAGAGTACAAAGGATACAGAGAAAATCCTAAAACTTTCCTGGGAGGAAAAAAAAGACTTCACTCAGTAAGGAGAAGTAGATTGACATCAGACTTGGAAAATCAGCATGAATTTTAAGAGATTAAAAACCCTCCAAGGTACTAACGCAAAAATTATTTTCAATTTAGAATTTGATAGCTAATCAATTCAGAAGGAGAGCAGAATTAAGACATTTGCAGCCATGTAGAGACCCAGAACTTCACCTTCCTTATACCACACTCTTTCTGCAGAAATTACCTTGAGATGTGCTCCAGCAATGTATGTATGTGTGTGTGTGTACATATATATCTATATACACACATATATATGTATAGATACATATATGTATGTATATAGATATATATATGTATGTATACACATACATGTATGTATGTATACATATATGTATATATGTATGTATACATATGTATACATATATGTATATATGTATGTATACATATGTATACATATGTATACATATATACATATATATGTAATTTATATAAATAAATATTATATTTATATATTATTTATTATTTATTATATAGTGTATATATTATATATAATATATACTATATAATATATATTATATATAATATATACTATATATTATATATTATAGTTATTATATATTATATTTATATATTATATATTTATATAAATAAATATGATATATAAATATTATATATTATAAATAAATACCATCAATAAATATCAATAAATTTTATCTAACTAACATTTCTATACATTTTCTATCCCTAACCCCTTATTCTCTCTTCTCTTTCTCTATTATCTTTTCTCTCCTCTTCTCTCACCTCTTCTCTCTTCTCCCTCTTCTTCCTCTCTCCCTCCCTTTTCTCTCCCTCCCCTTTTTTCTCTCCCCTCCCTTCTTTCCCTCCCCTCCTCCTTCCTTCCCTATCTCTCTTCCCTATATCTCCCCCTCCACATCCAGCAAAAATATATGTGTGTGTGTGTGTGTGTGTGTGTGTGTACAAAATCAAAGAAAGAAAGTGGAACACCAGCAGAAAGGGGCAACTAGAAACTCCAAAAACAACCACCACAACATAAACAGCTGGAAAGAAGTATAAAGACAGCATGTAATTTGGCTCGTCAGTGAACGATATTCACAAAATCAAAACCGTGTAAACACTCCTGAGTTTCAGCTTTGAGGATTAATCTGTACACAGAGTTTGTAGTTTTTCGTTGTGTTCATAGGTTGTAAGTACTACTAAATTTGGCGATCTAAAAACATGGAAGATAGAGGAACGTAGTCACGGAAGGGGAAAGTAAAAGAAAGGGCAGGGACATTAATTTTCTTCACCCTGCAAAAGAGAAAGTGAGGAATAAAGAGAAAAATTCTATAGACTAGAATTTTTAAAAATGTTACAAAGTAGCCAAGAGGTTAACCCCAGTAGTGAGACGCCTTCATCTGGGGGGAGTGGGAAAGACCAGCAGACTCCATTTCCATCATGAGAGAAAGTCTATAGATAATGTCTAAAATGGACAAAATAAGAAATAGTAATATGGCTTTTTTTAGAGAAATGGAGGTCACTTCCAAAAACACAAGTAATTTTAAAAGCTCAAAGTGCAGTAGGGCTGGGGGTAAAATGGCAAGGCAAGAGACTTGGTTTTCTTTAAAACACTGCTGCACAATTTCACCTTTTAATTAGGAGCATATTTTAGTTGGATAAAAATGTAAATATATCTATTAAATTCTAAAGGAAGTGCAACTTCATATATTTTATGAGGTCTTAGACATAAGGGTTTCAAACAAATGTGGGAAATGTGAACAGGGCCAATAAATATCTTATGGGATTATTTAAACTGAACGAATAATCTTTGAAACGGCCATTTTCTTCAAAGTTCATGGTAAGAAGAATGGACGGTTAGAAAACTGTATTAAATTTTCTAGCAACTCACAAATAAAGCTGTTCCTTCAATTCCCGACATGTTAGTGGGTTAAGACAGGGAGAAAAACACTGAATAACTCCCAACACTGGATTTAAGCCCCACATCTAAATGTGACTCACCACATGACTTTTAGAAAATCAGTCATCCTACCCGAACCTTGGTAAGGTCCCCTGCAAAGCGAGAAGTTCTCTCTAGATTAGCAGATCTCAAAGGAGGTGATCCCACTCTCCAAAGACCGTTATGGACATTTGGTGGGGCATTTTCTTTTCTTTTCTTTTTTTTATTTTAGAGAGAGAGAGAAAGAGAGCATGCACGAGTTGGGGAGAGGGGCAGAGGGGGAGAGAGAGTGAGAGCGAGAGTGAGAGAGAGAGAGAGAGAGAGAGAGAGAGAGAATCTCAAGCAGGACTCAATCTCAGGACCCTGGAATCATGACCTGAGCTGAAACCAAGAGTCAGATGCTCAACCCACTGAGTGGGGGGCGTTTTCAAGTGTTACAATGATGAGGGACCTACTGGCAGTAAAGGGCACGTACTCCAAGTCCTAAAATCCTAGGGCAACCATGTGCAACAAAATTGCCCCTGGAGGCTTTTACGTGTTCTCCTGGACTTTCATCTAATTAACAAAAATAATAATAGCTTCATAATTTCCCAAGCCTAGCACTTCCCCCTGTTTGTTTTGCATGTAAACATCAAACATATTTTACAGGATTTTGACCGAAGCTGGTTTTCCAGGAATGCAGCCGCCATGTTTACAAAGGAAAGACGTTATTGGTTTGCTTCAGAATTTTGCAAGAATTGCTTGCCGGTTCAGAAAACCGCAAAGCTGTTGTGATCTCTGAGTGAACACATCTTCCCCTCACGCGTGGGACCTGTGCGTGGCTGTTGCACTCACAGAAATTCTACTTCAGGTGCGAGCGCCAGACGGCTTCCATATATCTTCTACCTTCTTCATGCCTAAGCCTTTTCATATGGAAACACAGTGTTTTATCACAAATTACTTTCATTGCTTTTCCATTTCATAGCATAAGCATTCTATTGGCATGCTTAATTTACATGATTGCTAGGTTATATTTTCTATGGATTTCATTTCAGGATCATAGGGGGGGTGTTACACATAATCATTAAATAGCGGTTGGGTCTGATAAGGAGGGCTGAAATCTATTGGTCTAGATTGCTTCTACAATTCCTTGCAGGAATATAGCTCTCACCCCTTAGTAGTTCCTACTTTGCCACATCTCCAATACGCACACAGGGCAGAGTCCACTCTCTAGACAGTTCTCTGGTGATGGAGAGATGTGCAGGATAGGAGCCCTGCTCTACTGGGTAGGGGACCCCAGATCCTTAGGACCTGAGCAGTGAGGGTAATACCAGGAGGATCTGCTCTCAGCCAGGAGCATCAGCTCAGGGCCAGGAGGCACTCAGGGATCAACAACCGACCAGAAAACACAATCAATTGGTTCTCCACGTTCATCCAGATTCTGGTTAAATTAGGCCAACATAGTTGTTTTCTTCATAAGGGCAGTGGCCATAAAACCACAGGGCTTCAAAATCTGAGACCCCTCAAATCCCAGCATCTGCTCTATTGTAGGATTATGCCCATGACAGCACAGGCAACTCCATTAATATGTAGACAACGTTATAAAACTACTTCTTAGGTCTAAGATTTAGGGTTCTAGAGGTGGGGGTGGGAGGAATGAGGACCATTCCTGAACTAGGAAATCCACATGGGCTGATAGGGACTCGGTGCTGGGGCTCTGAGTCTCTATGGCAACCACTGGAAGCTGAGAATATCGAGTTTCACAAAAATTCCTTAAATAAGTACGTATTTTGGTCTCAGAATCTCTCCTGAGTACTGAGGCAGTACCATGGTTAAATATATTCAATGTATGACCAATGAAGATAGTAAAAAGACGGAAACATCCTAAATATCTCACCCACAGGGCACCCCACACCAGAAGCCCAGGTTTATTATTCCACTTTCCCCTTCTCCTCTGTCCACTTAGCCCCTGATTAGTTTCCAGACCCTTCCTTTTCTCTCCCTGCCCAATACCACAAGCCTCGTCCAGGGCATCACCACCTCTGCTCTGAGTTTCGTCCTGCCCATGCCTTGTTCTGCTAACTCATCCTCAGCCCTCCAGACGCTGGCTTTCCCTAATGGGAAGGTTGTCACACCTCTTTGGTGCCTAAAATACTCTCACGGCTTCTCACCGACCTCAGGGTAAAGTCTGAACTCCCCACAGGCCCTTAGGAACTCTCTAGTCTCACTCGTCTCTGTCTTCCAGCCACATTGAACTTTCCTGTCCCAAGGGTACCGTGACCCCTTTACCTCTGGGCTTTTACACATACTGTTCCCTCTGCCTGGAATGCTACTCACCTCACGATCCCACCCCAACGCACACACACTCACACACTCACATACTCTCTCTCCTAAACTTGGCCAACTCTGATGCATTTTTAGGTCTCAGTTTAGATTGAATGTCCTCCAGGAACTTGTCCTGATGCCTGAGATCTGGGTCGATCACCTCACCTCTTCCATGGTACCCAATCTTCCATACTACTCTGAACTCTGTCCTGTTAGCCACAAAACTATAACTGTGTGAGGGCACAGGCTCGGTATGCCCTGGCCGTGTTGCAAAACAGGGGTGTAATGCATAGCTGTGAGTGAGTGAATAGTTGTGTAACCCTTATATGCCTAATGTATTTATTGAGGTGTGACGAAAACATTAAAACACAACATATGCAAAAGAACAAACATGACGAAGAAATTCTCTGAGTAGTACATGGTATCTGGCGTCACCCACTTAAAAGGTCAAAATTTTCACTCCAATTAATTTAAATTCCTATAAGCTTCAGCATGTGTGTGTGTGTGCGCGCGCGCACGCGTGTGTGTGTTTGTGTGTGTGGTGCACTTAGAAGTCCCTTTTTGAAATATTTTATAAAAGACCACATAGGAATCACAGAGAAGGTTGAAGCCCACATCTATTTTAAGGACGGCATACCTAGAAGTTTAAGGATATATTTCTAATACAGGCCCCGATAAAATTCTCCAATTTCCTCTTACAAACTAAATAATGATAGCCTCTGTCCCTTGCAATCAATGAAACATTTTATATCTGGTTCAACCTAGATCTCTTCCTTTGGTTTCATACTTTGCCCCACCTAGTGTGACCAGCTGCCAGCAGTCTCTTTCTGCCTTGCTGCCTTTTTGTTTATATAATTGTGTACTCTCTCTATCAATTAGCATCGATGCAAAAACAAAATTTCCCAAATATCACCAACCTATAGTAATCATTAAGATCTAACTAACTTGGAAATAATCCAAATGCCCATCAACAGACGAAAGGATAAACAAAATGTGGTTTATCCATAGAAGAGATGTTATTCGGCCTTAAAAGGGAGGGAAATTCTGATACATGCTATCACATGGATGAGTTTTGAAAACATTATGCTGAGTGACAAAGCCAGACAAAAGGACAAATACTGTATGATTCCACTCTGTGAGGTATCTAGAGTAGGTAGAGTCACGGAGGCAGAAAGTGGAAACGATATTATCAGAAGCTGACGGTGGGGGGTATTGGCGGGGAGAGTTTAATGGAGACAGAGTTTCTGTTTGGTACAATTAAAAATTCTGGCGATGGCTAGTGACGGTGGTTGTACAACATTATAAATGTACTTAATGTCACTGAATTGTCCATTTAACGTTGTTAATGTTTATTTATTTTTGAGAGAGAGAGGGAGACACAGAATTCAAAGCAGGCTCCAGGCTCCGAGCTGTCAGCACAGACCCCGATGTGGAGCTTGAACCCACGAACCATGAGATCGTGACCTGAGCTGAAGTCGGATGCTTAACTGACTGAGCCACCCAGGTGCCCATGAATTGTCCATTTTAGAGTGGTTAAAATGATAAATGTTATGTTATATATATCTGACTATGATACACACACACACACACACACACACACACACACAATGTCTGGCTCAGGACCCCTCCTGCACCACTACAAGCCTCATTGATCTGCTCCAGGGATCCCCAGTGATGTCCCACGTGAGTTCACCAACAGGCCTCTGGTGATTTTTTATTCTCCCCACCTTGAAACTACCCGAGGGGAATGTCTTACTGTCGTCTCAATGGCCAGGAAAACACTGATGGCCATGCCACATGTGCTGTGTCTTCCGGGTGTCAAAGCACACCAGAGAGTGCTTCTGTCCCTCATCCTGGTGTCTGGTGGCCCAGAGAAGCTGCACCTCACTCTCTAGAAGAAGGGGCACCTGGGCAGCTCCGTCGGTTGAGCATCTGACTCTGGCTCAAGTCATGATCTCACCGCCTAAGACTTCGAGGCCCACATTGGGCTCCCTGCTGTCAGCAGAGTCTGCTTCAGATCCTCTGTCCCTCTCTCTCTTCCTTTCCCCTGCCTGTGCTCTCTCTCTCTCTCAAAAAGAAATAAAACATTAAAAAAATTTTTAAAGAAGAAGGAGACGTCTCTCTTGCACATTCTGCCTCGTGCTTTTGTTACCTGGGCAGCGGCATAGCTTGTGTGTCCCCATCTCTGTTGACAACACCTGCTCCCACTTCTGCCTACAGTCTCATGAGACCTTCAGTTTCTGCCTAGAGCCCTACAGCCCTGACCAGGGAACCAATACCTGAGATGCCACTCCATCCTCCCTCTGCCACCCCTGTCCCCGTGTCCCCGTTGGCCAAGCAAACCTCCATCCCAACTCAGCCAAATTCCCTTGAGTAACTCGTTTTCTCAAGAGCCTTCTACCCGTTCTTAACACCGAAATTCAGTTTTGAAAATTGAATCCCAGTGTTGGCATGATTGAGACTGTCTGCAGTCCGGAAGAGGCCAGATTCCCTCCAATGACGTAGGAACTCACAAAACTCTCAACTTGCCGTTTTCTTGTCTCCTGCCCTGCTTGTTTCTGAACTGAGGACACAAACCAAAATGGATTTGGAGATGCCCACGTTCTCTCGTAATCATCTGAACATCAGGAAGAACCCAGATGGTCCAGTTCTCTCTCCTATCCGTCCTTGGGTAACGTTCAGACGCACTGGGTGTGGACGCCCCGGCACCTGATGGATCTTCCTCAGCAGCACTCGTATTGAATGCAATATCCCACTGCCTCCCTGTGGCCACTGTCGATGTGTCACTAAAACTCCAACCCACACCCCATCGGATCTCTGTCCCCACTCATACTATTTCTTCTGCCTAGAAGAATTGTCTTCTCCAAGTTCTGCACCACACAAAGTTCTATTTGACTTTCTGATTTTGCTGAAGTCTTACCACCGCCTTGGATGTTCTTCTTTTGATGTCCTCCTGACTATTTTCTAGAAAGAATAAATCACTCCACCATTCTTTACACACACACATATCACGGGAGCACAACTGTATGTTGATACGGTTCCTCTCCTGCTGGACAGAGAGTTGCTTCGTGCATAGAGTTGGGCTCAGTAGAAGGCTCTCTATAGTATGAGTTAGACCAGCAGGTGGATGGATGGAAAAATAAAGCATTTCCTGAAAAATTCACAAAAGTATTCCAGTTTTCATTGCTCTCTTTTTAAATATTTCCTCATAGACACATCCTATCCTTTTACTTATCTGTAACCTACAGTCTTTTTGTATTGGGCGTGCAGGACGACAGTTATGTCTCAGGATGCATTTCCAATGGGGATTTCTACCACCGTAATCTCTTGTAGACAGCTGCTTATCTCGTCTGTGCTACAAATGTCACAGAAAGCCCCCATTGTCAGTCCCCCTCATGTCTTGTACTGATACATCGAGGAAGCCTCCTTTCTTCCCCTCCGTTGAGGGCCCCGGTGTTTTCCATGGTAGATGGAACACAAATGGCCCTAGGCGTCCTCCACACAAATATTTAGCCTCACCCTTTTGCCTTTCGTGTCCCTTATCACGACTCTCTGTTACCGCTTTACCTCTTCTGTTGCTTCCTAGAGCCTGACCCTAGTTCCGCTCCTACTGGTCCTACTTGCTGAAAGTCATTCTGCCTGGCTGACCCCAAGCATGTGTAAGTCAACCCTCCTTAATTCAGCAACTCGGGGCGGGGGCTGCTCCCATGTTTCCCCATCTCCTACAAGCCTCACCTTTGTTGACTCATCCCAGGGTCCCTTCCTCAGTCCTAGGACTCCTCCACAGATCCACCTGCTCCATTCTCTCAAGAGCACTATCTTATTTTGGCCACAGCTCACCCTTGACCTCTCAGCAAAAGCCACACTTCTGTTTCTGTCAGAGAAGCTACAGATGAACACCCTACCTACATCCTAATCTCGAACACCCTCCACATGCTATATTTTCTCTTTCTTCAGGCACAAGGCCCCTCCACCATCTCCGATCCCTAAAATAAAACCCATCTGGGGCACGGTTTTGAACTGGCGACACCTGAAATGCCACAAGAGACATCGTGCTTCTGGAGTGCGTTCACCACCCAGTCACAACAGTCTCGAGAGACGGAATATGATGGGGGCACAGGAGCAGGGTCCAAAGGTGCTCTGGGCGTACCTCTTTCTTTTTTTTTAAATTTTTTTAATGTTCATTTATTTTCGAAGGAGAGAGAGAGAGAGAGAGAGAGAGAGCGTGAGTGGGGGAAGGACAGAGAGAGAGAGAGAGTGAGAGACAGAATCTGAAACGGGCTCCAGGCTCTGAGCCGCCAGCGCTGCTTATACGGGGCTTGAACTCACGAGCCGTGAGATCATGACCTGAGCGGAAGTGAGACGCTTAACCAACCGAGCAACCCAGGTGCCCCCCCGCCTTTAAAAAAAAAACTAAATAGCAAATATGGATAAACTCACCTCTTTTCAAGAGAAAGAAAAAAAATACAAGAGAAAATGAGTCTGAAGAAAAATACCGAACACAAAAGAAGGGATAAAACCGTAAAGGGCCTACTTGTAAAGATTTTCCCCAGAATACATTAAACAACTTGATGACAACGGATCAGCCTTGGGTATGAACAGGAGAAAATCAGGGTTCCCCACTTGAGGGGAGACAATTCTTAAACTTTCCAGGGTCTTCTCTTCTCATTCCAGTGGTGGTCTCTATGTCAACTTCCTGACCTCTTAACCTGTTCACTCCGCTCACTCAGGTGGAGGGGAGACGTTAAGGACATCCAGGACACTCGGGGTGCCTTGGTGGCTCCGTCAGTTGAGCGTCCAACTCCGTCTCAGGTCATGATCTCACAGCTCGTGAGTTTGAGCCCCGCGTTGGACTCTGTGCTGACAGCTCGGAGCCTGGAACCTGCTTCGGATTCTGTGTCTCCTTCTCTCTCTGCCCCTCCCGTGCTCATGCTCTGTCTGTCTCTCTCTCTCAAAAATAAGTAAACATTAAAAAAAAAAAAAAAGAACACTCCAGACACTTTTCCTTTGGTGGCAACCTGATTATCATTTCACCTCTAAGCCCTCTCAGTGGAGAGCAACCAGAAGATACGAACTTGAAAATAAATTGAAATATTTTTCTTCACATTATCAAACTATGATACATAGTCAGAATAAATTGAAAAATTGAAGAATAGTGTTTGTGTTCACTTCTGTTTAATCCATTTATATGGCATCATACAATGTGGTGTTTTTTTTATTTTTTTTAATGTTTGTTTATTTTTGAGATAAAGAGAGACAGAGCATGAATGGGGGAGGGGCAGAGAGAGGGGGAGACACAGAATCTGAAACAGGCTCCAGGCTCCAAGCTGTCAGCACAGAGCCCGACGCGGGGCTCGAACTCACCGACCGTGAGATCATGACCTGAGCCGAAGTGGGAAGCTCAACCGACTGAGCCACCCAGGCGCCCCCGTACAATGTTTTCATGTTCAGAGTTCATCAAAGTGTGTTTTAGGGATGACATTCTTTCTCAGCGGAATTGGGGATATTTTGTACATTAACCATGCAGGGTAAAAAAATGTACCATACCTCGTCTCTGGTTCAAAATCTATAAGCTTAAAACTAAGTGCACGTACGGAGAGCTTATGAACGTTCGTCGGTCTCATCAAAATGTAATATTAAACTTGGACAGGAAAAAAAACTTCCTTTTTTCTCCCTAAATATAAGCACTGATGGTTGAGAATACCACTTCCTACCTCCTACACTATTTTCCTTTATCTCAAGAAAAGAATGTAGATCCGTGCTGTCCAATGCAGTAGCTGCTTGCCACCTGGACCTATTTCAATTTAAATTAATTTTAAAGCGTAAATTTAAAATGCAACTTCTCAGTCCCACTTGCTGCATCCCAAGTGCTCAGCAACCACCTACGGCCAGTGGCCACCATATCGAACTGCAGATTAGAACATTTCACAGAAAGTTCTACTGGACCCTGCCAGTCTGGAAGAATCCCCATTCCAGGCAGGGCTGGAATAATGGTATCCATTACCTGGAATAATGGTATCAAAAGGCAACATGGCCACAGAGGATTCATAAAACTCAGAGCCAACGTGTCTCGCCCTTTTACAAATGGCTAAGACCCTTGGTGCCGCAGAGCGAGATACAGGCAGTCCTCCTGTAAAAGACGGGAGCTCTGTCTGGGATGTGGGTGTTTATGCACATGGGTGGGATGACACAGGAAGAAGATTATGGAAATACTGTCGGCGAAGGAAGCAGCCTGGCGTCCAGGAGCTGAACGGAAGGTACTCAGAGGCAGGGTTCAAAGGTGACACGACCTGGTCCCTTGAAGAGTTTAGTCAATACACGTCCTCGATTTCCTGAGCCGGCTTTTTGAGATAATCCGTGGCCTCAGAGAGTCACGGCCCCGAAAGGGTGGGGAGCAGGGGTGAGGTGGGGAAATCCGAGCAGGAAGTCATGAGATCGACGTTACTCCTCCCAGTGTAGAAACTCACCAGCCACAGCCGCCGTGTGTGCCGTGCAGGATGGGCACGGCCCACGGGTGCGCGACAGGGGGTGTGAGTCAGGACTTGATCTCCCCGCGCAGCTCACCGGCCCGTATGCACCCCCTTGACTTACTCCACCCGTTCTCACAAAAGCACCATATAGCTAGCAGCAGCCCAGACTTTTTAAAAACTCTCCTTTAAGGTCTCGGTCACCTCTTCTATAAAATGAATGTGATGGGCTGCAGGGCTGTCTATGTCCTAAACGCTGAAATCTATGAATATGTCGCCTTATATGGCAAAAGGGACTTTGCAAGTGTAATGAATTTCTTTTTTATCTTAGAGTGTGCACGAGAGAGAGAGAATCCCAAGCAGCCTCCACGCTCGACGTGGAGCCCAACGCGGGCCCGATCCCATGACGCTGGGATCATGACCCGAGCCAAAATCAAGAGTCGGACACTCAATCGAGTGACCCATCCAGGCAACTCTTTGCAGATGTAATTAAATTAAGGGGGAGACTCGAGATGGAGGGATTATCCTGGCTTGCAGGTGGGCTCAATATGACAAAGGTCCTTACAAGAGGGAGGCAGGAGGTCAGAGAGAAGAGAAAATGCTCTCCATTGCCCCTTAAGGGGGCTGGGGCGGGGGGAGCGGAGAAGACGCCCCGAGCCCAGGAATTCGGGCAGACTGCAGCTGCTGGGAAAGCCTGTGGACCCATCTGTTTGGGACTTCTGATCTGCAAAACTATACGGTGATACGTTTGTGTTGGTGATGTTTTAAGCCACTAAATTTGTGATGATTTGTTACAGCACCAATAGAAAACCAAAGTAAATAAGGATGTTGCAAAATGTGTAAAATCATATTCAACATAAAAAATGAATCCCTCAGTTTTGAATCCTGCCCCCAAAAGCACATCACATACGAATTACCTCTCACCGGAGAAGAAACATACAGATAATATGATCGCTTTTGTTTTCAGGCCTCTTTGCTCACCACATCTGTATTTGTCTATCATTGTTCCGCTCTCTTTTTTTTTAATTCTAAGAGCAAATAGATTTAATGGGGAAAGAAGTAACGAGGTGCATTGTTCGATATTAATGAAGATCAGAGAAGGGAAAGCCAGCATCCACAGTGCAGCGAACAAAGGCAGAAAGGCTTCAGAGTTGGAGACGCGGAGCTGGGGTCCCCTCCAGGAGGCACCCTCAGGACCACTGCTGTCCAAGAGGGTCATAGCCCACGGCTGCAGCTGGGGCTCGGTGAGCACCGCTACCAAGCACCCTATTCTCTGGTGCCCTCCGGCCCAGGACATTAGGTCCCTCCAGTAGAGACACTGGCAGCCCCAGCTGCTGATGGCACAAAGTCCCACATGTTCACACCTCCCATGTCTCCCGCCAAGGACTGGTTCTTTTTATTTTTGTTTTTTTCGAGTTTCAAGCAAGACTTTATGGGGGCTTATGCTCCAGCCAAAGGGAGACATCACAGAGAAAAGTGTCCTCAGGCTGACTCCCTTAGGAGAGGGCAGGAAGAGTATTTTACTTTATTTTATTTTATTTTATTTTATTTTATTTTATTTTATTTTACTTTATTTTATTTTACTTTATTTTACTTTATTTTATTTCATTTTATTTTATTTTACTTTATTTTACTTTATTTTATTTCATTTTACTTTATTTTATTTTACTTTTTTATTTCATTTTATTTTATTTCACTTTACTTTATTTTACTTTATTTTATTTCATTTTATTCATTTTATTTTACTTTATTTTACTTTATTTTACTTTATTTTACTTTATTTTATTTTATTTCATTTTATTTTATTTTACTTTATTTTATTTTATTTTACTTTATTTTATTTTATTTTATTTTAATTTATTTTACTTTATTTTATCTTATTTCATTTTATTTTATTTTACTTTATTTTACTTTATTTTATTTTACTTTATTTTACTTTTTTGTTTCATTTTATTTATTTTATTTTATTTTACTTTATTTCATTTCATTTTATTTTACTTTACTTTATTTTATTTCATTTTATTTTACTTTATTTCATTTTATTTTACTTTATTTCATTTTATTTTACTTTATTTTATTTTACTTTATTTTATTTCATTTCATTTTATTTTATTTTACTTTATTTTATTTTACTTTACTGTATTGTATTGTATTGTATTGTATTGTATTGTATTGTATTTCCAGTGTAATTAACATACAGTGTAACCTTAGTTTCAGGTGTGCAGCATAGTGACTGAACACTTCCATACCTCACCTGCTGCTCATCACAAGTGCGACCCTACACCCCCACCCCTATTTCACCCACCCCTCACCCCATCCCCTCTGGTAACCATCAGTTTGTTCCCAGTAGTTAAGAGTCTGTTTCTTGGTTTGTTCTTTCTTTTTTTTCTTTCCTTTGCTCGTTTATTTTGTTTCTCAAATTCCGCACGTGAGTGAAACCATACGGTATCTGTCTATCTCAGAGTGACTTACTTCACTAAGCATTATGCTCTCCAGCTCCAGGCACGCTGTGCAAATGGCCAGATTTCATTCTTTTTTATGACTAAGTAATATTCTATTGTGTACATATACACCACATCTCCCTTGTCCATCCATCAGTCCAGGGACACTTGGGCTCCTTGCATAGTTTGGCTACTGTAAATACAAGGACTGGTTCTTATCCAAAGGAATCTGCCCCGGACCCGTGCTTGCCTCTGTCCCTGCAGAGTGTCCCTTCTCCAGATTCCTGACCACGGGTGTCCCCTCCACCCAGAGCTTCGCAATCCCTGCCGGGACTCTCAACTCCCACACACGTGCCGCAAAGCAAGGGTAGCCCAGAGCCCTGGAAAAGGGAAGGGCTGCCATCTCACTCAATGTGACCGTCTACACCAGCCTCGCCCCCTTGGAAGAGTGAGCACTTGGGCTCAGGAACACCAAAAGGGGCTGCACCCTCAGATGGCCGCTGGGTGTAGTTTAGTTATGCTTACTCGGTTACATAGGAAGTCTTCCTCTCTCCTTTGGAGAACACAAAAGCCTTTTGTGTTCAGGGGCATGGAAGGAAAAAAGAAGGCAGAAATAAGAAATTTAATTACCTATTATATATATAGTGGACAGTATTGGAAACTAGAGATTTGCTTCGCCGCTGCCCCCGCAGCTGTGGGTGCCCGTAGCTCCACTCACCCTCTCCCCAGCCCGCACCCGGCTTTGCACGATCAGGACCAGGACACAAGGGCGGCTCTGCCCCCTCACTCTTCCCACTGTTGTTCTCTACGGAGGGATGCTGGTGGCTGAGGTCCGGGACCCAAACGTCTCAGGCAGCTTGACTCCGGACATCAGCTAGTGTGTGAGTCACCTTCCAAATTGCCTCTTCAGGCTGTGTCTCGGGGGCCAAGGTGGCAGGGTCATTCCCAAGCTGACAAATTGACAAGATTTATTTATCAGGGATCTCGGGCATTATTGGAGCTCCAAATCTCTACAGTCATGATTGAAAACCTGGGGAAAATTCATCGCATGCACCATTTTAAGAAAATTATCCAAATACAAAAACAAACACTTTTTTTTTTTTTTTACACCACAACTTTATTTAGAGAAGTAAACAATTAGGCTACTCATTCTGCCTGAGGACTCAAGCCAGAAAGCTCTCATTTGCTTTGTCTTCCGAACAGGTAGGAAGTTACCTGCAGGGAACCACCCTACCGCACTTCTCAGTGGATGTCCAGCGACCCTCTCATTGGCGCCCCACAGCTGGCCTTAGCCCCCCTCACAAAGTTGCTGGGCAACCACTGTAACGTAGAATCGTCAGCTCCCACACTTAACACGCTCTCCGCCCCTGCCTTCGGGTTAGTGTTCATCTGCATCGAACTCAGCCGTGGCGGTTCAACCAGGCACAGGCTTATCCATCTGGCTCCACAAGCCTGGAGGAGGGAGTTCAGCACTGGGTCGTGGCTCCACAATGCCGTCAGGGAAGTCTTCCCGCGCCACCGTCCCCACGATGACCTCGGACCTGCCCTTGCAGGCAGGAAGAGTCAGGAAATGACGCAGCGGCACAGACTTGAACTGGGTATCTATCAATCGGCCAAAACTGGGCCACGCGGCCCTCCGAACTCCGAGGGGGGTTCGAAGTTGAGTATTTTCACTTCCGGTCACTATAGAAAAGTAAGGCAAGAACATGAGATTGGAATGGGCGTCGAGTGAGCCAAGGCCCGCCCCTCTAAGGACCTTGGCCTGCGCTTCAAGCCCCTCACCGACCCGTGCAATCCTCTAGCTTCGTATTTGCTGCCACCGCGACCCTGAGCCTCAGCAGCCCAGCCTCTTCTAGTTCTCAAAACGGGCCGATGTCTCTCTTACCCCAGATGTTTGCACACGTTCATTCTGACTCACATCCCCCTTTGACCAGCTACCTCTGGTCCGTTTTTCCATTCTCCCTTATGTGAAGCACTCTCTAAGCGTGATTTCTTCACCTCCCGGACCCTCCCAAATGCATCCGCTGTGTTGCCGTTGGCCGATGACTCGCGCATGCCGTCCACTAACGCAGTGTCACTGTCGTCTTCTCAAGTCCTGGTCCAGAGTCGGCCACAGAGCTGGGGGTGGATCGCTGTTTGCTGAATAAACAAGGCAGCGATACCCCCCTCTAAGGCTGTAATTTGCTCTCCCCATTGCCCGGTATGTTGGAATTATCTTATTCCAAGCAAGCAGCATCGAGCTGCCTTGTGTCGAGGGAAGGTTGGTAACAGCAAGCAAGCCAGGCTGCTGGAGATAATCTCCTATCGAATATGTGTTCTTCAAACCCTGAGCTCCTGCTGAGATCGTGCAGGAAGATGAGGGAGACGGACACAGGGAGGCAATGGGGGAGAAATGACGAGAACACCCCCAGCTGGGAGAGGAAGAGAAGCAGGTCCGGTGGGCATGAGGGTACCAGCCCTGTGGGGAGGGAGCAGAGTCTCTCACAGGATGGCTGCAAAATGTACCTCGAGATTCTTAGAACTCCCAGCCTCGACCAAGACACCTGGGGTCTACCCGGCAGACGCATCAGAGTTGCAGATTTTAAGGGCCCCGGGAGGGCTTGAACGGTGGGCATCTCAGCAGTACCCGGCAGGCTTCCCTGACATTTGAGTGTTCGTGTCACGCTCCTGGAACCTTCCATGACCTGGGGTCATCAGAATAGGAACCCCCAATAGTAACTGAGTTAGAATGCTCAGCAACGTTCCGTAGGGGACAGAAGCCAGAGGCTCATGTGACTTGATTTAAAGCAAATAGAGATGTGACATTTCCTGCCCACCTGAGTTTATTGAATAAGATTTATATTCACGGCATAAACGGATGGCTTAGTGAATTACAGTGCATCCATGTGACGGATGAAGTAATAAGCAGTCATTCAAACCAGCAGTGGCATGCCCAGGAAGAAACAGGCTCACAGTGACAGGGTCCTATGAATGGTGCTTATTACCTGGTTTTACTCTCTCTGGACACCATTATTTTAAATTTTTTTTTCAACGTTTTTTATTTATTTTTGGGACAGAGAGAGACAGAGCATGAACGGGGGAGGGGCAGAGAGAGAGGGAGACACAGAATCGGAAACAGGCTCCAGGCTCTGAGCCATCAGCCCAGAGCCCGACGCGGGGCTCGAACTCATGGGCCTCGAGATCATGACCTGGCTGAAGTCGGACGCTTAACCGACTGCGCCACCCAGGCGCCCCTGGACACCATTATTTTAAACTAAAACCCTGGGTCCTTTCGGTCAATCTCTCTCCATACAAGGACACATGAAAGATCTTTATCAAAAAACCTCTAGAAAAACACCAAAGGGATCCATTGAGGATCCACATTCGGTAATAATAACAATATGTTTCTGGTTCCTATGCGATCGTCATTACTTGGCCTTTCAGGTTAGACCAGGTGTAACGATTTCCCTCCTCTGTTACACCCCACTGAAGAAAGGGAGAATCCTTAACCCCTGTAAGATGAACAGTGTCTGTTCTCATCATGTCTAGATGCTCTTTTCTGTGTCCCCTGATATTCCCAAATCCCAAAATGTTTTGGGATTCGATGACATGATTATCAAGTCTCGGTATGCGTTCATGTACCTGCTCAAAGCAAAGCCTTGGAGTATCAGTCTCTATTGACTTTTCCGTAACATCTGGCTTTTCCTGAGCCTCACCCACCTAGGAATCACATCAGCTGAAAGCTTTCATGGCCCGTCCCCTAACGCCAGAGTTAGACTCACTCACTTCTGAGGGTCCCTAGTGGTGTTCATGTGAGTTTAGTCCCTTCCCGGACTTTCACTTTCCTGCACTTTTCTGAAGCTCACAAGATCCCTCTCCCTTTCGTTGCCCTCTGTGAGAAGCCACATCTTCACCCCGGGGATGCTCACCCCGAGGGCTTCTGAATCTGCCCTCACCAGGTCCCGGGGTGCATGCCCTCTGTTCAGTCTTCAAGGCAGCAGTTTTGCCATCTCTCCCCATGAAGTAGGGGGCATTGGATGTCTCCCCAGATACATGAAGTATCCAGTCTGCATTCCTTGCCCTCCCTGTATGGCTGAGTGTTCGCCCTCAGTTTCCATCTCTAACCACCCTTGAGTACCTCCCTGACCTCACTCCATCCACACTCTTCCCCCACCCCTTGTTTCAAAGGAAAGAATAAATCACTGTGAGTTCATTACTCACTAATCTGTTACTATTTATGTATCTCATTGGAATATAGTTGCTCGAGTGTGTTTTCCTCACCTGTGAGCTGTAAGGGCTGAGGCATTCACTCGTTCATTCATTCATTCCTTCATTCATTCACGCATCCTCTCCATAAATATCTTATTTCACTATGTGCCAGGCACTCTAATCAGCCCTCTATCTCAGGAGACATTGAGTGACTCGTTTTTGCCCGAGCAAAGGGGAAGAAGGGGTTAATGAAGAAATAAATAATCGCCGACACTTCCAAAAGCCAGTCTTCCATCCTTGGTCGCTTCTCCCTAAGGCTTCTGCTACGATACCTCAGGGTGCTCTGCCGGTCTCCCATGCTGCTCATCTCTTCGAAGCCCTTAGGGTAAGAAACTGTGAAAGAATCCATTTACGAGAAGGATGGCTGGATTTGGTAGCCCGCGCTCTGGCTCCCTGAAACTTGCATTCCTCAGAGGTTCTCTGCCGTCAGTGCATCATGGCCTTGGAGGATCCTCTCTTCCCCTTGTGACCGAACCCCAGAACGGACGTAAATCCTTCCCTCAGTTCTCCACAACTCAACTAAGCCCATACTGTTGTTATGTTCAGGAACACATTACTAAATTCTCAAAAATAGCCCAAAACAACCCACAGTGGCCCCTCCATCTGGTTCCTGGGTATGCCTCTTCTGGGAGCCACAGGGTGTGGTTTATCCTCCTCAGACGCCCTCAGCCCCCTTCTCTGCCAGCTCAGGGGGGTGCCCTGAGGCAGGAGCTGAGGACGACACATTTCTCTCCTCCGCGCCTACACGGCGAGAAGGGCCCTAACATGGGAACGAGATTCGCCTCTTTCCACCTTCACCTCCTACGACTTAAGATGGGGCTCTTCTCATGATGAATGACACTGAAATACCCAGATCTTTGATGGGAGAGTCAAGATTCTACTTTTGTGTGGAACTTGCCTACGGGCCCAACCTGAGGACCAGAGATCAGCCCACAGCAAGGGTGATGGAGACACTGTCAGCCTCTGCCTCTCTCGTCCCTCGATCTCCGCTCTCCACCAAAAACCTCGCTTCCCGTTATAGGCTTCACCCCTTGACTGTCAACTTGCCTCAAACCCTGACTTCAGAACACCAACCCAGAGCTCGTGGCTTGTACACACACACACACACACACACACACACACACCTTAAAATAGGTAAGAGTGAACACGTATCCTTCAGGAGACCATGGGTTGCCCTGTGAAGCAAACCTGTCGCAAACATGAAGTGTCTTACACTTTTGTGTTTCATCCAGAATTGAGTGTTTACTTGGCATTCCGATTTCCACCATATTGATTTTTCTTTCATATTCCATTTAGGTGTGAAATTACTCAAAATCTCATTAAATAACCCAGCCATGCCCCACCCGTTCCACTGCCCTGCAGGTGAAGAGGCCGATATACTAAACGTGTCCCATTTTTTTTTAAGTTTATTTATTTCGGGGAGAGAGACAGAGAGAGAGCAGGGGAGGGGCAGAGAGAGAGGGAGACAGAATCAGAAGCAGGCTCCAGGCTCTGAGCTGTCAGCGCAGAGTCTGACGTGGGGCTCGAACTCATGAACCGCGAGATCCTGACGCGAGCCAAAGTCAGACGCTTAACCACTTAACGGAGTGAGTCACCCAGGCGCCCCTTACTCAACGTGTCACTCTTAAGACCGGAGCCGAATTGAGCTGAACTGACACCTGATGAACCAGATTCAGCAAGCCTGGGATTGCTCTGGTCTGTCTCGATCCGTATCTCAAGAGTCCAGGCTCACTCCTTTGGGTACAAATGACATCGGCTTCCGGTGGTGGTGGTTTGCATTTGGTGGGCAGAGAGGCGGCCAGTTTGCTTTGACGCCTTATTGGTACATCCGAGTGATCGCCGAGGTGAGATGCCAGGATACCGCACTGCTGATGTTTGCAACTTGTACTTGGTGGACCTTTTAATCAGCGTATTTTCTTCCTGAGAAATTCAGTAGCGTTTGTCATTCGCCGTTTGTGAGATAAAACACCGGCTGATTCACCGAGCCAGTTTATTTTACTGTTTGGGGAAAAGACTTGCCAAAGAAATTTGGTTTCAACAAAGAGGGAGGGGGATGATGTTTCTTCATTTTACCACAAGAGTTATCATTTCTATCACATCCAGACGAATAAAGAATTTCAAATGGCTCAGTCTCCGTAATCAACTGTCTCCAATTCTCAAATTTCAGTATGCTTGTTTTATGCCCTATAAACTTTAATAGTTCTGCCTTCCGTTATTTATCGAGAGTATTTGGGCTCTTACAAATTGCCAAGGAAGTCAAACTTGTGGGCCCTTTCTCAATGATTCAGATAAGAATTTAATCAACTGACTTCATCCAGATCTGTATCCTTTCTGAAGCATTTATTTTCTCTGGAGCTAAATAAGAAATCAGTCTTGATTTTGTAAACTCTGACCAATACCTTCGATGAATTCAGTATGACTATATAGGGCAGGGGGATAGGGGTGGGGTTGAGAAGCAATGTTTAAAACCTTTTCCCTGCTCATAATATATTTCCCTTAGAAAATAACTTCTAAAAACTGAAAACTGGGCACCTGGGTGGCTCAGTCAGTTAAGCATCCAACTCTTGGTTTTGGCTCAGGTCATGATCCAGTGTTCATGAGTTCAAGCCCCAGGTCAGGCTCTGTGCTAACAGCACAGAGCCTGCTTAGGATTCTCTCTCTCCCTCTCTCTCTCTGCCGCTCCCCCCTCAAATAAATAAATAGATTTTTTTAACTGAAAACTTAGCTAAATTTTTTTTTAATTTTTTAATGTTTATTTTTGAGAGAGACAGAGCATGAGCAGGGGAGGAGCAGAGAGGGAGGGAGACACAGAATCCGAAGCAGGTTCCAGGCTCTGAGCTGTCAGCACAGAGCCCGACGTGGGGCTCGAACTCATGAACTACAAGATCATGACCTGAGCCGAAGTCGGGCGCTTACCGACTGAGCCACCCAGGCGCCCCTAAATTTTCTTAATTTAATTATTTGGGGTAGAATTCCTCCCTTCCAAAAATTTCCCAAGGACGATTGTGCAAAAAATATAGCCAAACCTAAATTACATAAGTTCCTTTTAGTTAAATGATTTTGAAAACAAAACTATAAAAACTATTTCAGGTTTTTGTCGGAAATCGTTACATTTGGGGAGATGAATATTCTTTCTAAGATTTAGAAGGGAGCCCCTGAAAGTTGAGAACGCAGCTACTTCTGTGATGCAGAAGTGAACGTTTTATGTTGAGTCACATTTAAACATAAGAAAACCTATATTTGGAGAGTTATCCGAACATATCCTCAGCCTTTGATAATTTGACCGCTGCTATTTGCTGCTGATTCATTCATCGTGACAAGGGGTGGTTTTGTCGTCTTCTCTGTTCAGTTCCTGAGCGACAATGTCATGGGCGCCACACCCTCGCTGACAGCCACTTGCCTGAACCCTCCCGATGATCATCCTTGTTTGCGGGGATTTCCAGCTCACCTCGCAACCTGTCTTTACTAAACAACCGATCCACGTTCTCACATCAAAATCCAATTTTTAAATGTTCCTAATTTAAAGAGGGAAATGAATAGTGACAGTGAAATAGGAAAACTGAGCGACGCAGTTTTGTCTTATCGGAAGCAGGGAAACTAAACACAGCTATGGGTACATATTTGACCGAGTGAAACGCTGGCTGGAATTTGAAGCAAACGGGAAACTGTGGGGGTGAAAGGGAAAAATAACAGAGCCAAAGGGGAAGAGCTGTCCCAACACTGAGGCGGTGGTAATCGTGTTGGCAATATGTAAGCGTATCAGATCAACACCGTGTACAACTTAATGTTGCATCACAATAAACTCCATCACAATAAAGCTGGGGCGGTGGGGGTGGGGGGTGGGGTGGTGAATCTGTCCAAGAAGCTAGCCATTCCAGAATCTGTGGGGTTCTGCTCCTCTGTACCACTCCCTCCCACACGCACAGCCCGAGAAAGCTGAGAACATGGGATCAGTGGTTGGTCCAGCGATGGTTGCTCCTGGCCCACCCTGAACTGGTCTGGGCCATTTCCTGGATCACTTGAACTTTCCAGAACAAAGGCCTGAGGTGTGCGACTGGAAGTTGCTAGCGGCATGTTTCCAGCCCTAGGGAAGAGCCAGGTGCGAGGGGATAGAGCGTGCAGAAAGAGACAGAGGGCGGCATGGGTGAGAGAAAGCCCTAGCAACAGTCCAGCCAGGGGCCAGCGACCCCCAAGGCCCGGCCATGCCTCCTTCTTTTGACAATTCACTTCCATGACAGGTAGATTCCTGATCTGGCTTACGATGATTTGAGCTAGGTTCCCTCCCTTGCAACAAGAGTTCTGCCTAGTATTCTTTGTATCTATGCAGTTCAGCAAACATTTGGGGAGCACATGATCTAGGGCACTGGGCTTTGCATTTCGAGAGAGATACCCTCACTTACCGGTTCATCTCATCAGACAGCGAGCTCTCTGCCCTCAAAGCACTGATGACCTGGCAAGTAACCCTACAGTGCTTACATTTGAGCGGGTTTTCGAGATGTGTGGTTTTCCGGATGTGTGAGGCAGGGACAGGCATTCAAGTATAAGACATACTCCAAGCGAAGGCAGGGTCAGGGGGCCGCGTGATACATTTGGGACTAGCAAATGGCTCCATTTGGGTCGGAGTGTGCTTACAACGTAAGGAGGAAGAGGAAAGAAAAGAGCAATGAAGGGACACAGGTTCCTAACAGGCATTGAAGGACACACTAAGTGACTTGGGATCAGGGACCTCCAAAAGGAGCGACCACAACCCAGGGAGGGGCGAGGCGATGCGTTCAGGCAAGAGCAGCTACATAATTCGAAGGAGCCAGAGCAACATGAAAATGCGGGGCCCCTTGTCCAGATATCTGAGAGCCCCGAGACCGTGAGAGCAAAACATGAAACCAAGTCAGAGGGCAGACAGACTGACCTCGGCCGGGAGAGGCAGAGGGAGGACGAGGTTCTGGCCCTTCCACACTCAGAGATCATGAGAAAAGGTAGAAGAGATTGCATTTTTCCAATTCGCCGAACCAGAAACCATCAGCGTCTTCAAACGTGACCGATCAATTAGAATCTCTCTTTCTCAGAGAGGAGGGGACAGGAAATGAGATGAAGGGACTTGAAGCATTTCCACACTGCGCTCCTTGAATGGTTTCTACTGACCCACCGGGCTGCACAGGATCCGGGGTGAATTAAATCCCGCCGCTTTCCCAGAGGCAGACAAAGCACTTTAGGGACGTCCTGCCCGCCACCTCGTTTCGGCCACTCAGGGCATCAGTCTGGAAACAACAAGGCTGCCATTGGGCTCCCAAGAGCCACCTTCGTGGTGTCCCTCGCAGAAGCTCACGAAACGGGTCAGAATACAGCACTAACTCAAAGGCTCCGTGATCCAGGAATTCGTCCTCTCTTCCGTGTCTTTTAAAAATGTGTAACGTTCATTCCACTTTTTTAAAAAGCCGGATCAAACTTAAACGGACGCTACTAAGGGAAAGAAGCCAATCCGAAAGGGCTGCACACCGCATGATTCCAACAGATGACATTCAGAAAAAGGCAAACTACGGAGACACAGTAGAAAAGATCAGTGGCGGCCGCGGCTGAGGGTCAGAGGGAGAGAGGGATGAACCGGCAAAGCACAGAGGATTTTTCGGGCGGTGAAACTCCTCTGTATGATACTATAATGATGGATATGTCGTTATACATTTATCCAAAGGCACAGAATGTGCAAAAGTGAGCTCTTATATAAACTGTAGATTTGGGGTGATAATGATGTGTCCACGGAGATCCATCATTTATAACAAACGTACCGCCCGGGGGAGCGATCATGAAAGGGGAGGTGCTGTACATGCAGGGGGCGGGGGACACACGGAAACGCTTGGCACTTTCCCTCAATTTTGCTGTGCCCCTCAAATTGCTCTAAAAATTGGAGTTTATTAATTTTTAAGAAGCAAGATGTATTTATTATAGAAAATTCCAGGGGCGCCTGGGTGGCTCAGTCGGTTGAGCGTCCGACTTCGGCTCAGGTCATGATCTCACAGTTCACGGGTTCGAGCCCCGCATCTGGCTCTGTGCTGATGGCTCAGAGCCTGGAGCCTGCTTCGGATTCTGTCTCCCTCTCTCTCTGTCCCTCCCCTGCTCATGCTCTGTCTCTCTCTCTCTCTCAAAAAATAAGTAATAAACATTTAAAAAAAATTTAGTGAGAAATGTGGGAATTGATGTCTATTCTTTTTAGTTAAGATGCAATATAAGCATATGCCCATATCAAAACATTGGAAGACCCAACAAAGTCAACTTTGCACATGATCCCCGTGTTGGAGCCTGGGGATTGGTCCATTCACTCTCCATCCATGTTCTCTGTTGGAATGGTGAGATGCTACATGCTACCTTCCCCAGGCTCCCTTGCGGCTTTGATTCTAGACGTGCATCAGGTTCTGCCCATTCAGTGAATTTACATGAAAATTGGAAGGTGGAACTGAGGCGGAGGCCCCGCTCGTTCCCTTTTTAAGATAGTTTTTGCTGGATAACAAAGTCCTGGAGGTAAGAGATCTCGTGGGGGGGGGGGGTGTTCCAATGCCCCTTTCTGCAGGACTCTGGGAGGTAACTGGTGAAAAAGAAGCTGCCATTGTCTTCTGATTTTAACTCCGTGACCCTGAGATGGTAACTATGGGATTGTAACGGTTTGGGTGGGATTTTTTTTGTTTGGTTGGTTGGTTTTTGTTTGTTTTCCAATTGTATTGATATAATTGACATACTATTTCTGGTAGTTTAAGGTATACGACGTAACGATTTGATATACGTATATGCTGAGAAACAATTCCACCAAAAGTTTAGTTAACATTCATCAACTCCCATGGTTAAATTTTTGTTTTTAGGATCAGGACTTTTAAGATCTACTCTCTTACCAATTTTCAAAAAGGTAATACAGTATTCTTTTTGTAATTTATTTTTTATTTTTTAAATTTACATCCAAATAGTTAGCATCTAGTGCAACAATGATTTTAGGAGTAGCTTCCTTAGCGCCCCTTACCCATTTAGCCCATCCCCCCCCCACACCCCCTCCAGTAACCCTCTGTTTGTTCTCCATATTTAAGAGTCTCCTATGTTTTGTCCCCCTCCCTGTTTTTGTATTCTTTTTGCTTCCCTTCCCTTATGTTCATCTGTTCTGTGTCTTAAAGTCCTCACATGAGTGAAGTCATATGATATTTGATAATACAGGATTCTTTTTTTTTTATTTTTTTTAATGTTTACTTATTTTTGAGACAGAGAGAGACAGAGCATGAACGGGGGAGGGGCAGAGAGAGAGGGAGACACAGAATCGGAAGCAGGTGCCAGGCTCTGAGCCATCAGCCCAGAGCCCGACGCGGGGCTCGAACTCACGGACGGCGAGATCGTGACCTGAGCTGAAGTCGGACGCTTAACCGACTGAGCCACCCAGGCACCCTGATAATACAGGATTCTTAACTGTAGTCACCATGCTGTACGTGACATGACTATAGCTTAAGTACCTTGTCACTGAAAGTTCATATCCTTTGCCCGCTTTCCTCCATTAGCCCCAACTTCTTGCCTCTGACAGTCACAAACCTGTTCCCTGTTTCTACAGGTTTTGACTTTTTAGTTCCACATGGAAGTGAGATCAATCAAGGTCTATGTTTCTCCAATTTATTTCACTTAATTAATGCCCTCAAGCTCCACCCATGCTGTTGCAAATGGCAACATTTCCTTCCTTCTTTTTTTTATGGCTGAGTAATATCCCATTGTGTATGTATACCACATTTTCTGTATCCATTCATCCACCGATGGACACTTAGGTTGTTTCTATGTCTTGTTGAGTATATTTACCACATGAGGCAGTAAACATGGGGTGCAAATATCTCTCCAAGATAGTGATTTCATTTCCTTTGGATATATGCCCAGAAGTGGGACTGCTAGATCACACGGCAGTTCTATTTTTTAATTTGTTGAGGGACCTCCATACTGGTTTCTAGAATAGCTACACTATTTGACAATCTCACCAACAGAGCACCGGGTGCCTCTTCTCCACATCCTGGCCAGCACTTATCTTTCTCATGGTAGCCACCCTAACAGGTGTAAGGGGGCATTGACTGTGTTCTTGAGCTTGGAATCCCAGCAGGGACCTCAACGGAGACCCCCGTGCATCACATCTCGATTGTTCTAGGAATCATTCTGTTCCCGGAGGTTATCCGAGAGCCCACCTTTTCACTTCTTCCACTGACTTTGTGAACACTTGGTTTCCTGTTTTAAATCCTTCCCCACTTAGAGTATTTGGAATGGTTTCTCTTTTCCACATAGAACACAGATGAACACAATCCTATCAGTACAAAAATTTTATAATAAAGTAAGAGAATTCCCACTTCTTCCCATTTATTGTAACATGAAGTCTTTCCCAACATGTCTTGCCTTTATACAGATCTACCTTTTATCTGTCTGTCAATCTATCTATCTATCTATCTACCTACCTACCTACCTACCTACTTATGCCCACAGACATAAACACAGTTTTGTGTCACAAAATGGAATTACACTGCAAAGCTGGTCTGCAACCTGCTTTTTACCCCGAACAAACATGGTACACTGAGTGGTACACTTGTCTCATTGTTTTTTAGTAGCTGCACGATACTCTATAGTATGTAGCATAATCTATTCAATCATAGTCAACAATCCCTATTGATGAATGCATGTGTTTTCCCAAATGTTTACTGTGAGTGCTCTGTAATGCATATCTTTTTATAGACCTCCTTACGAACTTTTTTAAAAAGAGAGGGCATGCGAGTGGGTGACAGGGGCAGAGGGAAAAAGAGAGAGAATCTCAAGCAGGCTCCACGCTCCATGCAGAGCCCAACAAGGGGCTCGATGCCACGACCCTGGGATCAAGACCTGAGCTGAAGTCAAGAGTCAGATGTTCAACCGACTGAGCCACCCAGGTCCCCCGCATACCTCCTTAAGAACTTTGATCTTACTGATGCAGGAGAGGTTTTTATGAGAATTACTGGGTCAGAGAATATGAACACTTCAAAATTATAATAGATACTGTCAAATTAAATTCCAAAAAGCTTCTATAAATTTTTACACTCCCAGCACAAATGCCCTAAACTGCCTATTTCCCCATAACTTCGTGATAACTAGATATTAACAACTTTTTTTTTGGCAACCTAGTAACATTAAAAAAGTACTATACTATTGTTGTCTTTATTTTTTTTATTATTACTTTTAATATTTATTTTTGAGAGAAAGAGAGACAGAGCGTGAGCAGGGGAGGGGCAGAGAGAGAGGGGAGACACAGAATCTGAAGCAGGAGCCAGGCTCCGAGCTGTCAGCACAGAGCCCGACGCGGGGCTCGAACCCACGGACCTTGAGATCGTGACCTGAGCCAAAGTCGGACGCTCAACCGACTGAGCCACCCAGGAGCCCCCTATTGTTGTCTTTAAATTGCATTTCATGGGTTGCAGGTATGGTGCAGTGTCATTTCAGATCTTTCCTGGTCATCTCCAATTTCTGTGCTGTGACTGTCCTGTCATATGTACCCACTGCCCACCTAATTTATTTTATCTATTTGTAAGCCGTTTTAGTATATTAAAGATATTACCCCTTTGACACACACACACACACACACACACACACACACACACAAAGAGAGGAGAGAGAATATTCTCCTAGTTTGTCATTTGGTATTTGTTGTTGTTTACACTGACGTTGGTCGTCGTAGGGCTTTTCTGTAGCCATAGATTTCCTGCATTGCTCAGAAAAGTCTCCAGGACCTTGAGATTTTACACGTTTCCCTAAAATGTTCAACATTTTTTGGTGTTTTGTGGTTTCATATGTAAAGACTTAGCCCTTCAGGTGTTTGTTTTTGTATATTGCACAAAATGAAGACTTCGCTTTATTTTAGTTCAAATGGATAGACGGCCTTCCAACGTCAATTACTGCTGAGCTGCCTCTTCTGCACCAAAACGTATCGCTATTCTCCATATATTCCCGGATCGGTCTCAGGGTTCTTATTAGTGTTCCATTGGTCTATTGTCGATTCCTATCCAAATGCCATATTGATTTGAGTCTAGTGGCATTAGAGATCATAAGCTCTGCTCTCTATTAAAAAAAAAAAACAAGTTCCCTTTGCTATTTTTTTTTCTTTTTCAAAAATTCCTTGTCATTTATTCTTCACACATTTCTTCTTCAAGGTCAATTTCAGATTTATTTCTTTTGATTAAAATAAGCTGGAAATTTTATTCAAATTAAATTAAATTTATATATTACTTTTGGAATGATTGACATCCTTGGAATGATCGAGATTTTATCATATGAAGCCTCCCCATCCAGGAATATGACATATCTTTTCAATGTATTCATGTCTTGTCCTTCAATAATGCTCCTCTTTCCTTCATATGGATCTTGTCACTCTACTATTAAGTTTCTTCCTCAAGAGATTGACAGTTCTGTAGAGTATGACAAACTGGTGTGGACTTGGGGCTCCTTCCTTTGAACCAAACTGGAGAAGCCACCAGAATGTGAGGAAGACCGCTGGATTCCAGGACAAAAAAAAAGGGAGAAGTGGTTGAGAAGATGAGGTGACTGATCACCCCAGTGTGAAAGAAAAGAAGAAGTTTCCAGCAAAAAGGAGCCAGGCCCCACAAGTGGGGGAGTGTCAGGAAGCAGTCATCCATGTAGGCCCCTTATTCTCATCCCCATGTTGCCCTGGGAGGATGATTGCCCCTCTCCGTACCAGCACCAGCCTTAAGCAGCCGCCTCATACAGAGCGGGTGCCTCCCCTGAGAAGAGCTGGTAACAGGAAGTGGAGACAGGCCAATCACCAAGCTTTCCCTTCCACACCCTCTTCCCCTAGTCTCACTTCTGGAAAAAAGAAATACTTAGGCCGGGTGGGCAGGGCGGGGCAGCTAAAGGGCAGGGTCACCTGGTGGGTGGAATGAACAGAGAATGAGACCACCTTACAATTCTAGAAGCTCTCTACTCTAGGATATATCCCGTTCCCACTCTCAAACTCACCCACAGGAGAACAAGGGTCTTATCCTTCCATCAAATTGCAGATTACCTGGCAAGATGGCTGACCGTCCCAAAGGAACGTGAGCTTGCCCGGAAAAATGTTAGCGTAACAGGCACAAGACTGTTATCCTCACAAAGGGCCTGCTTGCAACATTGCACTTTCTCTTTGGCCAGAAGAAGGATGCAAGTTACTTTAAAAAAAAAAAAAAAAACAAAACATGGAGCAAACTTCATACTGAACCACAAATTATAGAAAACATTCCCTTTGAGCTTAGGGACAAGAAGTGGGTGCTGACAATTACCATCCTCATTCAGGTGAAGGTACTGTATGGTAGAAGGGAGCCCCAAATCATCTACGAGCCCGTACTGGTATGGGAATTTTCCCCCTTGGGAAATTTTATCGAGCTATCCACTTAAGATTCATGCATTTTTTTTTTTATACGTAGGTTATCGTAGGGGAGGTGAAGTAATTTTCCCCCTACTCTTCTAGGTTCTTGGCTGAGACCCTCTGTAATAAAAGACAGATTAACGGGGGGGAAACAGAAACGTAATACTATGTGTGCTTCCTGTGTACGTGGGACACACCCAGGAAAACTGATGACCCAAGCCGTCAACTTAAATACCTAGTCCAGCCAAAGACAAACGAAGGTGTTGGGGTGGGGAGTCATCAGGAAAAGCACAGAGAACAAGAGTGAGATTGTTAAGCAGATGTGAATCGTCCTGCCCTTCTCCATCGATAAGAGATTCTAAAGATGTCGTCCCCTTCCTCCTCCTCCTGGTACAGAAGGGGGGACACCCTTACAAACGGCGATTTCCCTTACAAATGCAAATGTCTCTTACAACAGGGTCACTTTGACTCAGTTTTCAGAGTGCCTCCTCTGTTGTTTCTTAAAAATAAAAATAACCAGCTCAAAATAGCCAGTATGCCACAGAGGCGTATTCCGAGGCGGCGTATTCTGTCCCCCTTCATTATACCTTGAATGAAGGGGAGGGGCAGAGAGAGAGGGAGAGAGAATCCCAAGCAGGCTCCATGCCGTCAGCACAGAGCCTGACGCGGGGCTTGAGCTCATGAAAACACAAGATCGTGACCCGAGCCGAGATCAAGAGTCAGATGCTTAACCGACTGAGCCACCCAGGCGCCCCTATTCTTAATAATTGTTTAATTCCCCTTTCCCTACCTGCTTTATCCCCAGAAGTGTCATTTGGAATCCAATGCAGACTCTGGCCGCCCGTCCCCTCTCTGAGAAGCAGGCTGTCACACACTTACAGCACAGCATTCCGTGAGCAAAATTGTGGCCCCCCAAGTTCCCGCTCCAGGCATCCATTTCTCCCTCCTCAGTGGCATCCAAACCATTTCTTCCCTGCGTCCGCCTTCTCCGGAATTAACGAATTCATCAAATATTTATTGAGGACACATTAGAAGCCACACCACCCTAGAAGCTGGGTAATGACGCAGCTGCTCTCGTAGAATTTGCGATCTAGGGGGAGAGGACACAAGGAAACCCGCACCCCCAGTTTTGTTTTTTTTTTTTTTTCCGAGAGTGGTATCTGTAAGTCCTAATGGAGCAGGAAAGTGAGTGATGTGGAACCTGCCCCGTGAGGCTCTGGACAAAGAAAGTGCCAGCTCCTGGTGCACGCACGTCGGGCGCATGTACACCCGCTGTGAAGGAAGCCCCAGGCGATGAGACTGGATCTGACGTGAGTGTGGTTCTGTCGCTCCCGTTTCTGTGGTTTTCCAGCCGGTCCCGTGCATCCGAGCCCCGTGATGCCACACGGCTGCCATCAGGCACACGTTTGTTGGGGGGGGGGGGGGGAATGAACAGGCAAAATGGCAGGAAGGAGACAGGTCAGAAAACACAGGGCCCTGAGGGCCAGGGGGAGGGTTCCAGTGTGTTCTAGGGGCCGCAGGAGGGGGCGGCTCTCGTTTACATCTGGAAGGATCGTTCTCTGTGCTGAACGGCAAGAGGGAAACCTGTGTGGAGAAGCTTCTTGTTTGGGCCCAACCTTCCAGCAAAGAAAGGGTCGGCGACTTCGCGGTCAGTGCCCTCGCTCTAGGGTCTCCCGTGTCCTCCGGCCCCAGCACCTCCCCAGCCACCTCCTGTCCTCAGGTTAGAGTTTCCTGGCCCAACGTGATGGGCTGTTTAGTGACAGACACGCCTGTCTCGTCACCTCTGTGGCCGGGAAATTTGAGGTTGTGCGGCTCCCTGTGACATCTCCCTCCTCCTTGGTGGCCCCTCTGTCCTTTGAAGCCAGCCTGCCCTGAGCTGTGAGAGCAGAGACCCGCTGCCCACCAACCCTGTCCTTCTGTCCTGCGGCCCCATAGGACGGGTCACAGAACCCCTCTCCTTTCCCGTTTCCTGGTGGTTTCTGTCTAGCATGAAGCCTGTCTTCTTAAGTTGAGTGCCTCATCCCAACGTTTCTGATGTCCTCCTAAAAATCCGAGTGAGAGTTTTCTGCCAAATTCGGAAGTCTCTTCGCCTCTCACCGTCTCTCTGTTCTGCTTTTGAACGTGTTTCCTGAAACCACAGCATCCCAAGGACAGTCTCTCCAAATGTGCCCCTTGTCCCTTAGGTTTGTAATCATGTCCATAATTTTGGTCTCCGTGGCAAGCTGACACGTCCCCCTCAGAGCCGGAGACCCCCTTCTTCGGCATCTGTCCGTTGCTGGATCCCTTCAACCTACAGGGTCTCTGACCCAGAGCCTGGATCTTTGAAATCCACCATCGTGATCCAATGAACAGTATTACCAGCAAATCAGAGATGACGGTCCTGGAGCCCTAGCCGCGTGCCAGGGAAGGAGGCCCTACGTTATCCCCATTCGGAAGATGAGGAAATCCGCAGAATAAAATATCTTAAATAACTTGCCCAACAAGATATGGAACCAGGGCATGAGCTCATGTGGTCTCGTGAAACCCTGGATGAAAGGGGCGGGGGCTTTAAGAAACTGCAGTGGCCCCTATCAAGGTACAGATGAGACCTTCAATAGACCCTCCTTGACCCTGAACACGAGTAACGCATCTTGAGAGGGACAGAACCTGGTTCTGCCCATCAGTGCTTGGTACCCACGATGCAAAGGCCAACGACCCAGGCACAAGGACTCTGTAGGTGTTGAGGTGAATCTGCCCCAGCCCCTGGGGAGCACTGCAATGTCCAGAGTTGAAACTCTTGGGCAAGTCTGAGCTGGCCCCAGGTGTAAGCCCTGTCCCCAGAGGCAGTGGATGCCCGGCTGCCTGTGAGAGATGGTCCCCTCTTCGGTTACGGCTCTACTGGGTCTGGAGCCCTGCCAGGCCCCCTTCCTGCTGCTATAGGTGCAGAAAGTACAGACCTCTCGACCGAGGAGCTTCCTTCTCTCTTTGTGGCATTTACGGCTCTGAGGGGACAGGCTTATCTCCTCCCTGCACGCTCTAAAGGAACTGAAAGACAGAGACGGGACTTAAATACGAATCACGGCACCAGACCTGTGGCTGGCAGAGAACACCCCTGGGACCTTCCTGAACCCCCCCCCCCAGATCTAAGCTTCCAGACGGAACAGAAATGAGAATCTCTATTTACTTCCCACCTGGTGGAGAAGGAAAGGTCCCAGAGCCCCAGACAGAGCGGTCACATGCACAGGAAACTTGACCCCTGAGCTGTGGACCAATGGATGTCAGGTTTGGGACAAGCCCGCACAAGCCGCTCCTCTTCCCGAAAGGAGGAGCCGGTCAGAGGGAAATGGAAGCTTCCCCAGCCTAGGACCCTCTCCAGAAGAACCGAGACCCGGTCTTGCAGGATCAAGCTGCTATTGTCACCCGTGTCCTCTCCAGCATTCCCGGTCATTCCGCAGATAGGGAAATGACACAAATAACTGAAAATGCACACCTACAAGACGCCGGGACGCTTGGCAGAACCTGGTGGAGGCGACAGTCACTTGGAAGGGGAGCTGCAGGCTGTCACATGAAAAGGAGTCCCCAGGTGGCCTGCTGAAGCTGTCGGGGTCTCCCTGTGGCCAGCTGAGCAGGAGGGGCTCAAGAACTCACCCCTCACGCTGGCTTTGAGCTGCCGGATGGTGGAAAAACACTACGATGTGAAAGACCAGGACGTAAGGCATGGAAAAGATTTATTCTGAAAAGATTAATGGCAGGGAAATTCGGAAAGTTTTAGGCATCAAGCCCTCAAGCAAACTGAAGAAAACGGGGACCCGATGAAAGGATGAGAGTTGAGAGAACATACTAAACCCAAGAAGGGGTTCCAGACAAACTCAGCGAGCACGAGCACTGCGGGATCTTCAGTGGCATTAGAAGTCGCGGGGATCCCAATATGCCTTACAGCAAAAGAAATCACTGATGTGGAGGAAAGCCTTAAAAAAAATAAAAGCTCCTATTATAAGGACCAAGCACGTAGGTTCAGAGAAGTCTGGGCGATGATAAATGAGAAGGCAAAATAATGGAAATATCACACGAGGAAAACTGGTGGTCCTGAGGAAAAAAGAACAAATTAAACAGAAACGACAACAAAACGTTTCTCTTGAGCTTTTTAAACCTTCAAATTCAAAGGATTAAATAATTAGAGAGAATTCTAAATTCCAGTGACCACACCCTGATGGATGGGGGGGCGGGGGTCAGAACACTGGAAAAATTCTCTTCCTGGGTTATGCAGATAACTCATGAAAGCACAATAAAATGGGGTGGGTTTGCCTTTAAAAGGAAATTAAAATGTTGGCAGGACCTCAGGTAAACATATGCCGTCTTCCGGGAGAAAAAAAAACACAAAAGTTGGCTCACTTCCTCCTAGAGACACTTAAAATGCATGGCTCTCCATCTTGACCAAACACTGGACTCACTTGGAGAACTTTAAAAACATCGACGGTCCTGCAAATCAGATGTTCTTTTCAGTTTATTTATTTATTTATTTATTTATTTATTTATTTGAGAGAGGCACGGACAAGTGCGAGGCGGGGGAAGGGCAGAGAGAGAGAAAGAGAATCCCAAGCTGGCTTCACACTGTCAGCGCAGAGCTCGCCGTGGGGCTCAGACCCACAAAGCCATGAGATCATGACCTTTGCCAAAACCGAGAGCCGGACCCTCAAAGGACTGGGCCACCCAGGCGCCCCTCCCCCAGGTCAGGTGGTGCGGTCCTGAACAGCCCCTCTGCCCGGCGCTGTCCCTTGTGCTGATGAAAACAGAGTGGAGGAGGCAGAGGGAAACACGGCCCCCCCACGTGTGTAGGGGTCCCCCCTCAGAGCCGGATCGAACGAGGGCCACGTGAGGTGTGACCCCACCCCCCACCCCCAGGAGGCAGCTCCGGGACTGACAGAAGGTCTCAGATCCACAGCTGGGTCTTGACGAACACTTCACCTTGTGCTTCGTAGTTCAGGTTCTGCCAGTTCAGGACGTTAGCGCTGAAGGCCTGACCATTGTAGACGGAGTTTATTTTGACTGGTGACAGCACAAAGTCCCACATGTTCACCTCTCCAATGTCTCCCACTAAGGACTGGTTCGTGTCAAAGTTCCCAGCAAAGGAATCCTGCTCCTGCCCCAGGATGATGCTTGCTCCTGCCCCCACAGTGTATCCCTTCTTCAGACTCGTCCTCACCATGGGCCTCCCATCCACCCAGAGCTCTACAATCCCCGAGCTGGACTCCCAGCTGATGCAGAAGTGCACTGGTGCATAAGACTTCTCCGGAGCCGTGAAGTAGGCGTCCGAGCCACCCACAGATACGCTGTATACTCCACTCCTCTCCTTGAAGAGGAGGATCTCATTGCTCTGTGTCCTGGTGGCGTAAGAGAAGAGGCTATATGGGCGGGTCAAGGCGGTATAGACTCGCAGGCATACCGTGAAAGCCTGCAATGGCTCCTGGACCTGAGCAAACAGGGTTACAAAGGACTTATCAGACTCTATGGGGAACACAAAGGCCTTTTTTTGCATGTCTGTGGGATAGAAAAGAGAGAGAGAAAATGGCGGCAGTTGAGTTACGTTAAAAAACAAAATTCAGAGGAGTAAATTTGAAGATCTAATTGGCCTTATTCCCTGATTCATGAATTGGGCAGCATCCCTTCCAGCAGAAAGAAAGGAGCTCTGAGAACTGCGGGATAGAAGGTTCAGGGAGAGAAAGTTTCTAGCAAGGGGTAGATTACTCCAAGCAGGGTCACCGTCCTATGGGGGGAGGAAGGGCTGCTCTCAGGCGAATTAACCTCGTTAGTGCTGACCAGCTTGCTAACCAGATTGACCAGTTAAAGGTTATATTCCAGGGGGAGGCTGGCACTGAAATCAGGGGAGGTAGTCAGGCTCGATGTGGGTGGGGCTTAACACAAGTGATTCCATTAGGGCCTGTGGTCTCTCTTTTAACAGCTTGTTAGGCCACGAAGCTGTATTCGGTCACTATGTGGATTTAGAAACCAGACTGCCCTCTTCCCCAGACCACCACCCCTTCCCCGCACTGGCCATTTTCCCCATGGCCTTAAACAGTCTGGCCTGGAGACGAGAACTCAGCGACCATCCAGAGCCGCGCTTACCGCTTTGGAGAAAAGCTCCAGGGAGGCCGATGACGACCAGGAAACACAGTGACAACTTGTCCATGTCTCCGCCCTACCGTCCCCGGGCCCGGAATCTGGGTTCTCGTCGTGGAAAAAGTATTGGCAGCTGAGATCCCCGTCTCTGGTCTGCTCTGCTTGACCTTATATGAGCCACAATCACAGTGACTTCAGCTGATGGGTAAATGATTCTCCAAAATTGCCCTCTGGTGCCATGAATCAAAGCCCGAAGAGCAAATAAACCAAGATAAATTGCAAAATGAGAGATCAATGTGGGTTATTTATTAGCGACTGTGTGGTGCCTGCTGGTTCTCCAACAATGCTGGGTGGCAGTGCTTGGTGAACTAAAACAGTCACATCCTGGAAATCCATTCCGGGGAAATCCATTCTAGAATATCGGGCGGGGTGGAGGGGGGGGATGGCTTGGGGGATGGAGGAGGCTTTATTCACAAAGACAACCACAACTTAGAAAATTGTAGGCATGTTTAAACAGATGGTGTAGATCCACATCCACTGAACAGAATGGACAGCCGTTTACAACGCCAGTTGTGAATTTTATGCTACAACACGTAAATATGCTTATGATGCTGTAAGAGAAAACTTAACATAAATTTGTTTATACCCTTTTTAAAATTTTTTTAATGTTTACTAATTTTTGAGAGAGAGACAGAGACAGAGACAGAGTGCCAGCTGGGGAGGGGCAGAAAGAGAGAGAGACACACAATCCGAAGCAGGTTCCAGGCTCTGGGCGGTCAGCAAAGGGCCCGTCGCGGGACTCGAACTCACGAACCTCGAGATCGTGACCTGAGCTGAAATCGGACGCTTAATCGACTGAGCCCCCCCAGGTGCCCCCCCGCCCCCGGTAGTTTTATCATAGGATTTAGGTATCATTTGGCCCTCTGTCCTTTTAACTTCAGCCTTAATGCCTGATTCTACTTCTGAACAAACAGGATATAAGACCCCTTCTGTAAAGGAAAACCAGCACTGATGACGTGGCTGTATTAACATCAGCTAGAAGTGGCCTCAGTGGGCAATTAATCTTACTCCCCATTTACTGTGAAAAAGAATTGCTTAGAACCAACTCACCCAAACTAAAATCACTCTTTTTGGAAGATGTCACCCAACATTTAATTGGATCATGTCTGACAGCTCTACGTAGTACAACAATACATCAGTTACCTTGGGATATATTTTCTAACAAAATTACATGGAAATATCTACCAGTGAGCTAAATTGTTTAAATTTAAGCATTCCAGGAATGCTTTATTGAGATCTTTTTAATGTTCACTGAATGCAAATGCCAGCTGTAAAAATTTTCCTGGCTAAAATTATTAGGGCCAGAGGCTGTCCACTAAACTATGTGTAGTAAGGTAACAGTAATTGAATTCCGAGGAAAATATTAGCTCAGCCCACATCCTTGGGGATTTGGGATGGTCTTCTATAATTAAGACATATCTCCTGACTGGATTCTTTAACCAGAAAGAAGTGTCAACCCTCTGTTCTGCTTAGCTGAATGTCAGGGAATATGGATCTTCCCTAATTGGACAACAGAGAATATTCACACTCACATTTTTGCCCGAGAATATATCCTTACCTTGCAGGCTTCCAAATAGTTACCAAAACTCAATTAGGGGAATCGATATTCACAAATAATTGCCTGAAAGGTTTGCCGTTCATCCTCCTAATACCCTGGACCTAATCTTTAGCAAAACCTCCCACTGCTGTACCTCAGACCAATTCCACCAAACTCTACTCTGATGGTATATAATGAGCCTATGTTCAGGGATATAACGCAAAACAGCCTAATGATAATAATGGCAGACGACCGTTTCGAGAGCTTCCTATGTGCCAGGTGCTACACTAAGTGCTCTCTAGCCATGATCCTACTTGATTCTTATGACAACTCTTTGAGCTACTTGCTACCGAAAGGGGGGCAGAACAGGCCACCCCAAAATACGCCACTTTGACATATCAATTCTTTTGAATCAAAGTTACGTAAGAAATGGTGCAGGAAGGACACCCCGACCCTCCTCTGTCCCTCTGGAAGCGGGAAATAAATCTCCCACGTGGAAGGTGCCCTCTCCGCACCAGGGAAGTAGAAGGCATCCTTAACACCAGAGGTAGGAAACGTAGGGCCAAGAAGGCTATATAAACAAACCTTGTTACTTCTTCACTAACCTGCTACCCAAAGTCCAAATCCCTCTGTCTCATCAACTCCTCACAAATGTTTTGTTTCCTTGGCTAAAAAGCATAACAGCTGCCTGCTTGGTCTCGTCTTTGGATGTCCCATTTTTATAGGCTCCCATCATATGAAACGAAATTTGTTTTCCTCCTGTTAACCTGTCTTACGTCAATTTAATTATCAGGCCAGCCAAAGAACCTAGAAGGGAAGAAGGGAAAAGTTCTCCTCCCCTACAGTTTTGGTGCCCAATGTGGGGCTCTCACTGTCACTCCCAGATGGTGCAGCTGAGAAATCCTGGGGCCCCCGATGGGAGCCGGCAGAAAGTAAGAATTCTTCTTCTTCTTTTTTTTTTTTTAAGATTTTTAATGTTTATTTACTTTTGAGAGAGAAAGAGAGAAAGACACAGCACGAACCGGAGAGGGGCAGAGAGTAAGGGAGACACAGAATCCGAAGCAGGCTCCAGGCTCCAAGGTGTCAGCACAGATCCCAACGCGGGGCACGAGCTCACAAACCATGAGATCATGACCTGAGCCGAAGTCGGTTGCTCAACTTGACTGAGCCACCCAAGTGCCCCAGAAAGTAAGAATTCTTGACCATATCAGTCTCCTGGGCCTCTGCCCGCAGCGTCTGTTGGGAGTGAGAGTGGAGAGAGTTCTTTTCTTTTCTAAATTTAGATTAGCAGAAGAAAATACTTGTGTGGACTAGTTCCCTGGATAGAGCAACTATCGTAAAGATTTGTTATGAGTACCCCTGTTTGCCATTGACCCCTTTCCTCCCTCAGATGGTCACTGTTTTCCTTTTTCTCTTTTATGTCATTTGTCATAAGGAGGGAAACCACAGGGTAGAACCATAGGCGTAGGCCCCCTAAGTCTGCTGTTCGAGCCAGCCTCCCAGGCTGCTGACTTCACGGTTCTCACCGGACTGGCGTCTGCTGAGGCAAATTTTGTGTGCAAACCAGACGAGGTTTTCCTTTCATCTTGTTCTATGTCCTTAGAGCTTGGCTCTGTGACCAGTGAAAATAATCCCTCTGGTTTCCACCAGCTGGAAGGTGCACCTGCCAGTCTGCATCTAGCAGCCAGTCGAACAGACTGGGGTTCTGAGACGTGCAGTCCACAAGCAACACTCTCTTGTCCTACCTACCATGCCAGCTCACAGGGGCACTTGTCACAAGGGCTCCAATCCATGAGGGGCCTTGGTCATCTCGACCTTTGTTGTTTCGTTAGTGCTGGAAAAGCCCCCTTTCAGTGGCACCTGCCGGTGCCACAGATACGCAAGTCTGTGGCCGAGGCCCCTCATGTTCTCATGAGAAACTGGAGACGCCATTTCCACCGACTGCCTATGACAACAAAGGGTTTTGCTTTCCCAGGCTAACGCTGGGAGCGAACTTTCTGAATCTTGTGAGGGCGGTGTCTTTTGCGTCCTTTTGTGGCGCATTTTTTTTTTAGTGCATCTCTTTGGCATCCTTGGTCAAGCCACGAAAAGGCTAACTGGTTTGAGTCACTATTGAGACGAATATAAGATCCGACAAGTCAATGGCCAAAGTATCCTCTGAATTAGAAAAGGTCTGTATTTGAAGAAACTAATTTTTTTTCCGGAGAGTTCTCAGCCTTATTGCCTCTTATGGAAAGACCACGTGAAAAAGTGGATACAAACGAGAATAACAGCTACTCTCAGGGACCCCCTTAACAAGACGAAAGAACACAAATTAGACTTAGAACAAAGATGAAAGCCCACATTTAACGTCAGTTCCCCTTCCTAAAGTCCGGCCTCACCTCCTTCGCAAATTCCAACTCCCCAAACTCCTCCACTTTCTTCAGAAAATCCCCTGAACACCCAGCCCCCTGGTTTAGCCATCCCTTCCCTAGAAGATTCACAGAGAACACTCCAGCCTGTTCTTGAGGCCCAGGGTATACGGGCTACTCAAGTGAAGGCGGAAGCCCAGGCGCACCTGGGACAGGTGCTTCATGAGCTCCATAATCAGTCACAGCTTCAAGTCTTTCCATGTGACGTCCTTTGTGGATACATCCTGGTCACACACCCCCTGCCCCCTGCCAGGCACACACACACACACACACACACACACATACACAGTGACAAAGAATTCACTTCCCTTGGATACCAACAGGTTTTCCAAGTTATAACACCCTTTAACTTCCATTTTCAGAAGGCCCTGACACATTTATGGAGGAATCAGAAGACGAGTGGCCAATCACCGCTCCATTCACAAGGACCTCGACTGACGGCAGAGGGATATTCTCCCACCCACGACTGTAGTGCAGTTAACAGACAGGCCAAAGGGCCCCCTGGGAAAAACCCCTCCCGCAGAGACAAGAGGTAGTCAGAATTTCTCCCAGGCCCTCCTACAAAGAAATGATAGGGGAATGGACGAACTGGGGGCTGATAGAAGCAATAGCAGAGTCTTTCCCCTTTACGGTGAATTTGTACAAGGTTGACTTGTGCTCTCAGAATGGAGAGCATCCAAAGGCTTTTGTTGAATGCTTCATACAGACCTTTCAAAGGCATACGCGCTATACCCTAAAGCTCCAGAACACAGAAATCTTTTAATTTCCCCCCTTAATTTCAGGGGAAATTTTCTCCCTGATCTAAAAAGACACATTCAAAACAGAGTGGTCTGATGGACCAGTCCCCTTCTAAGCATGAGAGTGGAAGCAGCGACCCAAGTCTTTGACGATAGCTTGCAAGAATGCAAGACAAAAAGAGAGTTAAAACTGACGATTCTCCATTTGTCACTTGAGTCTTCGGAGAGGCAAAAGCGTAACTCTGAGAGCTACTCAGCGTCCACTCAGACGCTTTCCTGTTCGCCTTCAGACATTTGCAGATCTTGCACCGAAAAAGAAAAAATCCAAATATTGGAAGTCAATTGTTCCGCGTTTCAAAAAAAGGCAGAAAAAATTGAAATAGTAATTATCCTAGACTTCTGTAACAGACCAATATGCTTCAAGACCCCTAGGAGAAAATTCACCTTCTTTCTCTGTCCCTGCAAAATGTAAATCTTGCCATGTCTTTAAACTGTAAACACCCCAGGAGACAACTAAAACACAGTCCACAATCACCTGAGACTGAAGGGGGGTGGGTAGCTTTTTAAATCACAAACTGCTGTAAAGGTCCACCTGCCAAACACTAGCCCATAGCCCCCATACAATCACCTGTCAAGGACAAATACACATCTTAAATGTCTTCTCCGTAAGTATTGGTAAATACTAATTAGTAAATACTAATACTTTACAGCTTTAGCCATTGGAGCAAGTAACCTTAACTTGTTCTGTCTGACAGAGATACAATTTGAATTCAACTGTTATTTATAAATTAGTGACTTTCAGGGGGGTCTGGGTGGCTCAGTCGGTTAAGTGTCCGACTTCGGCTCAGGTCATGATCTCGTGGTTCACGAGTTCGAGCCCCACGTCGGGCTCTGTGCTGACAGCTCAGAGCCTGGACCCTGCTTCCGATTCTGTGTCTCCCTCTCTCTCTGACCCTCCCCCCATTCATTCTCTGTCTCTCTCTGTCTCAAAAATAAATTAACGTTATAAATTAGTGACTTTTACATTGCTGTACCTTATTCATGGCTACAATCTTAGAACGAAGGCTCTAGGATCTCTGTGTCTGCCTGTATGTTTATGTATGCCTATGTTTGTACACGCACAGAGAGATGGTATTTTCTTCTACCTCCAGAGGGTATTGTGAAAATTAATTTGTAAACATCCCTATTTAATTGGCTTAAAAATAAGTGCTTATGAAATAAGCATTCCTAAAACTCAGAAACATAGAAGCTAACACGCGTGTTTTCCAAGTTCATGTGATCTGGGGTAATCTTTAGTATATACAAGCTAGTTTATGTTTTGTTAGTTTAATTAAAAGATACATGTCTTGGGGCGCCTGGGTGGCGCAGTCAGTTAAGCGTCCGACTTCAGCCAGGTCACGATCTCGCGGTCCGTGAGTTCGAGCCCCGCGTCGGGCTCTGGGCTGATGGCTCGGAGCCTGGAGCCTGTTTCCGATTCTGTGTCTCCCTCTCTCTCTGCCCCTCCCCCGTTCATGCTCTGTCTCTCTCTGTCCCAAAAATAAATAAATGTTGAAAAAAAAAATTAAAAAAAAAAAAGATACATGTCTTCGGGGTACCTGGGTGGTTCAGTCAGTTGAGCGCCCAACTCTTGGTTTCAACTCAGGTCATGATTTCACCTTGTGTGAGTTGGAGCCCCACATCATGCTCCGCGCGAATGGTGCAGAGCCTGCTTGGGATTCTCTCTCTCCCTCTTTCCTCCCCTTCCCTGCTCATGCTCTTTCTCCCTCCCTCAAAATAAGTAAATAAACTTTAAGAATTTTTAGCTAAAAAATAAAATATACATGGCTTCAGAGTTATCGACACTGAATCAAATGCAGACATACAACATTTATCCCACCTACGTCCACTAGTCAAATACATGCATGCTATCTCTTAGAAAATTTGTCAGCCAGGAAAAGAGCTTGGGGTCATGGCAGAGTGTCTCATGACGGATGCACGCATAGTCTAAATGGAATTGTTGAGCGCGAATAATTCAGATATACGTAAGTGTGATAAAAGTTTATAGATGAACTTTTCAGCCAAAATTATGTTTCCCAAATCTCTGGGGTAACCTGAAACCTTAGAGTTTTGCTAAGTTAAGTGATGGATATTTATTAAATATCTAGATCATTTCCAAAGAAGATAAAATACTGGAAACAGTGATGACTGGACATAGGCTTATCTACCTTTGGCTTCTGTTACGTAGAAACTAAAGGTTTTGGGTCTGTTGGTAAACATGTCAACTGTGCCATATTGAAACGTGCTCCTGAAGTCACCAACCTGGGGAATGCTAGTGGAACAGTTCACAAGTGCTTACCTCTTAGTTTTGACTAGATATTAAAGGTTCTAAGGGTTAATGAATTCGAATCAATCCGTGTAGGTTAAATTGCTAGATACAATACGGGGACACAACTCTGTACCCAAGGAAAGTGGGATATGTTTTTGGATATGAAAGTTTTGAGGCATGGAGATGCATTTTTTGTTAAGGAAAAAAAAAAAAAAAAGTAGATCTGTCCTGAAGTGAAATTGGTAATTTCAGAACAGGAAGGAAAATAATGGAGAACAAACTAAATGTATATTTGGGCAGAGAGAGAGAATATTACCATATATAGTCAAGTTGGCTAGAAATTGAATTGTTGTCAGGTCTTTCAAAATACATATTAATATCAATAGGTTGTTTATGTAAGTTTCTTTCATGTGCTAAAAGGAAAAGGTGTCCTTGGACTAGGGGTCTGCACTTGAGAAGATGTGATGGAAGTTCTTTCGCCTTTTAAGTAACTGGTCAAGAAAGCAAATATTTTCTTTACTAAAACCATGTCCTGTGCTTCGTGTTGTCTTTATCAAGTCTTTGATGACTTAACTGAATCTTAATATTAAGAAGTGAGTTTTGCTTAGCTCACTTCTGTATTTGCTTTGAAAAGATTTTGATGACATAGATAATTAAATATTGTTTCATAATTGCCTGTGATTCCATTTCGTCAAGCATCCAAACCTTTTGATGTGTTTAACAAACTTCCCAAGTCAAATGCTAAGTGAAATTTTTTTATCTGGGTGTAATTTTCCAGAAAGTCCCTGGAACACCTCAAAAGATTTGTTCTCCCTCCTCAAAAAAAAAAAAAACACAAAAAAACTTTAAACTTGTTAGCCTATTTGATGTTAAATTACTTGAAAAGCATGATCACATAAGTGATGTAAAACCTTAGTTTACATTTGTGTGGGTATACATTGTGAATATAAGTGGTTCCAGAATTTTTAGGAAATGTGCGAAATCCTGATATGTCCTGGTGTAAAGCTATCAATCATAATTCCCGGTATTAGCTTTTTAAAAATTTTTTTAATGTTTATTTACTTTTGAGAGAGAGAGAGACACAGAGTGTGAGTAGAGGAGGAGCAGAGAGAGAGGGAGACACAGAATCCGAAGCAGGCTCCAGGCTCCGAGCTGCCAGCATAGAGCCCAAGGCGGGGCTCAAACTCGCGAACCATGAGATCATGACCTGAGCCGAAGTCAGATGCTCAACCGACTGAGCCACGCCGGCGCCCCCCCAGGTATTATCTTAAAATGCTGCGTGCCACTGAATCAATAATGAATTTCCAACAGATGTTTAACCATGGTCTTTTTTAAACACTTTTTCTCATTTATAGAAGTTATTGTTTTATGCTGATGTTTTTGCAAAAGTCATCTTCATGCCTTTTCATGGAAAGGACACTCACAAGCACAGGTTTCTGATAACTTTCCAATCACAGCACTGAACTGGGGAAGAATTGCGCAACTCTGATGGAGAAACAGGGCTTCATACAACTTCTAACCAAAAAAGTAAGAGTAAGAATTCATCACCTGGGACTAAATGAGCTGCTAAGTGTGATTATAATTTTTATGGTTGTAAAATTTGGAGCCCTGCTGGTTCTCTTATGTTTGTTTTTCTAGGTTTCAGGAAACCTTTTCTTCTGAATCTATCCGCAGTTTTCTAAAATATACCTCTGTGGATAAAGATGAAACATTTGTCGTTTTCCCCCTGCCTGATCCCTCCAGAATTTGGAAACTCTCAGTCTATATTGTTATTTTCATGGCAATATGGTTATTTATGCAAGTTCGATAAAAATCCCTTCTCCTTGTGACAGGACACACTTGAAAACGTCGGTTGTATACCAAGGCTTTGACTGGTTTTCTCAAGGCTTTGACTTGAGAATAATCTGTACAGCCTCAGATAGGACCAGATAGCTTTACGGAACTAAGGTTGACTTTACGAAACCAAGAGAACCTCTTGGGAAAACAGCCTGGTGCCTTGCTTGCAGGGTTCCCAGTAGCTTTACCAGGTAGGTAAGGAAGGTCACTTATCGATAAAGTCGGGAACCTCGAGATGAGAGGGGTTTACCCACAGGTGTAAGTATTGTAGGCAAAAGCTGATGGCAAGTTCTTGGCTTGGCTTCCGAGTAACGACCACACTTCCACACAATGCAAGAAAAATTCTTAGTAATACGTGAAGACCTTAACGAAAAGCCAGAAAGGCCTGGCTCAGGGTTACCGGTGCAGGCAGTCGATGGCTTATAAGGCTTCAAAAACCGCTCTGCATCCCCAGCTTGAAACCACCCCATGATGTTGCCAGGAGCTACCAAGAGATTTCTCCCTACGTTCCAAATAGTTTTGATAATGAAGCTGTGCCAGGGATCAGATTAAGAGTTTTATAAAACCAACACGTCCTGAAGGTGGCAACCCCCAGACACACACTCCCCGAAGGTCTTAGGAGCCCTGAGCTGCAGGCTGCAGGAGTGTGGGGCGGCGGGGCTGTGAGCCCGTCCTGTGCCCATGATTCACAAGATCATTACTGTCCGTGTGTTAGCACTCTGGTGTGTTGGTGTGCACGTTTCGAGTGGTCCGCCCCTAATTATGTATGGGTCTAATTATCCCACAAGCCCTGCTATTTTTAGTGCACAATTATGCAGAACACGAGGATTTTCAGGAATGCATATATCACATTATAGTGGGGGAAAATGCCTGTTATTTCAAAAAGGATGGAATTTAAAACAATGTCCAATGAAAAAGGCAAGTTACAAAAGCTACGTAAATGTTATCTCGGACTCGGCTTTTAAAATCACAAACAGGGCGCCTGGGTGGCGTAGTCGGTTAAGCGTCCGACTTCAGCCAGGTCACGATCTTGCGCTCCGTGAGTTCAAGCCCCACGTCAGGCTCTGGGCTGATGGCTCGGAGCCTGGAGCCTGCTTCCGATTCTGTGTCTCCCTCTCTCTCTGCCCCTCCCCCGTTCATGCTCTGTCTGTCTCTGTCCCAAAAATAAATAAACGTTGAAAAAAAAAATTTAAAAAAAAAAATAAAATAAAATAAAATAAAATAAAATAAAATCACAAACAATAGGATATAATGTACATCAATATCTATATGTCTACTGAGTTGAGAAAGTATTTCTAATGAATAATTCATCCTATCTCATTCATCGTCACAACTCCGGTCTAACAAGGAGAGAAGCCTCGGACATATTCGAATAGAACGACCTTCTATAAAAGACCTGACCGGTACTCCTCAAGCCTGTCAAGGTCATGAGACATGAGGAAAGCCTGAGAAACTGTCATGGACCCGAGGAGGCCAAAGAGAGATGACAATTAGTGGAGTGTGGTCTCCTGGCCTGAATCCTTGAACAGAAAACATACATTAGTGTAAAAACTAGAGAAATCTGAATGGAGACTAGAGTTCGGTTACGAGCAATATGCCAACCCTTGTCTTTGAGTTTTAACAAATGCACCAGTGGTGACGCAAAATGTTAAAATTAGGGGAAATTGGGTGAAGGGCTTATAGGAACTCTGCATTATTTTTGTAACTTATCTACACATCTAAAATTATTGCAAAGTAAAAGTTTTTTTTAAGTTCTCATTAAAAAAATATGTAAGAAACATGCAACATAATTTCATTATTATGCTTACATCTGGGTCAGAGGACAAAGCTTTCTTTCAATTGTTTGAGTTTGTTTTTTTCAATTGTTTGAGTTTTTAAAAAAATCTGACGCAGATTTCCATTCCTGGTGCAGTCCTTTCTAAACAAAAAATATGCGTTTTTAAAAAAAGGAATATTTTTTTAAAATGTTTATTTATTTGGAGAGAGAGAGTACACAAGCGGGGAAGGAGCAGAGAGAGAGGGCGAGAGAGCATCTCAGGCAGGCTCCATGCTGTCAGTGCAGAGCCCAGTGTGGGGCTCATCTCTCAAATGATGAGATCGTGACTTGAGCCAAGATCAAGAGTCGGACACTTAACCGGCTGGGTGTAGCCCTAAAGAGGGATATTTGTGAGTTACAATTAGAAGACTAAATATACGTACAACTTCCAAACAAGGAAAGAGGGAAAACGTAAGTGTCAAGGTGTAAGGAAGCTAATAATTTGTGCTGCTCTCCTTTCTAGCTGAGTTTCGAACCAATTGAGAGAAATCAAGATGTCAGACAGAGGTCAAGACATTGGCTTTGAGGCTAAAGGGGCTGTGCTGGTTAAGATGGCTTCATCCTGACCCTCAGATGTAGACAGCTTCACTCACGCAGCCGCGGTGAGTTCTGGAGCAGACAGATGTCCCCCCGTGGGTGCAGGGCACATACCGTCAAAGTCACCCCAAAGCAGAGAGCAGACTCAAACACGTGCTATCTGCAGACAGGCAGGTCCCCAAATACACACATACACATCCACACATGAAGAAGGGGACAGAAAGGGATGGCCATGCACATGCTCGGTTCCCCATTCCAAAGTCATCAATGGGCAAGTCGTTCCTTCCAGGTGGATGAGGCTGGAGTCCCGGAGAGCCAGTTCTGTGGCACGAAAACTCCCAATTCATAGTGTTTGCTGGTTTCTGTGCTGTAAATGTTCCCAGCAGGGCTGACTTCGGACTCCCGGTGTGATGTCTGGAAGAGGGGCGCAGAGCGTCCACCAGCCAGCTGCGGAACACCCTACTTCTCCCCCGGAGGGAACCGCGTGGAAGGGAAGTGAGGCCAGGAACGTTTCTCGGAGGCTGCTTCCATCACACAAGGAATGGGAAGGAAACACTGCATCCCCATATACGTTCTTTTCATCCATAGGGCTCAACCAATACACCTGTGACCAACCAGATATGTGGCTGTCCTCAGTGCTCCTTTACGAACTCTCCTATGACTGCCGGTGGCCAATGTAGCCTGTGTTCCAGAAACTGAAATGGGTCCAAACAGTAGGTTAATTACATTAACTATATAAGGCCAGGCTAACGCCAAATCTAAAACTAACTCCTTACTCTTCCCAATCCAAATTGCTTCTATTCATATTGTCCAACTATAGTTCCACCAAAGTTCTGTGACGAAATTAAATGACAACATCAGAGTATTTCCGTAATAAATGCCAGCAGCCCGTAGATGCATCCATCTAAATTTTAAGTCAATCTTCATTATTACATCTCCAGGGAGAGATTAAATTCCAAAAATTAAATTCCCCTATAAGTAAAGTACAAATTAGTTAAAGTCCAAAGTCAAATTGTCTCACTCTTGTGAGTTGAAACTCTGGAGGAATTCTGCCCCCCACCCAGCCCCAATTTCTAAATCTATTTGCATTAGCCAGTCACACTACATAATCTGTGCAGAGTCACATTCCTTCAGCAGCAGCGGCCCAGGCCTCTTCCTCGAAAGGAGTGTGGCTCTTTCAACTCCTGCAAAGTTGGAAGAGCCCTTCCTTTAAAGAATTCGAAGAGTTTAATGGGACGCACACAATTAACACAGCATGCACTCCCCCCTGTAAAATGTAGAAAACAAACCAAAACCACAGCTACTAAATCAGCTATCCCAGACAAAATAATGCTCTGCAGACCCAGCACTCAGTGTTGGCCAAAGGCAGTACCAGAAACTCCATAATGTCTGAGAGAATGAGAATGGTTGAAGAACACCTTGGTTGGGACTTCACGAGATGCCAGTAAATTAAGGTTCGTTGTCCTGAGTCTATAACCTAGAAACTCATTGGGAAGAATCTCTTGAAAGACTAATTTGAGATACAGGGATTTACCCTGCACACCCAGAGACCAGGACTGGGGCCATTGCTGCCCTCTTGACAGTTCAGTCATCAGCCATATCGGCAAAGCCTGTCACCATGTCTATTTGATGTATCCTTCTTCTCCTTTGTGCGTAATCAAACCCTCTTGATTCCTGCCCATCCCTTTGAGCCTTACGGCTTTGATATCCCATTTCTGACACCCCCTGCAGGGTCTCAGCTCGCGACACATTCTGGGCAGGAATGTCTCCTCCTCGAGAATTGTTCAGGCATGTGAAATACGCTTGGAGAAGGTCCTTCTTGGGTGCTCACATCTCTTTCAACTTTATAAACACCCCAAGCAGATTTCTGAACTGAAGTTGCTGTTGATGCTTCTGAAGCTTAGCCCATGCAGCCAAGCACCCTCCTTAAGGAGTCTCTCCATCAGCTTGAGAATGCTTCAGGCCATCCCTGAGCAGCGCCCTTCCTGCCCTGCCATTTTCTTACGTAATGAACAAAGCCAGAGCCAACTTTGGAAGGGGTGACCCAAGTCAAGTAAAAAAAATATATAAAATATACTTGCCATTCAAATGTAGCTTCAACATAAGGCCCCTAGCACCCCCTTCCCACCAGCGTGCCAGCTCCTTTGCCCGTCGGATAGGCAACTTGTAGCACCACCACCGTTGGCCATTGGTTCATTCTGTTCAATGACAACACTTGTTTCCTCAACGTGAACCAATTCAGGTGTGACAGATAAGTGAGGGAGTATCGGTGGCCGATTGCTATTCTCCACCACCAAGTAACAGCAGCCACCACGGTGGACACCAACACGGGGAGTACGCAACCTGGAGGAACATGGAGTCACGTGTTTCTCCTCTCAGTCCACCCGGCCACATGCTTCTGTCTTAGAAAGACCCTCTTGGTGTGTTTGCCTTTTCTCTGTCACTCAATCTTTACCTATACATCTTTCCATCAGGTGAGACTTACCTGGTCCCTTTTTTTTTTAAGGTAAAGGCAAAAATTTGGATTGTTTTATCTTAATTTAGTCATGAAAGTAGTTTTATTAGAATAGTTACTGTTTGTGTCATTGAACCCATTCCATCATTGCAGAAGTTTTTGGGTTTTTTGTTTTTGGTTTTATGGGTTTGTTTGTTTAAGTTTATTTCATTTATTTTGATAGAGAGGGAGAGGGAGAGAGAGAATCCCAAGCACAGAGCCCAACACAGGGCTCAAACTTACAAACCATGAGATCATGATCTGAGCCGAAACCAAGAGTCGGAGGTTTAACCAACTAAGCCACCCATGAGCCCCTGTTGCAGAAGTTTTTAATGGTATGCCCTAAGCTATATTTCCCCTATAATCCCTGTTACTTTTTAGGATAAAAATTTGAAAGAATAGAAAGCTTCCTCATGACATATTACAGCAGAAATATCAGTTGAGAGATATTCACAAAGAGATGGAAAATCTTCTGAAATGTTTTATACGGAGTTTCCCGTCTTTAACATGGAACCAAACTTGTAAGCCAAAGTCTGATGATGTAGACACTCTACACAGAAAACAAATGGTTGGACGACTGAAAATTGGCAACAGCTGTTCACCAAAAGCTGCTCATTTAAGTCTCTTGAGGGTAGAAACTAGGGCAGAAGAAATATTGTGTAGGGTCTTTGCAAAAGACTTTTCCAGCAAGCAGCGGGTAGCGTAATCTGAAAGGATTTTGCCTTGTGAGGAACTAGAACCAGGAACCCAAGCAATTCTGACTTTCTCTGTTTCCTTCAACTCTGCTCAAACTGAAGAATAAGCTCTTGGTCCCTATTCAAAAGTATAAACAGAGAATGAACACACCGAGTCCAGATTAGGTAAGGTCCCCATTGGTCCTAATGGACGGTGGTTGGTGATTTCAGAGCCCTATAAAAACACGGTTGCCAGAAACCACCTGGACGTGGGATGGGGGCTCAGTTAAGGAAGAAAGGGGCTGGAAGAAGCCAGAATGAATCCCCTCCAGCAGCGCATCGGAAGACCTGCGTTTCCTTTCCACTGAGCTGGGCTCTTCCTTTCAGGACAGTGGCTTTTGCTCCTCAGTCTTCACACTCTGTGCAGTGAAGGAAAGCGTCACTTTTCACTTTGTGCTTCTGGGAAACCAGGGGCTCTGGGCACGAGTCAGGGATTCCACAAGCAGCTAACACGTTCACAAACCAACGAAGATCTAAACAGCTTGACGAACGGGTGCATTGTTTCCACCTGCTTTTTGGGTGGTATGTTCCAGAAGGTCTTACTTGGTACCAAGTTTTTCAAAAGAAAGAAGGAAAGAAGGAAGGAAAGAAAGGAAGAAAAGGAAACCACCATTTTTATGTGGTCCCTAAGGTACCTTGAAGCTCAAAAAGCTTCCTCGGCTGTGATCCCCAGTGATGACCGCTCCAGTGGACCGCTCGCTAACCCTTCGACACTCCCTTCAGGCGACGGATGGCACATTGAGGAGAGAAGGCAGGCAGCCCCGGCAGGGCTGAGGCAACGTTCTGATGTGTGGGACCCAGGCTGTGGGGGACACAACCACTGACACGTGAGGTGAGGGAGGTTTCATCTCTGAGAGTTTGCCCTTCAGCACCCTGTGCTCTGAGCGGAGCAGGAAGGACCTCAGAGCCATGGTGGGGACTCAAAACATGCCAACCAGGCAGCTCATACCCTGGCATCCTCCCGGCCAGGATGTTAGGACTGAAGGTCCTGCCATCGCAGACGCTGCCAATCTCAACTGGTGATAACACGAAGCCCCCACGTTCACAGCTCCCACGTCTCCCACCAAGGACTGGTTCTGATCCAAGACCACCCACCCTCGAGCAATCTGCTCCTGCCCCAGAGCAAGGCTTGTCCCTGTCCCACAGAGCGTCCCTTCTTTTTTTTTTTTTTTTTTAAATTTTTTTTTCAACGTTCATTTATTTTTTGGGGGGACAGAGAGAGACAGAGCATGAACGGGGGAGGGGCAGAGAGAGAGGGAGACACAGAATCGGAAACAGGCTCCAGGCTCTGAGCCATCAGCCCAGAGCCCGACGCGGGGCTCGAACTCACGGACCGCGAGATCGTGACCTGGCTGAAGTCGGACGCTTAACCGACTGCACCACCCAGGCGCCCCCAGAGCGTCCCTTCTTCAGATTCCTCCCCACCAGGGGTGGCCCGTCTACCAGGAGCTCGGCGATCCCTGCGGGAGACTCCCAGCTCGAACACAGGCACTCTGGACCAGGGGAGCTCTGTGGGATCTCGAAATACGTATCAGAACCACCCACTGACACACTACACACTTGAGCCCTTTCTTCAGAGAGAAGGATTCATTTTCTTGCTCCGGGATGCTCTAGGCCCAGAGATTGCGCCACGGAGAGATTAGTACGGGACCTGACCCACCGCTGTGAAGGACGTGGCGGCTTCTCTGGCTGTGCCTCAGGGGTGACAAAGGAATCACCCAGCTCGATGGGGGACACAAAGGCTTTCCTGCCCATGTGTGTGGGAGACAAAAGTAGAGGAGAGAAGTTACGTGACTTGGGGGTCCCTGGGTGGCTCAGTCGGTTAAGCATCCAACTCTTGGTTTAGGCTCAAGTCGTGATCTCGAGGTTCATGAGTTCAAGCACTGAGTCGGGCTCTGTGTTGACAGTGAGGAGCCTGCTTGGGATTCTCTCTCTCTCTCTCTCTCTCTCTCTCTCTGCTCCTCTCCTGTTTGTGATTGCTTTCTCTCCCTCTCAAAATAAATAAATAAACTTGGGGCGCCTGGGTGGCTCAGTCAGTTAAGCATCAGACTTCGGCTTAGGCCAGGATCTAACGGTTCATGAGTTCAAGCCCCACATTGGGCTCTCTGCTGAGCCTGCTTCGGATCCTCTGTCCCCTTCTCTCTCTCTCGGCCCCTCCCCACCCTCTCTCTCCCTTTCAAAATCAGTACACTTAAAATTGTTTAATAAGTAGATAAATAAACAAAAACAAGAAGTTACACGACTTGGAACACACCAAGATGTCTTCTCTCACTTCTCTGTATAAATTAGGAAACCACATAGCCTGCCCGGCCCCTTAGCCTCCCCCCCCCCCCAAGCTGCCAGTTGTCTGCATTGGCTCTGAGCAACCAGTTCCCTCAGACCAGACCCCAGGCCCAGCCTCGGGCAGCCTCTCCCTCCCCGGGCAAAAATGCCGAAGTTGGCAAATACCCGGCAACACGGCAACAGCCATTCGTGTCTAGTCGCTGCTGTGTCTGCAATTGAGTCTCAAAGATGGGTCCACGGAGAGGATGAGGGAGGCCAATGTCCCAGGGCTCTGGTGACCCAGATGCGATGGTCTCAAGACCTACTCTTCTGGGTTTATACCCACAGTAGTGGGCACATCACAGCTGATATGTGAATGACTTCCCAGACTCAGCCCGTTAGGCCAGGAGTCAGGGCTCCGGGGTAAAGGCAGCAGGATCTTTCCAGAAAAGGGAGACCCCTCAGGGATAGTTATAAAAGTCTCCTGTGCCTGCTGGTATCCCAACTCTGTGAGAAAATGTTTGCAAACTGGCAAATCAGGGGCAGCCGGTTGTGTTTCCCTGTCCCTGAAACACTGTGTGGCTGTTCTTAGAAAACGGGGGACGTAAAAACTGAGCCTAAAGGAAGAAAGTCATCTCTTCTGTTTTAGGGAACGAACGTATCTCCTGTCACTGAGGGCTTTGACAGATACAGCCTGGACTCAGACACAACAGAGGGGTGAAGGGGACAGTCACCCATGCAAATAGTGCTTCACAACTGCATCATGGCACCAGGATTCTAAGCTTTATCAAGAAAGGAAACAGGATTGTTCCCCAACAGAGAAGCCAGTGTGGGTTACGTACTTGACATTCGTGTTCCTGCAGAGCTCAGTTCAGGGGGTGCAGATTCAAAGTCAAGGGCGATGGGGCAGGACAGAAGAATTCCGTCTCTATCTTGGGGCATGAATCCCCTCCCCTTCGGCATTGCTCCGGTGCCAGGGCTCTGGGCACAAGCGGACAGGAAAACACAACTGAGCATCAGAGCAGGCTGAACGTCAGAGATCACAACCCAGACACCTCAGATGACCCTACTGAAACTGCACAGCCTGGAGGTCCTGCCCGGTCCAGTATATCGCCCTTTCTGTCCTACTGGGAGGACCTGAAAACTACAAGGTCCCTGGCCACCTTCCAGGCAGGAGCCAGGAACACAGATGACCCCGCTAACAGAACACTCACTAATAGACAAATGACCCGAAAATACCCTTCCTTCACAACTACCTTACCCAATGCTCTTTTTGAATAATTGAAGACCCGAAGGCCCCCGGAGCCCCCACAGCCCTCCCTCTCGCAGACTCCTCACTCCCTCGACTCGCTACAGAATCAGTGTGTCATGAGCTCCAGTCTGGTTGTTTGTCCTTCCCCCTCCAAGTAAGTGGACAGACTTTATTTTAGGTTTTGTTTTTGTTTTCGATTGCTACAATAAACATGAATGAAACAGACACAGGAAATAAAAATTACTGACATGAGAAGTGCATGAAGCCTAATAAAGCAGGCAATAGAAAGAGCTGTCCAGATTCTCTCTCCAGACTTTATATGGCCATCATTCTGTGTGATTTTATCATCTTGTCCTGTACTCACTGACAGGGTCACTTTGTCATCTCTGGCCACAGGACTCAAGAACCGTCTTACCTCCCTTCACAGGGACAGGACTACATACCAATGGGCCAGCTACTCCAGTTTCTAAGGCATTTATAAATCACAGTGTGAAACATCAGATACACACACGCACACACACACACACACACACACAAACTCAGTGTTAAGTCTGTTCCCAAGAAGTGCAGAGCATCTCTGTTGGTGATTCCACTGATGGTGGTAAATCGTGTAAACTTATTGGGTTTGCTCAAGACCCACATCCCCACATCCTAGCTCCCCTTCCTAATCTACCATACCTGGAAAGCTCCAGGCTTCATTTCCCAGCTCCTTTTGCCACTAAGTTTCTGCGTGTGACCTAAGTTTAGCCAACCAGTAACTGTCACAAGGTATCTATTTGGGTGCCCAAGGACTTCGCAAGGGAATCGATTTACAACTACCGTGTGAGTTGTTCCTGGAACAGAGCCATCGGAGTATTTGCTCTTGAGGAAGCTCATAGGCTGTTCTTTCTTGCCTCCCTTGCACCGGAAGAAATGAGGTGCACCCTACGCCCCGTAGCTTCCAGACTGATTAGCTTTTGAAGTATACACACCTTTCTCTTTCCTCCAATGGACGGAGAAAGTTTACTCATGATGTCTAATGAAGTTAATGGGATGGATTCTGCTATTAACACATGATTCTGACTTACCTCCCTCCAAAAGCCAAACCCCAGAGTATGCTATGTGTGTTCTCACACATGTGCGGGAGAAATATCATGCCTTTTGTGAAATGATTTCCTAAAAGTTTAGTCTCACACCACATCAGATTACTACAAACTGAGCAATGAAAAAGAGCACAGTTGACATGTTATCTGATTTTTTATGATTTATTATAAAAATTAATAACCATATTCGATCTACATCATTCTAATCTGGATTTTACTGATTGTAGTAATCTATATCACAAGATTCTTCCCATTAGTTATTTCTCAGTGGTTTTTATAATAACCTTTGGAAATACAAATCTAAGTAGTGAGAAGTATTATTCGAAAATATAATATTAACTATTGATAAGCCAACTATACATTGTTGTTGGCATGTAAGAAATTAAAATTCAGTTGTATATTAGTTATGATGCAAAAAAAAAATCTTGTGGTGCAAAATTTTCCAATATCTGAATATTTTAAGATTACTAAAACTCCAGTAAAATTTCACCTTTTTTTTTTTAATGTTTATTTATTTTTGAGAGAGAGAGACACAGAGCATGAACGGGGGAGAGGCTCTGAGCTGTCAGCACAGAGCCTGACGCAGGGCTCGAACTCACGGACTGCGAGATCATGACCTGAGCCGAAGTCGGACCCTTCACCCGCGGAGCCATCCGGGTGCCCCAATTTTGCCTTTTGGTCTAAAAAATTTTAATAGAGGGTTGTGATGGGTCGAACTGTTCCCCTCTCCCTTAAGTCTTAACCCTCGGGACCTCAGGCTGGGAACTTCCTTGGAAATAGGGTTGTTGCAGATGCCATCAGTTGGGATAAGGTCACACTGAAGTGGGGTAGGCACCATCCAGTACGGCCGGTGTCCTTATAAGAAGATGGTCATGCAGAGTCAGAGATACCGTGAGAACACCTCGTGACAGGCAGAGAGCAGGTCAACGCGGCTGTAAGCTAAGGACCACCAGCAAACCACCAACGGCTTGGAGGGGGTCGGCGAGGCATCCCCTAAAACTTCCAAGGGAGCACAGCCTCGCTGTCGCCTGGATTTCTGACTTCTAGCCTCCAGAACTGGGAGATGATCACTGTCTGTTGTTTTCACCACCCAGTTCAAGGCGCTTTGTTACAGCAAGCCCGGGGAACTGATACAGATGTATCTCACAGCAACTTGATTTCTGGTTTGAATTGCTCTGTCACTCTCTAGTAAAAAGAGTCGGAGTTTATTGCATTTTTTATGGTTGATTTGTTACTTTTGAGAGAGAGTAATTTTTTTCTGAGAGAGAGAGTATCTTAAGCAGGCTCCAACACGGGGCTTGATCCCATGACCCTGGGATCACGACCTCAGCCAAAATCAAGAGTCAGACGCTCAACTGACTGAGCCACCCAGACGCCCCCAGGAGTTGGAATTTAAATCATTAAGCACTGTTTAGGTTTGCCAGGCTGTGGCTAAGTTTCCTCCTTAGGAATCAGAATCTTGAAGAAGGCAGACACGACAATTCCCTTGGACACAGAAAAGCAACACGATTTGGGTTTTTATAGAACGGAAGTTTTTCAACCCAGGTTCCAGGGACTATCAGATGCCAATACTGACTCGTAATGAATCTCACACGCAACATGGATTTCTCAGAACGATTCTTTGTGATCTTCCTCCTAAAACACTGCCAAACAACAGGATGAAAACATCGAATACAGTGTACAATACTGTATTTATAGAACATTCAGAGTCCAAAATTAAATCAATTAATTCTTCGTGAGGAAAGCTAAGGGCACTGGTAAGATCATCAGCAAGCCTCGTGGTTGGTTTGTTTGTTTTTTATTCACACACAGACACAGACTTTTCTTTGCTCTCATTTTAGGCGTGGATAAGATTGAGTTCTTACAGAGTCAGGAAAACTGGGACATCTACCGGGAGGCCTTTAATCGCATCCCGAGCGTTGCTTCGGGACGGAGGGTGAGGACAGCAGCCTTGTGGCCCAGGTTGACCTTGGCCGGCACAAGAACCTCTTCCAGCAGCGTGAGCCTGCTGCAGACAGTCTCCAGCTTTGAAGCAATACTCTGCTCTCACGTTCCTGGGTCAGACCAGGCTACCCAGTCAAGTCCTCTTGCGGAACCCCCGTCCTCACGGAGCTAACGTCTCGAATGTCTTCCGTGATGCTGTCTGCGCTCACTGGCTCGCCTCGCACACCTGCTCTCCTACACATGTCTGGAAACCCCCGGCTCTGTATGGTGGAACGCCCTTCTCATAAAAAGGGTAACCAGGGGCGCCTCAGTGGCTCAGTCAGTTGAGCATTGGATTCTTGATTTCGGCTTGAGTCGTGATCTCGCTGTATATAAGTCCGAGCCCCGATGGTGCAGAGCCTGCTTGGGATTCTCTCTCTCTCCCTCTCTCTGCCCCTCCCCCATCAACATAAATAAAATAAACATTAAAAAAAAAAAAGGATAACCAAAACGGCCCACTTAGGGAAAATCCTAGGCTTTGGAGAGTCGCCCTTACGTGAGTCCTGAAATACACACAAATTAATGTGGCTCCCTGTTTTTGTGGGGGGAAAAGAGGACCCCTCTTCATTCCCTTCACAGTGGGGGAAAACACTGATGTTAAGTGATGAGACTAAACCTTTATCTTGAATTTCACACGAGTACCTGCCACAAGGGAGGTGTTCAGACCTGCTGTGTGCCGTGTCGACTACTTTTCCTGAGTTCTTCCAAGGGAACCCTTGGATTACCTGGTGGCTTTTTTTTTTAAACAAATTTGCATTAATCTTGACTGAAACCGGACATGTTCTTGGCTCTGTGGGCACCATTCTTCACAGACGCTGAGGTTAAACCATCCACTCCCGCACCTTCGGCCTCCAGTGTGCTTTCCAGTTGTCAGGAATGCTGAGGAATTAACACTTTGACTCTTAAATGTAATAATGTGGTTTGAAGATGCCTTTCAGAGTGAGAAAGGAGAGGGGCACATTAATTTGTGTGAGTGGCTATCACTTCTCTTTGGTCTTATGTGTCCTAAGATTTGGAAGTGGCTCAGTTTTTTTTTAATGTTTGTTTATTTTGGAGAGAGAGAGACAGAGAGAGACAGAGCATGAGCAGAGAGAGGGAGACACAGAATCGGAAGCAGGCTCCAGGCTCCGAGCTGTCAGCACAGAGCCCGACGCAGGGCTGGAACTCACGAACCGTGAGATCGTGACCTGAGATGAAGTCTGATGCTTAACGACTGAGCCACCCAGGCGCCCCAGAAGTGGTTCCGTTCTAATGCTGATGCTGGTATGAAGGTTTAGAATCCCTAGTCACTGAAACAGTATCCTTCTGGCTCGTGTCACGATGGCTGCCATGTACCTGCAAACGGCACTTGGGGTGTTGCGTTCGGTGACCCACGTTTGTGCTTGGACCACTCGCCAGACAAGGCGGTCCAGCATTTGCGTGTGGCGGCCATGAGCGGAGAGGACCCAGTAAGCCTCACATTTAAGTCTGGTCACCAGGGCTGGAGTGGGGGCCTCCCAGAGGCGGCGTTGTCTCGAGTGTCGTGATTTTTCCAGCGAAAAGTGGAAAATCTTACATAAATACGGAAAGGTTATGCTCCCAACATACTCTTGATGGGGAAAAGATTTTCTATGCTGACTCTGTCACGGCCATTACATCAGGTCCCTGTTCTAATCGTAGTTTGTGTTGTGAATGAAATGACAGCATAATTACAGTAACAATCATAATAATAACACACAGTCCTATCGACACCGTTCTAAGTGTATTGCCACGTTAACCCAGTTAGTCCTTACAGGTCAGGGTGCGTGCATTATCCCCATTTTACAGATGAGGACACTGAGGCATTAAGAAAATTGCTCACCGGAGCACGGTGAAGAGTGTGGCAGATTGGTGTCTTACGCGTTACAGACAGGAAAACCCACAGATGTTTCCAGTTAATACATTGTGTCCACACTTACAGAGAACAAAATGCAGGCAGAGTATCTTGGTGATGTTATTTTTTTAACTTGGAAACTTTCATTCACATGAATTTGGCCTCCATCAGGAAAGGGAGTAGGGTCTCTACAAGCTAGACTGTTGTCCAGACGAGCCTCGTGGGGGTCGCAGAGGGCCCTGCGCTTAGAGGGACCCCAGCCAGGAGGGTCCACCCCAGTTTTAAGGCTCTGCCATTGGCCATCTTGAAATACTTAATTTTTGAATAAGAGGCCTCCACTTGTTGGGATGAGCACTGGGTCTTGTATGGCAACCAATTTGACAATAAATTATATTTAAAAAAGAAAAGAATAAGAGGTCTTGGATTTTTACTTTGCATAGGACCCTGCAAATTATGTAACGGGTCCCGATCGTTATAATGACCATGCAGAAATTAAGTTTTATGTCTTTTATCCATGCATTAAGACTTGCTGTAGCTTGGGAACATGATTTTATTAACAAACAAGATTTGCAAAAAAAAAAAAAAAGGAAGTTCTGATTTGGAGGGAGTAATGCATGATGCCATTTACATTGTAAATATTCCAAAATCAAGAGAGTTAAACTTGCCATCTTTTCAAATTGATGTGAGAGGAACCGGGATCCTCTTATCCCCGGCTCGTCCCTGTGTTCAGAAGAGAGACGGTTGTCATGGAAATGCATAATGGCATGTTTATTCGGGTTAAATATGAAGTCAGACTTTTTCTGACAGAAGAGAAGCTGATTTGGCTGATTAGTTTGACAATGAGTCGTGGTTTTGCTCATTACAAGAAGGTAAACATATGTCTCCGTGTGCCCAGGGCAGTGGTTCCTGATAATTAGCAACCCATCACCATCAGATTGTATGGTGGAGAACTTCCATAAGTGGACGGAGTTAAATCTCCAGAGTTAGGATTATTTTTACTGCCCCCCCCAGTAAGTACATAATAAATATATATCATCGAAACATTATATTAACAGTGGTGTATTAAAACTAATATTCAGAAACTTCTAAACCTTTCTAAGTATGTCGGGTTAAACAGAGACTTCTAAAAGGCAATCGATAAAATCAAGGGCCACTTGATGAGTCTTGATAAAGTCTTTTCAGTATAATTCGGAGAAACTGAAATTAGGGCAATAAATCTGTTCGCAAGTCAGACGGTTTTTGAATTTTTGTTTGTTTGTTTTCAACAACCTTAAGGAGGATCTAATCAGTGATAGAGCATCATACCTAATTTTTGTGATGGCGAATTTGTGATTTGGGCCATGTAACTCGGCAGGAGTTCAAAGAATTAAGTGTGAATGGGGGACAGGCGGGTGTGCTGTTGACCCCAGGGGTTTAGGAAGTCCAGCAAAACTGGCCGTCACATTTCATTAGATAAAGAGAGTAATCTCTGTGTACTTCCTGCCATAAAATGCAGTCCCCTCACTCAAAACTTGAAGTGAATTGAGTTTCCATTCCTTAAAATGTTCTGGAGCCCAGAAACCAAGGCAGTGCTCCAAACTGATAAATAATAACCCACAATGATAAGCGTATGTCAGAGAGACACAAGATCCAACCGAAAGAGCTAGAATAATTCAAGCAACAAAACAAAGAAGCATTGAATTACTGGAGAGCCTGCGTGGCTCAGTCAGCTAAGCATCCAACTTCAGCCCAAGTCATGATATATCGTGGTTCGTAGGTTCAAGCCCCACATCGGGCTCTGCAAGGACAGTGCAGAGCCTACTTGGGATTCTCTCTCTCTCCCTCTCTCTGCCCCTCCCCCATTTGCATGGGTGCTCTCTGTCTCTCAAAATAATAAATACATAAACTTTTTTTTAAAAAGCCTGGGATTATGGGGTGCCTGGGTGCCTCAGTCGGTTAAGCATCTGACTTCAGATCAAGTCACGATCTCGCGGTCCGTGAGTTCGAGCCCCGCGTCGGGCTCTGGGCTGATGGCTCAGAGCCTGGAGCCTGTTTCCGATTCTGTGTCTCCCTCTCTCTCTGCCCCTCCCCCGTTCATGCTCTGTCTCTCTCTGTCCCAAAAATAAATAAACGTTGAAAAAAAAAAATTAAAAAAAAAAAAAAAGCCTGGGATTAGAGCCCAAGGCATAAAATAAATACCTATGAATTCATATTGATATAAATAAAGGATTCAGTAAATAAATACATAGGAGAAGAGACAAATATCTCACACAGAAGAATTCCAAATGATTTTACACACACACTCCACGGCTGGGGCGGGGAGGGTTAGTGGGGAAGAGGAGTGTGATCCCCACCCCAGAGGTGTCACTCCCTTCCAGTGAGCATGGAGGAGTAGAGGTGAGGCGAGGAGGGCAAAGGCACAGTGATAAACTCAGCGAACACCCCCTCTGCCAGGTGGCAAAGTCAATAAACCAACAGTCACAAATCCCATCGCCGTCTGTACTCCTGAACTTGATGAAAATGGCATTTTTCCTCTGTGATCTTCCTCCCAAAACCCATAACCACAGTCTCATCACGAGAAAAATGTCCCAGGAATTCTAGCTGGTGAGGACACTACCATCCATACACCAGACTGGCACTCTTTACAACTGGCCAAAAACCAGGAAGGTTTGGGGCGCCTGGGTGGCTCCGTCGGTCAAGCGTCTGACTTTGGCTCAGATCGTGACCTCGCAGTTCGTGAGTTCGAGCCCCGCATCGGGCTCTGTACTGACAGCTCGGAGCCTGGAGCCTGTTTCCGATTCTGTGTCTCCCTCTCTCTCTGTCCCTCCCCATTCATGTTCTGTCTCTCTCAAAAATAAATAAACATTAAAACATTAAAAGAAAAAAAAAAAAACAACACAGGAAGGTTTGTGAAACTGTCACAGCCCAGGGGAGCCTGAGGAGATAGGACGAGCAAATGTCATGCGATTCCTTGGACGCAGTCTTCCATCAGAAAAAGGACATTAAGTAAAAACTAAGAAAATCTGAATAAACCATGGACTTTAGGTAATAATAATGCATCAATATTGGCTCATTAACTGTAACAAATGTACCAGATTAAAGTAAGATGCTCATAATAAGGGAAGTTGGGAGTAGACGGGGAACTCTTTGCATGGTCTTTCCCATTTTTCTGTAAACCTAAAACTCTTCTAAGATATAAAGTCTATTAGGAAAAAAATAGCAATAATAAAAATGAATGGAGCTTAACAATCAGAATATCTATCATTATTTTATTATCATTACTAAACAGGGACAAATTTGTACCTAACAATAACGTACAGGAAATACGGCATATGGAGGAACGTGGTGAATTATATCACGGGGATTCAATCACTGAAGTAACCCAGTTTCTTCAGCAAACACATTGCAAGGCGGAAAGGTGACAAACAGGGAGACCACGAAGAGATTTAGGAGACATGTAAACCAGGGACACGTGGGGGCCGTGTCTGGGTCCTGATGTAAACGGGACCTGCCCCCACTTTGCCGACCATCTCGCCTGGGCCTCCCCATCCACCTGCCTGACACACTGCACCTGAGCCGGTGCCTCTGGACCTACGTTTGGAGAAGAAAACTCCTGAACACAATCGCTAACTGTTCTACTCCCAGACATGTAGCCTGGGAAATCAGCCTGGGACCCCTTTCCCCAGCCCCTCAGTCAGTGAGGATCAAGACGTGGGAAATGTGTCCTTCCTATTCTCTTCCTTTCCAGGCTTTTGAAAGAACCTTGTGCTTGTGCACAAGGAGGGGGAGGGGAGGAGGGGGAGGAGGGAGGAAGGAAAGGGGGAGGAAGAAGAGGAGGGGAAGGAGAAGGGAGAAGAAGGGAAGGGGAGGAAGGGGAGGAGGGAGAAGGGAAGAGGAAGGGAAGGGAAGAGGGAGAAGGGAAGGGGAGGAGGGAAGGGGAGAAGGGGGAGGAGGGGAGGGGAGAAGGAGGAGGAGGGGAAGGGAAAGAGGAGGAGGAAGAAGAGGGGGAGGGGGAGGAGGAGGGGAAGGGGAGGGGAAGAGGAGGGGAAAGGGAGGAGGGAGAAGGAGAGGAGAAGGGGAGGAGGGGGAGGGGGAGGAGAAACGGGGGAGGAAGAGGAAGGAGGGGGAGGGGAAAGGCAGACATGTTCTAGAAGCTCCTACCGGCACCTCTCGTGCTTTTCGGTTTATGAAGACAGAGGACACTGGGAGTTGGAACCATAGACACAAGGAGAAATGAGGAGCCCTGGGAGACGTGGACGGGACATTACAATTTATTTGTGCGTGTCGGGGACCCTGACTGCTTCTTAAAGCTAACTCAGAGCCATTTCTCTTAGAGTGGCCACTGCGGCCAGACAATAAATCCGCCGATTCTCGCATCTGCCCTAACCCTCCTGGAGGTGTGCGTCAAAAGACTGTCTTCTTCCTGATTACAAAAAGATTCAGTAGAAACGATCATTTAATTAGAAACCAAGAAACCTGCACCATCATCGCCACACAGATGCTATCGCGCGGCAGACCCGGCAGTGAGTCACTGAGCCTCTCCGGACCCCAGGGTCCCCGTCTAGAAAACAGGGACTTTGCCCCGCAAGGCTTCCGAGACCCTCCTTCGTCTCAACGATCCTACACTTCTACCGTTTCTGGAGAGCAAACCCTCTCAAAGAAGCTGGTTCTTCTCAGGAGCGCACCTGTCCCCCCGACACTTCCCGGGCGGGATGGACGGGGAGGGGCCGCCCTCGGTGTGGACGGCCATCCACACAGCCTGGGGGCCCCAGTGCGAGGAGCCGGCGCCCGGGCCACCGCGGGACGTGGGGACACTCCAGGGCCACCAGGCGACAGGACCACAGGCAGCCCGCGTGCACGGCGTTAGCCGCTTCTGGGATGAAGTGTCCACATCTCCATCACCTCCCTCCAGAGACTGGCTCTTGGCAAAGAGCCCGCGGAAGGGGCCCTGCTCCGCCTCCGGGATCAGCTCGCCTACGACTCCCCGCGACGGCCCCTCTTGAGGGGCTTCCTCACGGGAGGGTTTTCGGGCGCAGGGACCGCCACAGGGTCCGTCCGAGCTTGGCTGCGAGCCACGTAGGTAGAAGACGGGTACACGGGATCTCTGTGACTCGTGAGAGGGACACACATGTACGCACACATGCACGTGTATACATACTTACACATGCATGCACACACGTGCGCACGCAGACACACGGGGCACACCCGCACACCCACACGCACTCACACGTACACCCACGTGCACAGACGTGTACACACAGAGACAGTGCACACCCCCACGCACTCACACGTACACCCACGTGCACACGCAGACACACAGTGCACACACGCACTCACACGTACACCCACGTGCACAGAGACAGTGCACACCCACACGCAGACACACAGTGCACACCCGCACGCACTCACACGTACACCCACGTGCACACACGGAGACAGTGCACACCCACACGCACTCACACATACACCACGTGCACACGCACACAGTGCACACCCGCACACCCACACGCACTCACACGTACACCCACGTGCACACAGAGACAGTGGACACCCCCACGCACTCACACATACACCCACGTGCACACGCACACAGTGCACACCTGCACACCCACACGCACTCACACATACACCCACGTGCACACGCAGACACACAGTGCACACCCACACGCACTCACGTACACCCACGTGCACACACAGACAGTGCACACCCACACGCACTCACACATACACCCATGTGCACACGCACACAGTGCACACCCGCACACGCTCACAGATACACCCACATGCACACACGTGCACACGCAGACACAGTGCACACCCGCACACCCACACGCACTCACACGTACACCCACGTGCACACGCAGACACACAGTGCACACCCACACACACACATACACCCACGTGCACAGACAGTGCACACCCACACGCAGACACACAGTGCACACCCACACGCACTCACACGTACAGCCACGTGCACACGCAGACAGTGCACACCCACACACACTCATACACCCACGTGCACACACGTGCACACACAGACAGTGCACACCCGCACGCACTCACACATACACCCACGTGCACACACGTGCACACACAGAGACACGCACACACAAACACACACATACACACGTGCCCACAGGTACCTCCACAGGCACACACACGTGCACCTGCACGCATACTAACACGCACATACACACACGCCCACGCGTACCTCCACACGCACACCCACACGCACACACATATACACACGCACCGGCACGCACACAGTTCACCTAAGAGGTCAACACCGCGGTGCCTGGTGGCGGAGGACAGCGAACCAGCTTACGGTGAGGCCGCAGAAGACTCGCCCGCTGGAAAAGACCAGCAGAAGCTTCGTTAACTGTAGCTTGAGCCTCGTAAGTATCAGTTGATTCTTTAAAAAGCCCAGAAGCCACTCGCCTGAGGTTTGTGGGAGAAAGAAAGCAGCGAAGGAAAGTAACTTTCTCCCAGGGCTGAGGCCTCAGCCTGCGCCCCGGGGGTTGAGGAGCCTCAGTCCCCACCAACGATCGCACTGATCCCCCCGCCACCTTTCAGAGCAGAAACCCTCTCCGCTCCTCGCCCCTTCCGACTTGCACGACAAGCTGTGAGTCATCGGCGCCACCGGAGAAGAAGCGAGGGGGCCCGGGACACCTGCGCAGGCCCCACTCCCCCTCGCGCTAGCAGGTGGCTTGCGTGGGTGGCCCGTCCTCAGGGCAAGTGTCACTTCATTTTGCAAAGGAGGGAGGGAGCTGACGCTCCGGTGGGATAAGTGACTGGTCTCTTCCAACAGGTCAGCGCCGGGGACAGACTGGAGAGAACGAGGGCCCGCAGCTGCGGCTTCTGCATCGCGGGCTGTGTCCCAACGTAAGAATGACGTCCAGAGGCCGAGGTGGGCCGCGTGGGCCGGACGGAGGGCTCCTGACGTGAAAACGACGGGAAATCCATCACTGAAAAATTAGGGCTTATTGTTTTCCCCTTGTTACGTTTTCAGAGAAATGACTCTGCGAATGCCAATGCCCACGGAATCGGCAAAGAGCAGAATGAGCGCGTGACCGTGACTCACACGTGTGACTCCCCAGGACCCCAGGTCTCACAAATAACCTGAGGCCACCGAGGCGTCACGGGCCCCGCCTGCCAGTTGCCGCTGGCGGTGACGCGCCTCGTGAAGACGGTCGTGCAGACCCCCCCCCCCCCCCCGCTTCTTCTAGGCCCTTCGACCACGCGAGAAGAGTAGAGGCCGAGCAGTGCGGGGCCCGGACACCCACGGGCGCCCCATGTAAGGTCGTGTCTTTTCATTGTTCTCCCAGATCCGCTGCTTGCGAGCCTCGGGCCACGCCTCCTCGTTCTGCGGGGACCCCGAGGAGGTTTTGTGCCCTAGGTAACCACTTCCCACCTGCAGATTTCAGTCACGTCCTTCTCCGCCTTGCTCTCTGCAGCCTGAAGACTTCTCGGTGGAGGAACCGTTCACCGTCACACGCGGCTTCTCGGAGGACCCCCTCTCCCTGCCCCGCCGTGCTGGAGCCTGGGGAAGGGGCTTCTCCCAAGAGGCAAAGGAGGCCCCGGAACAGAGTAAGAGCTTGACCATAGCAAAGCCCCCAGGACCCTACCGGCAGCTGAGCAGTGGGACCAGGCCAGCCCCCGGCTCTTCACCCCTCTGGGGAGCCACTCACATCAGGGCCCTGTGGTGGACAGCCCATCCCCCCCACTTCCTGCCTTCCAGGTGTAATATCCTTCAGTCTTATTTCTTCTGGATTTTCTAGGGGGAAAGATTGAAGACAAGGCAAAGAGATGAATGTGTATTTTTTTTTTTCTTTCCAAATATAGCCCTTTGGGAAGTGTAGTGGGCGTGACTCAGCTTTACTCCAGGAAATGATAATGTTTGCCACTGGTAACCCCGCCCCGTGAACATTTATAGAATGCGATTTGTGTACCTCAGAGAGTCTGATCCGTTCCCCTCTATACAACTGGAGAAGTCGAAAGGAAAATGCACAGACTCCTCTTGGCATTGAAAACAAAAAAAAGACAGTTAGTTGTGCCACTCACTTAACATCATGGTCGGATGATACCATGCAGAGGACGCACATTGGCCAAGGAAGCTAGTGAGTGTGTGCACAGCGTGGGCTCAGAAGCACAGCGGGCACCGTGTCCGGAGAAATCACCTTCAGCCGTAATAACGGAGACCCGGATAGAGCAGCCTAAGTGACACGAAGGGTTCGTTTTGTCACGTGAAAGCGATGAAAGACACAAGGTGCAGAGGAGGTATTCTAGTCCCACGACGTTATCAAGAACCCAAGTTCCCTCCAACCTGTGAACCAAGCGTTCGTATTTGCTGGCTTCTGTTCTCAAAAGCACAAGACGACTGACGAGATCTGAGCCATCATATCTGTTTTCTTTTTTTTTTTTTTTTTAAATTTTTTTTTTTTCTTCAATGTTTATTTATTTTTGGGACAGAGAGAGACAGAGCATGAACGGGGGAGGGGCAGAGAGAGAGGGAGACACAGAATCGGAAACAGGCTCCAGGCTCCGAGCCATCAGCCCAGAGCCTGACGCGGGGCTCGAACCCACGGACCGCGAGATCGTGACCTGGCTGAAGTCGGACGCTTAACCGACTGCGCCACCCAGGCGCCCCTATCATATCTGTTTTCAAAACTGGTGGGAAAAATATAAAGACTAAGGGCAGAAGTTTATGCCCCAGCCTTCTGCCCCCTTTCAAGGACCCTTCCCAGATGTCCCCCCTGAAGACTTCTGTCTAAATCCCATTGGCCGGACTTGGTTACGTGGCCAAATGTAGCAGCAAGGGAGGCTGGGAAATAGAACCAGGGTTTAACTTCGAGGCAGAATGGAAGAATAGATACTGAGTGGGCAAAACGCCAGTGGTTTCACGGCAATACGTAATCTGTGTGGCGTCAGTGGGCTGGGTGGTGGGATCTGAACTGAGCCCAGGGGAAGCGAAACCGTCCAAGTGGCGAGGGGTGTGCGCTGTCGGTGGGAACTTCGTAGGACGGTGGGAAGCGTGCAGAGTCAGGTGCGAGATCGACAGAGTGAGGAGCGGTGCGTAATCTGAGTGGATTCGGTGAGAGGGAAGGGTGTGCAAAGTCGGTGGGTGGTCAGACAGCTGACGTAGAGTCCCTTTGGCCCGTATGGAGGAACTTTCACAAAAGCCTTTCTACCCACCTTGCAGCTTTTTGAGACCACCGTCCTCAAGGACCACTCAGTAGCTGTGAGACAGGCCCTGCCGTCCTAGGGGGAGGCCACGCCCGCCCCTCCCCTTACAATAGCAGTTTGTAATCAAGGTCCGCCTTCCTCAGCGTGGATGTCACATTTGCAGGGCCAGGTGGCCCCTCTTGTCAGTCCCAAGCAGCCTCCACTTTGCTATTGCCCTTCTATGACCAAGTTCCTCAGGTTAGCAGGCTTCATGCATCACAGCAGGCAGGTTTATGCACCTGACCCAAAGCCAGAACGGCCAGCAAATTACCCTGACATGTTGATTGCTTGCCTTATCTCACCCCGGAGGCCTCCAGAGTCCTCCTTCACATCACCAGAAACACTTCCAATTACCGCATTGGTTTATCAGGACTGTTCGCTCGCTGTTCCTGCTCTACTCCCTACAACCTTGGTTGTCTGAGTGATAGATCTTTTGAGCTGTTGCTACATCCTTCTTAGATTTGCCCCTGCTTATCTCTGCCTCTGTTCCTCTGGGATGAGTTTTATTGCCACACGGTCTTGGCTAGTAGCCTCTGTTGCATCATCAGCGCCGACCATCACTGGGGTAACTCTCGAACACCCCTGGGTGGCCTCTGTGAGAGAGGTTTCCAGAAACAGAATGCCGAACACAATTCTCTGTCAGGCTTCTCGATGTACACAATGGGAGGAAACCTTTAGTTAGGATTTGAAAGGACAACAGAGAATTTCAACACAGACCGGGAATAGGGCTCTGCTGTTGATCCAGTCGATGCCAGGCTGATTGCGGGAAGGAACCCTGGTGGTTCATACGATTGCCAAACCCTGTCCAGAGTCCTTCCCGAGGCCAGCATTCCAGCCCCATGGACCCTGCAGCTCAAAAACATGCCACAAGTGCAGTCGAGTGCGACATTGCGGAGATCGATGATTTTGAGAGCCACACCTAAAATAGCTTGATTTGAGTTAGAAATGTGGTCGATGGCATGCCCTTAAAGTCATCACGAACTCAAAGAGTTGACTCATTGACCTCTCTGTCATAATGTTATAAGTTTAGAAATAAGCTCAATGTGAATTCTTAAGAACAGTAGTCTGAAAGAATCTATATTTGAGGACCCACCCTATCCTAATTTGCATCTGCCTCAATAGATTCCCAGAAAGTGGTAAGAAATTAATGCCCAAGAAATCAACCATGGTTATAAGTTCTCAACAAACCTGTGAGACAAAGTGCCAGAGCTTTGCTGGGAATCAGATATTGAGTTTTGTTTTGTTTTGTTTTGTTTTGTTTTTACGTATCCTGGATGGGAAATTTCCCTTCCTTTGATAATATCCTATCGAGATAAGTTGGGATTTCACACAGGTGAAGTTACTTCAGAAATCTAGGCTCTGTGGGGACGCTGACTTTTGTTCGCTTTTAGAATGAGGAAGAAGCGATCGAAATTATCATTCATGAACCCGCATCACAGGAACATGTCTGGTCTTCTTTGGAGAGGTGGGCTGACCCCAATTTCAGGACACCGCAGGAACTCAATATAAATTTGGAACACTACGTTATAATTTATAGAGGCATAGCTAACTCAACAACTGGAAAGAATAACAATTACTGCTCCTTGATTACAAAACATTTCTCCTGTTCAAGCGTTCTGCGAACTCTTGTTACATATAAAATGGCTCCGTCATCAAAAAGGCCGTGATGATTCTGCCAGTTGCGAGATGGTAACGTGAGGTTGTCGACCCTTCCGTGGTCCTCTTGCATACCTTAGCTGTTCAATGATATCGAATCTCCCCACTGGGTCAGGATAGCTGCTGAGGAGGCATCCTGGACCAGGGTGGGAAGCCGGGCAGAAAAATAAAACAAATCTAAGAATTACAGGTAGGAGCTGGGCATCAGAAAAGCCAATAGGGCTCGGAAGCCAAATGACCACTCAGACATCCCGCGCCTATCAGGAGTCAAGATTAAGCGTGTAGGTTATAAACGAAGTCAGCAGTTAGGGACCAAGAAACCCACACTACCAGAGCCAGGCAACACAAGTCCAAGGGCCAGAAACCAAGTGAAAAGTCAACAGATTCAGAGTCATCCTCACGATGGGTTTGACGCTGAGGTACCTGCCCCAGTTCTGTGGGGGCAGTCTAGGATGTGACCCTTCTGGGTTGTGCAGGTAAAGGCAGAGGGTCCGTGTGAAAAGGGATGGAGCGAAACGACAGAGGCACATGTGTGGAATCACACTGAAAGATGCGTCGTGAACCAACCCCCCCGCCCCGCCCCCACCATCGCAGTGCCTGGTGACGGTCGGGACTGTTAAGACAGTGTTCAGCTGACAATGTTGTATCGGGATTTGGGGGCACCCTGGCCAGGAACAGCCATGAGGGGTCGGGGCGGGGCGGGGGGGCGGGTGGAATGGAAATTGAGAAATTTCACTCTGACACTGTCCCAACTCCCTCTCTACCGGTTCCGTGTCCCCACCTTCTGGCTCCCTTCCCTGCTGGTTCTGTGGTTCCAGTGAATCCATGCTGCCCATCTGTGGTTCCAAATTCTTCCTGGAAGGCATGGAAGTCACATCTCTCCATCCCTCAACATTGCCCAAGCTTAAAAAAAAAAAAAAAAGAACGCTTTTTTTTTTTTAAACTTGGAAGGCAAGTCACAGATGCTAAGAGGGAAGCAGGTGTGTCAGAGAAAACTCTAACTGAGGTATAAATGATGAATATGCTTAGTGCCCCTGAAGGTATTCGTACATGAAGGGAAGAACTAATTAATACAGAAGAGTCTCTGGGGCTCTGCCCCCAGCACTCTAGATGAATATGGGTTAAACAAAAAAGAAAAAAAGTCTCTCTTCTAAAAAAAGAAGAAGAATTACGTAAGCATATGACTTGAATTACAGCCTTTTTAAAACGTTGTTGGTTTTCCTTCACAATAAAAAGAAAAATCAAGACGTCTAAGGACTGTCTGAAAGCGATAACTGATTCGTCTCCCTTATCTCCCTTTTTAATCAAATATAGTTCTAGGACTAAACGCAGCAACTCGAATTTTAATGGTTTCCCCAAAATGATACTTGGCCATATAAAAAAAAAAATCAAACATTTCTGTTTTCTAGAACAAGAGATAAATCATTACAGAGGCCACACTGCGCAGCGGAAAGAGCATGAACTCGGCCTTGTCCCCGCGAAGCCCCTCCTCCTCATCCCTGGCCTCATTTCCTCACAGACACAAGGATGCACACTTTGCAGAGTTCTTGTGATGATTCCAAATCAAGCGTGTGCAAGTATCCGGCACACTCATGAATCCCAGCGATTGTTAATATGAGCTCACTTGCCTAAGGGGATGCCCAACTGCCTTCCACCGTAAACAGCTTTCTACCTGGTCCCAGGGAGACACTGTGGCAGGAAGGCGAAGCAGGAGAAAGTCCCACAGAAGATCCGCAAAACCGGGGAGCAATCCCAGCTTCTCACCACTTGGCTGTGGAAGTCTCTGCAAGATAGTTATGTTCTCTGGGGCCTCTGAGTCCACCCCTGAAAAACAGAGGATTTGAACCACGTGATAACTTGCGTCACTTCCGGATCTGGGGGTCTGTGACCCCAGCACATGACACTCCCAGGCAGAGAGAAAACTGGCCATAGGCTGTCCCTTTCTGGAAACAGCGTAACCTTACGTGATCGGGTGTTTGCCCGGCACACTTCTGCAGTCACCCGTCTACACACTCTTTCCAGCCCTGCCTTTCATCTTCAGACACTGCTCAAGAACACAAACAGACTTCAACCCCAGAGACCAGCTAGAAACCCCTCCACTGATACTTCCCTGAGATTTAGGACAATTTTCTTAAATCATCTGGTGCTCAGTTTTGTCCTCTGCAAAAGTAGAAAAGTAATAGTCCCCTCACTGGGCTGGGAACAGGATTACATGAGATACTGCGTGTGAAAATGATCTACAGGCCGTATGGCTCGGCGCAAAGTGAAGACAGCTTCTACGACTATTGATGCTTTAACACTGTTGCAAGCACTTTGTGGAAAGCGCCCCAAGAACTTGGATTCTGAGTCCAGACGCTTGTGGACCGCTGCCCTTTTAGGGTTTTGTGTGCCCAGAAGAATCTGGCAGAATGGCACTGAACTTTGCCGTAATCGGACATTGGGGTCTTTTTTTGCTGTTTCCCTACCCAAGAAAGGAAGTCTGTTTAAACTTTCACTTGTAGGCAGGGGGAAGGATCTCGGTTATAATGGCCGGGAGAAGTTTTCACACCATTAGTAATTTCCTACCCATCTGACCCCGGGGTTTTCCTATTTCAAAAGGCAATTGTGGAATTTCAGGAAAGCCGCCTATTACTAGTTGTAACACATCAGTCAGGCACAGGAAAGGACTTCAGACTCATCCCCACGGAGCCCCACTGTGAACCTCGCTGGGCGTCCTGCCCACGGAACACCAGGCTCCCGTGGTCACAAGGAGGCTCCAAGAAACGAAGGGCAATCGAAGAAGCAGCCAAGCGCACACCATTGGACTCCTCCGACGTGTCCTGAAATGTCCCGTTTGCAGGGTTACTCAATGCTGGAGGATCTCTTCCAGCCTCCTCTCCATTTTGAAGTCTACATGCTATTTGTTGATAAAAGGTTTCAGGCAGTTCCCTCAGAACAAAGTCCCATGACTTTTGTTGGGTTTTCCGAGCACTCAGCTCTGGGGAAGCTTTAATTAGCATCTGTCTCTCGCCCTGAGTCCATCCCGTCCACGTGTGCAGGTCGCATGCCCTTGGACAGAGCTGGTTTCGTAAACACAAGAGTAAGCAAGTACTCACGTAGCATAATGTGAGATGTGTCACCGTCTCTGCCGCCCAAAATATCTTCCCTGCCAAATGCCGCGGTGCCTCGAATTCCCAGCATTAAACCCACCGCCGCTAGTCCTGTCTGCCCTTCACCCCACCCTCTCCCCGGGTATCTACACATGAGTCACACCCCCCTTCCACGCCTGGCTCCTAGCACTCTTTCGTGGAGGCTCCCATGGTCCTCTGCTGGCCAGTGATCTCTCACCACTCTGAATCCATACTTCCCTCACGATGCATGTCACTTTATGTCTACACATGTGTGCTATTTCCCACCAGGCACAATCTTGAGGGTCAATCCCCAGGGAGGTCTTCTTTACCTTTGTACCGCTGTCCCAACTCCAGAGCGGGCCCTTGGTAAGGAACCAGCGTCTGACCGTGAGTGCCACGTGGGTGATGGGGTGGTAAGACAGCCTCACCTGAGCTGAGGCTTTGCTGCCCAGCGGCCCCGTACCCCTCAGCCATCAGGCCCTCATTTCCTTCCTAGGAACTAAGGCCGCCTGAGAGTTGTAAACCGCCAGGGCCCTCCCCGCCATCATCACTAACCCATGGGCTGAGCTTGGAGCTCAGGTCGGTTCAGCAAATGCCCAACACATTGAGGGGGGCACTTGTGGGGATGAGCACTGGGTGTTGTATGTAAGCGATGAACCACGGGAATCTACCCCCAAAACCAAGAGTACACTTTACATACTGTATGTTAGCCAATTTGACAATAAATTATATCAATCAGTCAATCAACTTTTTAAAAGAAACAAAGGGAAAGGGGATAATAAGATGAGGCCAAAGGAAAAGTAAATACACAGAAAGAAATTCTCTACGGCCCTACTTAGTTATAAAGGTGGGGCAAGAATTCACCTTTGAGCCTCCTAGCAACCAAAGCAAAAAGGTATTAAAGTAAAAGTATATTCGTTGTCCAAGAAAGGGCAGCTCTCGCTGATACTGAGATCCAAGAGAAAGTGGTACAGCAGACTTTGTCCTCAAAACAAGCCAACAATGAATATGCCCAGGGTTTTAATAGAACAGTTCCCTGCTTCATTCTTTTGTGCAAGGGTGCTCCAGTGATCCAGTGCTATGCCACAACCCCCAAAAATAGCAGCTAGAAAACAAGTGAATAAAATGATAGCAATCATTTATTGTTATTATCTCACTGCGGACTGACGGGCTCAGCCAAGCAGTGTTCACTCAAGGTCTCTTCCAGAGCCGCAGTCAGACGAAGCTGGGTCTGGAATCACCTGGAGCCTAAGAAGGAGCTAGAACAGCTGGGCCTCTTCAGATACTGTAGGTGGTGTCTCCACAAGACTTCAGCATGGTAGCCGTTGAGCAACCAGAATTCCTACAGGGAAGCTCGGGCTGGGAGGGAGAGGGCCAGACGCAAGTCGCTAGGGCCGGTCCCCACTCAAGGGAAGGGTGATGAGTCTCCATAGTTTCATGGAAGCGTGTCCAAGAATATGAGGACATGTTTTAAAACCGCCATAAATCACACAGTAGAAACCTACAGCCCAGCGGCACCTGGGTGGTTCAGTCAGTAAGCGTCCAACTCCTAATTTAGGCTCAGGTCATGATCCCAGGGTCGTAGGATTGAGCCCCGAGTCTGGCTCCACACGAGGAGTCTGCTTGGGATTCTCTTTCTCTCCCTCTGCCCCCACCCCCCCCCCCACTCTCTCCCAAAAACAGAAATCTGCAGTCCGATACCAAAGAAGAGAGACGGTCTGGTTTAATCGAGGGATAAAATCTAGGCTATCAAGAGTTGCACTGTCCAATGGGGTAGTGGCATACCTGGTCATTTAAATTAATTAAGATGAAGTTAAAAAGCATAAATGCCATTCTTCTGTGTGTTAATGGCCACATTTCAAATGCTCGGTGACCGCGGTGGCTAGCGCTGTCATTCCTTACGGCACATTTATAGAGCATTCCCATCATTGAAGAAAGTTCTCCTGGTGATTGCTGGTCTGGAATAACGAAAGAACTGTACATCCTTTGGCCGCCAATCAGAATTGCCCATGCTTCTTATTAAGGGCCTCTAGGCCTTGGGCAGCAGAAATGTCCAAATTTTAACATCTGACAGGCGTATGAACTGCATGAAATCTGTATTGCTAACGAAGGAGACTCCCATGCAGCTTGCAAGCCAATAGGACAAAAGATAGTTTCACCCCCTTTAAAGTAAATAAAAGCTCCTAGCCAAGACCCAGATTGCTAGCCATCCCTCCTTCAAGTGGGGGTTTTCAGGAGAGGCCAGCAAAACCAAAACGTTCCTCTAGACCGTTTCCAAACACCGTCTCCTGAAGTCAGTGAGGAGAGAAAGATACAATCCAAGCTACGAGGGAGTTCCCTCACTCTCCCATTCAGCCAGCATTTACCAAGCACGTGTGGATGCTACCCTGTGTACCTGAGAACATTTTCAAAACAGATTTTATTAATGTCCTAGGCCACGCAAACAAACAAACGTCAATAACGCACCCAAGAAATATCTACTCTAAAATTTTTTTCTAATGTTTATTTATTTTTGAGAGAGACAGAGACAGAATGAGAGTGGGTAGGGGCAGAGAGAGAGAGGGAGGAGCAGAATCCGAAGCAGGCTCCGGGCTCCGAGCTGTCAGCCCAGAGCCTGACGCGGGGCTCGAACCCACGAGCCGTGAGATCATGACCTGAGCCGAAGTCAGACGCTCAACTGACCGAGCCACCCAGGCGCCCTGAAGTATCTACTTTTAACAGCATAATTTTCTAGTGAAACCACCAGAGAAAAATGGCTGCAAAATATACCCCTTAGTAGCTGAAAGAGTTGGCCGGCTATATATAATCATCAGCGATAAGCCAATTAAATTGAAAATGCTAACTGCCAAAAACGATGATCTGGGATTTAGAAAAGTCGAAGTGAAGCCACTCTGTCTTGCGGTAAGACGGAGGGGCCTTTTCTGGTTAGTGACAATAAAATTATTTCCCCAGCATCGAGAATAGTTATTTTTAGACTCTGCATAACAGGGGTATGCACAGCCAGATCATGCGCAAATTGTTAAAATCATTAAGAAACAAATTAGAAAGAAGCATCGGACGAAGCGGAACACTGTCCCATTTTTAAAGGCTGGAATTATTATCTGATCTTTTAGGAGGCCATTCTCAGGAAGGCTTTCGTTGGTCTAAAGCTCAGGTTGAACATGAGCATTAGTTGTCGGGTCTGGATCTTGCACCCCAGCTGTGCGGAAAGTCTTCTGTTCGGCCTCCCCATACCCCAGGCCCACCTCTGCTCTGTGCCCCAGGAGGCTGGCCCTGTGGGCTGTAGAAACAGGCTCCCTTGCCCCCGGGCTTCTGGAACTCAGCCAATGGGTGATACCTGCAGGAGACCGAAGATGGGAGGACACAAGAGTTAGGTTCTCTGTCCGCCCAGCTCCCTCCCTGCCCGGCCACCAAGGCTGCAGCTCTTGTCTTCACAGAGTGGCACTCTCTGAATGCCACGTTTATCCCGAGCTGCAAGATGCAATGGCTTCCAAGGTTCCATACCAACCCCTGCGGGTTTTCCTCAACCTTGCTTACACCTTTGTAGAGAGCCCCTTTTATTAACCTCTCTTCAGTTTCCGGTTTGTGTGGGCTATTTCCTGACAAGCCCTGATATGTTAGTCCATTACTAGCTTTATGCACAAAGACCAGGGCAAGGTCGATTACATTTATAAGTGATCTTCAAGGTATTCCTGACAAGATTTTCCAACACATGATAGTGTAACATGGTTAATGATGGAATATTATACCTAAGTCCAACCCGTTCCTCATAGAAAATATCAGTCAGAAAAAAATCCAGGACTCTAATTTATGAAAGACAAAACCAGCACAACATTTAAGTGAGAAGTCCCCCAAAATAATGGTTCTGTGATTTGATAGAACAATACTGTCCTTTACAAAAAAAAAGGCAGAGCAAGGAAGGCTTCAACCAGATAACACTAATAAGAGTAAACAAATCGGCTCTGAATTAAAGCAGAACTTGAGCAGTTCTGGTAGTGAGAAGTCTCCAGAAGGCACTTTGCAATCAACAGGACTTATGTGACGAAGGAAAACCAGAATCCAATCAGTGAAGTGACCCATTCTCCCAGAGGTAAGTGCAGTCTTTCTTGAGTTAAAGGCAGTGCACCTCAGGGGCACCTGGGTGGCTCAGTTGGTTAAGCATGTAACTCCTGATTTCAGCTCAGGTCATGATCTTATGGTTCGTGAGTTTGATCCCTGCATCAGGCTCTGTGCTGACAGCATGGAGCCTGCTTGGGATTCTCTCTTTCTCACTCTCTCTCTGCCCTTTCCCCACTCATGCATGTGTGTGCGCTCGCTCTCTCTCTCTCCTCTCTCTCTTAAAGTAAATAAACATTTAAAAAAAATGTAAAAGGCAGTGCACCTGAAACTAATATAACACTATATGTTAACTATCCTGGAATTAAAATAAATGACTTTTTTTTTTTAAATTTTTTTTTTCAACGTTTTTTATTTATTTTTGGGACAGAGAGAGACAGAGCATGAACGGGGGAGGGGCAGAGAGAGAGGGAGACACAGAATCGGAAACAGGCTCCAGGCTCTGAGCCATCAGCCCAGAGCCCGACGCGGGGCTCGAACCCACGGACCGCGAGATCGTGACCTGGCTGAAGCCGGACGCTTAACCGACTGCGCCACCCAGGCGCCCCAATAAATCACTTTTAAAAAAGGCATTGCTATTGCCCTATGCCCCACCACCATGTTGCGGTGAATGAACAGGATCATCAAAGTCAGGCAGATCTGCCCTCAAATCTCTCCAAGTCAATATCATTTATAAAGTGGAGAAAACCATACCTGCAATGTAGGGTAGGTATGAGATTCAGGAAAAGAACACATGTAAAATGCCTAGTACAATATCTAATGCATTTAAGTTTGTTCAACAAATGGAAATTCAAAAATAAAACCAACAAAAGGAAACCAAAGAGTTATTTCCTGATACCAGTCTAAAAATCAGCAAGATCAGGGGAAAAAAAGGTGGGGAGGAATCGACCTCGATGTATCCCTCATCTACTGTTATGTACATTTTTTTTTTTTTTTTTAATGTTTATTTATTTTTGAGACAGAGAGAGAGCATGAACGGGGGAGGGTCAGAGAGAGAGGGAGACACAGAATCGGAAACAGGCTCCAGGCTCTGAGCAGGCAGCACAGAGCCCGACGCGGGGCTCGAACTCACAGACCGCGAGATCGTGACCTGGCTGAAGTCGGACGCCTAACCGACTGCGCCACCCAGGCGCCCCTGTTATGTACATTTTGAAGACCTTCCTGATAGATGATTTCCCTTCGCAAAGGGACTGTAAGGAATAGTAATCTAAGGGAATTTTCTCATTCCCTGCCCCAGAAGGGCTGCAACATTTTTCTTCTTCCACCATTTTATGTTTTGAAGTCAATTAACACTTTTTCCCCACTGCGCCAGAGTGATCATTTCTTGCTGGCACAAACTATCTTGGTGGCCAGCAGAGTCAAAAGGGGATTTAGACTGAAGTAGACAACCACTGGTAATCACAGTGTTCTTCCAGTTGGCCAGGGGTTCCCCTGGCACCTTATTCCAGAAATGTCCTGAATGCAGTGCCCAACTGAGTCTTCTGCTTGGTTTTTGGGGAGCATCTCATCTGAGATGGCAGCATTGCCCTTGCCTGGGTTGACCACATCCCAGACCCAGAAGTAAGCTCCTCATTGTCTCATATAAGGGATATCTTCCTTCATATGCCATGGGTTGTATCAGAGACATGTTACTGACTCTATTTCTAGATGGAATTCATATCTTGACAGTAATTTATAAGACAAAGAGGTACTTCAGCAGGACCCTAAGGAAGCGGGACTGAGGACAGAGTATTTTCACATGTGAGAGAGGAATAGAGTTCCAGGGACTGAGCCAGTGCACAATGTCAAGAAGACCAAGAACATCACATGTGAGAGAATCCTGAAGACAACTCAGAAATTCTCCTCTGTCCCTAGATTGGCTTGCAGATCCCCAATCCCGCCATCATGGCCCGGTTACCCTCATCCTGGAGTTGCTGTTCCATCATCCCCAAGGACAAGGTCCCAGTGGACTCCACAATGAAATGCTGTGTGGTGAACAGAGAAAACTCAAGAAGAAAGAGATCGGCATACAGTGCACACCTTCCATGCCCAAGGCACTGCAAACATGTTTCTGTACATATTATCACAGTTAATCTTAAAATTTTTTTTTCAACGTTTATTTATTTTTGGGACAGAGAGAGACAGAGCATGAACGGGGGAGGGGCAGAGAGAGGGAGACACAGAATCGGAAACAGGCTCCAGGCTCTGAGCCATCAGCCCAGAGCCTGACGCGGGGCTCGAACTCACGGACCGCGAGATCGTGACCTGGCTGAAGTCGGACGCTTAACCGACTGCGCCACCCAGGCGCCCCATCACAGTTAATCTTGATAGCGATCACCTACATTCCTGTTTCACAGGCACAGAAGCAAAGACTCAGAAATTCAGTAACCTGCCCAAAGTTAACTCACAGAACTACAATTGCACTGGGTCTCCCTGTTTTCTAGACCACTTCATTCCCTTCTACCCTGTGTTCATCGGGCACTCTACCCATTATTCAGCGTCTTTACCTACAGCTGAGACTTTTAACACCTACCCTCACTCCATCATCAATCCTCCATTCTGTACACAAAGTTGTCAAGAGAACATCAATGACTTTCAGAAAGCCATGTGTCCCAAGTGGATAACATCCTCCTATTCTACCATTTCCTAGGTGTAACTGGGTGCTTAAGAGGGGACACCTGTATCACTAATCTATTGCCGCATGATACAGCATCCCAAAGTGAGAGGCTTAAAACAACAATATTTGATATCTTGTGATGCTGTGAGTCGAAGCCACATTTCGCTGATGGGTTAGCCAGGTACTGGGCTAAACTAGGACTGTTTGGGGTGACAGGGCCTCTCTCCCCATGTGGTATTTCATCAGACTTCTTCACAGCGTGGTGATCTCAGGGCAGTTTCAAGAGGACAAGGTCAGAATGAAAGCACTTTTCAAGCCTGTCTGCATCACAGGTGCTGATGTCCCATTGACCAAAGCAAGACTTATGGCCATGCCCAGAGCCAATGTGGGAGGGGGCTAACACAGCGTGGATACCACAAGGCATAATTCACTGAGGGTTATCACTGTAACATGTGCCATGGTCTCCCCTCTGGCCCCCAGTGATTCATGTTTCCCTCATTTGAAAAATGCACTACCCCTCCCAAACCACCAAAGATCTCATCCAATCATGGTGTCAAGCTTCCAGTCCAGTATCTCCTTCTCCTGATCTGTCTCAGGTCCAGATGTGCCTGAGGCTCCTGAGGTGCATTTCTTCCTGCAGCTTCTTGGGTGTGACTTCTCATCATTCAGAATCCCTGGACTAAAAGAAATGTAATGTGTTCCAGACATATCAGCACACAATTTTAAGATGGAACACCCAATAGACACTCCCATTTTAAAGGGGGAGGAAGTGGGGAGCCACATAGCAGTCACTGGTCCATAGCGATTTTGAAATCTAGCCAGGCAATTGTTGCAGGACCTCCTACTCTGAGTGCAGGAAATCGTTCTTGCATAGAGCTGGTTCTGCTCCCTGGAGGTGTCTGACCTTGCCCTCTGAAATGGTCTTCCTTTGCAATAAGAAAGAGCCTGTAGCTTGCAGCTAACTGATTTTCTCTGCTGTCTCCCTGAACCATTTAGTCTAAGCTCATCCAATTCCCTTATAAACTGTGTGGGCTTTCTACATACCAAGCTCTGGTCCATTTCATTACACAAAGGCTATACCAACAACTATTTTTGGTCAGCATGTCAAGGTGCTATGAAAAAAAACAATGCCCTTAAGATACTTAGAGGCCCTTTTTTCTTGCTAACAGAGTGCAATGGACATCACTTTACATCTTCCTGTGGTCCCCACAAAGTCTTGCAGCCACTCTTGATTTGATCTATACCCTGAGGTCATTCCTCATTTTGAGAATCTTTTGCCAGTTGCAGAGACTGGAAACGTGAAGTGGTTTTATTGCCCAGCCCAGCATATCCTGGACCCTGCATATTGACTTAAATTCTGCTTTTGAACAAAGCAGTTCTTTCTTGAGTGCACATCTCTCTCTTCCCATACCCTATTAAATACAACTTTTTAAGTTAATTGACCTCTTCAGCCTTCTAAGTGGAAACCTTAAGCAACAGCCACAACTTCATGGTGCGCATTTTCTATCTTACAGGTCCCTGGCGGTGAGCGTGCTGCTCTGGGCTCCACCAGAAGTCTGCTCGTGCTGCCCTTACGGCTTCTGCCAGCCACTCGGTCCCAGAGCCAATTCCACATAGTGTAGGTTTTTATTACAGCAACAAGCCACTTCTGGGTACCAATTTTTAGAGCTGCTTTCCATCTCTGTGTAATAAACCACCCCCAAACGCAGTGACCCAACAATTCATTACTTGTCATGATTCTGTGAGTTAGCTGGGTCACTCTTCCACAGGTCGTGTCTTGGATCACTTGTGCAGCTGCATTCAGCTGAGGGACTCTTGGGGGCTGGACCCAACAGCCCTTTCCTGCCACCTGGTATTGAATTCCGAGCTTCCTCATAGTACAGTGATCTCAGGGTTCCTGGCGGACAGGGTTCGTTGTGAAAGTGCTTATTAATCTTCTGCCTCCGTCACACTTGTCTATGTCTCGCGGGCCAAACAAGTCGTGTGGCTGAGCCCGGTCTTAACACGGAAGAGCAATACATAAGGGTGTGGCTACTGGGAGGTGAGTTTCACTGGACTTGTGGCTGTGATGCGCAGAGAACCAAAATGTAAGTTTTGTGTTTTTCTCTGTATCGTCATTTAAGTATATAGCCCAATATTTTGTGCACCTAGGCATATTTGGTATATATTTGTATAACTGAGTTGAAGAAGCACAGAGTTTTCAAAATGCAAGGACCAGAAAGGCTAGGGCTACTACAGCCTTGGAGGTCCAAAAATATTATATAACAATGGTAACCATCACAAGAACTTTTTCTCACCATCTTTCCAACATTCTGGTGAACCAGATACCTTTTCTAGCTGAAGGTCTTTGGGTATCATGAATTTCAAATAAATAACTCATCGACCTTGTTTCTGTAATGGTCAGAGGCAAGCCTAGAAATAAATTCTATATGAATTTGAAAAATTTCTGATCCTACATAACTATTTGAACATCTCAATAATCACACAATGTCTATTCCTCCGTATTTGGACAAGAGAAAAGGAAGTGAATAGAATTACTGGCATTTCAAAGCCAGTATTTGAATTTTGCTAAGATCAGACATGAGACTTGATTTGTCTTTCTCATCTAAGGAAAAGATATGTTTAGTTTTTCACTAAAATAAAGAGAATAGTGAATGTGTCTTAATGGCCTCACAAGCTCTCTTTCCATCAATCATTTTCTCTAGAATAGGTTGAGGTTTCCATCAACAGTAGTGGGTAATGATGAACACATTTTGAAACTGCCTCTTGATTAATGATGTCTTGCGTTCCTGGATTGATAGGTCATAAAATGCTGCTAAAAGACACATTCTTCCCTTGCTACCAGTTGTGATTCTAAGAATCTAAGTATGTTTGCACTGTTTTTCCCCATGAAGCAGAATATCCCTTCAAAGTGTGACGAAGGGATTCATGAGAATTAGAACTTGCCTGTGCTGGTTTTCTGTTCTGTTTTTTGTTGTTGTTTTGGGGTGGGGTTTTTTGTTTGTTTTATTTGTGTGTGTGTTCATTTTTTGTCTGTGTCCTTGTTATGTAATTAACTCTCTGCCTACTTTTCCGACCCCAGCTCTGCAAACGATGCTCCTACGCCCATCTGGGGAACAACAGGGAGAGTGCCTGAACCTATTCTTTGGGACCAGATGGGGCTGGAGGGGAACGGACATCATTCCTACTACCAATTAGTCCTGGTAAGTACCTAGAGCCTCCTGTGATGATGATGAGAACAAGAGCCGGCATTTATTGATTTCTCACGTGCCCAATGCCGTTCAAAGCACTTTGCGTGGATTAACCCGTGTAATCCTCACAATCCTATGAGGTAGGTGCCATGATTATCTCCACCTAATAGAGGAGGGTGCTGCGAGGGGGAAAGCAGTTTATGTCTCTAGCTTTAAATGGCAGCACTAGGATTCGAACCCACCACCAGCTCCTCGGCTTCAAAGATGCTAGTCTTGTCAAGAATCCAAAATTCCTTCCCACGTCCATGACCTTGGGGACCGTCCCTTCGGAGGCAGGTCACATTTATACGCTTATGATGTTCCTTGACCCAACTTTCTGATTCGCAAAAATGGTTGACAGAAAGGCGATCACAGAAGCTCTCACCGGTCACGTTAGGCAGTGAACCTCAGGCTGGGTCCTTTTCCCTTGGGCTGTCTGGCTGTCTACAGTCTCCTGGGACTTGAATGGAGTTGCTACCCAGAGCTGGGACCCCAGTGCCAGGCGCCCTCCTCAATCAATCAAAATGTTTTTCTGAGGACTTCCTACATGCCCCGCCCCAGAGCCAGCACAGACGGATTGACCTGCACTCTGGAAGCTCTCGGCCCCCACAGCCCTGACTCCCACTTGGAGAAACACGATTAATTGGAGGAAATACCAACCTGGAAGTAATTGGAGGGGATGTTTTAAAAAGATTCAAACTACACCACCTTTGTGGGCCCTTCCAACCCTACCCCCATCCTGCTGATTTCTCTCTAAGGCAAGCATTTATTAGTTTGATTTCAACACACACCCTGTACCTGTAATTACTATATAATGTCTGTTTACTTTTTTTAAATGAAAATGAATTTAAATTAATCTTGTTTTGTGAATTTCAAGGCACCCCCTGAGATAAATGAAGACACTCCAGGGTGTCATCAAAGCAGTGCTGGGAATCCTTACTCTAAAAAGTAGAGAAGCAAGCTCATTAAACCTTCAAGGAGCCAGAGGGGAGAAATGTATAGAGATACACAGATAGAGCACAGTAAAGGGAGGGCTTTATATGTCTATTATTCACTTATATACACACACGCACACAAATACCTGTGAAAGGTGGTGCACCAAGATGTGGTTATCTTTAGGTGAACTGTCTGTTGTAAACCTCCCAGCAATGCCCCTCATTCTTAAAGCCTCTGCACCACAGAGGAGATGCTGGGAACAATGTTTCCAGAGGAGAGAAGAGGCCATTATTTTCCAGAGGTGGGCAGATGCATGGAGGGGTCCACATAGCATCCAGGTGAATCTCTTGAGACTCTCCACATTCAGTGCTGCAGACTGAGATCATCGGTGGGAATTTTCCAGACGTTCTTCAGCTTCGTAGCAGAGTGGCTTCCAGGCAAGGTCTTTGAGAGCCTCTCACGCACATGTCCCAGGCTAAGATCAATCATGTGGGACCACATCCCATCCCATGGGTATGTAAACCTCTAGAGGCTTTGTATTGCTTCCCTTCATACTTGGAAAACGTACAGCGGCTTCTCCTTGAACGCCAACTCATACAATTAGGTAAGAGGTGATCATTTCTTTTCTTTTTTGTGCATATATATTTTTAATGCCTTTGGACTAAAAACACGTCATTTGTATGGTAAAGCAATAAATGCTTCAAGATGTTTTAGATAGGTAACGTAATAAAAGTTTTGATAGAGATAACTGCAGAAGCTCAAAGAGAGCTACAAAACACGATCGTGTGGGTGCGGGGAAGGCGTCCTAGAGAGGGTGCTGTGTTCCAAAGTGGACGTTGAGGGAGGTGAGGAGTTGCAAGGTGAGCCCAGGACAGCTAATGGGAACAGCAGGTGCACAGACGGGGAGAGAGCTCTGCTTCTCCAATGACCCTTACTTTACGAAGTCTGACAGGAACACATTGCTGCAGAGAGTGAGGTTAAGGTGGGGCTGAAGAGAAAAGCAAGAGGCCTCATCCCAGAGAGCTTTCTAGGCCAGTCCACAATTGGGATTTGTCTTGAAGGCCGTCAGGCGTTCTCGGAGAACTGGAAACGTAAAATCTCTGTTCTGTGAAAGTCACTGTAGCTGCACAGAGGGGAAACGTGTAGAGGCTGGAATGGTGGAGGCCAGTCCAGACGGCCACGGGGCTGATGGGTCGTAAGAAGATGCCAGAGGGACGGGGTCTGGGTGGGAAGAGGTCTGTTGGGGGGCTGCGGGATGTGACAGATGGTGGTCCGTGGCTCTCTTCCCCTTTTCCCCAAATTGCAGGGAGGCTGGGGGGGGGGATGATAAATCAGGCAATTTCTGTCATGCCTGGAATGTGCTGTTAAGGTGGAGAGAGTGGAAAATGATGTTTCAAGAATGCCTCCAGAAAGGAAATCTGAGAACCAAGCCCTTCCTTGAAACAAAACAGGAAAGCCACAATGTACATCTAAGCATATTTTTCTTGGACATCTGCCTAACTTGTAGAGAAAGCAATAGATTGTTTCTATCAGGGACTGTTCGGTGTTACTAAATGACCTCGGGCTCCTACCCAGGCCAGTCAGGCCTCTTCGAGGCCTCTGTCTGCACTGGTTGGTTCCTCTGCCCACAGACCCGCTCAGTCAAAGCTTCCCAGCTCCAGGGAGGAGACACCTAGAGATGTCCCCTCGTGACCAAGCCACGTTTTAGGTGCTATCAGTGACTGTCAAGCAGAAGAGGTCCACAGAGCCTCAGACCAAAGCGGAATTACACCGGGACTTCTAGGCAAAGATGTGCATATGAACTACCTGGGGATCCCACAGGTCTGGGGCGGGACCTGGGTCTGTACTTCTCAAAGCCCCCCAGGTGACACTCAACTGTGGGCCCCACTCTGAGAAGGACTGGTTCCAAAGCGTTCAGAAGAACGACCAGGAGGTTGGTAAGGCGACCAGAGGGAAGAAGATATTGACAGGTCCTGAGTTCCATTGATTCACTATGTTTGCTGCCTCTGCACTGGACAACAGACCTGTGCAGTTTACAGTTTTGGACACTGGGAGACTTAAAACAAGGGGACAAGACACAAGAAATAAGACAGCAATTCCGAAGCCTCAAAGATCTACTATTGCAACCAGCATACTAACAATAAGAAAAGAAAGAAAGTCAATAGGGCATCTGCGTTCGTGGTCTATTGCTACATCACAAACCGCCACAAACTTGGGAGCTAAAGAGATATCCAATTACAGCTTAGCTAGATCCTCTGCCCAGGGTCTCATGGGGCTGAAATTGAGATGCCAGACGGGCTGTGACTGTCATTGGAGGCTCAGGGTCCTCTTCCAAGATCATTCAGACACGGGATTCACTTCCTTGCAACTGTAGGACTGAAGTCCCTGCTTTCTCGGTAGGCATCAGCCGAGACCTTGCCTCAGCTCCTCGAGGCCACCTTGCCATGTGTGCCCCTTTGGCCGTGCAACGAACATAATCATGAGAGCCACATCCTCTCGCCAAAGGGTGTGGGCCTTTGGACCTGTCTTAGAACTCTGCCAACCACAGCATCTCACGAGTGTGTGTTCCACATTGGAGCTATTTCAGCATAAAAGTGATTACTTCACTTATTCTCATCAGGCTCTGAATCACCTGGGATAATGGTGGCATCACCCTCCATGCTGTGAGCACCAATGATGTGCAGGCACTTTGCTTAGGTGCTTTACACGTTCCTAGCATGTTCAGCCCTCTCAATAATCCTTAATGATCAGTATTATTGTAGACATCTATATTTTGTAGGGGAGGGAACTGAGACCTAGAAATGTTAAGTAACTTGGTCTAGCTACACAGTTTCATGACCCAGTGACTTCTGATAGAATGGATGGGGTCCCCAGTCTGGACCACCCATGAGTTTCCTCACCTAGAAATGGAGAGATAAATCCAGGAGAGCTCTGAGTTTCCTTCCAGTTTTGACCTTTATGCCATGAAAACTGCAACGTGGAGATTTTCAGGAATCTCTTCCATTCAGATTCATGGCAAAACCAAGGCTGTAGCAGCATGAACCGTAGATGTGAGAGAGCTCATCGAAAGGGTTTCCATCCCGCAGGTGGCTCTTACCTACGTGAGCGTTCCCACTCCTCTGACTCGGCTCTCTCACCTGCCTGGGTTGGTAGCTTTACCAAGGACCAAAGCCCGATCCCCTGCCCTTGTCCACCTCCAACGCTCCTGATCACAGCTTCTGGTATAAACACCGTGCCCCAACATCTCAACCTAGAGTCTCAGTGAACTCCTGGAATGCTCTAAAGGAAAAATTTACAGTGTCATGAAGGTGATGGAATTGTCGGGAATACAAGGCATCAACTGGTGAATTGGGAGGGTCCAGTCATGGAACGTTCTGTAACAGTATACGAGTCGGAAATTTTTCAACAAGACGACAAAGAAAAACAAGGAAAAGCTATCAGTGCCATCTTGTGGAAAGACCTGTATTGAAATGTCCAAGGTAATCTGGCCACACCCAGACCGTGTGGAAGCCTCCACACTCAGTGCTGATGAGCATCCAAGAGAGAGTAGGGTGGCTTCACTCTTTGTTTACAGCCACGGAGCTGATTGGTGGAGGGTCCGTTCTGATAGCTTGCCTCCTTTGCCATGGGCAGTAATTAAATAATTTGTATATCATCCCTAACTATACGGATACCACATAAACCCCCACACCTCCAACACCACACACACACACACACACACACACACACACAACCCACACTCAAGCTGTTCAGCCTCGATCCTGTACACAGCCCGGCTCTCTAAATGGGATATTGGCATTGATCTACCACGGCACCTCATCCCCAACAAACATGCACGTACGACACACTTAGACCACAACTGTTTATGGTATAACTTTTTCTTGTAAAAACAAATCTGATTTTATTTTACATCTTGCGTTGATTCGATCTGATTCTATCTGGATATTCCCCCTCGTATTAGTCACCTGTTGCTGCAGAAAAATCACACCCAAATCTGATGGCATAAGAAATAGTTATTATCTCCCGGTTCCCATGGGTTAGGAATTCGAGAACAGTTTAGCTGGGTGGTTCTGGCTCAGGGAATCCATGAGGTTGTCAAGATGCTGGCCATCTAAAGTCTTGATGGGGCTGGAGGATCCACTTCCAACAGCTATCCCCCTCGCGTGATATGGCCATGAAGCCTCAGTTCCTCACCTCATCTCTCCGTAAGGCTCATTGAGTGTCCTCACAACATGGCAGCTGGATTCTCCAAGGCAAAACCACAATGTCTTTCATGACTTAAGAAGTCACCCGCCATCATTTCCACAGAATCCTGCCGGCTCCACTTCTGTCACTGTGGGAAAGGACGAGGCAAGGCAGGAGGTGGTTCACTGGGGCCACCTTGGAGGCCAGCATCACACCATCCCTTCTTAAGCCCAGCCGCCAAGTCATCAGGTTCCAGGTATGAAATGTGTTTACACAAAGGAAGAGCGGCATACTTAAGATGCTGAGAATTCTGACTGCAATCCAGGGGCCCAGCCCAAGCAGTCCTTTGCCTTGAGGGGACACAGAGGCTTCCTTGGAGCAAGGAACTCTCCGACTCTGGCTTCATTTCCAACTGCCACCGGCATGAAGCCAGTCAGGGAGCTGAGATCTCAACGTGTAAGAGTAGGTCAAAACATTTGTAGGGACTGGGGAAGGGGGAGCTAGGGTACAGGATGCCCCCAAACTGTTCTGTTGAGCTTGTCAATGAAAAGTTACTTCTAATATATTTTTTATTTTTATTGGTTTTTTTTTTAATGTTTATTTATTTTTGAGAGAGAGGGATAGAGAGAGGGTGGGGGAGGGGCGGAGAGAGAGGGAGACAGAATCCCAAGGGGGCTTCCCAATGTCAGCGCAGAGCCCAACATGGGGCTCGAACTCACAAACCTCGAGATCATGACCTGAGCCAAAACCAGGAGTCGGAGGCTCAACCGACTGAGCCACCCAGGTGGTCCAATGAAAAGTGACTTGTAGGATTTCGCAATGGAGGGAACAAAATGTAAGGTCACAGGACTCTCTGGTGATTCTAACCCAGGCTTATCTTTCCCCCCGCTGACTTCTTTGTGCTTGTTGTTTTGACTACACAATTAACGTTTTAATATATATTATCTGATTATCTTTGATGAGGAATTTAGTGCTTCATTATAAGAGAACAATGACATTTGAGTCTAAATCCTCGCATGTATGTTGTAAATTCCTTCAAGTCGGGGAAATTAAGCTTCTTACTCAGCTCACCATCAGTGTCAACAGAACGTTCTCCGGGAATATGTCCCCCCCCCCAACACACTCACATACACACGCAACCACACACGCGCGCGCACAACAGGAGAGGAGCTCTAAAAAAAACCAAGGGTGATTTATCCTCTTTAACAAAACTAGTAATTAGACTTAGCCAGGATCATACCGACACAGGTGTTCTTTCCTTAAAAGCACAGACACGTAAAAAACACACCGTAAGAAGGTGTTACAGGATACCCAACACGGTCCTCAAATCCGCGCGATTAAGAAGCGACACATCACGCGTGGTCACAGAGTCCCAGAGACTCACGTACGCTCCCAGAAGTGTGTCTTCTCAGTCTGGCCTATGCACTCTTTTTTTCTCCCCCATTCGTTGGCTCACTGCACACTTTTGAGCACTGCATATCAGACCCCACGTTAGATCTGTGGAATTCAAAGACGAAATTCAAAGACGGAATGAGGCAGCCTTGGCTTCAACACAAAGAGGTAACCACAATGCAATAAAATAACTGTTGCCTGGGAGTACATATTTATACAAGGTGAGAGGCGAGCCCAGAAAAAAGAAAAAAAAAAAAGCCTAAATCTTCCTGAGCGTCAGGTAACACCTGAAGGAAAACCAGTATCATACGGGGCGTGCAAGGCGCTGACGTGGTTAGTGGCAAGGGTCTGGGCCAGGAAACCATCACAGAGGGGTCTTCCTTTCAGTCTGAGACTCCCGAGGCCCAAGACAAAAAGTTAAACAGCACCCCTGGCCATGGGACACAGCCCAAGGCAGGGACCCTGGGCCCTTTTCACCGGGGCTCTGTTGGAAGGGAAGGGCACAGTTGTAGAGAAGAAAGGAGTTCCTACAGGCTCTCCATAAGGGGGCCCAGGCAGGTGGGAGGATGCACAAGGGGAGAGTCACTGTTAGGGGCTCAAGGGAGAAGGGAATCTCTGTCTTCCCCAGAAATAGCTCCGGAGAAGATAGGCTTCGACGTAGATCTCAAGGAGACAAGGAAGGGGCACCGGGTGGCGGGGAGGGATGTGGGAAGTTTTCCTCTGACGAGTGAGGGCTGCAAAGACGGGAGAGCAAGACAGGGGGACCAAGAAATGTTCAACCCCAGGAGCCCTGGAGACTTCTCTCCACAGTCAGTGCAGCCAGAAGCCCTGGGGAGCCACAGCAGGCAAGGAGGGGATGGATGGATGGGGATAGGCAAGAAGAGTGATCAGGAGTTGGTGGGAAATGTGAGTGCCAAAAGGAAGGGCCTCATCAAGGCTCGGGTTGCAGGGAAGGCGGGGAAAGGGGAAATGGCTCAGCTCGTGGCACCCAGCGAGCGAGGGGGAGGCAATGTTCAGCCTTGTCTGGGTGAACGGTAAGTGCATCTTCCGCAGGGTCAGCAGAGCCTCTGAACTTTGGGGGAAGAAAGTTCCTTTCCATATTGCTGGAACCAGAGCTTTCAATGGCCCAATGTGTGTATCAGGGGCTGGAGGCGACAGGGGGAGGGAAGCGCATCTTTATGGCTAAGTGTCCTGGGCTTGGGCTCAGGGAGGCCTCGGCTCAGCCAGCCCAGCCACATACTGGTTGAGTGTCCTTGACCAGCTTAACCAACTTGTCTAAGCCCCAGATTACTCGAGTACAAGAGGGACATAAAAATACCGTCCGCGTGTTGTCCTTCCAGAAAGCGCCTGGCACAGGGCCTGGCACATGAGCAAATTCAAGGAGGGTTAACTATTTTCACGATTATAATTAGTCTGCATCACTAGCAAGCGCATTGTCCAAAAGAGGATGTGGGCGGGTCAGATCACAGGGAAGGCCCTGTACTCAGAGCTGGGTCCCCACCTTCTCCGAGCAAGGCTGATGAACTCTGGTCTCCCCACCGGAGGGTGACTCAGCCTGGAAGTCATGAAATATGAAAAGAAATTAAGAAGTGCTGCACTTGCTTCACGCAGATGATTTGGGAGTGTGGGGATGGTTATGTGAAGAGGCAGCATCCTTTCATTTAACTTGAGCAAACAAAACTGGGGCGATAAAGATGCCGGCGCCAGGCTGTCTGGTTTCAAATCCCCGGACATTAGTCATATCGGTGGCATTCCTGAACCTCTCTGGAGCCTCGGTTTTCTCACCTGTAAAGCAGGGTGCATTAGATTACCCACGTCATAAGATTATTGTGGCAATTAAATCAGTTCCTACAGGTAAAGTGCTTAGAACACTGTCTGACATGTAGCAAATGCTCAATAAACGGTAATTCTTATGCTGTGGGTTGTTATTATCATTGGACTCTAATTCCTACCCGGGTAAGATTTCAGGGCACCAGATGGCAGCCCCGTAGTTTTTTGAAGAATTCCAGCAATAGAAAATGAGAAGAGTCCCCGCAGCGGTGATCGCCCCAGCTGGACGGGTTCACCAAGTCACTGAAGAGACCAGTCGGTCATCATAGAAGGGGTTCCTCCCCGGAAGCGGAAGATCTGCTAGGCGTCCACTGTGAAGAAAGACTCCATGAGGCCAGGCCCTGGGGTTGCAGGGGCAGGGGACACTGGTGTAATAACTGCCACCGGCCGCCAGGGAGCAGCAGAGCCCGACCCCGGGTGGCGTCGTGCGCAGAAAGCAATTCATCCCGGGCTCTAGGTTTGCCTCCGGCTGTTTGAGTAGCTGCACCAATCCCCGTGAGCACCGCTGCGGCAATCCCGCCCATTACCGGCTACCCAACCAATCAACGAGCGCTTTGCCCCGGACTGCGGCCGGCTCGCGGCGCCCGTCTTCTCGGTCCAGCGCCCCAGCCCCGCCCCCGAGGCGGGTGGGCCAATCCCCGCGGCGGGACGGGGCGTCGCCGGGCGGGGCGCGGAGCCCACGTGGTACCAGGGCGCGGGTGGGTGCTGCCGGGCCCCGGGGGCGGGCGGGGGACGAGCGGCTGGCGCGGTCGCGTGCCCTGCCGCCGCCATGGGGGTGCAGCCCCCCAACTTTTCGTGGGTGCTCCCGGGCCGGCTGGCGGGTCTGGCGCTGCCGCGGCTGCCCGCGCACTACCAGTTCCTGCTGGACCGGGGCGTGCGGCACTTGGTGTCCCTGACGGAGCGCGGGCCCCCGCACAGCGACACCTGCCCCGGCCTCACGCTGCACCGGCTGCGCATCCCGGACTTCTGTCCACCGGCCCCCGAGCAGATCGACCGCTTCGTGCGGATAGTGGACGAGGCCAACGCGCGCGGGGAGGTCAGCGGGCGGGGAGGGGCCTGCGGGGGTCAGCGGGGGGCTGGGAGGGGCCTGCGCGGGGCGGGGCGGGGCGGGGCCGGGCACCGAGGAGCCTGCAAGCGTCAGCGGGGAGCAGGGCGGGGCCGGGCAGGGAGGGGCTCGCGGGGGACTGGGCGGGGACAGGGCGGGGCTAGGGCAGGGAGGAGCCTACAGGGGGTGAGCGGGGGACAGGGAGGAGCCTACAGGGGGTGAGCGGGGGACAGGGAGGAGCCTGCGGGGGGACTGGGCGGGGCCGGGCAGGCAGGGACTTCGCTGGACTCGGGGAGCAGAGGGAGCGCCCAGGGGCCAGGACGAGAAGACGGGCGGAGGCGCGCAGTGGGGGGTAGGGCCCGCAGGGAAGCAACGAGTTTTGTGAGCTGAGAGGCAGAAGGGTGGCCGCACTGGGGCGACATGCGGGTGGAAGGCAGTGGCTCGTGAGCGCTCTCCGGAGCCACACTTAGTCCAAATATAACGGAGCCACATTTGCAATTTTAAAGTTTCTAGCAGCCACATTTTGAAAAGGTAAAGCAGAATGAGGGGAAACTCGTTTTGATGGTGTAGGTTAACTCAGTAAGTCAAAAATATTACCGTTTCAGCATATAATCAATATAAATTCTTCATGAGATATTTTAATACTTTTTTGTACCACGTCTTCAAAACCTGGTTGTACTTTATGTCATATCTCAATCCGGATGAGCAGCGGCTCCGCGCTCCGCGGGGGACGGGACAGGGGGGAGGCGGGCCGGGGTGGGGGTATCACTGGACAGCGCAGGTAGAGGGTTGTGGGCGGGCAGGCCAGGAACCCGGCTCTTGAACCAGCTACTTGGGGTGTGATTGGCAGCCTCCAAACCACGAGGGACGGTTCAGCCCTCCCTGACTTTGATGTCACTTCTCCGGCCCCTGAGAGCCTGAGCCAGGGGCCTGAGCCGGCCTGTGAGGTCCTGGGCCTCACCCAGAAGCAGCAGCCGCAGGGAGAGGGAGGGGTGTAAGGGAAGGGCGAGGGGCGGGGGGCAGGGCACCAGGCTCCACCCGACCAAGCTGCTTCTTCGCAGGCTGTGGGAGTGCACTGTGCCCTGGGCTTTGGCCGCACTGGCACCATGCTGGCCTGTTACCTGGTGAAAGAGAGGGGCCTGGCCGCGGGAGATGCCATTGCTGAAATCCGGCGCCTTCGACCCGGCTCCATCGAGACCTACGAACAGGAGAAAGCCGTCTTCCAGTTCTACCAGCGGACTAAATAAGGGCCCCCGGCACCCGTCTGCCTGGCCCGTGCCCTGACCTGCACTGGAAGCACCAGGCCCTCCCGCTGGCTCGAGAGACTGAGTGGCCATTCCCTGCAGGCAGGCCTTGACCAAAGAGAGGGCTGGGGCTGCACTGCAGGGGGGCAGGGGGGCCTCCGCTGCTTCCCTGAATAAATAACTTCAAAGAGCCAGCTCGCAGTGCATAGCCCCGTGCAGTTTACAAAGCATTCCCACATGCCAACTAACTGGAGCCTCGCGCTAGCCCTGTGACCCAGGAATGACAGCAGGGCCATCGCTGTTCTTTGGGTGAGGTAGCTCAGGCCCAGGCCCAAGGCCAGGCTTCTAGAAAGTGGAAGGGTGGGCCGGGACCACAGCACACATCTTCAGCCCCTGAAAGATGCTGAGACGCTATGTGTCTGTTCCCTGGCAATCTTTGATGTCTCTCCTGGGGAGCCGGTCAGCGAACAGGTCACAGATCCCCAGGAGCCCGGGGTCTCTGATGCTCACAGGCCGGAAGCGTCCTGTGGACACAACCCCTCAGTCTGGGCCCGCATGCCCCCCCTGTGTCATCCTGTCCACCCTCTCGAGACGGAGAAGGCCCGGGTGTTGTGCACACAGATAACTACTATCGCCAGTTCCCCAGGACCAGGCGTCTCTCACCAGCCGTGGGCTTCTGGGCTCCCCCGTGAGCCCCTGCCTGTGACGCTGTCCCCCAGCCCCAGGCCCAGGGAGGCTGGAACCGAGCCAGCCTGGGCGGTTGTGTGGAGAGGGCTATTTGATGGTTAGATGAAGGGATGCGGGGCCATGACTCTTAGCGTGTTTCTCTGATGTTCCCTTCCCTTCCCGGTTGGAGACCATTCTAGAAGGCCCAGAGCCTTTGAGACACAGGATGAATGGGGTAGACCGGCCACATGGACTCTTTATTGTAACTTCTGTCTGAATCCCCGTCCCCTGTTGTGTGGCAGGCCAGGCTGTACGAGGCAGAGGTTGGTCCTGAACCGCGTCCTCAGTGCTGTGCGTCCCCGGCCTTGTCAGGTGCGGAGGCTCCAGCTGAGTGAGATGACTCACCACCTCCTGCAGGGACGGGCGCGGACAGGGCCGCAGCAGGGACAGGGGCGCTGGGACAGACCTGCCTTCCAGAGGCAGTGGACACAGAGGAAGGAGGCCAGCCCCCCCACCGCGGACCCCGTCCCGTATAGCCTAGGCCAGAGGCAGGCCCGAGCCGCCCGCTCCTGACCCATCTTTCTGCTCTCTCACGCGGTGTTACGGCTGGAGTCTTGCCGCTGTCTCCGGAAGGGAGACAGGCCGTTAAGTTCCAGTCCTGCAGCGGACTAACTAAGGGCCCCTCTCCGCTGAGGACTATCAGAGCCGAGTAATCCGTCCTTCATCCTGCCCCCCTGGGTCCCCACCAGCCCGGCCAGGCCGCGCGTGAGAGGCACCCACAGGTGCAGGCACTCAGGCTGCGGCAGAGCCGGAAGCGGCCCGGAGACCGATGCACCGAAGCCCGGCCACCTGTTCCACCTGCCGCCTCACCGGAGGCCTGGGCCTGTTTCTGCGCGTGCACCAGAGCCCCCTTCCACAGGGGAGTGTGTGTGTGTGTGCGTGTGCCAGAGCCCCCTTCCACAGGGGAGTGTGTGTGTGCGTGCATGTGCCAGAGCCCCCTTCCACAGGGGAGTGTGTGTGTGCATGTGTGCGTGTGCCAGAGCCCCCTTCCATAGGGGAGTGTGTGCGTGTGTGCGTGCGTGCGTGCACCAGAGCCCCCTTCCACAGGGGAGCGCGTGCGTGTGTGTGTGCACACGTGCGTGAAGGGAGCAAGCCTGTGGATGGCCTGCTCCCCGGACCCCTCCCCTCCACCTACCAGGATGGGAACAGGGAAGTGGGGGCTCGAGGCTGCACCCCAGGGTTCACGTCTGCTCTGATCCTGCCGTGCCCTGTCGAACAGCCAGTCCTCACACTCCTGCCCTCCGCTCCCACCCCCCTGCATCCTGTCCTCTGGACGGCAGGAGGGGAACCTGCCCTTCCCTTCCTCCCGGGGCTCCTTCAGAGGAGACGGAACATTTTTCTAACCCCATTAGAGCCCCCTATGCAGCCTCCGTCCCCATAATTTAAGCAGATCTCTGCTGCCTCAAGAGTTCCTCGGGGAAATAAACATATAATTATGTGCTTAAGGAAATCGGTTTTTAAATAAGTAAGAGTTGACTTGAGATGAAAAACTCTGCCCGTATCCTTCCACCTACCTGGGGAGGTTAGCCTGAGGCGCCTTTTGGGCGCACCCCCACCCCCAGATATTTGGGGATTGGGAGCAGAGGCCTGCTCGCCTCTTCTGTGACCACCGAGGAGGGGCTACAGGCCTCCCTTCCCCGTCCCACCTTCACTGAGATGACGGGTGTGAGGAACGGGCCACCCCCGCCGACACGGAGCCTGTGCCCCCCCCTCAAACCAGGGTCCCTCCAGCTCAGCACCGCTGGCATCTGGGGCTGACGCTTCTTGGTTGCGAGGCCATCTGTGCGCCGTATGGTGTTTAGCAACATCCGTGACCTCTCCACTCACCAGATGCCGGCAGCGTGCCTACCCCCCCCCCCCAAAAATGGGACCTCGAGAATGCTTCCAGGCATTGCCAAATGTCCCCCAGGAGGACAAAACTGGTCCCAGTTGGGAACCGGTGCCTCAGCCCAGCAAGCACCAGAGGCAACCATGAGCTTTCGTTCCCTATAGGAACGTGCTTGGGCATTTCTCCTGTGGACGCACACGTCTCTAGGGGGGAGAAAGGGCCAGACGCCCTCAAACGCGTCCCTCTTGCAGCGGTTCCTGCTGCCCGCTCCCAGCCCCGCCCCCTTGCCCAGGGTGGCTTTCCAAGATGGTGACAGACACCGTTCACTTTCAACGTCTGCAGTGATGTGGACTCACACCCCCGTGTCTTTAAAGCTCACGTTTATGGTCTGGCAGGCGGCTTGCCATCCCTGCCCGATGGAGGCTGTTCTAAGTGGAAGACATCCGTCCCCGTCATTCGGGTTCTGCGGCCGGCGCCGTTTCGGTTCCTCTCCCGGAAAGCTGTTCGGATGCGCGAGCAACCAGAATCGGGACGGGAGGCGCACGGGCCGCTCTCTGAGACACTCCTCCCTGGTTCTTCCTCCCCGGCTTCGCCTGCCGCAAGCCCCACGGGGGTACTTCTCCGTGGGCTCTTCCCAGGCCATGTGTCCCCGCCCTGGGGGGGGGGGGAGGGACATGCGTCCTTCTGCTGCAGAGATCCGTCTGCATCATGTATCCTGCACCCACCGCGTAGGGACCTGTCCCACGGGGCGGCCCCTCCTCCCCCTGGTGAAAGGAGTCCGCTCCTCGTGCCGGGGCCCCCAGGTCTCCCCAGGAGAATGATGAGCACGTCAGGGGGCCAGGGATTTGATCCAGATCACGAACCATTTCCCAGAATGAACCGCACTCCTGCGCCGGGCCTCAGACCAAAACTTCTGCTGTCTGCGTTGCCATTTTTCCTAAGGAAACGAATTTGGTCTCACGGGACTGTTGCGTCGCGAAACAGCATCAGTGACCACGAACGCATCTCACGCTTCGTCGTGACTGAACCGTCACATTTATGAAGCACCGACCGCGTAGCAGCTGTTTTGCACACATCGTGTTATGCCTTCTTCTCCTTACAACCACTCTGCGAATCAGGTATTTTTCCCTTTTCATAGATAAACTGAGGCGTGCAGAGCTGGCTAGCTTGCCCACATTTGCAGCGACGGAGCTGGGACCAAACAGGGACCCTGCTCCCGCTGCCCGACCTCCTCCCCCCAGCCCCAGTCACGTGTGGCATTCTGTCTTCATGGTCAGAGCTCGGCCTCGAGGGCCGTCTCAACACAACCTCTGACGTCCCTCTCTCCATCCTCCGAGGAGGTCAGAGGACAAACTGCACCTGACGCTGAAGCCAGTGCATCCGAGCTGTGGCTGTTCCTTAAAATGCAGCCCCAGCGTTTAAGTCCCGAACAGGGAAGCCGGTCATCAGGTCACCTCTGTCACAGCTGCTACTACAGGACTCGGAGCTTGTGATGTCCTCGCCCAGCAGGACGATCTGGAGGCACATGTGAATGTCATTGAGCCCTTGAAAATAGCCGATGATTTATTGAAAACTCGAATCTCCTTTCTGGCTTTGTTGTCGTTATTGGAGCCCTTAATGGGGGCCAGGCTCCATGCCAAGTGCTCGACAGACATTATCGCAGTCGATCCGCACAGCGACCCTACGAACAAGGTCATGATAATGACCAGTGCACGTCATGAGTAAACTGAGGCCCAGAGAGTTTGAAGAACATGCCCAGTCACATAGCTAGATCAGGACTCAAACCTGGGTTTCTCTAACTGTAAATGCCTTGTCTCTCAGGCGTGGAGAGGGGACATTGTTCTCATTAGAAAACACACAGCAGCATCTCGTGTTTCCCCAGAAACAAAGTATTTGGACCGACAGGCTCCCGGTGGAGCTCTGGGATCACGCACCCCCCCCCCACCCACCCACGGGCACCGCCGCTCTGTCCTGGGAGTGTTGACCTGCCTGACCGGCCGCCACCCCGGCCGGCTTCCGCCTCAAGCCTCCTGCACCGTCAAAAATATAGTCCCCTATTGATTTAGAAGTGAGTCACATAAGCACCTCTTCCATTACTTTAAAATTTGTCTCCGCTATTATGGACTCGAGGCGTACTCTCGAGAAGGCCTGTGCTTGTGCAAGCAAGCAGAAATCTGAGAAACACTTGGTGCACATCTATGCCTCAAGTTGATGACTTATTTGCAACCTTGAAAACCGAATCCTTTGTGCCAACAAATTCCCTGAATTGCTTCGGCCACCCTCTCACCCTATTTTTCCCTTGACTCACTCTGTCACCCTGGATATGTGATCACGAAACAAAGTGGTGATGTCACCTCTGAGCTTTCGGTATGTGGGATTCAGCACCACAAACAGTTCTGGAGTGTCCCCCCTGCCTTTTATACTAAAGACATCACTGTGTCCTCCTCAGTGATGCGTGCTGAGTACTGAGTCTGCTCCAAACCCAGGGTGGGACAGATGGGGAATAACCACTGTAGATGCCCCACGTGTGGCACTGCTCACCTCCTGCAGTGCGTCTTCTGTGCCGCTGGGCTCCCCAGGCCCACGCCAAGCAAATTCACCAATTTGCGTGTTTAGGCACCTGTTGTGAGGGCTGGTTGGAGCTGGGTGCAGCCTGGGGCGTGGAGTAGAATTGAATAAAGTAACCACACTGGGATCAAGTGCACAGAGAGAACAACGCCACGTTTGACCCTGATCTACGAGGCCCCAAAGAATCCAGTCCTTTTCGGGGTCCCCAGGACCACTCTTGCTAGAAGGACTCACAAAAAAAGCTGTCATATTACCAGTTATATTATTGCAGAGAGAGGACACAAATGACGATCAGCACAGGAGAAAGGCACGAGGGACAGAGCCCGGGGAAACCAGGCATGAGCTTCCAATGGCATCACACGGGCACACTTATCTCCCCCGGAATTGTGAAAATGCATAAATACTGCCTGACGGCGAGGTTCACCGGAGCCTTAGTAGTGCCCAGGGCTTTTGCTGGGGGCAGTCACAAAGGCACGCAGCCCTGGCATGACTGACCTTCGCCGCTCGCTCGGTCTGCAGCCCCAGAGGGCAGAGTGAGGCCGCCCGGCCCCAAGCAGCCTGGCGTCCACACACTCACGTTGTTAGCACACACCCTCTGCCCGGCCCCGGGTCTCAGGTGCCCAAAGACGTCCTTATGAGGCAGGATGTTTCAAGAGCTCAGAGATCACCTCACAGGAGCCAGCTGAGGGGCAGGCCTGACGACCTTGGGAATGCATAAGGTTTGGGCCACCCGGCCTGCTGAGCTGACCCCGCCCGGTGCACGACCAGGTATCCCGCGCTCTGCCCATGACAGCCTGGGGGGTGCTGTTCCCTCCGCCAGCGAGGCTTTGTCCCCAACTGTGCCCAGCTCCCAACACCCGCCCCCGCCCCCGCCCTTGGTCTAGGTTTAAAACCGTTTCTTGGGAAAAGGTTTCCAAGCGCCCCCCACATACGCTCACACATATTCCCGAAGCATCTGTCCTTCTCCGTCACGGGCCCTTGCTCACCTATGATTCCTTTCATTGTCTCTCTCTCCTACTAGAGTGTCGGGACCTCGCCATGCTGCCGGCGCCCAGCACAATGCCTGGAACCCGGGTGCTCCGTAAACACGTGGCAACCGACTGACCGGGTACCTGCCCCGAGACGCAGAACCGGGAAGAATAATCCAGGGCATATAATCTAGTGGCGGATCCGTGGCACGCGTGCCCCGAAGTGTGACGCAAAGATGGGTACAGGGCGGCGCACAGGGAGCCGACTGGCGCCGAGGCGCCCCCAGCGGGCGGCGGAACACACGTGGGTAGATCCGCTCGGTGAAGGGGCCGCCGACACTCCTGCCGGAGGGTCTGGGTGGGTTGCATCCGATCGCCAGTGCGCAGGCGCCACAGGCCTCGGAGCAGAGGCCACCCCGCCGGGCTCCGCGCGACAGCAGGGCCCCGTCGCCGGGCGGCGCTGCGGTGCTTTGTGATTTCACGCCTGCCAAAGACAAGGCCTCACGGCTGATGATCCTTACGACGTTTCAGAAGATGCGAGTTAAGTAAGAACCCGCTTTCCCCGCTTGCTGAAAGTTAATGACGTTAACGCGTTGCCAGAGAAAGTAAAGGGGTTGTTCCAGCCTCTGGGCTTGCGGGTTATGATTTTTAATGCTTTTCAAATGCGAAAGGACCTCAAGCGAGTGTCGCGCCCGCGTGCTAGAGATGCGTGTCTTTCCCACGGCGGCTGGCACCCGCTCCCGCGCAGCCACGGCCCTGGCCAAGTCGCTGGTGTCGCGTTTCAAATCTCGGGCCGCTGCCCTAAGCCAACTGACCCTATTCTAAGGTCCGCAGCGGTGGTGGCCCCAATTCTGCATTCATTCCAGTGCCCTGGCGTGTCTCCCTAGTGCCCCAAGGCCAAGGGTGCCCCATGAGCTCAAAGTTTCCCCTGCTCCCCACCCCTCCCGTGATGTCTGTCCCCTGACCTTCATACTTTCTTCCTTTTGTCAAGTGGTGGTCAATTTGTCAAGTCTAGACGAGCAGACAGACCAGATGGTATGTTCTCCCACAGGTTCAGGGCACGGTGGGTGCCAAGGAGGGGCAGTGCGGGGGTCCAAAGGCCGCCCCCGCCCCCAGCGCACACGCAGATTCTCAGTGGAGTCGAGGCAGCTGTGAACACCAGAGCACCCCTGGGCCCCACCTGGAGGCCTGGAGAAGAACAGACCAGCACGGGCACCCAGGGAGCCCTCTCCTGCCCTGCACGGGAGCCTAAGTCTGCACACTTTACTCCTCAGTCCTGCGGGTCCTGGGTCTGGCCTGGCAGGTGCACTCAAAACCCTCCGGGAAGGGAAGGAGGCTGGGGATGCGTGGAGAGACCTCCAGGCCCACGATGCAGGCGTCAGGCTGCACCCTTGAGAGCTTGAGGGTGACTGACCTTCAACCTGCCCCAATCCACTTCTGCTCATGTGATAACCCAAAAGCCACAGAGGAAATCATGGCGGGGGGGGGAGGGTTGGAAAGGAATTAGGGGAGTGCAAACTAAAGCGGCAATGAGATATGAGTTTATATAGGTCAAGCTGGACACACATACACCAAATCTCAAAGCACCAGAGTTAGGACGACTGGGAGAACGGGAGCTTACAAGTTGCTGGGGGGTATGTAAATTGCTCCAGTACTCTTCAGAGAGTCATGTGGCCAGCTCACCTGGAAATTCCAGCCACTTCACGTCGGTATGTATATTCTGGGCAAATTCTGCATGTGAGCCTAGAAACGTGTGAGGCTGTTCGTTTATTCATTAATCTCGATACCGATGTGCTGAGCACCTAGCATATCGCACGCTTCTAGGAGCTCAAAACCGAGCGTGAACAAAACACGAAAATCTCCACCCTCACGGAGTGTATATACAGCATTGTTTAAATGGCCAAAACCTGAAAACAATTTAAAAATATGTCGTTAGGAGAACGGATGAACACTGAACTGAGTACACAGGCGTGGACGTGGCTATGCCGTGGGACCAGTGTTGGGTGTGTAAGAAAGAAGCTTGCGGGGGCGCCTGGGTGGCACAGTCGGTTAAGCGTCCGACTTCGGCTCGGGTCATGATCTCGTGGTCCGTGAGTTTGAGCCCCACGTCGGGCTCTGTGCTGACAGCTCGGAGCCTGGAGCCTGTTTCGGATTCTGTGTCTCCCTCTCTCTCTGACTCTCCCCCGTTCATGCTCTGTCTCTCTCTGTCTCAAAAATAAATAAACATTAAAAAAATAATAATAGTATAAAGCCAGGCGAAATACCTATAATATGTGCTTGATATAACTATAGTCCTATTAGAGACATACATGTAAATGGGTTGGAGTTAAATGAGAAAGCCTGGAACAACAGGTGTTGGGGAGAAAGCAGTTAATCAGAGAAGGATTAGGTTATAGAAGTTAAGAATTGAAAAGAACTTTAATCTGAGGCCTAGAGTGATAAAGGGTTTTGAACAAAAGTACTTAGTTATGGGGGCGCCTGGGTGGCTCAGTCGGTTAAGCGTCCGACTTCGGCTCGGGTCATGATCTCGTGGTCCGTGAGTTTGAGCCCCACGTCGGGCTCTGTGCTGACAGCTCGGAGCCTGGAGCCTGTTTCGGATTCTGTGTCTCCCTCTCTCTCTGACTCTCCCCCGTTCATGCTCTGTCTCTCTCTGTCTCAAAAATAAATAAACGTTAAAAAAAATTTTTTTTAAAGAAAGAAGCTTGCAGAATATTAGGTACAGAACCATTTGTGTGAATAAAGGCAAACACTACTATATAATTGCTTATGGATACATACCTGTGTTATGAAATTAATGCTTTGGCTAAGCCACTGCTCAAACCCAGGGGCTTAGCTGCCTGCTGGAGGGGTGGGGTGTGGGGGAGAGTTTAAGTGAAGGACTAGGGAGGAGAACTCCAAGCAAACCCTGGAATGTTAAATTTCCTAAAAAGAAAACATCTGAAGCAAACATACACGTTAAGATGCTGGCATTGTACTTTCCGGGTGTGAAACACACAAATGTGTGTTTTCACATCCTGGGTCCTTTACAGTTTTAGTTCAAGGTGGGGAAGTTTTTGTTCTGTATTGCTTTCACTTTCGAAAAGAGTTGGTTGAAAGAAGGATTAAGGCCACATCCCCCCCCTCCCCCCTCAGCGACCCGGGGCCACAGAGCGCCCGCCGTCGCTTCTCTGGGATCGGACCCTCCGTGGGGCACCAGCAGGTGCAGAAGCGGCCCAGGCGGCGGCGGCGCGCGTCGTTGCGCCCCCTGGCGGCGCTTCCGAGCGCGGCAGCCCCGACGGCGCCCAGGCCCCGGCAGGTGCAACCGCGGGGATGAACACCTGGGGCCGCCTGGCCGAGTTGGAGGGGCGCGTCCGCTTTTCTTCTGAAAGGCTGCTTTTAAGGGTCTACCCTAGGGAAACTCAAATACGTGCCAAAGGAGACGTGTGCAAATGTTCTTTGCAGCTGCGGTTAAGATGGCCAAAAATCGAAAACTGTCACCGCTATCCATCATTAGGAGAATCAATGAAGTTAGACGTAGGTATCCGATGAAATGAGGGCCAAGGTGGCGGTGACAGCTAGAGCCACGTGCGTCAGCGCGGACCCATCTCCCGAGCCATACCCGATCCTCCCACAATAAAATATCATTTGCATCAACTTTACATGTGCCCCAAACACTAGATATAGTTGAGGGACAAATACGTGTCGTGAAAGTACAAAAATAGAGAGGGCAACGACAGATACCAAATTCAGGGGTGACTTCTGGAAGGCACAGCGGGGGTGGGGGCGGGGCCTCGGCTGATTCTGTATTACTGTATTTAAAGTAATAGAGCTGGATGGTGGGTACCCAGGTGTCTGTGTCACCTGCTCTGCCTTCCAGAATGTTCGATGCCATTGTGCGCACACACGGCAGAGCCCAGAGGCGAAGGGAAGAGCAAAGAGGAGGCCCCGAGGAGGAAGGAGCTGGAAGTTGTTCGAAGAACTGAAGGACACACACCCCTCACCCCCCGCACGGACGCACAGACAGAGAAGGCTGCAGCCTCACAGGAGGCCTGAGAGGCAGACACAAAGGGGTATGTTTGATGCTCTGGAGGTGGAGGGACAGTGGGAGTTTTAAGCAGAGGCGTGTTGACATTGTGTCTGTTTATGTTCTGGGTAGGTCACTTCTTTCTTCTGTGTGTGACACGCACGGGAGGCCAGAGCAGAGTCCGGGAAGAGAATTTAAGAGGTTTTCACACTGGGGCGCCTGGGTGGCGCAGTTGGTTAAGCGTCCGACTTCAGCCAGGTCACGATCTCGCGGTCCGTGAGTTTGAGCCCCGCGTCAGGCTCTGGGCTGATGGCTCAGAGCCTGGAGCCTGTTTCCGATTCTGTGTCTCCCTCTCTCTCTGCCCCTCCCCCGTTCATGCTCTGTCTCTCTGTCCCAAAAATAAATAAACGTTGAAAAAAAAATTTTTAAAAGAGGCTTTCACAGCAGCGTAGGCAAAAACCATGGAGGGTCCCCGGAGGCAGGGCCGGCGAGGACGGGGAGAGAAAGGGGGGGTCTGAGGCACACTTTGGAGAGGAGCCAGTGGAACTGGGGGCGAGATCAAGGTGACCCCGGAGTTTCTGTTGGAGTCATTGCTGGCGGTGTCTGCTGAGGCGAGGCCACCGAGGAGGAGGGGGGCAGGGGTGCTGCAAAGGGCGGTAGGCGTCTTGGTCCACTGCCACCAAGAAGGACAGGGCGCAGCAGGTGTCCGAGAGCTACCCAAGGGGAGGGGGAGAGACTTCCCATATATTCCAGCCTGAAGTCCACCCGCGAGGTCAGTCGGTCAGGGATTTGGGGGCCACCACGCATTGTTTAAAGCCTTGGGACCGGGGCACAGTCAGTTGAGAGGTGTGGCCAGCGGAGCCAGACCCTCCACGACGGGACGGGGCATGACTCCAGCAGAGGACACGGTAGACATGGGCCACCCTGGGGAAGCCGGGCAGCGAAGGGAGGAGTGAGGTGGGGTGGGAGCTGGAAGGAGCGAGTGAGGCCAAGGGAGAGGCTGTCTCAGCGGGGATGACGTCTGGGCGCCCCCGCACATCAGCACCGAGAGGGACGGGTGGCGGGAGGGAGGAGGATGAGATCCAAATTCTACGGATGCAGCCGAGCTGGGGTTCCTGTCTGACCCCAGATGCCACGCTCCTTCCCAAATATCTCCCGGCCTCTTGACAGCTTGTGCCTGCCCACCGGCATCCAGCCCGGGGCCCAGCGTGTGAAACCCTTCATCCGCCGCCTCAAAGCACGCACGGCTTCCGGCCTTTCCGCTTCCATGTGGGGGCCGCGTCGGCCCAGGGACCTGGAGGAGAAAATGAGCAAACCGCAAAACATGAAGTCTGACCTATTTTATGCATTTTGTATAAATGTGTGAAATAGATGATGTTTGACGGTGGTAAACAGAGAACCCAAAACAATCCAGTTCATCACTTGAATTATGTATGCTTTTCTTCTCCCATCTCCAGGGAAGAATGCAGCTCCGTCCATTCCCAGCCCCTTCTGGGCAGGGCTCCTCCCTACTTTCTTTCTTTTTATTTATTTTGGGAGGGGGGAGGAGCAGAGAGAGAAGGGGAGAGCGCGCGAGAATCCCAAGCAGGCCATCGCGGAGCCAGAGGCGGGGCTTGAACTCACAAACCATGAGATCATGACCTGAACGGATATCAGGAGTCAGAAGCTTAACGGACTGAGCCACCCGGGCGCCCGACCTACTTTCTAAGTCTGTTGTTGGTGACCCGAGGCTTCGGGTCCGGGCTGTCCTCCCTGGAGCACACCTGAACACCAGTCACGTGCTGCCAGGACCACACGGGCAGGGAAGAATGTCACGGGCATGCACGACGGGCAGCAGAGCAGGGACAGAAGCTGCAGACTGGCAGAACCACCAGCGAGGAGCAAAGGTACTGAATTGTTTGGATGCTAGGTTCACTCAGGGTCAGCCAAACACCCTTATGCCGGGGAATCTCACCTAAGATCCACTGATTTGGGAATAAGAGGAGAGGGTGGGAAGGCCTAAAGGAGAGCCCGTGAGACCCCAGTTAGCAGCCCTCCCACCGCACCTGCACGGGAGCAGGGCCCCCCGGGGTCGGCTTCCCATCTCAGTCTCCACCCACAGTCACGCTCCGTGCCAGACGCTGAGGGTACAGAAAAGCACGAGACAAACACGGCCATGCCCTCCGCAAGCCGGCAGTCCTGGGGACATGCGTGCGAGAGGCCACGCATGCGGGATGGACGTGCTAAGAGCGGGGACAGGATGTGTGTGCACCTGACCCAGCCTGGGTGGGGCACAGCGGTCAGGCTGGGGTCGTGTGAGAATGTTCTATAAACTGAAATCTGGGACGTTACCAGGATTTTAGCCAGACTGGCAGTGGGGGCAGGCGGTGGGGAAAGTACGAACAACAGAAGTACAAAGCGTGTGCTCTCTCTCTCTCTCTCTCCACACACACACACACACACACACACACACACACACACAAACATACACACGATAGCTGCTATCCCAAAGGTGCCATTCATGGGAACATTTTTGCTGAGCTAATTTGCACTTTGGGGCAAATCAGAGTGGTGACGGCAGGTTTCTGACTTGCACAGCAGGGTTGTGAGTGGTGCTGCTGACCGACCAACGCAGGAAGCATCAGGAAAGAACCAGGCTGGGAGGCAGAGGCTGGGCGCGGTCTTGACACGTGGAGTTTAAGGAGCCTCCGAGCCCCCCACGCGTGATATCCCGTCACCCGGTGTTCCGTTGAAATGTGATTTTCTCCAGGTGCCACACAGCCAGACGCATTGGGAAGCACGGCACTGTGTGTATTTCTATGCTAGTGGATCTTAGGCGAGATTTTCCGACATAAAGGCGCTTGGTTGACTCTGAGTTAGCCTGGCAACCAAATAATTCACCACCCGTATTCCTTCCTCTGTGACAGGAGGGGACGGTCACTTTCTTTGGCAGGAGGCCCACTTAGCCTGCGTTGCTCCTTTGAATCGCCACCCCGAGATCCGCCTCCGTGTGAATCCCATCGGCACGTCCTTAATCTTCAAGTCCTGCACGCCCATTACAGCTTAGCCCCCAGGTAAGTTGGTTCACGCCCCGAAACAGGGGGTTACCGCCTTCTCTGGAAAGACACATTTGGGACTCTTGCCTTAGAGGCCATCATTCAGACCCATGGTCACAGATGAGAATAGCTAGGGAGAGAACATAGAGAGAGCAAGGGCCCTGGGGCCTGGGTCTGTAGAACTCATCTAAAGCTCCCAGAGGAGGGAGGCTGAGAGCGCGGGAAGGAGTAGCCAGGGAATGGGGAGGAAAACAGGACAGGCGTCCTGGTGTCCCCGTGCCCCGTGTTTAAGGACGGACGGGGTCGTCTGCGGTGACAATGGGAGCACACAAGCAAACACAGCGGGAACCTGCCCGCCAGATAGGCCTAGACAGAGAGTTAGTGTGGTCCTGGAAGTCCACGGCGCCTAAGAACACGTGGGGGCAGAATTCACTCTCAGGCGGAGGGACGGGAGTCCAGATGCTGTGTGTGTGGAAATGTAATCCCCCCCGTGATACTAGAAATCTGACCCGTGGTACAGCGGAGGTCAGTGACACTAAGTCGCAGCCCGGGGTCCCCTACTTAAGAAGGGGCAGAATCTGGATTAGAGCCCAGATCTTTCTGATTCCAGAACTCCTGACAGTTACACTTCGATGTGTCTAGAAGCTCATAGCGTGCGCGGCCTGGAGACACCGACAGGAAGTAGACTTAGCCTCGCCTCTGAGGAGGTCACGGCCTAGAAGTCGAGAAAGGCAATGAAACAATCATGATGCATTGTGACAAAATAGAATAACGGAGGCATTTAGGAACTACTGAAAGGGGCACCTGGTGGCTCAGCCCCACTTCGGCTCAGGCCACCATCTTGCAGTTTGTGGGTTCGAGCCCCTCGTCGGGCTCTGTGCTGACAGCTCAGAGCCCAGAGCCTGTTTCGGAATCTGTGACTCCTTCTAGCTCTCTGCCCCTCCCCCGCTCTGTCTCTCTCTGTCTCTCAAAAAATAAATAAACGTTAAAAAAAAAAAAAAAGGTAAAGAAGTACAAAGATTGTACCGAGTGTAAGCCCGTCTCTTCCCGAGCTTCCCAGGCAGGGCTGGGCTGCGCACTGACCGAGAGCTGAACAATCCGGGTGGGTGGCGAGCCACCTTCCAGGACGAGTTCCCTGCTGTCCATGTGGCCACAAGGGGTCGCTGCAGACCTGACACGCTCTCTCCACGGGCCTCTCGGCCTCTCTCCCGCTGCTGTTAGAAGGAAGGAGAGCAAGGCGGGGAGGGGGAGTGTGGTGACCAGATGCCTCCCGGTGAGTCCTCCCCCTACAGACCAGCTCGGACCTCCGTCCTCCGTCCGGTTCCACCCTCATCGACTCCTGGTCTACCCAGCTTCTGTCCTAAGGACTAGGCTTTCGACCCCTTTCTGCAGTTTGCTGTTTTTCAGACTCAGGAAATGGCTCCGGGTCTTGCCTTGGGCCTCCGGTCGCAGCCAGGGATGCGGCCCGGATCCTGGCAGCCCTCGTGGCTGAGTACCTTCGCACACATCACCCCACCTCTCTGGGACGCGCTAGTAAAAGCCAACGGGGGAGGCAGGGTCGGGGGCTCAAGGCTTCCGGGCTGGCTCCCTCTCTGGTCAGACAGCCCAGAGAACAGCTCCACGGCCACAGAAAGCTCCGGCAGCACCAAGGGCCTCTCACGTTTTTGTCTCACGGAACCTTCACAACAACCCTACGATGCAAGGGTAACCATGCATCCACCAGAGGTAAGGACCCGGACATGCACAGAGATTGCAATCGCAGCCCGGCCCTCAGCGAGTTGGGGTCCAGAGCGAGGATTTAAGCTCAGATGGGTAGTTTCAGGGCCCAACACGCTGTCTCTGCACCCAGAGCTGCCCCTAATCTGGGCTGTGGTTCTCTCCCCCAACCTCCTATGAGTGGGACTGACCTTCTGGTCCTCAACAGCCACCGTCCCTCACGGCTGACCCTGAGTGATGGGGACACTGAGGTTTAAGCACCCCCCACCACCACTTTTAAAACTGAAGTGGGAGTGCCTGGATGGCTCAGTCGGTTGGGCGTCCGACTCTCAACTTCGGCTCAGGTCATGATCTCACAGTTTGTGAGATGGAACCCCCCCCCCCCGTCGGCCTCTGCACTGACAGCACAGAGCCTGCTGGAGATTCTCTCTCTCCCTCTCTCTCTCCGCCCCTCCCCTGCTCATCACCACCCGCCCCCCTCTCAAAAATAAAAATTAACAAATTGAAGAGTAGTTGACAAACAAAATTATACTAGTTTCAGGTGCACGACCTAGGGAGTCACCAGTCCTAGACATTATGAAGTGATCACCATCTGTGGTTGCCACACCGAGTTGTTACAAACTGTTAACTGGATCCCCCGTGCCGCACATGGTACCCCTGTCGTATTTATTCTATAACTTCAAGTTTGTGCCTTTTAGTCCCCTTCCCCATCTTGCCCACCTCCTCCCCCTCTGGCGGCCACCGGACGCTTCTCTGTCTTTCTGAGTTTTTTTCTGTTTCGGGTTTGTTGTTGGCCTGGTTCATTTGTTTCAGTTTGCAGATTTCAAACGTAAGTGAAAACGCACTGCGTTTGCCTTTCTCTGACTTATTTCATGATGCTCCCCAGGTCCATCCATGTTGTCACAAATGGCAAGAGTCCCTTCTTTTTATGGCTGAGTAAGACTCCAGTGGGTATATATACCACAGCTTCTTTGTCCCTTCCTCTGTCAGTGGACACTTAGGTTGCTTCCATAGTTTGGCTCTTGTAAATAATGCTGCAATAAACATAGCGTTGCATGTATCTTTTCAAGTTAACGTGTTGGTTTTCTTCAGATAAATACCCAGAAGTGGAATTGCTGGACTGTAAGGTCTTTCTATTTTCAATTTTTTGAGGATGGCCATCCTACAGGGTCATCCACAGCGGCTGCACCAGTCTGCATTCCCACCGACCGTACGTGAAGATTTCCTTTTCTCTGCGTCTTCGCCAACATTGGCTATTTCTTCTCTTTTTGAGAAGGCCCTTCCAACCGGGTGTGAGGTGGTATCTCGTTGTGGTTCTGATTTGCGTTTCGCTGATGATGAGTGATGCTGAGCATCTTTTCATGTGTCTGTTGGCCATCGGGATGTCTTCTCTGGAGAAATGTCTGTTCAGGTCCTCTGCCCATTTTTAAATTAGATTGTTCGTATCTTTTACGTATTGAGTTGTACGAGTTCTTTATATATGTTGCATATTCGCCACTTATCAGTTACATCATTTGCAAGTATCTTCTCCCTGTAGGTTTCTTTTTCATTTTGTTGATGGTTTCCTTTGCTGTGCAGCTTTCTGGTTTGATGTAGTCAAACTCTTTTGTTTTTGTTGCCCTGGCTGGAGGAGACACACCCCAAAAAACATTGCTGAGACTAATGACCCGGAGCTGACTACCTGTGTTTTCCTTTAGGAGTTTTATGGTTTCTGGTTGTACACTTAAGTCGTTAATCCATTTTGAGTTTATTTTTGTGTATGATATAAGAAAGTGGTCCAGTTTCATTCTTTTACAGGTAGCTGTCCAGTTTCCCAGCACGGTTTATTGAAGAGATGGAACAGAGATGGAAGAGAAGAAATGTCTTCTCCCCATTGTATGTTCTTGCCTCCTTAGTCAAAGATTAACTTGACAAAGCGTGGGTTTATTTCTGGGCTCTCTATTCTGTTCCACTGCCCTCTGTCTATTTTTGTGCGAGTACTATACTGTTTTGATGACTGTAGCTTTGTAGTATCATTTAAAATCAGTGAGCATTATGTCTCTCACTTTGTTTTTCCTCAATTTGCTTTGGCTCTTCAGGGACTTTTGTGGTTCCATATGAATTTTAGCATTATTTTTTCTAGTTCTGGGAAAAATACCATCAGTATTTTGATAGGGCTTGCACGGAATCTCTAGATTGCTTTGGGTAGCATGGACATTTTAACAATCGATGAGCACAATACATCTTTCCATTTATTTGTGTCTTCTTCAGTTCTTTTTATCAATGTTTTAGAGTCTGCAGTGTGTAGGTCTTTTGCCTCCTTGGTTAAATTTATTCCTAGGTATTTTATGCTTTTAGATGTGATTATAAATAGGATTGGTTTCTTAATTTCTCTTTCTGATAGTTCCTTATTAGTGTATAGAAATGCAACAGATTTGTGTGTATTTATTTTGTATTCTGCAACTTTACTGAATTCATTTATTAGTGCTAATGGCTTTTTGGTGGAATCTTTAGGATTTTCTACATCTATGCAAATAGTGACAGTGTTGCTTCTTTTCTAATTTGGATGCCTTTTATTTCTCCGTCTTGTCTGATAGCTGTTGCTGGGACTTCCAATAATATGTTGAATAAAAATGGTGAGAATGAGCATCCTTGTCTTGTTCCTGATCTTAGAGGAGAAGCTTTCAGCTTTTTACTGTTGAGTATGATGTTAGCTGTGGGTTGCTTATAAATGGTCTTTATTATTTCGAGGTATTTTCCCTCTATGCCCACTTTGCTGAGATTTTTTTATCATAAATGGATGTTAAATTTTATCAAATGGTTTTTCTGCATCTGTTGAGATGATCATGATTTTTTTGCTTATTTTTTTATTTTTTTAAATTCAAGTTAGTTAACATACAGTGTAGCATTGTTTTCAAGAGTAGAACTTAGTGATTCGTCACTTACATATAACACCCAGTTCTCATCCCAACAAGTGCCCTCACTCATTAATGCCCATCACCCATTTAGGCCATCGCCCCACCTGACACCCCTCCAGCAACCCCTACTTTGTTTTCTGTATTTAAGAATCTTTTATGGTTTGCCTCCCTCTCTGTTTTTGTCTTATTTTTCCTTCCCTTCTCCTTCTCCTTCCCTTCTCTTCTCTGTTCTGTTTCTTAAGTTCCACATATGAGTGAAATCATAAGGTATCTGTCTTTCTCTGACTCATTTCACTTAGCATAATACACTCTAGTTCTATCCACATTGTTCCAAATAGCAAGATTTCATTCTCTTTGATTACCAGGTAATACTCCACTGCATATATGTATCACATCTTCTTTTTCCGTTCATCAGTCAATGGACATTTGGGCTCTTTCCATAATTTGGCTATTTGTAACAGCACTGCAATAAACATTGGGGCGCATGTGCCCCTTCAAATCAGCATTTTTGTATTCTTTGGATAAATACCTCATAGTGCAATTGCTAGGTTGTAGGGTAGTTCTATTTTTAATTTTTCGAGGAACCTCTGTACTGTTTTCCAGAGTGGCTGCACCAGTTTGCATTCCCACCAACAGTACCAAACTGTTCCCCTTTCTCCACATCCTTGCCAACACCTGTTGTTTCCTGAGTTGTTAATTTTAGCCATTGTGACAGGTGTGAGGTGGTATCCGTTGTGGTTTTGATTTGTATTTCTCTGATCGTGAGTGATGTTGAGCATCTTTTTATGTGTCTATTAACCATCTGAATTGTCTTCTCTGGAAATGTGTCTATTCATATCTTTTGCCCATTTCTTCACTGGATTATTTTTTGGGGTGTTGGTTTGATAAGTTCTTTAGATTTTGGATACTAACCTTTATCTGATATGTCATTTGCAAATATCTTCTCCCATTCCATCAGTTGCCTTTTTGTTTTGCTGATTGTTTCCTTCACTGTGCAGAAGCTTTTTATCTTCAGGTCCCAGTGAGGGAGGCTTTTGTTTCCCTTGCCTCCAGAAATATATCTAGTAAGTGGTTGCTGTGGCCAAGGTCAAAGAGGTTGATAATTTCCTGTCTCATGTTTAGGTTTTTTATCCATTTTGAATTTGTTTTCGTGTATGGTGTGAGAAAGTACTCCAGTTCCATTCTTCTGCATGTTGTTGTCCGGTTTTCTCAACAAAATTTGCTGAAGAGACTGTCTTTTTCCCATTAGATATTTTTTCCAGATTTGTCAAAGATTAGTTGGCCATACATTTGTGGGTCCATTTCTGGGTTCTCTATTCTGTTACATTGATCTATATGTCTGTTTTTGTGCCGGTACCACATTGTCCTGATGATCACAGCTTTGTGATACAGCTTGAAGTCTGGAATTGTGATGCCTCCAGCTTTCATTTTCTTTTTCAACTTTACTTTAGCTATTTGGGGTCTTTTCTGGTTCCATAAAAATTTTAGAATTGTTTGTTCTAGCTCTGTGCAGAATGCTAGTGTTATTTTGATAGGGATTGCAGTGAATGTGTAGATTGCTTTGGGTGGTATAGACATTTTAACAATACTTGTTCTTCCGATCCATGGGCATGGGATGTTTTTCCATTTCTTTGTGTCTTCTTCAATTTCTTTCCTAAGCTTTCTATAGTTCTCAGTGTACAGATCTTTTATTTCTTTGCTTAGGCCTATTCCTAGATACCTTATGGGTTTTGGTGCAATTGTAAATGGGATCTATTCCATGACTTCTCTTTCTGCTCCTTCATTATTGGTGTACAGAAATGCAACCGATTTCTGTATGTTGATTTTAGATCCTGTGACTATTGAATCCATGTATCAGTTCTAGCAGTTTTTGGTGGAGTCCTCCAGGTTTTCCACATAGAGTATCATGTCATCTGCGAAGAGTGAAAGTTTGACTTCTCCCTGCCAATTTGTATGCCTTTTCTTTCTTTTTGTTGTCTAATTGCTGAAGCTAAGACTTCCATTACCATGTTAAACAACAGTGGTGAGAATGGACATCCCTGTTATGTTCCTGACTTTACAGGGAAAACTCTCACTTTTTCCCCATTGAGGATGATATTAGCTGTGGGTCTTTTGTATGTGGCCTTTAGGATGTTGAGGTATGTTCCTTCTATCCCTACCTTATTCAGGGTTTTTATCAAGAAATGATGCTATATTTTGTCAAATGCTTTTTCTGCATCAATTGAGAGCATCGTATGGATCTTATCCTTTCTTTTATTAATGTGGTGTATCACAGTTGATTGATTTGTGAATATTGAACAAGCTCAAGATGATCATGATTTTTGTCTTTCATCTTGCTTATGTGATGTATCATGTTGACTGATTTGTGTATATTGAACCATCTTTGCATCCCTGGAATAAGTCCTACTAGATCATGGTGAGTGATCCTTTTAATATATTGTTGAATTTGGCTTGCTAATACTTTGTTGAGGATTTTTGTATTAATGTTAATCAGAGATATTGGCCTGTAATGTGTGTGTGTGTGTGTGTGTGTGTGTGTGTGTATGTGTGTGTGTGGTGTCTGTCTGGTTTTGGTATCAGGGTAATCCTTGCCTCATAAAATTAGTTTCGAAATGTTCCTTCCCCTTCAATTTTTTTGGAATAGCTTGAGAGTAGGTATTAATACTTCTTTAAATGTTCAGTAGAATTCACCCATGAACCTGTTTTATCCTGGACCTTTGTTGGAATTTTTTTTTTTTATTACTGATTCAATCTCCTTACTAGTAATCAGTCTGTTCAGATTTTCTATTTCTTCATGATTCATTTTTGGAAGATTATATGTTTCTAGGAATTAATCCATTCCTTCTCATTGTCCCATTTGTTGGCATATACTTGTTCATAGTACTATCTTATGACCCTTTGTATTTCTATGGTGTCAATTGTAACTTCTCTTTAACTTCTGATTTTATTTACTTGGCCCCTCCCTTTTTTTCTTGATGAGTCTGGCCAAAGTTTTACCTACTTTGTTTTCTTTTCAAAGAACCAGCTCTTAGTTTCATTGACCTTTTCTATGTTTCTGTCTCTGTTTCATTTCTTTCCACTCTGATCTTTATTATCCCCAATCCTCCTGCTAACTTTGAGCTTTGTTTATTCTTCTTCTAGTTCCTTTGGGTATAAGGTTAGATTTTTTATTTGAGATTTTCCTTGTCTCTTGAGGTAAGCCTATCATGGCTATGAACTTCCCTTTTAGAACTGCCTTTGCTGCATCCCAATGATTTTTGAAGGTTGTTTTCATTTTCATTTATCTCAATGTATTTTTTTTATTTCCTCTTTGATTTCCTCATTGACCCATTGACTGTTTACTTGCATGTTGTTTAGCCTCCATGTTTATGTTTTTTTCCAATTTTGTCTTGCAACTGATCCCTAATGTCATACCATTATGGTCATAAAAGATTCTTGATATGATTTCAGTCTTCTCAGATTTATTAAGACGTGTTTTGTGGCCTAACATGTGGCCTATCCTGGAGAATGTTCCATGCACACCTGAAAAGAATGTGTATTCCGACATTTGGGGATGCAATGCTTGATATGTATCTATGAAGTCTATAAACCCATCTAGATGAGAATTCCCTAGCCTCCATTATCCTCCCCACCTCCTTTTAACCCCAAATTTCCCTTAGAGTTTTAGTATTATGGGTTTTGATCCCTCTCCCAACCCATTTCCATCTCAGTTCAAGGTCAGTCTGGGTTCTGGATAATTCCTAACCTAGCAGCATCCCACCTTCATCCCCAAAGCAATGGTGTGCAGCCAGCTCAGCTTGGAGAGCAAATCCCACTAACACCTTTAAAATTGCAGCAACATCTGGGGCTCCTGGGTGGTTCAGTTGGTTAAGTGTCCAACTTTGGCTCAGATTATGATCTTGCAGTTGATGGGTTCGAGCCCCACGTCGGGCTCTGTGCTGACAGCTCAGAGCCTGGAGCCTGCTTCAGATTCTGTGTCTCCCTCTCTCTCTCTCTGCCCCTCCCCCACTTGTGCTGTCTCTCTCCCACTCTCTCTCTCTCTCTGTGTCTCTCTTTCTCTGTCTCTCTCTCTCTCTCTGAAAAATAAATAAACATTAAAAAAATAAAAATAAGATAAAATAAAATAAAATTGCAGCAACATCTCACTCTTCAAGGGTAGAGTGAGAAGTCAGGGAGAGTTCACATGCCCAAACTGCTAGAACCTGGTGAAAATAGAAGCAGCTAGGGTAGAGGCCTCAACTGTTCTGCATGCAAAGCACAGTAAGTGCTTGCAAGCTAGACCGTTTGCGGTTGCCCCATCTACCCTAGCTGCAGCCCTGCAGAGCTGCTGCCCCACACTCCGGACCTGCAGCTGAGCAGAGGTGGAGTGGAGACAACTCAAGTCAAGAGATCTGGTGGAAAGAGAACAGTAAGGGAAATGCATAAATGTTAACATCTTAGGGAGACTGGATAAGATACCGGTTTCCTACATTACTTCCTCGCTAAGTGCACCTCTCTGCCGATCAACAGAGTCATGAAAGAATTGCTTGTCATTGTCGGATTGGTTTCCCATTTCCAGTCAATCAGAAAATCTAGAACACAAAAAGTTAGAAAGGCCACACTCTCCATTCCTGTCTTTGGCAATAAGCACATGGAATTCTTTCCAGACTCTATGGAACTTCTCACCTAAGGACTTCTGAGAAAAACCTTACTCTCAGAAACTGCTTCCTGGTATTTAACCCGGCCGTCCATGCTTCAGTTGAAACTCACATGTTCTGTCTTCAAAGGAGATAAGGGTTCATGGCCTCCTTCTCTGTTGAGGGCTCATTAAGTAGCTTCCAGATTTTATCTATTTTTTTTAATGTTTATTTATTTTTGATAGAGAGAGAGAAAGAGAGTATGCGAGCAGGGGAGAGCAGAGAGAGAGGGAGACACAGAATCCCAAGCAGGCTCCAGGCTCTGAGCTGTCAGCACAGAGCCCGACATGGGGCTTGAACTCACAAATCATGAGATCATGACCTGAGCTGAAGTTGGATGCTTAATGGACTGAGCCACCCAGGCGCCCCTCCAGATTTTTATCTATTAAAAGTTATGCTGCAGTGAGCAGTCCTGTGTATGTCTTTTGGTGCCAATACATATGCATTTCTGTTCAGTATGTACCTAGAAGCAAAAATGCTGGGTCATCGGGTATTCGTATAACCCATTTAGGAGATTTTGCCATGCAGTTTTCCAAAGTGGTTGTACCAATTTCCACTCCTACCGGAGGTCTACAAGAGTTCTGGCTGCTTTTTGCATCCTCACCAGCACTTGGCTGTCTATCTTAACAGTGTTAGCCATTCTTATGGGGAATGTAGTGTTTTCATTTAGTTTAAATCTGCGTTTCTACAGTGATTTATGAAGTCAAGCTTCGTTTTCTGTTTATTCGGCGCTCAGGTGTCTGCTTTTGTAAATTACCTACCCAATTATCTTGCCCATTTTCCTAGTGGGTTGTCTGTCTTTTTCTTACTGACTTGTAGAAAGTCTTATATTCTGGATATGGGTCCTTTTTCAGTCATATGTATTGAAAATATCTTGTCACCCTGTGGCTTGCCTGATTGCTCTCTCAATGGTGTCTTTTTAAGGACTAGTTCTCAAAATAATAGCCTGACAGTCTTAAAACCTCAGATTCAGAAACTCTAGCCTGACCTACTCTGACCTCATCGATCTCTGAGCTCCTCTGATGGTCTTGTGGACCATTTTCAGGATTCCTCTTTTCCACCTCATTGCAGTGTCCAAACACATTTCTCCTTGGATAGGAAGGAAGCTTGGAGAACTGGAGGTCACTCAAGGTAGGGAACGGATCTTAGTGTATCCAGAACTGTGCTGCCTTGCAAGCTAAGTGATGCTGAAATCACACAAATTCTGGTAGTCCCTGGATCTTCCCATAGCCGTGTCCCATCCTGGTTCACTGGCATGAGCTTTTCGAAGCCATGGAGAATGTTCAAAAGTGCTTACTAGTAAATTCCCTGACTCCTTCATGCTTCATGGTGAAGAAAGTTCACTTAAATAATACCCCCTCAACCAGAGAGGAAATTTGAACTTTTGAAGTTTCTTCCCCACTTCCTCTATAGAGACTATGAAGCAGTAACACCACCTACGTCAGAGGGGTCACTCACCCACCCCTGGGCCTGTGGCTCAGATGCTCTCCCCTCCACCCTGACTTCTCGTCTGCCTTCGGTCGGACCTGTATCCCCGCTCTGTGCCAGGCCAGTCCCCATGCTGCTCTGCGGGGTTCTGCTGTTTTTCGGTAAGTCACCGAGCATGGGCTTTACTTCCTGAGCACCAAAAACTGTAAGTTATTTATGGGAATCCTAATTTCCCCTTTCCAGGTTCAAGTGGGTTTTATGGCTGGAGCTTGAAATGAGTGTGTGCACATGGGGTGTGGTGGGGGGCTTCCCTGATGTTTCCCATTGCATTTTCCTGGGTCCTTGGTAGGGCAGGCCTTCAGTGTATCAGAGCTAAACTAAGGAGGCAGAAAATCACCTTCTGAGGCCCACCCACATGTTTACCCCATGAAATAAAGTTAAGTTACTCATCGGGCTGCCTCAAAAGGAAAATGAAGTTATGGCTTTGGGCAGGGGTGGGCTGGGGGACCAGGAAAATGGGAGAACGCAGTTCTGTGCATTTTGCTCAGCAGCAGAAGGTGGGCTTTCACAAAAAGTATTTTGTGGGGCACCTGGGTAGCTCAGTCGGCTAAGCATCTGACTCTAGATTTCAGCTCAGGACATGATCTCATGGTTTGTGAGCTCGAGCCCCATGTGGGCTCTGAGCCCACCGTGTGGAGCCTGCTTGGGCTTCTCTCTCTCCTTCTCTCTGCCCCCTCCCCACTTGAGCTCTCTCTCTCTCCCTCTCTCAAAATACATCAATAAACTTTGGAAGAAATCAAAGATAAATTTTTATGAAACCTCCGCATTTTTTTAGAACCACTCTGCAATGTCCGGGCTGCTCACCTGATTAAGAGGCTTTGCCCGGAGTGTTCCAGCCCTTTACAAACTGGCCATCCTCCTTCTGCCTCTCTCTATTGGGGATTGTGGTGGGGAGGTCTGTTTCAGGTCTGACTGGTCCTTGGGGATGGTTAGAAGAATCAAATCCATTCTCTCTGATCTATAGCTCTCTCTTTGAGCTACCTCCCCAGGGGCCACCCGTCACCCTCACCAGAGACTGAAGGGACTGGTCCTCCAAGGGCAGAGGATTATGAGAGTGGGGAGAGGGCCACTGGGCCTCCCCGACTCAACTCAGTCTCAGCCACTATCACCCTGCCACACTTAAGAAGGAACAATTCTGGGCATATGTTTTACGTTACAATTTCTGAGTTGACTTACTTTTTATTTTAAACTTGTTCCCAATAGTTTGTTTGTGTTTGTTTGTTCGTTTGTTTGTTTGTTTGTTTGTTTTGATTGAACCAGAAAAGCAAACCATTCCTAAATGTGATCTCTTCCTGGACAGGATTTGCGGGCATTTGACCCTGTAAAGAAACACTTGTTCCGCCCAATGCTCTTCCTTCTCCCACCTCATTGTTACCCTGTGTGCTTACAAATGGCCATTTGAACAAGGGAAAAGGTCTAATGGTCATACTGGACAAGGTCAGGATGGCCTAGTGCCTGGATATATTCCAGAAGAAAGGTCATCATGGGCAAATCACCACCTTGTAAAAGGAACAGCCCTTGGACTTGACTGGATAAAGTCCAAGCGTTTCCCAACTTGGAACCCAGTATCTGGATGGGGAAGACCAAAGCAAGAGAGGAGAGAGTCAAAAGCTGACTGACTAGGGGACAGAGTGGTGGAGGACCCAGATTCGACAGGGTCATGCGTGATGCTTGGGGACCCCAGAAGGCCAGCCTAAAATGGAGACCCCATGGCTAGATGTGGAGGAACAGAGTTACCATAAGTGCACAGCTGCTATTTCCTCTTAGATGTGGGCAGAGAGACAGAGAAAACACCCTGCTCGGTAGTGCACACATTATCTCATCTAACCTTTCGAATCTTATTGGGTGGGTATTTTTTGTCCCTATTAAGCAATTGAGGAAACTGAGGTTCAAAAAGGTTAAGAGACTTGTGTAGAATTGCTCTGGCAAAAAGAGCAAAACAGAAATACAACTCCAACTCCACTTGTTGCCAGACTCATGCTTTCTGCATCCCACCCGGATGCCTCGGGCAGGACTCTGGTTGGGTTATAATCACGTAAGACTGGAAAATAAAATTCATTTAAAGTGCCTGGTGGGGCGTGTTCACACAATAAATGGTGCCTGTTACTCTTACTGGCCATCAGGGATTCGACAGGCGAGGGGCCCCTGGCCCTGAACGTGCTGGGACACGGCCGTACGTTAAAGGTGATTTGAAGTTTAGGAGATGAGACTTAATTTCCTTCTGAGCTGAGCATCAGCCAGGTTCAGCCCCAGGACTGGAACCCACCACCCGTAGACACACACCGTCCATGACAGGTGTCTCTGGGCTTCCACGTCACGGCCACCCCTAGCACCACGGAAGCCATAGCTTGGCGAAGCAGCGGGTTCCAATGTCCTAGAACTCGATTGTGACAAAGTCCCTCACGCTTCGCTGAAATCTGCTTCCTTGGTCTCTCTCATTTCCTCTGAATTAGTCTCACTTCTACCTGAAAGTCTCTTCCCTCTTTTACACTTAGCCCATCAAATATTTGGAGACTACTGTGTCCCTGCTTCCTCGAGTGGGGAATGGTTTCTTGGCCCTGCTCATCAGCCTGGTCTGCTTGGGCTCGATGCCCTTTGTCAGTGGACCAGGCCCTGTGCCTTCCCCTCCCCGCCCCCCACCATGGCCTGAGTAGTGCCAAGGTCAGCGGGGCTGCGGCCTCCATTGTCCAGGACTCTGTTGTGCAGCTTATTCAACGGCGGCTCTTGGCTGTGTTGTCGCCTCATCTTCAGCCCATGGCGCTCTTTGTAGGAAGTGCTGTAACGTGGCCGCTGCCCCTCTGCGCGCCCCACTGCCCACTGCCTTTATTACAGGCACCGGCTTTGCGGGCACAGCTCCCAGGTCTCATGGGGTCTGGGGACACAAGCTCATCTGAAGTGTCTCTCTGCTCTCTGGATGCCCCCTCCCTGGTTGTAGGGCTTCAGTGCCCTCACTCCTGTTTACTCATCACTTTGAAGCTGCAGAGGTGTTTTGCGGGTGAGGAGGGAAAAGGAAGAGGGACATCACTATACTGCAAGGTATTAGTCACTCTGAGGTCAGGCCTCCTTTCTGCTTTCAGTCAACGCGGTAACCACTTTTCCAGGTGGTGGGTCACGGTAATCTACGCAGTCTGCAGGGAAGAAATGGCTGTGACGGCTCCCACTGTGTAGAGGGGACCAGGAATTCAAGGCTATTGGAATTTCAACGAGCTGTCCAAGTTCACATAGAAAGAGGTGGATTCACGAGTCCAGTTCAGGTCACGTGACTCCGAACCCTGCGTGTTTCCCACTGCACTAAGCCCAGGGAGGAGATGTGCTTAGGGGTCCCCCTGGGGGCTCAGTCGGTTAAGCGTCACGACTCTTGGTTTCGGCTCTGGTCACGATCTCATGGTTCCATGGGTTTGAGCCCCACGTCGGGCTCTGTGCTGGCAGCGTGGAGCCTGCTTGAGATTCTCTCTCCTCTTCTCTCGGCCCCTTCCCAGCTCGTCCTATGTCCGTCCGTCTCAAATAAATAAACTTAAAAAAAAAAGTTTCCAAGAGATATGTTTAGATGGACCCAGTGGGAGATAGAGGGTTGACAAGAAAGACTCATAATTCTGCACACACTGAGCCTGTGGCTGAGCTAATCCCGAGCTGAGCAGAGAACTGAGGCTAAAAGCCTCCGTCTGGGTCCCAGGCCACGTGGACAGCAAAGGTGACAGCGAGTGATTCAACACACCAAACAGCCGCACCTCAAGCCCCTGGTGAGAGGGTCTTCACCCACCCCTCCCAAGGCCATTCCCACATTCCTCCATGTCTACACAGAACCTAGGACATGTCAGTGTGAAGGACACAGTAACTGCCTGAGGACGGTTGGCCCGACCACGCTCGCCCAATGCCACTGACTGCTTCACCCCTTGTCACGCAGTCTAGAACACTCTCCACCACGTCACGCCCAGCTGTGCCTCCCCCCCCCCCCCACCCACCCATGCCATCCCCTGTGCCTTTCATACCTGTCTAACCTCATCTGTCATCACTTTGTGGTTTGGCCTCTCTTCGCGGGCCACCTATGCTCCTCAAATATTCATTCATTTAAAAGCATTCATACCATGGGGTGCCTGGGTGGCTCAGTTGGTGGAGCGTCTGACTTCGGCTCAGGTCACGATCTCATGGTCCGTGAGTTCGAGCCCCGCGTCGGGCTCTGTGCTGGCAGCTCGGAGCCTGGAGCCTGCTTCAGATTCTGTGTCTCCCTCTCTCTCTCTGCTCCTCCCCCATTCATGCTCTTGTCTCTCTCTGTCTCAAAAATAAATAAACATTTAAAAAAAATAAATAAAAGCATTCATACCACATATAAAGGTCCAAGCATAGTGCGTGATGCACTGGCCTGTGTGTTATCCCCTCACCCGTCCCATCTGACCTGCCCATCCAGGGATTCCTCACCTCCCTCAGCCATCACTTCCAGGCTCTACTCTCCAGAGCTGCGTAGACAGATCTGGCCGCAGGAAACACCAGGTCTGCTCTCTGAGTTCTTCTGTGGGTGCAGGTAGGCGTTCAGACCCACTAGTGCAAGAGTCCATTTTTGTGTCTCCCACGTCGCGTGCCCTGCCCCACGTGGCTGGGCACAGAGGAAAGCATTTATTCAGTAGATGCTTGTTGAACACTGACCCTTCCGGGCACGGGTCCGAGACATAGGTGACAAGACCGTGAACAAGTCTCCACCCTCGTGGGGCTTACGTTCCAGACGGAGTGAGGCAGCTGATAACAAGTAGGCAATTTAAAGAATAAGATAATTTCAAATAGAGATAAGTGCTCTGATGATAGTACAGTGGGGTGTTATAATAAGGGTTGAGGAGAAGTCCTTCAATGGGGGGCCCCAGAACCACCTAAGGAAGCGACATTTGAAAGAGACAGGGAGCAGAGGATTCCAGGCGCTGGGTCCAACGTAAAAGCTAGGTGGTTTGGTGCTTGGATGGCTGAATGGTTGAGGGACTGAGGGACTGAGTGGCTGGGTGGGTGGTTGAATGGCTAGGTAGCTGAGTGGTTGAGTGGCTGGGTAGTTGGATGAGTAGGTGCTTAGGGGGCTGGGTGGTTGGTTTATTGAATGGACATGAGCACCCATGCCTGAGGGGACAGGCCTCTTTGTGAAAAGGTCCTATTATTTACCCTAATTCTATCACTCTGTTCTCTTACAGTTCCCTGTGTTGGGCAAAGTGGTGAGTCTTGTGTATGTCCCTTCCATCTCCAAGTGTGTCTCTGGACCAAAACTTAGTTGATGGGCCACCGGGTCCCCCGGAGGCGTCTTCACAACAGCATACTAGGCCCATTCCTCAGGAGCCTTGGCTGATACCCGGGCAGAGATGAGACCTGGGACTCCACTGTTCTCAGGCTGAGGATAATTCTAGGTGGCTCAAGCCCCAGCAAGTGGCTCCCTTGTAAGTGGCGCTGGCCTCTGTCCCTCTCAGGTGGCTCTGGAGCTCCTGTATTCTCCACTCAGCAAGGCCCTGGACTCCCTTCCATCCCTCGTATGTTCAGAGAAGGCAGCTTTGACCCTCAGCTCCTTCTGCCTTCTGGTCCATCCTGACCTTCGCGGAGCTTTCTATCAAGTAGGAAGAAGCCTGACCTATGAACATCTTCACCTCCAAGGACACGTTCTGTGGTTCCGGAGGCAATGGGGGCTGCTGGGCAGAACTGAAAGCCATGCTCAGTGCTGCTCGACAGAACAGGAGTAAAAGCAAGGCTCGTCATTCAGTCACCCCGTGAGGCTCCAGGGGCGGGTCCTGAGGACTGAGGCAAAGGCAGGATATACCGGGAGTCCCTATCTGATTCTTCATTATTGTTCTCAGTTTATCAGGCCTGGCTCCTGAGACTCTCTGGGACCAATGGTGTCTGACTTGTCAAAGAAGTATGGCCTGGGGACAGACCCAGGCTGGGGTCCCCGGGAGCTCTTCTCTTGTCCACATCAGGCCATAGAATGCGTTTTAGGAATGAGGACAGACAGGACAGATCCCTCCCCACCATGGTGAAAATGAAACTCCCTGCTGGGGGAGGAGGTGGAGGCCAGGGGCCTGAGAAGGAAGGCAGGAGGGACGAGCCCTGGCGGGCACTTCCTACATCCATCCATCTGGCTCTGGCTGGCGGTCTGGGGCCAGCTGTTCTCAGAGGTGGACGCTGCAGAAAGGCTTGACTGGGGGAGCCAGGGGGCAAGTAACCAGTCTAGGGAGGTGAGGATTGGGTGAGAAGGAAGGAGTTAGGACAATGGATGGAAGGAATTCAACTGGACCCAAGCTTGGCAACGTCGAAAGGGCGAAGTAAAAGGAGCGGAGGGGAAATGCAAGGGATAAAGGCCAAAGAGAAGAGGCAGGGGGAGGAGGGTGGGAGGGGAGTAGAGAGAAGAGGCAGGGGAGAGGAAGGAGGGGAGGAGGGGAGGGGAGAGGAAAGCAGAGGCCCCACCCAGGTCTGGCAGGAAGGCCTGGGGGTGGGCAGCTCAGCAGGTGCCATCCAGCAGCCTGTGTCCCCAGGGGGAGGCCTGAGGCGGGCTTGGGGGGGGGTGTGGGGACAGAGGGAGAAAACGGCCACACAGTGTGTGGCTCCGGGGCCACCCTGTTTCCCTGTCTCACAGCCTGGCTGCACCTCCAAGCCTGGCCAGACCCCGTGTTCGAGGGAGACGCCCTGACTCTGCGATGTCATGGATCAACCAACAAGGTCCTGTCCCAGGTGAAGTTCTACAAAGACGGAAAATTACTCCAAACCCCGAAGACCAGATGGTCCCTGTCCATGGGGACAGCTACCCTGGAAAGCAGCGGCCAGTACAGCTGCTCTGGGAAGGTGGCCTACATCCCATACCTGGGCAGACAAACCTCAGAGCTGGTCAAGGTTCAAGTCCAAGGTGAGTCACCAGCTCAGGGGGGTCGGGGGTGGGGCTGGGATGCTGCTCAGGGATCTGGTCTCTAGAGGTCAGCAGCTGTCCCTCTGGCTGCCCCTGATGCCGGGCGACCACAGGGCCCCCGTCTAGAGCCAGGGGAAGGAAGTGCCCTGAACCAGCCTGGGCCAGACCCTTCCCCTCTGGGGACCAGCTGACCCCTACGGCCCTCTGGCTTTGGCTCGGGACTCCAGAGAGGCTCTGGCGGTGTGGGTCGTAGCTGGGAGGCGGGTCCTGGGACACAATGACAGGGTCTCCCGTGGGGCGTGGGGCTGTGACCTGGGATGCGCTCTGGCTTGGACCCCGGCCTCTGGGGACTCAGGGTTCCGGAGCCCCCCCTGAGCCTGGGCCCACGTCTCCCCAGAACCGTTCCCGCCTCCTGTGCTGAGCGCTGTCCCCTCTCCCGAGCTCCGTGAGGGGAGCCCGCTGACCCTGAGATGCCAGACGAAACTGCACCCCCAGAAGTCGGCCTCGAGGCTCCTCTTCTCCTTCCACAGAGATGCCAGCACCTTGCAGGACTGGGGTCCCCACCCGGAGCTCTACCTCCCAGGAGCCCAGGAGAGAGACTCTGGGCTTTACTGGTGCCGGGCCACCCTTGAGGGTGGTGTGGCCCAGAAGCAGAGCCCCCAGCTGGAGGTCAGGGTGCAGGGTGAGTGGGGAGGGAGGGGAGACACTCCCCAGGGGTCTTGGCTTTGGGCAACGGGACCCGTGGGCCTATGGGGAGGGATCCCCAGGGGAGGAGGGGCCAGGAGCCTGGGTGGCACAGCTGAGCCTCCCCCCTCTGTGCTGCCCCAGTTCCTGTGTCCCAGCCTCTACTCACCCTGAGACCTGGCCCCACCGGCCTCACTGTGGGGGCCATGGTGGAGCTCCTCTGTGAGGCCCAGAAGGGCTCCCCTCCAATCTCGTACTTGTTCTACCTGGACGGGAAGATCCTAGGGAACATCTCATCTCCCTACGGAAGAGCCACCTGCTTCCCGGTCACCGTGACGTCAGAGCGGGATGCCAGATACTCCTGCCGGGCAGAGAATTATGTTTCCGGAGAGACCAGTGAGCCCAAGATACTCTCCCTGGATGGTACGTCTTGTCCCCCAGCTGGGCTCTGAGCCCCAGCAAGCTGGCAGGGGGCAGGTCCCACCCCTCCGTGTGCCCCCCACCCACACCCTGCACGAAGCTGGGCCCGTAGCAGGCGCTGCATGACGGAGCCTGGACGCTGCTCAGAGTATCCGTCCACTGGACCTGGAGGGAAAACAGGGGGTGGGGGGTGGGTGAGACGGCTGCCCGTCCTTGTTGGCGTCCTCAGGGCCATCCCTGATTCCAGCTGCAAAGCTCCCCAGGCCACGCCATCCCCCCTGATGCTAGCCATTCTGCCTCTTTCTGTCCATCTGAGGTACAATTCTGAATTTCATCCTCAGCACTCATGGTCACCCCTCCCCGGGGCTTGTCTGCCCCCAACAGCCCCCACTGGCTGGTTGCCGGGCTGTCCGCGAGCCTGCTTGGTGTGCTGGTCATCGCCACTGCGCTTCTGGCTTGCTTCAGACCCTGGAGAAAAGCTGGTCAGTAACCTTTTTGACTTTCTTGGTGGTTGAATCCCTATGCCGGGCATTACCCAGCCTTTGGAAGGCCTGCCGGGGCCAGCTGCCTCCTTTTCCGGGGTGTTGGGTGAGAGGAGGGACTTCTCTTTACATGTCACCCAAAGTAGTCCACGGAGGGACCCTTACAGCTTCCAAAACGCACACACACGCAGTCACCCAGGGATGTGCACAACACACGACTGCACGCTTGGGCATGAATAGGCACAAGCAGAGGAATTCTCACCCGCCAGACGCAAGCTCCATCAGATTCGTTCACTTTCGAAAGATAATCTGTGGCTGCAAATATAGCAGGGAAACCCCAGGCCTCCAACCCTCTGTCTCTAAGCTCAGCAGAGGAGAGAGAAAGAATGAGAAGCCCGATGCGTGTCTGTGCACCTGTGCGCACACACCCCTCTTGTCTAGCGCCGAGCCCGAGGTGAGTGCCCAGGGGACATTCGGTCATCCGAAAGGAACACGGTGGAGAGGACCAAGCAATGGCCCGCTCCCAACACCGCTATTGACTAATTCTGTGACCTCGGGCCAGTTCGTGAAGTGTCTCCCTCCCGGGGTTACTGTGAGCATTTCGGCTGATGACAGCTACCTGACAGGTGACGTGTTGGGCTGGCACTTGGTGGGCGCTCAGTACATTCTCCGTCTAGTCGACGCAGATTCCCCAGACCACCCCTTCTCCTGCCACACGTCCCCTAGTCTCTCCCGTCGGAACCGCTGAAAATAAGAAGCGTGGTTAGAATTCAGATGCAGTGGGACCCATAGAGAGAAAAAGGGAAAGCAATCAGATAAATGGCATTTCCAGGGAGCCCACTGATGTTGGGAGACCCTCCTCCTCTCCTGTCCGGTCATGACGATGAAGCAGGAATGGGGGCTCCCACAGCCATCACCTTGGGTGGCTCCACACTTATTCCTATTCTAATCTTTCTTCGCCTCAGGCCACATTTAAGGGAAGGCCTATCGGTGCCAAAGCTGTTTGATCCCAGCTTCCTCCTAGGCCTTCAAACCCACCTACTGAGACTCAAATCCACCCCACCCCCTCCTCCCCAGGGACAGCATTCTTATTTTCCACTTGCCAAGGGAAAACGCGATTGCTCCCACGGACCTCCAGAGCTGGGTTTACTTATTCAAGTTGGCAGCTCCTTCTGTTAAGGAATTCGCGATGAGTTTTTCGGGAGCCGGGCCAGACCACTCCGTGAGAAAGACCACCCAGTCATACACTCAAAGCATTCCTCCCTGAGCACCAGCCAGGATACCTGAAAGGGCCTCTCCCTAGCCCTGGACCCTCTCCCCTGCCTTACCAGCACCCCAGGTAGGGCTCGGGCCAGCCTCCAACTTCCTCTCCCCTTGTTGACTTATCAGTCTTTGTCCAACGAACATTCCCTCTAGTCCTGAGTCAAGGTTCCATGCAGGCTATCTTGCTTTAAGGTATAGCTACCCGGATGGCAGGAGAAAGGTGGAGGCAGGCCCAGAGCTAGATGGAGAGGCAGCTGGAATAGCGGACCAACACTGCACGTGTGACTTCTAGCATCCCTGCATCTACAACAAAACCCTCTGCAAAGGGCCCGGCCATTTACCTGGTGTCGGTAACACGGGTGTTTCTGTTTCTGTCCACTCATCTCTGGGTCGGAACATTAAAGACAAGGCAGTGCAGTTGGGTGGGGGGGAGTCGCTGGGGAGGGGTCCTCAAGAGGAAGAAGCCTCCCTCTTCACGTGGAGGTTCTGCCCCTGCACGGTCCACGCTCCCCCCGCCCCCAACCCCCACTGCCAACCCGGGAGCAGCTGGGTTCTATTGTATTAAGGAACCTGTCGCCGGAGAAAATAGGGCTTCTGGTGGCGGTCCTCCTATCTCAGAAGCTCAGCGACACAAAACGTTTAGAGTATCACACGGAAGACCACCTCCGGGCCCAGTTCCAAAGCTCCCCAAGAAAAGCTGTAGATCAACAGCTTCATCCCCCACACCCCGTTCTGGAAGATTCTTAACCATCTCCAGATAACCTAGCCACTTCTTCGACAAGCAAAAACCATGCCGCCACCAAAGATGCCCAACGGGCTGCATCTCGCAAGGCAATTTTCAAAACATGTTGGCCGATGATGGTGTCCCTGGCACCATATGCAATTGTGCAAGGAGCCCACTTCAAAGCAGCCCTTGCCTCGATGTGCAAGCCCTGGTTTGTTTGTTTAAGAGCATTCGTTTTACCGCCTGTTGTCACACCTCCCGTAAAACAGAGGCCCAATGAATTCCTGGAGTTCTTCAGTGAATGGAGACTCAGAAACACAGCCCCTGACGAGGGAGCGTTAAGGGATGCTTAACAACCAAGAGCTTTACGGAGTCTCTGTAAATGCACTCTTGGTTCTACGGGAGGCTCTGTTTCCGCCAGTCCTGCCCGCGATTCCGGTGCCTTCTTGCTGTCAGAGCTAATGGACATTTCCTGGGCACCAGGTATGAGCAGGTGCTCTAAAATCCACATGTGGCCCAATTCCTATCCCAGGAGCTAATCTTTAAGGTTCTGGAAGCACCTGCTTTCACAGAGGCAGCACACCAGTGGAGAAAAAGCATATAAACCTGGATTGAGATTCTGTCCCTACCCCTCACCTTGTATGACTTTGGAGAAGTCGCCTCTCCCAGCCTCAGTCACCTCCTCCATAATACTACATATGATACTGTGATATCATAGTGTCGACCTTTGCAAGACGGTTGTAAAAAGACTCTCAGACCCCGAAGGGTTAGGAAGGGAGGATCTTTTGCCGTCCAGCTATGTGCTGGGCACGGGGTTAACCACTGTGCCGTTGAACTCCCTGGCCCAGTGTCTCGCACATAGTGGGTGGTCACAGTTATCAGCTTCTCCTTCTTCTGTAAAGCAGCCTGACTGGTGAATCTGGGCCCTCTCCTTGCAGGGGATGTGACCCATCCTTGGTGACCCTACTTCCTCCCGGTTTGTGATTCCCATGGGGCCATGCTACCCTCTAGGGTATTTTTCAAAGGAAACATCCCATAAAAATTAACCGTGTCCAGACCTGTGAATTAGCCCTCGTAAACAAACCAGACTCAGACCTCCAGCAGCCTCCACCGACTTTCTTTCTCTCAGACTCTCTACCCCCTACTTTCCAGCACGCTTTCTCAGGGAACTCAACAAATTGCGCCTTTGTATCTCCCAGAGTCCCTTCCATCTCAGAATCCACCCCCAGCGCCCGGTGGAGAGCAGGACCTACTGTATGGCGAAGGTAAGTCCCTCCAGCAGGACCACGCATGGTCTGTCCCGGACAGCAGAGGAGGGCCTCTGAAGGGGAGCAAGAATGAGCCCCCTGGGAGCCCCCAAGTCTCAGGAATCGGTCATCGGGGAAGGAAGCGGATGGTTTCTGGGGAGAGCTAGAGGGGACAGTGCCACGAAGCCGGTGGAGGCACAGGGAGGTAGGAGGGAAGCCCGGCCTCCAAAGAGAGGGCGTGGAGAGGTTAGACCAACGGTTGGCAAACTCTGGCCCGTGGGCCAAATCTAGTTCACCACACAATTTTGCATTTGTGAGGAACATTGTATATGTTTTGTGCATGGCTCCTTTCACACTACAGAGCTGAGTGGAGGCAACAGAGGCCGTATGGCCTGCAAAGCCTCAAGGGTTGACTCTTGTTTACAGAAAAAGAGTTTAAACCCCTAGTTGGGGCTGGTGAAGCTACTGGAACCTGCTGTGGGGGCGGGCACCTTCTGCCAAGATGGGTATCCCACATTAATGGCTGCCACCCACTCCCAGCTACCGCCATGACAGAGCCCCCAACTGGCTTCCCTCCATAGGTGTCTTCAGGACACGGGGGTCTTGAGGTGGGAGAGCAGGTGGGTCTTATTCGAGCCCCATTCCTTCTTTCAGTTCGTTGGCAGAATGAGAATGAAGATGATAATTACTCTGTAGTGTATGCAACCTTCCGGAAGAGTAAAGGTGAGTACTCTTGGATGAAACTGGACATTTTTGCCAATGTAAGGGGGAAGTTTGGGGCCTGGAGTGAAGTATCATTACCGACATTACCGCTGTGCCATGACCACGATTATCATCATCACCTCCTCCCCCATCACCACCCCCACCATCACCACCATCCCCCCCAAAAACGCTACGTCCACCATAATGACTGTCTTCCACATCATCTCCACTGCCGTTGCCACCGTAACTAGGGAGTGTTTCTGCCTTTTTCTCAGCACTGTGGAGGAACAAAGAAAAGAGAGAGAGAGAATTACGCAGTGTGCCTTTGCCCCAGAGTAAAAGTCTCAGCAGGACAGTCCCAGCTCTTAGAGGAGCCGAGACCTTGAGCTCCGGCCACCGACACCAGAATCAGATGGCAGGGACAGGGAAAAGCTAGTCATCCCTCCAACGGGGGTGGAATGCAACATGGCGTCATGGGGAGAATATGGGTTTCTGAGTCAGTCGGATCTGAGTTCGAAACTGGACTCTGTGTATTCACTGTGCTGCTACCGGGCAAGTTACTTAAGCTCTCTCTCTTAAGCTCTCTAATGTATAAAAAAATGGAGATAACACTTAATTTTGCAAGGCTATTTTAAATTACTAGGAATGGAACTGAGGTCTCGACACTTTACAGGTTATCTGCTGTGCCACAGGTGTTCAAAACCAGAAAGCTTCTAGCTCTTGTTTTGCTGCTATTTCTATTCCTGGGCTGTACGATGGGTTTGAATCAGCCTGGGGTTCCTGCTCCTTCCCATGAAGGGCACCGGGGGAAGTGGACAGACAAGGAGTCTCTTGGACTCAGGGGCAGTTTCCCCAGGACCCTAGCACGGCCGGGTAGACGGGAAGGCACACGTACATAGACACGGGTCATTTCAGAGGAGAGTCACAACGGGGACTTGAACACGAGAGAGACAAAAAAAGAAGCCAACCTCCAAATATGGTTTTCACTGGCTGCGATAAGGAAATGTGGCTGTTTTCATTGCAGCAGGGCAACAAGGCGAAAGCATGATTCAGGGCCGGGTGGCCTCCTCCCAGCTCACGATAGGCTCTCCCTGATGGGAGGGCGAGGGGTTCCGAAACCCAGAGTCAGGAAAGGCCATTGTATTCCAAGATTCACAGGAAGGGGACGCTGGATCTTCTATCATTGGAAGAATGCTTCACGTATGCAAAGATTTGATATTTGTCTACAGTTCCCCTTCTTACAGACATGACCGCAGGGAATATCAGCCACTCTGAGCCTCCGTTTTCTCATCTCAATTGGAGAAGGAATCAATCATCGCTACTTTGCAGGATTGGTGTGAGATTAATATAATAAATATAATGCTCACACCGGAAGGATTGCCTGGTGCATGGTAGCTGTCTAATGAAGTAGCTGTTTTAAAGGCACCTTTGATAGGCTCATCTCTCTTTCTTCTCCTTATAATCCCTGTGACCACCCCCTCCCTTCTCCCTGGCTACGGAAGCTGAGGTCCCAGTGCTGAGTGGCTGGCCCGCAGTCACATGGCTGGGCTGTGGTTGAGGTGGAAAGACCCAGACCTCCTGTGTCTGGATGAAGAACGAGGGGTCCCCAGAGGCGAAAGGGGGAGCAGCGCTCCCTGGGCTGGTCTGTGCTCTGTAAGAGAAGACAGCGTGGAGGAGGCGGGCTACAGGTGCACGGATGAGCCAGGCACCCTAACCGGAGTGTTTCTCTCTCCGCCACAGCCGGGCCTGCTGCCTCAGCCTCGGGGACTCAGGTGAGCCGGGCCCCCTGCCCTCCCCCCACCCTCTGTGTTACATCTGCCTCCTGGTCCCGACCCGCCTCTCCCACAGGACAGTTCTGTCATCTACGCGGAGGTGACACAATCACAGCTTGGTGAGCTTCCAGCCGCGAAACGGCATCGGAGAAGCAGGACCCACAAAGCCCTCCCTGGTCACTTCGAGGAGGTTCTCCACTACTAACGGCATTCCCCCCAACACCACCCTCTGGTGCTCCCCAGGAGGCCAGCGGGGACCCCAGCCCCTTCTGTAGGTCCCCAGTCCCTGAGTCCGGCAGTGAGGGAGCCCCGTGTCCTGGCCAGGGTCCCCGGGAGACTCGAGGAGCGCCTAAATGATCTTGGAGCCCCCCTCTGAGCAGAACAGGTAGCGTGTGGGCAGGGACATCCGCACTCACGCGTGACGAGGGGACTGGACACGGGAGCCACAGACGTTTTCTTCCACACGAATGGAAGCATTGCAATCCCTTCTGTCTACACATCTGTAAGTGCTTTCTCCCACGGCCCTCGGTCCCCATGGATGTGCTTGGCCTCACCCTGCCGGAGAGAATTAATCTGCACACCCTGAGGGCTGGCCCTGGGCAGCTCCCATAAAGCATTTCCAACTTCCAAGCTTCTGCTGAGGCCCCTGAGTGACCAGAGGGCTGAGGGCCTCTCAGAGGCTCGGGGGCATCAAGGGTCGGGGGAAAGGGCCTGGAGCCCACACTATCACACAACTCTTAACCCCTGAGCCAGAGCCGCCCCCAGGCCCGGAGAACGCTGCCTTCGCATGCAACCCGTTTCTGTCCACACCCCTTCCAGGCTCCTAGGTTACCCACGTTTATGGAATGAGGCCTGCCCCGAATCCCCCCTTGGGGAGCACCGCAGAAAACTGTTACCCCTTGTGTTTGCAAAGATGCGTGCTGGTAGAACGTATTTGTCCATAGAAAAGCATCAATATTATTCACCAATACCAATCGCTTGTAGTGCCTGCTGGTTCAGTTTGGTCTGGGGTTGTGGAGCCCACGCTCCGTGACGCTGAGAGTGTCGCACTAGTAACTAGGAAGATCAATTATCCCTGCTTCTCCTCCGAGCCCCGGTTCCCTCCGGGTCCCTGCTCCCGGGTCACAGAGTGGGGTCCCGCAGACCCCGCCCGCCTCTCCTGGGAAGAGGTCCACGTTTTCAGAGGACTCCGGCCCGGACACCCGGAGCTGGACACGGTCAGGGTTCATCCTTGAGCTTAATAGAAACGTAGCCACTCAGAGGCAACCCCACATCTGCTGAATCTCAGTCCGCATTGAAAATAAGATTTCTAGGCGGTTCGTATTGCCCAGTAAAGTCTAAAAAGCCTGGTCTGCCTCCAAACTTCATGGGAATACCTCTGTCCACTCGCCTTCTGGAGCGTCACTGGATGACACAAGGGGGCCCGGAGAGCTACTAGGCCAACGCATGTGCTGGCGTTTCTCACTTCCCTATGCCTTCTCTTCCTTCCCTCCCCCCACCTGACCTTCCTCTTCCCCATCTCTCTCTTGGCTGGCCCAATCCACATCCAGGATACACCGGGGCCCCTCCCCCTCGCTTCTTGCCTGCCAGGCCGAGAAGCCCTTGCCAGGTCATCGGAAGCACAGGGTCCTATCTGGTCAATCAGGAAGCAACTGTAGAAGCCAAGCCTTGCCGCGCCCTCTATAAACGGGCCGGGCCCCTCATAAAGAGTCCGGTCAAAGACAGGACAGCTCATGAAGGAGACACTGATGCTGGGGACCCGGAAGGAGCCGGCCCTGCCGGTCATCCCCACGGACCGCCTCCTCCCTGAGAACTCACGCCTCCTGCCCTCTGCCCTACACCAGCGACACGGGGCCCAGCTGGGGATGGTCTTTACCGGCCCAGCATGGGCTACGGGGAACAATGAAAAGCAAGAACTCAGACCCTTTTATAGCAACCTGACGGAGCAATTTTGTTTGTTTAATATAGTCCTAAAAAATAGCGCTTAGATTGTGTATGTTTCTTTTTCTTTTAGTTTTTACTACATTGCTTTTATTGTATTCTACAAAAGTATGGGTCCGCGATGGATGGGAAAATAAAGAAAAACAGTTCCTTTGACCCAGATAGGTGAAAAGTCCCACCCTACACACACACACAGACTCAGTCTACGTACACGCCTGGCCCAGTCTCCGCCCCCCCCCCACTATACTCCTCCCCCAGAATTCCTCCCCACCCCCACTTCTATTGACAGAGCCAAAAATATCCTTTCCCCTCAGTTTAGAAAAGAATGAGCCGCCATCTTTAAAAATGAACAATTACTCAGAAAATTGAAGACAAAGAAAATCCCCCAAAAGAACATAGAGAAAGCAGCGGCACCCGGGTGGCTCGGTCAGTTCAGTGTCCAACTCTTGGTTTCCATTCAGATCACGATCTCACGGTTGGTGAGTTCGAGCCCTGCATGGGGCTTTGCGATGACAGTGCAGAGCCTGCTTGGGACTCTCTCCCTCTCTCAAAATAAATAAATAAACTTTAGAGGGGGGAAAAAAGACCACAGAGAAGGCAGAGCCTTCAGAGGGGACCCCAGACGGGACCCCAGACTCTGGCTGGAGCAGGTGGGCCCCAGGGCTCGCTGCCAGCCCTGGAAGCAGGAACCTGCTGCAGGCCCTGGAAAGTAGTGGTGGCGAGGAGAAGAGGACTGTCACGGGTCTCTGGGGACAGACCCTGCAGACACCAAGGAAGGCGGCACATGGCATCCCCAAGCACCGCTGCCCGCAAGGCCCTGCGCTGCAAAACGTCATTCTCCTCTCCGAGTCAGAGCTAAATGCAAACACCCCCCCCCCCAGCCGCGGGGAGTTGTCTACCTGCTCCAGGGACAGGGGCTCCGAGGGGCCGCAGCACCTGCTGGGCAGGCGACAGAGATCACCCGCTGGGTGAGCGGGAGGGAAAGGACTCCAAGCCCAGCCGGGCTGAGGGCGGAGGCAGCCACCGCCCCTTCGGGGAGACTGAGAGCGGACGGGGCCTGGCGGCTGCCCTCTGCTGGCCCCCTTGGGTCCGACCACCCGCCGGACAGCTTCACGGCGCGGTGCCATCAGGCACCGGGCCTTGCTTTGTGTGCGGTTAAACGCTTTAGATGCCAGCGACTAAAATGAAACGTGGCCCTTCCCTGAACCGGGCAGGTTGCAGATACTGGGATTTCTTTCAATTCTGGGTTTTAGATTTGGATAGAAAGTAAGGTCTTGGACAATTTGTCCTAAGCAAGCATCCGCTAAGCAGCCCTGCAGGGGGCGCCTGGGTGGCTCAGTCGGTTAAGCATCAGACTTTAGCTCCGGCCACAATCTTTCAGTTCCTGAGTTCGAGCCCCGCATGGGGAGCCCGCTTCGGATTTTCTCTCTCTCTCTCTCCCCCTCCCCCTATTGCACTTGTCTCTTTCTCTCAGAAATAAACATTTAAAAATTTAAAAAAATTAAAAAAAACAGAAACAGCCCTGTATCCTTCATCTTTATATTGACTCTCAGGCTCTTTGAAAGATCGGCCTGCGTTGTACTTGTTTGGGGATTCTTTCTGCCTGCGGGGTGCAGATGGGCGGTGACTGGGGCCGAGTCTTTCTGCCTGCGGGGTGCAGATGGGCGGTGACTGGGGCCGAGAACTGCCGTCCAGTCCTCCGCTCACGGGCTTACCGTGCTGAGTGCTCTACACACCCGCTCACCGGCGCAAGGTGCCCAGGGTGGGGATCCCGCAGATGTTTGCTGAATGACTGAATGAGCGAATGAGAGTCCAGCCCCTCCCTCGCTACCCCCACGAAGCACAGTCCTGGCATTGTCGCTTTTGTATGCAGCCTGCCTTCAGCTCTCTGGGGAAGTATGTTTTTGCCTCAAAAGCAAATCCTACCAAGCCTCGGACCGCCCCACCCAGTTCCTACGGGCTGGTCCCCTTCTCTCCCACCTTCCGTCTCAAGCTGCCTGCACCTTGCTCCCGTGCACCAAAGAGCAAAGACTCTGCTCCCTGCCCCTGTCCCCGGACCAGGGTGGGACAAGACAGGCACCCTCCGCACAAATATTAAAGAGGCAGCTCAGGCCATGCGCGCAGGCTGACAGTGTCCTCTGGTGGGAGGTCAAGTGCACCGTTTCCACACGTGCGGGCACTGCCCCTGCTGCCCAAGCTGGCTGCGGAGGGAGTGGCGGGCATGGGCTGCCCCACCCCGGGCAACTTTGGGGGCCAGCCAGCGCCCGGTGGCACCGTGTCGGCTTAGGAGGGGCTCTACCTGGCCTCTCAGCCCCCACCCCCCACCTCTCAGAAGGTAACATCTCTGCCCCCTTCCCCCACCCTGGCTCCCAAAAAGCCCGCTGAATGCCCCTCCTTCCTGCCCCCCTGCCTGCCTACTCCCCTTTTTGTCCCTCCTCCACCTCTCCCCTCTTCTGGGTGGCCCCATTCTGTGTCCAGGCCAGTCCGAGAATTAACAACAAGTGTGAGTGGGCAGGGCAGGTGCCTCCCTGACACGCACACCCTCCCCCAGATTCCACTAGCCCCGAACAGAGCTCAGGTGGCCCGCATGGTCACTGGGGACACCTGCTCCCCGCCCCCGCCCGCAGTGGAGGTAGGCTGAGGGCGAGGTGCAGAGGGGGCCGCAGCCTGGAGCCCCAGCGTCTCCCTGGGTCAGGCTTCCCAGAAGGGCCCAGCTGCCAGCTGCTCTCTTAATTAAGGAATGTGGGAGTGGTGCCTTTGAACTCCCAGCCCGTGACTCGAGAGCTGTCCCCGAGGTGGGGTAATTACCGTGCTCTGCACCAGTGACCAGCAGCGGGGGCGAGCCTGTCTCCGCAGACCCAACCCAGCCCGCACTGCCCCTGTCCATCTCTCTCCAGCCGTCACACAGCCTGGAGCTCTTCCCTTTGGGAGACGGAATGTCCGCTGACCCCCCGCCAACCCCCTCCTCACCCTTCCTTGGCTTCCCTGAAGCTCCCCTGTAGGTAAAGGGCACGGGGTGGGCTGGGAAGGCAGCGATTTCAACTCAGTGCCTGCTTGGATAGACCAAGTGGGAGAGGAGGGAGTACGACCGCCCACCGTCTGCTCTGCAGGAATTGGGCGCCCCTTTCCCCATATCCCCGCCACGGCCCCACTCCTGCGTCTCACGCCCTCGCCGTCCCAGGCCTGACACCTGACCGGACACCTGACCAGGGCACTCCGGCTTGGGGAGGCTGCCCGTGGCTATCGACGGGGGGCGAGGCAAGGGGCTGGGGGTGTTGCCGGAAGGGGGAAGGGTAGGGACCTGGCCCTGTCCTCACCAAGCTTCCAGTCTGGGACCGGCGGATGGAGCTACTCACACCCGAACCCCCTTGCTCTGCATTAACCTGCGCTCCTCTCTTCCCTCCCTGGCCACTTAGTAGCAACGGTTAAGATTCTCGTGAGTGCTGACCACGCACCAGACCCCATTCTAAATAAGCCCTTGCAAGCCACCCTTACCAGGCTGACTGTCATTATCAGGTGACACAGCCCATCCCCTCCTCCAGACTGCAGACTCCCCGAGGGCAGGGCCACGCCTCCCATGTCTGTGTTCCCGGCACCTGGCACGTAACTAGGTGCTCAATAAACCCCTGATGAAGAAGGATGGAATCCGCAATGGGGTCATGAATGAGTCCCCTCCCCTGGCCTCTCTGCCCCAAAGCCAGGTGGCTTCCGAGTTCTGTCCCAGCTCTGCCCTGTCCCCTCCTCTCTGCCCTGGGGGCTTCCGTTCTAGTCCAGCCAGGACCGTCCCAACGGCTGCCACCCAGGCTTCCCTGCCTCTTCATTCTCTGCCCGCCTGCCCTGCGCGCGGTCCTTCCGCCAGCCAGGCGCCCTCAGCTCAGAAGGGGCCCCACCCCCTCCCTCGGAGCCTTCCCTCGGCCCACCAGCTGCAGAATCTCCTGGAACACAGGCTGGTTCCACTAGATTCCCCCACTGAACCAGAGTCTCCAAGCATTTGAGCCCAGCGAGGTTGAGAGCCGCTGCCCCCAGAACCAAAACCTGAGGCCTAAAAGCCAGTAGGCAAGCGATCTGACCCTCCACCTCCTTTTCCAGCCCCACCCACGCCAGCCCTGAGGGGCTCCTCCCCTCCCTGCCCTCCTTCATCGTCCTGGCGCCCACCTGGGGCTCCCCCTGCCTGGCCTTATCCACTTGGCTCTTCTTTTCCGGCCTCTGGCTCATCCCTTTTCTCCGCCTACCCGAATCGTGCCTATCTTCAAGGTGCGGCTCAAAGCCCACCTTCTAGGGACGCGTCCCCTGCCCGCACCCACGGACGCCTCTTCCCCACCGCACCCTCTGCACGGAGAAGCCGTGCTGCCCATGGCACAGAGCCGTGCCTGTGGCACGGCCGACCTTCGTCCTGGGCATATCCAAGCCAGGATACTTGGCTTGTGAGCACCTGGAAGGCAGGAAGCCTGTCCTCCTGCTGTCCCGACACCACGGCTGCCTCGTTCCTGGTCGGGTCCCTAGCAGGGGCCAGGAGTTCTGTGGGACCAGACACGGCGAGCCACGCTCGGGACGCGGGGACTCCCCTCGTCTTCCCGAAAAGCCTCCCCAGACTGAAGCGGCCACATAACCGGAAGCGCGAAGAGACCCAGGGCGGGGAAGACACAGCTCTGGCAACGTGGCCCGGGCTCCCAAGGGTGAGGCTCCCGTCCCAGCTCGCACTCGTGACCTCCGCACGGGGCTGACCTCGGCCCCATGCCTGACAGGCGGCAATGAGACCAGCGCGGAGGAGGCCTGTGACCGTGTGCAGGATTTGTGTGCTCCTTTCCAAGTGTTTATTAAACGTCCACGGTGTGCCGAGCACCAAGGGGAACACAGACACGAACGGGTGAAGACCTCGCCGGCAAACAGCGCGTGGAGACAAGAAAGCCATCACAGGACAGCGTGCCAAGGGTCATGGCGGAGACCCGGCCGGCACTGGGCTCGGGAGAGGAGGTCCCTCACTCCGTCTGCTCAGGTGGGAGCCCACTGGCTGCAGCCTGCCCGGCCCGGAGGGGCGAAGGGAGCAGGGCGCCCACTGGAGGAGCCAGCACCGGGCTGGAGAAGGTGCTCCCAGGAGGAGCACTCCTGGCTTGGGATGGCCAGAGAGCAGGCTGGGCCGGGGAGGCCAGCTCGGACAAGCGTGCCGGAGTCAAACTTAGGAGAGTCTTGCACACCAGGTGGAGAGTTTCGTCTTTATTTTGAGGGCGGCGGGAGGTACGGAAGCATTTTAGAGAAGTAACAGAGGGAATTGCGATCTGGAGGCCTCTCTGTGGCTGCGGCAGGAAAGGCGGCCAGCCAGGGGGCCAGTGGGATGCAGGGAGGGCCGGCGGGTCCCACAGGACGACGTGGGCTTGTGTTGGGGTGCCTGCCACTGGCAATGGCATTGGCCAACCACGGGCACGTGAAAGAGGCTGACTTACAAGAATCCGCTCCTGAGAAAGTCCAGCTAGGCCGACGGCCAACTTCCACTTTCCTCTGGATATTTTCACTTTCGGGCCATCTTGTTCTGAGTCAAGATTCCTCCTTCTGAACATGGGACTTCCCAGAAGGACCACAGCTCCCTCTGGGTATCCACTTGACCCAGGATGTTCTGGATTGGGGTTGTGGAAAGAGCTTGCTGGCCTCTCTGGAGAAGGATGGCCACGTGGTGCCTGTGGAGTCTGCTTCTCTGGGGAGGTAAGTGGGGCAGGTGCGTGACCAGGGCCCCTCACCAGCCTTCTGGGCAGGGGCCTCATCCCAAGCAAGGACCCAGGGGCCGAGGAGGGCCAGGGAAGGCGGAAGCAGGTTCTCAGGCAACCTTGAAAAGCCGGAGGGAGCCAAAGAGATGCAGGGTCCTGGATGGGACGTGCTGGCTGCTCTAGAAGCATCCGCATCCGTGAGACACGTCCTGTGGTCCAGGGCCGTTAAAACTTAGGCTGGTGGTGCCAGTGGTTCGGACAGAGACGGTTGTGAGAAGGGCGAGGGGATTCTCGTAGAGGAAGGCAGGGCAGAGCAGAATCTCACAAAGAGGCACGTCTTTCCATCAGCCTGTGGGAGGCCTAGGAGCCTCGACTGGGAGCCGGCACCACTCTGCACGCCCAGTACACGTGTTAGGGCTCCAGTCCGCATTAACACTGTAGCCTCTGCGGCCGGACCCGATGCGTAGGGCCGGGGAGGGCAGCGAGAGGGGCAGGGGGCCGGCCGAGCGTCGCCCCCAGAACACGACTCCTCAAGCAGACGCCCGGCGCTTGGGTGCGTTCTCTACGGGCCGTGTTTTCCCCGCACCCCGGGTGCCCCCTGTGCCAGGTGCCCCCTGTGCCAGGCGCCAGGTGAGTCCCCCGGGAATCCCATCATCCACCCAGTACGACGAGTTGAGTTTCTGAACAGTGGCGGGCAGGGGGTACGAAGAGGACAAGAGGAGCTCGCCGTCTCGCGGCAGGCGCCTGAGTCATCTATGGGCAATCGCAGCAGAGGAACAGGGCGCCCCAGGGTCCTGGGCGCACAGAGAAGCAGGGTGGATGTTGCCCTGACGGGAGGGGGGGTTCAGGGGAGGCAGTGGGTCTGGAAAGGGCTCAGGGGTACCTCCCGCAGAGGCATCACCCCACCTCAGCCTCTCACCTCCGCCAGCTCCTGAGGGCAGAGACCGGTGCCCTCGGGTCCCTGGCATCCGTGACTCCCCCTCCTTGGCTCCCTGGACCACAACTAGGCTCAGGCCTCACTGATTGCACACCTGAATCCCTCTCCACCCCTCCCACTTCTCCCCATCGCCGCTGCCCACCCCCCTGCAGCAGGAGTTCACTCACTGCAGGTGGAAAAACAGCAGCAGCCCGCCCCCGAAGCTTCCGGCACATTCCCCGCGCCCCCCCCCCCCACCACCACCACCATGGTCTTTCGAACCAGAATTTCATCCTGTTACTCTCTTACTTAAACCCTGCGCAAGGCCTCCCACGGCTCTAAAGATAAAACCAGACGCTGCTTTCAGAAGCCCCGGCTGGCTCCCGCCACGGACTCCGCAGTACGGTTTCTGACTCCCCCCTGCAGAGAACTGGTTTCAGTTCCCCTGCACCCTGCCCTCCTGCTCGCCTGCTGGCCGGGCCTTCCTCCCCTCCGCCATCCTTCCCTCTGCCTGAGACGCTTCCCGGCTCCAGACAGCCCTCTTCTCCTAGGCCTGGTTGATCCCCTCTCCTCCTTCTGGTCTCAGCTTAGCCATTTCCCCTCTGAGCCCCTCAAGACCATTCACCCTCCCTGGGTTCTCCCGGAGCCTCCCTTTCCCCCCATCGTGGTGCTTACTATATTTTAAGCATTCGCTTAGAGTCTGACTTCCTCTGTGAGCGTAAGGGATTCTCTCCCTTACGGTTTTATTCCCGGTCCCTGGCACGGTGCACCTGCTCAGCGTGGGTGGCGGGAGCGTGGGGAGAGGGACCCTAATGTGTTTGCTTCACGGCAGCTTGGCGGGGTGCGGGAGGAGCAGAGGGAGAGAGGCGAGGAGCTGTGGGGCAGGCAGACTGATGGGCTCCGTCCTTTCAGCCCTCCTTCCCGCCGCCGTCCATGGTGCCCAAGTGCACGGCCAGGTCGGGGGCTCCGTGCTGCTGGCGGCAGAGTGCCCCCCTGGCTTCCAAGTCCGAGAGGCCATCTGGAGATCGCTCTGGCCTTCGGAGGAGCTCGTGGCCACGTTTTTCCGGGGCGCCCCGGAGACTCTCTACCACTCCCGCTTCCTGGGCCGAGCCCAGCTGCACAAGAACCTGAGCCTGGCGCTCCAGCCGCTGGAGTCGGGAGACAGCGGCAACTTCTCTGTGCTGCTGGTGGACACGGGAGGCCGGGCCCGGACCCAGATCCTGCAGCTCAAGGTGCACGGTGAGTACCCCCGACACTGGAAAGGCATCCTGCGTCCTGGGAGCTGGGGAGGACAGGGTTCCACGGGACCTCTGGCCTCTGACCTCCCGGCTGACACAGGGCACAGCTGTCCCCACGGCACAGCTGAGAAAGTTCCTCCGGTGCTCCCAGGTGAGCTCCTGGCTGGGGCCGCCTGGCTTTGCCACCCCGCGGTCCTCGCCTGAACTCCAGAGCGGCCTCTTCTTGGCTCGGTGGCCAAGGACACAAGGTTAAGCCTCCCTGGCGCTCACCTTTCTCCTTTAGAAAATGGGCGTCGTGAGCAATGTCACACGAGGCGCCTGCAAAGGGGGAAATAGAGCGCGTCTGGGAAAACATCTGAGAGGGCGCTGGGCCCGCACTGCAAACTTCTAAGCTCATAGGATGTGCCATTACCTGACAAACTCCTACAAGGGAAAAAAGTACGGCCCATCAGACTACGACGCGATGTTTTTTATCATACAGTATGGAATTTTTATTTGACACTGCTTTCGAGAGTTCTTTTCGCCGTGTTTAGAGATTTTCCGACGTATAACGGTCACAGGTTCTCTCCGTTATTCACTGTCGCAGAGCAAACCGTCCCCAAACCTACGGGCTGAAAACAACGCTGTTAATTTCTCATGATCTGTGGGTGGCAGGGCTCGGCTGGGTGGGCCCCCTGCTCCCCGAGGTCCGCCAAGGTCGTTCAGGCGGCTGCATTTGGCACCTCGGCTGGGGCGGCTGACTTCACTGCGGACTAGGTGGACCCTGCTTTCTAGCAACTTCCCCCCACTCCCTCTGCCTCCTGCCACTTCACCTCTGTCACCATCAACACCTCTACTTCTGCATCTACTGCCCCCACCTCCGCTGTATTCCTGCCGATCAAGAAAAAAACAGTGGCCTTTGAGCTCTCATTCATCTACCTAATGGCTCGGCAAAGGTGGGTGAGTTACCCCCAACCACTATTTCAGTAAAACCTCAGACATTTGGTAGAGTAGTGGGGAGAGCAGAGCCCAACTTTAAGAACGAAAAGCACGAGCGACACCTGGGAGGAAGAAGACGGTGAGGGAGAGAAGGGCAGTCGTTAACTGGGAAGGAGAGAGAGCCCCCCACGAACCAACCCAAAGACAGCTGGCTGGCTGCCCTTGGGTGAGCCCCTGGGGGTGCCACTGTGCGGTTAGATGGGTGTCCCGAATGCACGCAGCCCTGAACCCAGCTGCCCAGCTCGGCAAGCAGAGGGGGGCTGGATTTAGGCAGCCCCACCCTCACCTGTTATCCCCTCAGCCCCATTCCCTTGTGCAGTGAATAACCGCCGCAACCACACAGGCAGCCCTGGAACCTCTTTCTATTCTAAGTCTCAGCTGCTGCACATGTGAAATGAGGACATTGAATGTGATAATACATGCGGCACCCACACCACTAAGCTCTAAAATGCCTTGTTCTCAGCATCTGAATTACAGATTTTAAGGAAATTGCTGTTTTATTGCTTCCAAATACATAGCGTGATTAGAACTAATTGCACAAAGCTGCCAAGCAGCCGTCCTTGGGAGCTCTGCTTTGACAATAGATAAGAATGATTTGAATTAGCAGATCAGTTACTAGAAATGTCAATGGGTGTTTCTACTGTGCCTGATAGTGTTTGGAAGCAGCTTGTCCTCTTAAGTGATGTAAATATCCACCACACGCGCACGCACGGCGCGCACACACACACACACACACACACGGGCGCGCGTGTGGTAATCTTTGTTTATACTATTAGTGTGCCCAGCAAATCTTTCCTTTTCCATCTCACAAATCCCCCCAGATTGAGCTGGCATTAATGAGGTTTTACTCGGCTTGACTTTGGAACACTGTCAGAGACTGAGCCCTCCCGTTGTCACTAGAATGCTCTCCCGCTGGCCCCCATTGCCACAGGGACTCAGGATCTACTCATCAAGCTACACAGGAAAGGGAAACCACAGTCTAGGATGCCAGGACTCCAATTTGCGCAGTGGTCCAGGTGTCTGTGCACCTAGAGGGCTAAGGTTACGAAGATAACAAAACAGAACCCCCAGCCCCCTGCCCGGGTCTCCTTCTTAGGGGGTTGCAGCCTTGTAATTATTTTCCTAGTTATTCGATCACTTCTCCACCAAACTGTAAGCTCGAATAGTCCAGGAATGTGTCTGTTTTCTTGCCTGGCTTAGTATCTGCCGATCATCTCTCTGGCTGATATATCATGAAGAAAGTGCTATGACAGCGGGAAACCAGACTAGGTTCTGCAGCAAGAGTGCGGCGCCTGGTCAGAGGTGACCTCCGAACCTGCGTGGATCCCGGGGCTGGCACTCTGGGCCCTGCCCAGCATCACTGTAACCCGTGCCTGCTTTTCTGTTCTTGCCTAGATGCGGTGCCCAGGCCCGTGGTGCAAGTATTCATCGCTGTGTCAGGGGACGCTCAGCCCCCCAAGACCTGCCAGGCGCTCCTGTCCTGTTGGGCCCCCAACATCAGTGACATAACCTATAGCTGGCGACGGGAGGGGACCACTGACTTTGGTATTGAGCCAAGCAGCTTCTTCACGGATGGACAGGTGCTGAAGGTTTCGCTGGGACCAGGAGACAAGAGTGTGGCCTATTCCTGCACCGTCTCCAACCCTGTCAGCCGGGACGTGGCCACCGTCACCCCTTGGGAGAGCTGCCATCACGAGGCAGGTATGCCAAGGGCCAGGGGTCAGTGGTTAAGGGATTGTGAAGCCTCCAGCCCCCCCCTGACCCTGCCCCCTCCGTGTCCAGCCCCAGGAAAGACCTCCTACAAAGACGTGGTGCTGGTGGTGGTGCCCGTGGCCCTGCTCCTGACCCTGGCTGGTCTCCTCTCTGTCTGGCACCCCTGCTACTCAGGTAGGAGTCCTCCAGACGCCAGATGTCCTTGGAGGAGGACCTACTGGGAAGGAAGGCAAGGTTGGACCTCTTCCGTTTTAGGCTTCACATGGTCTGTCCTCCTTCCCTCCATCACGTCAGGTCCTGACTCTCACCGCATCCCCTGGTCTCCAATCAGATTGAACAAGGCGAAGTGTCTCTCGCACTTCTGAAAATGAACGCTCCTGTTGCCTGCCTCTTCAGGCCTTCGTGCCAGCCGTTCTCTCTGTCTGGAACGCACTTTCCATGGCTTCCCACCCAATCCCCCTTCTTCATGTGACTATCTCCTCCACAGTCTCCAAGGTGCACCTGCTCCCGGAGGCCTTCCTGACCTGCCCCCGCAGCCCAGGCGTGGTTGGTGTTCTTCCTTTAATCTCCATTGCTCCCAGCCCTCGTTGCACTCACTCTCCCACTGACTTCTCAGCCCCTTAAAGGCAAAGGCTGACTTGCCACCGGGTATCTAGCGATGGTCTCTGGAACAGCCTTGTAGGGATAAAGTTCTGTTGAGCGCAAGTCTAAATGAACACCAGCCCCGTGCTTGCCCACCATTCCTAGGAAATGCTCCCTGAGAGAAGTACCTGTCTGGCCGGGAGCTGATAAGTCCTCCTTCTCCAGGAGAAGAGAAAAAGGGGAAAGTCAGAGGTGGGGCTGGGTTCTGAGCCATCCCTCCGGCACAGCCCCTGCCTCGACCCCAGGATGCCCTGCCCCTGACAGAAACACCCCACTGACCTGGGCTTCATGGGGATGTCCACCCCAGGCTGTCCGGGATGGCTTCGGGCCAAGCTAAGATTCCAAACTGAGAGTGCAGATGTTGGAAGGTAACCTTTCTGGTCTCTTTGCCAGGGTAAAAGCAGAAGGACATCTGTACCGACAGAGTGGCTCCAGAGACGGAGAATCCCCTTGTGTAGGGTCTGCAAAGAAGGAGGATATAAACCGTTGCCTGGACCATCAGGAAGTACACGATGCTCTGGGCCATAGCTGGTGTCTGGAAACGACCATGGTCCTCATGCCTCTGGTGACACTCCTGTCCCACCTCCAGGAGCAGCCCGGGAAGCTCTTGCGCTGGGAGCCACCACACGGAAAACACTGGCACAACCTTCCACGTCCCCTCCTTCTCCGCCCGCCCCCCACCCTCCGCTCCTTGCGTGTCCTGGCTCTGCTCGGGGCAAGATCACAGAGCACCCCCTCCTTCACCTTTGTCTATCTCTATCTAGATCTCATTTTAAGGCCTTGGTCATCAGGGGACATCGGGGTCTCAAACTACAGGGGTGGGGCTGGGGCCAGAGCTGGAAATGGGCGATTCAGGGTTTCTCTGTTAGTTCAAATGTCTAATATCTTTCAGGGTCCGGGACCCAGACTGGATGCAATTCTTTGGCGCCAATTAATACTTGCATCGGTCTGCTAGGGCCGCCGTAACAAGATATCACAGAATCGGCGGGGGCTTAAAGAACAGAAATTCACTTTCTCGTAGCCTTGGAGGCTAAAAGCACAAGACCGAGGCGTAGGCAGCTTTGCTTTCTTGTGAGGCCTCTCTCCTTGGCTTGCAGATGCCTTCCTTCTCTAGGTGTCCTTCCGTGGCCTCTTCTCTACGTGTGCACGTATCCCTGGTGTCTCTTCCTCTTTTATAAGGACACCAGTCATAATGGACTAGGGCCCATCCCAGTGACCTCATTTAACTTGAATTATCTCTTTGAAGTCCTATTTGCAAGTACAGTCGTATTGTGAGATCTTGGGGGTTCGGACTTGGACGAATGGATTTTGAAGAGACAAATCCCGTCCACAACAATGGTTCATCAGCAGTGGGGGGAGGGGGGGTGAATGCCTGAACAGTCAATGTCCCTGTGGATCCTGGAGAACATCTAGTGTCTTAGAGGGGATGTTCTGTGATCACAGTGAGGAAACGGGGCAAGTTTTGAAGTATTTTCCCAGGGAAACTTCAGTCACTCACTAGGTCAGTCCTGTGCCAGGATCTCCCCTCTTTCTCCCAGCTGCTGGACAGTCACTTTACCTTCAACGAATGGTCAGCACAGCTGGCCTCTAGCGTCACATCCCCACTCCTGCACTCAACTTGTTCTGGAATTTCCCTGCCTGCCGGCTCTGCTCAGTGGTCCCCAGCGGGTCACCGGGGCTACACCTGTCTTCTTGCCTTTCCTGCACCCACCTGTCCCCACCCAACCTTCCCCCTGTCCCCCTAAACAGTGCCCATGGCCTCCCAACCTGGAAACGGGTGTTGCCCCCACCTGCCACCCAGAGGCATTCCCTGTGGTCACTGATTTCTCACGCAAAACTGGCCTCCATCCCTAAAAATGATGTGAAAGAGACAGCCCGGGAACTAGCAAGGAGCCATGGTGGCTGTGTGGAGGAAACACACACACACACACACACACACACACACACCCTGTATCCCCCCCACTTTCTTCCCTCCATCTCCCAGGCCCCACCTCAGATCAGGCAAATTCTGGATGGGGGGTGGGACCCACATTTCTCCCTTCATGAGTTAACTCTTAGCGACCTCATTTAGCCGTGGTTGTGTGATGCGGTGCACCGGGGCCTTTTTAAATAGGCCCACGCCGCTCAAATAGACAGATGCTCCCGTTCCCCACGATACCCTTGTCAGCTAGTGGACTAATCAGCCCTCCACCGAAAAACTCAAAGAACTTCCAAGAGAACCACGTGCTAACAAGCACCGGGACCGATGGTTTAAAGGTCACACGGGACAAACTTCGATTGAAGGTTCGGCACGTGCTGGGTACGGTCTGAGGCAAATCAGAAGCGGACAAAGCCCTTCCTTCGTGGAGTTTATATTCTAGAAATACAAACAAGCAAGGAGGTATGTGTCAGAGGTCGATGGGTTCTAATAAGAAGATAAAGCAGCGGGGCACCTGGGTGGCTCAGTCGGTTAGGCGTCTGGAGCTTGATTTCATGGTTCCCGTTATGATCTCGCGGTTCGTGGGTTCAAACCCCGAGTCAGGCTCTGTGCTGCTGGCACAGGGATTCTCTCTCTCTCTCTCCCCCCCTCTCTCTCTGCCACGCTCTCTCTCTCTCTCAAAATAAATAAACTTAAAAAAAAAAGAAGATAAAGCAGAGTAAAAGGCTAGAGAAGGGTGTGCTGGGGAGGCGGGGCCCCTCTCAGATGGACGAGTGGGGTGAACCGTGCGGTGGGTGGGCCAAGAGTAATCCAGAGAGCAGAGGATACAAAGAAAGGCCCGGACGTGGGGGCATGGTGAGTGCTTTCCAAAACTCCACTCTAGTGGAGGCCAGGGAGGGTGCGGTGGGGGAGGGCGGAATGGGAGGGTCTGGGCGACTGGGGCCACAGCAGGGGGGACCTTGTGGTCTTCAGAATACACATCCCGGGGGTTGAGGTAGCCAGGAGCGCCCCCATCTGTTTGGGTGCCAGATTCCTCCCACGACAACCTTTATACCATTATTTCCGGTAGGCTCTGTTTTTCGCTCTTTGTTTTCATCCAACTTTCCTTGAGCAAGAGGCTTTGTACCTGTCCTTCTATGCAAAACACAAAAGCAAGAGCTGCTAGGGTGGAGGGGTCCTGTGACACGATGCCGGAGAGAGTGGAGAGGGGGGCACGGCAGAAGAGAAGTGTGAGAGATACATGTTTTTTTGGCATCAGTGGGGATAGGAACGCCCAGTTCCTCATTGAAAAAAAGTTTCGCAGGGGCGCCTGGGTAGCTCAGTGGGTTTAGCGTCTGACTCTCGACTTTGGCTCAGGTCGTGATCTCACGGTTTGTGAGTTCGAGCCCTGCCTCTGGCTCTGCGCTAACGCTGTGGAGCCTGCTTGGGATTCTCTCTCTCCCTTTCTCTCTGCCCTTCCCCTGCCTGTGCTCTGTCTCTCTCTCTCTCTCTCAAAAATAGATAGACATTAAACAAATTAAATAAAAACAAAAAAGGACGGCACAGAGCAACCATCTCAACCACCCCCAGATCCGGGAAAGTTTCAGTGGGTGCCTCCCCTCGGGCTGTGCCCTGGTCAGCGTCGGCCCCGTCTGCCGGGGGTGTGGGGGGAATGGCAGGCTGAGCACACGGGTAAGTAATAGAGATACTCCCTCTGCACAACTAGCCAGTTCTGGGAGCCACACTTCCAGGGAACCACTGGGAAACTTGGGTGTCAAAGAGAGAATGACCCAAATCACGAAAAGTCTAGAAACCTTATCATCCAAGAAATGACGAAAGAAACTGGTCATACTGAGCCTAGAACAGAAGACTCAGGGGGTCCCCAAGTGTTCAAAGGGCTCTCCCGTAGGCAGGTTGTACAGCTGAGGCCACAGGAACACATCCCTGAGAGGCAGACGGTGACTCATACCAGTAATAGGACCTTCAAGGTGGAAGGAAACTTTGTGGTTTCTCAGTTCAGGTTTCTCATTTCTCAGGGGGAAAGCCAAGGCCCAAAGAGATGGTTACTCCTTGGAACAACATAATTGGTCAGTGACAGAGTCAGAGTTAGCTTCAGGTTATCGAATCGGCCCAGCCCCTCCCCTGCACCGCACTGCCAGGGAAAAGCTCCCTGCCAGACGGAGAGCCCAATATGAAGTGAGCTGTTTCGGCGACAGCGGTGGCACAGAACCCATCGCAGAGCGATATTACAGACTAGAGCCTTTTCGTGTCAGGTGGGAAGTCGCGGCACATCGGGAATGACAAATATGCGTTCCCTCCACGCCGCCCTCCAGCACCGTGTCGGGCGTAATTACTTATGACACACTGGTCCCACTGAGTCCCCAGGCAGCCCAACGCTCAAGTGACTCGGGCCAATTAACAGAAGTTGGGAGCCAAGATGAAACCTATTAGCCATCCCTGCCCTACACAACCCATAAGAGCCTTCCTACATCACACGAGAATTGTAAAGTAAGGGAAGAATGAGGGGACAGTGAAATGAAGGAGGCCGATGAGACGATTCAGCTTGTGTGTCAGAAACACGCCAGCTTCCTGCAAACAAGATTTCCCCCAGCTTCCTTTCCTCCGCCCTTCTCTCGGCCTGTTGCCCAGGAATGTACCAGAAATGAACAGGGGGAGGCATCAGTGGGAAAGCCAGGAAAGCACAAAACAGCAGGAAATCAGCCAAATAAGTCAATAGGATACATTTGGCCATTTAATAAATCATGTTCTTGGGGCGCCTGGGTGGCTCAGTCGGTTACGCGTCCGACTTCAGCTCAGGTCACGATCTCAGGGTTTGTGGGTTCGAGGCCCGCTGTGCTGACAGCGCAGAACCTGAAACCTGCTTCGGATTCTGTGTGTCCCTCTCTCTCTGCCCCTCCCCCGCTCATTCTCTCTCTCTCTCTCTCTCTCTCTCTCAGATAAATAAACATTTAAAAAATTTAAGAAATAAGTAAATAGCCATGTTCTTTAGGATATCTAACAATATTGTGAAAACCTGGCATCAGAGTTCTTTGGAGGCAAAGAACAGAAGCCAACTCTGGTTTTAACTAATGCAAAAGGAGGAATTTTCTAGAAAGCTGTAGGTAGCTCAGTGTCTTAGTTCAGGCTGCTGTAGAAGAATACCAGAGTCTAGGCGGCTTAGAAACAACAGAAATTTATTTCTCGTGGTTCTGGAGCCCGGGAAGTCCAAGATCAAGGTGCTGGCTGATTCGGTGTCCGGGGAGAGCCCGCCTCCTGGCTCACGGATGGATGGCCATCTTCCCACCGTGTCCTCACGTGGCAGAAGGGGAGAGAGAGCTCTCTGGGGTCCCTTCTATAAAGGCACTAATTCCATTCCCAGGGGCCCTGTCCTCAGGACCTGGTCTCTTCTGAAGGCCCCACCTCCAAATACCTTCACACTGGGAACTGGATTTCAGCATATCAATTTGGGGAGAGGGAACACAAATGTTCAGTCTACAGCACTGGGAGAGCCAAAGAAAACACTGAGGAACCGGGCCTCAGAAAGGACAAAGCCAGGTGGCCTCGGGGATACAGGCATGGGCACAGCATCCTCGGGGCCGCCGTCGAATAAATCTGCTCTCTTTCTGTTCCCGAGTGGCTCACTGAAGATTGAAATTCCCGGCAAACAAACTGGGTGCAGTCGGTCTAGCTGGGGTCAGGGGTCCTCCCTGTGGGGAACGGAGAAGAGTCGCGGGACATCTTGTCCGAGGGGGTGTCGGTTTAACAAAATCAAGGGCAAGAAGAAGTCTGAACTGGGATCAGTAGGAAAGGCAATGCGTCTATCGGTCCATCTGGAACACACCGACCGCTCACCTGCCGGTCTCCTCTTGCCCCAGCACCAGCCGGGAGGCAGAGGAGGCCGGATAGAGGCGTCGCAGTCCGATGCCAGCGAGTAAACCGTCATGCAGCCCCCAGCGTGTGCGCCAAGGCATCTCCTGGCTCCTGAGACCTCGGTCCCCAAGGAGGGCAGTCAGGTCCCTGAAGAAAGTGACGAAAGGGACAGAGACTCTGGCTGGGAGTGAAGCTTCCATCAGGAGGAACTACGGCACAGAGGTTTCCGGGGGCCGGTCTTCCCAAGGCAGCATCCCAGGTGGGTCGGCGGGTTGCCCTTAGGGTCCCCTCCAGGGGACAGCAGCCAGGAGGAAATGGAGAGCTCTCGAGTATGACTCACCCGAGAGGGACCAGCTAGAGCCTCGGCCAACTCCGGGCAGCGGTCCCTGCAGAGTTTGTTCTTCCGAGGGTTGTGTCCAGCAAGGACAGGTACAACAGGGTGTCTGCCTCTCCACTCCCTGTCCAGTTACTCCCGGAGGCCGCGAGCATAGATAGTGTCACCCTTCTGCCAAGGCGAGAGGGCCGCGGCCCCGGGTCTGTACCGCAGAGCCTGCTGTGAGTCTCCTGCACAGGCAAGGGTCCGTCCACCTGGAGCTCCCTCTCACCCTTCTAGAACAATCCAGAATCCTGGAATCCCTTGTCCACATGGGAACCTGGGCCTTGTACAAGCCCTTTCCTGCACTCGCCCTCCCAAAGATGGACCAAAGTGCCTGTATGGGCACCCCTACGCCTGAGGGCAGCTAAGAGGCAGCTTTGGGGGTCAGCTCGAAGCTCAGACACAGAGCCAGGGTGCCACGCAGGTGGGCAAGCCCTTCACAGCGTGGGACGGAGTTGTGGGCGAGAAGGGGGGGGAGAGTCTTCTTTGGAGACTGAGCTCTGCTACGAAACCCCCAAAAGCCAAGATTTCGGAACCTGGATCTGGCCTTCCGGGTCATTTTGAAGGTGTACTTGTCAAAGTAGGAGGGCAGGACGTGCTTTATGTAACAAACTGTTAGCTTGGTTTAGCATTGCAAGTGTTAAGGGCAATATGGACACTTCTCCCCCTGGATTTCTTTCTATCATGATTCCCACCCACCTCTTGAACCTGAGACCTCTCCCCGTGGCGTCCCCCACCAGCTGTCACTGCAGCTCCAAAGGAACACGGGGGAGTGGGTCTTGATCAGACCGGGACAACGGCCCCTGGTTTCCCGGAGGACTGAGCAGTCTGTCCCCAGCAGTCACCACGCAGCACATCTTGTAATGAGCGGGTAGCACCCTGGGAACACAGCCGTGAGCCAGACAGATGGGGCCCTGCACCCAGGAAGCTTGCAGTCTAGTCTAGAGACAGACAGACAATAAACAAATACACACAACCTCCAATTAAAACTGTGTTAAGCTCTTTGCAACTACGGGGATGGAACTGGAGGGTATCGTGCTAAGCGAAATTAGCCACTCAGAGAAAGACAAATATCCGAAGACTTCACTCATATGTGGAATTTAAGAGACGAAACAGATGAACACAAGGGAAGAGAAGCAAAAATAATATAAAAACAGGGAGGGGGACAGAACAGAAGAGACTCTTAAATATGGAGAACAAACTGAGGGCTGATGGGGGGGGTTGTGGGTGGGGGGGATGAGCTAAATGGGTGGGGGGGGGATGGGCTAAATGGGGGAGGGTCATCAAGGAGGACACTTGTTGGGATGAGCCTGGGGGTTATACTTGGGGATGAATCGCTGGAATCTACTCCTGAAATGAGTATCGCACGATATGCTGACTTGGATGCAAATTTAAAAATAAATAAAATTTTTTTTAAAAAATGCGTTAAGCTCTACGGAGAAGAGCCAAAAATTGTGAGCAGGAGTAACAAGGGAGCCAAGTAGGGCCGGGGCAGGTCGACACAAAGGGTGTCTCCGGGGACCAGCCCACGCTGAGACCCGCAGGGACGGCCAAGGGGGAAGGCCTGCCGTGCTGGGGAATGAGCCACCCGAAAGCCCTTCTGGAAAGATCCAGGAGTGTCTGCAGGAAGGTCCCTGTGGCCAGGCTGTGATGAGCAAGCTGCACTCTGGGAGGCAGGAATGGCAGAGGTCAGTTCACGCAGGGTCTGGTAGGACACGGGAAGATTTAATATTTAATTCTAATGCGAAAGGAGGCCACTGGAAAGTTTTACAAAGGGAAGGAAGGCCACCAGACTTGCATGTTTAAAAGCTCGCTCTGGGGCCTGGGGGGAACGGACGGAGCAGGAGAGCAGCAGGTGAGCTGTGGCAGTGACAGCAGCAAGATGGAGACCACGGGGACAGCGTGGCTGCGGGGAGGGGTCAGGGAAGACACCGGGGCGTCTGACCTTAGTAACCAGGAGGAAGGAGGTGCCATGTACCCAAACTGGACACGCAGACAGAATTTTCGGGGAAGGGGGCTTTAAAAGAAACAAAATAGGGGCGCCTGGGTGGCTCAGGTAGTTGAGCGTCCGACTTCAGCTCAGGCGAGGATCTCACACTCCGTGAGTTCGAGCCCCACGTCGGGCTCTGTGCTGACAGCTCGGAGCCTGGAGCCTGCTTCAGATTCTGTGTCTCCCTCTCTCTCTGCCCCTCCCCTGCTCATGTTGTCTCTCTCTCTCTCTCTCTCTCTCTCTCTGTCAAAAATAAATAAACATTAAAAACAGTTTTTCAAAGAAACAAAATATTTGGAGGATGAACAGCGTGTTGAATTGAATCATATGAAAATGGCCATTTGTAGAAGTTAAAACAAAAAGGTCCCATATGGGTAATTTCATACAGTGCAAGCTAATGGTTTAAATGCAGATGATTTGAGGAAGAACAGCCACCACTTCTGCTCTGCTCCACTCCCCGCCCCGGGACAATGGTTCATGCCTGGAGCCGGGCAGGTGTTTCCATTCCAGATCCTTCTACACGAACTTGAGGCTGGAGGGGCTACAAGAGCCTCAGGCCGGAGGCCCCCCCCACCAACCGCACCCTCACTGCACCACCGCACTGCCCTTCCTGCCCTGGTCAGCTTCTCTGCCTGGCCTGAATCCCGCCAACCCGGCCCCGGAAAGCTTGGAACACTCGGCATCTGAGGCTAACAAGGGTGGGAGGTGCTGGAGCTGCATGGGTGGCCATGAAGGGCTGTCCTTGACCCCAACACCCTCCGAATGCAACCCACCTCACGCCCACTGCTACAGCATCCTGCGTCCCACCCGGGTGGTCCAGGTGGAGCCCCCGATGCTACTCAGGAGCGCGTTTCCAGGCAAAGGGACAGTGTCATGGTAGGGCACTTCAGAGGAGTGACGGTCAGACATCACACTGTCCCACACAGGTAAGTCGCGCTAGCCAGGTCAAAGCCACGGGGTAGTGAGGACATCGAGAAGAGTGGCCTCAGGGTCAGGCCGGCTGGTGGAAGGAGAGTCTGGTGAGCCTTGGTGGACGGTAGGGAGGGGAGGGTCCAGCCTTCCAAAATGGAGGCCAGCGCCTGCCTGCATGGGGCTCTCAGCCGCAGAGCTGGAGCAGGGTTGACGCAGAGAATATCTAGCTACCGAGTCACTCTGGGCTGGAAACGTCCCAGATTCTCCTGAAGGGGCGATGAGTTACCTAGGGGAGCGGAGGGCAGGGCAGGGCAGAGAGCCAGGGGTAGCATGAGTCAGGGCCTAGGGGTGGGGGTGTTCTCAGGCCAACAGAGGGGGGCACTGGCGGTCTGCTGTGGCCCATCCCTTGGAGCTGAGGCCATCTGGCCACCATGGACCGTGGTGAACATCCTACCCCTTCACACACGGCCTCCTGTGAGGTTGTCCAACCACCCAGTTTGAAGGACACACAAACATCCCATCACCAACGTCTCTTTGCCTTGGGGACCAGCATAGCCTCAATGCTGCCGTGAGATCGGGGCCTCCTTCCTGGTCCCTTACACCACCGAGAAGAGGAGTGCTCCTGTCCTGCCTGGGGCAGCAGGCAGGGGAGACAGAGAACAAGCTGGAGTCCCGGAAGGATGAGGCCTCATTGGACATTTTCAGCAGAAGTGAGGGCCCTCAGCCTACAGGATGGAAGAGGGAACAGCACATTCCCACACACCCTATCCCTGTCTGGCGAGCATCTCAGGCCACACACACACACACACACACACACACAATGTGGCCACTCTGCCCTGCGAGGCCTTATGTTAGAAATGACTGGGCATGGGGCACCCAGGTGGCTCAGTCGGCTGAGCGTCCGACTTCGGCTCAGGTCATGATCTTGTGGTCGGTGAGTTCGAGCCGCGCGTCGGGCTCTGTGCTGGCCGCTCAGAGCCTGGAGCCTGTTTCAGATTCTGTGTCTCCCTCTCTCTCTGCCCCTCCCCTGCTCATGCTCTGTATCTCTCTCTGTCAAAAACAAATAAACATTAAAAAAAATTTAAAAAAAAAGGACTGGGCAGTCAGCCACCTTCCATCACAGGGCCTGACACACTCACACACTTCATCCCTTTTTCCAGGTTCTTCCTGCACCTCCCAGGGAGAATACAGCCCTTTATCTATCTTGTTCCCTGATCAAAGCTCTGAAACCAGCCCCAGCCACCCGGGGTCCCAGGACCCTTTCCTCCGGTGACCTCAGAGCGCCAAGTGTCCCAGCCTTGCAGGAAGCCGAATCAACCATCATGAGCATTATTCTTTCATTTTTCCGGATGAGGCTAACGGTCTCCCTAGGGAGCCCGGGAGCGCCCAGAAGGTTTAGTAGCCCCTCCCACCACCGACACACAGGAAGTGCATGGCCAAAACGCACTCGGGAACAGCGCAGTCAGTGCAGGGTGTGGGGGGCGTGCAGGTGGAAAACAAGGCACTGTTCTTCAGACCGCCCCTCGCTGAGGAAGCCAGGAGTCTCAGTGTGGTCCTGTGGTTGGGCTCAGACCACCTTTGGGGCCTCCAAGGGGGCTCATGGGCACCCGGGAGGAGACGGGCTGCTTCCCATGAACTTCCCACCGCCTCAGGGGCCCTGGGCCGGGGGTTAACTCTCCCTGCTGAAGCTTGCCTGTCTTCCCGCATCCTCGCCAACCCTTTGAAACGACATTTATTGAGCGCCTACTGCGTGCTTGGCGTTTTTGCATCTTAGGTACGCGAGCGGATAAGACAAAGATCTCTGTCCCCGTCATGGGGTCGAGTGTGAATGAGCAATGACCATGACAAATACACTCCTGTCCTAGCATGTTTAGAAGGGGCTGAGGGGGTAGGGCCATCAGAAGTGTGGGCGGAAGGGCACCATAACCTTAAATAAGACTCAGTGAGATACTTGAGCAGACTTGAAAGAGGTGAGGATTTAGCCATTGGGAAGGCTGGAGGAAAGCCATTCTGGACAGAGAGACAGCCAGGGCTGATACTCTGTGGTGTTCAAGAAGCAAGAGTCAGCGTGGGTGGAGAGGAGAGGGCCAAAGGGAGAAGGGCCGTAGGGTATGTCCCTGTGGCACCATGACAGGTCTGGAGGATTAGTGTAAGGACCTTGACCTTGGTTCCAAGCAAAAGGGGAGGCCGTTTCGGTATTTGGAGCGGAAGAATGGTCTACGTATCACTCTGGCCTCTCCGCTGAGAATGACGTGTAGGTGGGCAAAGGGTGGGGGAAGCAGGAAGCAGGGGCCCCAGCCAGGACTCTGTCTCTGTAACTCAGGCTGGGAGCCTTCTGGAAGGAGGAGAGGAGGCTCAGACTCTGGAGCTCCTCTGAAGGTAGAGCCAACTGGACTTCTGACAGGTTGGATGTGTTGGGGGGAGGGCAGAGTGGGGGACAGAGCTGCCATCGACAGTTGGGGAAGACGGTACCAGAAGAGACTCAGCAAAGGTCAGGGGCGTGCTGAGTCTGAGATGCCCATTCGACATCTGAGCAGGTAGGGAGCATGGGGTGTTGGAGTGAGGTCCGGCCCTGGTGCATAAGTCCGGTGCTATCGGTGTATCGACTTTAAATTTTTTTTTTAAGTTTTTTTAATTTATGAGCTGGGGAGGGGCAGAGAGAGAGGGAGACACAGGATCTGAAGCAGGCTCCAGGCTCTGAGCTGTCAGCACAGAGCCCGACGTGGGGCTCGAACTCACGAACCGTGAGATCATGACCTGGGCCGGAGTCGGACGTTCAACCGACTGAGCCACCCAGGTGCCCCATCGGTATATCGACTTTAGAGGGCTAGGTGGAGAGCTTGGAAGGAAGTCATTGCCATCCCCACTCCTCTCCTTCTCCAACTGTGCGTTACATTCTTGGAAAGGCTTATGGGCATTGAAAGGAGGGAATCCAGCTTCCCCGCAGGAACCCCGTTACAAGAACAGCTTAGGCTCCTGACCAAGCAATTTTCTGATGGCAATAATCACGAACACGCATTTCCTCAGGTCCTTAATAAGCTACCAATGAGAAGCCCCCTCCCAGGGCCCCAGGGTGGTTCAGTCGGTTAAGCGTCAGATTCTAGATCTTGGCTCAGGTCATGATCTCACGGTTTGTGAGTGTGAGCCCCACATCAGGCTCTGCGCAGACAGCGTGGAGCCTGCTTGGGATTCTCTCTCTCTGCCTCTCTCTCTGTCCCTACCCTGCACACTCATGCTCTCGCTCTCTCCCTCAAAGTAAAGAAATAAACTTTAAAAGAAGAGGCAGAGGAGGAAAGAAGGAGAAGGAGAAGGAGAAGGAGAAGGAGAAGGAGAAGGAGGAGAAGGAGAAGCCACTTGCCGCCACCCCATGCCATACAGAGAAGAGCTTCCTATCGAGCCTGGAAGTCAAAGGCATGGGGCACAGTGGCCTGTCCAGGAGAGTGCTGCCTGGTGGCCATCCCCCTGTTCTGGAAGGTCTGGAACACCAGTAGACTCTCCCCAGGTCCTACCTGACTTGCTCATCAGCGGATGAGCAATGTTCACCTTGAGGAGGGTTTGGGGGGATTTGTGGGGCTTTTCCCGTCACGTACCCCCAAGGGAATCACAGCCATTGGCTGTTGGTGGTACCCAAGCTGGGGGAGAAGCGTCCAGCGTCATCTTTATCCGTCACACTAATCTCAGGGAAGGTCAGCCCAGGGAGAGAGTCTGAGCTCTCAGAGGGAGTAGACACTGGGAAAGGACGTGATCCAGCCCTGCCCTCAGTGGAAGTGTGATGGAGATAGGAGGGTGGCAGGACACTCCAGGACAGCTCAAAGATAGCAAAGTAAACATCCTCTCCCCTCCTCTGGGAGCATGTAGAGCCTGGGGTAATAGAGCGAGATATGATCAGTCTGCCTCTGAAGACCTGATACAGGTTGAGACAGACAGAGAGAGAGTTTGGGGGGAAGTAGGGAGAGAAGTGGGGGAAGGAGGGAAGGAGGGAGAGAGGGAGAGAAAGAGAGGAAAAGGGAAAGAGAGAGGGGGAGGGGAGAGGGCGAGGAGGGGGAGGGGAAGGGAGGGGGAAGGAGAAGGGGAGGGGAGGGGAGGAAGTAAGAAGTGTGGCAGGCAGTGGGGCTCAGGCCAGGTGGGGGCTGGGGCTGGAGGCGGGATTACGAGTTGGCTGAGCCGAGAAGCGCGTTCAGGCAGGTCGGACAGGGAGGGGCCTTGGGCTTCAAGTGGCGTCCAAGTGGGAGAGGGGGAGGGGCACAGACCAGGGGGTGTCCGCAGGGACCGACAGGCAGAGACAGGCAGGAAGTGGAACCTGTCCTGAGCTGGAGGAACTCAGCCCCACGACTGAAGTGATTCTCCCAAAAATGTGTGAGAAACTCCTCTGCTGGGAGGGTGGCCCCTCAGCTTCGGGACAGCTGGGTGGGGACCCCTCAGCAGGGACTGCGCACCTGGGAAGGGCTGTCGAGGTCCCCGCTCCAGGGGTTGCCCCAGTGGGCACCGTGCCCAGAGGGCAGCAGACGCGGGCCTGAGTGCTAGTGGGTAGACAAGAAAGGGCACAGGAGGGCGCGCCCCGCCCGGTCCAGGGAGGTGGCCCTGAGGATCCTGGCAGCCGGTCCCCAGGCCTGACTCTGGGACCCTGCTGAGCTTGTGTTTCTGGTGCTTCCTGTTATTATTATTAGTAACCCTATTACTAATGAAGATTGTTGTCAATATTAATACCCGCGTGTGGATCCCGGAGCTCAGAGGCACGGCCTGGCTCTCCTCCCACTTCCCTATTGGCTGCTTTCTGGGCTCCCTACCTCCTCCCCCACAGGGTAAGTCGCCTCCAGGTTCAAACCCAAGGCTTCATTCATTCCGTCCCCCTCCCCGTGTTGGGCCCGCCACTGACCCAGCCCCCACGCCCTCTGGCCCAGCGGAAGTCACATACCAAGGGCAGGCGGGGAGGCTGCAAAGCCCCAGCGGTGTGCCAGGCTCCAGGCTCCGTAATAAGCACTCACACAAAATAGCCCTATGACTAATCCATTTTACAGATGAAGAAGCTGAGGTCTGGGGGCTTATTAAACACCAGGAGTAAATGGGAGGTCGCTGATCGCTCCAGAGGGGCCGGGTGGGTGCAGAGCAGGGCTTTCCTGGCGGGGAGGGGGTTCCGGGGAGGGGGGGTTCCGGGGAGCGGGGGTTCCCGGGGAAGCACAGGGACAAGGCCAAAGTTCGAACCAGTCCCCGGCCTCCAGACAGTGATTGTGTAATTCTCAAAACCCCTTGGCTTCCGGGGAGCCAGGAGAAACAAGGAACCCCTCCCCAGAGTCACCCCGGGGTCTGCGGGTCTGGAGCAATGGAAATGTCATCGGGCAGCAGGATGTGGCTAGTTGAACGGCAGCCCAGAGAAGAAGATTCACTGGGATTCCGTGCCTCTGGGGTCTTGAGAATGGGGGCTTAAGAGAGGGTGACTGCAGCACGACTTCCTGAAACCTGCGGAGAGACTCAGGAGGAACTGGGTCAGGAGGGACTCGGCGTCTCGTGAAGAGACGTCATATTCATGGAAATTCCGTGGATGCCAAGCTAGGGATCTGGTGGTGACCAGGGACGCACAAGTTATCTAATGTTCCGGTGAGCAGAGGATTCGACCCCGGCAAGGCTGGGGAGGGACACCGAAGGCAGCGCTAGGAAGCAGAGCGGAGACAGCCGGCTTCGTGTTGCTGGTGTCTCCACGGAAAAGCACAGAACACCCGGGACCAGACTTGAGACTCCCTCTCCCGCGTTTGGGTGGCCCCCTTGCAATGTACAAGCCCCCCCCCCCGCCCCGTTCAACACGGCCATTGTTAAAAATTAACTTCCAGAAATTTACAAATAAGTTGCGTCCAGACAAGAGAGGTAGGTACTCAAAAAACGCCTCACTTCCGAATTATTTCACTGAAGTTCACTACTGCCTCCGTGGTGGGGGTCATTTACCTCCACGGCACCTGTCTCGTGGAACGAGCGTCCTTCATGCTGCTCCCACTCGACGCGGGGACAGCTGGAAATCAGCCGCACGGGGGGACGCGCGCATCTCAGAAAGGCCAGATGTTACCAGTCAGGGCGTCCCTGCCCCCGTCCCTCCCTCCACTCCCAAAGCCACTGTTAAACATTCACCGCAAGTGTTTTCTCCCCCACCCCTGCACCCCAGCGGTGAGCCCACAGGTACCCACTGAGAGCCCGCCTCTAGGCACTTCCCGGCGTGCACTGAGTCACCCTCTTGGAAGTTGTTTCCAGAACCTCTCTAAAATCTCTTACTGCTTTTTAATAAGCTTTCCTTGCCAGGGCCTCTCACTGTTCTCACCCTCCAAGGAAGGCTGTCTGAGCACAGCTCCCTGGTTCCTGGAATGAAGAAGATGATGTCACTCAACACAACGCCCGCAGCCAGCTGTCCATCCCTCGCCACCTTGCAGGAGGCTGAGCTGGAGGCTCCTCGGACTGGGAGGGCCCTCCCCAGTCATCCCGTTCAGTCCCCTGCCTTCGGGCCAGAGTGTGCCAGGCCCCGTCCCTGCCAAGGACCTAACTCTCTAGCTGCTACAGATGCTCGTGAATGTGTGCAAGCAAACAAGGGGATGAATTCGGTTCCTGCGGTTCTCTGTTCCCCTCACCATTCAATGCCCTTCTCCCCTGTAACCCTGCCCCCACCCCAAAGCATTTGTCCCTGGTTCCTTCGGTCCCACTGTCTCTCCTTTCTCTTCCCAAGCTCTAGCAAGGCAGAGCCTCCAACGCCAGCACCCTTTTGTGCATATCCCAGACAACCGGAAGGGCTTCCTAAGTGGCGTGTGACCACGCAGGGTTGCAGGGCTTCCTCGGTTCAGAGACTTGAAACCCAGGTGCTTTGAGGTGCACCCATACCCCACACTTCAAGCGGTGGGTCGCAGGGTAGGAGCGGGGAGGGTTAGGAAGCCTCCGGGGGAAAAGAGGCAAACAGACGGAAATGCCCGGGCTCTCGACAGGCAGGTGGCTAGGCAGAGGCAGGCAGAACTATGTTCTTCAGAAGACCCTCCAACCCCCTAGGCCAGACACGCTTCTGCTAGTGACCGCTGCAGCCATTGTGGGGGGGGGGGAGGGGACAACCACCTGGTCCCCCGGAGGCAGCCGAGAACTGAACATGTGATGCTTAGGGCTCCCTGAGGGCAGAACTTGGACCCAGGGATAAAAGCTCTGGGAATAAAAATTGGGCCCCCCAGTAGCAATATCTCTCGGACGGAGGTCAAATGGACCGCTTTGGGAGGTAGTAAGATGCCACTGGAGGTATTCAAGGGGCTGGAACACCCTTGGTCGGAAATGCCGGGGAAGGAATTCAGGTATCAGAGAACCGGCCTGAGGTCCTAGAGTCCAACATGCCTGGGTCGACACCTTCGTTATTACCTTTGTGGCCTTGGTCAAGATAGCTACTTCCTCAAGCCTCTGTTTCTTCATCTGCCCAATGGGATAGTGCACGACTTCATGGGACTAAAGCGAGGATTGAAGAAGACAAAAAAAAAAAAAAAAAAAAAAAACGGGCAAGCGCCTGGCACCTAACGGGCACGCAATACACGCCCACCCCCTTTCCTTTCAAGCAGGCGTGGGGGGTCGGGTGGGGGGAGTCGCTACATGAGATGCCGTGCAAGGTCTACTAGCCCCAAAGTATGGCTCTGAAATCCTTCCTGGTGGGTGGTACGGAAGGAAGGCATACAGCCTGGAGAGAGAAGGAAGTCCGCAGGAGGTAGATGAGGGAGGAGGAAGAAGGCGCTGAGGGTGGCCGGGAACCTTTCGGGAGGTCAGCCCTGCCAGTCCCCCCAGTCTCCCCTCGCCTGCTTCAGGAATGAGAGGGGAAAGCAGGACTCCGGGCCTACCAAGCGGTTCCCCGTCCTCAGGGTGACGGAGGGGGGTTGGCAGCCCCTCCCAGCCCAGCCCGACGGGGGGGGGGGGGGGGGGGGGGAGGGGCAGCAGCCTCCCGCCCGCGCCCCCGGCCGCGCGCCGCCCCTCCGTGGAACCACAGCCACCACAATCTCGGGTCTTAACAGTCGCTTTATTGTGCTAACACCGCCGCTCGGGAGCTCAGACCTGACACGCAACCATCCAGTCCGGACCCGCACCCACTGCCGGCCCCGGGGCCCTCCGCCTCGCCTGGGGACGCCGGGCCTCCGGCCTCGACCGCGCTCGGCGCTGCCCCCTACCCACCCCCCCGCCGTCCCCCCGACCCCCCGCCACCGCGCGCGGGCCCCGGGGGAGGCGCCGTGGGGCCCGGAGGCCCGGAGGCCCGGGCGGGCGCGGCGGGCGCGGGGCGGAGCGCGTCCCCAGCTGCGGGCGGGGAGCCCCGCGGCGCGCTCACACCAGGAGGCCGTCGGTGCGCTCCCGCGGCCCCTCGGCGCAGTCGGCGGGCTCCGCGCTCTTGACCTTGACGTAGACCGGGGAGGGGCCCGCTTCGCAGGCGGCGGCGGCGGCGGCGGAGGCGGCGCAGGGCGCCAGGGCCACGTCCTCGGGGCCGCCGCAGGGCGGGGGCGCGTACTTGCGGCGCAGGGAGCGGCTGACGGTCTGCGTCGGGTACCCCAGCAGGTGGGTGACGCTGCGGCCGCGCCCGCCGGCCTTGCACCCGGGCGCCTCGGCGTCCTCTCTGTGGAAACAACAGGCGGGCGGGTGAGCGGGCTCCTCCGGGCGCGGCGTGGGCACGGCCTGGCCGGAGCGGGGGCCGCCGGCAGCCTCTCGGCCCCGCGCCGCCCTCCACCGGCGCCTCGCCTCTCCCTCGGCCTCCGCCTGCTCTCCTCTGCCTCCTCCTGGCCGGCGACCCCACGCCGCACACGGGGCCGGTCCGCGAGCGTCCGCCAGCCCCCGGCGGGCAGCCCCACGGGCGCCCCCCGGCCCCTTCCGACGTGCGCAGCCGTCCCCGAGACGGGGAGGGAGGCTCGGAGGCCCGGGAGGAGCCGCCTTCCCTGTCCTTCGCTCTCCTTAGCTAACACCAGCCTCGCCCTCGCCTTCTCCTCTCCTCACCTCTGCCCCTCGACCTCCTTCTCCACCTTTGCCTCCTTCCCCGGGGCTTTGCAGTCATTAGCACTCCTAGGCTTGTTCTATTTTTATTTCTAGTCGGTTTCTAATATACCTTATTAGCACTATCCTTACTATTGACTCTTCTTAAATAAGCATGTCCAGAGTTGTCACCGGCGTGAAACAGGGCAAACACGGGGGGGGGGGGGGGGGGAAAAAAATACGGTCCCTGCCCTCCAGGAGCTTACAGTCTAGACAAGATGCACAGAGAGGTGCATAGACAGGAGGGAGACGGAGGGCAGGGGAGCAGAGTTGAAGACTGGCGCGGGACGGGGAGAGAGGAGCCACGGCGGGTGGCAGGTCGACATGCTGCGGTCCCCGGCACTCCTGGCGATGGCCGGCAGGGTGGGGGTGGGGGTCCCGGCCGGCCCGGTGGCAGGCAGGGGTGAGGAGGGGCAGGGCGCCGGTCCCCTGCCGCTCGGCAGCACGCAGCATGCATCAGGTTTTACCTGATCTCACTAGCCAAGTCGCCGCAGGCCCCTCCGCCGACCCCGCCGCCGTTGCCGTAGCCGAAGGCACCGCGGGAGCCGCCGGCCCCGGCGCCCCCGCAGCAGCAGCAGACGAGCCCCCAGATGCCCACCAGCAGACAGCCCAGCATGAGCAGGGAGCCCAGCACTGCGCCTATGATCATGCCTATGCGCCGGGAGTCTGTGGAGACAAGTGAAGACAGTCAGGCTTCTGCAGCCCGGCAGGTGCCTCCTAACCAGGAAGTGTGGGGCCGGCCCTCTGTGGGGAAGAGAGCGAGGGTCCCAGCGGGTGTCGGGGCCCCGGGACGCCCAGTGAGGAAGGATGAGGAGATGCCTGTGTCCCCCGCGGCCTCCCGGCCCTGATGGAAATGGGAAGGCAGAGCAGACAGCCCAGGCTCCTCCAGTCCCGCCCTCCCCGCCCCAGGGCCCCCAGGGCCGCTGCCCCTGCACCCACCTGAGACCTTCACCTCCACCACGCACACACTGTAGCCCACGTGGTTGGCCACCGTGCACTGATAGAGCCCGTCATCCTCCCGGGAGATGTCCTTCAGCACCAGGTCGCCGTTGTTCAGGCCTGAAACTGAAAAAGCACCACAGGGCTGTGGCAAGGGCCCGGGGGCCACCCCAGCCTAGACCACTGCCGGTGGGGAGGGAAGGAGGGAGGGCGGATGCACCCGCGCGCGCGCGCGCGCGCGTGCGCGCACACACACACACACACACCGGCCTGGCTCTGTCGGTGTGTCCCCCCAAGGTCCCGCTGTTCGCTCAGACCCACCTTGGTTCAGGGAGCTGTGGAAGGACTCCTGGTAGGAGAGCTCCGAGTGGAAGTTGTGCTGCGAGTGGTAGGAACCGGCGCGGTAGGGGTGGGTGTGCCCGCTGATCTTGGCCCACTTGTAGGAGAGGGGCGGGGTGCCTCCGTTGGCAAAGCACTTGAGCACCACGTCGTTGCCGTGGGTCATGTGGCCCTCAGACCAGCACAGGGGCACCGCGGGCCGCGCTGCGGGGAACCGGGCAGGTGTGAGCCGGGGCCCGGCCGAGGGGCTCTGGAGCCTGGGGGGGGGGGGAGCGGGGGGCGCCCGGAGGAGTCCGGCCATACCTTGGACAGTGACGATGACCTTCCGGCTGGCCATGGTGGTCTTCTTCACCCGACACTCGTAGGTGGCCGTGTCAGACACCTGCAGGTTCATGAGGTTGATGGAGGCGTCATACTGGCTGGGGTCTGAGGCTGCAAAGCGGACCCTCTGCTGCAGGTGGGGAAGGTTGCCATGATTGATCCTCTTGTCCTGGTAACTAAGGAACTGGGAAGAAAGAGAGGAAACGGAAGTGGTGAGCCAGGCACGGCCAAGGAGGGCCACGTGGCTCGGTGGCCTCGGGCATTTCACCGAACTTCTCCCCGACTCCGCTTTCTCTGCTGAAAGATGCTGACGATGATACCTGACCCATTAACCTCCCAGTGAATGTGCGAGAGCAGATGAGATCAGGCGCTTTGGAAAGTGTCGGAAAGTGTCGGGTCAGGCTGGGACCGTCCCGAGGCCTCCCCTGCCCTCCGGAGCAGGTGGGAGAAGGCCAACTAATGGTGATTTGTGATTACAGAGCCCGTGGGCCTGTCGCCTCATCCCTGGAGAGGCCACTGGGGACGTTCAAGGTCTTCATTTCCTCCTCTGCCCTCCTTTTCCCCTCAGGCTGGCCTACAGGTGGGGCAAGGGGAACCCTAAGCCCAGCACTCACCACATTCTCCCGGTGTGAGGGGTCTGAATTGACCTGCATCCACTCGATGTCCAGCCCATTGGGACCATAGTCCTCAGGGTCCAGGATGTAGGGGCAGCCCAGCCTCACATTATCACCTTCTGCCAGGTACAGGATCTCCTGGCCATCCCCGTTGATCCGCACGGCAGACAGCAGTGCTAAGGGAGGGGCAGGGCAGGTGGGGGGAGGGGGGAGAGAAGACCAGGGGGCGGGGGCAGTCAGCTTCTGCCCCTCTCTCCGCCATCCTGCATGGAACTGCCTGGGGAGGAGTGGCTGCTGTGTGTGTGTGTGTGTGCGCGCACGCGCGTGTGCGTGCGTGCGTGTGTGTGTGTGTGTGTGTGTGTAAGCACGCGAAGCGACCAGAGTTGAACGCTCCGATGGAAAATCCTGGCTCATTAAAAGATGCCTTTTTCTGGGCCAAGAGAGTGTTCCCGCGTGGAGACCGGAGGGTGGATGCCATGGCCGCTGGGGTCCCTTTCCAGCCCAAGGAGTCGAAGACATGACATGATTGCAGGTGTCTCTGCGTATGACACCTGCGTGTCTGTGGCTGTACCCTTGGGTGTGACCACGTGTGACTGGCTGTGTCAGGGCGCTGAGTGATCGCTCGTGCCTGTGCGCGATGGCAGGCGGCTGAGACCGGGAGCCTGGCTGCGTGGGTCTGGTGCTGCTCGTGGCCTGGGCCTGGGAATATGGCCACATGCATCCGTAGGACAGTCTGAGCCTTGTGTGATGACACATGGCATTGTGGATTTTGTGTCCGTCCCCCTGTGCCATCGAATGGCTCAGGCACAGCCGCCCACACATGCTGGCTCCAGTTGGGGCCCCTCCCACTGCTCACAGCCCTGGTTCCACTGAGTCAGCCCCGCTGAGAAGCCAAGATCTGGAAGCTCAGGACCCAGCTCCTTGCCCTCCCTCCCCTGGAGCCCCAGGCAAGCACTAGCCCCAACCGGTTGGACCCAGAGAGGAATACGGAGTGTGGGGAGTGGGGGGGGGGGGCCGCCCCGACCTTGGCAGGCAGGACAGGCAGGCTCCACCCCCCAGGCTCCCGCAGCCCTCCCTGCCCAGGCCCCTGGCCCGGCCTGGCTCACGCTCCGGCCCACCAGACAGCCAGCAAATCCCCGGAGTCCCAGCCCTGGTCTCGGCAACTCCCGCTCTGCCCTTCTCCGGATCTCTCGGGCCCGCGTCTCTGTTAGAGTGTCTCACACCTCCGGTTTCACACGGTCACCGCCCCGCATCGCCACACTTAACAGACCTTCAAAACGCAGACACATCTCTATGCGGGTCCCACTTTGCTACCCACACAGACACCCGTCAGATCCAGACAGACACGCGTCTGCACGCACAGTGCGCGTTCATCCGGAAGGCATGCATCCCTGCCCACGGCGCCCTCCCCGTGCGCATCCGCTCAACACTACACGTCCCTGCAGAAGCTTGGTTCGCTTCCAGAGGGCCAGCAGGGGCCTTTTTAACGCCCCCCGCCCCGCCCCCAACCCCGGCAGGGCCAGCAGCCGTAACCCTACAGGCTCCAGGGTGACCCAGAGCAGGCGGGCGGCCACGGGGCACTAGCGGATCGTGAGGACACCTCCTCCAGCCCCGGGCCAAGGGAGATGCGATCGGCTCTCCCGAGATAAGGATCCTGGCACTGACTGCCAGCTCCTGGGGCGCCAGGAGGCACACCAGCGATGAGCCAGAGCCCAGAGAGCAGAGGCTCCAGCCTGGGAAGGGCTGCCGGGAGGGCTGTCCCCATGCCCAGGGGGCTGGCCCAGCAGCCCAGCAGGAGGGTAGATCTGTAGGGGAGGGGGCTGGGGAAGGAGGGGACAGGCTGAATGAGAGCGCCTCCACCCTGCACTAGGCAGTGTCTTCCCTTGTCCCGGGCCAGGGAGCCTCACCCTAGCCTTTCAGTCTCTCCAGAAGCCTCTCGACCTCCGCCCTGTCCGCGGGGCTCCAGCCTTTCCACACCCCTCACTCCTCGCTGTCTCACCTTGGTCCCTCCTGCTCCTGCACTGAGGAAGTCTTGCAGGGAGCACGAGACAAGAGAGGGAAGAGAGCCAAGGAGAGAGAGCTGGACAGGAGTCCCTGGAGAGAAGGAGGGAGGAAGGGGGCCAAGGCGACGCAGTGGGCCCCCTCCCCTCCCCCCGCCAAAGCACCAGGGACTGTGCGCCCCCTGTGGGCGTCCTTGGTGCGTTTCCCAGCTGCCTGCACAGCTCCTAACCCTCCCTCTGGAGGTGACAGAGCAGAGAGAGGGTGTTGGAGCATAGACACACAGAGCGCCGGTCTGTCCTGCCACGCCCGCGCCCCGCACCACACACATGGACGTGTCCCGGGTCCCCAGACCACAGCTGGGGCTTCGTGAGGGGGGCCTGCTGTCACCCTGCCAGTAATGCAGTCTCTCTCTCTCCCTCTCTCTCTCTCTCTCTCTCTCTCACACACACACACACACACACACACACATGTGCACGAAGGCCGAAAATGCTCCCTGAGTTCCTCCCACAAACCCGCTCCTGCGAACCCAGACCCCAGGAGGGTCTCAGCCATTTCCAGCGATGCCCACGCACAGGGGCTCCTGCTGGGACTTGCCCCAACAGGGGCAGGGGGCCACAGCATCAACCTCTGAGCCCTGCTCTCGAGGTGTGCCCCCTCGGGGTGAGGGGGCTCTGGGAGGCGCCATCCCCACCGCCCATCTCATCCTGGGGGGTGGCGCTACCCTGGAGCTCTCAGAGCACAGTCCGTCTCCTAGGGGGCGCTGTCTCCTCTCAAAGCAACTCCCTGCCCTTGGCTCTAGCCTGGGGGTGGGAGTGGGTCCTCCCCGGGGGAACAGCACACAGAGAGGAAAAGGGGCCTTTCCGGGGAGAGCCTCCCCGGCGACGCCAGCCTCGCCGTGCGCCTGACACCCTGCCCCACCCCCAGATCCCCAGGCAAGCTCTCCAGGCAAGCCCTGCTCTCCGTGCACAGCGTGTGCGTGCACGTCCGAGCCCCACACGGCTCACAGGCACCGCGAAGATCCATCAAGGCCTGTGCCCCAGACCCTCGGGCACGGGGCCGTCTTGGCCATATCCCCAGCCAGCTGGCAGCGGGGCCTCTGCGGGCCCGTTGTGGTCCCTTTCCCTGCCCTCCTGGCATCGCGTGGGTGTCCCTGCCGGATGCCCAGCCCCATACCTGGGCTCAGGCACACGAGCAGAAGGTGGAACGCTCCTCGGACTGCCATGTCTCTAGGCTTGGTGTTTCCTCCGCTTGGGCTGGGTGTCCCTGGGGCCAGCGGTGGTGGGTGTGTGGGGACAGGTGGAGGGAAGGGGAGCGGAGGGCCCAGACACTGCCCGGGGTGGCAGGAAGGTGCAGTGAGTGCCGGGGCCACAGCCGGAGTTATTTCTATAGGAGGGAGGGGGCCCGGTCCCCGCCTTGGGGAGGAGCCCCGGGAGCCTTAATTATCGGGGTGACAGAGCGGCCTACCCGGGTATTACCCAGCCCTCACCCAAGCTCTTCCCTCTCCCGAGAGTGGCAAAGGGAGGCCGGCGGGACTTGTAATTAGGCACCTGTTAAGCTTCCACTTCCTCCTGGCCCCATGCTCGGGGTAACAACAGTCGCCTGGTTCTACAGCGTCCACAGAGCTCCCCTCACCACTCATTTGCTGCCTCCTTCCCCCGGGGAGACGGGGAAGCGGAAGGAGAGCCAGGCCTGGGGAGGAAAGGTGGCCAGGCTGGGAAGGGTTAACCTGGGCCCAGGGACACAGGGGTCTGACCCAGCCTTTCCTGCAAGCTCATCTGTGACCCTGGGGGAACCGCCCCCCCCCCCCCGCCCCTGGTTGAGGTCTGTGGGAAGGGGCAGCAGGAAAGGGGACTCGGGCTGGAAGGAAGGCCCAGGCAGATGAAAGAGCCCCGGGAACGTCCAGCCCGCCTTCCCCTGAGGCCTCTGGCCCTTCAAAGGGAGTCGGGTCTCCCCAGGGCTGAAAGAGGGAGGCGTGCATGGGCACAGGGGCTTCCCCTGGCTGCCCCTAGGGAGCTGTGGCGCCCACCCCTACCTGAGGTGAGGCCAGCCCCGAGCGCAGGGGGTTCCTGGGCGCGGGGGTGTTGGGGGCCACCGGAAAGACCAGGAAGGGGGCGTGCGCGCATCACGTCTCTGCTCGTGCACACCTTTCAGGGGTCACTTGGTGCCCTTGCTTCCAGGCACAGGAGGGGAGACTAGGCCCCTCGAGACCTGGACTGCTCACTGGGGTGACCTGGGCAGGTTGGAGCTGGGTGGGTAGGGGAGGAGGCAGAGCGACAAGGCGGAGGACCAGCCCCCCGGCTCGTTGGCCTAGGGGGTCCCAGGACCGCCCACCCGCGATGGTGGGGGTCAGGTCCTGCGTGGTCCCATTGAGCAGCTCAGCTCCCTCAGAGGGGCCGTCGCTGACAGGGGCCACAGGGAGGGCAGGGGTGAAGAGCCTAGGGGAGAGTTACGGGCCGGGGCCAGGGCCAGCTCAACGAGGAAGCGCGAGGAGTCCACGCACCTCTGTGCTCCAAATCCCTCCGCCCCCCCTCCTCAGCAATGACAGGGTGCTCTAGGGCCCACCAGAGGTACCAACGAATATCTGTATTTCCTTGTTTATTTTGAGGTTTATGAGATTGCCCTGCACCCTCGGGAGAGCAAGGATCATTATCCCCCCTTTACAGACGGGGAGGGGGGATTCAGCCCACCTGCTGCTGCTGAGCCTGGCAAAGTGGGGGGGGGGGAACGCCCGGGCATCCTGACCCTCAACCCAGAGCGGCCCAAGGAAAGGGCTCGGTGGTCGTGTGGGTTAGTAGATGTACCCACGGGGTAGAAGCTTGGAAGGCCAGTGATGGGGGAGGGGGGCAGAGAACCGGGGGGGCCAGGAAGAAGCGGGACTGCACGGCAAAGAGGAAAGCTGTGGCTCCATCAGGGTCAAGTGTAGGGCTGGTGGATTGGGTCCTGGCTGTCGGTTCATATCAGAGCCGGGGCGAAGGCTGGGTCGGGCGGTTGGGATCACCAATGAGCTCGAGGTCACGCTTGAGGAACTAGGGCTAGATTAGGCTAGAGTGACAGCGAGAGCTGAGGCTAGGGTGTGCGGCTGGGGTCCGTGTTAGGATAAGGCGCGAGCGAGGGGTTCATTCACAGCCACGTGTGGTAATGCGGCTACAGCCAAACGGGAGGCTGGGCCGAGGCCGACTTAGAGTTGGGGTTCCAGTAGGTTGAGGCTGGGGTTTGTGGTTTCTGCGTTCGGGATTTGAGCTAGGGTGGACTGTGGTTAGGTTATGGACGTGCGTTAAGCGGGCCACACGATTCATGGGGATCAGAATGAAGTTTGACTTGAGACACGGGAAGACTTCAGTCCCCATCTGCTAAAGGGCAGACTGGCCAGCCTATTGATCCCTTAGCTCTGGGACAACACCAGCAGCGTCATACCAACACGGATCAGTGTGTGAATTGAGGGTTTGGGAGGGGGTTCCAAATAGGCGTGAGCCCACCAGAAGCAACCTAGCCCCCTAACAAAGGATCCCCCCACCCCCGAGTCCTGCTCCACAGCCTAAGCCCACCAGCAGTCAAGCTCCCCGAGCGACAGCTGGGGAGCCGGTGCAGGAAGCTATCAGCAGGGAGTGGGGCTTGGGCTCCAAAGTGATCCGGAAGACAGGGCCCACCAGGGGCACTTTTACTGGGTCGGAGTGGGGGGGGGGGTCGCAGGGGACGTGTGCTGGGGGAAACTGAGGACCTAGATACTCCTAGAAGAACAGCCACTTTTGAGGGCTCCACACCGGGGGCCCTCAGAGCCTCAAAAGGCAAGTCACATTGTTGTTCTCCTTTGACCCACTAAGGGCTAATTGCCACCTCCTTGCAGTTTGGGGCCCATAAATGAAGCTGACGGCCTTCCTGCCTTGTGCCCTGAGCCCTGCGGGGTTTGGAGGCTGGTGACGAATGAGTGCACTGAGTGTCAGCTTGGTTTTCACAGCAGAGGCCCAGCCCCCTGGCTCTGAGACCAGCCCCCAGCCCGTGTCTCTCTCTGGGCTCATCCTCAACAGAGGAAGAGAGGCCACTCCCGGGAGCCCCCCACCCCCACCCCAACTCCTCCTCTCCCTTTCCCTCACCCAGTCTCCACCCCAAACATCCCATCTTCCCACCCACTTTCTTTTCAGGTCTCAGAGAGGCCTGGACAGATCCAGGGGACTGTTGGGGTCTGTCTGTGCCCCAGGGAGAGAGAAGACGGTTGAGAGAGTCCGTGCTCAGCAAAGGGGCACAGAAACACATGTGGCATCCGAATGGCCCGTCAGAGGCCCCGAGGGGGAGAGAGGAGGCAGAGGGCCCAGGCTGCCATCTGTGGTCCAGAGTACCCTAGACGGCCCCCCTTGCTTTTCCCTAAGAAATCCACAGTTCATTCAGCACAGGAGACGGGGCCTCCTTTGCGCACACCCACCAGTTGGGGCTGTATTTGCTTTTTTTTTTTTTTAATTTATTTGTTCCATCTTTTTTAATGTTGATTTATTTTCAAGAGAGAAAGAGAGACAGAGCGTGAGCAGGAGAGAGGAGGAGACACAGAATCCGAAGCGGGCTCCAGGCTCCGAGCTGTCAGCACAGAGCTCAACGCGGGGCTCGAACTCGCAAACTGCGAGACGGTGACCTGAGCCAGAGTCGGACGCTTAACCGACTGAGCCACCCAGGTGCTCCTGCTTCTCTTTTTTTCAATGTTTATTTATTTTGAGAGAGAGAGAGACAGTGAGCATGAGTGGGGGAGGGGAAGCGAGAGAGGGGGAGAGAGAATCCCAAGCAGGCTCTGCACCATCAGCACAGAGTCGGACGCGGGGCTCGATCCCACGAACCGTGAGATCAGGACCTGAGCCAAAACCGAGAGTCAGGTGCTCAACCAACTGGGCTCCCCAGGCGCCCTGATTATATTTGCTTCTGTCCTAAGACAGAAACAGGATCTCAAGACACAGGCTTAGAAAGGAGTGAACAGAGACACAGAGGAGGGAAGAGGCAGATCCGGGACCCAGAGAGGCCCAGAGGCTGCTTCTGAGATGAGGCGCAGCCCAGCCCCACGACGTCTTGGGGAAGGACAGGCAGAGGCCCCGGCCGGCCTCCCCTTCCTCCAAAGCCTTGCACTGCAATTCCACACAACCGCTGCGGGCCCGGACCTCCTGCCCTGCCCCCAGGTCCCCAGGCTCAAGCTGGAGCTCCCATCTCCCCAGGTCTGCAACCTGCCCCCTGCTAAACTACACACACACACACACACACACGCACGCACAATCAGCAGGCCCTTACCCCTCTCCCAGGCCCCCGTGTAGACCCAGGCTCACCCCTACAACACCCAGGGAGTGGACAGCAGACCCCAGGAGTGAGCGTGCCAAGAAAACCCCCAGAGGAGAGGGTCTGGACGACAATGGACGGACATCACCACACGAGTCTGAGAGAGGGCAGACAGGTGCACGCGGGGTGTTCACACAGAGGCGGGAAGCCCCTGCGGCTGATCCCTTTCGACAGCTCTCAGCAAGGGCTCGCAGCGGGAAGGCAGCCAGACCAGGCCACGGTGGGACCAGAAGAGTGGGGGCACGGGGTGGGGAGGCCCGGGTGACGTGGGGAGACACTGCCGAGCTCAGACAAGGAACAGTTGGTCGGTGACAGACAGAAGGCTGAGATCCGTGGGTGGGCTCAGTTTCGGGAACTGGGCCAGGGCTCGGGGACCGAGGTCAGTGCTGCAGGGTCAGGGGTGGTGGGCAAGAGCTCCTGACCCCTGCGCCTCCCCGAGCCCCTGCTCGGGCCTCCCGAGGCTCCACGATTCCTGCTGGTCCTCCCAGGAGAAGGGGGGCCCCTGGGGGGGGGGCCCAGATGTACCCAAATCCCTCCCATCAAGCGATGGCCCAGACTCACGGGAGCAAGCAGCACAGAGGGGTCCCCAGCCTCTAGCGGAGTGGCCTGCCCACTACCGTGTCAGCACGGCAAGGCAGGGGGTGGGAGTGGGGGGTTGAAGGTTAGGACCCGACCTGCTGTCAACGGAACCACCTGGAAAGAGTATTTGAATTCCCGATGACAAACCGAAGAATTAAGAGACTCTGATGATAAGATGGGGCGCCTGGGTGGCTCCGTCGGTTGAGGGGCCGACTTCGGCTCAGGTCATGATCTCACGGTCTGTGAGTTCGAGCCCCGCGTCGGGCTCTGTGCTGACGGCTCGGAGCCTGGATCCTGCTTCGGATTCGGTGTCTCCCTCTCTCTGCCCCTCCCCCACTCACGCGCTGTCCCTCTCTGTCTCTCGAAAATAAATAAAATGTTTAAAAAAAAATTTTTTAAAGAGACTGACGGTAAGAACTATGTCCACCTCAAGGAGGTCAACCGTATCCACCAGGACCCTCATCCACTGGACAAGCGGGCTGGGCCCTGGGGAGGCTGCGATTAGCACAACTGGGTCTGGTGGGGACGGCAGCGAGGAAGGGGGTGCCAGCTTGCTCCCAGGGTCACGAGCTGTGGTGATGTGCGGCAAGCCCCCTCACCTGCTGGAAGTGACCTCTGAACAGCTCTGGGGGTGACCCGTGATGGGCCCGGGGCACCGCAAGCGGCTGGGGGAGCATTTCAGTCCCTGGGAAAGAAACCAGGGGTCGGTCCAGCAGGACGCAACTCAGAAGAGCAGAGCCAGGAGAGTCCGCTGACGGTTACTTTTGCCCCAAAGGGAAGAGCCTTGACGGCCGGATCTCTGGGGACCTTCTCCCCATTCCCGCAGAACATTCACCGGGGTTGGAGCCAGGCCTTCAGGATGGCCACACAACTCAGACCGGTCGTCCGGGACCGCGTGCACGTCTGTGTGCGGAGAGACCTTGGGATGGGTTCATTCACGCATCCGGTGGGACTTCGGACTTTGAACTTATAGAAATAAAATTGCCTTTTGATTCTGCCGTGTGGATTCCCCCCAACACACATGGCGGACGGGTACTGTGGTCCCCCTCGGTGCCCGGGGGGCCGCCCCTGGCCCGCCTGGCCTGCCTGGCAGTTTCCAGGGAGGTTGTGGGGAAGCTGGCAGGGGCCGAGCAGGGCCGGGTGCGTGTCTGCCTCAGCCTTCCCCGCTAAGCCCGCCTGGCCCGCCCTCACTCTCCTCTCCCTGTTTGTTTCCGTTGCTGGGAGAGGGGAAGGCGGTGCCGGAGGGGTGGGGTTCAGGGGCAGCCGGGCCAGGGCTGGCTGGGACCATGGAAGTATTAACCATCAGGAGAGCTAACTGCCCAGCCCAAGGGATAAAGGTTCCCGGCTCTCCCCCGCCCTCTCCTTCCAACAGCCCACCCCACCCCACAAAATGCTGCAAAGAGTCCTGTGTTTCTAGAATTTCGAATGCTTGCCCACGTGGCTGCATGAGGTACCTGAAGGGGTGTGGTATAAAAAGAGCCCGGACTTGTTTCGTGTGGTCCCCGCAGCCAGGCGGATGCAGAAGAGGACACTCGGACCATCGGGGCTGATCTGAGACCGTTTGGGTTGCCTCTTGAGGTAATGAGCATCCTGTCTCTCAAGGTGTGCAAGCCCAAACTGTCCAATCGTTTGGTTAGAGGTTGCAAAAGGGATTCAAGCGTGAGAGGGTCTCTGCGGCCCCTTCCAGATTTGAGACTCTGATTTGGTGCTCACCCCACTAGCCCCGGGACGGTCTCTCCCCAGGGGCCATGCAGAAAAGCTCCTTAGCTCTGGGCACTTTCTCCCGCTCCCCACTCCCACCCCCTGCCTTGACTCCTCTTTCCAGGAGTCTCCTGAGAAAGCCACCGAAAATCTCAACCCTATTCCTGTCCCAGCCTCAAAGTCATCAAAAGGGCATTGGGGTGATGGGCACGCCTTGCCGAGAGTGCATGCAGAGCACAAGGAAAATGCAGAACCGGCACCTGGACCGAGAGTGTCCCAGCAGGGAGGAAGCTTAGAGGGAAGGTCTGGCTATGTAAAGCCAGGCAGATCAAGAACGACCTAGCCTCTCCTGGGACTCGAGATTTCTGTGATGTTGGAAATGAGCTTCTTCCGAGTGACCTTGGGTGATTTGCTGGGATACGTCCCAGAGTATGGGAGGGGGAGGAGAGGGGGAGAGGTCTGGTCTGGAGTGTTACCTGCCAGGCTCCCCCTCTGCAGGGGGAGCGGCCAGGATGGATAAGAGGGGGAAACAGTGAGGGACTTTGTGGCCTCCACACCTCGACTCCTTGTCTGAGACTCCAGCGTCTCCCCTCCACTGTCACCGAGGCGGCTGTCACCCTTTCTCACCCCAAAAGCCCTGTCTGGCTTTGAACTCTCTGAGCCCCTTTCATCCGAGCCGAATCAAAGTGCTTTTACTGAGACCAATTAATGTCCGGCGGTGACCCGAGTCACAGCCGGGAGTGCTGAGGCTTTGGGGGTGCCGAGGACATCCCAGCACCCCGCTGAGTCAGGGACAGCCGGACTTGGCCACCAGGGAAGCCTGCTGAGTCACGCAGCCGCCTCTCCAGCAGGTGCGGGGGGGGGGGGGCTTGAGCCCGCCTCCCAGCCCCAGCAGAGGGTGACGCAGGGGGCAGGTAGGGGCGCGGGGCCAGCCCAGAGCCGGGGGACATGTGCCCGCGCGGCGGCCGCCTGCAGAGCTAATCCAGGGCTCTGAGGTGGAGCCCCACCCCTGGATTTGCCAGACTACACCCGCCCGGCCTGACCCTGCAAGGACCCGAAGACCCAAGGGGCAGAGAACTGGCAGTTGGGAAGATGCTCGGGAACCCAGACGACAGAGTCAGGAACTGGAGCTTTGCTTTTCTCTTCTTCCTTTTTTGTTTTGTTTTTTTTGCATTTACGTCAACGAAGACGCACCAAACAGCACTTCCTGGTCCCCCAGCCCTGCTTCCGCACACGCTTCTGCCTCAGAGCAGAGGGGGGAATGCTAGAGCCTTCCCTGGGAGAAAGCACGGCCCCCCCCCAAGGCCCGATGTCTAGCTGGTTGTTCCTGAGCTGTGGGCCCCCCGCCCCCAAGTCCTCAGGAATTCCAGTTTTCTCTCTTCCTTGTCCCCCCCGCCCCCCCCCCTGCAGAACTGGGCTCACACGGTCCCCCCCTCGGCTCTGCCCCCATCCTCATGCGGCCTGACCCCACCAGCCCCCACTAACGTCAGGGACCTCTTCCCTGCCATCATCCCCCCTGCCCTTCGCAGTGAGAGGGGCGGAGGGTATAAAAGACGTAGCCCGCATGCAGCTGACATCTGAAGCAAGCCGTCAGGAATGCCCCACTTCTAGAAGCCGACGCGGGCCGGCCCTGAAGCCTGCGGGAGCCTGTGCAGGGTGTCGAGGAATCCCAAGAGCAGCAACCAAGCCCGTCTTCCACATCACGGGCCGATTCCTGGATTCCTGGAGGGGAACGACTCCCAGACCGTCTGCACCTGCCCAGAGGTGGCCGTGTTCCCCCATCCCCGAAGCCAGGCCTTCATTCAGACCTGCCACCACCCCCCTCCCCCCCGCCGCGGGTCTAGGCCACGGCAAGATGGTCTCGTTCTTAGGCCGCGGGAGCTGCCAGGCCCCGCACACCCGCGGTTTCACGAGCAGCAGTTGTGGTGAAACGCAGACCATGCTTTAAGCCTGCGAACTCTGCCCGCTTCTCCGCACGGGGCCTCACAAGTCAGCAACGGGCCTGGAACACCCTTTCTTCCCGATCCGCACTCCGGCAGGGCCCTTGCCTCCTTGGCCCTCAGATGGGTGACTCAGGAAGGGATCTGGGCAAACTCCAGGCACCCGAGGCCCTTTCTGGCTTTCCTGGCAAGAGGTTGCCCCGGCACGGGTAAGGGCTCACTGCCTGGTCCCCGCAGGTAGTAACCGCAGTTGAGGAGCCTGAGGAGCTAAACCACCACAGAAGGCGCCGGAATCCTCGGCGGCGTGCCCGTGAGGTCAGGGGGTGTCTCCCATCCTGGGAGAGTACCACATCTTTCCAAGACGGGGGGGGGGGCGCACTCAGGGCCACTGAGCAGGAAGGAGGGAGCCCCCCGCCCCAGCAGCTAGCCTGGGCAGGGTGGGGCAGGCGGAGAAGGTGCCTGGGGAGGCTTCCCTGACGAAGACGAGGCACAGGGAGAAGCTTGCCTGCCCACTCTCCCTGGGCCCTGTGAAAAGAGCACTCTTGCCCGAGGCCCTTATAACCTGGCGTTGCAAACAGCCAGGACGCGCCCGGCACGGCCCTCTGCCTCCTCTAGTGCAGGGCCCATGGAGGGAAGCAAGGCTGGGCTGTGGATTCGAGGCCTAGAGCACCGAGGGGGCGGGCTGGAGCCTTCCCCACCGCCCTGGCATACAGAACGGGGAAACGGCTCCACCCCTGGGCCACAGCTCCGCAGCCCACAAGGAGCCTGGTGAGCGGGGTCCTTCCAGAAAAGGCTGAGACTATTCTAGAGGCACAAGACATTTGGCGTGGGGCAGCCGAGGGAGGAGCAGGAGCAGACTGGCCAAGCGAGAAGCTTCCGGGAGGGTGGACCCAGGTCCGCTGCACCGGGTGCCTGGGGGGTACCCAGCCGAGGCAGGCGCTCAAGAAGCCTTCGAATGCGTGAATGAATCAGAGTGTTTGGGGGAAACGGGAGGCAAGCTGACTAACAGAGGCGACAGTGGCCTTGGGGAGCCCCAGCTGCCAGAGTTAGGAGAGAGCAGGTGACGGGGCAGCCGGGTCTGGGCGAGGAGCAGGGCCCTGGGTGGGCCTGGGGGTGGACAGGTGTCCGTGTTGAGGCACTGCCTGGAGTGGAGAGGGCAGAGCAGGAGGGTGCAAACGCCACCCCCACCCCCCACCCCCGCCACAGGAGGTGGGGTCTGAGCCACAGGTGGGGGCCCAGCCCGGGGCCCTCCTGCCCCAGCCCCTCCCTGAGAGACAGCTCCAACCGCTGGCCCTGAAGTACCTCTAAACCAGGCGTGGGACAGGGGCAGAGCAAGGCCGTGCTGAAGGAGGACACGAAGGCCACATCCCGGGGCCCCAAAAAGGCCAGAGGACGCAGGGCGAAGGGCCCGAGAGGCTGGGAGGGACCACCTGCAGAGGGCACCTTTCGGTCCCCTGCCCCAGGCCATCGCGCCGCCCTCGGCCCTGGCTCCCGCTCAGTACCCTGCAGCAGACACAGCCCCCCGCCCCCAAGAAAGCTGAGCCGTTCCTTAAAGAAGTGGGATAAATTTAATCTGTACCTCTAAAATGTCTAGGCTAGCGGCAGTCATGGACGCCCAGAGACTGGGCAGAGCCTGTCCCCTTGCAGGCGTCCCCGGGGACACGGAGGCCCCCCTCAGTTCACAGAGGCGGCTGGCAGGATGTTGGCTTTGCGCTCGGCTTCCACACAGTACTTCTCAGGGAGGCCGGTGGCTCTGCAGGGGGCAGGGGGCGGGACAGGCGTGCGTGGGCCGTGGGACCAGACAGGAGCAACAGGAAGCAGGCCCCGGTGGGGGTTCCGGGACCTGGGGGCCCGCGCCCCCCATCCCGGCTCCTACAATCCGTCCCCCAGACACGTTCCCGTCAGGGCTCCGGCCCCTGCCATGGATCCAGGAGGCCCCGGGCCGGAACCTTCTGCGGCAGCCCCCCCCTCCGGAGCCAGGAGTCGCCCCGACTCCCGCACACCCCGTCCTTGGGAGAGGGGGGCACGGGGCGGGGCGCAGGGATCGGGGCGCACCTCAGCTCCTGGATCTTCTTCTTCTTGAGGTCATCGATGCGCTCGCGCCGCTTCTGGGCCTCCTCCTGGAGACGCCGGCCCTCCTCAAAGGTGGCGATGCGGTCCTGCACCTGCTTCTGCTGGTTCTCGCGCACTTGGCGCCGGAGCTCGTCCGCGTGCCGCAGGCGCCTCGCGGCCTTTTTCTCCGCCTCCAGCCGCTCCTTCTCGATCTGCTCTCTCTGAGCCCTGGAGGAGGGACACCGGCTGCCCAACGGCCCGTCTGGGCCGGCCCAGCGAGGAGAGGCACCCCGGGAACCTTCCGGAAGGGCTCCTCCGGTGGACATGCTTCAGAGACCGCAGCCCCGCACACTGCGGCCCTTTTCCGGGGCTCAGAGACCAGAGCTGCCCCCAGGCATGCCGCCCCCTCCTCAGCCAGGCCCTGCACCGCGGGCGGGCTCCGAAGGGCCCCGAGCACGCTCTGGTTCTCCTCCATCACTGTTCCGAAATTTTTTTTTTAAATTTTTTTAATGTTTATTTATTTTCGAGAGAGAGGGAGACAAAGTGTGAGCAGGGGAGAAGCAGAGAAAGGGAGACACAGAATCCGAAGCAGGCTCCGGGCTCTGAGCTGTCGGCACAGAGCCCGACGCGGGGCCCGATCCCACAAACCATGAGACCTGAGCCGAAATCGGACGCTTAACCGACTGAGCCACCCAGGCGCCCACTGTTTTGAAATTCTTAATACTTTTTGAACGAGAGATCCCGCATTCTTATATTTCACCAGGAGCTGGCCTGTGCTCAGGGTTTTGCCCACTGGAAGCTACTGTTCCAGCTCTTTCTGTCGTACAATGCAGAACTCGTCTCTGGCTTGTTCTGAGATAGTCTCTCTCCCTCTCCCTCCCTCCCTCCCTCCCTCCCTTCCCACAAACAATAACAATGACATTAACAAAACTGCAACGGGGATGCTTAGAAGTGACAAGGACTGACACCTGCCGTGCAGGCTCTCGTGTTTGCGGGAAGAAGGCGGGAGCTCGCCAAATTCCCCACGGGGGCCTCTTCACGAGGGGACTTTTACGGGCCCTGATTTCCCTGGCCAAGCAGCCAAGCAGCCCGTGTGGGCCAGACAGGCTCCGGAAAACTCAAAGGTACTGTGTTCACATCCCAGGGGGAGCGCGGTGCTAGGCCACCCTGGGCTATCATCTTAGTTCTTCTTTTTTATTTTTATTAAATTGTTTTTTTCATGTTTATTTATTGAGAGAGAGACAGACAGACAGAGCATGAGCAGGGGAAGGGCAGAGAGAGAGAGAGGGGGAGACACAGAATCCAAAGCAGACTCCAGGCTCTGAGCCGTCAGCACAGAGCCTGACGTGGGACTCGAACCCACGAACCTCGAGATCATGACCTGAGACGAAGTCAGACACTTAACCAACGGAGCCACCCAGATGCCTCTTGACAGAATCAAAAACCAAAACAACATGTAAAATCATCTCAGGCAGGGATTCCTTACCTGCCCCCCTGCCCTGAGGGTACTCGTGTCCCCGACAAAGCTTCCAAAAGCACAAGTCACTTACTCATCTCCCCAGACCCACAACACGCAGCATCGTCTCAACTCTGGGCATGTCCCTTACACCGGCGGGCACCTCCCAAACCCTGCACCTGCCACGGAGCCTCCCAGGCTGTCAGGAGACACGTGCTGGCTTCCTCACCCCTCTGTATTTAGACTCCAAACCTCCATCGCTCAGACACATCTGTGACAGCAGGAAGCCTTGCCTCTTTGCCTCGCCCTTATTTTCCTAGATGGATAAGGGTTTTCCGTTGTTTTACATCCTGCGAGGCAGGGTGCTAATGGGAAGCTGCTTGTGTCACTGGAGATCCCCTGGGCTGGCAGGCAGTGGGAAATCTGAGTGGGGAAGAGCCTGGTCACTTCACGGGGTTAGGGCAGTGACCTTGGAGCCTGGGCCTCAGCCCCGACCAGTTACATCAGAATCTGTGGAGGTGAAGCCCGGGCCACAGTACTTGGTGAACGCTCCAAGGCAATTCTCAACACCACGGGGGAGGGGAGGTCAGCTCTCCCTGCCTAGTCGGTGAGCTGAGAGTCAAAGGCATCCCTCTGTCCAGAAGCAGGAAGCCCGTGTAGAGGCCATCCACAAGGTCATGCTTTGAAGTAGGAAAAGTTGCATTGCTGGCTACGGGCAGGGACATTCCTAGCACTTGAAGACACCTGGCCTGGTGGTCACGTGGCCCTGGAGACACCAGGTCTAGATGCTAACCCAGAACAGCAGGTGAGACCGAACATCTCCGAGGGGCTGGTCTCGCTTTAATAACTGGCTGGCGCATATGCTTCAGGCAAACAAAGCAAAGAAGGGACAAATGGGTCAGGGGCAGAAGGAGGACCTTAATTTCTTTCCATTAATATTTATTAGTGCCTGCTAAAGGCATGTGGCAGTGAGGGCAGGCATCTGAAAGGTAGTTTGGAGCCCAGGGGAAGAATCTTCGGGGCCATTAAGGAAGCTGCCTTCCTCGGCAGGCTTCCGGAGACCACGGCATGACCCTTGAGGGCAGGCAAAGGCCACCGCGGCTGGGGGAGCAGGCGGGGGGGGCCCAGGGTCCAATAAAAGACCAGGACCCCGGCCCTGGCAAGGACGGAGATTCCTACAGATCTGCGCTGCCTCTGGCGGGGGGCCCTGGGGTCTGGCATGCAACTAATGGGGTCAATACCAAGGCGGACCTCCGGCACATAGACCAGGTAGACGAGAAGGCCGGGCCGCACCTCTCAGTCTCTACTCACCGGAGCACGATTTCTGTAATCTCGTATCCACACCCCCATCGCAATTCGGTTTGTTTCTTTGAAAGCTGCTGCTATCACAGAGTCCGAACCAGAGCAAGAAAGGAGTCACTCCCGGTGAGCCCAGAACACTTAGCCCAGGGGGTGGGGTCTGGTGGCGGCAGGTGACCCCGACTGACGCCAGAGCAGCTGTGACGGCTGGCGGCTCTGGGGGTGAACGACGGGCAGGGAGAGCGACAGTTGTGAACACCTCACTTCCACTTACAGGTGGGAATTATCGCGGAGACAAAAGACAACGAAAATAAAAGGACGACGAGCTGGCAGGAAAGACAGATGGATACAGGGGAGGTCAATCCAAGCAGGAGTTGCTCACATCCTTCCCACAGCGATGGCCGACGACAGTGTTTTGTTCACCTCCGATATGTCCCACGGCGGAGCCTTGAGTTTACGTGTTGGATACTGTTTATCAAATGAATGGCAAAGACACCCCCCGCCCCCCCGGAGCTCTTCTCCAGTGACTCACAAGCTTGGTGTCCGAAGCTCTCTCCGTTCCTCGTATTCTCCCCCACTGCCTGCTTTATCCTCACCCCTAACCAGCGGGGGTACGTCGAGGCAGGGGAGGGCAGAGGGACCAGATGTATACTTTTACCTACGCCTTTAACCCTCCGGGAAAAACAATCCAAATAATACCCAATTCTTTAGACACCTCCGGGTGCTGGTTTCCAAATCCCTAATCGGAAAATTCTTGGCTCCTGGGGCTCCTGGGTGGCTCGGTCGGCGGAGCGTCCAACCTTGGCTCAGGTCATGATCTCACGGCTCGTGAGTTCGAGCCCCGCGTCGGGCTCTATGCTGACAGCTCGGAGCCTGCTTCGGATTCTGGGTCTCCCTCTCTCTCTGCCCCTCCCCCTCTCAAGCTCTGTCTCTCTCTCTCTCAAAAATCAATAAACGTTAAAAGTTCAATAAAAAACCAAAGACCAAAACCTCTCGGCTCCCCATTCTTGTCTTTGAAACATTTCAACTACCCATCCATTCAGAATGGCTCCACCGTCCCGGGCAAGAGGAGAGCACCTCTGTCTGTGCACCTGCCAGCAGGGTCCTCCCCCCAGTGCGGGCCATCCCTGCCGCAGGCCAAGGAAAGGAAGCCGGGGTGCCCGGCCCCACCTACCGGAGAATCCTCTCGAAATCGTCCCGGTCCCGTTGCACCTGAACGGCCAGAGCGTGCTCCTTGAAAGTCACCTGTTCCAGCCGGCTCCGGCGCAGTTTGGCCTCTGTCTCCATCTTCTTCTGCGCGTTTTCCTTTTCCTTCCTGCGCCACTCCCTGTCCGCAACCTCCTGGTTGCGCTTGGCCCGCAAGGCGTCCTGGGAAGGGAGAGGGTGGGGAGACCAGCGAGGGTGCAAACCGACCCCGAGACCCAGCGGGCACCTCAGGAAGACACCAGCTGCAGACTCCGACGCGGCCTGCTTTGAGGCGTGGCGTGGATTTCTCTGGCGACGAGGTCATTGCAGGGAAGAGCACGTGGAATCTCGTAGAACTTTCTGGTCCGCAGATACCCCGAGGGGTCACCTTGCCCTCCCTCGCCGCCACCCATCCCGATGCTTTCCTCCCCAGACCTCGAACGCCTCCAGGCGGTCCTGCGATTGCCTCTCGTTTTAAAAACTGCTAATGAGGGGCGCCTGGGTGGCGCAGTCGGTTAAGCGTCCGACTTCAGCTCAGGTCACGATCTCGAGGTCCGGGAGTTCGAGCCCCGCGTCAGGCTCTGGGCTGATGGCTCAGAGCCTGGAGCCTGTTTCCGATTCTGTGTCTCCCTCTCTCTCTGCCCCTCCCCCGTTCATGCTCTGTCTCTCTCTGTCCCAAAAATAAATAAACGTTGGAAAAAAAAAATTAAAAAAAAAAAAAACTGCTAATGATCGGGGCGCCTGGGTGGCTCTGTCGGTTAAGCGTCTGACTTCGGCTCCAGTCATGCTCTTGTGGTTCGCGGGTTCGAGCCCCGCATCGGGCTCCTGCTTCAGATTCTGTGTCTCCCTCTCTCTCTGCTCCTCCCCGCCCTCATCAGACTGTTCGAGTCTACGTAACCTGCATCCCCTCTTCCGCACCTCTGCCCTCCAGGGTGGTTTCGCAGGCTGTCAAAGGGGGTAGTTAAGGGAGTGGGGGAGGCACAGGGGAGCCGGGACTGAGCGGGTACCTGCTGTGCCTGGTGATCCTGCGCCTTTTCCTGCATGGCCCTCAGCCGGGTGATCTCCTTCTCTTTCTCCCTCCGGATTCTCTCCTGCTCAGCCTCAAACTCTGCTTCTCGAGCCTGCCAGGAAGAAAAGGTCTCGTAGAGCAGCCCCCACCGCTGCAGCCTTGCAGAGACACGAAGCCCCCGCAACGGTCTGTCCGGGGTCTCCACTCCCTGACTGCTTTTCGGGTTGGACAACACAAAGCTAGCAACGCACGCAGGCATCCCAAGCCCAGCCTTCACGCTCCATCCGCTGCGTCGCAGACCGTGTCCGAGTAGCAAGGCCAGTGGGCCGTCTCTCCAAGTACCAACTGCGGCATCCTGCGTGTCGCGTAAAACGCAGCAGGTGGGGGTTACCTCATTAGTCCCTGGGCACACGGCCAGCCACGCTTCGGGGAGTCCCGCGGGGGCCAGCAGATACCCAAGGAGCGAACCATCAGAGTCGGCGCCCTTTGCCGCTTCTCGGAAAGAGCAGACCTATCCCTACAATCTTCCCAAACCCGGCTTCCCAACTAGCATTCTTGGGTAGTCATAAGACTAATGGCTTGGGTCGGGCGGAAGCGTGATCCCCCCATAAAGAATGTTCCGTAGCCGTCATTCTACCTGCCCAGCCTTCTGTGAAGCCCAGTGAGTTGCCCGCTTGTGAGTTGTGCACGGGGGGCTGTGTGTCAAGCTGGCCTCGGTTTCACCTCGCCCCAGATGGCAGGGCAGGGAACTCTGGAGACTTCCACAACCAGTCTCTGCCTTTAGCCCTAGAGGGGCAGCCCCGGCTGCAAGAGCAGAGGCCCCTGTGAGGTGAGTCTTGTGACATGGGCTGTGGGCGTGCCCAAGCGCCCGACCGCTATGCCGGTCGCCAGCCTATCCCAGCTCCGCCCCCCGGTGTCCCTTCCACGTGTGAAGACCAGCCCTACTCTTCTCCTGCTCGGAAATCTCCGGTGACTTCCCCACCAGTCCAGGCCTCCAGCTCCACTCAAGGTCCAAGGGGTCCCCAACAACCGCTCTCAGCTCCCCGTCGCCTCGCCACATCATCTCTTGTCATGACGGCCACGGGCTCTGCAAACTGTCCACCAGCTCCCACACGTGACCGGCTTTTTACCACTACATCCACCCATTCGGGGAACCGGTGGCTGAGCTCCGCACAAAGTCCACGGCATTCCAGGTACGTTGGACCCGGTCTGCTGTTGGACACACAGCGAAGCATTCGGGGTATTTTGCATCAGTCAGTGACAGGGCTTACAAGGTGCTGTAATGGTTCAGTAAGACAACACCTGTAAAGCACTGCGCACAGAGCCCGTGCACAGACTGAGCTCCCGACGTACGGCAGCTCCGTGATCACTGTGATGCCCCAACCATCCCTGTCCCCAACCATCCCGTCCCCAACCATCTGCCCCCAACCATCCCATCCCCAACCATCCCATCCCCAACCATCTCTGCCCCCAACCTCTGTTCCTGCTGTTGCCTGCATCTCCTGGCATCTGATAAGCAAGCCAAAGCCAAACAATAAATACATTAAAAAGCTTTGTTGAGCTTCATTTTCTGTGGCTTGCATTTGGAGCATACAGGTATATCCGATCCGCCATTTTCAGAACACGCCCGCGATGTCCCCCTGCCTGCCATCCCTACTACAGGGAAGTAGGGCACGTTCTCTGTCACCACGGAGCCTCGGAGCTAGAGGAGGGGGCACGCGCATGCAGCACTGAACGCCTTTCCTGCCACCTTCAGCCCTTCCTTCTCGTTTTACCTAACTCCACGTTCGCTCCGTCTAAGCCACGTTGGCTCTGTTTTCCACTCTCCACTCCTCACTGACCCTGGTCCCTCCGGTTCTCAGCCCGGCTCCTGAGTGAGCCCACGTGGCGTGAGCCGCCTCTCCTGGATCCCCTGCTCTGCGCCACACCTGTGCTTGCGGCTTCCACAGCCACTGCGGGAGAAGGCTCTATTTTCTGACACCCAGGACAGGATGCCCAATCGAGGAATTTTCACAAGAAAGTTATGGGGCGGGTGACCCATGATTACCGGGGATATAATTACGCAGAGGCCACCAGGAATCCACAAAAACTTCCCTTTCCCCGATAGTTTTCATTTTGTTCCCTGCCGGTACCTGACCCTCATCCAACTTCTAATCAAAGGTGTTAACAAGGATATAACACCCTAAATTGGGTGTCCCTCGAGCCTGCTCTCTGTTAATGAATAAGCGAACCGGCCAACACGAAGAGGAGAAGGAGCCAGGTCCTTGAATGAAGGACATCCATTTTGAAAGGGAGGCATGGCTGCCTGCGGCGAGTCCCCTTAGATCTCAGGCCTGCCTGTCCGTGTCGTAGATGTTTCGCTCGTGGCCACAAGCCCCAGACCTCGGAAACCTACCGTCTTCAGGGGCGCCTCGGTGGCTCAGTCCGTGGAGCGTCCGGCTTCGGCTCAGGTCGTGATCTCGCGGTTCATGAGTTCGAGCCCCACGTCGGGCTCTGTGCTGACAGCATGGAGCCTGATTCGGATGCTCTGCCCGCCCCCCCCACCCTTTCCCTGCTTGCGCTCAGAGGAAGAAAGAAAGAAACCTACCATCTTCTTCTTGGTGAACTCCATCACCATCTGGTCCGCCAGCTTCTCCTGGGCGAGCAGCTCTGCTTTCTGTCTCTGGTTTTCGTCGTTAATGCGCTTAATCTCGGCTTGCATCTTCAATTTTTCCTGGTGCCTTCGTTCCATGTCCTGAAGGAAGGAAGCCTCCAAGTGGAAGGGGGCAAGACCAGGAGACACTGGCGCGTGGGGGCAGAGAGAGGCAGGGGGACGCGCGCCGTCTGCGGTCTAGCCACCGCCGCTGGCCCCTGGTCAAGGGGCCCTCCAGTCGCCGGTGACCCCTCGCAGCCCCTCTTTGCCGTCTGTACCCTCTTGGCTTGGTGGCGGTCCTGACACTCTTGATTTCTATACACTCTCAAGGAAGCAGAGGCTCTTAAAACTCTACCCGGCGGCTCCCACGTGTCCTGCGAAGTCCTACCCGCTGTTCCCGGGCTTTTCCCCTGCCTTCAATTTTCTTCTCTTAGGCAAACCCTAGCTTTTGGTCTCGACTCAATGGCGATGACCGAAATAATAAAGCGTCGCCCTCATTGAGTATGTTCTACCCGTTGGGCACTTTATGCAGACTAGCTCTGAAACCTAAATGCACCCCAAGACCCTGAAGGGTAAAGCTTGTTATGTCTCTTCTGCAGATGAAGACACTGAGGCCCTGAATTTAAGTGACTTGTCCGGGGCCATCCAGCTAACAAACGCCAGTTCCAGAATTTTGGAACCTGGTCTTTCTAAATTAAAGTTCCAGTCTTCCCTGGAAGATTCTCTGTCAGTTCTCTCTGCACCTCTGAATCCCCTCTGCACTCAAGACGGTGCCACAGCTCAGGCACTGCCTTGTGGGTCCCCATTCATTCTTGTGGGTTTTTCTCTGTCCCAGCCAGCGGACGGCAACCACGTCACGTTTCCTGTCTTCCCTGGCAACATGCGGCCCAGTGAGAGGAAAACAGCAAATACTCAATAAACTAGAACAGGGATAAAGGAGAACCAAAGTGAATGGCATGTGAGCAAAAGAAAAAAAAAAAAAGGTAGACACAGAGAAACACGATGAATGAATGATGGCGGTCAAGGCACCTGACCCTGAGGGACAAGATCCCTTCTAAGGAAGGAGCCTGAACTTGCAAAGCCCCCGATGATCCGATGGAGCACATTCTCAGGGCCCCATGCGGAGTCTTGTGCACAAGATGGAATGTTGGAATCTGGCCCACCTATACTCTCCCAGGAATCTCCATCTCTTTGTGCCCAATTCTTCTACCCATCAACTCCCGCCGTGTGCTGTTTCCAGTTCCTTCCAACTGTCAAAGGCCAGGCCCCACCCAAGACTTCCAGCTCCTCCCCAGCCACGCTTCTGACCTGACTCATCTGAGGCAACTCTGCGGGCTCTCCCCAAGCTTGACTCACAGCCGAGTTCAGGGCTTCCGGGAAGCCTCGTGCACCAGATCAACACAGCACTGACTGCCCCCCCCACCTCCCCCCCAGGCCTGTGATGCATGAGTCACGGCCGTCAGCGCTCCCTCACTCTCGCCGTGCCTACCTGTTCACTCACCCCACTTTTCCCCACCTGGCCCAGCGACTCTCCACCCCTTTCCCCCTTCTCCCTTTCTTCCTTTCCTTTCTATCTGCTTCCCACCAGAGCTGGGGCTGCCACTGGTACCCATGCACTATTTAATCCCTTGACCCGCTCAGCTAGAAAACCCACTGACTTCCCATCCACGATGCATACAACCATGCATTGACTCACGTCTTTGCCTATTTATTTACTTTTCAGTTTGTTGTTTTTGTTGGCTCACTAGACTTCCAAGAAACTGAAGGACTTTCACTGTCTCTGATCTCTGAAGCCATTGCAAAGCAACCCCAGGAACCACCCCCCCCCCGCCCTGCTCTTCTCCCTCTCGCTAGCAAGGTGGGGAGCACTGCCCTGCACCACCCAGAGATCATAAGGCAGGTCTGAGCTGGGAGACACACGCTCCTATCTTAAGTTTTTTTTTTAATGTTTGTTTATTTATTTTTGAGAGTGAGAGAGAGAGAGAGACAGAGCACGAGCAGGGGACGAGCAGAGAGGGAGACACAGAATCCGAATCAGGCTCCAGGCTCTGAGCTGTCAGCACAGAGCCCGACGCGGGGCTCGAACTCACAAATCAGGAGATCATGACCTGAGCCGAAGCAGGACACTCAACCGACAGAGCCACCCAGGCGCCCCAACACATTCCTATCTTCAAGTCGCCTAAGAACACTTCCTAGAAGCTCGGAAAGTGCCTCTTCGAAGGACAGTACCAGTACGACGAGACACATCGGGCGACGGTGTTGACTCACGGACGCCTGGAACTTTCTCAGGGAGTCCACCAATTCCCCCTCCGACAATCTAGCCGGATCTCCCGGTCTTCCTTTCGCACCCCTTCCCTGCATGCTGAAGCCCTGTCTCCTCTTCCGGGCTCTTTCTCTTGCTCCCTGAGCCAGGAGCTCGGCCAGGCCTCCCCGGCTTCTCAGCCCAGCTGGGCCCCCTTCTCAAGCAGCTCACAAGGCTGCCTCCCCCCCCCCCCCGCCCCGGGTCTTCCTGACTCTCCCGGTGCTCCTCCCCTCACTCCCCACACAGGCCCTCACACTGTGAGGCACTCTGAGAAGCCTCCATAACCGTGAGGCTGCCCCCCAAGACCCCTCAGGGACCCCCATCCCTCACCGCCATCACATCACAGGGTGGGGGTGGGGGGGGACGACAACCAGCCATCTTAACGCGGGGAACGAGGAGAAAAAGGAAAGAATGCACACTCCACAAGTTAAATGACACCCCGAGGACATAACCCGACAGGCCGGAAAGGGGGACGCTCCTCAAGTCTAGCTAGCCTGGGCGCTCCAAAATACCGGTGCCATAGCAATGAAGGCAGGAAGGAGCCAGAGTTCTTCCAGGTGAAAGCTGACAAAGGAGGCCCAAGTGAATGCAAGGTGGGGACCTTGATTGGATCCTGGTTGGAGCGACAGAAGACAACTCAAGGCACCTTCAGGGAGCCACTGCGGGACTGAATGTGGATTCGGTATTAAACGATATCAGAGAATCATTGGATTCCGCTTTTCGACGAGGGGCTGTGAGTGTCGTAGCGTCCACTGGACAGACAACGCCTCTGCGCTTCCGAGACAAGGGCTGCAGCATTTAGTAGCAAAGAGCCAAGACACCTGCAGCTCACCGCCGAATAGCGTAACAGTGACAGAACGCGTATGTGCTCCGAAAAGAGACAAGCAAGCAAGGCAGACGGGCAACCGGAAAGTCTCGAAGTCTCGGCCCAGCGCTGATGGGTGTGACACAATTCTTCCAGTTTGCCTGTGTGTATAAAAATGCTCGCAGGCAAGGGGCGCCTGGGTGGCTCAGTCGGTTGAGCGACCGCCTTCGGCTCAGGTCATGATCTCACCGTCCGTGAGTTCGAGCCCCGCGTCGGGCTCTGCGCTGACAGCTCGGAGCCTGCTTCAGATTCTGTGTCTCCCTCTCTCTCTGCCCCTCCCCCTCTCATGCTCTGTCTCTGTCTCAGAAATAAATAAACATTAAAAAAACTTTTTTGATTTTTTTTTTAAATGTTGACAGGCCAAAAAAACGGAGTGGGGAGGGGAGAACAAATAAATGTGCCAAATGCTCGCCAGCCAAGGGCCTCTGCCTAATCCCAGCAGACCAGACCCGCAAACAGGAGAGGATTTAAGTCTCCGTAGTTGGGGCGGGTAGTTCCGGCGGGTATGTCATCGTTTCTTCTGCGATGGTTGTGCCCACGGGTTTTATTTGGACGAACGGGTTGGGGGGGGGAGGGTTTTGGGGGCGGCAGGGGGAAGGCTTGGTGCTTGCACACAATTAATCACACTGGGGTGCCCTGCGCTTTGAATGAGGGAACCGCAGGGAGCCTGGGCCGTGGACCCCCGCTCTGGTCCACGGACCCCCGCTCTGGTCCACCTGCCTGGCGCATCGTGTCCCCGGATAATGGCAAGAGGGCTAGAAAACATCCCTTAGGGGCTTGCGCGTGCGAGGCAGACAGCTATGTATTTCCCTTCTGTGTCCACTCACGCAGACGCGTTGGTGTCGGACCCCGCGACCCGGGGAGGGGGGCGGGATGCCACGAGTCCAAGTCCCTGCCCACCCCCGCCCCCCAAGCGCGGCGCCACGGCCAAACGCGTGTTCAGTGCGGCCGCGACGAGCTAAGGGCGGCGATGTGAAATGCGCAGGCGCCTCACAGAAAAGCAGTGCACGCCCCAGTCCCCCGGATCTCGAGCGCCTTGGCGCCGGAGCCGCTGGGAGCGGCGCTCGGTCGGGCGCGTTACCCGCAGATCTTCCTCCTGGAGCTGCTGCATGGACGCCAGCACCTGCTCCTTCTCCTGCTCCCGCTGCTCCGCCAGCAGCGACCGCTCCTCCCGGTTCTTTTCCATCTGCTGCACGATGTGCCGTCTGCCCCTAGGAGCGAACGGCAGCGCAGGGGCTCAGAAACCCGGGCCCGCGCTTCTGTGCGCCAGCCTCCACCCACACAGCCCCCGCGATGGGAGGTGGCAGTCACAGGGACAACTCGACGAGCGCCCCGTAAAACATCGCCGTGCTTCCTGAGACCAGACTGTCCTGAGGGGGCCGGTTCCCTACCTCCCAAGCCCCCTTTCTTCTAAAATAATTTTTTAACGTTGATTTATTTTTGAGAGAGACAGACACAGAGACAGAGCGCGGGCAGGGGAGGGGCAGAGAGGGAGGGAGACACAGAATCCCAAGCAGGCTCCGGGCTCCCGGCTGTCAGCACAGAGCCCGACGTGGGGCTCGAACCCACGAACCTTGAGATCGCGATCTGAGCCGAAGTCAGATGCTTAACTGACCGAGCCCCCCCCAGGCGCCCCAAGCTGCCTTGCCTGAGATTCCCCTTCTTCGTTTGTTTGCCCACGAGTGCACCCCACATCGCAACGCACCTTCTCCCTTTCAGTGTGTCAAGGGCTTCTGAAATCCCATCGTCGCCCCCCGCAAGCCCGCCAGAGCAATTGTGGGGCACCGGCCCCCCCATGCTCGCTTCAGTTAGAAAGCCCACGGTCTCCTTCCTGTGCTGCCTCTTGCTGCGTCCTGTCTTGTCCCCCAGCCACCTCCCCCGCCCACTTCGCTAGCCGTGCGTCTGTCTTATGCCCCGGCCCTCACCGCCGGTGGACAGGGCTGGGTGTGAGCAAGCCTCTCGGCTCAGCTCCACAGTAAAAAGCAGAGAACCCAGAGTCTGCAATCAGCGTGGCCGGTGACTCCCTGTGTGTCGTTGGGGTGACAATAAACCCAGAGGCGTCCAGACCCCATGACGGATGAGTAAAGGCAGGGACAATGAGGGAGGACACAGGTCGGGGTGAGCATGGGGAGGAAGGACTACGAGACTCCCATCCAGGTGGAGCCCTTGAATGGCTTCCTGACTCCAGATGAAATAAACGGGAGGAATGAGTAAAAGAGTCTCAGGGAGGCAGGGCTGGGGCTCAATATAAGGACCAGCTCAGATCATTAGAGCGGCCTAATGAGGCAGGCAGAGATTTTTTTCCTTAATTAGAGCCGTTTGTGCAGGAGATTAAGAACTACTGAGCTAATAATAAATGTTTATAGGGAGCCTACTGTAGTCTGCCAGGGACCTACGAGAAGAACAGGGATGGATGGTTCCAGAAGACTGAATCAGACGGAGAGAGACACCAGCCAGTCAGTGTGGTTCAAGGACTGTTTATGGAAATATCTCTTGCCTTCCATGGTGGGTGTTCTATCTAGATCTGGGACACCATGATTCTATGATTTACCTCCTCTGGGGCTTGTCCTTTCCTGCACAGGGAAGGGGACTGAATTTATTCATTCTAACAGGTGTTAACCACCGGCCACACTCTCTGCGAGGCCCGGGAGCTACGGAAGTGAGTTAAGACGGGGACGCCGTCCTCAGGGAGCACGCAGTCTGGCGCGGGCCGGGGAGCCGCGGTGCGAGAAGCATAACACAGTGTGTGGGAGACCACACCACGGTGTGGCCGGGCACCAGAAGGGAGCCACCGAGCCTGCCTGGTGAAGGGAGAGGGGTTTCCGGGGGAGGTGACGGCAAAAGTGTCACACACGGAAAGAAGAGAAGGCGTTTTCCAGGGGCAAAGGGGGAAAAGAAGAGGCTTCACAGCAGGAGGAAGGACAGAAGCGTGAACTGTGGCAAGCCCAGGGGTGCTGGGGGAAGGGGGGGGGGGGGGGGACGCGCAGAGGGGACGGCAGGAAAAGGTGGGAAACGAGGCTGAAGGGGGGCCAGGTTGTGAAGCAACCATCCTGGGAATCAGCCTTGAGAAGCTCTGCGGTTCTCGGAATCCCTTCCTCAGGCTCTGAGATGCTCACAGATGGTGATCGTGACCATTTCTCTTCTCCTCCCTCGGCAAGGCTACCCGCACCCAAAGAGCCACGGAAGCGCCAGGGAGGGAGGCCCCAAAACCACCGCTTTACCGGATTCTCTCCTCCCTCCTCTTCCTGTCCAGCTCCTCCTGCCTTTGAATGGCCTTCTGCCGTTCCACCTCCATCATGTGATCCAAACGCCTCTCCTCCGCGTCCAGCTCTCTTTGAATCAGCTGCTTCTCCAGGATTTGGGCATCCCGGATGGCATGGCACTTGGCATTGAGGATGATCTGGAGGCGGGGAGACGACAGTGGCCCTGGGTCAAGGCACGCGGATCGGGCGGGATGCGCCAGGGGGTGTGGAAGGTGGGGGCGAGAAACGGGTCCCGCCAGGTATGCTGGACACGCACACAGCCTCGCGCAAGCCCGGGAGAGCGAGGGCATCCTGTGCTCGCTGTCGCCTCGGCGGAGCTCCACGCCGACATGTGCCAGGCCCCTGGTCTGTGCGAGGAGAGGCCACGGTAGCGCCTTGCAGGGTATGGGGCCTTCGTGTCCGGGGGGGGGGGGGGGGGTCGTCGCGCTTCGAGAACATAAGGAAAGCTATGGACCCTGTCCTCCTTAAGATTCACTCACACACACGCACGTTACATTTCCATGAAACTTCAGAGGTTCGAGGTTCCCCCTGGGGGACCCATGAACCCCCATATTCAGACCCTCTGTCCTACTCCTCAGGGAACCTAAGACACTCTTGCAGAGACCAAGCCGCTAGAGTTTTAAGGGGGAAGAGCCCCACGTGACACATCAGGGGACGGCCATCCGTGAGAACGAGCGAGAGAAAGTTCTGGAAAATAAAAGGAGGTGTGAGGAGAAGGTGTAGATGAGGGGGTTGGGGGTCGGCGGTGTGCATTTGCTTGGGACCCACGTGCAACTGAGAAACAAAAGTCCAAACGAGCCTCGGGTCTTCACGCTCTGGGCTAAAGGAGGCGCTTTGGTGTCTTGAGAAGAAGCCCGCTGCGGGGGGAGGGCAGGGCGCGCGGCCAGAACGGAGCCAGCAGGACAGACGCGGAAGTCGCGTCCTCACCTTCATGTGCCCACCACACTTGGCAAAGCCTCTGCTGTGGGTTAGCCCGTTCACCCCCGCCAATCACCCTGCTAAGCGGTCTCACCACTCTCGCTCTACAAATGAAGGGAGCGAGGGGCGCCTGGGGGGCTGGGTCATTGAGCGTCCGACTTCAGCTCGGGTCACCATCTCACGGTTCGTGGGTTCGAGCCCCGCGTCGGGCTCTGTGCAGACGGCTCGGAGCCTGGAGCCCGCTTCCGATTCTGTGTCTACTCCTCTCTCTGCCCCTCCCCCGCTCATGCTCTGTCTCTCTCTCTCTCAAAAATAAACATTAAAAAAACAAAACAAAACAACACAAACAGATGAAGGAAGTGAGTCCCAGGGTGGGTATGTGACTTGCTGGGGGTCACACAGCTAGCCTGTGGCAAGGCCGGTCCTCCCTCCGACCGCGGCAACACGCCCCCTCCATCAGCCCCTCACCGGTCACCCCTGCTTTCCCCACGTCCAGCTGGGGCGGAGCCTGTCCGGTAAGAGGAGGGAGGGGGTGGCAGTGGGTCCTGGGGGTGCGGGAGGAGCGAGGCCCCCACCTTGCTCATGTCCCTGAGCTCCTCCTCCTGCTCGGCCTGCAGCTGGCTGGCTCTCTGCAGCAGGTCCTGGGCCCTCTCCTTGGCCGCCTCCTCCAGGTCGCTGAGCTTCCTGGTGGTTCTCCACACCATCTCCTTGTGCTTCATGATCTTCTTACGTGTGGCCACTGCGTCCTACGGGACGCGGTCTGGATCAGTGGGGGGATTGCCCTGGGCGCTGGCCCCGCTACCACGGGTGACCCAGTGTGACCCCGGGATGGCTTCACCCCGTCATGCCCTCGGAACCCCGAAGTTTCTCACGCCGGGCTTCCTGCTCGCCCCGCCCCCGCGCCCCCCAGCAGCGTCCACACCTGGCGTGCGCTCTACGGTCTCCAGGAAGCACACGTGGGCGCCTCCTGCCAAGGCCCCCCTGACCAGAGCTCCCCGCTCCCATCGGCAGAGATCGGGGCTCGGGGAGGGCAGCTACCATGATGGCCTCCTTCTCCTTCTGGAAGGCCTGCTCCCTGGCCTCCAGCTCTTCTCTGCTCAGGACGTGGGACGCCCACCTGATGCGCTCAAAGTCCTCAGGGCTCATGATGAGGGACTCCCCCGAGGGATCCTTGGCGGGAACACTGACGCAGGGGATGAACAGTCAGTGGGGAGGAGGGGGAAGCTCTCAGCACCGCTCCGCCCTCCCCTCCTCCCTCACCACTGCCAGCGTCCCCCCCCCCCCCCGCCCCCGCGCCGCCCGATGGGCCCCCTGGGGAGAAGGGGTCCCAGGCAAGGGACGGGCCAAACAGAGACGTTTTAAGGACTTTTGCTGAGAGGCCTGGTGCGTACGTTGCCCTGTCTGTGCAGCCGCGAGGCCCTGCGCCATGTGCACAGACGTGCATCCCCGCACCGGGCTGGGAGCTGACCTCCTGGGAGCCCACGCCTGCGGCTCCCGCTGCCTGTGCTGTGGCCCCGCAGGTGCAGCCTGTGTGCTGGGCCACACGCTCCTCCAAGACTCAGACGCTGCTGACCGCACGCCTGGCGACCCAGGCCACGGCACAGAGCTGGGCCCAGAGGCAGAGCTCAAAACGACGCCGGCGACCTGAACTCCAAAAATAGCTTATTCCTCGAGGACGACTTAAAAAGGGCGAGGGGACGCCGGACAAGGTCGAAACGGATGCCGTGAGAAACCTAGGCATCCCTGTCCGTCCGGCCCAGAGAGAAGCTTTGAACCCTAAATATTAATTAAAATCTCTGATCAACAACAGTTGGAGGCATGTCTGTGGCCCTCTCCTCCCAGCCGCCCAGCACATTCAACAAACCAATAGTTAATTATAATGATTACAAACAAATGACATACATAGAGGATGCAGGCGCGAGCAGCAGGGGCCAGGACTAAAGCTGCTTCTGGGTGAGGCCATTTAACAGGGACACGGCAGCGAGACGCAGCCGGTCTGAGGCAGGAAGTGAACCTCATCCCATAAAACTTGTGTGCGCACGCGTGTATGTGTGTGAGCACGCGTGTGAGTATAAGTGCGCGCGTGCACGTGCATGTGTGTGCACGTGCGTGTGTGCGCGTGCGTGTGTGTGTGAGCACGCGTGTGAGTATAAGTGTGCATGTGCGTGTGTATGTGTGTGAGTCTGCGTGTGCAAGTGTGTGAGTCTGCATGCGTGTGTGTGCATGCGTGAACATGTGATTATATGTGTACACGTGTGTGAGTGTGAGTGTACGTGTGCAAGTGCATGTGTGTGCATGCATGTATGTGAGCGTGTGCACGTGTGTGTACTGTGCGTGCACATGTGTGTGCGTGCATATGTGAGAGTATGTGTGTGAGTATATGTGAGTGGGTTCAAGTGTGTGTGAATACGTGCATGTGTGTGCGAGCGTGAGCATGTGTGTGTGTGTGTGCGCGTGCACGTGTGCATTGTGTGGGTATATGTGACCATGTGTACACAAGTGTGTGCGTGTGTATATGTGTGCACGCATTGTGTGTGCATGCAGGCGTGTGTGCATGTGTCAGGTGCGCGTGCGTGTGCGTGCGGGTGTGTGTGTGCGTGCGCGCGTGCCCATGTGTGTGTTGGGGAGGGTCCGGGAGGAGGCCCGAATGAGTGATGGATCCGGGACGTGGCCTGGGACCTGAACGACCAGAAACGGTCGCATCTGAGACGGCATCCCGGCCGGCAGGACTAGACCCCTCCAGGGAGGAACGCTGCCTTGGGCCCCACCGGCAGCTGCCGCTCTGCTGACCATAAAGGGCCAGCTGACGCCAGGGGCTGAGCCGACCGTGCTCCCCGAGCCGTGTCGCAGCCGGGCTTCCCCAGCTCCCGACGCGGGCGGCGCAGCGGGGAGCTCCAGTTCTCCGAGGTGCGGCCAGAGTTGGGAGAACGGTCCCGAGGGTGCAGCCGGGCCCCTGAGCGAAAGCTCGGTTCACACTGCCGAGGGGGAGGCCTGACCCCAGGGCGCCCGCCAAGGAGGCGGCTCCAGGCAGGAAGCCGGGCGGGCGTGTGGGGCCGATCCCAGAGGAACTTGGGAATTCCCCTTGGGAATTTCCTCTTCTGGCCTCAGAGCCCGGGAAGAAGCCAGGGGCCTGAGCGGCATCTGGGCAGTTCCCCCTTACTTCAGATTCTTGGTGCACCCAGAGCACTAGCGGGGCTCGGCCGGGACCCACCGAGCACGGCCCCTCTGCCAATAGGTCCGTCAGCAGCCAGAGGAAAGGGAAAAGGAAGATGCTGGGGGTCAAGGGTAAAGGCAAGAAGAGATACAAAAAGAGGAGAAACAAGAGGCCGAAATGCCGAGGAAGGAGAGCTAGGAGGCAAACAGGGGAGACGAGTAGGAAAGACAGGGGGGCCGGACCAACTTCATGAACCCAGGGAGCCCCCTCTCCCCGCACGGGTCTTCGGCAGAAGGGCAGGCTGGGACAGGAAGGCCGGGCACCGCGCCCTGGGCACTCACATGAGTTTCCGGACCATGTCCCGGGTGACGACCTGGATGGTCTCCGGCTTGTGGTCCGAGCTCAGGGCAGCGAGAGTCTTCCGAATGGCGTGCTTATCTCGGAGCAGCACGGTAGGACTGTTGTCCTGGGTCAGAGGCTACGGGGTCAGGAAGGACGGCTTAGAAGCCGGTCAGCCCACATCCTGCCAGTCAATCCTAACTTCTTCAAGGGTAGCCTTCCCTTCTTTCTTCCACCCCAGCCGGTGGCAGAGAAGGCTGGCCGGCACCCGGTCCTGTGGGGACCGCCGAGAGTTGCTGGGGCACTGAGAAAGCAGTGCACTTGAACCTGGCTGCATGTGTTCTGTACTGACCAGCTTCTCTGAGAACAAGCCCCCCCAACCCTCCGTGTCTCGTGCAGACACTCCTGGGTGGATGGGGAGGGGAGTGCCTAGTATGTGTCCATTCCCAACCCCAAACCATCAGGAATGAAAATCTGGGGTCTCCGGGGTCCTCTCCCTCCATGAAATATGTAAGAAGAGAGAATGGTCCCTCTCGGACGCACGGTGGGTTCGAGATACACACTTTGATACAGACTCATCCAGTCTATGATATTTGGGAGTGTTTAATCTTTCCTTATGATTAATTTACTTGGACTCCCCCACCCCCCAAAAAGAAAAATCATATGGAGGGAGTTAGAAACGGCTAAAGGGCCTGGTAGAGACCTGCTCTTACAACTAATGTGGTGAGAAAGTCAGGGAGTCAGAATTAGCAAGAATACATATTAAATGTATGATTTTTTTTCCAAAATGTTCCAACCGTGAACGAGTCTGATAATAAGAACGCGAAACCACTGGGGCACCTGGGTGCCTCCTTCAGTTAAGCGTCTGACTCTTGAAAATAAAAAATAAAATTAAATTAAATTAAATTAAATCAAATTAAATTAAAATAAAATAAAATAAAATAAAAATAAAATAAACAAAATAAAATAAAAATAAAATAAAACAAAACAAAACAAAATAAAATAAAACAAAATAAAATAAAAATAAATAAAATAAAATAATAAACAAAATAAATAAAATAAAATAAAATAAAAAAATAAAAATAAATAAAATAAAATAAAATAAAACAAAATAAAATAAAATAAAAATAAATAAAACAAAACAAAATAAAATAGGGGCACCTGGGTGGGTGACTCAGTCGGTTAAGCGTCTGACTTTAGCTCAGGTCATGATCTCACGGTTTGTGGGTTCGAGCCCCGCGTGGGGCTCTGTGCTGACAGCTCGGAGCCTGCTTGGGATTCTGTGTCTCCCCCTCTCTCTGCCCCTCCCCTGCTCACACTCTGTGTCTGTCTGTCTCTCAATAACACATAAGCGTTAAAAACAATTTTTTTAGTAAAATAAAATAAAAGCTCTTATTTCAGGAAAATTTTGAGCACAGGAGAGAATTTCACTTGTCCCAAATGCAGTAACTGTGATCCCAAGTGGAGGCAGGGGGATGGCCTCAGTGGAGGTCCTTCGGGTCCTGAGCTCACTTTGCAGGGACGTCCCCGGGGTGCTGCTGCCCCCTGCTGCCCATCTGCCGCCAAGAGGGCGCAACTCAGCCGCGCCGCGGGCCGCGTCTGCCCCCTACTGCCGGCTCAGAGACTTCTGACTCCCCCCGCAAGAGGCCAAAGAAATGGGCCAGGAACGGGCATTTTTCCCACTGCCCCTCCCGCTAGCCAGCTGGACGACTCCTGGAGAAGGCGGCCCTTTCCAAACCTATCTTCGCTGCAACTAGGGAACCCCCCAAGGGCCCCAAACAAGAGCTGCCTGCAAGTGACAGTGAGCTCCTCCGATTTTCCCTTGTCCGTAGGAAACTGCTGCAGGTGGGGGTCTCCTAATGGAGAGAGATGGCCGCCTTGAACCCTCTGGAAAGCCCTTTGCGGTTCAAGGTGAGAATAGCAAGCGCAGACCCTCCCCACCCCACCGCTCCCCCCACCTGCCCGCGCCCAGGTGTTCACAGCTGGTCTTTTCTCGGTCTCTCCGTCTCTCTCTCCTGGCCTCCCTTCTTCCTTCTTACCTGCTGCATGTCCCCAGTACCAAGAATATCTCAAGGCCGCTCTAGCTAGCTCTCCCTCTCGGCACCTTCTCTCCTTCGCTTCGTGTGGGCGACATCAGCACACGAAGACCTGCTTGGGGTTTCCCAAAGCTCAGTAACCCTGCTGGCTGAGCCCCCGGGGTGGGGGTGGGGGCTGGGTTTCTCGCTGACGCTGTTCTTGGATGGAGGGGAAACAGCTTACTCCCTCCCCATCTGCAAACTCGACCTTGACCCTCAGACGTCTCCATCCTGGGGCACTGACTGGGCGGCCATCTGCTCTCGGCAACAGAACCCCCTCGACGTTACACCAGATTTTACACGCCGGGCGGACGTGAGGCTGGCAGGGGTGGGCGAAGCCACGTGCCCCTGTCCCCAGGGGCTGCTCGGGTCTTCCTCGGGGGGGCCGCCTGGGAGAGGGCTGGCTTGCCCAGCACCGGCTGCGTCCCGAGCACCACCCGTCCTGGTCACTGCCTCCCCCGGCCGGCCACCTGGAAGGGGCTGGGCGAGGGTTACCTTGACACCTCCGAAGAGGCTCTCGTCCACCTCGGAGCTCACGGCTTTGGTCCGATAGCGAGTTTTATTCCTCGACCCGTTGGAAGTGGTGGAAGAGGAAGTCAGGATGCCAGCGGCGCTCAGCGGCTGCAGGGAGAGGCAGAAAGTTGGGCTCGTCAGCACCCAGCGCCGTCTGCACCCTGGGCAAGGTAAACCCTCCGGCAGCCCGTAGTGGGGAGAAGCAGGTGGAAAACCACTGAGGGAAAGCAGCCGGGAAACCCTGAGACGTAGGAGACACCCCACAGAAGCGGGGGATCCTCTGGGTAGGGGCCGGGTGAGAAGGCCTGAAGGAGGCCAGGTCCCCGTGTGGCACCGAAGCAGGGAGGAGGGACATGGGGATGGCAGGAAGAGGACGTCATTGTCGTCCGGTCCCAGTTTCCCACAAGGACACTCTCTCGTGAGGCCACTTGGGCTGCCTCCCCAGAAACGCAGCGTCCTCTCCACCGCCCAGCCTCTCAGCCTGAGCTCGGAGCCCCCTTGGCAACTAACACGGCTCTCTGCCCTCCTCCATGTCTCCACCAGCTCACGAGGTTCCGGGGGGGGGGGGGGGACCAGAGGACACCGAGGATGGAAAGGCACCTGGCCCACGGCTTGGCGCGCGGTGGGTGCCCCATAAACTCCAGTGGATGAGAGGCTCCTCTACAATCAGGCAAACTGCTTGATGGTGTCCACGCTGTGGCTTTCACTCCTGGGACCCCTAAAGCTTAACCACCCAGTATCTCCCACTATTTGGAGAAGTCTTCATCTAATGAGTTGTGAGAGCTAAGGCCCATCTCCTCCAACTATAGATGCTAAAAACACCAGATACACATGCGCCTTCTGAGCCTGGGCAGAGGACCTCGGCTTCACTGATCGGATCCCCTGAGCCGGAGAACGGAGGCGAGCTGGCGGCCCAGAGAGGTGCTGGTGAAGGCAGCAGCAGCAGCCGCACCCAGCGCCTGGGGCCCTGCTGATAAGGACGCCCACGGCAGCACCCACCAAGCTGCACGTGCGTCAAGGTCCTTGCCAGGCCGGGTCCGGGTTGTGATTTTGGCCCCGGTTCCCGCTGCAGCATCTCCCTTTGTCGCCGTTTTCCAAGCATACTTTCCCAGCCGGGAGCTCTCCCAAATCCCCTCAGTATATGCCCTTGTACTCAAAGTAGAGTTCTGGCCCTTGGCCTGCAACCAACGAGACTGGCTAAGACACCCTCTGCGCCCAAGGCTCAGCGAGGCTTCAGCTCTGCCCGGAGGGAAGTCTGTCCCCAGGAGGCGGTTTCTGTGAGAACTGTGGGGGCGACTCCAGGCTTCATCTAAAGCTGATCCAAATCCCCCTTTGGAGGAGCCACGCGGTCCCACAGTTCTCTAAGCTGGGCCGTCTCGGGGGCACGAGCTACCCACTTTGGGTCTCCGGAGCCTGGGAATCGGCAGCCGTCCAGGGAAACGGACTCTGTCGTTCAAGGTCACCAGACCCTGGGCAGTGTGTTCTAAAAGCTCTCTCCGACCTGCGCTGACCAACCAGACAGCCCTGGGCACCTGTTCCACCGGGATGCCGGGCCTCCAGTGGGAGCCTCCCTTTACAGCCTCAGGCAGCCCCGGGGACAGCAGAGCAGGCAAGCTTGGATTTATTAAAAGGCAAATATAGCAGGCCCCGAGGATGCCTAATAACAGAGTCTGAAGGGTTATTATATGGTAAGTGGTGAGCAACGGCTCCCCTTTCCACCAAAAATAGAATAAGAAGAAATGAATAGAAGCTACAAAAGGGAGGAGGAGGGAACGCATTGGGAGACCTGGAAAAGGTGGAAGGCGTTGGCTCAGCAGGGATGGCGAGAGCTCTGGGTATAATTAAGGGGAACGGTGTGGGGCCTGGCACACAGTAGACGCTTAGGATGCATTTGATGAAGAATGAATGAATAAAACCCGGCCAGGTGACCTCCACGAGGCCCAGAACACGCCTGGCTCCGGGTCACTACACCGCTCCGCGTTTTCCGAATCACCGTGGAAACGAACGTATGTGAGAGGGCTTGGAATACAGATGGAAAGTATGATTATTGTTCTGCATTTGTTTTCCCGGTTCTTTTCAAGGGCTCCTGCAGGTTTTCTTCTTCGCTCAGGTGTCCACGAGACTACAGGTTCCTCCAGGGCTGAGATCCAATCCCCTCTTTCCTGCGCCCTTGGGACCCGGGTCCAGAGGAAGTCACTCAAGAGACACGAGAGCCTGCCTGAGCCTAGAAGGCAGATGAGAGGAAGGAAAAGAGATGACCACAGAAAAGTGGCCCCTGGGCAGGGCAGAGGGAAGCACTGAGCTCTCTAGGGTTGGGTGGCTGAGAAACCTCACAGGGGAAATGCTGACTTTGAAGCCACAAGCCACGCACGGTGGTTAGCACAGCCAGTTTCGCCAAGAGTTACAGGGACTAGGGAGGTCACCGTGTAAAAGCACTAGGAAAAATGAAGAGCCAAGCAGAAATGGAAAGTCAGATCCCGCTAGGCCAGAGACGGTAGCCAAAAGGTTCTTTCAGGAAGTGAAGGGCTGGTTTTATTTCTTGCATGACCAAATAAATATCCCCCAGAAGCTGAGCGGAGCCCACGGGGGGAGGCGGCTTCCGAAGGAAGGGAAGGAAGAGAGACCGTTAAAACTGGCTATCGCTGGGGAGGCAAGAGCGACTGGGAGGATTGGGGACCGATAAAAATGCCAGCCCCGCTTTGATATTTTCATCTTGCTGACCTAGCTGACTCTCTCTCTCTCTCTCTCCTCTCTCTCTCTCTCTCTTCAAATACCATCCCACCCCAGGACCACAGGAATTTGGCCTCTGCTAGGAATCTGGGGAGGGACTCTGATGCAGAAAGATTAGCTGGTCAGTCGGATGGCTTTCACTTTGTCATCGATACAGGACAATCTCCATAATACACCAACTTTTGCAGAAAGCAGGTTATAAGAAATGTGCAGGTTATTCCTGCGGAAATGTGTGTTTGGAGGGCACACGCCCAGAACGCGTATCCACAAAAATGTTGGACAGAAACTTGGGGTGACCATTAGTATCTTAAGACGGTTCTTGTAGTGGATAGTTTTCTGCCGTGGAGCAGGTAACTATTTTTATAGGTAACACACTGTATTTATTTGAGAACAAAACAGGGCCGTGGGCCTGATGCTCGGACTCTGAACACAGAAAAGTGACGCCCTTAAAAACTTCAGATCTGGTACGTTCGGCTCAAATCCAGCAAGACAGCTGAAGCATGGATGACGCGGACGGCTGTGGACTTTCTCTGTCCTGTTACACCTGTCAGCTGAACAAAGACCTTTCACGCCCTCTCCTGGACATGCTCTCCTCCCCGGGTTCCAGTCCCTCTTTTCATACAGGTTCGCACCACAGGCCGGCAAATGCAGGCTTCCAGCTCTTGGCCCGATTCTATTTCCGCTTCTGTGGCCTTTGGTGGCCAAGAAGGTGGGGATGTCCACGCACCAGACACCTGCCTTTTGCTGAGTGATCCACTCAGGCCACCTCTATTGCCAGCCGGGACACAAGGTTGGCCATCTGTGCGATGCCATCCGAAGGTGGCATCCTGGTCAGTACTGAGGTCCCAACCCTCCTTCTGAAGGGTGTTGCTGTTTATTGTTTTTGCAAGAGTCCTGGAAATCTGCCTAAGTGTGACCCCTGCCTTCCTGCGGCCATCAGCACCCCTCCGAACCTCCCCACTCCTCCAAACACTCTCCAAAGCTAGTGAGCAGCACCATACACGCGCACGAGCGCACACACACACACACACACACACACACAAGGCCTGCCGAAAGAGCAGAGATCACTCACTTGACCCACTACTTCTCAAAGGTGCCCACATGCCCAGTCCTGTCCAAGGGATTTCAGCAGGCCAACCCCGACCCTGAGTGGCCCTTAGGTGAGGAATCCCTCATCTGAATCCTCTAAAGACTACAATTCTGGGGGCACCTGGGGGGCTCAGTTGGTTAAGCATCCAACTCTTGATTTCAGTTCAGGTCATGATCTCCTGGTTCCTGAGTCCCAGCCCTGAATCAGGCTCTGTGCTGACAGTGCGGAGTCTGCTTGGGATTCTCTGTCTCCCTCTCTCTCTCTCCCTCTCTCTCAAAAATAAATACATAAACATTAAAAAATTTTTTGGGGGTGGCTGGGTGGCTCAGTCTGTTGGGTGTCCGACTTCGGCTCAGGTCACGATCTCACGGTCTATGAGTTCGAGCCCCGCGTTGGGCTCTGTGCTGACGGCTCAGAGCCTGGAGCCTGCTTTGGATTCTGTCTCCCTCTCTCTCTACCCCTCCTCCGTTCATGCTCTGTCTCTCTCTGTCTCAAAAATAAAAAAAAATTAAAAAAAATTAAGACCACAAGTCTAGTTTAAGTGCAATTCCCTGATTAATTTGCACTTGAAATATGAAATGTTTAAAACAGGAGAAAAAGGAACTAACATTCACTGTATGCCTTAGATGCCAGGCGTGATGATAGGCCATCACAGACAGACCCACACCCTGTGCTCACAAGCGCTGAGGACAGCTTGGAATAAGTATGCATGATAAAAGGGATAAATGAGGGGCACCTGGGTGGCTCTGCTGGTTGAGCGTCTGACTTTGGCTCAGGTCGTGGTCTCGCAGTTCGTGGGTTTGAGCCCGGTGTTGGGCTCTGTGCTGACAGCTCGGAGCCTGGAGCCTGCTTCGGATTCTGTGTCTCCCTCTCTCTCTCCGCCCCTCCCCTGCTCATGCTCTGTCTCTCTCTGTCTCTCAAAAATAGATAAATATTAAAAAAAAAAAAAAGAAAAGAAAAAAGTGATAAATGAAAGGGGATCCCCCACTACAATATCCCAGGGAATCCTCAGATATGGGGAGCTGCTCTTTGTTGGAGACTTGTTTGTTTTATAATTAACAAACCTCTTCTGAAATTCCTACTTGGGGACGCTGCATTTATTTGAACCACTGAGCCCTAGAAAAGCAGGGGGACCTATGGGCATGAAATGTGTCTATGATACACCCAGGGCAGCTGGTGCATCCCAGAAATTCTAAGGTTATTTCCCACACCCAACCAAGGCTCCATCGCCTGTCCTCTGTCCCTCGCCCTTATCCTTCAGGGACCAACACAGTCCTCACCGGAACCCAGACACCCCTTCACGGCTCCTCCCAGGCCTGGTGCACCTGTCAACGTTCAGGACTCTGTGATCCTTCCCACCTTCAGGACTCCGTGATCCTTCCCACCCCGGGGAACCCCCAGGCCTGCCACAGCAGACCCAGTCCCTCTCCAGGGCTTTTCAAACCTTTCATTCACAAACGTTTGTTGAGTACCTGCTGAGTGAACCAAGGCCCCCCCGCTATCCGAAGAGAGAAAACTGAGGCTCGGGGACCCTAGGTGACTTGTGCATTGTCACTCTGCTAATCGGTGGCGGAACAGGTGCTATCACCCGTCACGTGGCCTCCTCACCAGTGGTTTTCCCACATCACGGTCCACAGGCCCCAGCCAGTGGGGGCCCTAGCCTGAGGGACAGGGACGAGAACATCCCTTTCTCCGCAGCTCCCCGGCTCAGCACCACCCCACGCTTTCCATCCCTAGCGACCCCACCCATCATTCCTCCTTTGGAGCCCCCTCAGGACTTCCCTTGTTTCTTCCAGCCTCGCTCCTGGGCCTTCCTGACCCCAGACCTCGACACCACTTCTGCGCTCCCCGGCCCCCCGCTCTCCCCGCTCGGAACCCTAACCCAGTTCAGGAACACCTGAGGCCCCCCCTCCTTGGTTCTCCCGGGACCTCACCATCTCAGCCGCAGGCTCTGGCTGCGCGCCTCCGCCGCCTCCAAAGCCCACACCGCCACCAGGGCGCTGGATGTTGATGCGTTACCATAGCAACAAGAGCGCGCGGGCTCCGGCCCCGCCCCCGGCCCCGGCCCCGCCCCTCGGCTCCCGCGGACGCACCCGGCGTCGGGCGCGGTCTGGGGACCCGAACCCCTGCCCCGAGTGGGAACCGCGACCCGCAAAGGCTGAGCCGCGCGGGCGCCCCCGGCTCTCCTCTCCGGCTCTGGCTGGACCGTAGGGTCGGAACCCGAACCCTCAGGGGCCTGGCATAGGCCCAGGACGTCTAGCAAAGGGCCCTCCTGCAAGAGCCAGGCCCCGGGACACCTCCTGGGTTACCATGGTTACCGTTGCGCCGGTGCCCCGGAGGTGCCCGCCAACCGTGGATCAGAAGAAACAAGTTTCACAACAGGAGAGAGTCTGGTTAGACCACAGAAGACTTCCCGCCCTGAGGATGTGTGTGTCATTTCAGGAGCAGTTCCTTGAAGTGTGGGGCCTCTGACCTCCAGCTCGGAGACCGGGGAGTTTATTCAAAAAACAAAAAACAAAAAAAAAAAAAACGCATGCCCTGTCGACTGTCTGAATGGAAATCTACGGAACCGGCTTTGGGAAACCTGCCTTTTAACCGCTTCCCAGTTTGTGCATGGACTGTTCTAGAAGTGCTTTTAGAAGTTTGATGATTTTCCCAGTCTGGTTTGGCCTCTTATACCTCCCCAACCTGCAGGGACGAAACTGAACTGACCCGGGCAGTCTGTGTGCCCCAAGCCTCACAAAGCCTCTGCACCGTCCAAGTACGTTTTCTCCTCCGGGCCCGGTGAGCAGAACGGGGGCCGAAGCGCCGTGAAGTCTCTGTGACCCTGTGAGCCGCTCTCCCCCTCGCAAACCTCTCCCCGGTCCCTGGCAGCCTGCCGGTCCGAAGCTCACCGCCACTGGACTTCTGTGCTGCAAAGGCACAGGGTGCATTCGAGACACTCTCTGGGCTGAAGGGTTGTCTGCAGGGGCACGAGCGCTGTTCACAGCCCCCGGGGGAAGGCAGGAAGGGAGCTGGGGTCACCCCTAGTTGTTCTTAAAAGGACCTACTCCAGCAGCCTCCACATTCTTTCTCTGGAGTTCCCAGCCTTGTCTCCTTTGGGATCCTCAGAAGAACAAGGGGGGTGGGGGGGGGGGCGGTGGCCACAGCCGTGGAGGTGGGATCAGGGTGGGGGTGATCCAAGCTAGCATACCCCGCAGGCCCGAAAGGGGGAGCACGACCCTGCCCGCAGTCAAGTGGGGGAAGGACTTTTCCAGGCACCTCTCCTCTCCCAGCCTCTTCCCAGCAGCCCCAGGAGGAGCCACGACAAAGTCAGCAGCCTGCTGACTGCTGGCTGGTGTTTCCCCTAAGTCCACCAAACCCTCATCCCTGGGGGGTAACTACCCGCGTCGCCAAAGAGGAGACTGAGGCCGAGAGAGATCACTGTCCAAACTCACAAGTCTGTGTTCTCTTCTCAACCCAGGCCGCCTCTCTGAAGGAAAGGTGTCAGGTCAAGGCAGGAAGGACAGGGTGACAGTGTAGCGTCAGGGAATCCGCTGCCAGGCTTTCTCTGAATATACCCCAAAGCTCTCAGTGCTTAAGTTTCAGGACTTCCCTAAGCAGGAGCCCTTGCAAGACTCACATCAGGGCTCGCAGCCATGTGTCTGCTTGGCCGTGTGTTTTGTAGATTTCGGGATTTCTGTGAAACCTGTGTGTGTGGTTCTCCATCAGCTGCAATAGTGAAGTTGTTGCCTACTGTCCTGCTGGCGGAATGGGTGCCTGGAACATTCCCTCTGCCGGCCTGCCACGCCACCTCACCTCACGCCAGGACCCGGAAAGTGCCAGCCGTATTCTCGGTGGGAATAGGTGCTGTGGCACCCAACACCAAAAGTACGTGCAAAGCGGAAGAAAAACAAGGGTTGACATTGTTTCAAAAGCCAGAAGCCAGTCTGTGAAAAACTTCCAATACCCCCCATCGTGTGATGTTGTAAGTAGAGATGCCGTTCTTCTCACTGCCTGGCCAAAACGGAAGTTCTCTCTGGCCAGGAAGAGACCCAGTAATGCAGCAGATGTAATTATGAACACATCGTATGCCTCACCAGAGAGAAAGCTGCCTCCAGAGGACCTACACTTGTCGGCTACTTCTGTTTTTCCAACAGTGATAGGGGTTTTCCTTTTTACATTCTTCTCTGAGATCATCTCAAACACATAAGCCCACTTGAACTTTTCTGAGTAGAAGGAAACAGTCTTTCCATTGAAAAACGTTTCAGGCCTTGTGTATTAGTTTTCTACTCCTGCTCTAGCAAACCACCACAAATTTCCTGGCTTAAAACAGCACAAGTATATTATCTTACCATTGAGGAGTTCTCACTGGCCTAAAACTAAGGTGTCAGCAGAATTGTGTTCCTTACTTACCAAGGCTCTAGAGTGAATCCTTAATCCAGTTCCTGAAGCCCACGATATTCCTTGGCCCGTGGCCCACTTCCTCCATCTTTAAAGCCAGTAGCCCTTCGTCTCTGAGCACTCTACATGAGTCACATTTCCTTCTACTGGGAAAATGTCTCTGATTTTAAGGACTCCTGTGATTAGATTAGGTTGAGCTCACCAGGATAACCCAAAAGAATCTTCCCCTCTCGGGATCCTTCACGGAGCCATATCTGCAAAGTCGTCTTCCCGTGTAAGGTAAATATTTAGACGTTTTGGGAATTGAGAGATGTTTGGAGGAGGGGAGGGGCCTACCACACCTTGCCAGGTAACAGTGACCTTTTAAGGATCTGAAATATTTCTTGGGAGAGAAACACAAAATACAAAATGCAAAAAAAAAAAAAAAAAAAAAAAAAAAATTTACTCAAAAAGTTGTTACAACTTGAACATGCCTTTTTTTAAATATGAAATTTATTGTCAAATTGGTTTCCATACAACACCCAGTGCTCATCCCAACAGGTGCCCTCCTCAATACCCATCCCCCACCCTCCCTTCCCTCCCTCCCTCCCCCCATCAACCCTCAGTTTATCGTGCCTTTCTTAACTGCATCTTGGAAAGTCTCTTTGCAGATGTAAATAATACAAGTGAGATTTAACAGATATGGGCAGATGTCAAGAGTACATCCTCTTCAGGATGCCTGGCAGGCACAGTGGGAACAGCATGCGACTCTTGATCTCAGGGTCATGAGTTTGAGCCCCACACTGGGCACAGAGCTTACTTAAAAAAAATTTTTTTAATTTTTTAAAGAGAGTATATTCTCTTTCATCAACTTTAAATGTATGTGTTGAAGAACAGAAAATTTACTTTAAAATTAATGAGCTTGAGGCTCCTGGGTGGCTCAGTTGGTTGAGTGTCCGACTTCGGCTCAGGTCATGATCTCGCAGTCTGTGAGTTCGAGCCCCGTGTCGGGCTCTGTGCTGACAGCTCAGAGCCTGGAGCCTGCTTCGGATTCTGGGTCTCCCTCTTTCTCTGCCCCTCCCCCTGCTCATGCTCTGTCTCTCTCTGTCAAAAATAAATAAACATTAACAAAAATTAACGAGTTTATTCTCTACAGAAAAGGAAACGATCAGCAAAATGAAGAGGCAGCCTACTGAATGAGAGAAAATATTTACCAATCACGTAGCTGATAAGGGATTAATATCCAAAAGACACAAAGAACTACAATGTAATTGCAAAAAAAAAATCCAATTAAAAAATGGGCAGAGGCTCTGAGTAGACATTTTTCCAAAGAAGACATACACATGGCCAAACAGGTACATTAAAAGGGGCTCGGGGCGCCTGGGTGGCACAGTCGGTTAAGCGTCCGACTTCAGCCAGGTCACCATCTCGCGGTCCGTGAGTTCGAGCCCCGCGCCGGGCTCTGGGCTGATGGCTCGGAGCCTGGAGCCTGTTTCCGATTCTGTGTCTCCCTCTCTCTCTGCCCCTCCCCGTTCATGCTCTGTCTCTCTCTGTCCCAAAAAATAATAAACGTTGAAAAAAAAAATTGTACTTAAAAAAAAAAGGGGGGCTCAACGTCAGTAATCATCAGGGAAATCCAAATCAAAACCACAATGAGATATCACCTCACACCTGTCAGACGGGTCATTATCAAAAAGACAAGAAGTAACAAATGTTGGCAAGGATGCAGAAAAAAGGAAACTCTCGAGTGCTGTTGGTGGGAATGCAAATTGGTGCAGCCACAGTCCAAACGAGTATGGAGGTTCTTCAAAAACTTAAAAATAGAAATACCATATCATCCAGCAATCACTTCTGGGTATTTACCCAAAGGACACAAAAACACTTAACTCAAAAAGATATATGTACTTCTATGTTCGTTGCACCATTATTGACAATAGCCAAGACATAAAAACAACCTAAGCGTCCACTGATGAATAAATGAATACAAAAAATGTGGTACATAGGGGGCGCCTGGGTGGCTCGGTCAGTTAGGCATCCGACTTTGGCTCAGCTCATGATCTGGTGGTTTGTGAGTTCAGGGCTCACCCATTGGGCTCTGTGCTAACAACACGGAGCCTGGAGTCCTGCTTCAGATTCTGTGTCTCCCTCTGTCTCTGCCCCGTCTCTCTCTCTCTCCTCTCTCTCTCTCTCTCCTCTCCCTCTCTCTCTCAAAATAAATAAACATTAAACATTTCTTAACAAAACAAAATAAATAAAATAAAATAAACAATAAATTCTCTCAAAAAAAAAAGAAAAAGGAAAAAATGTGGTATATATAGACAACAGAATGCTAGTCGACAATAAAAATAAAAGAGTGAAATCTTGCCATTTGTGATAATATGGATGCATCTTCAGGGTATTATGCTAAGTGAAATAAGTCAGACCGGGAAAGACAAATGATATGATCTCACTGTTGGGGGAGGTCATCAAAGACCTGACCTCGGTTGACCCATGAGCTGGACCCGGGCAATCCGAGGCTCCTTAGCCCCTCCTCTGTCCTTGGTTTATGGTTCCGCTTGGCTTTCCCCCTCCCAGAGGCTGCTCCAAGGACACAGCCTTGAGATAATGATGCGGCCCTGAGAGCATCTGGCCAGTATATGTGACCGAACCCCGTTAAGCCTTCTATATAAACTATTACGATTTGGGGGAAGCAGGGCGGGATCTACTAGTCTGGCTCCCATCCTCGTACCTAAGTTCCCTCACTCTTCAACCTGCCACCTTCCAACCTGCAGTGCTCATTTCTTTCTTTGGTCTCTCTCTGTCCTCCACATACAGGGCCAGTTTGAGATTCCATCCAGGAAGCTCCTGAGAGGGTTGCAGAACAACACTCACTTCTGTGTAGAATCGAAACAACAACAAAGAAACAAAACCCAACTCAGAGATACAGAGAACAGATGTGCGGGGATCTGTGTGGCTAGACGTGGGGAGTCAGGGCTGGGGGAATTGAGCGAAGATGGTCAAAAGGCACTAGTTCCCAATTATAAGACAAATTAGTCATGGGGTGTAATTATAACATGATGGCTATAGTTAATAATACTCTATTGTCTATTTGGAAGATGCTAAGAGAGGCGATCTTAAAATCTCTCATGATAAAAAAGCTAACAGGGGCGCCTGGGTGGCGCAGTCGGTTAAGCGTCCGACTTCAGCCAGGTCACGATCTCGCGGTCCGTGAGTTCGAGCCCCGCGTCAGGCTCTGGGCTGATGGCTCAGAGCCTGGAGCCTGTTTCCGATTCTGTGTCTCCCTCTCTCTCTGCCCCTCCCCCGTTCATGCTCTGTCTCTCTCTGTCCCAAAAATAAATAAACGTTGAAAAAAAAAAATTAAAAAAAAAAAAAAGCTAACAGATGTTAACTAGATGTACAGCCGTGATCGGTTCGCAATATATACAAATACTGCAACATTATATTGCCCACCTGGAACTGATGCAATGTTATGTGTCAATCATATGTCAACAAAAGTACTTCATAGGTTTATGAAACAAAAGTGGTAAAAATGAGCCATGAAATCAGTACAAATTATTTTGAAATTGTAAATTGGAGCAAAAGTTCTATCAAAAAAGGCAATTCAATAAGAGAAATAGACAGAGTTTGAATAAACAGGCACTTGGATTGTTTAATAATCCAACTAACAAGAAGAAAATCATAGGAACACATTGGGGATATCTTACATTTCTTACTGGTTTGACATAAAATATCGCCATTGACAGAGCTTGCGTAAACTCCTCTTAGTACACAAAAACTAGGACCTATGACGAGTTGGTTAATGAGTGCCATCAATTCAAAGAACATTTATGATTAATTACTGAACAGTGTCCTGAAATTCTGCAACTCCTATAAGAAATTTAGCTCAGATTTTCCCAAATTCGACAATTATAAAAATTGCTATTTTGCCCACAGCAAACTGTGACATGAAAGAAACATCTTAATCTATTAATAATAATAAAAGTGTTGATCAACCCCTATCAGAGGAAAGAATGAATTATCACTGTATTCTGTCTGTGTAAAATAATATTATAAAATCACTGTCATTTGGAGAGACAAAGAATAAATAGCCAGATGGGGCCCCTGGGTGGCTGAGTCTGTTAGGCATCTGACTTCCGTTCAGGTCATGATCTCACAGTTCATGGGTTGGAGCCCCGCATCGGGCTCTGTGCTGACAGTTCAGAGCCTGGAGCCTGCTTCGGATTCTGTCTCTCCCTCTCTCTCTCTGCCCCTCCCCCACTCATGCTCTGTCTCTCTCTGTCTCTCAAAAATACATGTTTAAAAAAATTAAAAAAAAAAAACAAAAACGGGGACACCCGGGTGGCTCAGTTGGTTACGCGTCCAGCTTCGGCGCAGGTCATGATCTCACGGTTCGTGGGTTCGAGCCCTGCATCAGGCTCTGTGCTGATGGCTCAGAGCTGGAGCCTGCTTCGGATTCTGTGTCTCCCTCTCTCTCTCTGCCCCTCCCTGGCTCACACTCTGTCTCTCTCCCTCTCACTCAAAAATAAATAAACATTAAAAAAAGATTTTTTTTAAGAAGCCAGAAAAGGTAAGGGCGACAGCTATTTTAGAGCTGAATTCAGGGAATTCACGCAGATTTTACGTGACTCTTTCAGATGGTTACAATGTTTATAGTATTTGCCAGATTTGAAAACACTTCTAACTTGGCATGATTGTTATTCTAAATAAATGTTTACTCCTGTAATTGATTTTGTCTTAATAATTTTGCTTTGTCTCTCTTCAGTGGGGCTTCCAAAACTCTACAAGCCTGGGGCCTCACAAAGCCGGTTCCACCCCGATAAGTAGGGAGGCGACCTTCCCCTTCTCAGCAAAACTTGGCTGCAAAGTGCAGCCATATCCGGTGGGGTCGGGGTGGGGTGCCCTTGCTCTCCCCTCCCAGCCTCAGCCAGCTCTGCCCACTCCTCCCTGCCTTCCTCTCCCACCTTCTCCCCTGCGCCCCGCCCTGTCCTGGCCGTACTCCCTGTTATGCGTCTGGGTCACCCGCCTCCTTTGGGTCCCATCCCCATGCTCCCCTTGGCTCCCGTCCTCTACTCCGCCCCTTTGCGGCCCGACTGACTCCAGGCCACCCCCGGGCCAGAGCAATCAAGGCTTAAAAGGGCTAAGAGCCTGAGGAGAGGGCAGGTCCCCGCCCCCGGGCCCCACTCCCAGGCTCCCTGAACCCTTCCTAGCCAGTCACCACTCCCAAAGGAGCCTCAGAGTAAACCCTGCGTGTGGTCCCCAGACCCGGGCCGCGCTGGGTCCCCCGGCAGCTCCTTCTCACCCCTCTGGGCCTTGAAACCGTCCTGGGGCTTCACCTGACCCCACCCTGCCAGCCTGCAGAGGTACTCCCGCCCGGGCTGAGGCCACAGGGATCAGAATTTTGACTCTGCTGGATAAGCACGTGTCAATGGGAGGAGCCTGGGAGATGAGAGCCATCAAAAGAGTCATCAAGTCACAGTTAAAATGAAAAGTCTGGGGCACTTGTACCCCAATGTTCATAGCAACACTCTCAACAATAGCCAAAGTATGGAAAGAGCCTAAATGTCCATCAACCTGATGAATGGATAAAGAAATTGTGGTATATATACACAATTGAGTACTATGTGGCAATGAGAAAAAATGAAATATGGCCCTTTGTAGCAACGTGGATGGATCTGGAGAGTGTAATGCTAAGTGAAATAAGCCATACAGAGAAAAGACAGATACCATATGGTTTCACTCTTATGTGGATCCTGAGAAACTTAAAAGGAAACCCAGGGGGGGGGGAAGGAAAAAAAAAAAAAAAAAAAAGAGGTTAGAGTGGGAGAGAGCCAAAGCATAAGAGACTGTTAAAAACTGAGAACAAACTGAGGGTTGATGGGGGGTGGGAGGGAGGGGAGGGTGGGTGATGGGTATTGGGGAGGGCACCTTTTGGGATGAGGCACTGGGTGTTGTACGGAAACCAATTTGTCAATAAATTTCATAAAAAAAAAATAAAATAAAATAAAATAAAAAAAAATAAATAATAAAAATGAAAAGTCTGGCCTGTGGCTTGAGCTGGTCTCCCATCCGGGAGCCAGGAGAAGGGACAGTGGTCCCCTGCTTCTGTCTCTCTTCCTCTTTCTCTCTCTGTGTCTCTCTGTCCTTGAAATGCATCTCGGAGGATCCCTGTAGCCCAGGGATCAGTGAGGCTTCTCAGAGTGGCTTGGGGGCAACTGGGCCACACAGAGAGCACGGCCAAGAGACTCCCACGCCTCCTGTGGGAGAACGTAGTTCTTCGTTCGCTAGTGTTGTCTCTGAACTCCTTTGATACGTACGTCTTGGGACTTCTTCAAAATGGGGGCCCCACCTCCTTCCTCCGGACCTGCCCCGCCGCCCCAGCTTCTGCAGCCTCCACCCCTCTTCAAACCCAACTTCTGCTCTCCGTTGGAGCAGTGACCATCTGTCTGAGAGGGAATTCTGCAATGCTCACTCAGTTCTCAGTTTAGCACAATTTCTTCCAGGCTGCCTCACAGCCAAGAGAAGTCCCTCCAAGGGGCGGCTCCGAAGAAGCTCTCCTGTGATCTGTGCTCCCTGGGCGGCACAGCGAAGAAGGAAAGCGGGACTCATTTTGGAGCCAGACCAGCAGGGTTAGGACCCTGGCCCGGCCACTGGCAGCCGAGAGACCTTGGGCCACCTGCCTAACCACCTGGGCCTTTGTTTCCTCTTGTGTGACGTTCGGAAATAGCCCCAAAGAGGGCTCAGAAATCCATTTGCACGGGGCCTGGTGGTTTTTCGTCCCTTCTTCTCCTTCCCCCAGAGCAGGGGGCTAAGCAGGAAGGGGGGAGGGCGGATATCTTCATCCTCTGTAGTATAAATACGGTCAGGCATCCGACTGTAAATCCTCTAAGTTGCAAGGGTGCCTGAAAGCCTATCTCACTGCCCCCTTCTTCCTGGAGCCCTTGAACTCTCGAACCGGCCGTCAATTCTTCCCAAAGTAGAGTAGAGCTGAACACATAAATAAACGCTTGAAGGCAACGAGTTGTTTCACTCAAAGTATTTGCTGCCTCCCCTCTTCTTCAAAACTCGCTCTCCATCCTTAAATACTGTGGGGCCTCCCTGCTGCAGGCCAGAGAGCCCAGGCGTGGGGCGGTAGTGGGGAGAGGGTTTGAGGAGGACCCCGGGGAAAGATGCTGAGCACCAGGAAAAGAGCAGAGGGGAGAGGGAAGGTTAGGAGAGTGTGGGGGGGGCCCGGGGGGGGGGGGGGGGGGGGCTGGAGGCCCTGGGTCCAGAGGGAAGAAGGAGGGAAGGAGGGGAGAGGACACCGGCCAGGAGGCAATACCACCTTCGGGGCTGGGGGGGATGGGGGGGAGTGGGGCGCTGAACCTCCAGGGGACTGACAGAGACTTCTGGCCACACATCGCAGCCTCTACCTGGCCAGGGTCCCCCCGGGCCAAGGAGAAGGACGTTAAGCAATCTGCAGCCTCCGCCCCTCTTCAGAACCACATCCCCACGCTCCTCCCTGCCCCAGGACCTGGGGCCAGCGTTTCCCCGGTGCCCTGAGTACGCCTCCACACGCCTGGCACCGGCTTCCTCTCCTACGTGACCAGCACAGACCCTGGACTGGGTGGCGGATGTTGAGATAAGGCCAAGGAGGGAAAGCCGCCAAAGTCAGGAAGTTACACAGCCTGTTTCCCCTGGCAACTCAGCCGCAGTCGCCAAACAGTGCAGGGTGGGGGGTAGGGCCAACTCCCATCCAAGGCCTCGAGCCAGGGCCCTCCCAGACCTCCGTCTTCTGGTTGGAGAAACTTCTCTCTGCATCCCTACGACAGGGCTGCCTAAGAATGATGGGGGGAGCCAGTGTAAAAAGCAAATTCAAGAGGCGCCCGGGTGGCTCAGTCAGTTCAGCCTCCGACTCTTGACCTCAGTTCGGGTCGTGACCTCACGGTCCTTGGGCCCGAGCCCCGCGTCCGGCCCTGTACAGAGCACGGAGCTTGCTTGAGGTTCTCTCTCTCTCTCTCTCCCTCCCTCTCTCTCTCTCAAAATAAGTAAATAACCTTAAAAAAGAAAAGACGATGCAAATTCAAGACAGCACCCGCATCAACTCCACCAAATATTCCCAGTCTAGCAGTTCTAAAAGGACAAACTGGGCTCTGCATTTCGAGCCGGCACCCTGGGTGACTCCAATCTTGGCCGTCTGAGGACACATGTCACTGAGAGAGCAGAAGAGGTCTGAGCAAGCTGGGATTCCTTGGGGCAGGCCTGCGGGAGGCACAGGATGGGGAGCAGCGTCGCCCAGCCCTCTGTGTCTGCTTGAGTCAGCCCCAGCCCCAGGGATGGGTACGCACTTTGGGTATTTTCAGTGTCCGCTGAGCGACCAGGAGTCCAGAGATCTGGGTTCTAGGACATGCAGAAGCAATTCGAAACCATGAACTTCCCCTGAGCCACCCTCTGGGCCAGGTCGTACGGGGCCAAGAACCATGAGGCATTCGAAGATGCAGAAAGTGTGCAAGCACCCGGGGACCTTGAGCGTGTCGCTCCCGGTGTCTGGGTTTGTTTTTCTCTTTTTTCCAAAGGGTATAAAAATACTAAAGCCCCGGCGGCGGCTGGGTGGTTCAATTGGTTAAGCGTCTGACTGCGGCTCAGGTCATGATCTCACAGTTTGTGGGTTCGAGCCCACATGAGTTCGTGAGTTCGAGCCCCACGTCGGGCTCTGTGCTGACAGCTCGGAGCCTGGAGCCTGCTTCGGAGTCTGTGTCTCCGTCTCTCTCTGCCCCTTCCCAGCTTGTGCTCTCGCTCTCTCTCTCTCTCTCTCTCTCTCTCAATAACAAATCAATAAACTTAAAAAAATATTTGAAAAAATTCCTAAAGCCCCACCAAGAGGGGACAAGTCTGTCCGGATCTAGTAGCTATGGGGGTGCCTTGAAAGTGCACCTCTCCGTACATCGTGGGGGTCGTGGCAGCTTTTGTTGCTGGAGGTGAACACTGGGCCGTCAGGAAGCTCCAGAAAGTCAGAGAGCGTTGGGGACACGAACCCCGAGTCACGGGATCCAGGGGCTGGGCCTCAGGGTCCCTCCATTAGTCCCTTTCTGAAGCTGCCAGATCTTCGCTGGCCTTGGAGGGGCGTTTGCTGTGAGCTGAACTTCCTGCACGGCTCCTCAGGCCCTGACGTCTCCCTTCCTCACTGTGGCCCCGGCCTCCACCCACAGAAAAAACCGCAGCTCCTGCTGGCCGCCGGTTGAACCCTTCCCGGGGTCAGCGAGCTCAGAGGGGACCCCTGCCAGGGGCGGGCAGTGAGTGTGGACGGCTCTTGCCATCAACCCCAATCCCGGTTCGGCCGCCAGCTGGGTTCTGAAGCTTCCGTTGCTCTTGGCCTCGGTCTCCTCACCTGCAAAATGGGACAGAAGGAGAATCTGTGCAGTGGCGTCCAAAGCAGATACGCTGCTCCTGGATTTCCCATCCCAGAGATGACACTGCCCTTACCTGGTTGCTGAAACCCTCTTCCTCACTCGCCACAGTCAACCAGAAAGCGCTGACCACCCCCTCCCCCAACAAAGCCACTCTCAGTCCAGCCTAGACCAGTGCAGTAGCCTTCTAAGGTCGACCTGCCTCCGGAGTCTTCCCAAGCCCAGGCCCATCTCTACCCTACAGCCCGAGGAAGCTTTCTAAAGAAGACACAACTCTCTTCCCTTCGGCCCCCTGCTTAAAATTCTTCAGGGGTGCCCCAAGCGCTTGAGGAAGGATCTAAAATCTTTCAGTTGACTTTGAAGCTCCTCTGAAGGGCTGGTCCCGACTTCCTTTCTCAACTGCACTCAGCCTCCAAGCCCATGTTCCACAGTTGGGTTTCTGCCCGTTCTCACCTCCAGGCAGTGCCCACGCCGGATCTCCGCCCGGAACATTCTCCTCACTACCGTGGACCACCCCTTCAGGTTTCTTCCCGTCCTTAGATCCCCCGGCGCAGACATCAGCATCTTCCAGAGATCCTCACTGATGTCCTCCCCACGAGGCTGAGTGGTCCCCTCCTGTGGGATCGCATGGCACCTATGCTCCCCTCGCCACGCCCCGAATCTCATTATACCTGGCTCTTCGCTTTTGCTTTTCTAGCTCTTCCGAGGAGGCCAGAGATTCCACCTGTCTTGCCGAGGCTACGTCCCCCAGCACCCCCAGGACCCCCAGCACCCGGTGCATACCTTGTCCTCAGTGGGTGCTCAAGAAATGTTTGCCGAAATAATTAAAGAACAAATACAAAATACAGATAAAGCTCGTAGCTCCGGGACCCGCAGAAGGTGGCAATGAATGTCAGCATCCCCCCCACGATGGCCCAGCCCACACCAAGCCCCGCTCTTTTTTCTCTCATGGAAACACAATTCAGAACTCAGGTCCTGTCAGTGGCAGGGTGAAATGGTGAGACAGCCCCAGCATCCGAGGAGTTGTGTGATTGTCCCCCCATCCCTACCCCGCGACCTTGCTCTGTCCCGACCCAGTCTCTGGTTCGTACCCGACTCGGGCCTCTTTGCCCACCCCCACTCCAGGCTGGAAGGGAACAGCCCCTCACCCCCCACTAAAAGTTGACCTCTGATCACACAAGCGAGTATGACAGCACCTACCCGACCCCCAGAATCTGCTCAGGGGAGCAGATCCCTGAGATACACAGCCTCAGCTCCCCCACGACATCACCACTAGCCTCCACTCCAGAAATGACCCGGGGCTGCGGGAGGTTGGCGTTTCTCCGAAGGCACGTACCGCTGGCTTCCTGAATGATCGCTGGCTGGGCTCATATCCGTTTTATCTCCCCTCCAGGACTATGTGCTCTGCGAGCAAAGAAATCATGTATTAATAATCGTCACATCCCCCATAAGGCCAGACGCAGAGAACCCCAATAATTGCCGAACGAATACATGAACTTAAAAACTGCATGCATGCGTATGCGTTCCCAGGCAGAATTGCCCACTTTCCACCTTAGGATGGGATGTGTCCTATTATCGAAAACATTCCTCTTGACCCTGAAGAGATCCCAGAGGCTAATAACCTTGGGAGTCAAGAGGATCGTTTTTCCTCGTCTAAAGTAAATTTCTCCAGATGCAACCTCAGTGCGTTTTCTTTTAATATCCCCCTCTGTAGCCACTGGACGAAAACTCATTTCTCTGCAAGGAGACAGTTACTAACTTACTCTTCAGGCTTTCTTTTCAACACATTTATCCCAGACCCTTTACAGTTCCCTCCCTGGGGCCCCGTTGTCCAGGCTTCTCCCACTGTTCTGCGGCTCTTTGGGCCTTTTGCCAAGCTCTCAAAGGCCTCCCCCCCCCCAACCCGCCCGCCCCACCTGTAGACGCAGGAATGGGACATACTGTTCTCCACGGAGCCATGTGCAAACTCACGGATGCTTACACTCTGCCTACGCACACGGACACACACCTCTCTGCACCCGGAACCCCCCAGTCCTTGGCAGACACAGCCTCACAGGCGGCCTCCACACGCGGTCAGATTCCTCTGCTCCCACCTGCCCCCGGAGCACCCCCCTGTGAATTCTCACACACCTAAACACACGCTCAGAGGCGCAAGAGGAGGCCACACAGACCTCGCCATGCTTTACCCCAAGGATGAGCCAAGCTAGGCCAAGCAGGGGGAGCCATCTTCCTCTCCTCCCCCCCCTCCCCCCCCCCCCCCCCCCCCCCCCCCTGTCTTTCCCTCTCCAGGCCTTTCCATTGGTCACAACGGGCCTAACCTGCTTCTCTCCACCGCTGAGGTGATTTTTCAAGGCAAGGAGAAAATGAACTGAAGTTGGCTCCTCCCTCCTCCCGCCCCCCCCTCCCATTTCTCTCCCCAAATCCTCAGTGTGACTTCCATTCGCCCAGAACACATCCCCTTCCCATGGGGCGCCTGGGGTGGCGCAGTCGGTTGGGCGTCCGACTTCAGCCAGGTCACGATCTCGCGGTCCGTGAGTTTGAGCCCCGCGTCAGGCGTCTGGGCTGATGGCTCAGAGCCTGGAGCCTGTTTCCGATTCTGTGTCTCCCTCTCTCTCTGCCCCTCCCCCGTTCATGCTCTGTCTCTCTGTGTCCCAAAAAATAAATAAACGTTGAAAAAAAAATTTTTTTTAAAATAAAAATAAAAAAGAACACATCCCCTTCCCAACCACCCCTGGCCTCCCCACCCCCAACACTGGATTCACAGGTTTGCACCTGTTAGAAATGAACCATGAGGGAGCATTGGAAGCCGAAAAGACAGATGAGCCGGGGTCCATCTCAGACCCAATGACAGGCTGGCTGACTTGCGACCGTGGTCTGGCTGGGCCCCATGTCACTGGGGCAGGCGATTCAGGAACGTGAGCGTAGGGTGATACTCATTCATTGGCTCGACAAATATTTATCCAGCAGCTACAACATGCCAGGCACCTCGTCGCATCCACAAAACCAACACAAACCTGCCTTTACACGGTGTACATTCTGTGGGTGGAGAGAGAAAATAAATAAGTCAAATACACTGTGTGTCGGGTGGTGATAGGAGAAAGCAGGGAAGGAGGACAGGGTGCAGGCGGAGGGTGGGATGTGCAATTTTAAGGACGCTGGCCGGGAAGGCCTTACGTGAAGGGGACATTTGAACAAAGACCTGGAAGAAGGAGGGAGCCGTGGTGAGGACGGGAGGGGGACAGTCCCTGGGCGCAGGGCACTGGGAGACACCCGTGTGGACAACCTTGGAGAACGAGGTGCCATTCAGAGGAGCTCCTGCCCTCAACCCCAGGGCTGGGACCCCGAAGTGGAGGGATGGGCAGGAGAGACGAAGGAGGCCATATTAGGCACAAAAACCGCGGCCTCCCGTGGCCACGAAAAAGGCAAACTGAAAACAAAGCGAGTTTGGAGGTGTCCGCGCAGGCCATTTCCAGAAGGAGGGAGGTGAAGCTTCGTTGAGGGGAGACGGGGGTTTCCCACAGAGCTTGTGGGCGGGTGGCGGTCACGGGCAGAAGCAAGGCGCACCCTGTGGCCAAGCCTTTCTCCAAACCCGCCTAGTTTTGCCTTGAAGAAGGGGTTATTCCCGGGGCGGGGAGCGGGGGTAGAGCTCCCTGAAGCATCGCTGAGCAAGATCAGGGCAGCAGGACGGTCAGGCGACACCAACCCCAGCGCAGGGCCCCACAAACCCCACTGACCCCTCACTTCCGTTTCCTGGGTGCTCGCTGTGCCAGGGACGTTGCCCTGCTTTCTGCACGGGGCCAGCAACACCCTCGCAGCAACACGAGGAAGGAACCGGTGTCTTGAGTCCTCGGGTGAGGGCCACCCCCACCTCCACACCCCTTTGGGCCATCTGTTCTTCTCCAGCCCCCCTCCTTGCTGAGCAGAACCACACAGGCCTGCGGCCAGGCCGACCTGGGCTCAAACTCACGTCCCTCCATTGACTCCTTACGTGGCCCTGGGTCGCCCTGAGACCCAGCATGCTCATCTTGGGACCAAATGGGGGGAAGCGACGCAGGAATAGCCACCTCGGGGACCGCTGTGGGAATCTGCCCCGAGAAGGCAGGGACTCTCAGTCTTGGCTCTGAGACAGGCCGAGTGTCCTCAGAAAGTTGTGAGTCGTGTGGCCAATAAGCCGTAGCTGTAAATAGTTAAATCAGGGAAGGCTTGGTTTTTTACGTAGAACTGTTAGTGAATTCAGTGTTGTCTCTGCAATGACATCACTCCTGGCTCCGGCATCCCACAGAATCTCCAGAACCAAAGGGGCAGAACGACAGCTAATCCCCTGGGAATTTGCATATAAGCTGCAGCCTATCTTATCTGTGTCTCAGCCTGAGGGACCACGGCCCCCAAGCAAATACCATCTCCCCCTGCAGCATGGCGTCAGGATCAGGGGCTAATGTCCCCAGGCACAGAGCCTAGCACATAGGAGGTACTCCTTGGCAGAAGTCACCACGACAGGGCAGTGAGAGGAGAATGAAAGTCACCCTTGGGCACAATGCTGTGGCTCTGCTCCCCTCAGGAAACAGCTGCCCTGAAGGAGAAAGCGGGGAGGGAGGAACCCACTGTGGGGGGCTGGCCCGGGGTCTGTCCAGTTCTCCGAGGAAGACCCGGGGTGTGACAGGGAGGCCGTGGGGTAAAGACACCTGGGGAGCTGGAAACCACAGGGCGGAACGCCCATGCCTCGGTCAGGGCCAGCTCAGGACAGCCTGACCCCAAGATTGGTTATCTTGGTACGAGGCCGCCCACCCAGAAGGGAAGCGCTCCCGCCTGCTCTCCCAAGCACGTGGGGTCAATCAACAAGGCTTCCTCCCTCCAGCCACCACCACTGACTACTTCCTGCTCACTCACAGCCTGTCATTCCTCCCCACCACTGCCACCCTTGGCCCCTAGTCCCCAAGCTGATCTGGCCAACTGGACAGGGGCCACCGTGTCCCAAGCCTGCCCGAGGGGCCTCCCACCCAGCCCACCCTCCTCTGGCTGGGGGAGGGGGCCGACCAGGAGCACCAGGTGGGATGTCCAGATCCCTCGGGTAGCTGTGGGCACCGCCCGCATACCCTCCAAGGGCAGCTTCGAGGCCCCATCCTCAACCCCAACCTACCCTCACCTAAACCACGGGAGCCAGAGAACAGGGAAGAAAATCACAGATGGGGGTGAGGATCGCAGCCTTTCATCCGAAATCCCTCTCCCCTGTACCAATCACCACGCTGCCCCCACGTTTCCTCCCTTCCCAGTGGAGGGCTCACGGCCCTAGAACAACCAAGTCCATCCAAAAAAAGGCAGAGATATTTAGTCAAATCAGCAAACTCAGGTTTTTCAAGCCCCAGCCACAGCAGGGGATGGAAATGGGAAGCCAAGAGGACCCCTGCCAGGGGCCGGCTGCCTTGATGTGTGGTGAGCGCAGCCTGGCTGTGGCCGGGGAGGCCTCTCCCTATAAATTAGGTCCCTGCAGCCACAGCTGGGGGCGAGGCATGCTGGCGGAAGGAAGGCCGGAAGGCGGAGTCCCTGACCCCCGGCAAGGAATGGATTGAGGGCACGGAGCTCAGGGGTCGTGGGGAGAGAAGCCAAGGGCAAGTGAAGAGGTATGCGCTGGGGGTGGCGAGGCCCCCAAATTTTGGTCCCAGGAGAAAGAGGCCAGTTGTGGTTGGTCCAGTTTGGGTGGGTTTGAGGAAGGGAAATGTATTAGTAAGCCCAGGGGGAGAGCCCGCCGTCGGGTGCCCCCAGAGGAGGCAGGCAGGCCCCCGCCCTGGCAGAGGGGAGTCCTGCGAGCCCCAGGGGCTCTCGGGGAATGTCCTGCTGAAATATACATTATATTAACCATCCGTGGGAGGGCGGGGCAGGGCGCGGTGGGATCAGAGGATCTGCGGGGCATCCCGTAGCCGGTCATGCCTGCCTGGGACGCCCCGCGGTTGGTACCCATCTGTAGCCCGATCACGTTCTTGCCCTCTTGTAGCTGGTTGTCCGAGAAGTTGCGAGGGTTCTCCTTGGATTTCCTGGGCCGAGAGAGAGTGCTGGTGAGAAAGGGGCTGGAGGCGGCCCCGGGTGAGTGTCTTCCCTGGGGGCTCGGGTGCTGCCACCAGCTTCGCTCCCCCCGGAGCCACCTCCCTCCCCGTGTCTCAGAAGGGACAGTCCCTTGCCGTCCCAGGAGAGCAGCGAGGACTCGGGATGGTGATGGATGTAAACGTGCTTTGAGCGGGACCATTTTCTAGGGACGGGGACAGGCCCCGGGACGCCCCGCGATACTCACTTAGGAAACCAGTTGGGATCTCCAGAGAAAAGCCATCGTCCCGGGCGACCGCCAGCCCACCCAGGTTCATCAGCGTCCGCTGCACACACGCCATGTTCTTTCCTGGGAAGGGGAAGGCGGTGTGTTGGCCTCGGCCGTGCTGGGGCCCTGGTGCCGGGGTTCCACCTCCACCCACGTGGTCAGCAAGCCTGGCTTCCCAATTCTTCTCCTCTTCATCCCCACACCCTCCACCACCCCAACCCCCAACACGGCCCACTCCTCCATGAAACACACACACACGCGCACACACACACACACCCCTGTCCGCGAGGTGCCAGAAACCCGCCCCCTTCTCCCTTCAAGACTGCCTAGCCCAGCCTCTGGCCTCCAGGGTGACGGCACCCCCGGCCCCGGCCCCGGCCCTGGCCCACCTTCCCAGAGGTCCACGGTCTGGAAGATGTCGGTGGTGTTGATTGCCATAGCGTTCGGCCGCCTGTAAGAACTGAGAGATCTGCTCCATCTGCTTGAAGTGCCATGGTGGAGGCCTGGATCTTCTTCACGGGGGCCTGCCCCTCGGGGTACAGCCCGTTGATGAGCTCACACAGCACCTGGGTGAGGACAGCAGGGGTGCAGAGGTGAGGCCGTGCCGCTGCCAGAGACGCTCAGCCCCCGCGGTTCCTGTCCTACCTGAAGGCGCTCCGCCTCCACCGGGAGGGATGCCCGGGCTCCCTCCCGCCCAGCCCCTGCCTCTGAACCCAGAGTGAAAGCCTTGCTGTTCCAGCATCACTGCCTAGAACACCCCGCTCCCCCCCACCCCGGTTCTTCCCTGTGTCCCCTCGGCCTCCCTTTCACTCCACGGGAGGGAGGAAAACACGGGTCCTCTGCAAGATAGGTGCCCGGGCTGAGGAGGACGTGGGACGGGTGTGCCCGCAGTTCCGCAGCTGAACTGACCCCAGGCGCCCCCAGGCCCGGCTCTGTCCCGGGCGCCTGCAGTCAGAAGGGCCCAGCTCTCACCGTGCCATCCTTGAGCCAGTTCTGGAAGTTCTCGCGCCCAGGCTGGGGCCGGCCCCACATCCTTGCGGCACTGGGTGGTGATCCACTGAATCAGGACCTGCTCCAGGTCCGCGTCATACTGTTTCTCAATCTTCTGCTGCACCTCCCGGCTCAGGCCGTAGGCGGGTCCCCTGTTGGCCATTCCAAAGGGCAGCGGTGGCTGTGGGAGCTGGGGACAAGACGCGGCCAGGACCGCAGTCAGGTCTCCGCAGCCTGCAGGGACACACTCCGTATCCCCTCGAGACCCGCCATCAAAGGAGGGAACTTTCGGCCTGACTCCGGGGCACAGGCTGAATTAGCACTGCTCAGAGCTCTAGGGTTAAGGGGCCACACGGGCCATCTCTGGGTTCCCCCAACCCTGTGACGAGCAGTCTGTTTACGACACGGAGTCCTCCCATTAGATGTCATTTGAACAGCCCCACTACTCAGATGAGACAGAAAACCCACTGAATAGAATCTGGGCTAAATGAGGCCAAGCCTGGGGGTTCAGCCCCTCATTTGGGGTGGTCAGCTTTAGCAAAGGCAAGCTGGCCATTCTAACCCTTCAGCCCTGGAAGGGAGATGATTTGGGGAGAGGAGGAAGACCTGGAATGGCTAGGCAGATCTCTGCCAGGAGCTAGAGAACTGGACACAACTGCCCTCACTTAGCCACTGGCTTTCACGGAGCACCCACTGTTTGTGCTGGGGGTTGCGGGAGAGACAGAAGCCTTGGGTCCCAGAATGCCAACAAGAAACCAAGTGAGCACCCAGGAAAGGGTAAGGCTTGTACACGACAAATACCGCACAGGCCTACACAGTCAGACCCCACATCACGGAAATGCAGAAGAGAGTGTGGGCAGAAGCAACCTGGAAGGCTTCCTGGAAGAGGAGGTCTAAGTAGGTCCTTAAAAGATTTCGGCAAGCAAAAGGAACCTCCCACGAGAAACCACTGGGCAGTCAAAACAAATTCTACTCTCCTTTCTAGAAGCTGCGGTGGGCAGAATCATGGCCCCCCAGAGGCATCTACACCCTAAATCCCAGAACCTGTGAATGTTACATGGCAAAAAAAAAAAAGCCTTGCTGATGTCACTGAGTGAAGGGGAGGGTCCCCTGGACCATTCAGGTGGGCCCAGTGTCCTCACAGCCAGGGTCTCTATAAGCGAAGGAGGGAGGTAGGCAAGTCAGAGCAGGAGAAGCAAGAAGAAAGCAGAGTCAGGTCAGGGTCAGGGTCAGGGTCAGGCCCACGTCCTGGACAAGGCCCGGAGAGGGATTCTCCCCTAAACTCCCCAAGGAGGAACGCAGCCTCGCTGCCACTTTGGTTTTACCAGTGAGACCTCCGGGGGGATTTCTAGAGCCGCACGATGTGCTTTAAGTCACTAAGTTTGTGCTCATTTGTGAGGCAGGAATAGGGAACTGACACGGGAGCCTCGGTGGTATTTTAGGGAAACCTGGGAGGGGAGGGAGGGTTGGGGAAATGCACAGGAGGGTTTCAGCTTCATTTGAGACCTCACTTAGGAAGAACTGGGTGGTTTCCAGACCTGGCCCGTGGGCAGTCTGTCCCCACCTACTACCTCACTACCTAGGTCCCCCCTCCGGGACCCCATGGAGCTGTCTCGGGAATGCTACTCATGCAAGGGGGAGCCAGGACCAGAGAAAGGACAGGACCTCACTTCCTGTCCCCATCAGCTCTATAAATGAGCTTCCCTTTCCATTCTGAAATGCAGCCAGCTGCCGGCTGCTCATACAGGGGGAGTCCCCAGAACAAGCACCTGTGTTCAAGGACAGGAAAGGGAGACACTCTTGCCCCCCACATCCGGCTCTCGACCAGGTCAGACTTAAGGGCTGAAGTCACTCAGGCTCCCTCTCTCTCCCACACACCCCAGGCTAAACAATCCTGCCCCCCAGCCATGGGTCTTGGGGCTCAGGAGAAGAGTCAGGTCACAGGGGCAGAGTCACCTCAAACCCCTCTGGCCGCTCAGCCTTGGGTCTCAGGCTAGTCCCCTCCCCCGCACTCCAACATGGCTGTTCCTTTCCACTCCAGCTTATCCAGCAGCACATTTCCCGAAGGAATCCTCCCCACAAATCAGTTATTTTATACTTCATTAAGAGCAACCCCCCCCCCCCCGCTTCCCCTTCCCCCCCTTCCCCCGCCTAAAGGCTGGGCCAGATAAATGTCGGTCTGGGCCTTGACCCACATCACCAGGCACACACACACACACACACCACACACACACACACACACTCAGCTGGGGGAGGGCAGGCTGAAGCCTGCGGAGCAAGGAGGACAAGTGTCTCTCCTCCCAGCCCAGCCCCAGCAGCCCGGGGCCCCTGGCACACAGGGGCATGTCCAGGAGACCTGAGATGAAGGGCAGCCACCAGTAAGCCCCCTTTTCTTGGCCCAATGTCTAGACCTCTCTTCTGAGAGCAGCTTCACTACGGTCCCCTGGGCCTCAGGGCTGTGTCTCCTTGGAGCCACGTGGCCTGAGGCCAAGGATCACGATGGCCCAGGGAGAGAAAGGGCAGGAGAATCATTAACCCAGGCAGCAGGGTTAGCAGGGGAGAGCAGTGGAGAGCAGTGTCCCCTCCACAGGGGCAGACCGGACTTGGCCTCCCAGACCCACCTCTGGGCACAGGGATGACGCTGAGGGTCCCTCCCCACTCTGGAGACTGGACCCAGCTCCACTCTGGGGCCACAGCCCGTGAGCCCTGAGGTGCCACAGCTGTGGGGCAGAGAGCTGGGAAGGGGAGGGGCCTGGGGAAGGGGCGGGGCAGCCCGCCAGCCTGTCCACAGCTGTTTCTCCTCCGGCTCCCTGGGGCAGGCGCCAGCCGATGGGCCGCGGCTGGCCGGCTGGAGCTGGAGCGGGTCCACCCTAGTGACGCCCAGGGGACCTTCCTGGGCAGCCCTCAGCCCAGCAGCCCTCCCTCAAAGGAAGGAAGACAGCCAGGTGCCTACTGGGGTGGGGAGCGGTGTAGGAGATGCCTGGGCTGGGGGTCCCAACAGAGACGACCTACCGCTGAAACCACCTGGGGGGCGGGCCTGGCGCGGGAACACCCCTCACCCCCACCAGAGACCCGGGGCAGGACGCTCACCTCGCCCCACCCCACGCAGATGTCAAGGGAAAGGGTCCCTGGCTGGGGTGTTTCGTGCGGAAGGCAGAGACTCTCCATTCATTGTGCACGCGGGGGAACTCCTGAGAGTCGGGGGGTCAGGGCTATTCTGAAAGGGCGAGATGGGGGGTCCCTGTCCCCAAAGTGAAGCGCACAGGAAGCAGGCGGAAGCAAGGATGATGGACACCTGTGACCAAGGAGCCACGCGGGGCAGCCCCCCACCGTCAAGTCAGTGAGCAGAAGAGAAGCTGAGGCTGCACAAACAGGAAGCCTCAAGGCTGCGGGAGGAGGGGTGAGGTGGGGGCCGTTGCCATGGCTTCTGTGTACCAAACACAGGAACCCGGCAGGGTGGGGGCACCAGGCAGAGACACGCACTCCGCACACATGGAGTGGAGTGGAGTGGTGACGAGGCTCTGGGCACCGGGCCGCAGGCGGCATCCTTGGAAAGGGGCCCCTGGCCGCATTCTCAGGTGGTGGGGCAGGTGCAAGGGATCCCGCAGCGGGGGAGGCGGGGGGGGGGGGGCAGCTGCGGAGGCCATGGTGGGGGGCATCCGGAGGAGTGGGAAGTTACGAGTTTGGGGGCAGAGGAAACAGACTCCGGGAAACAGTTCAGGAGAAGAATGCCCCGGGAACCGAAGGACTGTCGGGAGCCAGAGAGCCCCATACCTGAAAATCCTGGAGGGAGAAGGGCTGGGGTGGAGAAAGCAGTAGAGGCCAATCCCCAGGGGGCAGGAGGGCTGGGGCGCTGGAGGGGGGGTGCAGTCGGCCAAAGACGACCGCGCCGCCTCCGCGGGGTGGGCCCCCCCCCTCCCCAGCCTGCCTTGGCCTTCTCAGCAGCTGTGGGCCTTCCCGGGGGACTAGGGAGGGGAAATGGGGGGGTGGCGTCGGCGAGGGGGAGCTGTCCCTCTCTTTGGTGCTCCGCGGTCAGAACTCGGGAAAGCCCATCCAAGCCACTGGGCCCCCCCCCCATCCCCGGGACCCTCACTCCCGCCACGCTCCTTTCTGCTCCCAGATGCCAGGCTCCCCCCAGAACTTCCCGGGCACGGGCTGCAAGGGGGCTCTGGGAGGCCTGCGGGGCCGGGAAGGCGGCCGTCCACTTCCGGTCCTGCAGGTCCGGCCCCGCCGCCCCGCCTCGCCACACCCAGGGCCGTTACAGCCGGATGAGTCACCCACAGCCCGCCGCTGGGGTGACGCAGTGGTCTGGGCAGCCCGCCGCCCGCCGCCCGCGGCCCGCCCGCCCGCGGCCCCGCCGGCTTTCCCAGCAGCAGGGGGCGCGGGGTGGGGGCCCGGCCGGGGGGGGGGGGCGGGGGGTGGACCGGAGCTCCCGCAAGCAGCCCCCTCCCCACACCATCCCGCGCGCCGGCGGCCACCCCCCGAGGTCGGGGGCCTCTCCTCCCCAGCCCGCGACCCCGAGTCCCCAGGAAGACGGCCGGCGGGAGGAGGCACAGAGAGGGCGGCCCCCGCACGTGCTCCTGCAACGGGAAGTGAGGGGTCGCGGGGAAGCTCGGGCGCGCGGTCCCTCGGAGCCCGCCAGCCACGCGCCGACGCCCTCCGCTCGTCAACCCCGACGGCCCGGTCCCCGTTGCGGACGGACGCCCCGTCGGTGCACCCGCACCCTCGCCTGACTCATCGCCCGGCAATGCCGGGTCGGGGCTTGGGGACAGGACCCGACAGCACCGGGCGAGCAGAGCCGTCGTCGGACCCTCGCGCCGGCCCCGGGAGCAAGTCGCCGGCGCGGGCCTCCCGCTTCCCGGAGGCGCGCCCCCCGCCCTCCCCCTGCTCACCGTTGGCGGGCCGGCGCGGCGCACTCTGGGCGGGGGCTGCGGGCCGAGTGGCGCGCCCGGGCCGGGCCGGGGGTTTTCAGCGGCTCCCGCCTCGGACGGGGCGGACCCGGGGCGGGGCGAGCGCCCAGAGGCTTTAAAGGCGCCGCAGCGCCGGGGCGGAGGGCAGAGCTTGGGGAGAGGGGCAGTGGGCGGGAGGGTCTGGGGAGTCGGGCCTACGCGGGCGGCTGCAGTGGTCTCCACCCAGGAGAACCACCGTCTGCACCTGGGAGCTCACAACGTGTGGCCTCGGTGGGAAGCTTTTGCCTGGAAGATTAGCGCAAGACTGTGGGCGTGTTTACGTGGGAAGAAGCGTCTTCATTTAAAAAGGGTGGTTAGGTAAACGGAGGCACGGGTAGACCCCACCCCCACCCCACCCCCACCTCCAGCTGGCTAAGGTGGGACAGTACCGGGGTGCAGGCCAGGACAGTACCCGCATGTGCTCCCGCTCTCCACCTACTTCAGGCCTGGGCAGGAACTGACAGTGAGGTCATTCTTTGCCCCCGGGGCCCAGGGGGCGTGACCACTGTTGGGACCCAGGGTTCAGACCTGATTTCTTCCCCTTAGTCTCCTCCTCTCTGACCCGGCATCTCTTCCTAATCCTGGAGGGATCAGAAGAGGAGGCCTTAGGGGGAGGAGGGGGAGGCTGGCAGTTCTGTGTCTGTGAATGAAGGGGAGCATAGCTTAGGGTTGAAGGAGCACCCCTCTTCCGGCTTCTGCTGAGCAGTCCCCCTGGGGTGGAGCCCTGCCTACACCCACCAGTGGGGTTCTTCCTGTAATACAGAAGCTACTGTTTGGCCTGGTTTCCAAGGACATCCACCACCAGCGTCCTTCCACCTTTCTGTCCCTCGTTCCCCAATCCTGCCCGGCCCTGAGAGCCAGGTCCACCAAGTGATTCCCTGGGAGACCCACTGTTCTCACTCCTCTGTGCTTTCTGCCTGGGATGCTTTCCCTCCCTTGACCCACTTCTGATCTGATCTGCTCTACCCCATGCCCACTGTGTGACCTCTGGGCAAATGACTAAAGCCTCTATGCTTCAGCGGGCCAGCCTAGAAAATAGATAATTCTACCGACCCCATGGTTACAGAAAAGGAAATGATATACATGAATAGCCTAGAGCAGTGCCTGGCCCATAGCAGGTGCTCAGCGGCGACTAGCTATTACTGTTACTCCCATCCCGTGAGGAGCTCCCCAGGGGAAGCACTGTCCCCAGTTCGTGCTGTAACCACTCATTGTTTGTGGACTCCTTCCTCTGTGCTACCACAATATCCAACACCTAGCTTTATCACAGAACTTATCACATCACACCGTAACCGTTTCTTTGCCTGCTTCACCAACTGGCAAAAACTCACCAAGGCAAAGGCTTGACTTCGGGAACTTTGTTCATTCTCAGCGTCTAGCTCAACGGTTGGTCTTTAGGAGATGCCCTCAGCAGGCACTCAATAAATGCTTTTTGAAAGGATGTTGAGTGCAGCCCTGTCCACTCAGGAAGGGCCGCCTCCTTTTTAAGGGTTCGGGGCTTTTCCTACCTCCCTCTCAGATGCAAAGGCAGAAGACACACAGAAACATTTGTCAGACTTTCTTTATTCACCTGTAAAAAACCTCACCCACACCACAAACACCATCACCGTCACCACACACACTCACACACACACACGGGCAGATCTAAGATCCCTGTCCCAGTCCCCGGACTCCGGGGGCCCGGCATATACACCTCCTAGCAAGCCCACCCAAGCCCACCACCACCAGAGCTGCAGGAACAGTGTTCCAGGCCGGAGCTAGGGCTTGCTGGGGCCTCCCCTCTGCAGGCTCTGTGTGCCTTCACCCAGCCTCCTATCAGGCGCTCTCACAGCAGAGTGGCCTGTTCGGGGTGGGGCACTGGCTGTCTATAGACCGGTGGCCGGACCCTAGTGGCATCGCGGCGGCGACGGAAAGCTAGGAATTCCTCCCGGAGGACAGCACAGCGGCCTCGGGGCCAGAAGCACGGGCAGCGTTCAAAGAGGCCACCCTCCTCTGGAGTCTTCACATCTGCAAGAGGGGGGCACAGCAAGGACAGGGCTGGGGGTCACGGGTGCAGATGAGCCAAGGGGGAGCAGGAGGAGCAAGGCTGGGGCACGGGGCCCGGCTGGGAACAGAGGGGGGAGACGTGAACGGGGGTGCCGCACCGCCTTCCTGGGGGCTCACGCACCTAGCTCTGGCTCAGCTTCAGGTCGGGGTCGAGGGCCAGCCGCGCCCAGGTGCAGAGTCTCCAGCAATTCCATGTCCCCGGGGAATTCTGAGTCCCACTCATAGTTTTCATCCACAGATGGTTCCTCCTGTCACAGGGGACAAATGCGTGGTACGGCGAGAAGAACAGAGGGTGAGCAGAAAAGCCCAAACCCAGAGTCCCCCAACTCAGCTTGGGCCATGGGGTTTCCCCCGAAGATCCCCGGACCTCGGCAAAAGCTTCTAAAAGGAGACAAGTTCTCCTGGTCCCAGGGTGGGAGAGCCCAGAAGGCACAGTGTATTAGGAGAGGGGTGGGGCAGTCTGGGCAGGGACTGGAGCCAAGGTGGGGAAGGGCAGGGGCTGTCCTCACCTCTTGCTGACTGTCACCACGTGTTCCCTTCGGGGCCACCTCTCAGGGCCACTGGCCCAGCTGCCGGTGTCTCCCGGAGCAGGGCTGAGGTAGCTGCCTCCCGCAGAGGGGGCTGTGGAGGGGGGCCGAAGGAACGAGGGCGCTGCCCCGCCCACTGCTCTGGCTGGTGAGGCTGCCCCGAGGGGCGGCAGGGAGAAGGCTTGGCAGCAGCCGTTCCCTCAGTGTCCAGTCGGCCAGTGCCGTGTACAGGGGCTCTGGGGTGGCCCCGGCCCCGACCACAGCCCCAGGAAGCGCTGCCCTGGGGGACACTGTGGGCGGAGTCCGGGGGCTGAAGGAGAGATGAGGTGGGGCAGGGCCGGGTATCCATGTAATCTGGGGTGGAGCAGGCCCGGGCTCCTCGAAAGGGGGCCAGTCCCCGTCCACATTCATCTCCCGGAGAAGGGCAGGCTCAGGTACTGAAGCAGGGGTCCTGGACCAGGCAGAGGACTGGGCGGGCCTCGGGGAGGGGGCCCCACAGGGCTGATGTCTGCAATGCAGAGGGGCTGGGGCATCCCGCTGGGGCTGCTGCTGCTGCAGTCATAGGACCTGGCCTGGTGCTGGGATGGGGTCCGAGGTTCAGCTCGCTCAGAGCCTGACCTTTCTTGGGGGGTCCCGGCGCTGGGTCCCATCACAAAGCGGCCGTCTGGTCCCCGGCAAATGGGCTCCAGGGGTAAGGGGCCCCGCTAGGTGGAGGATCCGGAGGGGGGCTGGGGGGACCAGCGGGCTCCCCCCAGAGCAGACTCTGGCGCAGGCTGGGAACCGGGGAGCCCTGGAGCTTCAGCTTTGCCACGCTGTCAGGACTGCCCGAACCCGGAGGCAGAGCTGGGGAAGGACAGGGGATCCGGCTCTGTGTCAGGGAGCCAGGCCCCTTCCCAGCACCAGCCTTGAGAGGTTTGGTGAACAGAGCAGAGCTAGGGACAGCGAACAGACACCAGGACGCACGTGGTGGAGGGGTGGCAGAAAGGCGCACAGCCAACAGTGGGCAGCCCCAGGCTGGGACCTCTGCATTCCCGCCCTCACCTCCTTCCAACTTCTGTTCCGCCCCTCCCCGCCCACCCCAAGGCACCACCTAGGAGGCCAAGACAGCGGGCGCAGAGGGAAGGCCGAAGGAAGCGGAGGAGGTGGAGGGACTTACTGCGGAGCTGACTTCCCGGCGGGGAGAAGATAAGAGGCGCATCTGTTCGGGCAGAACCAGAGGTGACACCGGCAAACCTCAGGCCCTCCAGAGCCCCAGGCGCACAGCCTCACCCAACACCCGCGGGCAAACCCTCCCCGCTGGGGACAGACAAGTGCGGACGGACAGGACGCACCTGCCCTGCGCGGGAGGCGGGTGGCCACCTCCGGGGGGCGGGGCTGGGACGGGAGGCGGGGCCCGCGGGGGCGTGGCCTCGGGGGCCTACCTTGGCGGAGGCGCTTGCGGCGGCGGCGGGCTGCCCTGCGCCGGTTGGTCAGGCAGGCTGCCAGGACGCTCACGAGGACAGCCACGCCCAGGAAGCAGACCCCGCCCACCACGCCGCCAGGACCGGCTGGGGCAGGAGGCCTGCAGCTGCGTGCGGGAGGGGTACACCTCCAGGCCTGGGCGAGGGGTCACGAGGGGCGGTCGTGCCCGCGACAGTGGGCTCAGCGCCCCCCCCCCCCGTGCTTACGCTCTGCCCTCCCGCCGGTTCTCACCGAAGTGGACACGTTGGCCGTGTTGCTCGATCGCTGACATAGCTGCCTGCGAGGGCCACGAGGCGGAACTCATACAGAACGTTCCTGGGGGGTGGGGGGGGGTCCCGGGGAGGGGGTCAGGACCCAGCACCGCCCACCCCAGCTCTGTCCAGAAAGACCGTGCAGTTGGGAATGGAGGGTGAGAAGCCCAGGTTTGGGGAACGGAGCCGGGGCCCGGAGCACCGCGGGGAGGAACCTCCCTGTGCCTGCCTCGCACACATACCTTGATGAGTCCAGGTACCAGCAGCTGCATTTCTGTGCCTGCCACGGCCCGGTCTAGCACCTCCCAGCCCTGGGAGCCTTGCCGCCCCCTCCAGGACATAGCCATCCAGTGTTTAGGGACCGTTCTGGGGATCCCAATGCAGGAGCACCCCCCGGGGTGTCCTCACTGCCACCAGGCCTCGGGGAGGTGACAGGGCAGGTGACATCTCAGTGGGCGGAAGACTGGGGGCAGCTGGCGTGGTGGGAAGCCCTAAGCAGGGCAGACAGGCATGAGATGGGCAGACAGACAACATGCCGACCCCTCTATTCCCCGCCCCCAACTCCATGCTCAGCCATTCTCCCAGAGCCCCTAAAGACACCCCCGATCACGTTCCATAAACCCCTGTGGACCGCAAGCTGCCCGGCTCCTCCGCCCCCTCCCACCCACGTCGTGCCAAATCCAGGTTTTCCCTATCAGTCCTATCCCGTCCGGTCAGATGCTGGCGTTGGGGCGGGGGGAGATCTCTCACCCTCGGGGGCAGACAAGACGATCTCACTGAAGGGGCCCACTCCCCAGCTTGTTCTGCGCTAGGACGCTGAACTGGTACTGGATATGGGGCTGCAGCCCCAGCACCAGGAGGTAAGCAGCCCCCACAGGCACCGCCAGCGACACCCAGTCGTGGTGGGTTCGGTCAGGACGCTTGGCCCTGGAGGACATGAGGAAACGGGGGGACTTCGTTACTAGGAGGGCCAGGAAGCTCTGGAGTCCAGAGACTGACCTGTTCCCTCCCCTCAGCCGTCCAGGATCTCGGGACCTGGGCCCTGAACACCAAAGATCCCCTGGAAACAGGGCAGCAGAGTTAGGGCGGGGCTGGGATGGAAGGGTGGGAGGAAGGGCAGAGGGCCAGAGGGAATCGGGTGGGGGGACAGGAGCGGCAGATCACTCACAGTGGGTATACCAGACACTGAATCTCTGCAGATAGCCACCATCAAAGCCGGGCTCCCAGGAGACATTGGCACCCTTGGGCAAAGGCACCACGGACACATTGGTGACAACGTGTGGGCTGGTGCCTGGGGAGGGGAATTGAGCCGGGGGGGGGAGGGGAGGCTTGTCAGGTAAAGAGCTAAGGAGGGTTCCCAGGGCCTCTGACCTCCAACCCTCATCCCAGGGCCCCTTGCCCCCCATCCCCATGTGGACCTCCACAAATGATTCTCCCGTCCCCTGTCCCACATGGGTTCCTCTGGCCCCAGCCTGCTCTCCAGCCACTAACCCAGCACGTAGACATGTGTGGAGGCGGCCACTCGGCCACAGCATTGCTAGCGGTGCACTCCCAGCGCCCATGGGGCCTCCTTGGTCATCGGTCGCAGGATGAGGCTACTGTTGCTGCCCACCTGGCCTGCCCTGCGGCCCCCGGCCCACCTACGGAACCACTGGTCAGCCCTGAGGACACATGCGGCCACCCCTCACCGAGGGCAGCTCCAGCGTCCTCCCCACCCTGTCCTCCGATGGCTCCCTCCTTCCCGCAGATGACAAGGGGCAGGGAGCGGCAGGGGTGCAGAGCGTGTGCGCGTGGGCAGAGCGGGGCTAGGAGCCTTACCTTGGCCCAAGAGATAGCAGGAGGGGGGTCTCCCTGGGCAGAGCAGGGGATGAGTAGCTCCCGCCCTACTTCTTGGAAATATTCTTCCTTAGGTCGTTCTAGAAAAGCTGGGGGAGCCTGCAAGCCAGATCTGGCATTGGGAGGGCCTCCCGCACTGCCATCTAAGGGCCGCTCCCCTCTCTGGGGCTCCCATCACACCCCATCTCCCAGGGTCTCCCTACCTGTTGTCCTCTGCTCCCCGGCGGGGCTTGAGGGAAATGGGGGTCTGGGAGGCCTCTCTGTGGGGCACACACCTCCCCGGAACACCCTTCACCCTCTCCTCTGCTTCACACCCTTTTCCTCGAGGCCAAGGTTAGCGAGTTGGCAGGCAGGTATCTTACTTTGGGACGTACGCGCCCCTCACACCCACCTCGCCAGCACCACCTCTACAGAAATCGCCAGCACTGAGTCTGACAGCTGCCGCCGCCACCGTTGGACTCCGATGACTGCTCTGCCCCCCTCGCCAGGGCGCCCGCAGCCACCCTCACCTTGAGCAGCACGCGGGTCACCGGGGAGGGGGCCCTGCAGTACCGAGACTGTTGTAGGGGTGTGCAGGAGTATTCTCCCAGGGCATCCTCGTTCCCCAGGGCGATGATCAGGGAGCCCTCGGGCCCTGGGACCAGCCAGGGAGCTGCGGGGAAGTGAAAGCGGTTCAGCAGAGGGCGGGGAGGAAGGAGAAGGCACATCCCTGCAGAGGACTCCTCCTCCAGCCTGACCCCTGCTGAACTCCAGGCCTACGCTTCTCTTTCCAGCGGCGCCCCCTGGAGCTGAGCCCTGCCTGCCGGGGTGTCCGGCACCCCGGTAATGAAAGTCAGCATCTCCACTCCAAATCCATTTCCTTTCCCTGCCTTCCCTGTTGTTTGTCAAGGGCCCCACTGTCCCACTAACCCGGACTCCTCACTCCCCCATCGAATTGCTCGCCAGATCTCTCCTCCGGGAAGGCCTCCATCTAGGCATGAAGCCCGTCCACGCCCAGGACCCCCCTCACCTCTCACCTGGACCACTTCGCAGCCTCTGAACCCCTCTCCCTGTGTCCACTGTGCCCTCCATCCGCCCGACAGACTCACTCCCGCTCACAGCTCCGATGCTGTCGCACCACTGCTCAACAGCTGCAGACTTTTTTGTAACTTCCAACAAAAGCGTATCCAGTCCTCCTATCGCAGAAGCCCCCGGGAGCGGGGACACTAGGACTAAAAGATGTGGTGGTCGCCCACGAGGGCGGACAAAGACCCCAACTGCTTGTAAGAACGTAATATTCACTTGGTACCCACGCTTCTCCCTCTTGGCCCCAACCTGTTTCCTTCTGCAGCACCGTGTACCCACGGGCACGTGGCTCCCCCCAAACTCGAGGACTCGTCACGCCCTACAAGCGAGGTACCGTTTCCTGCCTCGGGGCCCTGGTTCCTGCTCCGAATGTCTGTCCACCCCCCCCCCCAAGGCCCATCACCAAGGTCCCAGAAGTTGTTGCTGATCTGTCCTCAACCAGCCCTGGCCTTCCAGCAGAGTGTCTGTGCTCTGTCCTACCCCTTCTAGGCTGTGCCCTCCTTCAGGACGGATGCTGTGCTCCTCCACAAACACCCCCACACAGCCCCCCCCCCCCCCGGGGAAGGGGTGTATCCCTAGTCACTGACTTGAATTACACTGAGCTAACTCCACCCCAGCTGGCCTGCCCAGGATCACACCAAGCCACACCCTTCCTTCCCCCGCCCGGAGGTCTGTACCTTATCCAGCTGCAGGGCCTGCCCATCCTTGGTCCAGCTGACGAAGAGCAGTGGGGGGTTGGCGCGGACCGGGCACCGGATCACCCCCCGCATGCCTACGGGCAGGGGGGTCTCAGGAGGCATCGCTGTCAACCTGCGCTGGGTCTGGTGGGGGAAGCAGTGGCAGGCTGTGGGGGCAGGAACTTGGCCTGGCCCAGGGGGAGGGAGCAGGCTTGGGGAGGGAGCCGGTGAGGCTTACAGAGCACAGTGAGGTAGGCAGAGGCCGAGGCGGGCGCCGGAGGCCGTTGCTGGCACGCAGGTGTAGCGGCCCTCATCGTCCGCTGGGCGTCCAGCAGCCGCAGGCTCCCGTCTACAGGATCCGCACTCGGGGCTGCAGGCGGCTGCAATGTGGCACGTGTGGCAGGGGTCCAGGCTCGCTGAGCCGGGGGACTCCTCCAAGGCTGCCCACGGGCCCCCCGCCCCACCCCAAGCCCCACCTAACGTGGAACACGTTGACGCTGTCCTGGAACCAGCTATAAGTGAGTGTGGTGGGGTACGCCTCAGCCCGGCAGGCCAAGGAAACATCCTGGGAGGCATTGACCGTGCTGTTCTTGGGGGGCACCACGATGACCGGGGGGCCTGTGGGGGAGCACATGGGAAGAGAGAGCCTCAGCCCTGAGGTCCCTCTACAGTTCTTCCTGCCATCTGCCCTCTGGAATAGGGGAACTGAAACAGCCCTAACCCCTGTACCTAACGCAAGTTCCTTCTCTTCCCCAGACCAGATCCCCTTCCCACCAGGGACAACCCAATTCACCCGGACTCCCCCGCCTAGAACCTGCATGTGCGTGTATGTCTGGGAGGGGGAGGCAGGCTCACTCTCTGCTCATTTACCCTTTACCTCCTCCGCTGGTCGCCTGCTAAATCACCTCCACGTGTCCTACCCTAATGCAGGTGCCCAACACCTCACCAGCGGATACAGCACGATCCCCGACCGAGGCTCCCCCGTCTGGCCACTCCAGCGGCCATTCGCACAGAGACACCCCCTTCGGCCAGAACACAACGCTTCTGTTCAAGAACTCACAACTCCTGGGGCGCCTGGGTGGCTCAGTCGGTTGAGCGACCGACTTTGGCTTAGGTCATGATCTCACGGTTTGGGAGTTCGAGCCCCATATCGGGCTGTGTGCTGGCAGCTCGGAGCCTGAGCCTGCTTGGGAGTCTGTGTCTCCCTCTCTCTCTGCTCCTCCCCCACCCATGCTCTCTCTCTGTCTCCGAAATAAATAAACATTAAAAAAAATCTTTTTTTCAAGAACTCACAACTCCTGGCTCCCACCACAGCAAGCTCGAACTTCTCGATCCAGCCTCGTGGCACTCGGGATCCAACCCCTCCCGGCCCGGCCAACCGTCTTTTCATGCGCCAACCCTTAAGAACCCTTTCAGCTCATTGTGGGCGTGTCGTGTCCCGGGCCGGCTGCACGCCTTTGCTCTCCGAAACCCCGTCTGGAACGCTCTTCCCATGGCGTCTGGCCAGGCCGCATCATCCCTGCAAATCCGTCTCTCCCTTCTACCGCCCCACTGCTCTCCTCCCCTCCCCGGCTCTGCTGCCTGGGTCGTCGGGAATAGGAGGTGACGATCCGAGCCGGGGGGCCTATAGAACACGACAGACACGCGGGGCGCTCCGCTGAGCACCTCCCTGCAACCATTTCTTTAATCCTCACAAGAGCCTTCTGTGCCAGGAATTACTGTCTCCACAGATGAAGCAGTGGAGGCCGAGAGGCAGAGAGAAGTGAGGGCCCAAAGTTAGCAGGGTAGGTAAGACTCGTTCAGGCCTTCCTGACCCTGGCGGGCTTGGCCCTTAACAGTTCCTCAGCGCTGCCTTCCCACAGAACCAGGGAAAAGTGACACTTCGCTAACTCATCTGCCTTCCCTTTAGAAGAGGCTCTCCGAAGGCAGAGTCCAGGCCGTCTCTTAGCTTCCTTCTAGACGGAAAGGTCTCGGACAGGAGTTACTAAGTGCTGATCACTGTACTCACCTGAACCTGATTAAATTCTTAACCTAGTCCTAAAATGTAGATATGAACCTCTTTATATATAGATGAGAACCTGGGGGGCTGGGGGGGGGTTACACCCACACTGCTGGCCCTAAATATCTACTCATCCATTCACTGCTCCGTTTAAAATTAAGATGCTGGTTTTTAGAGGGGCGCCTGGGTGGCTCAGGAGGTTAAGCGTCCGACTTCGGCTCAGGTCATGAGCTCACGGTTGGGGAGTTCGAGCCCCCCATCTGGCTCACTGCTGTCAGCGCAGAGCTCACTTTGGATTCTCTGTTCCCCTCTCTCTGCCCCTCCCCTGCCCTGAACTCTCTCAAAACTAAATACAACATTAAAAAAATTAGAGAGAGAGAGAGAGAGATGTGGTTTTTAGAGCACCAGCCTGCATTGGTAGCTCCCTTTCTCTCCACGCCCCTGTGTCCTCTCCTGCTACGTGCACCCCCAGCCACAGGTCAGAGCCCCCCATACAGGTCCCTAGTTCCGGCCCGCAGCACCCCCACCAGAGCACCTAGCACCAGCAGCTGGGTGGCGTGGGAGGCACTGCCCTCGGTGCTGGAGGCTTGACAGGTGTAGACCCCAGAGCTGCGGCGTTCCACCCGCCGGATCCACAGCGTCCCATTCTGCACCTAGGGTAGGAGGGGATGAGGAAGGTTCCTCCTGCCCCCCCCCCCCCCCCCCCCCCCTGCCTCCCCTTCCCTCCCTCCCGCGGGCCTCAGACCCTGCACTTCCGAGTCTGGCCGGCAGAGGGCAGCAGCACCCCAGGCTCAGGAAGCCAATGAGGCGTCCCTCCCGGGCCAGTCTCCCAGCTCGGCCTTTGGCCCCTGGGCCTCTAGCCCCGCCCCCAAGCCTCCCCCTCACACCCTATCAGGCCCACTTAGCCCAGCCCCGGGACTCACTTGCACCTGGCCCGGCCCTGGCCAAGATCCTGTCCTCGGAGCTTCCAAGTCACATGAGGCTGTGGGCTGCCACGGGCCACACAACGCAGGGTGACAGGCTCCAGTTCCTGAACTTCCAGCACTGGGGAGGGGTCTCCAGGAGCTGAGGGGGTGCTGCGGAGAGAGAGGCATCAGGGGATGCCAGAGGGGCTCTCAGTCCAAAGAGCAGGGACACCGGTCAGGGCTGCAGGCCTCAGCCCACCGGCCGGCCGCACTGCTCGGGAGTCCCCAGCCCAGGGCCACCCTGCCTGCTGAGCTCAGGCCAAGGGAGGGTGGCACCAGCCCATCCCCGCACTGGCCTGCAGACTTAGCAACTGGGGCTGTGCACAGGAGGGGTGTCAGAGCCGGGGGAGAGCTAGTGGCCCCTGGCACCGGTCTGGGGGTCCGGAGGCCTGGGTCCAGACTCCGCTCTGCCCCTAAGCAGCGGCAGGATCCGGTCTCCCCATCCGTGAAAGGGGAAGGATTCTGACCTTCCTTCCTTCTTAGGGTTGACAGAGAATTCATGAGGTCCTGGGTGAAAAGGTGTTTTGAGAACACAAAACGCCGTCTCAACACGTGAGCCGTGTTTCGCTCAGGGCCCGGCAGCCCCCTACCCATTCCCCTCTCCCGGCCAGAGAGGCAGGGACGGGGAAGACAGAGGAAGTTCCAACGCTGGAGGGCAGGCGTGGCGGTGGGAGGGGCAAGATGCAGACAGTGAGCCAGCAAACAGGAGTGTCAGCGAGGGTGGGGCCCCGGAACCACCCCCCCCAGAGGTCCTCATCATGCGGCTCCCCCCCCACCCCGGCACCTGCCCCCAGGTTCATACAATTGACTGTAAGGTGCACCCAGGAGCCGTTAACAGAGTCGTCCTCAGGCTGTGCTTGTCCAGGAAGAGCACTCGGCACTCGTACCAGCCCTGGTCTTCCGCTCGGAGCCCCTCGATCCGGAGAGATGCCCCTTCTGCAGCCGGACTCGCCCTGGGGGAGGAGCCCCAAACCCTGGTCACGCTGGTTACTCTCAAGGTCAAGAACGAGGCCCTGTCTCCTCCAGTCACCCTGATCCAGCGGGGGACCGGAGAGACACGGGTGGGGCTGGGGTCACCGAGGGCAGATCCCTCCATTCAGCCCCGGATCACTCCTGCCTTTTAGCAGCTGAGATCCAGTTTAGACAAAGAGAACCCAGAGTGGTAGCAGGTGCACAAGACATCCTACTGAACCGCAGCCGGCTTCAAGGACCGTTGGGAGAAGGGCGGTTTAAGAGCCACACCTAGGGGTGCCTGGGTGGCTCAGTCGGTTAAGCGTCCAACTTGGGCTCGGGTCATATCTCGCGGCTCGTGAGTTCGAGCCCCGCGTCGGGCTCTATGCTTACAGCTCGGAGCCTGGAGCATTCTGCGTCTCCCTCTCCCCGCCCCTAACCCACTCGCATTCTGTCTCTGTCTCTCTCAAAAATACATATACGTTAAAAAAAAAAAAAAAAAATTAAGAGCCACACTTAGTCTCCTCGTGAGTCTTACAGGATCTGCCCCAGCCCTGGGCGCTTCGGAGGGGCAACGTATGGCTCCTGGAGGACCCTCCCGCCAGAGCACTGGCCCTGGAAACCTCAGCAGTGTTTGGGGCCCAAGCAGGGACCCAGACCTCGCCTACCAAAGCCCCTAATCCCTCGGGCTATTATCACGGCCTAAGCGCCTTAGGGTGGCCAGAGTCCATCCCAGCCAGGCAGCAAGGTCAGCAGCCTCCTCACCCCATCCCTTCACGCCCCAGGGCACCCGGGGCCCCGGCTGACTGGCCACACGGAGCTCCACAAAGCCACACGGCCACAGCACAGGCAGACACACACGCCCACCCTCCGTCAGCATCCACTACGCCACCAGGTTCAGACTGAGGCTGCCCCCCACATCCCTCGGCCCCCTCCCCACACAGCTTCGGGGGTCACCGGCAGTGCAGCCTAGTGAGAGAGGCCCACACTCGGGAGCCAGGAGACCCAGAGCCCAGCTCTGCGGTGTATTCCCTTGGGCAAAACTGGCCAAACTCGGGTTTCATCCGGAAAAAGAGGTTTAGACAAATCTGGCTGGGGAGGGAGGGAGGAAGGGACGCGGGCAGGCAGGCGGCTCACTGCTCACATACCGAACAACGGATGAGCACAAGGTGTGAAATCAGAAGCGGGACTCGATCTCGGGCCTCCCCTTACCTGGTGGCAGGTGTCTCCACCCACCCCCAGCAGCGGCTGGCCCCACGGCGCACCACACCGCCCTGCCAGCACCTGGGACTGCCTAGACCCCTCTCCGTCACCCGCCCACGTCTGCGCGTTCAGCAGGGCTTTGAGATTCTGCCCTGCTCTGTTCCTTCTCTTCCGCCTTCACCTTAGTGTGGTCCCGGAGGATCTCTCGCCTTACTCCACAGCCCACCCCAAGGCCTCCTGGCCCCGAGCCCGCCTTCCGTTACATTCATCAGCCCACCACACCTTGACTTTCGATGCGGACAAATGAGATTTTCTAAATCTTTGGGCTGACACGGAACAACTACTGCTCTGAGACAGTCCCTGAGCACGTCCCTCCCAACAACCAGACCGGTGCCCCCGACTGGCCTTCCGATACCAGAAATTCTAAAGCTGTCCTCCTGCTTCCCTTCTACCTCCAGGGTGATCTTTCCAAAATGTAATCTAAGCCTGCAGGGATATAATCTAGTGCCATCAGGAAGGAGAGGAGACTGAACAGGCTGAGGCTGGCGTGGTGGCCTTAGGCAAGGGACTTTTTCCTTCAAGGATGAGGTCCAGGGGTGTGAACTCTCCAGGATGGGTGGACCTGTTTCCAGGGCCAGGTGTTGAAATCTCCACCTAGGAGATAAGCCTAGGCCTTGCGGGTAAATATTTAACACGATCACACCCTTCCACACACACCCCCTTCGGGATTCCTCCGTAACCCCCATCTGTGTGGCCACGGAGCCCTGCGACCCCAGAGTGCAAAGTCCCCTTAAGTTCCAAAAGATAGCCACTTCTCATTACGGTTGTCTTCGAGCTCTACGAGAAAAGCAAGAAGAGGAAGGGATATTGAGCACTGAATGTGGACCATGTAACATTTAATCCTCGCAAGAAATCCATTAGAGAGGAAAGGACGGACACGAAGCTTCCTTCCAAAATCCCACGGCTTGTAAGTGACAAAGTCAGGCCTTCTTTCTCCAGATGCGGAACACTTTCCAGTGCACCATGGGGTTAGGATCAAGTGACGCTCGGGGCACACAGCACTGATCACATCCAGGGTGTTCCCACTCAGGGTGTTGGTGGTCAGCGGATAACAGTTCTAAATGTCTGCGGATCTGAACATTCAAGGAGGCATACTGCGTGCCCTCCCTTTTCTGGGAGATACGGGCTGCTAGACTTGTGGCACGGCACAGGAAGATGGCCAGGGGCAGGCAGTCAGTCCTGAGTCCTCCTGAGTCCCGGGCCCCTCCCGGAGGCCCACCCTCCACCCGCAGGGCCACAGCCTGGTGGGCTTCAGACCCTCCCCCGCCGCGCCCTGCCCCGCCCCACACATGCAGGGGTGTGTAAAGGAAGCGGGAGACACTGACTGCTCTCTCCAGCTCTCAGAAGGCAGAGAACCCACACGCACGTGCATGTACAAGCTCACATACACAGTTCAAGAGATGCTCCTTGCTGTGTTCAGAGGTTCCAAGGACCACGAAGCGAGAGGACTACTGCTTCCCGGGAGCTGTGACCACAAGGAAGGTTTTGCAGGAAAAAAAGGGGAGAGGCCTGGAGGGTGGAGTGTTCTGAGAATAAGAGAATTGCCTTGGGGCGCCCGGGTGGCTCAGTCGGGTTAAGCATCCGACTTCGGCTCAGGTCATGATCTCGCGGTTTGTGAGTTCGAGCCCCACGTCGGGCTCCATGCTGACCGCTCAGAGCCTGAGCCTGCTTCGGATTCTGTGTCCCCCTCTCTCTCGACCCCCTCCCCCCGCTCACACTATGTCTCTCTCTGTCTCAAAATAAATAAACACTAGAAAAGGAAGAAAAAAAAAGAGAACTGCCTTGCAGCAAACGACTCGGGACAGAGAGAAAACTCATGCCTTTCTGCCAGCCGCGCTGTCCGAAGTTCCCAAGAAAGACAGCATGAAAGTCAAAGACCAAGTCAGCGCGAGGGTTAGGAAGGCGTCCCAGCCTGTTTTATACCGCTTTTCACCACTTTGTGCTAGTCTGTAAATCCGGCCCCTCGCCAGATGGATTCTGGAGTCCTCAAAGGTTGGGAGCTGGGGTCTCAGGCGTGGTCCCTCCCACGTTCAGGCCACCAGCCTCACACACGCAGTCCCAGACCATCTCTCCTTCACTTGCCCAGAGGGCTTATGACAGGACGGCATTGTCCTTAGCAACCTCCACCTCCCGTTGCTTAGCAACTGCGGGTTCGGAGTCCCCTGCACAAAGGCCGAGAGGCCCCTTAGACGGGAGGCAGTAAGAGAGTTAATGGGCACAGGGCCCTCCCCGCCAGCTCTGACTGCCCAGACTGGCTGGACTAGCTACTGGGGGCGGGGGCAGGGGTGGGCACTAAGGGCAGGGGCAGGAAGAAGCCCCGAGGGGTTACCGCTCACAGCTCCCGAAGCTCAGAGCGACACGACACGGAGAAAGGAAACCCACAGGTAGCAAAGTGGCCAGCCGGCCAGCCAGCGGCTTGTCTGCCCGAGGGACCCCAAGACGGGTAGAGAGAAGGACAGTTAGGAATCCCAGGAAAATTCCTCTCCCTCCTCCGCTCCACCTGCCCCTGCCCCGTCCTCAGTCAGGCAACATTCTGTATCTACCCAGCCTCAGCCCTCAGCCCAAACCCCTCCCGGCCCAGCCCCGGCCCAGCCCCGGCCCCGCAGAGGCAGGGAGGGCGGGCTGGTGGGCACAGCCAGGTTTTTTTTTTGGTTTTTTTTTGTTTTGTTTTTTTACCCCACTTGTCCTAATTGGGCCCGGCTTTCATCAGCTCTCACGGGGCTTGTGTAGACACATCCGCTCCCACCAGGCTGTTTGCCAACAACTGCCCCCGGTTTGAAAATAAACTCTCCTTCCGGCGGCACCTGCCTGAGCTCAGCCTGCCCCTCAGGGACAGCTCAGCCAATCTCAGAGCTGCTCTCAGGATTCAAACTAAAGAGGGGAAAGGTGGGGGTCCCCTCCCCCATCAGCGTCCCCAAGGTGGCCTTTCCTGGGTTTCCCTCTAAACACTGTCTGGCCCAGCAGCCCCAGCCCTCCCACACGCTGCCCTCTGAGGCCTGCACTAAACCGCTCAGATTAAGACTCCATTCGGGATTAGGAGGAAGCCCAGCCCTCTGAGGGAGCCAGCAGGGGTTCGGAAGGCAGCCCCGGGGGAGGGGAGAGGGTCCATTCGTTAGTACAGGAGCCACATAACCCAGCCTGGCCCCATCCATTCCCTGACCCTTAGGGATCCTGGCCCTCCCCAGCCCACCCTCCGTGCACACGCACCTCTGGACGTGCACACGCACCTCTGGACGTGCACACGCACCTCTGAACGGAGACCCCCCCCCCAGCCTCCGCTGGAGAAGAACACAGGCCACAGACCCACCCACCCTGCTGCCCGTCAACCCACCTGCCAGCCGCCTAGAGCCCCCCAACTGGCATGACCCCCCAACTGGCATGACGCAGGGGGGGGGGGAAGGCAGAGCAGTTAAGAGAGGTCTTGCCCGTCCCCACCCAGCCCCCTCTGTTGGGGTGTTCACAGTACCTCCTGATCCCTTGTCTTACCCAAGTATCGGGGTCAATTCTGGGAGAGTAGAGGCCGAACTGGATGAAGATGGGGAGCAGGAATCCAAAGCGCAGCCACTCGAGACATGTAGCGGGGGCCGGCCAGCCGGGGGCAGCAGGTCACAGCCCAGCACCGCACTGTCGCCAGCCCGCCCACCACTGACCCAACCTCAGGCTTCCCTCGACCTGCGCAGACAACGGGGACCAGAATCAGGGCTGGGACATGGAGCTCCCTCAGGGTCTCTGCGCGATCCTAGGACTCTGTGAAGTGGCTGAGAGAAGCTCGACTTCTCCAGAACCAGCGCTCTTCGGCCCATACCCCGCGTGCTCACAGAGAACACCCTCCCCCCTCCCCCGCCCCGGGGAATGCCCCCCACTCCAAGGCCGGCGGGGAGCTCTTGAGCCCAGGGAATCCGGCTCACCGTCAGCCCCCTGGCTGATGACCAGGCTGAGGACGGCCAGACCGAGGCAGCAAACATAGCCCAGCTGCCTGCTCGGCCGGCCCCTCCTATCCACGGGGCCCAGACGGAGGGGCCCGGGAGGTGTCCACAGCCCAGCAAGCCCGGGAGGGATGCCTTCTGATCCGGTAGCAGGTTTCAGCTCTCACGCTTCTGCACGGTTAGGGCTTGGCTCACGTAACACCTGATGCAGCCGCTCCCTGGAGCACCACCAGATCTAAACACAAACGCAAGGCAACATGCCGAGTGGGCCAATACTGGGAACCAGAAGAAACCCCACCGTCAGAGACAGGCCAGGAGGAGAGCAAACGAAGAGAGAGGAGAGCAGAGAAGCAGGGGAGGGACGAAGACACCAGAGATCTTGCCACCCTGGGGGCTAAGGGCAGGGGTGGGGCTCTGGGAACCAGGGAAGCACTGGGTGGGGAGACCTGACAGGGGAGGACACGGGGAGGGTGGGGCAGAGGAGTTGGAAAGATCTGAAGAGCCTTCTGGGGAAACCCAGGTTACTGACGTGCCGGAAGCTGAGCTTGGAAAAAGATTTGTCAGAAAATGGGAGATGAAGGGTCCCCATGGCTCAGCCTCTTCTCTGTTCTTTCCCTAGTCCTGATGCTGATAACAAGTAGCAGATCGCCAGGGAGAACCAGGATTACTCCTTCACCCCACAGTGACAAACAAGGACCCTGCTCAGGGCTTGCTCAGGGGCACAGAGCCAGTGAAGGGCAAAACCTGGGCGGGAACCCCCAGAAAGCGGCCCCCAGGGAACCCACGCACACAATCCCTCGCCCACCTCCCCAGCCTCTGTGACTCCTGGAAGCTGGGGGAGGGACGCCGGATCTCTTTCTCCACTCAGCCTCCCAACACTGCTTTAGCAGTGACTGAGTCAGGCAGCGGGGAGAGGAGATGCCTCCCCCACCTGCTGGAATTGGGGGCCGGGACGGCACCCTCCAGGCCTGGGCAGGTCCCGGGACAGGCAGCTGGCACCACTTTCCCTTCATGATGCTGCCAAGCAGCCCTCGCTCCGCCAGACAGCACGACCCGAGTGCCTCACCCCAAAGCTTCCCATTCGCTCTCCTCCAGTGTCCTCAGGGCCCAGACTTTGCCAGGCTTTCCCTTCCCCGGCCCTAGAGGCATGGTCCCTGAAGCCGGAAGCCTGCCAGTCCCTAGTGAGCACAAAGTGAGCCCGGGGGTGCGCAGGGTAGGAACTCCTGTGGGCCCCAGAGGGTGGTCACAGTGGGCTGGGGGCGGGACTGCTGCGGCCTTGGGCTGGCCTCCACCCCGCTCCCGGCCTCCCAGTCCCGGACTGGCTGTAAAGCATCCCGCCCTCCCCCACCGTGTCTCTCAGCCCGACCCCTGCCTCTACTTAATGGCCCCGCGTATGTAACTCCGCACGACTCACCAGCAAACCTTCCCCTGGCTTCTCTCTGCCCGCGGCGGGCTCTCCCATTCTTCCCCGACAGGGCTTCTCCCAAACGGATGGGAGCCCCAGTTCCCTCGCGGCTCAGCTTTCCGAGCACCCCAGTAACCCGGGTTTCCCCAGCATTCCTCTGCTTTCCCTATGATCTTCCAACTCCTCTGCCCACCGCGCCCCCTCCCCATGCCCTCACCCGTCTGGTCTCCCCACCAAGTGCTCCGATTCCTGCTATCCCTACTTCTCACAGCCCCCCCCCCCACCTCCCCGCAAATTCCCATTTTCCACACCTGATCTCCAACTGCACCAGGTCCTCCGCGGTTCCAGGCACTCCCTTCCCGTCGCCCGCAGAGTCCCCACCCATCCTCTCCGCGGGAATCGCCCTCCCGAAAATTCTCCGGCCCCAGCCCACAATACTCTCCGGATACCCCACCCTGAATTCCCTTCTCCTTCGCCTGCTCCGGACCCCTGAACTAACCCCCCTTGCTTTTGGACCCCCCCCCCCCCAAGACCCACCCCCCTGCACCGACGCGCGCGCGCGCACACACACACACACACACACACACACACACAGACACACACGCACGCGTTACCTCCAGTCGCCTCCGGTTCTCCGGGAATCCCCCTCCCCGACCCGCCCCCCCCAAAACCCCACTTCACTCCCCACAACTCGAGTTCTGCTTCCCCCGAAGAATCCCACGGCGCCCCCAGCCCCCGCCGCCTCGGCTCCCCCGGAACTCGCGAGCCCCGCCGGCGGCCGTCCCTGCCCCGGAGCGCCCCCGCCCTCACCTGCCCGGCGCCGCGCGGCCCGGCTCCCGCAGCCACACAATAGGGGGCGGGACCGCCTCCCGCCCGGCGCCCCAGCGCCCGCGTCGCCAGGGAGACCGCCGCGCCCCGCCGCCGCCGCCGAGGGGGCCGACCCGCGGGGCGGGGCGGGGCGGCCGCGACCCCCGAGCGGCCTGGGAGTTGTAGTTTCGGTGAGGGCGGGACGCGCGGCGGCGGGCTCGGGTCGCCCCCTGGCGGAGCTCCGGGCGCCGGGAGCGGCCGGGGAGGAGCGGGGGAGACGCGCCGCGCGGGCCCCGGGTCGCCGGAGCTGGCCCGCCGTCCTCCCGGGCCTCGCCACCCGCGAGCCCCCCGCCGTCCGCGCGCGGCCGGGGAGAGGCGCGGGGCCAGACAGCCGAGCCCGGCCGGGAGCGGGACCCCCGGGGGGATCCGCGCAGCTTCGGGGGTGGGTGGGGGGGCCCGGCTCGCGTTCCCCGCCCCGCCCGCCCCTTCCCCGGCCCGACTGGAAATACCTGTCTGCACCCGCGAGCTCCCAGGTCCCGGCCCGGCGCCTCCCGCAGGGTGCCGAGGGGACCGTGCGCCCGGGCCCGGCCTGCCGAGTCGCCCCCTCCCCGCTGCAGCTGCCAGCGCCTGCGACCCGGCGACACAGGCCCGGGGCGGGACGGCAGGACGAGAGGCATCCCGGGGCCGGGCCCTGCAGGGTGCGCGGGCTTCGTAGCGCTCGGGTCACCCGCGCAGAGACCCCGCGAGGCGGGCATGACTCTGCTTGACTCGGGAGAAAACGGAGGCGCAACCAGGTGGAGCGACTGGCCCCAGACTTCCCACCTCGGGGACGGATGTCCTGCCGAGCCCGAGCCGAACTCACACCCAACCTGGACGTCATCAAACCCACCTCCTTAGAGACCTCAGGCCGACAGATGGCTGGCATTTCTGCTCCTCCGAGCTTTCTACTTGGTGAACTTGGGCCCCCTCCGGGATGGGGGGACCATCATGCCTTCCCCAGCAGGCTTCATTAAGCAGCGCACCTGCCCAGGTCCTTTCCATTGACCGCTCACCCCAGCCCGAACCCCCGTGACCCCGCCTGACCACGCCAGGCATTTCATTCATGGAATCATGGCCTCAACCAGCGTCCCGTCAGGAGAGACCCTGCAGGGTGGGGTCAAGGGCTCACACCAGCATCCCAACCTCCCCCTCCTTCCGGATGATCTCGGCCCCAAGGGCCCACATCCTGGGCCAGGAAGCTCGCCGGCCCTCCTAGGAGTCCATTCCATCCTTAGAGAGGGACTGCTGGAAAGTTCTTCCAGATGTAAACATCTGTGGGCTTTTTGCCACAGCCTGAGGTGAAAATGTGCGGGGAGAGGGGGAGGAGGGGGGAGGCAGGAGCAGGGAGGGGTGTGGTGTCTCCTGTTACCCCTCCAGCAAATTCCCCCAAAGTGACTGCTTTACTTGACAGTGTAACAGACTCACCCAGCAGTGATAGGAGGAAGTTAGTTGAGGTAGTGTGAAACAGGCCTTGAAAAGATGGCCCTTGGGAGCCTTTTTTTAATCCCTTGGGCCCCTCCCTGGCCAGCAGGTAAAATTCCCCCCCCCCAGGGGGGGGAATCAGCCACCCCTCTAGTCCAGACATTCATTTCTGCTGTCTCCACAGTGTTTTCTTGAAGAAGAGCCCATTTCTTTCAGTTGTTAAAGTCACGTTTTGTAAACTTGGGATTTAAAACAGGTTTCCATTTTAGAAAGGTTTTGATAGGATCTTTTTTTTTTTTTTTTTTTCTGGACGCCTATTTTGTGAGCTGTATTATTATTATCATTTTGCTCTGGTTCACAGGTATCTTCTGGGCTTTTTGGCAAGAACAGGAACCTAGCCCTGCAACTGGCTCCTTCACCAGGCCAGAAGTGAAACTTCTGAGTCCCTGAGGCTCAAAAGTAAGGTTTTCTTGGGGCGCCTGGGTGGCGCAGTCGGTTAAGCGTCCGACTTCAGCCAGGTCACGATCTCGCGGTCCGTGAGTTCGAGCCCCGCGTCGGGCTCTGGGCTGATGGCTCAGAGCCTGGAGCCTGTTTCCGATTCTGTGTCTCCCTCTCTCTCTGCCCCTCCCCCGTTCATGCTCTGTCTCTCTCTGTCCCAAAAATAAATAAACGTTGAAAAAAAAAAAAAAAAAGTAAGGTTTTCTTCTGGGTTGCCCGCCATCCATGCTTCCTACTCTCTGGGAAAGTTTGTTCAACCAGCTAGGATTTTACCTAATCCAGGTATCAGGCAGCCCACGTATTTTCAGCCTGTTCACAAGATCAGACAATGTTGTCAGTTCCAGGGACACTTGACCACTGTGAGCGGTGGCCCCTTTACCGGGGCAGAAAAGCAGTGTGGCTTCTCGGGGCGCCTGGGAGGCTCGGTCGGTTCAGGGTCCGACTCTTGATTTCATCTCAGGCCGTGATCTCATGGTCTGTGAGATCTAAGCCCCAGCTCGGGTTCTGCAACTGGCATCAGGGAGCCTGCGTGGGATTCCGTCTCTCCCCCTCTCTCTGCCCTTCCCCTCCTCGCACGTGCGTGCTCTCTCTCTCTCTCTCTCAAAAATAAATAATGAAACTTTTCAGAAAGAAGAAAAGCAGTGTGATTTCTCAGACTGTCACCTAGCTGTCGGCGTGCCTGGTTCCTGCACCCAGTGAGACCAGAGGTCCAAGAGCTTGCGGTGTTTGTCTGGTTCATGCTTGAATTCTCCCACGGCCCTGAGTACGTCAGGGGGGCCCTGCCTCCTCTCCAGACCCGCCTCTTACCTCCCTCTTTAACACACGGGTGTGGACCTCACGGTGCTCTCACAAATCCGTGTGTCTTTGGGTTCATCCTCTGTCAGGCTAGGATGTCCTTTCTCTCCCTTCCCTGGACTCCCTACTAATCCGGGGTCAGAATTCTATTCACCTCTTCCCTCCAAGGCACGGTCCTGCCCCTCCCACCTCACCCTCGCCCTCACCTTCACCAGGGCCCTGGTCACACCTCACTGTAATGACACCTTCACACACTCCAGGAAGACTTCCTTGAGGGCACACAGTGTCCTTCCTGCCTCTCCAGTGCCAGCCCAGTGCCGGACTCTTGGTAGGGCCTCGACTAGCACCCTTCTCCCTCCCTATTTGCTTTCACCTATTTCAAAGGACAGGCAAATGCTGCAAGGTGGGTATTGTCCCGGCTTCCTGCAGAGCGAGAGGCCTGGGCCTCCCTGAGCTTCGATTCCACCTTCTGCCTTCCAATTCCAGGGGCCTGGGATGGTTTGGGGCCTCAGCCCTTCTCTGTCTGGAAATGCCGTGAGAAGTACTTGGCCGAGTCCCGGGGGAGAGCCCCGGGCCAGCTGCACAGGGACTGTCTGTTCCTTCATTCACTTTCCGTGGGCCTGACCCTGAAACACAGGGAAATCCGTTGCCCTGTATGTATCTTCCCAGTCAGTCTCCAGAAGCTGTATTACAGAAGTCGGAGGAATTGGGGCTGCGGTTTTGGCCCTGAACCTCAGGCCTGTTTGAAGGTGGGACTGCTTGGGAGACCTCAGGCCAGGGACCTTCTTCCAGGGGCGCCAGGGCTTGGGCCCTCAGGGACTAGAGCGGATCAGTTGCCTGCCTGAGGAGCTCTGTGAGGACTGGTCCCCAACCTCAATACCTCCTTCCCAGGCCCCAAGGGGCTCTGTCTCCTGCATAGAAATGTCACCAAGACGGGGCATCCGGGTGGCTCAGTTGGTTAAGCATCCGGCTTTGGCTCAGGTCACCATCTCGTGGTTTGTGAGTTCAAGCCACATGTTGGGCACCATGCTGAGAGTGTGGAACCTGCTTGGGATTCCCTCTCTCCCCCTCTGTATCTCAAAATAAAACAAGGAAGGAAGGAGGGAAGGAAGGGAGGGAAGAAAAGAAGGAAGGAAGGAAGGAGGGGGGAGGAGAGAGGGAGGGAGGGAGAAAGGAATGAAGGAAGGGAGGGAGGGAGGGAGGAGGGAAGGAAGGAAGGAAGGGAGGGAAGGAAGGAAGGGAGGGAGGGGGGAGGAGAGAGCGAGGGAGGGAGGGAGGAGGAAAGGAATGAAGGAAGGGAGGGAGGGAGGGAGGGAGGAAGGAAGGAAGGAAGGAAGGAAGGAAGGAAGGAAGGAAGGAAGGAAGGAAGAGAAAAGAGTGCCTGGCCCCCTGTCCTGTTTCCCAGGCTGTGTCCTTTGTCCCCACAACCCCTGTGCATCCCACTCCCCTTCACAGCCTGACATTCCTTCTCTTGGAAGTCCCTTTGGAGGTCAGCATCCTTCTCACTGAGAGGGGAAGGTGAGATCTGGAGGAAGGTCAGGAATGTTGGTCCCTAGTCCCTCAGACTCCTCTTCCCATGGTCCCCAGGGGCATAGTCCTGTCCCCACCTCCACAGCCACGTCTCTGGTAAGAGCCCCATCAGCTGCCCCTATGCCTGCCCCTATGCAGAGTTTCCTTGTAAAAAGGGACCGAGTCTGGATTCTGAACAAAGTGTCCCAAGCGAGTGGCAGAGCAGAGCCCCGCGCTCCTGCCGTCTTCCCCAGTGCTGTCACCCTATCCTGCACCACCTCCTCCAAGTCACTCTCGACCCTCGACCCTCATCACCTGTCACCTGGGCGGCTTCCCGTTCCCCTCCCTAATGCTTCCCCACCTGCCCCGCGTGGCGGCTGCATTGAGTGACACCCACAAGATCCGACGTGGGAGGGTGACCAACACGGTGGTTCAGCAGGCCCGGGGGGGTGGGGAACATGGACGGCTTGAGGGGATGGGGAAGGAGCAAGAGAATCAGCTTAAGGTCCTTTGCTTACAGGTGTGAGTGGAAGGGGTGGGCAGGAGCGGGGGACAAAGGTCCAGAGAGAAGGTCTGAGACATGGGGATCTTTAGGGGAGGACAGGACAATAAGACCAACCGCAGACAGCGGTCAGGGGTCCCGACTTCAGCTACTGGTCCAGCCGAGTTGTCGTCCCCCTGGGTCAGGCGTCAGAGGCCCTGAGCACCTAGCGTCAGGCAGATAGGGAGGTGACTGAGGGTCATCGGGCTCGCCTCAGCCCCAGATAGGACAGCTGGAACAGAAGGAAGTTCAGGGAAGCAGGTTTGGCCCGGAATCATCCAGCCAAGGACCAAAGGCCGGCTCCTCCAGAGTGGCGGTCACCTGGTTTAACTTTATTGCCGGATAATCTTCCCTCGGGGAGTATGGCCCCGGGGACACCCACCCGGTGGCCCCCTGGGAGGAGAAGCACGGTGGGGGGGCGGCGGGAAGGACTCCGGGGTGGGGGGAGGAGTTGGGAAGAAAGAGTGCTCAGCACAGGGGTCCCCAAGGGGCGATCGGGCCAGGCCGGGGCGAGGCTTCAGCCTCGTTTCTCCTGGGGGTCCTCATCCCTGGCATTCTGCATCTTTTCTGGGCTCAGATGAGCCAGAGCCCCACGGCCAGAGTGACCATGAGGAAGGAGAACAGCAGCCCCTTGGCCCAGAGGCAGAAGTAAGTGGACGTGTCCGAGGCATAGCCAGGATCTGGGGGCAGAAGGAGGCAAGGAGAGCGGGGCTTGCCAGAGGGAGGGGGAGGTCCCCATTAAGAGGCAGACCCCTGGCCCAGATCCCACACAGGGGGCTCGAGTCAGCAGTCAGTTGCTGTTCCTTTTCAAGTGTCTCTGGACATACGTGTTCTAGTCACGGAAGCTCAGGAACTAAGATCTGGGGTGGGGGGGGGGATCTTAAGCTAAGCCAGAGAGTAGAGAACCTTTGGAAACTGGGGAGCACTGTCCCCCCCCCCCAGTGCAGCGGTCAAGTCCCCCTGGGAAGGAGGGAGGTTCTGGATCCCAGGCACTCTCTTGGGAGGGGCTGAGGGAGGGAGGTGGCCGCCTGTCTCTGGGGTCCCGGTACCTGCACAGAAGGGCCCGGCAAGGACCAGACGGGAACGGACGCTGCTGACGGGGTTGGTGGCCCTGCAGGTATAGGAGAGGGCATTGTCCCCAGGTCTCCGGGACGCGCTGAGGGCAGAGCCCTCACAGGCTGTCTCAGTGTCTCAGTGCCATGTTCCCAGGACAGCCAGCTGTGGGTCACATCCAGGCCCGCCTTCTCTACGGAGCACGTCAGGGACACATTACAGCCACCTTCCCTGGAGTTCTCAAAGCCCACCGTGACGCGAGGCTCCGACAGCCGTCCTAGATGAAAGAGGAACGTGCAAAGGCCCTCTACGTAATCGGGGGTCAGGTCTGTTTCCTTAAGCTCCTCAATAGTGGGGTGAAGGGTGTGTCCCCTGAGAGTCCCTTCACGTAAACAGAGACTAACAGAACCCATCCACCGTAACATCTGCTTCCAGGGTCCCCCGGGCAGCTGCTGAGGTAGACGGACCTGCCTTTGGCATTTCCTACTCCCCCCGCCCCCACCGCCCAATGTCTCGCCTTCTCTCTCTCCCCTTTGCACCCCACCTCCCTCTAAACCCTATTCTGCCTCCTTGATCCCAGAAAATATTGTCACACGTTCTGCGTGCGGAGGGGCGGGGGGGGGGGAGGGCATTTATAGTTTAGTCAGTGTCTCTGCAAGATTCGAGGTAGAACATCAGTCAATGTCACAGGCACTAAGAGACTTGGTCCAGGTAGAGAGGAGACGTTGGTTAGGAGCCCTCACATCACACAGAAGGATAAAAAGCTCGGGACTAGAGGCGGCATCCAATGCCAGGAGGCGGCATCTCGGTGGGAGGGAGAGACACCCCCCCCCCGGCGAGGTCTGGGGCACCTGCCCCTCTCACCATGTTGGGAAGGTCCAGGGGAACAGCCTTAGGGCCCAGGGCCTCACTGCACCGGTGGCTGCAGCTCAGATCCTGGGGTTGGGCACACCGGAGACACTCTGCCTTCCGGTCCCAGCCCCTCAAACCACAGCCCTGAGTCCTGAGACCACCACTCCTCTGCGTGCAAAGCCCAGGAGAGCCCCAAAAAGCAGCTTTAGAATTCCCAGCCTCGACTCACGGTAGACACGGAGACCGTAACGCTGCCTGGCGGAGATCTGGGACGTCCTCAGGTTGACCTGAGCCTTGTAAGGCCCTGAGTCCCCCCAGCTCAGATTGGTGGTGAGCAGGGAGTAGCTGGGGTCCGGGAAGCTCACTCTGCCCGCGTATCGAGCGTTGGTCACCGTGATGGTAGCCGGCTGTCCCTCTCTCCCCGGAACCACCGTGGCAAGCCTTATGCGAGAGGACCAGATGACGTCCTCGACCTTGTCATTGAATGGTACCTCCAGCGGAAGGCTGACGGACTCCTGAAGCACAGCGACTACTTCCTCGGCCTCCACGCCATCTCCAGAATCCCCGTCGGCTGCAAGGAAAGGAGGAGACGGAGGCAAAGTCCCCACCGGTGTCTCGGGGCCGCCGAGCCTGGCAGCGGGGCTGTGGCGCGTGCACATGCCCCCGGACCGTGCGGCTTCCGGGCCCCGCACTCAGCCTCGCCTCCAGCCGCCTGTCTGGCTCTAGCTTTCCACTGTGCCTGACTTGAGCACCTGCCAGGGGCTGGCTTCCGTCTGGGTCGTCCCCCTCCGGGTTTTACCTTCGTGGCTGCTGCGGGCTGGTCCCCTTTCTAGAGCCCGGGCTTCCTCATCTCTCGGTCCTGCACCAAAGCCACACCCTACTCCTCTTTAGTCCAGAAGGGCCGAAGCATCCGGCCCCAGAGAAGGTGCCCAGCCAGCCCAAGCCCCAGCAGAACAGCAGAGCAGAGGGGAGGAGACTCTCTTGTCCCGGGACTGCAGTCTCTCGCCTGCCCGAAGCAGCGGGAGCAGGAACAGCATGCGAAGGGCCCCCATGTCAGCGGCCCTGCGCCCGAGGAGGTTGGCCTGCTCGGCCCCCAAGACTATGAAGAAGGCGGGCTGCTAGAGACAGAGCGACTGACTGACAGTCCCTAGGAGGGGAAATACATCCCACCCCCCAGCAGCCTCCCACTTCCCTTATCCTCACCAAGCCCTTCCCTGTTGGTCTTGGGAACTTCTCTCTGAGCCCAACTGCTGGTCTGGTTCACTCCCTGACTCATGCTTCCTGTCCATCGTACGCCACTCGGATCCCGCTTCCTCCAGGAAGCCTTCCTAGACTCCTTGCCCCCTGTATTCCCAACCCACCCCCCCCCCACCACCTGTCCTGAGCCCTCAGCATACTCTGCATCAGCTCTCGTTTGGAAGTTCCTGTGTTGCTGTGGTCATCTGACCTTATAAGCATCTTTCTCTCCCCAGATGGACTCCAACTTTTGGGACATCTCTGTAAGTCCCACACTAGACACAGGTGGCAACCAAGTGATATTTCTGGAATGGATGAATAAATGAAGTATTTCTCTCTTTTTTTTTTTTTAAGTTTATTTATTTATTTTGAGAAAGGGGAGTAGGGAGAGAGAGAGAGAGAAGGAGCCCGGGGCAGGGCTTGAACTCGTGAACCACCAGATCATGACCTGACCTGAACCAAATCCGAGAGTCAGAGGCTCACGCGACTGAGCCACCAAGGTGCCCCTGGAGTATTTCTAGTTTACTCTTGCTGGGTCCCCACTTGAGACTACTCGGAGGAAGAAAACTTTCGACCCTCTTAACAAAAGCACTTTGGGCCAGAGAGCCCATTTAGGTTGTCCACATTATGGAAAGAGTAAATGGTGTGAATATGATGTGGACCAAAGCTGTAGGAAATGTGACGGTCAGAGCTGTCCAGGAGGCAGTGGTGGCCTTGCGAGGTAGTCTCCACCCCTGGTAGTCAAGCTAACACTGGAAAATCTTGGATTGTTGGACGTCGCACAACCTGTCTGGCATCAGATGGGATAACCCTTAGGGTTTTTTTAAACACTCAACTCTACGGGTCTCTGCTATGATCAGGAAGCAAGAGCGATGTCCCCAAGACCGAGGACACAATGGGGGCAGATACATCAGTTCTGGTCAAGGGCCAGCTTTTCAAGCCTTTAGGTTGGCAGATTCAGCACTCTGTCACCTATATACTAAGCAGCTTCTGTGGCCGAGGCACTGGCCTGAGTCCTGAGGGATTAGCAGTGGCCAAGAGTTTTAGATCGTGACTTCAAAGAGATCAGGGGCAAGGATCTGACCTCGGACAACTAACTGAGAGCTTGATGAGTTTCACCAAGGACTCATCTGGGGAGGCTAGGACAAGGGGATCTAGCAAATTTGAAGTCAGGAGGTCAGGAAAAGCTTTCAAGGAGAAACGATCTCAAGGGTAGCATGATCTGCTGAGAGAATGAGGTGGGGTGTCCCGAAAGTTCAATTTCAGGAGCATCAAACCTCAGGGATTGGAGTTTTTTTGGAAACGTAGATCAGGTCCCAGTCTGAGTATGAAAACGTTCTTATGTAATCTTCCCATTAAAAAAAGAAATCAGAACAAACCAAAACAAAGTCACATGCATAATGTGCAGAGTTTAAAGGGTGAGTCTATCCGTTGGGGTCTCCGAGAAGCAGGTGCTGGCGTTGGGGGTGAACGAAGTTCCACGTGGGTGGAGGGAAAAGCCCATAAAAGATAAAAAGGAAGGAAGCAGGGTCAGGCAGGGAGAGGCCACCAGCACCACCGTGCAAAGCGGACAGTCCCTACTCTGCAGCAAAGATCCCTCACCCTCTCTGCGCAGTCACAGCTGGGCCTCCCCAGGAAGAGCAGGGGCCCGGGGGGCTGTGCTGGAGGCTGTCCATCAACTGCATCCCTGCAGAGGAAGACGAGTTCTCTCTTGACGGGGATCCAGGATCACCTTCGTGGCCGCTGCAGTGAACACGGTGTGACCAGATTGGTTGGACCTGTCTTAACAATATGTCATGCTTCTTGCGTAGAGGGACATAATTCTCTCTCTCTCTCTCTCTCTCTCTCTCGCACACCGCCATCCTCCCTAAGCTCTCTCAGTCCGATGCGCAGAAGGGACTTCTCAGAAGATGATTTTCAAGCGCTCTGAAAATCTGATTTTCATTCTGCCTCGTGGGAACGCAACTCCATATCTGTCGCTCACTGCCCCTTCACTGTTGCTGTTATTCAAAGATTTTATTTTTCAGTAATGTCTACACCCCACGTGGGGCTCGAACTCACAACCCCAAGATCAAGAGTCGCACGCTCCACCGAGCGAGCCAGCCGGGTGCCCCCGGTCCCTTCATTTTTGTCCATCCCCTGCCTCGGATGAGAACTCTGGTCTTGGCTTCTGGTCTGAGTTCAGAAATGAGAACTTCCTGTCCCGTGTAATAACACAAAATTCCAACCTTAACTTCAAGTCGGTCTCCCCCTCCCCTGGCTTGGGTCTGTCTCAGGTTGGGAGCCTACGCCGGGGAACGGGAAAGAGTGTCTCTGCTCGATGAAAGTTTAGAAAAAAAAAATTTTTTTAATAAAAATAAAAAATAAAAAGAGTGTCTCTGCTCCCTCCCAGCTTACCAGGCACTTCTGCCCGGAGCTCCCTGCCCCCAGCTCCTGCCCCGCCTCTCCAGCAGGGTGAGCGCCTGAAGGAGAGGTGACGACGTCCGGCTAAGTGGCTTTGCTGTCTGTGGGTCTGGCAGATGGTTAAGATGGTCTCTTCCTCTGAGGAGCAGTTTTGTGGCTTCTGGAGAGTTTCTGCTGGTCCTATCCCTCCTACCCTTGACTCAGGGCAGATGCATCTCTACTCTGGGTGGTCCTTCGAAAGGCCCTCCACAGCCCCTGGACATGTGACCAACGTTCTGTCCCCTCTTCCCGCCCCTCCGCTGTCCCCGCTGTGTGGCACCAGAGACTCAGGCAGCAGGCTGTCTCAATGCTGGCTCTCGGTGATCTGTCATATTCCTCCCTGACAGGTGCCAGGATCTACAGCACATCGCACTCCTGCCTGCCTCGAGGGGGTCAGATCTCAGCGCACAACGCTCCCAGGCCTGGGACCCTCCCCCACGGGACCCATGTCCAACCTCCCCAAGTCCTCACCTTGACCGCCCCTCCCTTGGCCCGCGTCCTTTAGGGGGAAGCGGCGGGAACTCAGAATAAAACAACAGCTGTGTCAAAGAACTCTCTTTCCAGCGACCCACCCTGAATCCCCACCCCCGGGCGAGGGGTCCCAGAGCAGGGACCCAGGCTGCCCTTCGATCCTGCTGTAAATCCCACCAGGGGAGAGAGGTCCCCCTCACTCTGCTTTGCTCTCCTGACGCCTGGCCCATAGACACGGTGGTGGAACCGCGCAGAGAGGCTCCCGGCTAACACCTGGCATGCGACAGACACTTTGGGTTCCCTTCCCGCGGCCTCCGGCCCGGCTGATTTCAGCGTTGCTGTTGGACGGCGTCGTGACGTTCCCCCCGCACCCCCCCATGCCTGCACCTCTGCTTTTCCGCTTCTGGGCTTTCTCAGAAGCAGTGGAGGGCCACTCAGCCCAGGCGCGGAGGCGCAGGGGGGCCGTGTACAGACCCCGGAGGCCACCCCAGCCAGTGAGGTGCCGACTTGGTGGCTAAACGCCCCCCTGCCCTTCCCTGCGACCCTGCTGAGGCTTGTGCTCTGTGGTTCTTCAAGGGTTGAGCCCCAGTTGCCCACGGCAGTGACCCACCCTTGACACAGCCGGTGTTGGCTTTCCTCCCCTCCCAGGCTCGTCTTCCTCATTCTTTCAGGTTGGCTTCCCGGGTCACCTCCCCATAAAGACTTCCTCCACCCAAGCCCTTGTCCAAGGCCCTGCTCTGGGAGGAACCCGGAGTAAGATACTGTTGTCCGTGATAAAAATCGTTGCGCCCGTGACATTTAGCTCCCCAGTGTCTCCCACCGGGTTTTCTTAGGGACAAATAAGTTTCTTTTGCCATAATAGCCCTGGGAAAGAGGGGCCAGGGAGAAGCCGGTCCTGCTCCGACGGAGGGGAGGGGCAGTAGTAAAGGGTCCGGCCTTTCATCAGACTCTCTCTCCTCAGCTTCTCTTCGGGTCTGGACAGATGGGGACCCGCACAGCAAAGCCATGGCCCTGCAGGAGCCATTAGCAGATAAGTCCCAAATAAGCCACCTCCTCACGTCTCTGTCCTATTCCACCTGCCCGGTTCGCCTTCTTCTTCAAGGTCAGGGTTAAAAGCAGTGACTGAGCAGGGCCGTGCAGGTGGCAGGAGAACCCTAAAATAGCGTGCAGGTGGTTAAAGGGCGCCCAGAAGGGCCCAGAGCTCCCCCTGCGCAGGGACCAGCCCTTGCGGGGTCCCTGAGGTGGGAGAGAACAGCCCCCACGCACGGCAGGGCACGTGGATCCCGCCAGCATCCCACCAGGCGAGGCCGAGAGACTGAGGTGAAGGAGCTGAGCCGGGCAGCGGAGGGGGCAGGAGGCAGCTCCCAGGGCCTCGAGGGCAGCTCGAGTGTATAAGGCCCGCTCTCCCCAGAAGGTCACCTGCCACGGCTGGAGAAACACAGGATGGGCCAGAGGTGCATGGAGGTGGGGGGGGGGATGGGGGTGGGGGGGTTAAGTAGAAAATCTGTTTTAAGATAGGAGACAGTTGAACATATTTAAATGCTGAGGAGAGAAGCAAGCAGGAAGCAGGAAATGAATGACAGGGTGGACGCAGAGGGGCCCCCACCGCGCCCAGAAGATGCGAGGGAGCTGAGATTCAGGGCCCGGGAGGAAGCCCCAGCCTCGGGGTGCGAGATCGTCTTTTATTTTAGGAAAAGACGGCCAGAGATGGGGTGGCTTTGTAAGTGGCAAGAAGCCGAGGGGAGTCCTGTCTGGTGGTTTTAATTTTCTCGGCAAAGTAGAGGTAACGTTATCTGCTGAAACTGAGGGTTTGAGTGGGTGTGTCAAAGGCAGGCATTTTGGGAGAAAGGACAGGGCTCGAAACAGATCAGGTGACTCTGTGTCCAGGTTTCTGGGGACTGTCCCAGTTTACGCCTGTTGTCCTGGCCTGGGTATCAATAATGCCCCTTTTTGCTCTTAGGAAGGGTCCTGGTTTGTAGGATAAATTACGTGGATACCCTAGAACAGGAGCAAAATCTTACTAAAGGAGTCTCAGTGAGCTAGCTAAGCTTTATTATTTTTTTTAAGTTTATCTATTTTTGGGGGGGGAGGGGCAGAGGGAGAGGGAGAGAGAGGGAATCCCAAGCAGGCTCCACGCTGTCAACGCGGAGCCCAGTGCGGGGCTCGAACCCGCGAGCCATGAGATCATGACCTGAGCTGAAATCAAGACTCGAACGCCCAATGACTGAGCCACCCAGGCGCCCCGCTAGCTAAGCTTTAAGAGTTGAGGACCACCCTTAGCTCTTCTGGCCAACGAATGGCCCCGACGGTCCGGAGGGGGCGGTGGGGCGGGCAGGGGGCACGAGAACGCACCTGCAACCATCACAGTGCCTGGGCTCCTCCCTCTGCGGAGTGGGGTCCTCACCGCACCTGCTCCGCCTGCCGGGCAGCGGTGGAACGAAATGAGGTGTCAAAGGAAATGAGCCTGCAAAGGGTGACAACCGGGAGGGTCCGTGCCTGTGAGATGTGCTTCTCACTGATGGCCCGCGACTCGGAAAGCTCAAGGGCTCAGGACGACCCAGAGCCCCTCGGTCATCAGCCATGGGGCCACTGAGGAGAATACACAGGAAGTCTCTAATGCTGGACACATGCCCAGGCTTATTCGAGAAGGTTCCCTGGCAGCACCGATCCGCCGCGGTCGGGGAGGCAGAGGGCGTCGCTGGCGGAGGCGGCCCAGCTGGGAGTTACCGGGAGTTCGCGCCCCCTCCCCACCCCCCTGTGCCGGGTCAGCCCGGCACGCTCGCTGCCCTGAGCCCCGGGTGCGCCGCGCCCGGCAACTCATTCCTCGTCCCTCCCGGGCATCCAGACCCCAGAGCGACTCCCGCACACCCGCCGCCCTCGACTTCTCCCAAGTGCCATCGAGCTCAGAACGCAGGGCTCAGCGCGTGCACCGCAGGGCCGCACAGAGTCCCTCGGAGGGCCGGTTACCTCCCCGCCGGTTCCTCTGGCCCCGCTCCAGACCCGGGGCTCCTGGGGGGGTCCCCTGGCAACTTGGGGGCGCTCTGTCCCCGATCATGCAGGGGAAGCGGGAGCGAGGCCTAGGAGCGTCCACCTGACACGGCCCGGATCCCGGGTCCCGTGTCCGCGCTTATCCTTTGACAGTGGCCGGGGCGGGGGGCGGGGGGAGGTGGGGGCTGTTGAAACAGACGCTGTTGGAAAACAGGGCGCCGTCGCCCAAAGAAGAAAAGTTCAGAATCTGTTGGTCTCGTCCAACCCCTTATTTTACGAATTAAAACCGCAAAAAGGAAAACCAAAAACCAGAGGTCCGGATGCTAGAGGGGCGTTTCTCGGGGGCCACACGAGGCCAAGCAGACGCCCACCCCCAGGTCACCGGGTGTCTTGCTGGTCGGAGACTTGACTCGGTTGGACCGACTTGAGGTGTAACAGAGCTACATCTGGTGATGTCCCCGCGCACGGGAAACCCGCGTGGTGCAAGTTACTCGTGTTTTGGTGGAATTGTCAGCTTGCACTTGTACACACTTTTCACTTTTAATTGTATTTGAGGCTGGAGGCGCTCAAGGAGCCGGAAGGGTGCGGAGGCCCGTGGCCGGCCGGAGGAAAGCCAAGGCCGCAGCCCGGGCAGGGGGGCCCCCGAGGGTACTTTTCTCACTGACTTTAGCACTCACAGAGCAGGCTCCAAAGCCTAGCGCTTTGACGTCCCAGAATTTATCAGAATCTGGGATGCTGCCTCGTTTTATCAGAGGTGACATCGTCAAGTGGCGCATTAAACTATGTTCATCCCGCAAATATTCACGAAGCTTCGGGTAAGCGCCGGGCGCCTCTCTGGATGCAGGCGGCGGCCGTGAGCCGGGAAATGCGGCGGCTACAGCATCACGCAGGGGCTGGGGGGCGGCTACAGCATCACGCAGGGGCTGGGGGGGCGTGAGCAACACACACGGGCAAACAACAGCCAGCAGGAAGTGGCGGGGTGAGGACAGAACCGCACGAAGGAACGACCCGGACGGCGGCCAGGTGTCCACCGGGCCGAGCACTCAGACCAAACGCGCCAGCCGCAGCTGCGCCCCGACGTCTCCCGCTCGCTCGGTCAGCGTGAGGAGTTGGCGACCGAAGGCTGACGGAGAGCACGGTGCTCGGGGAAAGGAGATGGCCTGTGGCTCAACAGTTTGGCCCCAACCCCTGCGCCCTTCTCCACGGTGCTCCCTCTGCCAGGCTGCGGCGGGCTGGCTGCAGGAGCCCCAACCACAAGCCAGAAGCCACCGTCGGGGTTTACCTCTGTGACTCTGCGTGCCAAGGCCACGGCCACCCCACCTCGTTCTTCTAACACGGTAGACGCTTCCATCGGACCATCTGGTTCTTTGGAGAGATTTTGCAAATTTCATCTCTGATCCACTGAGTAGCGATTTACTTATTTGGGATTCAGAAAGCGCCCCCCGCAGCCCCATGCGCAAACACACACGCACACGTACATGCACACACACGTATGCACACGTACTCACACATGAACACACGCGTGTGTACTCACACATGCTCACGCTCGCACGCATACACGCACACGTACTCACACCTGCACACGCATTCACACCTGCACACACCCATACACACGTACTCACACATGCACGCGCGTGCATGCTCGCATGCGTACACACACATACACCTGCACACACACACATGCACACGTACTCACACCTGCACACGCGCACATACTCACACACTAAACACTTCTCCTGAGAAAGGCTGCAGACCTTCATTATCCAATACAAACGCTCTCACCAGAGAAGACCTTATCCCCTGTAGAGATTTCATGACACCTTATGGGGTCGCTCTGCTCTCTGGGTCAAATCCTTCTTCCTGGGCAAGAGAGGGTCTGTCTGGGGTCCTGACCCAGGGCACTGAACAGCTTGGGGGTCAGGCCACCTGGAAGGGAGAGGCTTCCCTTCCTCGAGGGGGCAGCAAACTGATAACAGAACAGCAAGGGTGCAACGTTTTCTCCCCATCTGTGGAAACCGCTAAGGATGGGGGAGGCCTTGGGGATCCCCCCCGAGTCTCCCAGAAGAGGAAATGGAGGGACAGGACAAGTGGAGCATCTCGGAGCAGCCACCAGGCCGCTCTGTGGGAGGGGGCAGGAGAGGCGGGAAGAATGACCCCGGCATGGACGAGGCCTGGCACTCGGGATGTCCCGTCGGGCTGACTGCGCATGGCCTCGTCGGAAGGGGTGTGCAGGGAAGGGGAGGCAGGGGTCCGTGCCTAACTCGACACCTTCCAGAAGCTCGCCTGGTGCCGTGTCACCCGAAGTCCGTGCCATCCAGTCCTCTTTGGAACACTGGTTTCTGAACTTTAGGAAACATCCACACAGCCCTTCCCTCCAAGCAAATATTACCAGAAACCCAGTTCGTGAAGCATAAATGGACTTTTCTGGTGGAGGCTGGGGGCTGCAGCCCCTCTCAGCATAAAACCCGATGGCAGCACCTCGGGGCCCTGAGGGTTCCGTGGCGGCTCCGGGCTTGCAGGGGGGCAAAGAAACGAGGCATCGAGGCATTGAGGCACCGCCAGAGGTCGAATTCCAGGCCCCCCCCCATTTACATATCAGGCTTATGAAAAGATTTCTTGGCGGGAGGGGGAACTTCCCTTTAAAAAAACCATCCCCCAGTATACTTGAAATTCTTTAAAATAGTGTTTATTACTGATTCTGTGGCTGTAAAAGAGTAAAAGAATACCGTGTGCTCTCGTAAGCAAGTCACCATGGCTTGTCCCGACAGAGGCCATCAAAGCTGGGGTGTGGGTAGTTCGTCCCCCTGGAGAATCACAAGCCGGGTCAGGTGGGTGATCAGAAAGCGGAGAGGCAAACCCCATCCCGCAAGGGCCATGACCACTCGCCTTCTCAAGCGCTTTTGCTGCAACACCCAGAGCCCGTGGGGGACACGCGGACAAACCAGGAGTTGCCGACGGGGCGGCCGAAAGATGCGGCTAAAGACAGTGTTCGCGGCGGCCACACCGTTTCCCGAGCAGTCCTGTGATTGCGCAGATGCCTCGCCGCCCTCCCAGACCCGCGCTGTCGAGGGGAGACCCACCCTTGTGGCCCTGCCTTAGCGGGGACACAGCATGAGAGACGCCATTTGGATAGTGACCTTGCTCCTGGCTCCAGCTTATCTGCCTACGCCGCTGGCTTTTCATCTGATTTTCCTAACCGACTGGTGTCTTCCCTCGGACGCATTTGCAAACCGCGTGCAAGAGGGCGGCCCGGCCCACGGCGGGAGAACACGGTCCACACGAGACCACCCTCGCCTCTGACGCCCGCTGCACGTTCCACGGGGTTCCCGGAACCACCTCAGGTTCAGTAATTTGCTAGAAGGACTCACGGAACACACTGAAAGCCTTTATGTTCGCCGTTGTGCCTTATGACAGGGAAAGGCTGCCCGTGAGAGGCAGCCTCGAGCAGAAGGGCACGGGCCCGGGGAAGGTACCAAACGCGTCCTGTCCCCGGTTCCGCTCCGCACCCACATGGCAACACACACGGAAAAGTTCCGGTGCCCGTTCTGTTGGAGCTTGATGACCTCAGCCCACGCGGCTGCCCGTTAGCGTCCCGCCCTTCCGAAGGCCCGGCTCGTACCTTCCGCATCCAGTCCCTCTGGCGGTAGAAATGATGCCGCACGTCCCCAAACCCTCATCATAAGCCACGTTGTTAGACTGTCTGGCGGCCGAGGTCCCCGTGCAAACAGAGACACTCCTATGGGACACGACACCCCTAAGGACCAACCCAGCAGCCCCTGGCAAAGGCCAGACCTCTCCTTGGGCAAAGTTAATTCTGCACGACACAATGTTAAATTCACTTGCAGACAAGGTGACGAGGAGGAAAGAAGAAACGCGCCAACCTTCCAAAGTGCGTCCGTCCAGGCGCGACCGGACCCCCGACCGCTGCCCGTCGCTGGAGGTAACACCCCCAGGGAGAAGCGAAGGGACACCGTGTGCCCACAGCCTCTGAGCCCCTCTGTGAGCTGGCTGTGCTGCTCGCGTGGGAGCAGGGGGCAGGGGGGTGCCCGGCCCTGAGCGGGAGAAGAGGGACATCTCCCAGCACCCTCTGGGAGGAGGAACAGCACGGAGATGCCGGTGGACTCCGGGGTGGACAGGCCTCACCCCCCTCTGCTCTGTGACCAGGTGAGGGATTCCCAGGCCGAGTAGGTGATGTGGACCCAGTGCGGTACCAGGGGAGGCCTGGCGGCTTTGCAGAAGTGTCTGGAAAGGACGTCGAGTCAAGCTCAGAGCTGGCGCCCAGGTCCCGGGGCCTCCGAGCCGGTCTCGCCAGGGTCCAGGTAGAGGTTCCTCTCCTGCAGACAAGACAGCCCGCAGGGTGTGCTGTGTACCGAAAGCCTGTGTCCCCCCAAATTCGCATGCCGAAGCCCCACCCCCCCCAAGAGATGGTCTTTGGAGTTGCAGCCTATGGGAGGTCACGAGGCGGGGACTCATGGCGACATTAGCACCCTGAGAAGAAGAGATAGCAGAGGGTCTCCTCCCCCCACCCCTCCCCCACCCCCCAAGCCTAAAGAAGGGAACCCAGCATGAGCCTGACCTTCCTACCATCTGGACAGCCCACTTCCAGCCTCCAGGACAGTGAGGACATATTTTCATTGTTGAAGCTCCCCCACCCCACCGCCCAGACACTTCGTGATGGCAGCCGAGCATCTGTTAGAGGGAGAGGCGGGGAGAGCCCCACAGAGGCACGCATGGGAGAAGGAGCAGAGAGAGGCGGGCGCGGGGCCCTGTGTGCAGGTGGGCTCCAGACCCTCAGGAAGCCTGGCCCCTCTCCACTCTTCCCCGTGTGCAGGTGCCCTCTCCGTGGAGCCCGCCGCGTCTCCTTCTCCCCTGTTGCTGGAGTGGACCTCTCTGTGGACCGGCCTCTGCCACTCACCCTGCACCCTGACCTCCTGCTGGGGGCTCTGCTTCTGGGCCACACCACCCTCAAGGGTGGCCCAGCACCAGTAAAGCCCAGAGTCTCTCTCCTGGGCTCCCGGGAGGCAGAGCTCTGGGTGGGGGCCCCGGTCCTGCAAGGTGCTGGCATCTCTGTGGAAGGAGAAGAGGAGCCTCGAGGCCGACTTCTGGGGGTGCAGTTTCGTCTGGCATCTCAGGGTCAGCGGGCTCCCCTCACGGAGCTCGGGAGAGGGGACAGCGCTCAGCACAAGAGGCGGGAACGGCTCTGGGGAGACGTGGGCCCAGGCTCAGGGGGGGCCTCCGGAACCCTGAGTCCCCAGAGGCCGGGGTCCAAGCCAGAGCGCATCCCAGGTCACAGCCCCACGCCCCACGGGAGACCCTGTCATTGTGTCCCAGGACCCGCCTCCCAGCTACGACCCACACCACCAGAGCCTCTCTGGAGTCCCGAGCCAAAGCCAGAGGGCCGTAGGGGTCAGCTGGTCCCCAGAGGGGAAGGGTCTGGCCCAGGCTGGTTCAGGGCACTTCCTTCCCCTGGCTCTAGACGGGGGCCCTGAGGTCGCCCGGCATCAGGGGCAGCCAGAGGGACAGCTGCTGACCTCTAGAGACCAGACCCCTGAGCAGCATCCCAGCCCCACCCCCGACCCCCCTGAGCTGGTGACTCACCTTGGACTTGAACCTTGACCAGCTCTGAGGTTTGTCTGCCCAGGTATGGGACGTAGGCCACCTTCCCAGAGCAGCTGTACTGGCCGCTGCTTTCCAGGGTAGCTGTCCCCACGGACAGGGACCATCTGGTCTTCGGGGTTTGGAGTAATTTTCCGTCTTTGTAGAACTTCACCTGGGACAGGACCTTGTTGGTTGATCCATGACATCGCAGAGTCAGGGCGTCTCCCTCGAACACGGGGTCTGGCCAGGCTTGGAGGTGCAGCCAGGTTGTGAGACACGGGAACGGGGTGGCCCCGGAGCCACACACTGCGTGGCCGTTTTCTCCCTCTGTCCCCACACCCTCCCCAAGCCCGCCTCAGGCCTCTCCCGGGGACTGGGACGAAGGCTGCTGGATGGCACCTGCTAAGCTGCCCCGCCCCCCAGGCCTTCCTGCCAGACCTGGGCGAGGCCTCTGCTTTCCTCTCCCCTCCCCCTCCTCCCCTCCTTCCTCTCCCCTGCCTCTTCTCCTCACCCTTGAGGTCACAAACTTATGAGATCATAACCTGAGCCAAAATCAAGAGTCAGACGCTTAACCAACTGAGCCACGCAGCTGCCCCAGTTAAAGCGTTTGTTAATGGAGAACTGGCGAAATCAATTATGCTCCAGCCATATAGTGAAATCTACTGTGACCATGAGAAAACAAGGGGTAGGTCCAGAAATACCTACTGTCTGGAATGAGCTCCATGATAAAGTGTTAATAAAAGAAAATTAAAGGCAACGTGTGGAACCACGTGTACAGTGAAACTCCATTTGTGTATTTTAAAATATGCACATACACATTCACACGTATATATATGTCTGCTTATGCATATGGATTTCTTAGACTACAGACAGCAGACTGGGTAAGTCACAGGCTAGGACTGGGAAGAAACAGCTTTCACAACACGCTTCTTTGTTCTTTAATTTTTTTTAATGTTTATTTATATTTGAGAGAGACAGCGCGTGAGCAGGGAAGGGGCAGAGAGGGAGACACAGAATCCGAAGCAGGCTCCGGGCTCCGAACTGTCAGCACAGAGCCCGACGCGGGGCTCCAACTCACAAACCGTGAGATCATGACCTGAGCCGAAGTCGGACGCTCAACCGACTGAGCCACCCAGGTGCCCCTTCTTTGTTCTTAAAAAAAAAAATTTTCTGGGGTGCCTGGGTGGCTCAGTCGGTTGAGCGTCCGACTTCGGCTCAGGTCATGATCTCACGGTTTGTGGGTTCGAGCCCCGCGTCGGGCTCTGTGCTGACAGCTCGGAGCCCGGAGCCTGCTTCGGATTCTGTGTCTCCCTCTTTCCCTGCCTCTCCCCCACTTGTGCACTATCTCACTCTGTCTCTCAAAAATAAATAAATGTAAAAAAAAAAATTTTTTTAAAAGGAAAGATTCCAACCTCCCTTATTTCCCCATACGGCCTTCAGTCAAGCCCTCGTACTTGAAGACGGCCCCCCAGCCCCCTGCAGGGACGGGCTCCTTGCCCAGAAGGTCCTGGGCAGGGGAGCAGCAGAGGACGTGGGAGCGGACCCCGGGAGCCAGAGTCCAGGGGGCCAATGCCCAGGCGGGAGGCCTGAGCCACATCCTTGGCGCTCCCCACCGTGTCGCAGGTGGTAGTGGAAGAGGTGAGGTTAGCAGGTGCGCTCTTTACTCAGAGACAAAAAGAAGGATCTTCTGCCAGAAGTCGGTTTTGGCATCGCATTCTCGGATTCAGTGTCCCCGTAGGATGTCCCTGGCAGGCCTGGGCTTCAGCTGGCGGGGAGGCCTGGGTGCGTCGGGGGTCACGGCTGAGAAAGGGCAGGGCGGACCCAGACCCAGATGTCTGTCACTAGGCACCGGGATGAGAGGGAGGAGCAGGCGGGAAGAGCCCCCGGGGCCGCCCTGGCCTCCAGATGTGGGATATGCCACTGTGCGGATGGGCGCCGAAGGCTGAGCTCTGGAAGGTGGGGCCACCCCTCCAACTGGTCTAGAGCCAAGGGCTGCGCCCACCTCAGCCAGACAACGGTCCCATCGGACAGACATTTGTAAACAGCAGGGATGTGAAATAAGGGACACGGTAGGCTGTCCATCACAGGGATCCACAGCTGGGACGGGTGTCGGGACAAGACTGGCTGCTGACCACTTCCGGGCGGACAGGGAAGTCACAGGTGTGGAGGGTCAGCGAGCCCCTGACTTTCTCTTCATGGAAAGATCTGGAAAGTGCCCCACCTGACCGTAGCTCCTCATAAGCTTGCCAGGAGCCTTTCCGCCCAGCCTCCGGCCGTGCTGGTTTCAGGGTCTCTGTGCAGCCAGCCCTGGGGTACCCCTCCCCACCGTCTGGCCTCTCGGCCGGCCTCCGGAGGCACAAGGAAAAGAGGCGGATGACAGCCTCCTTGTCCTCTAAGAAGCCCCGGGGTCGGGCCGGGGCACTTTATAAAGGCGAGCTCGAGTCTGATGCCAACTTTGTGGGAAAAGCGAATCTCCGTACGGGACACCAGGTCTGCGCCTCGGGGGTAGTTACCCGGCTCTCGTGATGTTGCCCGCTTTATTTCCCTTTAACTTCTGGTTGGGCAAGTTCAGTTGCTATGTAGGAGCACCCCTACGTAGAGGAGACCTTGCAGAAACGGGACGGGAAGGGAGAAGTAGGGAGAGGTGGTCGTATTGATTACAGAGCAGGGGGCACGGAAGGCTACAGCTGAAGCTGCTTGGGCTCTTTCCGAGAAGCCCCTCGCATCCCATCTCTCTGGGGCCCGTCTCCAATACACGAGAAATTCCAGTGATTTCTTTCTGGTCACTACCTTCCCCAAGTTCTTCTTTTAATATGCAAACCGTGCTGGGAAGATGAGAGGAAGCCACACCATGTCTCTGCCTGGCAACCGTCCTAATAGGTTTGTAAACGTGCAGGCAAAGTGCTGGGTAAACAGGTCAGACGGAGCCGGGAGCTCACTTCGGTAAATGTGCTTCGGCATTTAAGGCCGAGCGCTTTAAATCAGCCTGAGCCTCAAAGGGCAGGAGTGGAGAGTCAGGAGATGGTAGCCAAAAGCTACCTTCTTGACCGGAAGAGACCCCCGTGGGACTCTTTGCCGCGAATGACACGGAGAAAATAGCGTAGGCCATCTTTCCACTTCAGTTCAACTCAACAAAGATCTATTTGATTCTGCCACAAGTGAGGCACTGTGCTGGGGGGAAATGAGGACGAGAAGGCGTACGGCAGGCCTCATTCCCAGGCAGTCTGGCCACACAGCACCAAACACACAGACACACGAAGCAGAGTAACAGGGGAGCTGAAGGCGGGCAGCCCACCGAGCTGGAGGGCTCGGGGAGGGGCGCGGCGGGAAGGGACCTGGAGGCAGCCCGGAGTGAGATAAACACGTTGCGTGTGAAGGCACCAGTACGAACAGATGGGAGATCCCAGGATGCTTTGGGAAACATCGGGGGCCGGGTCTGGGTGGAGCATGGGGCAGGTGGGGGGGGGTTAGTGGAAATAAGGGTGGGAGAGAAGATTGGGACCCTGGGAGCAAGACCAAGGTCAAGGGAGGCGGGGCCATAATCAGCAACACGTCTGCGGTTCCATCCGTTTCTGCCGCGGAGCACTGACCCCTAGCCACCCACTAGAAAGATCATTCCAGGCGCGCTTCCGGGAAGAGCCTGTGATTCCCTCTTCCGGGGACAATCTCCTCCGTTCCCAGCACCCCTCCCACCTGAGACACACGCACTGCATAACAACACTAAAGGTCTGCCTGCCGCCCCGTCTTGCTCAGTCATTAGGCACCCTGACCAGGCTCCCGTCGTCGGGACTCATTCTCCGGCCCAGCACCTGCCTCGCTGCTCCCACAGGTCTGTGACTCTCCAACCCTCCTGTGGGGTCGGGCAACTATAGCAGGTGGGTGTTTGAGGAGTGCCTGTGCTCTCGGAGTCAGAGGCACACAGTTTCCCTTTCCTAGGGAAGGAATCCCCAAGTTGTCAGGAAAGGCAAGACATCCGATCTCCCCAAGGAGAGGTTTCCTGGCCACCTTTTTTTTTTGCATAAGTTAATCCAAGTCGGTTCCTATTACTGGCTATCAAGGACTTCAGTGGGTTCATTGGAAAGATCTTTGTTAGAAAGCAAATGACTTGCTTGAGAGGTCGAGCTTGGGTTGGAGGTCAGTGTTGGCTAGGACACGGTGGGGCTGGGTGGTGGCCGGGCAGGGCTGGGGTGGCAGGTTAGATGACGTTTGAGGCCCCTTCTAGGAGGTCAGAGGTGCCCCTTCTAGTCAATGATGCTGGCCAGCCTCCTCTCCCTTCTCCCCCAAAATGAGAAGCAAAAAGCAGGAAATAAGGACTCCTCGCGAATTTCCAGCTCCCTTGTGGGAAGGACACGCATAAATCCCAGCAGAGTCCCTCACCCGGCAAACCACCAGGGCGGGGGGAGGGGCAGGAGCTGCCACACTTCCCTCCCCCTCCCCCCCCAGTGGCGGCTGGTGCTTCAGATCTGCTGGAGCAAAGGCGGGGGGGCCCCTTGCTGGAGCAGGGCACTCCAGCTACACAGATATGATGACAAGTGGAAGTAGGAAGTCTGTGGCCTCGGCCCCGCGGCATCCTGCCGTGATTGTGAAGACAGAGTCCCCCTCCCCCCACGCAGGCTGCATAATATCCCCTCCAGACATCCACCCCCTGAGCCCAGAACCTACAGATGCTACGTTATATGACAAAAAGGCTTTGCCGATGTGATTCGTTGAAGGATCTTGCAAGGGGGAGGATGACCCCGGCCGGCCCGGACGGGCCTGATGTCACCGCAGGGTCCTCCTAAAGGGGACTCGGCAGAGATCAGAATCAAAGAAGGCCAAGCGATGACGGAAGCAGAGGGAAGCGGGATCAGAGGCGGCAGAGGCCACGCCACGGGCTCTTTGAAGATGGAAGGCGAGTCCGCAAACCGAACACACACCTGCGTCCCTCAGCAGCCGGCAACCACCTCGGAGCGTGTGAGGATCGGGTGACGGAACACGCGTCACGCAGTCGGGCCGTAAGCGCTCACCGTTACAGTTATCCGCGGGGCTTCTAGAGCTGCAGTGACCACAGCGGTGCCACAAGCCACGTGTGACTCTCGAGCCCCTGAAACGTGGCTGGCTGGATCTTGGTATCTCCCCTGCCGGGTAGGTACTGAAATGTGGCGAGTCTGAACTGAGGTAGGCCACGAATAAAGGATACCCAGATTTCAAATACTCCATGCCAAAAAAAAAAAAAAAAAAAAAGAATGTAAAATAGCTCAATCATTTTTATGTTGATTACACATCGAGATGATCAAATTATGGCCGCATGAGATAAGTCAAATGTATTATTAAAAGGAATTTCACCTGTTTCCTTTGACTTTTGCATTACTCTTACCGTAAAGTAGCTATTGGGACATTTGAATTTCTGTGTGTGGCTTTCATTACAGACGTCTACTAGACGGTGTTCTTGGAGATTCTGACCCTCGCTGGGAACCGTCCGTTGACAAGCCCTATGCATTCAGGGGAAGTGGGACACACTCGGGCACTCGTCTGCTCCTGCTTTTGTATTTCCACGATGCTGACTCAGGGACATTCCCGGGGCACCCTCGAGGCGTGACTGCCAAGTGCAGCTACGCGGGTCCCGGCCCAGGACGGAAGGGCATAACCACTTTGTCTCTGAGACGCCCGGTGAGCTGGGAGCACCCTACTCGTACGCGGTTCGGCAGGTGCCAGGGGGGCCCCATGGCAGACTGTTCTTTTAATCCCTGCCATCTGCTCCAAAATGTTTACCCAACAGCCTGCCCCAGTGCTGAGATCCCACCAGGTGAGTGATGCTTTAGAAGAGGATGTTTAACCCCGTCTGGAGACGGTGCCTGGGTCTTACAACCGTTAAACCTCAGGAGCCATCAGGCCTCCGCTTGCTGCCTTATCTTTTCTGGCCCCAAGAGGGGCCTGAGACCAGAAAAGGCCTCCCAGCCCCTGTGTCCAGTCTGTCCCTGACGACGCACACACAGCCCCAGGCCAAAGGCTCCGGTGCGCTAACCGCAAAGCACAGCAGAAGTAACGGAACTGGGCGAGCAGAGAGGCTCCAGGGTCCCACGTGGCTCTTGCGACCAGTCCCGGCTGTGGGACCGACGTGGGCCTTGGCTACGGCCCATACTCTTCAGGGTGAGGCTCACCACCCCATGCCTGGAGGTGAGGGGTGTGCGGGCTTCTTTACTTGATGAGCCCACTCCCCACACATAGGCCCCAGGAAGCTTCCAGACTGGGTGATGTGCACTTCACAGACTCCCTGCCCCTACCCTGGGACCCCCTCCCCTTCCCATTAAAGTCTGTGTTTCTTCTTTTTTAATTTTTTTAATGTTTACTGATTTTTGAGAGCGAGAGAGAGCGTGAGTGGAGGAGGGGCAGAGAGAGAGGGAGACACAGAATCCGAAGCAGGCTCCGAGCTGTCAGCACAGCGCCCGACACGGGGCTCGAACTCAAACTCACAAACATGAGATCATGACCTGAGCCGAGGTCAGCGCTTAAATGACTGAGCCACCCAGGCGCCCCTGAAGTCTGTGTTTCTAATGCACAGAGGATTACCGCAGATCTGACAATTCTCCTTCTGGGTATACACCCGGAAGAACCGAAGGCAGCATCTCCGAACACATATTTGTACGCCCACGGTCATAACGTCTGCATGGCAATGTCACTCACCGTCACCAAAAGGTGAAAGCCACTCAAGTGTCCATCGGCAGAGAAACAAATGTGGTCCATCCACGCGATGGAGAGTGATTCAGCCTTAGGAAGGAAAGAAGGACGTTCTGACCCCTGCTACAACACGGATGGACTGCAAGGACATTGTACTCAGTGAAACAAGCCAGAATGACAGCTACGGTATGATCCCACTAGGCGAGGTCCCCAGAGGAGTCAAGTTCCTAGAGACAGAAGGTAGGTCCGAGGTTACAGGGGAGAGGGGAGGGGGCGATGGGGACTTACTGTCCAATGGGCTCAGAGCTTCAGTTCGGGGCGATGAGAAAGTGCTGGAGATTCACGGTGGAGAGGGTTGCACAACACTGTGAAAGCATTTCAGGCCACTGAACTGTGCACTTAACCGTGGCTAAAATGCTAAACTTTATGTGATGGATATTTTACCACAATTTAAAAAAGACAAAAGTACCTCCGATTAAGAAAAAAAAAAAAAAATCGGAGTTTCTAGATCTCAAACCACAGCCCGGCTGTGACCAGGCGTATCTCCAAACCTACCGGTCTGAAAAACTCCATGGGCGCCCCTCCCCTTCCGCAGTGGAGAAGCCCCCACCGGGGAGCCCCCCAGGCCTCCCTCCGCCCCTCCAGGCGCTCCTCCTGGATACTTCTCTGCCTGTCCTGGGACCACCCCCACCCCCGCCCAGCAGAGAGCACGCGATCTCGTGAACCCACAGGCGAGGCCGGCAGTTTGGGGCAGTCAGTCCAGCTCATGGGATGTTAGCAAACACACTTGGCTGTGCACCTGACCGCTGAGACTGTTAGTGATGAGGCCAAGGTCGGTACCCTGTTCTTATAACCCCTGATGCTCGTGTGGCTGGTTCAGAACTCACATTGGAGGTGTTCTCCAATGACCACCTAAACTCCCGGCACCGCCAGTGTTAGACCAGAAGGCCAAGGGCAGGGTTTTCTATGGGACCTAGGTTCTAGCAGCCTTATCTAAGGAAGGCGTTTGCTGGTTATCGAGCTATTGTCTCTAAGTTCCAAGTGTGCCCCTACCTGCCTGTTTTGTGGTGCTGGCTGCAGGCTCCGCGAGTTGAATTTTGTTCCTCTGCCGGCCCCTGACTGTTATAGGTTCTGCCAGGAGAGGGGCGGGACGGAGGCCGGAAGGCGTGAGGGGGGAGCACTCTTCTTCCCAAGGATCGCTGCTCCCGGCACCTGAGCCCAGCAATGCCCCCCTCCTGGCAGCAGCTGCCAGGCGGGTCTCCACCTTCTTGCAGACTCCCGGGACGAGCCTGGTGACTCCACCTGACAGGGACCAGCCCCAGTCGCACAGCATCTTCTCCGCGATGCGAGCCCAGCTCGTCAGTGTGGGGCTCTACTCCGAGGCTAAGCACAGCCCCTTCTCCGAGCTCACAGCTCCCGCTAACCCTGACCTCGTTCTCCATCCCTCATCCCCCAGCCTTGGAGGGAGGCTGCTTCCCGCACCTGTTGTCTTTGCTGCCTCCCTCCCTCACGTTTGTATGCCTTGTTAGTCCTCCAATAGCTATTTAACCAATTTCTTGCATTAAATACTTTCTGTTAGAATACCTAGTGTGGTGGTTGTTTTTCTGGCTGGACCCTGACGGCTATGGGGGGTTAAGGTCTGTGGCAGATAGACCCTTAGGGTGACCCTCATGACTCCGGGTCTGTGGTATGCAGGACCTGAATAATGTCCCCTTGAGCGTGGGCAAGATCTGTGACCTGCTTCCAACCCATAGAACATGGCAAAGGTGAAGGAATTTCGCAGATGTAATTACGGTCCCAGAGCATTTGACTTGGAGTTAATAAAGAGACATGGATCTGGCGGGGGTGGGGTGGGGTGGGGGTGGGTGGGCCTGGCTTAATCAGGTGAAAGCCCTCAAGAGAAGGACTAGGTCCTTCCTGAGGTCAGAGGGATCTCCTCGCTGACCTGATGAGGAAAGCACCGCGAAGACGCTTCCGGTCCACACGGCAAAGAACTGAGAACAGCCTCCGGCTGACATCAAGGAAGAAACCATGGCCCTCAGTCCTCTGGCCCCAAGGGAATTAATGCTGCCACCAACCCAAAAGAGCTCAGAAGCAGATTTGCCCCGAGTGGAGCCCCCGGGTAAGAGCACAGCCCGGAGAAAGCTTTTTCTTTTCTTTTTCTTTTTTTAATGTTTATTTTTGAGAGAGAGAGAATGTGAGCAGAGGAGGGGCAGAGAAAGAGAGAGAGAGAGAGACAGAATCGGAAGCAGGCTCCAGGCTCTGAGCTGTCAGCACAGAGCCCGACGCAGGGCTCGAACCCACGAACCGTGAGATCGCGACCTGAGCCGAAGTCATGACCTGAGCCGAAGTTGGAACACTTAACCAACTGAGCCACCCGGGCCCCCCCCACCCCCCCCCCCCCCCGGCTGAAACCTTGACTGCGGTCTTGGGAGCCCCTGGCGGAGGACTCTACTAAACCTCGCCCGGGCTCCTGACCCTCAGAAACTGGGAGTCGGCGACTGTGTGTGTTTTTCACGCTGCTAAATGTGCGACAACGTGTCATAAGGCAGTCAAAAAACTAATACAACGTCTGTAGGCTTTGTACGAGGCAAACGAAATGCAGTGTGAAAATTACTCAAGGAAATCCCCTAAGAAAGTGAGGTGTTTCCCTCCTAGCTGGAACTTACCCTAAAAGTTGAAGTACGTGGCTTTCATTTTGGGACCGTGTGGTTCAAAAACATATGTGATTTTAAACACCGGCATCGCACCCAGCATGCCGAGATGCTCACCCAAGAAAGCTGAGATTAATGACGCAGGCGGATCTGGGTCTCCCTCTCACCTTCTTCCCGGTGGTAAAGTCGCCGAGGAGATCGCGAGTACAAGCCCCTTCCTAGTCACGGTGCTTTCTGGCTCAGTATATGCTTCGATTTACCCGTTAAACAGGTATATCATGCAATTCTCCTTTATCTGAGCTTTTGTGTTTGCATTTTCAAATGAATAAGACATTCGTAATACATTTTGGAGAAGCTTCTTTTATAATTTAAGACACCTCGTTTAGCCAAGACTATATTGAGCCCGCCAATAATCCATTAGTAAGAGAAATGAGAAGTGTCTCTCGGGAGGCGGCCGCAGCACAGCCCGAATGGTTAAGGACTGGGGCCGGTCCTGCACCTCCACTCAGGCCAGAAATAGCGAAAAGGGAAAAACAGTGTGTCTGTCACAAAAATGATCTGTAACTGAGACCGAAGAGATTATTTATTTTGAGAGAGAGAGAGAGAGAGAGAGAGCCCACGCAAGCAGGGAGGGGCAGAGAGAGAGAGAGAATCCCAAGATGGCTCCGAGCTGTCAGCAAAGATCCCGACACGGGGCTGGATCCCACAAACTGTGAGATCATGACCTGAGCTGAAACCGAGAGGCGGACAATTAACCCACTGAGCCCCCCAGAAGCCCCCCAAAGAGATTTCTGAGTGTCCCCAGTGCAGCACTGGGCTTGACTTCTATTGACTGGGCCATTTGGCAATTCTTAAGACGCTAACTCAAAACTCTTCATCCACTAAATAATCTATTGTCAGGGGTGCCTGGGTGGCTCGGTGGGTTAAGCGTCTGACTCTTGCTCTCGGCTCAGGTCGTGATCTCACGGTCGTGAGATTGAGCCCCGCATAGGGCTCTGCACGGACAATGTGGAGCCTGCTTGGGATTCTCTCTCTCTCTCTCTCTCTCTCTCTTTCTGTGTGTGTGTGTGTGTGTGTGTGTGTGTGCCCCTCCCCTCCCACTCTCTCTCAAACAAAACACTTTAAATAATCCATCAACATGGGACACCTGGGTGGCTCAGTCGATTAAGCGACCAACTTCGGCTCAGGCCATGATCTTGCGGTTTGTGAGTTCGAGCCCTGCATTGGGCTCTGTGCTGACAGCTCAGAGCCTGGAGCCTGCTTTGGATTCTGTGTCTCCCTCTCTCTCTCTGCCCCTCCCCTGCTCATGCTCTGTGTCTCTCTGTCTCTCAATAATAAATAAATGTTAAAAAAAAAAACAACCTTTAAATACTCCATCGTCAGGTGGAGCACACGACCAGCCCTAAAGGACGCAGAATTGCCCTGAAGCACTTGAACCCTTTTCGTATCTAATCCATCGATCTCAGCCTGACATTTCTTTATTAAATTGCAAATCTGTATCTACATATCCGTGTCTGCTTCTCACGCGCTCTTTGGACCAGTTGGAACATCTTACTGGTCCCCGCATTAATTCATGAGTTGGCTGAATAAACTTTTCCACGTGGTTTCTTTTCTCTTCCCACGAGAATGCGGCTTCTGTCTGTCTGCAAACTCTGCCCCAGCCGATGTCCACAGGAGACTGCCAAACACGGGCCGGACACTTCAGAGAGGCTACGGGAGACAGAGGGCAGGGGGGACAAGCTTGGAGAAAGACTTCGGAGTGGCTGTCACCTCTCCCCCCCAACCCCGAACAAGTGTGAGCCTCCCTCCTCCCCCAGCTCGGCCACTCCCCCTGCCCTTGCTCAGGCGAAGGCAGAACAGGATGCCGGGACAGGCCAGGAGGGCCGCAGGTGGAGCACCCCCCCACCAGAAGCACAGCAGGCCTCCCGAGGAGCAGGGGGGAAGGCCTGCCATGAGCAGCCGCCATAAACAAAAAGCAGCCTCAGCAAAGAATCAACACGAAGCCGGTCTGATCCCCGGGCGGCACCACCATCCATAAGGCTGGGCAGGGACTGGTCTCCAGTCTACACAGCAAGTGTTTCTTAATAGGGGCAAACACACACACTAAAAGTAAATACCCGTCTCTGCCAAGCGCAAGGTTTTTGTCCTCACGACAACCCCATTCTCTGCTCCTCTGACACCAGCCGGGTGCCCTGCGATTCACTTCTTTTTTTTTTTTTTTTTAATTTTTCAAATGTTTATTTATTATTGAGAGAGAGAGAGAGAGACAGAGCACGAGTGGGGGAGGGGCAGAGAGAGAGGGAGACACAGAATCCGAAGCAGGCTCCAGGCTCCAAGCTGTCAGCACAGAGCCCGACGTGGGGCTGGAACCCACGAACCGTGAGATCATAACCTGAGCCGAAGTGGGACGCTTAACCGACTGAGCCACCCAGGCGCCCCATCACTTCGATTCTGACACTAAGTGCACAGAGTGGGTGCACGGAGCTAGTTCCAGACCCCACGGGTGTCGGGGCTCAGTCCCACTAGACCGCCCTCGCTTCAGACGCCAGTCTCGAGATTCGGTTCCCGGCTCCCTCACACTTCCGTCCAGCCTGGCTACAAAATCCGGGATTCCCACAACCCCGCCCCCAAACAGGTCCCACAGTTTGCTGAAAAACCCCCGGAACTCAGGGAAACTCTATATCTGCAATGGCAATTCATTACTGTTAAGTTAACCGAGCAAGGAGGCCGTTAGACTGAGGCAGCAGACTGGTTAAGCAAACCCAAATCTAAGCCTGTAAATGCCTCAACGTTAAGAAATCAAAGCCTGAAGGGCACTCAGTCACAGAGAGCCCATGAGCTTTAAGCTCCGGCCGGTCTATAATTTCCTTTCTTGCTTCTGCGCCTTCTCTGTGTGTCTTTCCCCAGCTTCCGCAGAGCACTCCTTCCCACTTCCAAAGGTTTTTGCTCAAACTCTTCCAAGTGTTAATATGCTTCGGCTTCTCTTTTGCCACAAAGCTCACAAGTGAACGTCAGATGAAGAGGTGCGGAGGGCGAGGTCCGGAGGAGTCCCGCTGCAGAAGCTTCTGTCCCGTGTATCGCACGGTGCCACCCTCCCAGCACATGGATGTGTGTGCCAACTGGGAGGCTCCCTGAATCCCATCATTTAAGGGTCCTATGGGGGTTTTGTTTCGCAGGCACGATTGGTCAGTCATTGCCCATCGATGATAGACTCAATCTCCAGCCCCTCCCCCTCCCTGCAGGTTGGGGGTGCAGATGGGGCGGGAAGGTCCAAGCTTCTAGTGGCCAGCTCCCATCCTGAAGCTTCCTAATGTCATCTCATTCCTGTAAACTCTCATGGGTGAGGGGGCTCCTTATGAATAACAAGAGATACTCCTATGACTCCAGAGAACCCAAAGGTTTTAGCAGCTCTATGCCGGGAACCAGGGACAACGATCAGATATCTTTTTTTTTTTTTTAACTATACTACCCCAAGGGATCCAGGCACATCCACCAGAAAGTCAAACATAATAGTTGTGACGGTACATCTAAATGTTATATCGCCCTTTTTAGTGACGAAGATTCTCATACTTCACCCACTCTATGCCGGCCACAGGAGACACATGCGAAACAGAGTGACTCCATGTTCGACAGGAAAAAGGTGGAATGAGATATGTTAAGTGAAGGAGACTTAAAGGCCTAGACTTGAAGTAAAATAAAGGAGATTTCCGAGAACCACGACATGCAATGAAGACATGTTTGCCATGAACCTAAAGTTTCTGAACAACAGGACAAGTGGCCAAAACACAACTAGGATGGAGATTTTGCCAGTTCCTACTGACCAAGTAAGCACACAGGGAAATAGAGGACCTCCAGCTAGAGTCATTGCCGGGGTACGGTTGGCAAATATGGAATGAATAAAAAAGAATCCCCTCTGTCTTTTTAACGCCCATGGAATAGTTTTAAAACTGGATTACATATCAAGCCACCAACACCTTTTTAAGTTCCAAACCCAGAACTTACACATGACTACGTCCTACACCACAATAAAGTAAAACTGGAAATTGGAAAAATATGTAAACTGGGGCGCCTGGGTGGCTCAGTCTGTTAAGCGTCTGACTTCGGCTCAGGTCATGATCTCACGGCTTTGTGGGTTCGAGCCCCACATCAGGCTCTGTGCTGACAGTGAGGAACCTGCTTGGGATTCTCTCTCTCCCTCTCTCTCTGCCCCTTGTCCTCTCTCTCTCTCTCTCTCTCTCTCTCAAAATAAATTAATTTTAAAAAAGAAAAATATGTAGACAAAAAACGCCCAACTACTTGGCATAAAAACACTCTTCAGAATAATTCCCGGATCAAAGAGGAAATCAACACGGCAATTTTCAGAACCTTTGGAAAATAACGGTGATGAAAATACCGCGTGTCGACCTCAAGTGGAGATAGCCAAATCGGTAATTAGAAGCGACTTCAAAGTGTTCAATAAAAATAATAATTAACATTTGTGGAGCATTACTACGTGACAGGCACTGGGTGGGCTAAGCACTTTTACAAGCAGTTTCTCAAGTATGTCTCATAACCGATCCAGAAGGCTCTTACGATCACACAGGAGAGTAAAACCAATGCGAAACAAGCATGTAATTGAAGAGGGTAAAAGAGGAACATTAAATTAAAGCTTAAAAAACAGAAGAAATAAAGCTAATAAAAAATGGACTGAACGGGACACCAAGAGCAGAGTTGACAATTAAGCCCCAGAGGGCGCCTAACAGCAGCTTCCCATAGACCCCGGGCATCTTGACTGTGGTGTCTTCTGGAGAAATTGCAGCGTCAGCATTTGCGCTCCTTTGCACGACAGCTGTTTCTGAGACTGTGGCAGGCCTTTCTGCGCATGCCTAAGACAGGCTGTAAGTGCGGAGGAATGATCGCCGGGACCCCCCCCCGCCCACCGCCAGCACACCTCACCTCCCCACACAGTAGCCCTTGACCACTACCTGCGGAGCTGTGTGCGAATAACCCCACTCCACCATCCCTCGGGTGGGATGCCTTTGACACCTGCTTTTACTGCCCGGAGTCCCCGGGGATCACGTTCCAGTCCCAGCAGTGGTGGCGGACTCAACAACTCCTCCTTTTTGGACTGCCTTTCCCTCCCCAGGGTCACCTCCCCGCTCCCCTCCCGTGTTTCCCTGCACCAACCAAATAAACTATTTGAACTCAGCGGCGCCTGGCTGGCTCAGTCGGTTGAGCGTGTGACTCCTGATCTCAGGGTGGTGAGTTCAAGCCCCAAACTGGGCGTACAGTTGACTTAAAAACAAAACAAAACAAAAACAACAACAATAAAAAAACCCTACTTGAATGCAAATCCTTGTCTTGGGGAAACCCTAACTGCACACCAGATAAATACTCAACACACACAAATAAAAATCTATACCTATAGAGGGAGAAAAAACAAAAGAAAGAAAACCAAACTGCCCCAAGTTAGGGATGATAGCCACAGATTAAAACTAACGATTATAACCGCACAGGTAGGGAGTAACTGGTGTTTTTAAGTTCTATGTAAAGCTTTTTGCCAGCTTATTTGAAAATCGGAACAAAACGGTAAATTTATGGGGAGCTGTGACTTGTCAAAGCTGAGTCAAAAAAAGGTACGTCTGAAAAAACTAAGAAGAATGGAATAAATTGTAAATCACTGCCAAAGAACTGCATCTTCCAAATATGGTAAGTCTAGGGGCACCTGGGGGGCTTGGTCGGTTGAGCATCTAACTTTGGCTCGGGTCATGATCTCATGGTTCTGTCAGCACAAAGCCCCAATGGGATCCTCTGTCGGCCCCCTCTCTGCCCCTCCCCAACTCACACACTCTCTCTCTCTCTCTCTCTCAAAAATAAATAAACATTAAAAACTAATCAAATATAGTAGGTCGACACACAGTCCCTGAACATGACAAACAAAATCTGTATTTCAAGCCAGCAGCCAGTTGTTAATGCTAGTGAAAAAAGGAAGTAGCCTCTACAACATTAATAGTTGATGAGATATATTTCAAGTCAAAAATCTGACTAAAATAGCACCAAAAGGAGAAAATTACAGACCAACCTGACTTATGCATATAGATACAAAAATTCTGAATAAAATATTAGCCAATTAAATGCAGCAGGGTGTTGAGAGAATAACATACTGCGATAATGTAGGCTTATTTTTGTAAGAATAATGTAAGGACCAAAATTAGAATGTCTATTAATATGTTATTACCCATAAGGAGAAAAATTAAAAGATTAGCTCAATAGATACTATAAGCATTGCTTACTGATACTAAAAAAGAAAAACCTAAATAACCTACAGATGAAGACATACTTATGTAATAAGAGAAGGACTATCCGTTTAAAACCAATAGGCAATGTTGTATTTAAAGACAAAACTTTAGACATGTTCCCAGTATGGTAAAGAGTAATAAACTGTGGGGCTCCTGGGTGGCTCAGTTGGTTGAGCATTTGACTTTGGCTCAGATCATGATCTTGAGGTTCAGGAGTTTGAGCCCTACATCGGGCTAGCTGCTGTCAGCGCAAAGACTGCTTCAGATCCTCTGTCCCCCTGTCTCTGCTCCTCCCCCACTCTCACCCTGTCTCAAAAATAAATTAAAAAAAAAAAAAAGAGTAAGAAACTGTGGTTGCTACTGCCCCCATCAGGTAACACTGTTGTGGTGGTTCCAACCCTATGCAATAAGACAGGAAAAGACATAAAAATGTATGGGTATCTGAAAGGAGGAAGTTGTAACTGCCGTTCACGCAATTGCTATCTGTAAAATCCCAGAATATTTTGAAAATAAATGAAGACCATCCTAATGAAAATGGGCTATTTCCTCAGAGCAGAGGAGTCGGCCACCTTCACTTGCTTTGGTGGAAACTCAAAGGCAGGCAAGGAACAGTGGGAACAGAGGGAAGGGTTCAAGTATGTTTGGAGAGGAGGCTGCGGGCAGGCTAACTGGATGCATCTCATGGGATTGGTTTGGGGAGCATATTTGGTTTTCTCTGGTTGGTCCTGAGTTGGAATCAGGGGGAGAAATGGGGGAGCTGGCTGTCACTGGGCAAGTCCTCACTTTGCTGAGGTGATTGCCACAGATGTTTTGGTTTGACTTCTCCGGTCAGCTGCTGCAAAGGTTGTGTGTCACATGGTCATATATGATATGACTGTTGTTCATTTATATAATTAGTCTTTCAATATCAGCCAAAAAAGAAAGAAAGAAAGAAAGAAAGAAAGAAAGAAAGAAAGAAAAGAAATGAAAGCCAATGACAAAAGAAGGTAATGAAGTCCACCTGTAACCTGGATTTCTGCTGCTGGAGCATCTTCAAGCTGTTCAGCATCTTGGATTACCTTTCTCATTAATTCAAACAAAACAGCTTGATCCTACACCCCATGTAGAAAACCCAGCATCCAGTTAAATAAGATTCTCAGGGGTCTTTATGTTTCTCCCAGTTATCTCTTGCCGCGACTCCTAGGTTTCCCTGGATTCTTAGTCTTTGCCCTGAACTTGCCTCCAAAACAATTTTATTCTTCCATCATCCCTTAGCTCCACACCGGATACTGCCCCGTTCCTTCATCCGTGAAAGCACTGTTAGTCCAAACCTGTTGTATACAGCAGACTTCTTACCAAAGCAACTGAGAAAATAAAGAAGCTTCTGTGTGGCACATCAGTGTAGGTGACAACACTGACTGGAAGGCGTCATTGTCTTAAAGATGCATTTTTGATTCTTCAACATGGGGACTTCCCCACTGGCCATAATCCTTGGGTGCCAGTCTACAATAGCATCTCAGCCACTTTCTCTCCAGTCCTCCTCCTCCCTCTCCAGACATCCCTTACTGTCCTCTCCCCTTCCTGCTCTTGACCCCTCGCCCCCTCTCTCAGCCTGCTCGCAGACACTTCAACTTCTTCTCACTTTATAATAGTGTCATTCAGGCCTCTTTGAGTCTTGCCAAACCGAATATGAGGCCGTGACTTTCTCAAGCAAAAATGCCCATCAAGGCAGTTGCTTAAGACACAGATCCATAAACTCTAAAGATGAGTTATGATATTCATCTAGGAGGCAGAGTTATTTTTTAAATCTACTTTTGTGTGCTCTCTTACACGATATGAATTTGCAAAAATCAACTATATTTTAGTGTAATAATTTATGGTGATAAATTCTGTTTACAATATAAACAATAAAAAAGATGCTCAACAATAAATATAAAAAGTATATTGAACTGATATAAAGAAAGATTATAAACCTATATTGAGGAATATAAAAAAGGTTTAAGAGAGACATACCGTATTTCTGGATGATAAAATTCAATATTGTAAAAATGTCAGTGCTTTCATATTAACTCATAAATTTAATGCAATCTCAATAAAAATCCCAAGGGAATTTTTTTGTTTGCAAATCTACACCGTTATCATAAAGTCCACCGTGAAGAATAACAAATGAGAATAACCAAGAAAATATTGAAAAAGAAGAAAGAGAGGTATCTGCATTGTCACCTACGAAAATGTATTACAGTGTTAAAATCAAACTGTCTAATCTTGTTACATGAATACGCAGATGCTCATGGAAATTAATAAGATGCCCCCATCAGTTGGAATTCGGCTCACCTGCAATGACCAATAAAAATAACAATAGCTTAAACACTATAGAAGTTTATTTTTCTCTTATTTATTAAAGACTAAACAAGGTAAGATAAAACAATCTGCAGCTGGTAGAACGTCATCAAGAACTCCGTCAGCACCAAGACTTCTATTTGGCAATAACGTTCAACAAGTAACTTCTACTCATGGTCCAAGATGGCTGCCAGCATTCTTGTCATCAGGATGACATTACATTTGTCAGAAAGGAGGAAAAGACATAAAGAAGAGGAAGGTCCTGGAAGTTACATATCACACATTGCCTTATATCTCACATAGCCACATGACCGTACCTCCCAGCAAAGGAGATTGGAGGGCATTGTTTCAATTTGGGGGAAACATGTGCCCCACCAAATTAGGAAGTTCTGTTACTAAAGATAAAGGGAAGAAGGGATATTGGAATGCCTCCGGCAGCGAAGCACAGACCAACATACACTTGTGGGGTGCCTGGGTGGCTCGGTCGGTTAAGGTTCCAACTCTTGATTTCAGCTCAGGTCAGGATCTCACAGTTCATGAGACGTAGTTTTGCATCCAGCTCTGCACTGACAGCACGGAGTCTGCTTGGGATTCTCTCTCTCTCTCCCTCTCTCTGCCCCTCCCCTGCTCTCTCTTTCTCTCTCTCTTTCTCAAAATAAATAAATAAATGTTAAAAAATGAAATCATGAAAGAGCTAGACAAAAATACACCATCTTGGGTTTGGAAAACTCTTCAACTCTAACGCCAAATATAGACTCCATAATGGAAAAGATAAACAATTTTGACTGCAGGAAAATTTAAAACATCTCTCGGTCCCAAAATGCCACAACTAAAATTAAAGGCAAGGGCCAAATCAGGACAAAACGCACGCAGTACTAACCAGGAGAGGTACATTCTTGTTTTACGAGATCACAAAAGTCAGTAAGAAAAATATGATCACCCTAATCGGACGGAAACAGACAATTCATAGAAGTAAAACGCCGGTGGGCAAAATAGCATTCAACAAGGAGTGACCAAAAAACAAAAGTAAGAAAAAAAAAAAGACTATTTTTAAATAGTCTTATTACATGGGGGGGAGGGGGATGAAATAATAGTATCACTCAGTCTTGGGAAGGATAATTGGGGGGTTGAAGTAACACTCATGTGGCTTGTTGGAAAGACATTGGACCATGCCAGTCAAACATTCTGAAATGGTCTTCGGACCCTTGTAATTCCGCCGTTGGGGGTCTAAAGGAAATAATTTGAGATGTGGGCAACGCTGTGGGTACAGGGCTGTTTATTAGAGCGTCGCGTGGATAGTGTAGGAACAGGGTCTCCACCTAGTCTCTGGGGGAGAGAAACTGTAGATGCTACTTCGCCGCACTCGTGACTGGACCGTAAGTGGTGCTGATCGGTTTAACGTCATCTTGAGTCTTGTCCTCCCTTCAAAGGTGCCCCCGAAAATGCTCGTGTTGGAAAGCATGAGACGAATATCAGGGTGAACACCCCGGTGATGTGAAAGACTGTCCGCCACGTGAGGGCATGCTGCTGATAGATTTTTCCCACGCGAAAAAAGGGCACGAGATTCTACACCCACAGTATAGTCTGATTCTCCGTAACGTCCTCTCCCGGCCTCCGACCCGGCTCCTGGGCTCTCTCGCGCCTCTCCACTCTAGCCCATGCTTTGTTTCAAGCCCAGCAGCACAGCCCAGGGGTGTCGTTAGGAGCACCCATTTATTACTGGCCAGTTGAGTCACAGGGTACAGTCCACCACGCAGGGCAGGAAACCACCTGCCAGTTAGCATGGGACGTTCCCGGCAACAGGGACTTCCTCACTGGTCGTGCACCTCCGTACATTCTACCATTTCCCGGTCTTGCAGAGCGTCTTCTCCATTCCCTTTCCCTCTACCCCTGGGCCCTCAGGTGCCCCAGGCCCTTGAGCCGCCAGCTCAAAGTTTCCTCCTGCTCTGGTGGGGAGTAACTCATGGCTCTTTTTAGCTTCGCCTCCTCTTTCCAGAAGCCCACCGCGCACAGTATACAGACCGCGAGGCATGTCTCGACATTAAAACAAATCTTCCCTGGGATGAATTCTGTTGTCCTCGTAAAGGCAGAAGCAGCCGTCATCTTGTGCCTGCATGTGTGTAAACGTGGATGTCTTTTCCTCTCCGCTTCATATTTACACGTGCTTCCAGTTACAAAAAAAGACGACAAAGTGTACCCCAAATGTTAACGATGATTAATTCTGATCGTCGAGATTACGAAAGCATTTTCTTTTTTTTTTTTTTTAATTTTTTTTTTTTTTCAACGTTTATTTATTTTGGGACAGAGAGAGACAGAGCATGAACGGGGGAGGGGCAGAGAGAGAGGGAGACACAGAATCGGAAACAGGCTCCAGGCTCTGAGCCATCAGCCCAGAGCCCGACGCGGGGCTCGAACTCACAGACCGCGAGATCGTGACCTGGCTGAAGTCGGACGCTTAACCGACTGCGCCACCCAGGCGCCCCGAAAGCATTTTCTTTTCTTTCTCTTTTCAATCTCGATCTCCATCTTGATGTTTAGTTTTCAGAAATATTTATATCAGCCATGTGTCTAGATCAAGCATGTGCGAGACAGTAGACAGGCTGAGATCAAAGTTTATTTATTTTGAAAGAGAGAGAGAGAGGGAGCACGAGCAGGGGAGGGGCAGAGAGAGGGAGAGAGAATCCCAAGCAGGCTCCAGGCTCTGAGCTGTCAGAACAGAGCCCAACGCGGGCCTCAAACTCACGAACCACGAGACCGTGACCTGAGCCGAAACCAAGAGTCGGTCACTTAACCGACTGAGCCACCCGGGCACCCAAAGCATTTTCTTTTCTACTCATGTTGATATGGTTCCCAAGTCTTTTGCAATGAGTATATATTAAGTTTATACTTACGAACATTTTATTTTTAGGTAATCAAAGGTACCGACAAAAAATTCTTTTGTTACAGAATTTTACTTCTCAAATACAAATGTCTTTTACATCGCCTGAGTTCTTTTACCCACCCCCGCCCCTGCACTCACCAATACACTTAAGGAGAAACAGTTTATAAACACTTACAGAGTATAAAATACGCATTTCAAAGATGTGGAGGGGCAAAGATGAATAAAAGCAAAAAAGCAACTATTAACTGATGTGCAACACGGATCCTCAGGTTCTGAATGTGGATGGAAACTGTCCAGGATTTATACCACCAATTTTTTTGGATTTACGCTGTGGGTCGCCTTTCGGCAGCATTCGATCAAAGTTGTAGACGTTTGGCCGGATTCACGGCCCATGAATTTTAAGGTACAATTTGATAAAATCTCTCAATCTTGATGTTTAGTTTTCAAAAATATTTATATCAGCCATGTGTCTAGATCAAGCACGTGAGAGACAGTAGACAGGCTGAGATCAAATATGTGGATGATGTCCATACTCTGGTGGGAGGGAACAGTGGGGTGAATGGTGTCCCCCCACATTCATGTCAACCCAGAACTTCAGAATGCATCCTTATTCGGAAATGGGGTCCTTGCAGATGTGGTTAATTGTATTGTGAGCGTAGAAGAGAGTAAATGTGAGACGAAAATGTGGTTAATCAGCAGGAGAGACTATACTGAGAATCAGTTGAATTGACATGAGTACCATCGAAGTAGAGGAAGTGGGACTCAGGCTCAGGTCTGGGAGCCAGTTACGCCCCAATGCTACCATACGCCCTCAAGGAGGAAAGCATAGGGGTTGGCCCTGGCCTCTGGATGAGAGAGCTGAGGCCTCCGGGGTCTGCATCGATGGGTGACCGAAGACCTGGCTCCCGTCACAGAGAAGAAAGAGCAGGGGCGTGGACGGCGTGTCGCTGATGCAGCCAGTGTGGCCAGCTTCTGGGTGCAGCCTGAACGTTATTAGCATGGCATGTGCCAACTTGAAACTAATCCGAGGGCCCATGAATCTGACCCATCCGCCTCACCGCCTGCCTTGCCTGTCTCAGAAAAGATTGTGAATAACTCAGGGTCAGATGCTATTTTTATATTCAATACATTCTGCATGGGAAGTATTCAATGCATAAATGATGATAATGGAAAACCTTCCTCCCTCATTGGAGGTCGAAGTCAGTGGCCCCAGGACCGGGCAGACAGGGTGCCCAGCTGTGTCGATAAGTCCCTCGAACGCTCTCGACCTTCAGACTCAGATTGAATTACACCTTCCCCGTTCTCCGGCATGCAGACAGCAGATTGTGGGACTTCCTGGCCTCCATGATCGCACGGGCCAATTCTTACAAGAAATCTCCACATACACCTGTCTGTTTCCTACTGTCCTGTCTCTCTGGAGAGCCCCAAAGAATACAGGAGGCTTTAACTGCTTTGAAGAGGAGGGGTACATACAAAAGGAAGGGAAGGAGCTCAGTTCAAGGCAGCCGGGAGGTGCCTTAATTTAGTATAATTTGATATAAATGACTTTCTGCATCCTGGTTAGCGAGCCTGACCTTCTCTATATTAAGCCAAGAATCTTCCCTCTTGGTCCTGGCTGAGAAAGACAGTGAGGCTGGAGGGGAGCCCAAGAGGCTGCCCAGGAAGGCTGGCTCTTCCCAGACCCTATGCCACCCCCGCCCCGCCCCGGGGCTGGGAGCCACCCACCCACCTTCCCAGATAGCAAGGCCTTCCCAGTCTCATTGAGCAGCTCTGACATGGGGCGGGCATCTGAGGACCCCCTGAGTCGGAGTGTCCTGGGGTAATTGTCGCAAAGGCACATTTCTTGCCCTGCTGAGTCAGAATTTTGGGGAAGCTGGAAATCATTATTTAAACGCCTTCCCCCCCCCCCCCCCCCCCAGCCAATCTAATGCACACTACGGTGTGAGAGGCACTTGGTTGATTGATGTTGCTGCCATTTATAACCACGACCTCCTCATGGCCTCTCATCCCTGCCAGACTCCAATCTGGGGCGTCAGGGAAGGCCCCAGGACACTGGGAGAGAGACCTTTGGAGGGAGATAGCCCTGTATGGACTATCTCTGCTGGGTGCCCTGGAGCCACAGGGGCATGAGAAGGATCTGGAACCACCAGGCCTCTGGCCCCATGCTCACCATGGACACTGGCTGTGAATCAGTGCCTGTGGACCTCAGTCCTCATGGCTTGGGGTCTTCTAGGGCTGTCTTCCAGGCAGGGAGAGAGGGCTGGGGCAGGAGAGAACTCCGGGGGCTCCCTGAGGGGATCCTGACCCGCAGAGGCACCGGGCAGTGGCCAGCGGCCCCTCCCATCCTGGGGAACTTGGCCGGGCCTGGCGGGTTAGGGAGGCTCTGCCCGCGGGGGTTTCAGGCTTGGCGCTTAGCTCGCTCCAGACACAGGAGCCGCAGAGGTGAGGAGGGCAGAAGCCTAAGCCATTCATGGCGAGCCTGGGGCTGGGATGACCTTGGCTGTGGAGGGGACACAGGGGAGGGTAGGTAGGATTAGGATCCACGTGGTGGGGGGGATCCCTCCTTTCTGGGGGTAATGCCAGCGCCACCCACGTCTTGGAGAACAGGCTCTGCCCATCACACCAGGGTCCTAGGAGTAGGTGACAGTCCTGGTTAGCTGACTGCTGGGGAGCCTGGCGCCCCGAGGGCACGAGGCCGCTCTTAGGGACGGTCCTGTCCTGGGTCCCTTTCACTAGGTGGAGTGTGGAGGGAGGCTGGGGGAGATGTTTTCCTCAACAGAATGGTCACTTAAGTTCGGTTTCCTAAAATCTCACACACTTGTTCTGGATCACTTTTGAAAGCAGAACGGATAAAGGCAAAATTGAAATTTAAAAAGAAACTGAACGGTGTGGCCTGTTAAATCATCAGGTGGAGGACTGTTTTGTTGTTTCGTCCGTGTTGCGGATTCAAACGGTGACACGTCAAGTTTCCCCAAGTGGGGAGGGACACACCTGGAGAAGATTAGCAGAAGATGATGTGTCTTGTTTCATATAAATAGTTGCGTTGTTATGAAATGGGGAAAATCAGAGAACCCGTGTAAGTCAAGCGGTTGAGACGTCACTGGACCTCTTCAGTGACAGTTCCCACAACTTTTGGAACAAAAGCTTGGAATACTTGGTAGTTTTCAAACGATCTTAGCTCTAAAAATGCTTTGATCGAGTGAAAGGATCATAGCTCGTTTAATGACAGTCGGCTTTGTGTTTTCACATATCGGCTCACCTCGCCCTCACAACACCATATTGTCATTGTCTTTGTCATTGCAGTTGAGAAATCCGAGGCTACGAGAGGGCACCGTCCCTAAGACCACACCGCCACCCCCAGAGCCAGAACTCAAACCCAATTCTGTCCCACACTCCGTAATCGTGTGAAGCCCTCTCCTGTGAAGGAAAGAAGGGAGCTCTGCTGATTACAAAGAATGTGGAGCCTTCCTTGAGCGCCACGAACCCTACTTCTCATCCCAGGAGTTCGGTTTAAGAAACACCCATTTTCTTCTGTGAAAATGGATTAAAACTAAGAGTTTTGCCATTATATCTCGTTAGAGAACTCTTTAAAATGTTTCATCGTGATTAAAACACATGAAAATTCTCATAGCTCTCCTGGGCTCCCCCCTCCCCCAGCCCCATCCCCCGGCCTCACCCCCCAATAAATCCAGGGATTCCCAGGAGTTTGTAGATGGGAATTTTAAAATTCAAGGGAAAGTCAGGTGGGAGACCGCAAGCACGATAACGTGGCACATAGTGACATCTACTGGTAGCTTGTGGGATTGCATTCAGTTTCCTTCCACAGGAAATAAATCAGCCAGTTCAGGCTAATTCCACTAGGCTCCCGGGTAAATCCAAATAGGAGACATTCCTGGCGTACAGAGAAAGCAGAGGGGCGATCTTGGAATCGTCCAAAAACAGTTACAAGCCCAAGTTATGGTCCTGTCTTTGCCGTCATTAGCTGTATAGACTTGGCGTCCTGGCCACAGGAGCCTCGTCTTGAATCACAGGGGTGGGGGGCGCCCGCGTCAGAGGCTCTATCCTTGTGTCCCTGAAGCACTAAGGGTACCCACCGGGCCATGTCAGAGAGGCAGGGCCAAGACAGGCTCCTCTCCTTCTCTTCTCCTCTTCCTCTGATCTAGACACTCCTCTTTTTGTCTCCTTACATACAAATTTCTAAAATAATATTCTGACTTCCAAAAGAATTCCACGGATATTTTTAAGTTTCCAAAAATTCTGGTTTTGCCCCGGAGACCTGGCCAATCGACAGCAACGACATGTACTGTGCCCCCCCGCATTGGAAGGCCCTGTACTGACTCTTTACAAACAGGAGTCCCGGCCCCCTGCTCTTAAAGGACTTACAATTTCATCGTGGAATGAAACAGGTACATTATCTACTCCTTCCCGAACAAAAATGTTTGCCAAAGCAATTGGGATATTTTTTCCATGTGATCGTGTCTCTGATTTTATGATCCAAGTCAATGGGAGAGAAAATTCTTTTTACAGTCGGTCTTGCTGGCAGGCATCTTCGCTGCGAAATGAGTGTTTCAGGAGTCTCTCGGGAAGGACCCTTCATGGCGCTGATATCCACTGTTGTCACTATGGAACAGCGCCCTTCTCATGGGAAGCACGCGGGATTAAGAGACTTCGTGAGCATCATCTACTGTTCTTAAGCAAAGCACAGAAGGCTCTGGGCGTCCCAACCCACAAGACAGGCTATATATCTACAAGGGAAGGCACGTAGGAGACATCTTTGAATTTCCCATTAGATGAGTTTCCTATTCATCTTCACTTCTGAATGAATGAACCAAGTTTAATATTGAAGCATTTCTATCAGAGTATAGGGAGAAATTTACTTCTTATTGATGCAAATAAGGTAATAAGAATATTATGAATAATTAGTATTGATTAGGCACTGGCTCTGGCCCAGAGCTTCACAACTTCCCCAGAAAGTACCTTCTATTTTCTCTCCCCGTTTTACAGAAGAGGAAACTGAGGCACCGGGTCATTAAATAACTAAGGAAGTTATGATTGGCTGACACGGTTGATCCAGACTTTCTGCCCTTGGGGAAGTATAAACGGGGGTCACAGCACCCCCCACTGTCCACTGCTTACTCTCAGAGGCTCTGCTGTGGGCAGCTGGCACCCAGCTCTGGGCTCCGGGACTATTTGGACAGTTGAAGAACCCCGCCTTCTGCACAGGGCCAGGAGTGGCATGGTCGGTGCCTGAATATTGCTTAGCATTGCATCCGATAACAAAAAAACAACTTTAAAAAGACAGTCAAGTCCTTGGGGCCGGTCTCCGTCTCTTGGCATCCTGCACAAATCTATATGTGATCAGATTAGATTTATCTAATCTAATCCTCCTTTAGGTTAGATAAAGGAGGATTATCTAATCCTTCTCGGGTTGGGCCCACCTGTATGGTGTTCAAGTCGAAGACGTGAGAGTTTCAACACTCCGACAGGCATAAACGAATCAGAGTTCTTTTACTGTCCCCTTTTTCCTCCATCTGAGAATCGGCTGTAATTTGTGAGGTCTCCAGACCCTGCCTGAAGACGAAGCTTGGAGAGCTCCCTTGCCACGTTCCCCACCTCCCCTTCCAGCCTCTGTCCTGGCGAGGACCCCAGCCAAGCCCCTCGGGCACCACGGGAAAGCTCCCAAGGGGAAGTGTTCTCACCCTTAAAGCATCTTTGCAGCAGCGGGAAGTATAAGCTGGAGACTCCCGATCTCAGCTGGACGACGTCTGGGACCAGCCGAAGGAACATCCTGATCCCTGTATTGTCAACCCTTCTTGTAATATGTGTCATTTATCTCCTCTAGGAAAGGTGTGTATAAATTTTAATGCACTGCGCTTACGGACAATAAACAAAGTCACGGCTTGCTACCCCCATGGGTTTCCCAGGAGGAAGGGGAAAGCCGTGACCCCATGATGAGCATTAGGGGGGGCTTCAGGCCCATAAAGGGCAACGTGACCAGAGGGCTCCCAAAGGGAAGGCATCTCTGATTTGTGAGGCCCTAAGCCAATGAAAGTATGTGATCGCAAGATGGTTCCATCCTTCAAACCCCAGGTACAAAACCGTAGGTGACGCTGAACGAGGACGACATATCTCAGGACTCCAGGATTAGAGAGACGGACTCCGCTTACCAGCCAGAGAAAACGGCAGTCGCAGAAATTCTGGACAGGGAGGATGGGAAGGAAACCTCTGGCCTCCCGTCCGATGCGTTTTTCCCATGCATCCACAATGTCCTTGGCAAATGGCCGGCCTCCTGTTGTGTTGTCCAGAAACTAAGGAGAAAGATGTCTAATTCGACACTGGGGACAAACGCTTACCTCCCCTCCCCCCGTGGGGGCAGCTACAAACCCCAGGCTACCTTCAGGCGGGCTCCCTTGTAACCCGCTGAATAGACTACAACTTTCTCAAGGTGTGGATTGGAAAACGAAGCCACCTGTCCACCCCTGTCCTCCGCGCCGGCTCTGAGAGTCCCCACAAACGCACCGAGGGTCCACGTGTCAGTGTGAGACTCACTGTCAGTAAGATAGGCAGTGTTTCCTGGTCCAACATGACCATCCGAGTCAATGCACTTAGCACTCTCCCTTCACAAGTCCCAGATGGAATGAGGTCTGGCACAGAAGGGGACAAAGACTTCCGTGCCTCAGGGTGACCCGGTCCAGCCCGAGTGACCCTCAGAGACTCTCTCGTTTGTGGAGGACGTTGCCACGCAGGAGCCCTCCTGGCCAGAAGGGGGACTGCCTACACTTGGGGACCCCCTTGTTACCGTCACATACCATGGCATTTCTAAGATGATTCAAGTCAAGAAGACATAAACTTGTTTCCTTTGCTGACACTAAAACACTTCGATGGAACACATAATCTCTAACAGAACATCTGTCATCCCCTGTCTGGACCAACACAGATCTTCCTCTGTTAGGATTAGAACCTGGAGAAAAATGACCAGATATAGAAGTAAAGGGACCAATGTGAGAAGTGCCAGGCAAATTCAATATAATAAGGCTCATTCGGATACAGTCCAGCAAAGATTGAAACGTCGAAGATAAAGAAAAAAAAGGCCTACAGCCATCCAAGGAGAAAACAAACAGATGGGCTATTTAGGCTGAGAAGTAGCAACCTTAAACGCAAAAATGTCATCCAGCAGCAGGACAGATAGTAAGTGTGTGTAATGGAAAAGGATAGGGCAGTGAACGTAAGTGGGCTTCACCTGCACTCTTGAGCGAGAAGGAGTCACACACACACACACACACACAATCCTGGGCAAAAGGAATGTTCTAGAACAGCAGTCTGATTCCGTATGTGCAGGGGTCAGACGCAGTCAAACTGGGCAACGTCTTATTTCGGGATCCACAGCTGAGAGGGAGGACCACGGGCCAAAAGTGAGGGCACCCAAAATGCAGGACAGTGGTTTCAGCTGGGGAAGGAGTGGAGGGGTGCCAGTGGAAGGAACTTGCAGGTGGCAATGGGCTTGGTGGCCGCCGCAGGGGCGTTTGTCTTAGTGTTATCCTGTGACCCCACACAGATACCTGTTGTACGCTATTCTGCGTATAGAGGATGTTCCCAACAAAATTGTAAAACAGACTGAAAAAAGACATCTCAAGTGGAAAACAAAGAAAATACACCAGTGAAAACGTAACTTTTAGCAGACTTAAAGAATATATCAGCTGATGTAATAAAAAAGAATTAAGCATGGGCAGTGGTAGGAATATTACATGCAGTCTATTTCAAGAAAAGACCTGACAAAGCACCAAAAAGAGAGAGAAAAATTACTACGGACAAACTTCATTCATGAAGATAGATGCAAAATTCCTAATTGTTTTTTTTTTTTAAACAGGCAATCAGCCTAAGAAGTATGTTATTAGAGCTCATCAGATACAGTCAGGTATCGTTAGCATTTATAATAAAAATACATGCATGGTTCGACATTAGCAGATCTCTTATGATAATGTATTAAATTCAGAGAAAAGTCTCAGGATAATATCAGTAAATGCTGACAATTCATTTGGTCAAATTCAACATATTTTACTGGTAGTAACAAGAAATCAAAACATCAAGGACCCACGAAAGTATACCTCCTTGACAGAATGAAAAAATGTTCACTTCATGGGGCGCCTAGGTGGCTCAGTCGGTTAAGCATCCAACCTCAGCTCAGGACATGATCACATGATTCGTGAGTTCAAGCCCTGCGTTGGGCTCTGTGCTGATGATGGCTCAGAGCCCGGAGCCTGCTTCAGATTCTGTGTCTCCCTCTCTCTCTGCCCCTCCCCCGTTCATGCTCTGTCTCTCTCTGTCTCAAAAATAAATAAAACATTAAAAGAAAAATTAAAAAAAAATCTAGCAAATTATGGGCACCTGGGTGGTTCAGTCAGTTGAGCGTCTGACTCTTGATCTCAGCTCAGGTCTTGATCTCAGGGTTGTGAGTTCAAGTCCTGCATTAGGTTCCCTGCTAGGCATGAAGCCTACTTAATTAAAAAAATCAAGAAAATTGACTAAAACATAATTAGCACTAAATAGAGAGTTTCTGTGATATGTTCGGTTGCAAAATAAATATGCAGGATTTGACAGTGGTGATCACAACCTCAGATGCCTTCAGGCAGACAACAGAACAAACGGAGTGGACTTCACTCGGTGGGACCTTCGTGAATACCGCAGGCGATGGCTGCACGTTTTGTTCAAGAGGGAAAGTGAGCTCAGACTTGCTGTTCTGATTGTTCAAGAGAATTTGTGAAACCAGTGTTTTGTAACAAATTTCCTCGTTTTTATATGCAGATAACTAACTTGTCTGGACTAAAGATACCCATAGGTTAGATGTGACCGTGGGCCTCCAGTGGGCAACTTTTGATCAGCACTTTCCTGTACGATTTATCTGAAAATATAATGGGAGCAAACGTAAGACAGGACAAAACTTAACTAGTTTTTGAATAACTAACCGTTCGAAATAAATCGAATTAAACTTCTCCTTATGTGACACCAAATAATGTCCACAGGATAAAGATTTCAATGTAAAAAATGAAAGTAAACAAGCACAAGGGAAAAATATATAGCTAAGGGAGACCTGGGTGGCTCAGTCGGTCAAGTGTCCAACTTTGGCTCAGGTCATGATCTCACAGTTCGTGGGTTCGAGCTCCGCGTCGGGCTCTGTGCTGACAGCTCGGAGCCCAGAGCCTGCTTCGGATTCTGTGTCTCCCTCTCTTTCTGCCCCTCCCCTGCTCGCTCGCTCTCTCTCTCACTCTCTCTCTCTCTGAAAAATAAATAAGAAACATTAAAACAAATTTTTAAATAAGAAAATATAAATAGCTAAATATTTATACGACCCTAGGGTGGGTAAGCCTTTTTAAAAATAACCAAAAGGGGGGGCGCCTGGGTGGCGCAGTCGGTTAATGACATGGTGCCATTTTCCCCTATTGATTTGACAAAGATTTTTTTTTTTTTAAATGTCTTTGGGTCCAGGTTGAAAAGGCATTTATGACCGATGGAAGTATACACAAACAACATGTAGAACGATTTGGCAATATGCGTCAAAAACTCCCACTCAGCAGGTCTATTTCTGGAAGTTTAATCTAAGGAAATCAGAATACATACAAGGACTTGGTTGTAAAATGCCATTGCTGATATCCGAGCAGAGCACGAAACCAAAGACGGAACAATGCCAACGCTGAGGGAAAAATAGTTAAATTAGTCCGTCCACACTGTGCGATTCTTGGCCGTGGTTTGAAGTCCAAAGAAGTCTTGAAAAATATTATCTTTATTTATTTATTTTTAAAGATTTTATTTTGAGGGTGGGGCGTCTGAGTGGTTGGGGGTCCGACTCCTGATCTCAGCTACAGTCATGATCTCACGGTTCATGACTTGGAACTCGGCTGTCAGGCTCCCCACTGGCCTACTGGCAGTGTAGACCCCGCTTGGGATCCTCTGCCTCTCCCTCCCTGCCCCTCCCCTGCTTGCGCACGCACATGTGCTCTCTCTGTCTCTCTCTCTCTGTCTCTCAAAAACAAAAAAATAAACTTTAAAGATTTTATTTTTGGGAGGAGCCTGGGTGGCTCAGTCGGTCAAGCGTCCAACTTCGGCTCAGGTCATGATCTCACAGTTCGTGGGTTCGAGCCCCGCGTCGGGCTCTGTGCTGACAGCTCGGAGCCTGGAGCCTGCTTCGGATTCTGTGTCTCCTTCTCTCTCTGCCTCTCCACTGCTTGTGCTGTCTCTCAAAAGTAAATAAATGTAAACAAAAAATTAAAGATTTTGTTTTTTAAGTAATCTCTCCACCCAACATAGGGCTCAAGCCCATAACCATGAGATCAAGGGCAGCACCATCCACTGACCCAGCCGGCCAGGCTCCCTGAAAAATACGATACATTGCTAAGGGGTTTTTTTAATTTTTTTTTTTGAAGTTTATTTATTTATTTGGAGAGAGGCAGAGAGAGAGAGTGCAAGCAGAGGAGGGGCAGAGAGAGAGGGAGACAGGGGATCCGAAGCGCGTTCTGTGCTGACCGCAGAGAGCCCGATGGGGGGCTCGAACCACAAACTGTGAGATCATGACCTGAGCCGAAGTCAGATGCTTAACCGACTGAGCCACCCAGGCGCCCCTTAAAGTTTATTTTTAATCAGGTTTATTTTAAATTAAAACAAATAAAGTTAAGTTCATTTTTAATTGTATGTTACAGCAACTCCAAACTACAAGGCCTATAGAGAGATCAGAAAGGAAGTTCCCCAAGTGGTTTTTCCGGATTGTGCACTTGACAATTATTGTGTTCCGAATTTCCTTGTTAACGTCGTGTTTGTCCATAACGGACACACCATTTTGATTTTAAAAAGAGGAAAACTTTATTTTTAATTAAAAGATGGAGGAAGTTGGGGTTCTCAGGTAGACTCATTGATTATTATGCAACTTAGTTGTATTAGACATAGTTCATAGGGTTTAGCTTGCTGTGTGTGTATATAAATATATGTACCGTATATAATCAGCAGGCTTACCTTCCTTTTTTTTTTTTTTTTTTTAAGTTTATTTTGAGAGACAGAGAGAGCCGGGGAGGAGCAGAGGGAGAGAGGGAGAGGGAGAATCCCAGGCAGGCTCCATGCTGCCAGACCGGAGCCCAAGGCGGGGCTTGAACTCACGAACCGTGAGATCATGACCCGAGCCGAAACCAAGAGTCAGACGCTTAACCGGCTGAGCCACCCAGGCGCCCCGGCAGGCTTCCCTTCCTACTTCAGCTTTACTTAGACTGCTTTTATTTTTTTTTAATATTTTTATTTATTTTTGAGACAGAGAGAGACAGAGCACGAGCAGGGGAAGGGCAGAGAGAGAGAGGGAGACACAGAATCCGAAGCAGGTTCCAGGCTCTAGACTGTCAGCACAGAGCCCGACGAGGGGCTCGAACCCACGAACCGTGAGATCGTGACCTGAGCTGGAGTCAGACGCTCAACCGACTGAGCCACCCAGGCGCCCCCACTCAGACTGCTTTTAACGTAGAGTCGTGTGCTGAACACCGGTCAAGACAACCACCCCAGAAACACGCAAACTGCCAGGAGACGGCTGAGGCAGGCTTTCATTCCACACTCTGAAAAACTAAAATTTTATTGCAGATAATCCACAAAGTGGGTTTTCTGCATGTGGTTTATCAGAATTGCCTGTAAGTGCCTGGTTTCATCCACAGCAACTTAATACAGTTAATGGACCTTATACAAATATTTATAGGCCCAGAGAGAGATTTATTGGCAGACTTGGCCTTCCTTCCAGGCCCGGTTAACAGTCAGATCCTGCCAGCCCTTCAAACACACCGAGAAGCCGGAGAGATTTTGCCAGTGACTTGGGCACGGAAAAGTGTGGGGCTGCGAAGGATGTGACGTGCCACAGATGAATGCGAGAGTGTATTCATAAATAAAATGCCAGTGCCCAAAATAAACTGAGAGGGACGTCCAGAAGCTACAAATTAAGAGCCCACACTCTAAAAACAAAGCGGCGTTTCTCTGACCCGACTGACCGCTTCCTGTCCCCTTTGCCCGCCACCGTCCACCTAGACTCTCCCACGGGGCAGGCACCCACCCCGTGTTGCGAGGGACATCTGGAATTTCGTGGCTGTCCTGTGACTCTCCCACCAAGACTTCTGACGTCTCAAACTTGACGTGTCCACTCAACACCCTGTCCTCCCCCCTTTCCTACTCCTTCCCTCAGTCTTCCCGGCTCGGGGAAGGGGTCACATCCCCCTGGCTGCCCCGGCCAAAAGCCAGCCTTCGTCAGGGATTTCCCTTTTCCTCCGCCCGACCCCAAATGCTTCAGTAAGCCCTGCCGGTTCTGTCTCCAGAACATAAAACTATGTGCCAAAGCCACCCTCTGTTCACGGTCCCGGGCACCGCAATCCTGACTGCATTCGTCGCCTCTCATCTTCATGACTGCAATAACCTCCGGGTGGGTCTTTCTAGAACCTGCTGTCCCCTGGGTTGGCAGAGGGGTCTTTTTCAGTGTAACTTATATGTGCTGAGATCCCTCCAATGGCTTCCTGTTGCACTTGGGAAAGCCCTGAACTTCTCACCATTGGTCCACAGGATCTACGGAGGCCCCTCCTCTGCTCCCCATTTCCTCGCAAATTATTCTTGGTTCTATTTCTGGGATTCCAAGTTCATTCTACCTGAGGGCCGCTGCGCTTTTCTGTTTCCTTTTCCTGAAAGTCCTCCCACCTCACTTCCACCCCATTCAATGGGAATTGGAATTTTAAAACAGTGAGGAATTAGGAATATGCATTGAGGGCACCCACCGTGTAACCAGCAGTCAGCAGCCCTGGAGACCGGCCTTCCAGTATTTTCAAGAGAGGACACCGCCTCCAAGCCACGGTGGTCACGACTGCGGCCAGCAACAGCTGAGGTGGTTCCTTGACCCACGGTCTCCTCTTCTCTGGGACCCTTCCCCACACGTACCTTCTCTCTTGGAAATCTAAAACCCGGACATAAAGATCCATAAACTGGGGGTCCCCGGAGCCAGTCACCTGCTGTGGAAGTCCCCGAGCTGTCCAATTTCTGGCACCAGACGTCCCCATTCAGCTTTTTTCCTTGGAGTTTATGAACTTCCCAGTACTTTTTGGAATAAGTCCTCTAGCTGAAGTTGGGTTCTGTGACTTACAACTGAAATCATCTTTGAGGAAAACAATCGAAGGACCCCATCTTAACTGCCTCGTCTGCTTCCTGGAACTCAGCCTCACGGGACCCTTCTCTTTCCAGTGACTCTCGGTTACTAAGGGGTCTGTGGGATCGAGGGGCACCAGGGTGGCTCAGTCAGTTAAGTGCCTGGCTTCAGCTCAGGTCATGATCTCACAGTTCATGGGTTCGAGCCCCACATCAGGCTCTGTGCTGATAGCTCAGAGCCTGGAGCCTGCTTCGGATTCTACGTCTCCCTCTCTCTCTACCTCTCCCCTGCCTCACACTCTGTCTCTCTCTCCCTCTCAAGAATAAATAAACATTTTATTTTATTTTATTTTATTTTTCAACGTTTATTTATTTTTTTGAGACAGAGCATGAACGGGGAAGGGGCAGAGAGAGAGGGAGACACAGAATTGGAAACAGGCTCCAGGCTCTGAGCCATCAGCCCAGAGCCTGACGCGGGGCTTGAACTCACGGACCGCGAGATCGTGACCTGGCTGAAGTCGGACGCTTAACCAGGCGCCCCAATAAACATTTTAAAAAGTTAAAAAAAAAAGAATCACTTCACTAGGAATAGTATTTTTGTGCCCTCCCTCTGCCCCTGTGCACGCACACCACCATTAATTCCCACCGTTGTCAATGGCTCACCCGCACCCCTGTAATAATAAAGTAAAGCTGGTTCCTCCCCCCTGGGGTTTATTATGCTGAGAAAACACACGCGTGTGCATGCATGCCTGCACACACACACACACACACACACACACATGCATCCGTAACAATTACAGGCAGTTACACTTATGAGTCATTAAAAGCTTCCCATCAGAGCTCTTCCCCGGGACAAACATTTTAAAGTTTCCTAGATTACAGTTGATCTCACACAAGTGGGTTTTAAATGCTTCCCTTCTTGGGGAGGCATTCCTGGACCCTGGAGGAGATTAGGAAACTGCCAAGCCTTATCAGCAGCAGCCCTAGCAAGGATGTCCTCGCGGGTTCTTTCCTGGGAAGATTATCACAGTGATTAATCTCATCCACTTTTTGTTGTCAATTTCAGAAGTTGACATTTTTGGCCTTGTTCCCGGATTCCAGGGTTACTGTCAATCTGAAACCTACGGCTTCTCATATACTGACTCTACCTTCTCATTAGGAAAGAGGTGTGAAAGCGCTGGGAGTGTCCTGGGTGCCTTCTCCCAGCTAAGGTAGAGTGTGCCGAGGAAAAGAAAAGAGAGCAGGTGGAAAGAAGAAAGACGCGTGGATGCAGCAGAGAAAGCAGCATAGACGCAGAGGCAGGTCAGGACTGGACAGAGAGGAGCCCTCATTCCCAACCAGTGCCCGGCTCAGGATTGCCCACCAGCCCCTAAGGCTTCGCTTCCTGACGGCAGCTTCCATTTGGGTTGCGTATTTGCTTTTCAGTAGAGTGAACAGGGTCTGGGGCAGGGTTCTCCTGGGCGCTGGGCATCGCTGATACTTGGGGCCACATGCACCTTTGCCAAGGGGGCCATCCTGAGCTTGTGGGTTCCTTAGCAGCACCCCTGGCCTCTGCCCACTAGATGCCGGTAACGCCTCCCGCTTATGACAACTGAAAATGTACCCAGAGTCGGGGACAAAAGTGCCCCTGGCTGAGAACCACCCAGAGAGGAAAGTTTCCCCCCCCGGACAGATTTACGTTCCGACTCTCACTCCATCCCTTACAAGCCCATGACCTTGAAAACACCCACTGTTTATTTGAGGCTTGTCCGCAGTAACATTTATCTTGAAAAGTTGTTTTGGGGAGTGAAACGAAGGGAGAAGCATATAGGTTCACAATAGGTTCTCAACAAATATTTGCTCCCTCCCAACTCCAGCCTCATTTACTTAACAAATATTTACTGAGTACATAGGCTGTGAGCGAAGGATATAAACACGACACAGTTCTGGTCTTCCAGGAGCTAACCCACTCGGGGACAAGAACGGGAGAAGCACACAGGCTTAGAAACAGCAGGGCTGGGGCGCCCGGGTGGCCCCATCAGTTAAGCATCCCGCTTCGGCTCAGGTCACGATCTCACAGTTTGTGAGTTCGAGCCTCACATTGGGCTCTTTGCTGACAGGGTGCAGCCTGCTTCGGATTCTGTGTCTCCCTCTCTCTCTCTCTGCCCCTCCCCTGCGTGCATGCTCTCTCTCTCTCTCTCAAAAATAAACATTTAAAAAATGAAAAAAGAGGGGCGCCTGGGTGGCCCAGTAGGTTGAGCGTCTGACTTCGGCTCAGGTCATGATCTCACGGTCCGTGAGTTCAAGCCTGTGCTGACAGCTCAAAGCCTGGAGCCTGTTTCAGATTCTGTGTCTCCATCTCTCTCTGAACCTCCCCTGTTCATGCTCTCTCTCTCTCTCTGTCTCAAAAATCAATAAAGGTTAAAAAAAATTTTGTTTAAATGAAAAAAGAAAAGGAAAGAAAGAAAAGGGAAGGGAGGAGAAGAAAAATGAAGGCTGGGAGAGCTGGGAGCTAGACCAGTCGGGAGCTGTTGATTCCAGACGAGCTGAGGACTCCGCAACCACAATGGCGAGGTGCCAGGAGGCCCCCGGGGACATTAGAATGTGGAACCGGCAAGAGTCAGCGAGGGATTAGATGAGGAGGTGGGTAGTGAGCAAAGAAGGAGGAATGGGGGGGGGGGGCAGTATAAGCTTCTAGCTTAGGAATCTAGCTGGATCCTGAGGGCATTTGGAAATGACAGGCTCCCAGAAACTGCTCCTTTCCTATTCCGCGCCTCGAGCCCACTGGGCGCTGGGCAAAAGAGCCCACTCTCCTGGCTCCCCCTTGACGGAATGGGGCCCGACTCGATTCGACCCTCCTAGGGCTGGGCGTGGCCCGCTCAGCAGCCCAGTGACAGGTGTCCCCTGTCGGGCTCCGCTCGGTTCTGGGAAGGCCCCGGAAAACGAAAGCAATGGAGAAGCATCGCTGTTCCTAGGGAGCTCACAGGCCACACGCCAGAGACCCGCACATGGAGAGGCACGGGGACGGTGCGCCCCGCGCTGTGTGCACGAGAACCGCATCAGAGAACGTCTCACGAAGAAGCTCATCCAGAAAGGGGCGGCCGTGAGAGAGACAAGGGAGGCGAAGAGTGAATTGGCCGGAGTATCAACAGCTGCAAAGGCACGGCTGTGGGGCGCGGGGAGGTAGAAGGTGATGCTAGCCGCACAGGCAAGGGCCAGAGCATAAAAGGCATAGGGCGCTAAGGATTATCCAGGGGGTAATGAGCCACCGAGTGATTTTACGCAGGCAAGTTTCAGACGAAGCTCCCAGAGTTTGCCCAGTATTGGAGGAAAGCAGATAAGCCAACAAACATCTCAGTGCCTCGTGTTAAAACATAAACCAAGGCATGCCAAACTTTTTAAGAGTTTGAGTAAGGGGCGCCCTGGGTGGCTCCGTCAGGTAACCGATGGACTTCGGCTTGGGTCACAATCTCGCAGTCCGTGGGTTCGAGCCCCGCGTCAGGCTCTGTGCCGACGGCTCAGAACCAGGAGCCTGCTTGGGATTCTGTGTCTCCCCCTCTCTCTGCCCCTCCCCTGCTTGCACTCTGTCTCTCTCTCCCCCCGCCCCCAAAATAAATAAACATAAAAAAAAAGATTTTGAGTAAAAAGTAATTCCAGGCGGGCAGCGTGAAACTGGCTGAGGCACGTTCTGCCAACAGGAGCCTGGGGACAGGCGTTCACAGACAAGAGGTGGTAACAAAGCAAGGACGGTATTTGGTTGGCTATAGCTTAAGCTGTTGCATTACTTGGAGGGGTCCCTGGGTGCCTCAGTTGGTTGAGCTTCCGACTTCGGCTCAGGTCATGATCTCAGTCGGGTTCCTGAGCTCGAGCCCTGCATTAGGCTCGATGTTGGCAGCGTGGAGCCCGCTTTGGATCCTCTGTCTCCCTGGCCCTCTGCCCCTCCCCCGCTCATGCTCTTTCTCCCTAAAAATAAATCTTAAAAAAAAACATTTTTAAAAAGCTGTTGCGTTATTTGGGAAAGCCTACATGGCTGTTTGTGATCGGTCATTCGTAAGTTTTGAGTTCCTAACCTTGAGGCACTGACCGGCATAGCTTGGGGTTTGCTTAGACAGGGTATTAGAGGCACTAGAACTGGCCTCCTTGTTTAACGAACACTCGTATGAACCAAGCTCTGCGCCAGCCTCGTCCGACGGATGGGCCAGCCAAGCGCTCCCGACGACTCTACGGGCACTGTGCTCCAGCCAGTGTCACGTGGGGGCGTCAGCACCTTCCCAGCTGTGTCCTCTGTAAGACACGGTGAGTCTCTGGAAGCCAGGACATGTGTGGCCCTTGTACCCCCAGTCTGGCTGAGGGCCTGAATGAATGAATGACCTACCGGGCCGCTTGTTCCTGAATGTCCTGCCTTCTAAGGTCCCGTTGGCCATCTCACCGCATCTAAAGGACGCGGGCAGCCCCGAGAAGGGGGGTGACTTTGGCCCCAGGGGATCCGGGTTGTGCTGCTGTCTCATGCTAACGCTGGCCTTGGGCAAAGTGCCTACGTTCTGAGGGTTCTCACCCGTGAAAACGGGATTTGAAACAAAATCCTCACGTCTCAAAACAACGTGCGAAAGAACTTCATACCACTGCTCAAACCTACGTTGTATACTATATCATCCTCTCCTTTACAAATAAGCCTGTGCTCAAAAGTCAGGAAACCGTAGGCTGAGTTTAAGGCCTTGGATTACAGGCCAGCAGAAACGCCAACATTAAAGGTGCTTGTCAACTCGCCTTCACGGTGGGCTGCTGACGACTGCAAGTGAGATCCTGGCTGTTCCTGGCGGGCTCCATTTGGTCTCACTCCCCTTCTTGCGCCTCCTTCAACAGGCCAGGCTCACCCGTACCTCAGGGCCTTTGCCCTGCTGTTCGCTCTCTCCCGGACACCTGTGTCAACAACGTCTCATCCTCACTTCCTTCAGGCCTCTGCTCGGAAGCCGCCCCCAAGATGCCTTCCCTAGGGGTGCCCGGGGGGCTCGGTCGGTTGAGCGACCGACTCCGGGTTTGGGCTCAGGTCATGGTCTCACAGTCCGTGAGTTCGAGCCCCACATCGGGCTCGGTGCTGGCAGTGTGGAGCCTGCTTGGGATTCTCTTTCCCTCTCTCTCTGCCCCTCCTGTGCTCTCTCTCAAAATAAATAAACTTAAAACGAATACTTTATAAAAAAAAAAAAAAACCAACAAAAAGATGCCGTCCCTCAGCGCCCCGTCTACAGGAGCACCACCTCCCCTCCTCCCTGCCGCGGCTCCCCTCTTCTTAGCCCGCCTTTCTTTTCCTTCCGGTAATCCCCACAATCGTGTCTACTCCATGGCCTCCCATGAAAACACAAGCCCCGTGGAGAGAGTGCCTCACGTAGAGCGGCCTCCCCAACACCCAGGACGGCGGCTGGCACACAGGGGACGCTCCACACCTCTGGGTCGTTTGCTCAATGAAGGGCATGGGGCGCATAAGGAAGTTTTTCGCTGTCGTCACCTGTCATCGCGTGGAATCAAGAAGGACTTGCAAAATGAAACACAGCAGAATCAGACCAGACGTGTCCTCGCCAGTAACAAGCTATTTGGCCTTGGAAAGTCACGGTTTCTGAGCGTCAATGTTCTTCCCCGTAAACGAGCAGTGATACCCTCCACTTCCCCGTGTCACAAATCACAGGACTGCTGTGGCACTTAGCGGGGTCTCACACAGCATTTTATCAACAGGGTACGTTTCTGACTTTACCGTTAACTCTCCAGGCGCATGGACCTAGTCTTACTCGTCTATTATAGGACTCGGCACGGGCCAGGATCTATAAATAATTGTGAAAAAATAGGGAGCAAAGGTGAAAAACTTCCTTTGATAAATGAACCGAGCTTCAAACAGTCATGCTCCAAATGATCTTCACATAGCCACTGTGTCATTTCGTTTCCTATGGCAGACAAAACCATTGGCAATGTGTCTGAGCAGCTAGGAATATTCCGTCAGTCTGGGTTTTGTTTAGGATAAAGAATACAAACGCTTGTTTTTACTAAATGAATGGTTCTCCCGGGTCAGCGCGGAAAAAGTGCTTATGCCATTCTGATGCTTTGACCCAGGCAGAAGACACGTTCCCACGACAGAGCGCCGGCCCCGTGAGTGACACCTCCACACGATGGGGTCATAAGTGCCAACCGAGGGGCATGAGCCGAACCTCCGCTGCTTAGTCAACTGTCAAGACGGAACCAGGCCTCTGAAAATTCTGCACGTACATTTTCACATATAGCCACTGCCTTTTCAAAGAACCAGATCAACGTTAGAAGGAATAAAGTCATAGTAATGGGCAGTTTAAACAATTATTTGGTATAAGTCCAGGTTATTTTCCTATATCCATTAGACCGAGATGGTGGGGTGAGGGGTCGGGGGAGGGGAGGAAGGCTTACGTCTAGACTCCACATTAGCTCCTTCTTTAAATGCTTGTAAACAGATGTTAAAGCTGGGGAGGCGATGTGGAATGGCTAGCTCTGTGCCAACACCGGGATGGTAGCTCATTTAATCCTTGCAGACGATCCTGAGCATTATGGTATCGTCCTCACTTCACAGACAGAAAACTAGTCCGCGTAGCTGAAAGGACCTCGCCCAAGGTCACACACTGGAACTTGAACCTCAGCTATCTGAACCTGTGTCCTCATATGCCAAACTCTCAAGTCTTGGTCATGAGTTATAAATGCATGAATCCACGCACACGGTAGAGCGAGAGGAATCTAATCATGATCAGTTACCTTCTGGAAATTACGGTCACGTAATTTCCATAGCTTGATCTACCACAGCGGGGCTAACGCTCGGTTCTGCAAATCAGCTTTAGCCCAGGCCAGGGAGAGAAAGGGCATTATCAAGTCAGCCGTCGCAAAGCAAATAAAATCTGGTGAGAGGATTTGGATGTGGGAGGGGATTATTACATGTCTGGGATGATTAAAAAGAAGTTTGGGGCCAGCGGGAACCTCCGCCCAAGTGAGAACTGGCCCTCGAGCAGATACTGCAAGTTTAGGAAGGACACACTGGCCGACGTTTGTGACAGTTAGTGCCGAGTCCTGTTTATTTTGCGGCAATCTCCATCTACCGGGCCTGCGCGCTCCGGAGAAAATCCAAAACATAACAGAATGGAAGGAGTAGGGCAGTCAGGCAAAACTCTCGTCAGATTCTAGCCCGGACACTTAGTGAGTCATCTAATCTTTGAGCCTCTTTGCTCATCTGTAAAACGGGAGTACGAATGCCAGCTCCAACTCCAACACCAAAGTGTTGCCGTGAAAATGAACCGAAGCCACATACGGCAGAAGAGGGATCCTGAATCGGTGAATCATGAAAAGCCACAACTTAACCATCACCACGTTGTAAAATCAGTTCGTCGGTCGTCGTGGGGGAGGGGTGGATATGAGGAATCTAAACACGTATAATCTTTTATCTGAAAAACTTCTTAGGGATGATGCCTACCCTGGGTTTTCCTAGGAGGGAGACAGAAAGACGCACACAAAGAATTATTTGTTCGACTTCGATGGGAGGTAAATTCCTTTACTTCTCACTTAGTTGTAAAGACCAGGAAAAGATCCAAAATGCTTAATTACAGGTTCTCTAGCACGCTCTTCCGGAGAATCCAAGGTCTATTCTTTAAGATTAAACACAAAATAATTGGAGAAACTAGAAAACGGACAGGCTGTTAAAATGATATAACAATATTAAAGTTTTGTAAGAAAAGACTATTTCTAGGAGATGTGTGATGAATTTACCGGTGAAGTTCACTGATGTTTGCAACCTCATATGGTTCAGAAAAAATTATATATACAAATAAATAATAAAAATAATATGTATAGGGTGCCTGGCTGGCTCAGTTATTGAGGGTCTGACTTTTTCAGCTCAGGTCACGATCCCACGGTTGTGGGACTGAGCCCCACGTCAGGCTCTACACTGAGCATAGAGCCTGCTTAAGGTTCTCTCTCTCTGCCCCTTTTTCCCACTTGCACTCTCTCTCCTTCTTTCTCTAAAAAAAATAAAATAAAAATAAGGGGCGCCTGGGTGGCTCAGTCGGCTAAGCATTTGACTTTGGCTCAGGTCATGATCTCACGGTTAAGTTCAAGCCCTACATCCAGCTCTCTGCTGTCAGCACAGAGCCCACTTCGGATCCTCTGTCTCCCTCTCTGCCACTCCCCCGCTCTCTCTCAAAAATGAGCATTAATTTAAAAATAATAATAGTAATAATTTAAAAATAGTACGTGTAAATAAAGCAAATACAGCAAAACACTAATTGTTGAACTTTGATGGCAGGTTTATGGGCCGTGTTTAAAGTGTTCATAATAAAGCACTGGGGAACAAACAAAAACACGAGGTTGCATTTAGAGACTGTCCCATGTGAAATTTTCCATCTTTTCCCTTTTCTACCCACTGTACAGATGGTTGAGGCTGGGTGGTGGTGCAGAAAACTAACTGCAAGACGAGTTTTATCCAACTTTTGACACAATGTTATGTCACAGAGTCATTCAGCCAAATGGTGAGAAGTCAGTAACTAAGATCTACGGTTTTACGAGTCTTGTGTGGGGGCCGGGAGAATGTGAGCCTTTCCAATGTACCTAATCCAGGAAATTTATCTAGAGATATTTAAGGACATTTTGAAGACAGTAAGGCAACTACTGAAGAAAATAAGCCATGTGGTCTGCTGGGTTTAGAACAGATTCTCTTAAGTACGGTGCCTCATATGCTAATAATTAGCGCTTATCTATAAACGGGTACATTGATCTTAAGGTACATTGATCATTAGAACAAAAAGAATTGTGTAGGAAATAAGGCAAAGTCCTATACGATTTTAAGGTGTTCTTAAAGGACTACTAAAGACACCAAAAAGACTGCAAGTGAAAAGAAGACAAGAAGAGATTTTATAAAACCAGGAAGAAAAATGAAAAAAATGAAAACCCTCAAGAGACAAAATAAAATCACTTCATGAATTTATAAATGGTTTGCAGCCTACGAGCTGCAAAACAGCCTCTACATCTTTTGAGAAATGCCCACAGTTCTTTGGGAGAGAATGTCCCCCCAGGGCAGGTTCCGCACTTGAAGCTCTGCCCAAAGATCCCAGCAGAACTCCACCGACTTCTAAGAATATCAGACACTCTGAGAATGTTAAGGGAATGATCTAAGACATGGAAAACGTTTAAAGTCTTAGATTAGAGGCAACTGTCGAGGTTTCACAGTGGAAGACTGACCTATTTATGATGTGAACATCCGTGCGATGGGAGTGTTACTCAGCAACTTCAATGTAAGTACAGAGTAAGCCGCGACAAAAACAGAATATTAAAACAAATTGGGAAGTTAATAAGTGAATATACTTATGACAATCTAAAAAATAGTCTGGAATACCAAAAAGACAATTATATTGGGATACTGGAATTCCATGTTTCCCACCCCTTTCCCACCAGTTCTACCAAAAAAATAATTGTTTTTTTTTTACATTTGTTTTTATTTTTGAGAAACAGACTGAGACAAAGCGTGAGCAGGGGAGGGGCAGAGAGAGAAGGAGACACAGAATCCGAAGCAGGCTCCAGGCTCTGAGCAAGCAGTCAGCACAGAGCCTGATGCGGGGCTCAAACCCACAAACTGTGAGATCATGACCTGAGCCGAAGTCGGAAGCTCAACCAACTGAACCACCCAGGTGCCTCTCTACCAAAAAAAATTTAATTATTATCACAAAAGAATGAAAAAAAAAAAAAAAAGGATAAAAAAGTCATGGCTGGAAGGCAACTAATGAACAATCACATACGAAGAGTACTCAAGGTAAGACCTAACATGGGATATGAGACTAGATGCTCTAAGAACGGTCACCATCTCCCAACAATTAATGGTCTCTGCTATTTTCATTGAACAACAACCCATGCAAAACCACCCATTCTTTCCCTCCTTCTAATGGCAGGTCCCAAAACACATCCATCAAAGAAGTGCTCCCAGTAACAGCATTCTTGTTTATGACCAGCCTGCAGACATTACTCTCAAAGTCTCTTTTTGGCCGGAACTGATATGAAATATACTACTTCTCTAAAGTTGTGCGCTGTGTGTGTGTGTGTGTGTTTTACTATGAAAGAACAATGTCAATTACTCATCTTTTAAAACCACAAAAGCAACCTCCTACATTTTAGCTTCTTAGGGAGTCCCCAACCTAGATGGGGACTAAAAAAAAATTTAGGTTGCTTGTTTGAAACTCAGAAAACATTTTTTCCTAGAAATATGATAGTAATAAGGGAAATGGTCTGCCCAGCAAAGCCTCAGGTCCACAGTCTCTCCCTCAATTTCCTGGTCTGAAGACTAATGATGCTTCTTAATGCTTTCCAGAGCCTCCCACACAGGTCTCCATTTCCATCATAGAATTTTCTTCAGAGGGGTATTTTTAAGCTGGAAAACACTTTACTAACAATGTAATTTTTTTATCACTTAAAATCTACTACTTTGCATTTTCGCAACACAGATGACACAAGATTCACTTAAATTCCAGACGAAAAATATTTTTAAGCAATCAGAAAATTAGGGGCGCCGGGGGGGCTCAGTCGGTTAAGTGTCCAACTTCAGCTCAGGTCATGATCTCACGGTTCATGGGTTCGAGCCCCAAGTAGGGCTCTGTGCTGACAGCTCAGAGCCTGGAGCCTGCTTCGGATTCTGTGTCTCCCTCTCTCTCTGCCCCTCCCCTGCTAGCGTTCTCTCTGTCTCTCAGAAATAAATAAACATTAAAAAAAAAAATGAAAACTAGAAAAAAAAGCAATCAGAAAATTAAAAACAAAGGGGTATAAAAGAACACTAAAATGTCCTTAATAGTTTGTGGACTTCAAACATCAAAAGCAGGATGCTATTTTAAAATAATGTAATGACTTCAGTTTAAAGATGGGTGAATTTTAATTTAATCCTTTCTGCATAAAACCAAATGGTAATGTAATACCATGAGACTAAGTGCTGAAAAACTAAGTAATGAAACAGACATGTGAAACATGATTACAGTTTAAATTCTTTGGGCTCTTTTCTAAGCCCCCACTTTCAATGCAGAATGAACTTTCCCAACCTAAGCACAAGAGTTGATATTTACCACTTTACGTCTAAAAGCTGTACTTTAGGAACATTCCGCGAGTTTTCACAGCTATTGGGAAAGCTTTCAAAAGAAAAAGTGGGGGGTTGAAAAGGAAAGACAGCTTTAGACTCTGCAGCATAGCGTAGCTGGTACGAATACCGGGTTAGACCCCGGGACTGACTACATTCCTCTATTTTTCTTCAAAAACCTTTTGGCATCTGATAGTTTCATCAGCCTTTCGGTGTTGAAACAAGTAACCTTTCCTTCCCATCGTGTTCCCGATGAATGAGGCCTAAGATTTCCTAGAGGTGGACCTCAATGATTGAGTCCCCTTTATATACAAGGCAACCATTCGTTTTAATCTCCCTTGGGGCCGGGATTCATGCTCCCAACTGAACTTTCACCAGCGTGCACAGGATGTTCAAAAATGTCTCCAAAGCTCTCTTCTGGCCCATTCGGCACCATCAGAATGTACTGGAAGTGGCCGAAGAACGGGAGCCCGAATTAGTCATATTTGATTCTCTCCGCCAGGGGTTCCTGCTTGTAATGGGAAATAATTTGAATTAGGATGGAACAGTTGATAAGAAGGAAGAACAAACCAGCTAACCAGATAAACAGAAAGGTGTTCTTTCCCTGAAACTCCAGGAGGTACGCAGGAGCCAGCCAGAGGGCCTGCCCGATGAACCACAGCATCAGGAGAACCACGGCGCGTTTCCACCGCATCCTCACCAGCGGCATCACCAGGGGCAGCAGGCAGAGGTACCAAAGAAAGTACTGGGAGGTGCAGACTTTGTTAAAAGTCACGAAGATGGCCGTGTGCAGGAAACAGCAGAAGACGAGGTCCCTGTAGTAGGCGAACGACACGGCCGACAGCAGGAGGAACTGCGGCAGGAAGGCGGCGAGGCCCAGGGAGAAGCTCCACGGGCTCTCCGCGGTCAAGTACAGCATGTAGAAGTAGGGCGAGAAGTTGTGCCGGATGTCCCGCCTCGTCAGGTGGTACAGGTAGGTGTGCTCCAGAAACTCCCAGCCGTATTTCTGGTAGAAGCCGAAGCTCAGGGCGAAAAACGTGAGCCCGGCGACGGCGACGAAGAGCAGCACGGCCCGACTGCACAGCCTCTTGAGGAATTCGTACAGGCGGGCCTGGAAGGGGCAGCGGGGCCGGCCGGGGTCGCCGGGGTGGCCGCCGCGCTCCGGGAGCAAGTGCAGGGCGATGGGCAGGATGTAGGTCACCGGGTACATCTTCATGTGCACGGCGAGGCCGTACGACACCGCGGCGCACGCCACCTGCCTCCTCGCGAGCAGGTACAGCGTCGCCAGCACCAGCGCCGCGACCATCGAGTCGGCGTTGCCGCGGCTGGACACCGCCATGGGCAGCGGGTTAAGGAGCCAGAAGACACAGTAGCCGCAAGCCCGGCGCCGGCCCAGCCCCTTGAATAGCAGCAGGCGGTAGAGGAGGAAGGCGGTGAGCAGGTCGCAGCTGATGAACAGAAACTTCCCGAAGAGCTCGCACAGGTACACGTTGGGCGTGAGCAGCCAGCCCAGCAGCGGGGTGTAGCGGTACGTGGCCCGCAGGTACGGGGAGCGCCCCTCGGTGACGAAGCGCGCGGCGTCCGTGAACACCCGGTAGTCGACGTCCGTGTACCGCACGAGCAGCGTCCGGTCCTGGAAGACGCCGTAGAAAACCAGGGCCACCCGGGCGAGGAAGGCCACCCCGAAGACGCCGGCGGGCGGCACCCGCAGGCCCAGGAACCACTCTCCCCAGGGCTTGGTGGGGGCCATGACCGCGCGGCGCCTCAGCCGCTCAGCCCCAGCGCCGAGCTGCCTTCGAACGCCCGCCCTTCGCTCGCGGGCGCATCTCCCACCCGCCGGCCGCCAACCGAAACCTCGGCCGGGCGGTCGCTTCCGGCAGGAGGCCCCGCCCCCGCCCCGCTTCCGGTCGGAGGCGCCGCGCCGCGCCGCGCCGCGCTCTCAGTGGCCCGGCCGAGCGTGCCTTCCTCTGGATTGGCTGTGTCGCTGCCGCGCCTTCCCTCGGCGGGGGCGGGACCTCCGGTCCTTGAGGGAGGCGTGGTGCCCTGGCTCCCTGAGGGCGGCCGGCGTGGTCCCGGAGTCGCGGCGGCTTAGCTCTGATCGTGCCGCCTGTTCCCCCGCCGCATCTCCGGTCAGCGGAGACGGAGCCTGGGACGGGACGAACTTCGGGCCGCTCCCCCGGGCCGGAGACCCGCGGATGAAGGGAAGATGACCCGCGATCGCTTGCCGGGCGTCCCTCCGCCAGCCCGCCGGGAACCGGGGCGTGTGGGCCGGGCCCAGCGTGCGTGCCCCGTGAGTACTCGGGAAGCGCCTATATGTTGAAACTATGCCTCGTGTGCCCGGACTGGAACCGAACCGGACGGCTGCTGTTTTGTCCGGCAGCCCTGGGTGGGAGGGAGCGGGCAAGGTGTCCCCGGGTCTCGCCGCTGCGGAGTTGGCCCTTCCTTGTGTCAAGGTGGCCTTCCCGTCCCCAGCCAGCAATTCGACCCTTCCGGCCTTAAAAAGCACGTCCTGGCTCTCAGATTATGGTTTCATCCGCAGTGTGATGTAGTTGCCTCCTTTCCGCCGAGGGTGGACGGACTGGGGTGCAGGGGCCTCTAAGCTCTAGGTCGTTCCCGCAGGAGACCTTGCCTGCTACCTAAGCCCTGGCCGGTGCCTGCCATCCCGGTGCTCCGGCCCTCTCTTACGGAATGACCAGTCTCTGTTACAGCATTTGTCGCACTGCCTTGTGATACCCGATTTTTTGTTCCTCTCGCTTCCCTCGTTTTCCGCCTTGAGTTCTTTGAGAACAGAGACTGTCTTGTTCTTTTTCTGTGCCTCAGCGCCTAACACATTAGCAGGCTGGTAGTAGGCATTCTGTACAACTTGAATTGATTTTGGACGTTCCTCTTTTTTTTTTTTTTAAATCTAAAATTTTTATTTTTTTTAGCCGTCGTCACACCCGCTACCCGCAGTGGGGTTACCAAAACCAACCCCTCTCCACTCTCCAGTGCCCTGGTTTAGAGGGCCGCTTATAGGGTTTTAGTTAGCCCACTGCTGGCTGCCCGTCGCCCCATCATGTCTCCTTGGCAGGACAAAGCCAGGTGTGGCCCTCTGCTGTCTCTCTCCTTCCCAGCCTGCCTCCTGTTCAGCTAAGAGTTCTCTGTTTGTCTCAAGTGTCCTTAGAGCAGGGTGTGTGGGCACAGGGCCTGGAAGCCCCCGCAGGGAGCAACGGCAGGCCACAGGCCACTCATAGCAGCCGGGGGTATACAACACACTTGCCCAGACTTCCAGAAAGCCCTACCCCAGACAGACCTACAGAATGAGCACTTCCACTCATTCTGGAAGAGGGGAGACCCTCTTCCTGGTCAGTCCCGTTGTGCCAGAGGCCGGACACATGCTCCTCTCTATGCACATCTCCTGTAACCCTCACGACAAGTCTCCTTTTATAGACAAAGAACTTGAAAACCAAAGCGGTTAGTGCCTTGCTAGGCGTTCCCAGCTAGAAGCCCAAAGGTAGGTCTCACTGCCACGTGCACATAAAAACTGCCTCCGCGGCAGCTGTGGGGCACGTGGGGCTACAGACCGTGCTTAGTGCTCACTGTTGTGAGCACTGAGCGTGGAAACAGCCATTTCCTCTTTGCCCCAACGTCACAGGTGCAGCAGAACAGCAGGTCCGGCACCTGCAGGGCAATCTGGATCGAGCTCTGACCAGAGTCCCTCTAGGGTGGCATCCTCGGAGGACTCCCTGCTCCCAGCCCTTTTCTCTCTCTGATGTCCTTCACCTGTCTCAGCTTCTGCCCCCTTCCTCCCCATCCCCCCCCCTCCCCCGACCGTGCTCCCCTGAATTTCTCACCAAGGACTCCAGCCCATTAGCTCTTTCCCTTCTTGGACACTCACTGCACTTAGTCTGCAGAACCACCGGATGTCCTCATGTATTTCAGGTTCTATTCGTAACCTTTCAATGAGATTGTTGGGTTTCTGAGGTTAGGGATGATATCTTATCCTTAGTTTCTTTTCAGTCACCCATAATTGACTGCCATGTTAGGCACATTAGAAATGTCGGGCAGATATTGACTTACAGGTTTTACAGAGCAGGTGAGGCCGTTCAGCCTCAGCGTGCAGCTCCCAGGACTGCTCTCCCTTGCCCCGTTCATCCATCACGCAATTTACATTTATCCCTTGGATGAACCGTATTAATCGTATTAACACTCCATATTTATATCCCGATACCTTTTTCTCCCTTTGTGTGCCTCGGTGTAATGACGTGCCTTATGTGGATAGTTCCTTTTAACTGTCGTTTTGGTACCGTGGCCGCGTCTGTAAGGACAGCGCATCACCCTGCTGGTGATGGTGGTGACGATGACTTCAAACAGCCGGCTTTGTTGAGGCCTTGTTTGCAGTGTGTCAGGCATCGTGCTCGACACTTACCACGCAAAGTGGATACCCTGCCCAAATGAAGAAAGCAGGACTTAACGGAGGTCAAGTAATTTTTTCCTAAGTCCCATCATGACCTAAAGGCAGAGCTGGAAAGCAAAAGCAATTCTATCTGGCTCAGATCTTTTTTTTTTTTTTAATTTTTTTTTTTAATGTTTATTGATTCTTGAGAGAGAGAGAGAGATTGAGCAGGGAGGGGCAGAGCCAGAGAGGGACACAGCATCCGAAGCAGGCTCCAGGCTCTGCACTGTCAGCACAGAGCCCGATGTGGGGCTCCAACTCCTGAGCCGTGAGATCATGACCTGAGCCAAAGTCGGACGCTTCACCGACTGAGCCACCCAGGCTCCCCTGGCTCAGATCATTTCTAACTACCGTGTGGCTAACCTGCAAATAAAATGTTGCTGGTGCACTCTGATCTCCCTCTCTGCCTCCTCTCATTGATCTCTTGAATGCATCGTTCTCATATTTACTCTCACTGTGATCCTTGCTCTGATGATTCTTCTCATCTGCCAGTGGTACATAAGTGAGGCTTAGTCCCAGAAAGTTAGGGGAGGTGGATGTCTGAGGATTAACTAAGGCTTCCTCTGGCGCAGTTGGTTTAGTAGTGTGGCAGAAAGGCCCCGACCATCTGACCCTCTAGAGCTTATTTATTAATAGGTGGGAGGCACCATATTGGACAGATAAGGAAACAAGAAACAGCTAACCAAAAGAAACTCAGCTTGGAGCACTGTAGTCAAAGGGCTGAGATACAGACAGTAGTTGAGGGACTGAAGAAGGGACTGGAGTTCAGGCAAATAGATTGGACGGGGAGGTCCAACTTCTGTTCCTTGCTTCTAGGTGGGACAGAACCACAGGCTTGAAGGGGCCCATACCAAGCTTTGGCATTGGGCTTAGAGATTCTATTTCTCACCTCCTCCTGGAAGAGCTGCCATTTTTTCAAAGCTCACGTGTGGATTACCTCTTTAGCAATTACTTAACACTTCCCCCTTTCACTGTCTGCCTCTAGGCTCTCACCCTTTTAGAGCCCATGGCTAGGGAAAGCACGCACGTGCGTAGCTTGTCCCTAGCTAGCCTCCTCGGCCGGTGCCTTGACCTTGGTCATCAAACTGTCTTGCTCTCATTACCTTTCCAGATCTATTCTCCATCTTTTCTGCCCTGTTCTGGGCAGCGTCATGCGGCCTTCCCTGCCCTCTGGCTCCCCATCAGAATAGGCCAGTGGGGGTGACTAGCAGATCTTTGGCAGTGGCTGAGTTCGGCTGCCTGAGACCCTGCCTTCCACTGGAGCTACTCCAGCCCCCTCCCTTTGGCTCCAACTCTCACCAGGTTCCAGTAACCTTCCGGGCAGGTTTAAGGCTGCTAAAGGCTTCCTGCTGTCGGGAGTCCCTGGGTGCCTCACCAGCCCTTGTTGGTTTATTAGCCCTGCCCACACCTTTGTAAAAATCCCTTCACCGAGTCCTCTCCATATTAGCCCTTGGAGTGCACCATCTGGTTTCCGCTGGAATACTGATCAATTCAGTCACTCTTTTGCATGGATCTTGCTTATATTTTCCGCCTTTGTCATTTCTTTTTGATCGATTCCTAATTCTTTCCAGGCTCAGCCTCCTGTACCTTAGTCCAGACCTCCAACAACTCCACTTAATCATACGTCCTGACCACCTACACTACACGAGGGTCTGTGGTGCTTACCTCCCCCGCCCCCGCCCCTCCCCCCCAAGCTTTTGTAGGTCTTTTAACTGGTTTAGTGTCTCCTGTCTCTCAATTCTGCTGCTAGGCTGATAGCCATAAACAGCACTTTAATTAGATCCTTTCCTTCCTCAAACATTCTCAATGGCTCCCAACTGCCTACAGAAAAAAATAATGGGCCATTTAACGTGCCATTCAGTCCCTCCATTACCCTACCTTTGCCATCTATTCGCCTATAAAGCCCTCTGTTGCGGCTTTAGTACCCATCCCTTACTTAAGCCTTGTGCTTTCTTCCTGCCATGCTTTTGCTCATGCTGTACCATCTACAAAGGGCCGAATTTCTTTTCACTTACTTAACTACTGTTGGTCCTTGGATGCCGGATTCCAACCTCTACCCCTATGTCAACTCTCCCTAGACCTTAACTGGTGGAAATGATCTCTCGTTGCAGAACAGTAGAGTTTAGTGTCTGTTCTATTTTTTGTTTGTAATCAGTTAATTGCGTCATGCCTTAGGAGATCTGCTACCTAAGTCTTCTGTGGGCGTTTAACAGACGTATGAGCTCCACTGTATACTAGCGGTGTGAACTCCAGGCAAGTTCCTTCCCTCCCTCTTCCCTTCCTCTTGAGTATCATACATGCAGGTCTTGGGCTAAGTGCCAGCCGTGCCCGTGACCAAACCCTGACATGAGTCCCATTCACATGGCACTTAAAGTCTGGTGAGCAAGACCGACATCAGTGAGATCCATTCACAAGTGAAGTTGCCACCCCGATAAGTGCTATGAAAGGGGGGTATGTGGCGAAGCCGTAGCTTTTTTTTTTTTTTTTTTTAATGTTTATTTATTTCTGAGACAGAGACAGAGCATGAGCAAGGGAGGGGCGGAGAGAGAGAGGGAGACACAGAATCCGAAGCAGGCTCCAGGCCCCGAGCTGTCCGCACAGAGCCCGACGCGGGCCTCGAACTCACATACCGCGAGATCATGACCTGAGCCGAAGTCAGACGCTCAACAGACTGAGCCACCCGGGCGCCCCAAGCCATAGCTTTTAACAGGCATTTTGGTCTGAGAAGGGCGTCGTAAGAGTTAGCAAGGCTTGGGGTTGGCGGACAGGAGGGAGTTGCGCAGGAGAGCAGAGCAAAGCCCAGTGAGGCCGTCCATCCCTCATGGCAGGTGTCATGTCTTCTATCCCTGTTCCTCGAATGGTACTCTTACCATCCACATAAGAGGAACTCAGCATTTGCTGATGTTTCTTGAAGTTTCTTTTTTTTTTTTTTTAATTTATTTATTTTTGGGACAGAGAGAGACAGAGCATGAACGGGGGAGGGGCAGAGAGAGAGGGAGACACAGAATCGGAAACAGGCTCCAGGCTCTGAGCCATCAGCCCAGAGCCCGACGCGGGGCTCGAACTCACAGACCGCAAGATCGTGACCTGGCTGAAGTCGGACGCTTAACCGACTGCGCCACCCAGGCGCCCCAGCATTTGCTGATGTTTCTTGAACGTTCCATCAAATGTGTTCTAGCCAGACCTCGTAGATTGTTATCATCCCTTGCCTGGTGCTTGTCCCTGTGAAGTATTGTTGTCCCCCGAGGTCTCACTCTCTAGCACGTGTTGTGAATGGCATACCTGGTCCTTAGCGGATGCTACCTGCCATTGGCCTCGGTGCCCGTGACTTGTTACTCTGTCTTGTTTTCCACACAAGTTTGCAAGTTTCTTCAAAGTTTGAGGGACTGGATGTTTCGTACATCCTCCGTCCCCCGTGTCTTACGACTGCCTCGTCCCTAAACTAGTGTTGCCGAAATGTCGTGGGTAAAACATCTGTTGACGATGATACGAGACCCGTATCCTCCCTCCTCCTCCCTCTGTCCTTCCATTTCTAGGGAACAGGATTCAGTGACTCCGGGATGTGTTACTTCTTGTCAGAGACGGTTCGGGACCGGGGACCGACAACCAGATCTTTTTCGGGTGAGTGCTGGGTAAGCGTAGAAGAGAAACCCATTTCTCTGAATGTCGGGGCAAGATGCCCACAGTTAAGTGAACGGGCTTGGAGAGCCTCGAGGATGTGTGAGGAGTGCGTGCACACGTAGCATGGAAGGGAAATCGGGCGCGTGAATCACCGGCTGGAAGGGCACGGTGCCCGGGACCCAAAGCACCTGGGCTTTCCCGGATTGAGCTGAGCCAATATCCAGATTTCTGGGTCTTTAAAAAAAAACCAAAGTCGAGTGTGGAAGGGATTTGCCAAACTAAAGGCCCCCGAGGTTGATGAGGTTGATGAAGGGAGCTCCCGGAAGGAGGGAGGGAAGTGGGAAAGGGGAGGGGCCTGGCCACGTGCTCCCTTCTTCCGCCCCGCCTCACTCCACCCTCCCTTCCCTCGGGCCTGTGAGTTCGGGCCGGGCTAGGATTGGCTTCGACTTAGAGCAGAGATTCGTCCCATTTTGTTTAGCAGCATGTTGTGAACAGACTAAAATACAATAAGCCAAAGAAGCTCACGTCTTTTTTAACCAGGTAAAAAGAGCTGGTTTCGTCTGAACGCGGGGAACGGAAAAGCCGTCCCTGGACACGTGTGCTTCGGCAGAACCGGCCGATCCGAAGCCCACGGGCGGTGGGTTTTCTTACAGAGACACTAGATTAACCGGCGCGAGGAGGACCGAGTAGCAGCCGGGGGGGGGGGGGGGGGGGGGGGGCAGCGTCCCCGACTTGCAGCGGTGTGGGAACTGCCTGCCCCTCCCTGCTGGGGCCTCACAGGGAAATCTTTGCACGGTCTTCTTAGCTGGCAGGGGTGGGCCGTGGCTAACGAGGTGAAGCACAGAGTCAGGATTTCAGAAGCCTCCCGTGGGACTGCACCCTCCCCTGGGGCGGGTGGCCCCACTCCCCCTTTTCACCCCGCCCCCCCCGGTGCCCGGTGCCGGTAGTAGGACTCCCGGCATAGACAGTGTCGGGCCAGATGCAGCCAGGGCGAGGGCTGGGGCTCTGCCTCGAGGCTCGTCCGCAGCCCGACACCTGTGCAGTCCCGGCGTTTGGGGTCTAGGGTGGGGACGTCCCCATCTGTGCCTCCCACCCCCCCCCAGGGGGGGTCAGCTTCTGGTGTGACAGCCCCCCCACCCCGCCCGCGTGCCACGGGGCTGGGGCTGCAGTCCCCCCCTCCCCACCCCTGTAGAAGAAGGAAATACAGCGGACTTCAAGACCAGGAAACAGAAGGTGCTTTTTATTTTAAAACCAAAAAAAAAAAAGTGCTACAGTGACAGGACACTGCTGGGGCGGAGCGCGCAGCGTAAGTGGACTCTAGATGCCCGTGGCCCAAGCGTCCTCCCCCCGTGTCCTCCTGTCCCCCTCCTCCCGGGCCTCAGCACGCAGGGGTTGTCAGCAGCCTCATGGGCGTCTGAAGAGCGGCTTCCACGCCTCCCTCTCCCGTCCTCAAACCTGAAAGCCTCATCAGCTGTCTCCTCGTGGAGACCAGGATCACTGGGCAGAAGTCTGGAAATCTGGGGAGCCCTCCCCCCGAACCAGAGCAACAGAACTGCCCCCGTGCTAAGATCTCCTTTCTGTACATTCAGTATATTTGGTCCTATAAACATCTATATACATACATCTGTCTACATATATATATTATCTCTGTCGCTTTCTCCTTAGGTAAACCTTCCATTTGTACCATGTGCTACTTCCCAAGCCTCCGCCTACGACTCGTCCGCTAGTCCAAGGGAGACTCCGGCTTCGTGATTTCACCAGGTCCCTCAGCACCACCCTCTGTCTTCGTCACACCCTGAGTACCCTCCCTGTCGCTTGTTTTGCCCGTCTGGAATCTCCCGGTTAACATGGGTGCCCAGTGCTCTCCTGACATCCCAAGTCCATGGTTGCTGTGGTCAGGGGACCCACTGCTCACCAGACGTGGCTGCTTATAAAGCTTGTCCGACAGCCGGAGAAAGGATTTCAGCTCCGAGGAAGAGGGGGTGATACAAAGAGCCGGTTAGGGTGGGGGGGAAGCGCTGTCCTCCAGGGAGGCTCATGGCTGAGGAAGCCAGGTTGTGTTAAAAGGACAGTATGATTTAAAGTGCAGCTTAGAGCAAAGTCTGGGGTCTGGGAGGAGAATCAAAAAGGTTAAGGCAGAACATGTCCTTATTTTGTTATGCAAGAATCTGAGTCTGGGGGCCTAGAATGGACAGCGGGGCACTCGGGAGAGAGGATTTCCCTCAGGAGGGACACAGCCGTGCACAGAAGAAACTAGCACAGGATGGCTTGCTGATGGAGAAGGTACACGCACACACACAAACACACACACACGCACACTCCAGTATTTTGGGCCCTTACACACAGAAAGAAATCAGGTAAGTCTAACGTTGAATAAAGTCGAGAGCCCAGAAACTGGCTCTTTGCCTTCTGTTCTCTGTATCAGATTTTCAAGTTTTTCTGGTTCTCGTTTTCTTGAGAGCTAGGGAGCGTTGGTGGGGTTTACGGTCAGGGAAGAACGAAGGGTCTTCAGTTTCAAAACGGAGTTGAGTTCAAGGAGAGCTGCGTAGAAGAGGGCCTGGTGCAGTCGCGTGAGCCGTGACCACAGGTCCAGCCTCAGAACCGCACGTTTCTCCGAAGCTCGGCACGCAGACGCGTGTCCACGGCCTGTGCGAGTGTTGGAGCTCGTAACGGTTGGCTGAGTCCACCTTAACAAACTGCCACTGCATTCGCACGAGGACTCTATGCCAAGCCACCGTGGGGGCACGGGGGCAGTTCCTTGGCACCTAAATGAGACCAGGAGGCACTCTTGGGGTTTGGGGCTTTAGAGAACGTTCTGGTGCCCAAACGCCCTTCTTGGCCCCTCCCACAGTCCCCACCAGGGAACAAGGACTGGCCTGAGGTTGATCTAAAGCGTACCCTTTAACTTCTTCCTCTTCACGGCAGAGGGGAGTGGAGATGGGACCGGTGCCCACTTTGCCCAAGTCTCAGGAATGGCTCAGGGAGACCCCGGTGGTTGGGTCAGGAAGTATAGTCTCCCTCCCTCCCAGCACTGCCTAGTGAAACAGCTGACACTTCAGAAGGGTGACAGGGAGAATGGTGTCCACCAGCCAGAGTTCTGCCCCAGCCCAAACCCTAATAAAGCGCCCCCAATTCCCAGAGGCTCCACACAGCAGTCTGGAGGTCTGAGAATGTACTCATCCTGCATGGTAGGGTTAATGTCGCTTTCCTTGGGAATCTGTGCCCTGTAAGTACCTGGAACACCATTTCCAGACCTTTCCGTGGGGGTTGGGAACATACCGGCAAGGGCCATCCCATCCACGGGTCACAGGAGACAGATCCCCCCCCAGGGCTGTCTGGAGGATAGGGTCAGGGCTTTGGACTAGGGCTCTGCATTCGTCACTCCACACCGAAGGGTTCAGATTCCGGGATGGGCGCACGTCGACCTCTATTCTCTGAGAGAAGAGGCGGCTTTGTGAGAAAACTGGGTATCCTAAGACAGGGTCCACTGGAGAAGATAGAAAGAGGAAAACGGGGGTGACCAAGGTTCTAGTCAGAATGTGCCAGCAGAAATTACGCTATGAGAGACCCTGACTCCTTTCAACAGGGGTTGGTAGAGAACCCAGGATCAATTAATTCCAGATTCCCGTATTTCTGAGGGCGCGGACTCCAAAACAACCATCAGAGTCTTGCCTTAGGGAACTAGCTGGGTGGGAAATTAGAGGCGGGTGGGGGCTCCGGCCCCAGGTCACCAAACTTCACGGTGGTGGTGGTGGCGGTGGGAGGTGGGGGGGGGGGGGGGGGGGGGGGCTATCCATCCAACTGCGTGGTCCTCCTGATGTGGGTCTCCAAGCATGGCTGATGCGTCCTGAGCCACCTCAGCCTTAATCTTCCCTCTCCTTCCCCCATCCTGGTGTCGGGGAGTTGCGTGTCTTGGGGACGGGTGGGGTGGGCTGGAGGGGACGAAGGAAGGAAAGCTCGGACTCCAGTTGGCCTCGCCTACCCACAGGCCGCCGGGTTAAAGCGGAGGGAGTGGAGGATGGGGGCTCCCGGGGGCTCTCCGGCTAGCCCGGGTATCCACAGCCCTCACCCGGGCTGCCGAAAGAGGAAAGACCGGAGAGACGGGGGCGGGTGGGGCCGCGGGCCATCAGACGTTGCTGATCCGCACACTTAGGGCACTACCCTCCTTCTCCGCTTGCTCCCTCAAGGACTCCTCCAGCTTGAGCTTCTCGGGGTCTCCGTGGCGCGCCGCGCTGTCGCGGAGGCCGCTGGGAGGGGCCACCTTCACAACCTGGTCAAAAAGGCTGAAGTCAGCGATGTATTTGCCGCTGGCCGACAGCGAGATGGCGGGCGTGAACTCGTAGCCCCAGAGGATCTCCTCCGGCAGGTAGGAGGTGCGCACCTGGCACGTGGCGCTGGTGGACTCCACCGTCCCGCTGAGGATCAGCACCAGCTCGAAGTCCCCCTCCCCGCTGCGGAGGGGGAGGTCCTTCAGGGGACTGGCCTCATCCACCACGTGGTAGAACGTGAGCGGCAGAATGAGGAAGGGGCTGTCCGAGGCCGTGTCCACTTGGAAAGTCACGTTGACCTGGTTGAGCCGGATGTTCTCGCCCTCTTTGGTCTGGTGGGTCTGGAGCAGTTTGCCCGTCACCTGGCAGCCGATGAGGAGGCTCTTGCGCATGTTGGCAACGCGGATCATGAGGCAGGGCTTCCCGTCGTGGGCGGCCACGACGGCGTGCTGGCTGAAACGGATGGTCTCGGCCCGCTTCTTGGGCCGCGCGATCTTCGCCAGGAAGGTGCCCGTGATGAAGATTTCCAGGATGGTGGTGAGCACCAGCTGGGCGATCAGCAGCACGATGGCCAGCGGGCACTCCTCGCTGATGTAGCGGAAGCCGTAGCCGATGGTGGTCTGGGACTCGAGGGAGAAGAGGAAGGCCCCCGTGAGCGTGTGCACCTGCACCACGCAGGGGGTGTGGTTGGCCGGGGGGCCCAGCTCCAGCAGGTCTCCGTGGGCCACGGCCACCAGGTACCACACCACGCCGAAGAGGAACCAGGTGCCCGCGAAGGTCGCGGAGAAGAGCAGAAGCTTGTAGCGCCACTGCATGTCGATGAAGGTCGTCCACAGGTCCTTGAGGTACAGGAAGCGCTTGTCGGCGATGTGCTCCATTCTGACGTTGCTGCGGCCGTCTTTTGTCAGGACCCTCCGCCGTCGGACCCCTGGGCCCACGAGGGGCCGGCTCTCCGTCTGAGTGGTCTGACTGTAGTACACCTTGGCCACCGACGTCATCTGGAGGGAGCGAGACGGCACAGCGGGGGTTACTGCGGGAAGCCAGCCAACTCCTGGCCACCGCCCACGGCGAAGGAAGAAGTGGCGTGCGTCTCGGGGTCACCGATCTTACCGTTAGCGCGTATTTACTGAGCACTCGCTATTCGCCGGGCGCTGTGCAGGACGCTGGTAAGCCAACAATGCAAATGACCTCACCCTTGCTCTCCAAGAACTCCCAGCCTGGTGAGCCAGACACACATTGAGGGAGCAGATAATGGCAGGGAAGTCTGATCTTTGTGATTCTCTGTGACAAGCACAGGTCCTGGAAGGTGGGGCCAGAGGAAAGCGTCCTCCTGGTCTCTCTTCCCCGCAAAACCAGTTCCGTCAAGATCTCTAATTCTGAAATAGGATCCCTCCCCACCCTCATGAATGGCAGGGCAAGAAAGACTACCCTGTTGAAATCCTTCCAGGCCACCCCCACCCCCCCGAAAACACACAAACCCTTCATTTCCCTGCCTTTCCCCTAGCCCCAGGGCAGTACTCACTGGTGACAACCAGGGGACTCATCTGGCTCAGAAAACAGCGGAAACTGCCCAGCCCGCTACCCTCTGAGATGTTTTCTAAGGGCCTGGACCATTTTCACTGCATATTATTATTACTACTTCATCATCGCCATCACCATCATCTATTTGCATCATCCGGGGGAATTCGGTCTGGGTCAGGTGGCGTTGGGAATAGCACGGGCAGGACCTGAGCGGAAAGAGCTGAGCGATGGGAAAGGAGGAGGGAACCACCACGCCGAGGCCTCCTGGCGGTGCAGAGGGAAATGCCAGGTCAGGGGCGGCAAAGTGGCCTTGACCGGGTGAGGTAGGAGAGTTGGTGTGGATTAGCGGTCATGTCCGCACAAGCTCAAATTCAGGATCGCTGTTTGTCCTGATGGAAGAAAGTGGGACAAGGCTCCGAAATAGGAGACAGCTCGCTTCACGCAAGGTGCCGGTAGCTCTGCCCAAGGAGTAGCTTGTACTTTTCCAGCAGAGATAGGATTTCAATCACTGAACCCTTGGACTCTGGATCTGATGACCAGACCTTCTGGGAAGGAGGAGGGTGATCTCCGGGGATTTGGGTCCTACTTGGAGAACAGAGAAGCTCATCTCCTTCTCCATTCCAAAAAATCTGGGCCATCGCATCGTCATTCTTCACGCTGCTCCCTTACCCCATCTTCCCCACGGCCCGACATCTGGAAAACTAAATTATTTGGGCCCATTTAAACCCCCCACCCAAGTAGACCCTGAATTGGAGGTCACCAATGGATGAGAATCCCGGAATGTTCAGAGGCAGCCGGGAGCCTGCTTACCAGCGCTCGTCCACTTGGGACTTTTGCTTTGGAGCAAAAGGGAAGCTTTATAATTCTGAGGTTTGGAGAATTACGATTTCGAGCCCAGGTATAGCCCCCTTCAGCACTCAATAGCAGCAGTAAAGACAAAGCTCAGCCCCCGCATCTCTACCATTTTAAAGCTCGCCCATTAGTGTGCCTTCTCGTTTGATCCTCAAACTGGAAAAGATGTGGAACCTTCCTGAGAGACTCTGAGGAACTCAGCGGATGGAGGAAGCCCTGGAAAGCTGTGGTTGAGTGAACGTAATTTTTTTATTTTAGTTTCTTTTTTTTTAATTTTTTAATGTTTTTATTTATTTTTGAGAGAAAGAGAGAGAGAGAGCACGAGTGAGGGAGGGGCAGAGAGAGAGAGAGAGAGGGAGGGAGACACAGAATCGGAAGCAGGCTCCAGGCTCTGGGCTGTCCGCACAGAGCCCGATGCGGGACTTGAACTCTTGAACCGTGAGATCATGACCTGAGCCCAAGTCGGACGCTTAACCGACTGAGCCACCCAGGTGCCCCTAGGGCGGCGCAGAGAGGGAGAGAGAATCCCAAGCAGGCTCCTCGCCGTCAGCAGAGAGCCTGATGCGGGGCTCGAACTCACAAACCGCGAGTTCGTGCCCTGAGCCGAAACCAAGAGTCAGACGCTTAGCCGACTGAGCCACCCAGGCGCCCCTGTTTGCAACATTAATTTTATTCAGAACTATAGAACACGCGGCCACCAGTTACGAGGGTGACACAAAGCTGGGACAGATCGCAAATGCAAGGTCTGGGGCAGAATTAGGACCCAAAAGGAGCCAGAGGAATGGGCTAAGTCTAACAAAAAGGATAAATGTCGGGTTGCATATTTGGGCCCCAAAATTATCTGAGCAATTCCGGATCGCAAATACTTGGTTTGAAGGGCGATCGCACGAACAGGGGTTTGGACCTGCTCTTGGAGCTCCAAGAGGAACCGCCAGCACCGATGAATCCACACCACAGAGGAAAAGATTCCAGATCCAGACGACGAGGCACAATGTAACAATCAGGACAGCCAAACGTGAAAGAGCTTCTCGGGAGGCAGACAGCGCTCCGTGTCTGGGGGTGTCCAAGGGCAGGATGGACTTGCACTTCGCGGAGAGTCCACAGAGGCGGTGCAGGCTCCCACCTACCCTCACGGGGGACAGGATGCCTGCCCCTTCCGCGCCATCTCTACCCCGGACGTCCTAGGGCGACATTCGGGGACCCATCCTCAAAGTCCTAGCTTTGTGCTGAGGAAAGATTCCGCCTGACTTCAGGAACGGAAGCTCTTGGGGCCCAAGGGAAGCCTCGCTTATCCTCCCCAAACAGTAGCCTGTGATGATGTTATCCCATCGCAGTCCGTAAAATATGGAATTTGGCCCTCACACTATGAAGTAAGTACAGAAGTCATTAGAAACAGGCTCAGGAGGGCCGCCTGGGTGGCGCAGTCGGTTAAGCGTCCGACTTCAGCCAGGTCACGATCTCGCGGTCCGGGAGTTCGAGCCCCGCGTCGGGCTCTGGGCTGATGGCTCAGAGCCTGGAGCCTGTTTCCGATTCTGTGTCTCCCTCTCTCTCTGCCCCTCCCCTGCTCGTGCTCTGTCTCTCTCTGTCCCAAAAATAAATAAACGTTGAAAAAAAAATTTTTTTTTAATTAAAAAAAAAAAAAAAAGAAGAAGAAACAGGCTCAGGAGATTTGCCCCAAGTAGATTAATGGTAGAGTTGGAACCAGAACCCAGGGCTTTGGGATCCGGTCCAGAACGCTTTTTTTTTTCTATTAATTAATTAATTTATTTATTTATTGTTGTTGTTTTTAAGTAGATTCCACACCCAACGCGGGGCTCGAACTCCCAACCCCGAGATCAAGAGTCACGCGCCCCACCGACCGAGCCAGCCAGGCGCCCCCAGGACTTTGGCAGCAACCGCTCCCGTGTACCCGGGTCCATTCTCACGGGTGCCGTGGTCTGGGGAAAGCGCCTCTGCGGGGCCCTGTGCAGGGAACACGGAGCGCGGCGTCGGGGCTGGGCGTTCACGGCCCCGGCTGGGACTCTGCTGTGACAGCCGCCTCCAGCTGCGTGCCTGCGGTGCCAGCCTTTCTCTCCGCCTCGTCCGGCTGTCCCCCAGCTGCCACGCCACCTCCCACGGCCAGGCAGCTTTGTTCTCCGAGGGGGCGAGAGGCGGAAGCGGACAAACGATCCGCCGCGCCCCCACCCCCAAGCTGGCCGGGCTCCTGGGAAGGGAGCAGCCCCAGCCCTGCCGGGCACACACACAGTCCTGCCTCCAGGGGGTGCTGTGTCCCCAACCCGGGCCCAGCCAGATCCCAGGGACACGGTCTGACGGTGAAACCAGCCCCCAAGTGGTGAACAGACGGAAGGGGACACCATCAACTTCTCCCGTCTCTAAGGAATGTACTAATGATTCTTTCTCTAAGACCAGGGCCATCAGACCCACGGGGGTGTCCGGCCCGCTCCCCCCCCCCCCCAGCTCCAGACTCTCACGCTGCAGGTAGGCCTGCGAGCTCGGGAGTCAGTTATTCTCCAGAATGGGTGGGTTTGTCAGAGCCCCTCTGGAGCACAGCTCTGCTCCGGAGCAAGGACACCCAGCTGTCGTGACCGTCGTGACTAAAATCAATCCTACCGCTTTGGGGAGCAAATGCAACCTCTGAGCCTAACATTCAAGGCCCTGCATGGTTCAGTCTCTGCCTACTTGGCGGCATGATTCCTGCCGCTTGTCCACCCGCACCCCGGGCTCCAGCTCCGCAGAGGGCCTCACCGCTTCACCCTTCGTGCCTTTGGACCTGCCGTGGCATCGCTGGCTCCGTGCCAGCCTGAGGACCTCCTGCCGATCTCTCAAAACTCGACTCGAGGGTGACTTGCCCCCTTTTTGAAGCCTTCCCTGACCATCCAAGAAACAATCAATCGGTGCTCCCCATCCCCCAGGCCTCACCCCAGCGTGGGTCGGTGAAGCCCGGGCCTTGTACACGTTCCTACGTTAGACCATCTGAGCGCTCTGCCGTGGTTTGTCAGCTGTGAGGTCTTCATTTAAGGCCGTGGACCGTGACTCTCGCCTGTTTCCCCAGCACCGGATACAGTTTATTACCAAAGACTGAGGAAGGGGACGAAAGCTGATCTGGACCCAGAGAGGCCCGAGTGAGGGCTGCAGCCTTGGTTTAGCTCCCGGGAGACTGGCCGCCGAGCCTCCGGAGACCTCGAGGTGGAGCCGCGACACAGGGGGAGGGACCCAGGCTTACCCTGGCTCCACTAATGCTGCAGGGGGTTACAGACACGAGCTTCAGAGGCAGGAGAAAGCAAGTCCCAAGGCACCCGTCCATCTCTCCTCTGGGTCAGCGGGAGGATGGAGAGAGAGACAGCTTGGCGGTGGCCGTGGACACGGGAGTGGGCCACGCCAGATGCAGAGAGAGCCTGAGCTTGGCCGTGGCCGTGGACACAGGAGTGGGCCACGCCAGATGGAGAGAGAGACTGAGTCTGGCCGTGGCGGTGGGCAGGGGAGTGAGCTACGCCAAGTTACGTGCCTGGAAAAGATGCGTCAACCCCCACCCGGGGCCGTGGCAGAAGGCACAGGGGAGAGCCGTGCACCTTCTAAAACCGGTCAGGTTGGAGAGGCAGGGAAGGGACCCTGGGCAAAGGCTCCATCTGTTTCCTGTGACGACCTGCCTGAAAGGAGCTTTGGGCCCTAACACCACCTGTGTTCATTCCCCGATGTGAACGAATCCTGGGTTCCCAAACAGCTGAGGACGCCATCGTCCTGAGTTACCACACTCAGACTCTCGCCACGCCAACATGCGTCACACAACTGCCAATTTCCACTCGTGTCCCTTCCTCTCATCTCCCGGCCTGACTTCGGGTCCTCTCTGCCTTTCGGCCTCCCACTCACCTGTCCGCTCTTTCTCTCCCCGAGTCCCTCCCACGCTGCGACGCCCGCTCTCTCTCCCCGAAGCACACCTCCGATCACGAACCCGAGAGCATTTACCCAGGTTCAGTACCTACGGGGGATTAAGATCAGACTCCTTGTCTCGTGGCGGAGGAACCTGAGGCTGGGGGGGGGGGGGGTGACTGACTTGGAGTGCGCGGCTGGTCTCAGGCTCGGGTCCCCTGTCTCCCGAGCCCACCGGCTTTTCATTATAGTGTCACCGCCTCAGTGCCGTCCCCAGCTCAGGAAATGTCCGTGTCTCTGCGTTATCGATCTAGGAGCGACCAGACTCAGCCGGGCATAGGTGGCCTTCCCTGATCTGTTTGCAAACCTCCTTTCCAGCCTCATCTCCCACCTCTTTTCTCCTATGGCTTTGGGCAAACAGCTGGTCCCTGCCCTACGCGCCCATGCGTTCGTGCTCTTCTCCCTCCCTCGCCTCCCCTCTGTCCTTGTCCCTACATACCAAAATATCCTTCAGAGCCCAGGATAAATGAAGCCCCTGATCCCCACGGCTTCACTTAATACCTCCCTCCTCTGACCCTCCATAGACACGCGCATATATATCACCGTCTGTACGTTTTATGGGACATCGATCTGGCATAGCGCCCATCTTCTGCTACAAATAAGCTTACTGAAGTAAGGATTGAGGCATACTACGTTTTCACTACCCTGACGTACGATTAGGACACATAGTAGGTGCTCCAGGAGTATTTCTGGAGTGAACGAATGAGCAGAAGGGAGAGAACGGGCCGCCCCTTCCCGCACGGTGGGAGCTCTCGTCCCACACGGACGGACAGAACTTCGCTCGGGCCCAGAGCCTCTCCTCCGAGGCTCTCCATCCTCCCCCCCTCTTTGTCTGCTCTTGACTTTTCATATGTTTTCCCTTTCTCCTGAACACACGGAAACCCCAATAACTGGTCGCCAGCACTAACAGATGTGCAAGCAAGGAAAAGATGTCCTCGTGTGTAATGACGCGGCCGCCGCGGGAAGAACCCGGCAGTTCCACACATTTACACGACAGACGCTTTCTTCAGCGTCTCCTGCGTGCCAGATTCTAAGGACGACAGACCCCGGAGTCACAGAGATGAATTCGACGTAGGTTCTGGCCTTGAGGACCTGCCAAGCCCAAAGGGAGGCAGCCATAAAGCAGGCAGGAGGTGGTAAGGGCCACAGACGAGGTATCCGTGAGGCACTGGGGGGATGTGCAAAGGGAAAGGTGACATTTGGCTCAAGGGAGCACTCCATAAGAATGTTATTATCCCCTTTTAGGCCAGGAAACCAACTCAGTGACTACCAGCCAGGAGTTGGGTTTTCCCTCCACACCTGGCTATCTCACTCAAGAAAGGCTTTTATACAGAAAGGTGGCATTGGGACCGGCGGGTCTGAAGGTTAGCCAGGATTTAGACACTTGGAGGCTGGGGGCTAGGGGGTCAGAGAGAAGGTGCTTCCAGGGAAGGGGAGGAGAGAGAGGGGAAGGAAAGGGGAGGGCAAGGGAGGGGAGGGGAGGGGACGAAGCTGACATTCGGGGAGGCCAGGAGACACAACTTACAAGCAACAGAGCCAAGCTTTGGCTGGATTCCAAAGTCCTTCCTCCTATAGCTTCAGGCTAATACTAGTGAATTTGCCTCCACTGGGCAAGTTCCACACTCAGCCACCAGAGGAGGTGACGCTTCGACCTGCTGACAGGTTAGCAGGACAGCAGTGTCCCCAGCAGTGACACCCAGAGTGCATCTCATGACTGGCGGTGATGCTCTTTTATTGTGATCTCTGCGTCCCATGATCTGTTCTCTTAGGCTGGCGTGGCAGGTCCCTACTGTCCCCATTTCCTCCTTGGACCCTGCTCCCAACTGCCTTCCCACCTCTTCCGCCTTCCTTGCTGCCCACTCGACCCCTGGTACGTCGTGCCGGCTGATACTAACGTGCGTTTCCCCTTCCGTCCTTGTCACCTTCCTGTCTGTCGGTCTGCTCCCCCCGCGCACATCTGTCTGGATCGTCCCTCAGCCTCCCGTGTCTCACCCTGGAGATGTGCTTTGTGAAGGTGGCGAGGTGCAGGCAGAGCTCAGACCTGTGAATTCCCCATCACACTCTGCCCTCCGTCTACATCCTGAGGCCCGGGGGTCAGGAGAGGCATTGTAAGCCCCCTACCCTCCTGTTCTCCCCACTTCCTCCCTCCAGGAAAGAGCCTCTTGATCTAGGGGCTGGAAATGGGATCAGAAAGGGGGGCAGTTTCCTCAGGGACCCGCTCTTGCTGTGAATCCGTCCAGTCGCTTTAGGCTCAAAGGTGTCCCTGAAGCCACCACTAGGGGGCGTGGGCATCATGAGTGTCTGGCTGGAAACCGGCCTTTGGGGTACCCGCGGGATCCGTGCCAGCACCTGCCCGCCTCGCTCAAGTGCCGTGTGTTGGGCAAGCCCTGTACACAAAGTGAGGGGTATGGGGCACCATCGGCCTCAGAACCCGAGGCCAGGCTCACCCGGGACAGCGAGCGAGGCGTGTGTCTGAGCACAACATCCTGGAGGTGGAAGGAGGCAAAAAACAAGGGTGTTTTAAGACCCTGCCAGGAGCTAAGAGGCAATGTTACCGCGTGCAGAGTGGGCTGGACGGGGAAGCAAGAAACTTAGGGGCCAGCCTCGTCTCTGCCACTGACAGCGGTGACCTTGGGCAGTGTCCGAGCCCATCAAACCATCGTTTCCTTAATCGGGGACTAAGGGCGTTTGTTGCATCGGCCCCCCACTTCTCAGACTAGTGGGTCAGGAGGTCCTGGAGGCCACAGGCTTAAATGCATCTTTCCTGTGGTTTCAATTTTGCTCAAAGACTTTGAGGGGAAATCTTATTTTCATCCTAAACCAACAACAGACAGAGAGTGGAATGAAAATTTTACCTAATTTAAAAGACAAAACAGATTTCAAGGACATCCGACGTGTGACAGGTGAGGGCTCATGTCTGTATCTTCTCAGGGAACATTCCCTCCCTTCTGCCTTTCAGGACCAGTCGGTGGGTCCGTCTCCGGGGCGCTGTGTCTGAGGATTATCAAGGTCCCTCCTGGCTTTAAGACCCCGCGTCCGGCCCGAGCCCTCCCCCCACGTCGGGAGAGAGAGAGAGAGGAAACAGCCACTCAGCCTCCTGTCCCCAAATATATTATCTCTTCTTTGGACACTGACTCCAAGTTGAATAGCGACCCTGGAGGCTTCCAAGGAGCTGGCTGGGCAGCTTTGGGGCCTGAAAAGAAGCAGTTCTGGGCTCCCAAGTGCTCTTAACGCAGAGAGGGGGAGAGGGGAAGAGGGACGGGTACTAGAGGGAGGCCAGTAAGAAAAGCGCCGGGTTACATAAGCCCTCGAGGCTGCAAGAAAAATGGAGTTGGTTTGGGGTTCTTTTCAGACGGGATGGCTTTATTCATTAATCTCCCTCCTGTCCTGCCCCAAAGAAAATAAACAAATAGAAAGGAAGCCAGATGCTCCCTGGAGGTGGAGGTGGGGACAGGAGGGCAGCGAGCGTGTCCGGGGGCCTGCCTTTCCAGCTGAGTCACTATTCCCTCTGCCCGCCACCCTCGGCCTCCGTCCCCTTCCCTCCCATCCTCTGGCCTCGGCCTGACACCAAGGCCCTGGCCCAGGGAAGAATAGGCTTTTCTTCCCTTGTGTCAACGTTTGGAAAGTTCTCCTAGTCTGATCAAAAGAGAGGATAAAAGCCGTCAAAGCATTTCCTGGGAGCCTGTGACCCCTGTCTGGCCCTGCTGACCCCTCTGTGTGTTTTCCAGTCAAGAGAGGGAGGGACACAGATGGGGCCATGTCAGATGTTCTCCTCCGTCCAGGCACCACCCCTGCCTGTCAGCGTGGGCTGATCGGGGAGCACTGCCCCTTCCTCTGCCCCCATCCCCCCCGGCAGTGTCTCTTGCCCCCTGCAAGCAGGGAACCATGTTTCTGCAGAGAACTGCCCAGAAGGTGGCATCTCGGGGACCCCCTCTTTCCCCAGCTGGATGGAGGATGACTTCCGGTCACGTGCGGCAAATGGGCACCGCCTCCTTGACGCCCCTGCCTCCCCACCCTTCACCCCTACCCCGAGCACACCTCCCTCCCCGACTCATCACGCGGGCCAGTGTCCGCTCCTACCCAGCGTCTGGGACAAGCGAGGCCGCACATCCCGGTCCTGTGTGGGGAACTTGGCCCCGGGCAGGGTTCAGCTGAGGACGAAGGGTGTGCCACTGCCCCCTCAGTCCCAGCCCCGGCAATCCCAAGAGCCTCCCGGCCTGGCCCCGCTTGGGTCCTCACCTCAGAGCAACAACTGCCCCTAGATGTCAACCCACCCCTCCTCACCTCGACGGGGGAGACCTCGGAGGGTCTGGGCGGGTTGGGTAGAAGCAGGGCGAGGACCGAGAGGTCTGCGGGGCTCCTGAGAGTCTCCACGGGGGAATCTATACCCAGCTGATGCCCCAAGATGCTGGCTGAGGGCATCATCCTCGCGGAGAGGCTGGTTATGAGTGGGAGAATTCGCCCCCAGCTGCGCCGAGGGGCCGTCCAGAGCGCAGACAGGTGCGGGGGAGTGGAGGAGACCAGGCTGTCACCAGACGTGCCCCTCAGCCCCGCGCGGGAGATTACCTCCCCGCCACCAGGGGGCAGGGCTCCCCCGCTCTGCGTACTCCCTGCCTGCTCCCCCCACCCCCCACCCCATCCAACCGCTCCGGCCCCCTCCCCGGCTCTCTCCTTTCACCGTTAGGTTGAACCATCAGAAATTGCCAATCAAAACAAAAAACCGGGTCCCGTGTCAGCAATATCAAATGGTTCGATCTGTTAATACTTAATAGCAACAAAGGTAAAAGCATCCGCCACCACAGAGCACGTTAGAGGCAAGTGCCCTCGGTGGCAAGCTGGCGGCGGTTGGTTAGTGCTCTGGAGCTCTCTCCAAGGTCACAGCTGACCTTCCCATCGCCACAGCCAAGGGCGTTTCCGGGGCCTTGACGCCAGCAGTCTGCAGCACCTGGCCCCGGGGCCGGTGGTCCCTTCTTGGCACTCTGTCCTCTGGCCCTTCTTGCGATGTGGTGGGGACTCCCTGCCCCCGCCCCCTGGTTTGGGAGACGTCGGTCCCCTCTTAAATGGCCCTGCTCCTTCCAGGCTTCGAGATTTGGGGCAAATGGGTTAAAGTCTCTGCGTTTCCCTTCCCTTCACCTGCACGGAGGCTGGCGCAGGGCCTGCCCGTGGAGGTGGGGGCTTCCAGGAGCGCTCCGTGCAGGGTCCCCAGGTCGCGGAGCCCTCTCTCCCTCTCCGCCTGTCCTCCAGGCTCTCTGCCACCCGTGCCTGGCTGTTTCCTCTGCACCCAGCCCTTTTGCCGTGGCCTCTCCTCTGCCCCTGACTGTGGGCCCCACCCTTGGTGTTCATCTCCCGCCACTCTGTGGCCCTTCCTCAGCTGCCCAGCCCTCCCTCCTCACCCCTCCTCACCTCTGCCCTCTACCTGGAGCATTCCAGCGTCAGCGTGCTGGACGCCTGTCCTCTCTCCTCCGGGGGTGGAGGGAGTCCCCTCGGGCTGTCCCCTCTTCACAGAACTGCCATCCATTCAGAACCTTAGAGTCACCCTGGGCTCCCCTCCAGCCCCACATCCGGGTGGGCGTCTCTCCGTCTCCCCTGAGGCGGCCTTAGTTCAGCCTTGGATTCTCCCTCACCTCCGCCAGGCGCTGCAGTGATCTGGCCTCCCTGCCTCCGGCCTCACCTTCCTCCCCTGCTCCCCTCAGCTGCCCCAGGCCCTTCAACAACACGGATGCCTCCCATCCCATCGTTCTGCCTGAAATCTGATGGGCTCCACGGCTTTGGCAGCTTCCTGACATACCCTCCCCCCCCCCATCCCATTCTACTCTGACGGCCACAGTCTCTTCTTCCAGCACTTGTCCCTAAGCACCCCCTCTTCTGGCCGTAGAGCGACCGTTCACTCTTGACCATGGCCTTCAGTCGGCCTGCTTGCGCCCGCGAGGGGCTCCTGCGCTTCCCCAGCCTCGGAGCCCTCGGCAGACGCCCGCTGTCTCCCTGCCACGTCTTCCTCCGTGTAGCACGTCCGGCTCCGTCTCCAGAGACCACCAGCCCCCGGAAGGTGGCGACCAGCCATAGTTATCTCATAAGCTGCCCGTCTCTGCGTTTAACCCAATTGTTTAACATAGAGGAAGGACTTAGACTGGAAACCCCCAGTCTGACCCCGGGGGGAAGGGGATGTCAACCACACAGCCTGGGGGCCATCGCACACCCCACCCCCCCACCCCTAGCAGATATCACCCGTTCAGACCTTTGCTCGCCGAGCCTCAGAATCTTCCTCAACATGGTGGCCCAGAGAACCATTTCAGTCAAGCAGAGTTAGCCTCGCAAGCAAAGCCTATTAGTTTTCCTGGCCTGTCTGGGTCACAGCCAAAGTCCTTACCTATTCTTTCCCACTATTTGCCATCCTGGTCTGGGTCCTTTTCTAGCTATGGGAACTCCAGTCAATCTCTTAATCTCTGCGGGGCTCAGTTTCCTCACCTAAGGAGGCAATAAAACCTTCCATTGTATGGTCAGGATCACACGAGATGAAGTACGTGAAATCTGTAAGGCCCTTATGCAAATATGAAGATATTATTATTATTACCCTACTTTGCAGATGAAGGAAAGTGTCTACAGAATTAGAGGAAGCGGGGCTCAGAGAGACAAAGTGTCTCGCTGACGTTTGTTCAATGGCTCAGCCCGAACGTCTGTCTCCGAGCCCCGTGGCCCTTCACCCGCCCCGCCTCTCCATATGCCAGGGGGTTTCATGATGCTCCTTTTTCAGGGGAACAGTGACTCGTGGGGTAGGATTGACTGTGGCCCCAGAATCGGAAGAGGCTTCCAATGCGCTATTCTCCATCCCACCTCCTGATCATTCCCAAGATGAGGCTCCCCGCAAAACCCTTTCAACCTGCCAAGAGGTAGGGAACGTGAGGGATGCAGAAGGGCCACATTCCTCAGTGACTCCCTTCGACCCTGTGCCCTCCTGCTTGGTCCCCGCCTTGGTGGCTCCAGGCAGCTGGCAAGCTTCTCAAAGCCCGGGATGGCCAGGCCCCAGGAGATAAGGGCTTTGGTGGGAAGGCCGGCGAGCCACCGAGAGCTGTCACCAGATCCGCCGGCAGGGTCTGAGAAACTAGACAGGAGCCAAGCTGATGGGACCTTAGGGTCCCAGGGACCAGTGCGGCTCCCTGCCTGAGTTAGGACGGGGGCCTGAAAGCGTCCACACACTTTCTTGTCTGCGGCCTTAGAAGTTGCTGGGCCCGGGGTGCTAGAAGGTCCGAGAGCGTAGGGGACGGGGAGCCAGAAGAGATGCTCCCCGGTGTGGAAGTACATCAGAAGCAGCTCCTATGGGGTCATTGTACCTGCCCCCCTCCTTCCAGGAAGGAAGCAGCCCCTCTTCCCCAACAGGGGACTGTTTTCGGAACTGATTCCTGAACTGTATTTTGCTCATCTTTGTGTGCTCTGCAGTGCCCAGAATGGAGCTGGGCTATTTCTTACAAGAGCCCATCGGATTGCGCCTCCATGTGACTCTTTCTTCCCTCCGGCCCCTTTCCTGTGTGTGACATCCTTCAGCCCCGGGAGGTCCCGCCTCCCAACTTCCCTTAGGAACAGGTGGGGACACTGACCCGGTCTCCCCATCAGCCTCTAAGCCTTTATTCGGGGTGAGAAGCTGGGTTTTCCATAGCTTCCCTCAGCCCACCTCCGTCACACCCTCCGGACTCTCTCTAGTGGGGGTCCAGATGGGGAAACTGAGGCCAACAGCAGGTGCACAGTGCTCGGCAGGACAGCTTCCACGCCAGACGTCCAGAGTCTCCTGTGGGAGGTAGACCCTCTGCACGGTCTAGGGTCGGACCACTCTGGACTTGAGCTTCTCCCTGGACCGACCACGTGCTCCTGGTGCCGCCCGTGCCCCAGTACTGAGTGCCAGAGGGCTCAGCGTTGGAAGAACGGGAGGAGAAGCCCGAGAAAGAGGATGGGGAGGAGGGGGAGGGGGAGCAGACGACCCACCTCGTAAGCCCCAGAATTACAGTTGGGACGGAATCGGGGATAACCGGTCTCTGCCGGCCTCCCCAGCATCAGCGTCCTCTGTCTTCTCTCTGCCCTCGCGGTGTCCCCTGTGCAGTCACGCCAAGCCTCTCCCAGGCCTTGGACAGGCCATGGCTTCCTCTTACCAACAGCTCTCGGCAAACACTGGGGCCTCGTCTGGGAAACCCTCTGCCCCCTCCCGCTGGGCCTGGTCAATCCCTACCCTCCTCCCAGGCCTCAGCTGCGAGGCCACGGTCTCCGGGAAGCCTCTGCAGACGCCCACGCCCCCCGCGTGGGTTGCCGGGAACGTCACCGCCTGCCTGTCAATGGTGCGCAAACCAGACCCACGAGGTTACCGACGGGCCCAGGTGACCACAGGCCAAAGTGTGTTTGCAGCCGAGTCCACGCTTTCCACCTTGCCACCTTAGGGTCACGGAATGCGCATGCTGGGAGGCCCCCGGGTCATCCAGGCGGATTCCCCGGGTTTCCTGAAGAGGAAGCAAGGCCTAGGAAAAACAAGCGGCTTCCCTACGACCTCATAGCTGGCCAGCAGCGCACGTGATTTCTGGTCAGAATCAGAGCAAGAACCGCTGACTTCTTCCTCGTCCCAACCTCTCTTCCCATGAGACTCTTCACTGACCTGGGGTCTCGAAGGGCCAGATGCCAACCTGGGAACATGACCCACTGAGCTCGTCCCCTGTCCACCCACAGCCACGGCCCAGGGCGCACCCCCCTCCCATCCTCAGGCCTCCAGAATCCCCTCGGCCTTGCGGCCACCAGCCCAGAACTAGGCCAACAAGGAGAGAGCTAAAAGGAACGGCGAAAATGCGGGCCTGCAGGGAGGGGACGGAGTCAGGGGTGCTCTCTGCTGGGGGCTAAGACATGGTCAAGGGACTTCTTTGAGAGACCTGGGAATCCCACGGTGCACCGGTGCCCTGCGTGTCATGGGAACTACCTCCCAGGCCAACCAGCCTCTATCCAATGGAGACCAAAGGTGGTCCCCTCTGTCATCGGGGACAGTGAGCTGACCACTTCTTTCCGTCCTTCCCCTTTGCCTCATAATACCTTGTACCCGGGAAATGCCTCCTGTTCCGTCTAGATGCACTGACTGCTATCGAAACAATTTTTTTTTAAGTTTTATTTATTTATTTTGAGAGAGAGCGCGAGTGGGGGAGGGACAGAGAGAAACGGAGAAGGAATCCCCAGCAGGCTCCACACCATCAGCACCAAGCCCGACGCGGGGCTCGAACTCAAACCGTGAGATCATGACCTGAGCCGAAATCAAGAGTCAGATGTTTAACCGACGGAGCCAGCCCGGTGCCCCGAAGCAATTTAATCTCACCTTCACCCCTGGTGGAGATGGGGACCCGAGGCACCCCGTTCTTACGATGCATATTCAGGGACTGAGCCACCTTCCCAGCCAGGGGTCCATTCCCTTTCGACCCTGGGGCTCCCGGTTCTGTGTGCAGAGCTACCCCTGACCCTCACACAAGGGGCCTAAGGGGGCCCCGCCGTCACCCAAGAGGGAGTCTGTCTACCCACCCCCCCCTCATTCTACTTATTTCTCACCCACCTTCCCCACTCGAAGTCAAGAATGAGGCAGGAGCGGCATGAAGGCACTAACGAGACACTTGTAGATTCTAGAGGAGTCTAGAACTACATTCAGAGGTGGCTGCCCTCCATCCTCCCTCTCACAGGGACTGATGGCCTGAGTGCAGCCGGGGCGCCGATGGCACCCTCCTTCTCCACCAGGGGACGCGTGAAGGGAAATCTGGAGGCAGAAGAACCACACCAGGGAGTAAGGGCTGGGGGGGGGGGGTGCTCCTACATCAAGAAGACGGATGGATGAGGCAGCTTAAGCAGAACCCGGCAGCCAGAGGGGGGGCATTGGAGGGAGAGGGGGGGTTAAACAGCCAAAGGGTCCTGTCGATTCTGACATAAGGGAAACATCGTGGAGATCAACGTCCAACGACCCTCGCAGGCGAGGGACCCAACATCTGGAGCCGTCCATCTAAGGAAGTTGCTGCAGGTGCTGTGACCCCATCTGCCGCCCCAGGTCTTGGGGTCCTACTGGGCCCTCTGTCCCTTCTCTTTTTAGACTGCTTGCTCCCGGCTTCCGAAGGATGCCCCAGACCAGAATAGCAGGGGAGGGAGGCATAGACATCCCGGACGGATCCTTGAACAAAACGGAGGGTGTTAGCACGGAAGGTCAGAGCCGGGCATCTGAAGGACTTCTAAACACAGATCCCAAACCCTAAAGCCTAGCTAAGGAACGGGCGGAGTTTCTCCCTCCAGCCATCCAGAATCAATGGCAGGAGTGGGGCCGACGTGAGGGCAGGAAATGAACAGAGGTAGGGTCACCCTGCCCTGGGACAGTGGAAGGGTCAAGGTGACTTTCTGAGGTCCCTTCTAGACCCAGAATCCTCTTTAAGGTCCCTGTACCTGCTGTTCTCCACCCCCCCCCCCCCCCCCCGCCAGCACACCCCCAACCCCATCCCAGGGAAGGTGGGGACTTGACAGTGACCAGTCCCAGCCTAGCCACCTGTACACGTGGCGTCACTTCCCAGAGCCCTAGTGGGAGACGGGAAATGAGCACTGCCCCGCCGACCTCTCGGGCCACGAGGGGCTGTGACACGGGGCGCGTTGGGCAAAAGCAAGGGACAGTCACGCTGGACCTGCGCCGGGCGGGCTGGGTTTGCTCGTGGCACACAGCTCCCCTCTTCGCGCTCGGCTCGGCGGTGGGGCGGGGTTCCTGGCCCCCGAAACCCCCGAGGTGGGGCGAGGTGGGAGCTGCACTCAGTTCAGCAGAGGAGGCCGTGTCCGTGGTTAACGTATAAGCGGTCAGGTCTGGGGCAGCGGGACATTACCCGCCCCAGGGCTACATTCTTGAGGTCACAACAAGTGCAAACTTGTTATAACCTGTGTTGGAGCAGCAGGGGGCAGAGAGGGCAAGGGGGGGGTGGCGCTGAGCCGCCAGCGGCTGGCAGAGGGGTGCAAAGGGGATGAGGGGTGGGGCGCGGCCGTGCAGGTGCATACGCACGTGGGTGGCGGGAGGACCGAGGTCTGGGCACATCCGCTCCAGCGTGCGTGTGGGATCCGTGTGTGGGGCTGCATAGATGAGTACGTGCCTGTGTGTCTCTGCATATATGAGCCCAGTGGAGGAGGAGCGGAGGCGGGCAGCCGCGGGCCCGGCCAGGGCATGTGGAACGGAGGAGTGGGCGCTGGGGACACCCCTTCCCCTTCGCTGGCCTCCCAGAGCCTGCAACCCAGCTCCATCCACAGACTGCACCCTCCCCCCCCCCAACCCCCTCCCCGTGAGCTGGGGGCCTCTCCCCACCAGTGCCCAGCTCCCCAGCCTGCCCCGGGGGTGGGGGGGAGGGTCGCCTCCTGCCCATCCCCCCTGGCCCTGGGCCCACTCCCCCGCGCTCTCTTGGCCCTCCGGACACTGGGGCGGGTGGGGGTGGTGGTGGGGGGAGGCTCTGAAAGCAGGTGACTGTTTGGGGGAACTCGGGGACAGAGCCCCCATTGTGCCCGCCCCGGAGCCGCCTCAATGGAGCTCTCTGGCACAAAGGGGCTTTGACAATGGGCAGGCCATTAGTATGCAGGGCCAGCCCCTCGGCCCTCTCCCTGTCCCACAGCCCAGAGGAGGGAGCTGGGGGGCTGCTGGCCCTGCCTGTGGAGGCAGGGGGTGGGGCAGGGCCGAGACTGGAGAGATCTTAGTCCCTGGGGGCTCCCCTAGGGAGACAACAGAGGGAGCCTCGCCTAGGGCCCCCAAACCAGCCACTGGCCACAAAGGCCTTTGCAAGTGGAAAAAGCCAAGGGACCGGTCACGATGGGGGAGGGGAGCACTCTGGGGGCCAGGCCGGGCCGCCGGGAAAGAAGCAGGTGGGCAGTCTGAGCCCACCCACTTTTTGCCTCAGTTTCCCCCATCTATTACCATCTCTTGCCCTCTATTCCAGGGAGTGGTGTAGGCAGGAGACACGGAGCAAGGTCTCAAACTTAAGCCTGAGGGTCTCCGGAGTTGTCGGGCTGGGGGGGCTGCGGGTCGGATCGGAACCGCCACCGGATGCAAAATCGGTGTGTGCGGGGGGTGGGGGTGAGGCAGCCGGGGTGTCTGGGCTTCTGAGGAAGGCGGCACCTGCAGCCCCAGCTCCGGCTCCGGGGAGCGTGGCCGAAGGGCCAGAGGGCCAGGGCCAGCGGTGCTGCAGGGTGTGTGTGGCTGCCTCGGGCCTCCCCCACGCTGTGGGCAAGAGGTCCTCCTGCCCAGGGGGGCCCCGCACCCTCCTCCACCCACCCCCGCCACGGGCACCCTCCATGGCCCAGGTACTAGCTTCGGCCCCACTCCCCACCCCCGCCCTGGGAGGGGGCGGCCAGTGCGGGGCGGGGGGGGGGGGGGGGGGGGCTGAGAGCAGGCCCAGACCTGGGAAGGGGGCAGCGAGCAGGGAAGGGGCGCCACTTGAGTAGCAATGTTTGCCCAATCAAGACTTCCTCTGTCCTGGGCCAGAAACCCCCAGGAGAGAGGGCTGAAGTCACTTTAGAGGACTGCCCCGGGCAAGACAGAGAAAGCTTCTGGGCTTGGGCACTTCTCTTTTCAGTTGTGCTGAGGGCAGGAGGCCCTGCCTGTTATCTGCCCTCGGGGCTTCCTGCTACACAGCCTTGGGCCCTGGACGGCTCACCTGCTGCTACTGGGGGAAAGGGAAGGCCTGCTCCCTCCTCCCAGTCAGGACTTCGGTTCCAAGCCCTCCCTGCCCCCAAAGGGTCCCCAGCGGGGGAGGAGGGGAGGGCTGGGAGTTAGAACTCCTAGATGCAGGGCCAGCAACCCTGTGAACCCTCCCAGTCGCTCTCCGTCCCTGGGCTGGGAAGCCCCCTCCGCCACAGGGGAAGGATCACCTGTGCCCCTCCCTCCCTGCCTTCCGGACCCTGGGAATTCTTCAGAGGCAAGGCTCCTGAACGTCGAAAGAACTCACACTACGTAGCACTGCGCTAAGCCCTCTTCTAGAATTCTGTCATGTAATTTTCAACAACTCGAAAAAATAGGCACTTTCTTCAAGCCCCATTTTACAGATGAGAAAACTGAAGCACAGAGATGTTGATGATCTGCCCAAGGTCACACAGCTAGGGAGGGGTAGAACGGAGCCCCACCTGTTTAACCACGGCCCCCAGACCGCCTGCCCAGTGAGAACACTCAGAGGGGTGTGGGCAGCCGAGATCAGCCAGGGTACTCGGCTTGGCGGGGGAGGAGGCGCGGGGATTGAAACGGTTTTCTGAGAGTCCTCTGGACCTAGTGATTCTCAAAGCGTGGTCCAGGGGCCCTGGGGGTTCCTGACACCCTTTCAGAGGCTCTGTGAGGTCAAAACTGTCTTCCCAACATTGCTGCTATATTATTTGCTTTCTTCGCCTTCATTCTCTCATGAGTGTTCAGTGGAGTTTTCCAGAAGCTACGTGACACATGATATGGCGAGAGATTGAACGCAGAAGCAGATATGAGAAATTGTCTGTTTTCTGTTAAGCCACACGTTACAAAGACTCGTGAAAGTGTGCGACATCACCACTCTTCTTGCTAAACATTTTGTTGCTTTGTTTTTAAAATCTAGCGATTCTGGGGGGGCCTGGTGGCTCAGTCGGTTGGGCATCCGACTTCAGCTCAGGTCACGATCTCGCGGTTCGTGAGTTCAAGCCCCATGTCGGGCTCTGTGCTGCCAGCTCAGAGCCTGGAGCCTGTTTCAGATTCTGTGTCTCCCTCTCTCTCTGCCCTTCCCCCGTTCACTCTCTCCCTCTCAAAAATGAATAAACATTTCAAAAAATAATAAAAATAAAATATAATACAGCCACTTTTCATTAAAAAGATATCATACACGTTGACATGCAATGGGTTTGTGGTTGTTTTTAAATGAATTAATAAACAGTTTAAGTCTCCTCCGTTTTCATTTCTGACATATCAATAAATATAACCCACATACACAAAAGGTCTTTGGAGTCTTGAATCATGCTTAAGAGTGTAAAGTCCTGAGATCAAAAGACTTGCGAACACCACCCTAGACTCAGACATACTCGCTCTCTCCTCCTGCCAGTTGCCCATGTCTTGTCCCCGGAAGGGTCAGTGGGGAGGTTTAGACGTGGGGAGAAGGCCTGTGCCCAGGTCTCCTGTTTGGGACTAGGGGCGAGGGAACAGCTAGGGGACAGTCCCAGGGAGAACGTAAGGGTAAGTGGTCAGGCCTGTGCCCCACCTGGGAGGTGTCCCCACAGATCTCCCAGCTCTCGAGCCCAGGGGGAGGCTCAGAACAACTGGGATGCCCCAGACTGGGCTCTGACCTTTGCCTCTTCCGCCCCGGACGCCTGCCCACAAGCCCAGCACGAGGCGGGAGCGGACCTCCCTGGCCAGGAGAGAAAGGCTCAGCGGATCCCCACAGGAGTTTTTGGGTTTGGGCCAACATGCTTAAAGAGCTGGAAACTGGGGGTCTTGGGGTCTGCTGCTCGCAATCTTAGGGTGATGCCATCTCCACAGGATGGGGCTGTTGGGGGGAGAGGGGCTTCTCTTGAAGTTCCCCAGGGAGTTCAATCATAGGGTCTAACATATACACACCCCACTCCCAGACATTCATAAGCCTCCAAAGTCGGGATTCTCCCCCGCAGAATTAGCCACCAGAAAGGTTTCCTACCTAGAGTCAAGCTGGTCAGAGGGCACTCTGTTCCTAGGAGCTGAGGGGTCCCCGGAAGGGAAGAGAGGCCTTTGCTTCGGGGGATCCAAACCCTGCAGGGTCACGGCCCCATCCCAAAGGAGCCCCGGTGCAAGGAAGGAGACGGATGTCCCCTCCAGCACTACCATTCGATTGCGTTGGACATCCGGGCAAAGTCACAGACACAAGGGACAAAGGACAAGCGGACTGCTGAGGAGAAAGGGGTACAAGACGGCAGAGCCCATGGGGAGACGCGGGTGGCGCTGGGCAGGAGGGATCAGCCTTGGAATGGGAATGGCCCCGCGAGTGCCCAGAGGGAGAGAAGAGAAGGTGTTCAGGGATGGCCGGTGGACACGTCCCCCACCCCTCTCAAGAGGGCAGTCCCAAGAGATGGGGTGCTGGAGGGGAGCGAGGAAAGCTTCCATAAAGTACCTTGAAGACTGCGATGGGGAGTTTTCATCTGAAAACCAACAGGGGTGTCTGGGTAGGAAAGGGACAAGACAAAACGGGTGCTTCGTGGGGACAGTCCCAGGGGGAATTGGGCGGTGAAGAAGAGGGAGGGAACGGAGGAGAGAGGGTGGCTGGAGTCAGGGAGGCCTTTAGGGAGGCTGCTGCGGACACTCGGGCTGGTTGGGGGACAGCGGAAAGGGCGGACATGTAAACCAGGCGGCAGAGGGACAGGCTGGCTCGCGGGGGACAGCTGAGGTGGGGGGCCGCTGGCTGGGAGGGAGAAGTTGCTCCGGATGGGCAAACAGACTGTTTTAGGAAAGCTCAACGTCTCAGTTCACACTTCGTGGACCCCAGTAGAAGACGGGACGCCGGCCTGGAAACAGGGAAGGAAGCTACGGGAGAGGAGACCGGGCCCACGTGGGGCCATCTGTGGGAACGAAGACGGGAGTCCCGCCTGCATCTGTAGGTGAGGATTCTCTGCCTTCCCGAACTCCGGAAGGGTGGAGCGACAGAGCCCCGGACTTGGCCTCGGGAGTACCAGGGACGGGCTGTGGTAAGGCCCCGGGGGCCGGGAGAGGCAGAGTCGGGCCAGAGAGAGGGAGCACCACCGCAGGAAACACACGTGTTAGGTGCTGAGCATCACTGCAAGCCCTCTACCAGCAGAGACTCGTTCAATCCCCAACTGTTCCTGGCGCCATCATAAGGCTGAGGGGACGCACGTCGTAGCTGCCGAGCGGTGGAACCGGGATTTGAACCCAGGGAGTCTGACTCCAAGGCCAGGCTCTTAACCTCTCCACCCACGGCCTCCCAGGTGGGGCCCGAGCGGGAAGAAGCCCTGGGACCACGTGGCGGAGTGGCCAGGCCACCCGGGAGAGGCCTCCCGACGGCTACCGCGTCCTCCCTGTGCTTCCCAGCTCCCCTCAGAAGCCTTAAGGATGGGCCTGGGGGCTTAGGGTGGGGTTTTTTTTGTTCCAGAAGGTGGTCTCCCGTTCCTTCCCAAACTCCATCTCAGATTTCTTTCCTTTTTTATGGGATGCGCTTCCTGAAGTCGAACCTAAGTCCTTCCAGCCGCGGCCCCAACCCTTTCCAGGGCCTTCTGCCCCCTGGAAAAAAGAACGCCATGGCCGCGTACTGGGAAGTCACGGCCTAAGAGGCCGGAAGTGCTCAGGCCCACCTCTCAGCCCTGCTTCCCCGGGGCCACTCGGGCCAGCTCCTACTTCTCTCCACATTCCAGAGCCAGCCCCTCCCTTCTCCCCACCGCCTCAAATCTAGCGCGGGGCTGGCGGACACCCACGGGAGAGGTTTTCCCACAATCCCCTTCTCTTTGCCCTTTCAAGGTTCTGGCGGGGGAGGGGATGGAGAGGGTCCCCCCCCCACCCCGAGGCACCGTGCCCATGCAGAACGGCAGCATCATGTACGAGAAACTGGAATGAGGGAAGAGAGGCGATGAACTCAGCCCGTGGGGGAGCCGCGGTGACGGGGGAAACTCCCGCAGCTCGGTTTCCAGGAGCTGCCCTGCCAACCACCCTTCCCCGGGCGCTAAAACCCTTGCAGTCCAGACCTGCCCACCGTCTATCTTTCCGTAGTTCCATCCCAACGGCCTCCCTGCCCCTTCCGGGGCCTCCCCACTGTCCTGGACCGCTTGGCCTCAGCCTGGACAGTGGCACTGACCAGTCAGGCAAGAGGAGAATCTAGGCCGGGAAGGGGAGGGGGAGTGGAAGGTTTTTTTTTTTTTTTTCCTTCCGTCCTACATAACCCTTGGCAGGAAAGTTGGGGGCTCCGTGGCCCCACGTCTCTTTCTCTCCCCCACCGATGCCGGGGGACTCGGCCCGTCTTCCGTCTCGCGTGCAGAGGCCGAGCATCTCGCCAGGAGGCCCAACGGGCCTTTTCTCCTCGGAGGAAGTGGGTCTCTCGGTATGACCCGCCCCCCAGGACCCTAAACCTCTCACTGAGCCCACCCAGATCCAAATGCCAAGCCTCTCTGGTCCCTTAGGGAGGACAAGGGAAGAGAGGTCCCTGGGTCTTCTGCCGGGCCCTCCCCTCCAAGCCAAACGACCTGGAGCTACAAATGAGCTCATGTATGGAGGTGCAGGTAGGGGCACGGGAAGAGGTGGGGGGTGCCGGTGGCCAGACAGCTAACCCTCCCATACGAACGCAAGCGTCCCTAGACTGCATGTGAGGCAGATGTTGGGAACACAGATTTTCCCCCCCGCTCAGCGTAGGGGGCTGCGGTGGAATTCTGCATTGGAACCACAGAAGGAATGGACCCATAACCCTGCTCACCAACCCCCCCCACCCCTCCATTCCGTGGAGTCATTGCCATATGATACCGACTGAGACAAGTTGGCTGCTCGGGCTCCGGCTGGGGGGTGGGGGGTGGGGGACGGCTCAGAAAACAGCAGCTCCTTTCAGGACCCAGGCTGGCAAGGGCTCCGGGAGGCCGGACTGGCCCAGATCGCCCCCCAACACCCCCTCTCTCCCTCCCTCGCCACCACCGCCAAAGGACAGAGGGGCGGGGAAAGGGGGTTGGCCCTGCCCGGGCCATGCCCATCGCCTCCGCAGACCAGCCCTGGCCCCTCTCCCTGGCGTGACGCCGTCCCTCCCCCTCCCTCATTTCCTGCTCCCTGAAGAAGTAGCTAGAAGCCAGAACACCTGCCTCCTTCGACACTGGGTCCCCCGCAACCAGGCCACACCCTGAGGGATTCGCAGGCCCTACCCTCAGCACAGGACGGTGCCCACCATTGCGCCAGGAACACGTTCGGAAACTCGCAGAGATTAGGGAGAGGGTCCGGAGATGGAACCAAATAGAACGCAGCGGGGGCTGCTGGCCCCTCCTCAGGCCGATGGCTTGGTGCCCTCCAGGCCCTGCCGAGCACCCCTGCACCGAGACCCTCCTCACGCCAGGGGCCCAAATCTCTCATCTTCTCCCCGCCTCCCCCCCCCCCCCGGCGGAACTCCCAAAAGCAGTCCCGGTGGGGGAACACATCAGACACCACAGCCGAGGCAGACGGGCCCCAAACCTTTAGCCAGAATTTGTGCTGATAAAGCAACAAATTCACGTCCTGAGCCCTGGCCTCCTTTGGGCCCTCCACCCCCGCCTCACTCTGGGTGCTTCATTAGCAGGAGTGACATCTCAAGTAACCAGAGGCCCCCCTCCCACTCTGTCCCACATCTGTCCTTCTACCCATCCCAGGGGCACAGCTCTCCTCCCCCAAATCGGGAAGCTTTGACCCTTATCTCTTTCCTCACGCCGCTGCCCTTGGTCACTTCCTGGTGGGGACAAGGGCTGGGATGGGGAAGGGGCATCTCTGCCTGGAGCGTGAATGTCTCAGAACCCAACCTGCCCTTCTTCCTCCCGCAGGAGCGGCCCTGCTTGCTTCCCAGGGACCCTAGTGTGACCTACCTGGGGAAGGGGGCAAGAGATGGGGGGGGGCTTGACATGCAGGGCAAGTGGGAGTGGAGGGAAGAGGCCAAGTGGGCAGGGGTCCCAGGCACACCAGGCTCCCGCGGCTCGCTAATCCCAGCGGTTTGTGTCTCTGCTCCCATGTGTGGACTCGTGATCAATGGGTGTCACTACATGAGTGTCACAGTGTGGGGAGGGGGAAGGGGCTGGCATGGGAGTGGGGGTAACCTGACCATCTTGGGAAGAGAGGGCGCTGTCCGGAGTGCCGGAGTGGGCGATGCGTGGTTACCTGTATGTGGTGGTCACTGTATCCCTTGAGAGGGCTGTGATGCCCTGCCGGGTCCGCCTGGTGGGAAGGGGCATCGGGAAAGCCCCTTCTTTAGCCCAATGAGCTGGAGGTGACCAGCATGGGTAAGGTTTCTTTCTTGGGGAGCCCTTCCCAGGAGGGTCTGTTTAGGGTCGCCCAAGGTGGGAAGCTGGGGAACAGGACAGTACTGCTGAGACCAGACAGGGTGGGGACCGAAGGGTTGGGGTTCCCCCTATCTTTGGGGAGCGAGGTGGGCAGGGCTCCATCAGGGCCAGGGTCTTACCTTGGGTCCGGGGTGGAGTGGCCCCTCGGATGGGCAGCGGGACAGACGGACTGACGGACGGACGGACGGACGGACGGGGCGGGCAGGAATGAGGAACCGAGCCGAGCGACGGGCAGAGCCGGGACTCTTAAACCCGGGGCTGGGATCAGATAAGGGCTGGTCCGGGGGCCGGGGCCGGGGTCGGGCCGGCCGGGGGCAGAGCTGGGCCGGGCCGGGCCGCCCCCTCCCTCCGCAGCGCCGGAGCCAAACTTTGTGTGAATGGAGGGGCCCGGAGGGGGCCGGCGGGCGGGGGCGGGGGGCAGCGGGCGGGCCAATGGGGACGTGGAGCGCCAGGCCCGCGCCGCCGGGATTGGAGAGGCCGGGGCGGGGGGCGGGGCGCAGGGGGCAAGGAAGCGGAGACCCAGACAGATGGAGGCGCAGGGCCGAGCGCAGCGCCCGAGGAGCGGGACCCAGACAGACTCCGGGAGGGAAAGGGACGCGAGACGATGGGCGAAGCGATAGGGGCTGCGCTGGCACGATGACAGGGGAGAGGCGGCGGCGGCCGTGTCAGCGACGGGGAGCGGGCGCGGGGGGCGGGCCGGGCCGAGTTAATGAGCTGGAAATGAACTCGGGACGGCCCGGTGGCCCTGCGCGCAGCGCCAAGGGGCTGGCTGGGGCTGGGCTCCGGCGCGCTATCCCTCTGCCGGTCACCGGGCCCTAAGCACTGCGTGAGGTCCCGGGGGCCGAGTGCGCGGACCAGCCTCCCCGCCAGCAGCCCGCCGGGTCCCGGAGCCGCGACGCGGCGGGGCGCGCGGCGCAGGTGCGAGGCGCTGGAGGCCGCAGAGGGGGCCGCGTCCCTCTACTTAGGGGGTCCTGGCAGATGTGGGGCATCTGATAAGCGCCCTGAAGAGCGCAGAGGATTCAGGTCCTGGGAGATGATGCGCAGGGCGTCCGAGGCAGAAGGAACGCAGTCACCAAGTCCCCGGGACACATGGAAATACAAGTCTGCTTGGGAAACGGCGGCACACGGGCCCAGTTCTTCTCAACCCCGCCGTCACCAAGGACTGCTCTCAGTATCCGAATCCGTGCTTCCAGGGGTTCCAATCCACAGGCTCCCCCCCTGGGCATTTATTAAGGAAAGAATCAGTTCCCCATTTTGGTTCATCATAGATATTTAGATATTTAACTATTAATCAGTAACCGGCATTACCATCTTGAGTTGATATACATCTTGGAAAAAAAAAAAAAACAAACAAAAGCAAAGAAACCTGAAACGTTTTAGTTTAGTTCTGCCTCTAAAAGCCGTACGCTGGGTAAATGTACATTTGAACTAGCCCCCCTGGGGGAGGGAGGTGGGCCGCAAGCCAGGCACCACAGGTGAGGTGTCTGTGTTGGGGAAAGAGAGGACGGTGCCAGCTGGGGGGTCAGCTCTGGGTTCCTGGAGGCAAAGTCTTGGGCCGAGGACAGACGAAGCCCTGGCAGAATTTTTGGAAGATAAATCTGGAGGTGAGCGAGATGGTTTGGAGGGAGGGGCCAGCAGACCGCAATGCCAGAGCCTTGATTCTTTTCTCCTTCTCACCTCATCTGAGCTAACCAGAGCCTGCCCCCTCCTCTCTGCCGCATCCTTCAGCTGTGCCCCAGGACACCGCCCCTCTCTGGCCAGGATCTCTGCAGCTGCCCTCTCACGAGCATCCCCACCTCCAGTTTCCGTCACTCGAACAATCCTGCGGATCATGAACTCCTACATTTAAGGCTGAACACCTGTAAGGTACCAGCTCTCTGAAACACAAACCTGACTGTGTCCCTTCCCAATGTAAAAGCCTTCAGTGGCTGCCCGTCGGCCAGAAGTAAAATCCAGATTCTTCGCCGTGGGACAGAAGGCCCGCTATGACTTAGACCTGGTGTCCTTCCAGCCCCATCCGCCTCCACTGGCCCTGCGCACCCAAACCTACAGCCGCTCGCTCCTCCAATGCCGAAGGGTTGGTCCTGTGTTCTCTTCGTGTCCTTGATCTCTTTCTGTGTCTGAGGTGGAGCCTTCATCACTGACGTCGCTCTGGCTCTCATCTCCAAGTTACACTCAGATCTCTGTGTTCAGCCTTGGGCTTTCTTTAGAGCATCTCAGTTCCAGCTGCTGGCGGGGGATTTCCACTCCGCCCGGACAGGCCCCAAACCGAACTCATCTTCTTCCTCCTCAAGGCTGGCAGCCCTCGTGACTTCTTTATTTCTGTGTTTCTCCCGGTCAATCACATTTTTTTTAAGCTTATTGGTTTATTTTGAGAAGGGGGAGACACATGAGCAGGGAAGGGGCAGAGAGAGAGGGAGAGAGGGGATTCCAAGCAGCCTCCATGCTCTCAGTGCAGAGCCCAATGTGGGGCTCGAGCTCATGACCTGTTAGATCTCGTCCTGAGCTGAAATCAAGAGCCAGAGGCTTAACCGACTGAGCCACCCAGGCGCCCCTCCCTGTCGATCAGATCTAAAAACTGAAACTGATCTCCACTCTTCACCTCTTCACCCTTCCCTCTGCTCCACCCCTTGACACGTCAATTAAGCCACCAAATCCTGCCAGGTCTCTCTGTTATATTTCTCTAGGATGTCCCTTTTCATTTCATGGCCACAGCTAGGATCAGGAAGATCACTGACAGCCCAGGCCCTGGACCCACCCTTCCCCCTTCTCTCCATTCTCAAAGGAAGAGACAACCTGTTTTCACCATGTCAGTCCCTGCACCCCTCTGTCAACCCCCAAACAGGGTGCCCCTTGCTTCCTGGGCACGGTCCAAGCTCCTCAGCTCGACGCTTTTAGGCTTTTAGGGTATGCCTCAGAGAGGCCAGGGAGGAAAGAGCCAAGGATGGGAGCAGAAGAGATATCTCGTGGTGAAGGAGAGGTCTCTGGAGGAGTTCTTTCCAAATGGCCTGCACCTTCCCTGGAAAGCAGAAGAGCCATCTGCTAAAAATCACGGTGTGGGGCGGGACCGGGCAACTAGAAAGAGCTCAGAAGTTCTAGAACAGCAAGGGTGCAAGACCGTGGAAAAGTACAGATAGCTCAAATGGAACTGTGGTTTTCTACTTTTAAAAGAGTGACTTAAATGGAGTTTTTGTCCTTAAGTCATGTGTTACAACATATATACACATGCACCCATCGCATATATTCCTTTGTAGATGTTGTCGAACAACAGTTCTCACTTTCTCAAATCTTTTTACGGAAAAGAGGTCCTAAGGGCGCCTGGCTGGCTCAGTCGGTAGACCATGCAACTCTTGATCTCCAAGTTGTGAGTTCAAGCCCCATGCTGGGTGTAAGGCTTACATTACAAAAAAAAAAAAAAAAGTCCTAGAATAGTCACTAGGAGCCCAATAGGGAACCCATGATAAAGGACATAGGGAATTGGTATTTGTGAGTGTTTATGATAGAAGATACGTATATCACTTGAGATGGGGAAACCGAGGCTCCGAGAGGTGAAGTGGCTTGCCTTGCCTATGGTTACATAGTTAGAAGGTGTTAGTTTCAGAACCTGAATCCACACGTGTTTGGCTCCAAAGCTCCTCTCACTAGAGTGAATTTGCGTAGGTAATCTTGTCAACAGGCACGCAGGTTAGTATGAAAAATTTGCCACGGTTGTGACATCCATGACCACCACCTTCTCCTGGGACCCATCCGTTCCCCGTGAAGTGAGGACTAATTCTGGACCACCCCTCCGTGGTGGGTAGGGGAACCATCTTTCTCTGAAGACCTCCCCTCTTCTCTCAGTGTAGCCAACTGTCTTCTCGATTGCTCCTTTCAGATTCATTCCTTCCGACTTCGGCCTCGTCTCCTCTTTGACCTTGCTCTGGAAAGAGTGGAGACGATTGATTGCATTGCACACTACGGGGCTCCGAGCAACATTTGAGCTCAACGAATTTCCATCAGTAGCGGGCACCTCGTAGCCGGATGATCGAGACCACAGAGGACCGCGAGACGGAGGGACGAGGCTACATCGCCCCAGCCACTAAAGGATTATTGTTTAGGTATACACACCCCCTCCCTCCGCGAAATGCAGTGTACATAAACCCACATTTATAGGACGGAAGTTGAGGGGTGCTTGATCACATCGCTAACGGAGTCTTCCCAGAATTTCTTTAACGAGGTGGCTCCTCTCGTATCTTTCCAGTTGGGTCCCACGGATTAAAATCCCACTGACACCCAATACACTGTGGTAGCGGGGAGACTACAGGGAATAAAGAAACAACCAGGGACCAGGAGCTGGGATGCCTGGTCTTAGTCCTGCCTAAGGACCCATCCCAGACCTGGAAGGTGAGGACTAATCCTGGACCACCTCTAAATGCCAGGACTTTTAAATCCTGAGCAATCTGCACCAATCCTATCAAGCAAGATAGACCTGTTGATGAGAAGGCTCTGATCCCCTAGCTGTGCTGGAAAGAGCCAGAAGGCCAGGATGTGCCTCAGCCTGGGGTGCCCAGTGGGGTCCCCCCTGTCCTGGTGCTGTGCTCTGCTCCCCTCCCCGCATTCACTCTGACCTCCACCCGCATCCACTGCTTCAATCGTATTCTCCCTCTGCTCTGAGTTTTCTCGGGCCCCAGCTCCCTTGAATTTATGACAATTGTTATCGTTTCTGCCAGATTGGCCTCCCTGCTCCACTAAATTCATATCCTCAACCATCTCCTGTTTTCCCATCATACTTCCTCTCCCACCTCCAAGATTTTACCCAAGAAGTCTCATGATCTCGTTCAAGGAAACCTTCCCAGACTGGTTGGTCCCAGGGCTCCCACATACAGCTGTACAGGCTGTGGACTGCACAAAGGCACTCACTGAGGGGGCAAGCTGAGAACTGAACGGCATTCGGCTTGCCAATCCTTGCACCCTGGCTCAGAGCTGTATCTACTAGAAGGATTCCCCTTTTTATTTTTATTTTTGCCCCAAAGTACCACTTACTCTCCAAGCCACATGCCATAAGGAATGCACCTGCCCAGAGCGGGCTCCTTTCTCTACCTTGTAACGAGGTTCTTTGTGGACCACCTACGTGGCCCTGGCCGTGCCCCTCCCGCCCTCAACATTCTCAAGTTCCAAACCCAGTCTCCCACCATCACCACTGTACTGACATGTTTTACCAATTCCTCATAAAGTTGCTTTCCCTGTCGGGATACCAGAAAGCTGGGATCTCGCACCCTGGAACCCAAGAAAACTTGATTCCCTCCCTCTGCTCAAGCTCAATGAGAAACAAGGGATTGAAGTTAGAGACCAGGTGAAGTCCAGGACCTGCACTGGGGAGAGGGGGGAGGCACCTCAGGGGCCGGGTGGTGGTCAGCGGGACTGAGGCAGGGGGCTGGCTGACACCCGCCGCATGGGCCCGCCAGCCCTGTGACGCCCCCCCCACTCAGGAAATGGGGCCAGTTCTATGCAAATGCTCTCTTGCCCAGGGGTCCGGTTTCCTCCCTCTGAGCTCCTGGCACAGCAGAACCAACGTGAGCAGCTGCTTGGCAGGACAGAGAAGGGCAGGCTAGCAGTCCCAAGGCTCAGGTGACAGGGCCGGGCCCAGGAGACGGGGATGTTGACTGGGGCTTTAACAGCCCTCCTGATGCCAATCTCGGGCTGAAAACTCGGTATTTCCACTTGGAACAAGAAACGTGGGCAGGAGGGCTGGGGAGAGGAGGGCGGTGTACCCGCAGCGCCCCCTGCAGGCCTCACTGGGTGGCACCGAAACAGAGGAAGGAGGAGCAGGGTGGGGTATCAGGAGATGCCCCGGATGAGGGTAACAAGGAGAAGAGAGATGTAGCCAGCATCTGCGAAGCATTTACAAGGTGCCAGGCGCTGCCTCACGACAACCCCCAAAAGGAGGATACTCTCTTGGAGATGGATAATTCTCATTTCTCGGGTGAAGAAAGCGATCAGAGAGGTCAAGTAACTTGCTCGAAGTCACCTAGCTAGCAGCGGACAGAGCCGGGACTTGAACCCGGGACACTGCCTCCCGAGATTATACTACTCAGTCACCACCTTCTCCACCTCCCCAGATCATTCCAGCAACTTCTAAGCCTCCAGTGTCCGTTTCTACATCTTCCCGGCCCCGCAGTGAGCCGGGGACACACGTGGAGGACTGTGACCGCTCTCTCTGCCTCTGTGACGCTTGGCAACTCTCTTCCCCTTTCTCCTTTAGTGTCTCGTCCCTAAACGGAGAACCCCATACCCCTCTCGGAGGGTGTCTCCCGGGGTCTTTAGAGGAGGTGTGTGGCCAGGTCATAGCTGGCGCTCAAGGAATTATCGGTAGTGATACTCGCGTTCTGTGTCTGCCTGTCTTTCTCCCCCACTGGACCACGTGCTCCTCGTGGGCAGCGACCAGGTGTCATTTCTGTAACCACCCCCACCTAGCACTTTGCCCAGCACCCGGGCTCTGCGGAAGTTTGTCGCACGGAGAGTTTTAAGCCCTCACCTAGGATTTTCTCTCCGTTGGACGTTTGCGTTGTTTCCAGACTTTTCGCTAGTAGCAAAATACGCTTTAAAGCCCTTCTATCTGGGTTGCCTCGTGTGATCCGCACACCCCGTGAAGCAGGTTCAAAGGGGAGGTTTGTCCGCGTCCGTACCCTGTGAAAAGTGGATCGCTGGTGGTTCAAGGAAGGAAGCAACTCCTTGGGTCACGCCATAAACCAGTGACAAAGATTAGAGCCCCTGACCCCGCCTCCCTTCCTCGGGTGGACCTCTTTTCTCTCTAGCGATCTCCTCCTGGATCGGGATGGCCTCTCCGAAAGGGGGCGACATGATGGTGCCTGCCTGAGGGTCATGCCTGCACCCAGAGACCCCTGCTGGAGGTGATGAGATGTCAGCTCCCGGGGGTGGGGGTGGGGGGCTCGGATCCCCAGGAGATCAAACGCCTTATTCCCAAACACGCCAGGGCCCGTATTTTCGCAGAGCAAGAAGCTTCTCAGGGAGCGTGCCAGCTTTCTCCTCTTCTCTTTTTTTTTTTTTTTTTTTTCCTGAGGGGGTGAGGAGGCGAGCTCTGAGTTGTCCAGGAGGAGGGACTCGGGCTAAAAATAGCTGTGGCGTGTGGCTCAGCCTCTAGTGGTACCCAGGACTGGGGAGGGGAGGGGGATGCTCTAGAGCTGTCGCCAGACTGGTTGCTGTGGAAACAGGAGAGGAGCAGGGGAGCCTGGGAAGTGAGGATGACACGGACGGCCAGCCCTAGTCGGAGCTGCCGCTACGTTTAGGAGGAACAGCGGTGTCCTGTGGCTCCCACCCTCCAGGGGGGCCGGGGAAGGGGTGGTGTCAGGGGCATGGACGCTACCCCCCAGGGGTCTCTGCTGCCGGCTACTCTCCTCTCCACGCGCTGTGAGTTGAGTTGCGGGGGGGGGGCTGGGGCTTGGGCCCCTAAATCCAAGGCAAGCGGGGGCTTGGGAACAGCTCCTTCCTGAGGGAGCTTGCACCAGAGCCCCTTCCAAAAAATAAATCCCCCCCCCCCTGCTGGCCAGCACTCCGCAGGGGGAGAAAGGGAGATCCAGGAAAATGTGGCACTGGGGTCTTCTGGACAGGGGTCACAGCATGCACAAGAAACAAGGAGTAAGCTGGAGGAACAGGAGTCTCTGGAGGGAAGGTGCAGAAATCAGGTCTATTTCACGCCTTTACCTCCCCACTGAGAAATATGCAACCTCCGCCCAGGAAGACAGGCGAGGGGACACGAAGTAAGGCTCGCCTAGATCCCTGGGGCGGTGGGAAGCAAGAGAACTCTGGGGGTGATCCGACCCTGGGGTTCCTGCCCACCCCTGTGCAGAGAGGTCTGCCTAAGCAGGCAGATGGGGGCTCAGATGACCTAAGAACCCGAGAGAACATCTGGAAGCCTCCCTGGGGCTGACGCTAGGAAAAGTGGGAACCAGGTACTTTTTTGCATGACTTGGGGTCTCTGAGCCAGTCAGTGCTTAGAGAGAACTTCTAGCGGGCATCCCTGGCTTCGAGGAGGGAAAGGGAAGCTCATTGTGGGGGGAGGGAAAGACCCTGATCTGCACTGGGCCCTGTGTCCCCTGACTCCTCTTGGAAAATCAATGTGGGGGAGGCGTCCCTAAGTTCCAAGGCATCTTTTTTTTATTTTTCCTCCTGCCCTCTACCCCAAACACACACACACACACACACACACACACACACACACTCCAGCCGAACACCTCATTCCAGAACTTAAATTGTGGAGCGCCGGGATTGGAGTTGTATATCCGAGCAGTCTCTCCCCGGGGCCTTGGTCAAACATCCAGGCCATCTGTGATCCTTGTCGCCTTCCTCCTGTCCAGCCGCCCCTCCCCCATCCCAGCCAACCCAGGTTTCCCCGGAGTGGGCGGAGAGAACGAGTCCCAGGAAGAAGGGAAGGTTGAACAGGACCACGTCCTTCTTCTAAAGCTTTCCTTGCAGGGGTCTGGGGCCGGGGGAGGGGCTCTGGACCTCTCTCTCAGCACACTGCAGCCCAGATTGCTCCTGGGGGGAAGAATCTGAAGCGAGATCAGGTGGGCTTCCCTTGGAATGTGAGCTCTGGGCCATATGGTGGGGGGGCTGTGCTTAGGGTAGCCAGTGGGAGTCTGCCGCCAAAGAACGGGAGGGAGCGGGGAGGTAAATGTGGGTGCTTAGTGCTGCACTGGATCCGACTGAACGGGGCTCGAGGGGGGACGGGGACTAGAGGGGTATACCAGCCTAACTCCTCGTGAACTTTGTGCTTCCTCTACCCCGGCGGTCCGTGTTGATCTCATACCCTGCAGCCCTGCTGCCCCTTTTCAGGCCGTCCCCACGGTGGAACGAACCCGGGGGACGTGGGGCTGACACCCATCAGCGATGAGCGGGCTCAGTCCTCCGGGAGGACTGCCAGTGGGAACGTCCTAACGTGGGAACGTTCAGCCCCTGCCCCCTGGAGATGCTGCCCTGACCTTCCGCCCCTTCCACGTCTTCTCGGGCAGCAGCGGGGGGGGGGGGGGAGGGAGACGACAGATGGGGGGGAAGACGACAGATGTGGGAGGGGGCGGAGCGAGCGAGGGGCGCGAGGGCCAAGGAGGAGGGCTGCGTGCGGGGTTGGGAGGGGGGGCGGTGAACTTGGGACGGGACGGTGGGGGTGGAGGGCACGGGGCCCGCGCAGTCTGGGGCGCGCGCGGAGCGGAGGGGGGGAGGGGGGACGGTCCTCGGGGCCGGGGTCCTTGCCCGGTGGGGGGGAAGGGCAGTGGGCCGGCTTAGGGTGTGAGGCAGCCCCCCACCGCGCCCCAGGGTGGGGGCCGCGGGGCGCCCCGGGCTGGGGGCGGGGCTGGGGCTGGGGGCGGGGCGGGGCTGTGTCTGAGGGCGGGTCTGGGGGCGGGGCGGGGGCCGCGGGGCGTCCCGGGCTGGGGGCGGGGCTGGGGCTGCGTCTGGGGGCGGGGCGGGGGCCGCGGGGCGCCCCGGGCTGGGGGCGGGGCTGTGTCTGAGTCTGGGGGCGGGGCTGGGGCTGGGGGCGGGGCGGGGACCGCGGGGCGCCCCACCCCCCACCCCCGCCCCCTAGAGCCGGCCGGCGGGGTCTGAGGCTCGGCGCTCCCGTCCCGCAGGCCCCCTGCGGCCGCCGCCATGGCGCGGGCCGGCGCCCCCCGCTCCCCGGGCCCCGAGCCGCCGCGCCGCCGCGGCCGCCAGCGCTACGTGGAGAAGGACGGCAGGTGCAACGTGCAGCAGGGCAACGTGCGCGAGCCGGGCCGCTACCTGACCGACCTGTTCACCACGCTGGCCGACCTGCAGTGGCGCCTCAGCCTGCTCTTCTTCGTGCTCGCCTACGCGCTCACCTGGCTCTTCTTCGGCGCCATCTGGTGGCTGGTGGCCTACGGCCGCGGCGACCTGGAGCACCTGGGCGACGCGGCGTGGACGCCGTGCGTCAACAACCTCAACGGCTTCGTGGCCGCCTTCCTGTTCTCCATCGAGACGGAGACCACCATCGGCTACGGGCACCGCGTCATCACCGACCAGTGCCCCGAGGGCATCGCGCTGCTGCTGCTGCAGGCCATCCTGGGCTCCATGGTGAACGCCTTCATGGTGGGCTGCATGTTCGTCAAGATCTCGCAGCCCAACAAGCGCGCCGCCACGCTCGTCTTCTCGTCGCACGCCGTGGTGTCGCTGCGCGACGGGCGCCTGTGCCTCATGTTCCGCGTGGGCGACCTGCGCTCGTCGCACATCGTCGAGGCCTCCATCCGTGCCAAGCTCATCCGCTCGCGCCAGACGCTGGAGGGCGAGTTCATCCCGCTGCACCAGACCGACCTGAGCGTGGGCTTCGACACGGGCGACGACCGCCTCTTCCTCGTGTCGCCGCTCGTCATCAGCCACGAGATCGACGCCGCCAGCCCGTTCTGGGAGGCGTCGCGCCGCGCCCTGGAGAGGGACGACTTCGAGATCGTCGTCATCCTCGAGGGCATGGTGGAGGCCACTGGTGCGCAGGCGCGGGGGGGGGGGGCCGGGGAGGGACCGGGGGTGGTGCGGGGGGGGCCGGGGAGGGACCGGGGGTGGTGCGGGGGCGGGCCGGACGGAGGGCCGCCCCCCCCGGGGGGGCCGCGAGGTCGGGGTCACCGGGAGCGGGGTGGGGGTGGCGGCACGGTCGCGGAGCTCACACTTGCTGCGTGGCCCGCGCGGCCCCGAGGTCCTCTGGTCCCGGCGACGCTCCTGACCCCGGGAGGGCCCGTTCTCCTTACCGTGCCCATTTTCCAGACGGGACATTGCGCGGCGAGGAGAGGTTGAGACGGGTGTCCATAGTCGCGGGTGTAATAAGCGGATAGGGCAGGGGTAACCCGGCTCCAGGGTTTGGTGGTCCAGAATTGGAAGGTGGAAGAAGGGGTACCTTCAGGGCTTTCTCCATCGCTGAGAGGGTCCGGACCCCTGAACTTGGTGGCGAGGGCCTTCCGTGGCTTGAGCCATTCCTGGGCTGGAGCTTAGGAGCAGGCTGACAGCTGGGCTCACTTCTGCCTCAGTTTCCCCAGCCATCCGAGGACTCTCGACTTCCACTGACCAAGGAACCAGATGATCTTAGCATTGCTAGCCCCTTTCCAGAAGGAGCTGTCAACACCCCCTGCCTGGGTGATGTCCGGACCTTCGACTCAGGCCTACATAGTGAAGGGTTTGGGAGCAGGTAGGAAGAGGCCAGCGCAGGGGCGCAGATGAGGTCCTTCCAGGCCTCAGATCTGGAAGCCGGAGGAGGGTACGAAAACCGCAGAAGGCTGCGGGGTATGGCCTGCGCGGCGGCCTCTGCCGGCTTCCCAGGCTGGTGCCCTCAAACCCCTTTCCTGGCCCTTCCTGCCAAGCCTTTATTGCACCACCCTCCGCCCCCGTGCCCCCCGTGGCTTCCTCACCGCCCCCCCCCCTCCCGCCATGCTTGCCTTAGCCCTTGCCCCTTCCCCTCCTCACCCCGGTCCCGTTCCTTGCTGTCCAGCCACTTGTCACTCGCCTGCCGGGCCCTGAGCAACAGCCCTAAGGAGAGGGGTCCCTGCTGCGCCCTCCCTGCCTCACAGCTGCTCTCCCCCCAGGGTCCCTTCTGCCTCTTCTTCCCCTCCCCCACTGGACACTTCCTATTCCACCTTCGCCAGAGGAGTCAGAATGCCAGTGTCCCCAAGGTGTCTCAGGGCAGTGCTTGCAATGTGGAGAGCCGGTCCCTGGCTAGCTAACGTTCCGTCTCCCGTTCCCCCTTGTTCTGAAGTGGACAGGAGCTGGGGGAGAGACCCTAGGGGAGGGTCGCCTGCCCTGATGGGTGTGCCAACCCGCCAGGGAAGACGGGACACAGCCCCAGGGCGAGCAGGACTGGGGAGGGTGGCGTGGAGGAGATCGGGAGGGGAGCTCGTCCGACGTTTCTAGAGAGACAGAGCTGGAGAGGACGGTAATATTTTGGGTGAGAGAGTCAGGATTCAAAACGCTTTTGAAAAGCCAAGTAAAATGAGCCAAAGCCCAACGAGATGACATTTAAAAGGAATAAATATAAAATTCTACATTTAGGCTTTAAAAAAATCACTTATGTAAGCACCGCATTGAAGAGCTGGGGCGAAAAAAAACCGGGGGTTTCAGTTGGCCACAGGCTTAATGTTGCGGCAGTGTGATCCAGCTTCCAAAAACGCTTATGTAACGTAGTCTTGGGCCCTATTAGCGACAGCCTCATGGCCGGGAGAGAGGTGGTGAGCCCTCTCCATGCGTGGCGCGGGCCACAGCCGGACACGTATCACGCTCAAAGTGCCGAAAGGGGTCCCCTCGGCCATTCAGGTTTGCAATCAAGACGGCAAGATCGGGGGGAGCCAGGTCGCATGAGGAAGGATGGAGGGAGCCAGGGATGTGCAGCCTGAAGAAAAGACGTGATGGGCCCCGAGGCCCCTGTTTTCAGATACTTGAAGGGGTGTGAAATGGCCAGCGGCAGAGTTTAGCTCTTATTAGAAACAACCTGTTCGGGGCGTCAACGCTTGTGAGGCGGTGAGCGCCCCATCCCGGGTAGTGGGAAGGAGAAGCTCGATGCCCGTCGTCGGGCTCCAGTGGGACGGCCTGTGTGCAGAGGGAAGTTGGATAGATGGTCCCCGAGGTCGGTGTCAAGGTTAAGCTTCTCTGATGGGGCACCTCCCACAGGGAGGAGGGGAGAGCGTGGGCTGGGGGTCCAGAGAGCGAGGGCGAGGGCGGATGCAGAAGAGGGGGGAGCTGGGCGGGTACAGGGGTGGAGAAGGGGGAGAAGATGGGCTGGGCCAAAGAGGGGTGGGGAGGGACAGAGAGAAGGGTGTGGAATAGGGTCGTGGAATGAGAGGCAGGAGAGGGAAGCCTGGGGCTGGGATCCCCGCCCCGGCCCCGCCCCGGCCCCGCCCCGGCCCCGACCCGCGTCCCTCCCCGCGTCCCTCCCCGCAGGAATGACCTGCCAAGCTCGGAGCTCCTACCTGGTGGACGAGGTACTGTGGGGCCACCGGTTCACGTCGGTGCTCACGCTGGAGGACGGCTTCTACGAGGTGGACTATGCCAGCTTCCACCAGACCTTCGAGGTGCCCACACCCTCGTGCAGCGCCCGGGAGCTGGCCGAGGCCGCCGCCCGCCTAGACGCCCATCTGTACTGGTCCGTCCCCAGCCGGCTGGATGAGAAGGTGGAGGAGGAGGGGGCCGGGGAGGGCGCGGGCGGAGGGGCTGGCGCGGACAAGGGGCAGAACGGCTGCCTGCCGCCCCCGGAGAGCGAGTCCAAGGTGTGACCAGTTTTCCTCCAGACCCCTGTGGCAGGGCCAGACACCGGTACCTGGGAGCTGGATGGCGCGGGCGGAGGAGGAGGCAGGCAAGGCCCCCCCGGGGGACGCACTGAGGCCGGAGAGCCCCCTCAGAATGGCAAGCCCAGAACCCAGCGGACGGCGCGGGGCCTGGTTTCGGGAGGACGGACGGTGGGGACGGGTAACGTGCCAGCCTGTGTGTGTTCGGCCCTCACGTCTGTTCACGGGTGGCTGGATGGACAGAAGGATGGATCTATGCGGGGCTGGATGGGGAGACGGGAGCAGACGGACGGACGCCGGCGGGGAGGTAGACGGACAGACGCAGGTGGCGGGCCCGGGGCCGCTGCTCGGCCCTAGGGCATCTCTGTGCGAATTCTGGAAAGGCGCCCTTTCCCTCCGGAACCGATGCCGTCCCGAACCAGAGGGCACGGCTTGGGGAGCGGAGTGCGGGCTGGGTTTTAGTCCCCACTCACCTCCCCGGCCAGCCTCCCCGTGCTGCGGCCGACCTGTCTCGCTGGACACGGTGGCCCGAGCTGACCCCGAGGAGAGAACGCCGGGCGGACGGAGGTGGGCCGGGCCGAGGGTGCCCGCCCCGCCCCGCCCCCACCACTGTGACCGGAGCAGGAGGGCGGAAGGCTGCGGGGGTGGCTCGGCCGGGTGTGAGTGACCTTGCCCCCACGTGCAGGGAGACAGGGCCCCGGGGAAGGAGGAGCAGGGACGGCTATTTTCTGACAGCGGGACGAGATCTCATAAATAGCACTGCAGCGGCAGGAGAGGAAGAGGGACGCTCTGGGGAAGAAGGGGGGCCAGGAGAGATCTAGAAAGTGAGTTCGCTCGAGCTAGGGTACAGGGGCCCGTGGGAAAGCGGAGTTTGTCCTGGGGCACGGTGACCCGGGAGCCACCGGTGGGGCTCACCGGGTGTGCGTTGGGTACAGAGCACTGACCCAGCACAGGCGGGGCGGGCGCTAGGAGACCTGGTTCCCGTCCTCGGGACACGGTGTCCCTGAGGCAACCGCACCAGGTGTGGCTCAAACGGAACCCGACCGTCTCTCGGAGCAGAGGGCGGGAGGGTTCGGTGATCGGAAAGCTGGGGGCTGAGTAAGGCCCAGAGAACGACAGAGAACGAGTAAGCCAGCACTTGTCAAACTGGCGTGTCCATCAGAGTCGCCTGCAGACCTTGTGGAAACGCAGGCGGCTGGGCCCCGCTCCCGGAGTTTCGGCCTCGATAGGTGTGGGGTAGAGACCAAAAACTTGCATTTCTAGCAAGTTCCCAGGTCATGCCGATGCTGCTGGTAGGGGGGCCACACTTTGAGAACCACTGCTCTACATAGACTTGCAAGTCACGTCAGGAGGTAGGGCATTTGAGCTGAGGAGGAGCTGAAGGGTGGTTGACGGGGGGCTGAAGGGGAAGTGTGGAGAAGCTGAGGGGGAGCCGAGAAGAAACTGAGGAGTAGCTGAGGGGGAGCTGAAGGGAAGCTGGGGAGTAGCTGAGCTGAGGAGTAGCTGAGCTGAGGAGTAGCTGAGCTGAGGAGCTGAGGGTAGCTAAGGAATGCTGAGAACCTGAGGGAAGCTGAGGAGTAGCTGAGGAAAAACTGAAGGTCGCGGCAGGAGGAGACTGGATATAAAGGATGGGCTATCACGACTGGGAAAAGGGACCCTGAAATGCAGGCTGACACGTTTACCCCTGGGCCCAGGAACTCACCTCTCAGTGGAAGCGCCGCAGTGATAAGCTGGAGATGGCGTTCGGGGAAGACGAAGCCGTCAGGAGTCCTGGGGGCGGCGGGGGGCGGGGGGGGGGGGGGCGGGGGGGAAAGGGCATCAGTGGCCCGAGACTGAATCCCCTGTAGAACTGACTCAAGAGGTGGGATTGCACGTGGGTGACCGTTGGAGGGAGAAGCGAGAAGGTCAGACATCGGATGTGTCTGTGGCCTGTTGTCCACCCAGCTGGGCCAGCCGCCCCCGGAAACGCTATTCCCATCCCACCTCCACCCCCTGCCTGGTGTCATCCGAGTCGCCGGGGGCAGCCCAGCAGGACGGCGAGGGGAGAGCAGGGGCAGCTTGGGACAGGGTGGAGGTGGAGGGGACCTGGGGCTGGCCTCCTGGGAGAGGAGTGTTTGTCCAGGCAAGCGTGTGCTCCCACGACACCGGTCCAGCAGTGACCTCCACCCCTTGGTCCTGGCCACACCCTGCTCCTGTCCTTTAATAAAAGACTGAACCCCTCAGAGGAAAGCACCCCGGTCTGTTCCATTCCAGGCCGGGAAGCAGGATCCCGTGGGCCCCTGTGCCTCCGGAAAGCCGGGAAGGGGGTCGGAGGGAGCTGCCGGTGTGGGTCCGCTCAGAGAAACGTCTGCCTCACGTCACAGGGCCACCTGGGTCACCACGGGTCAAGGATGAGGTCCCTGAGCCCTGGCCTCGGCTGTCCCCTCAAGAACAAAGGTTGGGGTGTGGGATAGGGTCGCTGGGTTTAATTCGGGGAAACGGGCGGGGGGGGGGGTCTGGACCGGAGGGGCGGGCCGTTTGTATCCAGGCCACTCGGTGACCGCTCAGGGCACCACCGTGCATGGCGCAGGGAGTCAGGAGACCTGGACTGTACTCCCAACACGGTCGCTAATTAGCTCTGGGACTCTGGGCCTCAGTTTCCCCTCCTGTAAAAATAACACTTAGAAAACTAGTAATGTCGAGAAAACTCGATAACTATTTAAACAGCTGCATTAAAAGAGGTAAACTGGGTGCCCCTGAAGGTGCAGGGCAGCTAAGAATTTTCAGATCGGAGACTCTTGAAGCAAAGACAAGTTTGAGGGGCCCTTGGGGCGCTGGAAGGGAGATGGGCCAAGGCCTGGGGGATACAGGCAGGCTGTGGGGGGCATTATGGGGGGGCTCTGTGGACACAGGCCCTCCCCTGGCTGCCTTCCTCCCCACCCCCCAGGGGGCTGTGCTCTGGGGCATCTGTTGGGCTGCGCAGCCACAGAATAAGGAAGACCCGGAGGGAAAATGGGAGGAGTCAGGTCCGAGACCCTGAGGACCAAGAATGAGAAGGCAGAGGGGTGTGGGGAGCTCAAAAAAGGGCTCATCAGAAGCCCCTACCCTGCAACATGGGAGGAGGCTGGGAGAGGGGGCCCGGCTCGGTGCACTCACCCCCTCTCTGTGCTCCCCTCCCCGAGGAGGAGCCCCGACAGGGATTGGCAGGGCACTGACAGCTCGGGCAGCAGATGGGACCCAGGTGTCCCCTCCTGGGGTGGGTGGCTCGGCCCACAGAGGCCAGATGGTGTTTATGGTGGGAAGGAAGGCCTGAGTCGTCCAGAATAGGCGATCAGCCCCCCAACAGACCGCCTGGCCACACCCCTCGGCCCCAGGGCAGGAAGGCACGCCAGCCCTGGGTTCTATAAAACAAGTTTATTCACCTTTTAGAAAAACGAATTCTAGGACAGGGGATGGTCTCCCCGTGGGATGGGCATGAGATCAACAACAGAAGGCCAGAGCGGGGAGCCGGGAAGGGAGGAGTGGGGGCTGGGGAGGCCAAATAAATTAAAGGAAGGGGGGACAGAGGGAGAGGGGAGCCAGGCAGCCAGAGGTGCTCTTGGAGCTGGGCTGGAAGACAGTCCACACCTGCAAGAACTGGGGGGAGAGAGCGCGGGGTGCGCTAAGGACAGAGCCCCCTCCGGTGCCCGCTTCTCCCCCAGGCAGGGCCGGGGAGGGGCACTCACCCCAGCACGCGGTGGCAGGGAGGCCGGGGCCGGGGTGGGGGGAGACAGCAAGGTCTGGGGTTCTTTGCCCTCACCTGGGGAGCAGCGGGTCACCGTTTTCGAAGCCTCTTCATGAAGCAGCAGGTGATGGTACCAAGGACGGTGGCCCCGGTGACTAAGGCGACCCCAGCACCCACCAGCAGGGGCACAAACAGGGTGTCCAGGGCTGGGAGAGAGCGGACGGCTCTGTTCAGCCCGGGGTGCCACTACCCTGCCACGCCCGCGTCCCAGCGCCCTCGCTGCCGGGTCGCGGGCCCCCTTCCTCCATTCCCAGACGGCGCCCCTGCCCTCTCCTCCCAGACCAGGTTCAGCGGGGATGCTGGGGCCAGAATGGGACAAAAGCGGGCTTTCACGCAGGAGAAGGGGGGACGGGAGCAGGAGGGGCACAGGGGAGGGGCAGAACAAGGGCCCCGGCTGAAGCAGGGGGCGGGCGGGGGTCACTCACCGTGCGTGTAGGGGTACACCGTGACGGGCCCCGAGCGAGCGCTGCCGGCTTGGTACCAGCTGTAGTCGGCATGCCGCACCCAGGCGCTGGGGGCGCAGTGGTACACGCCTTCATCCTCGGGCCCCAGGCCGTGCAGCCTCAGCCGGTGGCTGCGGGGCCCCACCAGCTCCACGCTGACCGGGCCTCCTCCAGGCCGGACGCCCAGCTCTGCCACGCCGTCCTGGCCCACGCCGCCCACCAGCCGGGCAGGTGCAGGGCTAAGCTCCCCTTCCTCGGGTCGCTCCACCCACCACCTGGCAGCCAGGCGCAGCCCCGGGGGGCCACCGCGCACAGAGATGTTGCAGAGCAAGGAGGCCGTCTCCCCACGGTACACGGTGCCTCCCGCCAGCCAGGCCACGGCCTCCAGCACCACGCCTGCAGGACGAGGACGAGGACGTGGGGTCAGAGGGGTGTGGGGTCGGGACTGCTGTCCGAGCGACACCCCAGTCCTGAAGAAGAGAAGCGGGGAGACCGAGGCATGGCAGCAGCCGGGGCGGAGCAGGGGGGGATGCACAGAAGCAGAAGGAAGAGGTCCCACCAGCCCCGGACCCTGGCCAGGCCCCAGCCACCCCCTCACCTTCCTCCCGCACGTGCACCGGGAGTGGCCGGGAGCGGGCACTGGCCGCTTCTCGAAGCCGAGCCCCAGACCCTCGGACGTAAGCCTTGGCCAGGCAGCGGTAGGTGCCCGCGTCACCTGGCCTGGCGGCCTCCAGCCGGAGCCGGTAGGTTCTGGACGCCACCTTCTCCATGGCGATGTGCCGGCCTTCATAGCCGGGGCCCAGGCTGCCCACACCCTCTGTGTCCAGCTGGGCTACCAGGCGGCCGGGCCCAGGGGCCCCGGCAGGGGCCATCTCCCAGCCCACAGAGTACGCAGCGTGGCGGCCTGGCGGGGGCAGCGCCCCGGACACGTTGCACAGCAGTTCCAAGGGCTCTCCGGGGCCGATCCGCCGTTCCCCGGGCCCCACGGCCACTGCCAGCTGGCTGGCTGCAACACAGGACGGGGAAGGGGCGTCACAGAGGCAGCAGGGGGCACAGAGCTCCCGACTCCCCATCTGTAGTTCTCTCCTGGACAGCGGCACTGTCACAGGGTAGGACCGTGGCGCCCACCCAGGGCCTGACTCTCGGCCCTTGGCCGTGGCCCTCCCATCTCCACACCCAACTTCGGAGCAGAGAAAACCCACCACGGGAGGGAAGTGATGCAAACGGGACGGCTCACTGGGGAAGACGGGCTCCCTGGAGTCGGGCAGGGACCGTCCGGTGCCCGCCCTCGGCCACGGGGCCCACTGCGACACCACAGCCCCCAGCTCCCACCGTGGGCCCGTGGCACTCACACAGCGTCTGCACGTCCACGTGGGCCAGGACAGCTCTCTTCTCCGCGATCTGGGCCCAGGTGCCGTCGGGATCCTGAATCCACTCGGCAGCCGTGCAGTGGTAGGTGCCCGCGTCCTCGGCCTGGGCGCCCCCCACCACCATGCGGTAGCGCTCAGCCCCCTCCTTGCCCAGCCGCAGCTCCCCTGCAGCCAGCCGCTCGGCATAGGGAGCCCCAGCCTCCACGGCCAGGTCGGGCCGGAGCCCCACGACTTCCTGCAGCGTCGCTCGCCCTACGGGCGCCTCGGGCACCGCTCTCCCGAAGGACACGGCCAGGTGCGTGTGCTTCTGCGTGCTCGTCCGCGCTAGGCAGCCCAGCGCCAGCTCCTGCCCCTCGTGCACCGTCAGGCGAGGCGGGGAAGCGGGGGCCTGGCGGCCTCGGGGCCCCGGGGGGGTGGCAGACACCTGCAGCGCATCTGGAAGAACTGGAGAGAACAGCCGGAGTGGGGGAGGGCCGGGAGCCGGTGGCCCTCGTTGCTGTTCCCCGTGTGCCACCTGCTTCCTGAAATAGACCGTGGTGAGCTCCCACAGGGCCGGGTGATCTCTTCTCCAACCCAGTGGTGCCAGGGACGGTGCTGGGCACCCCACAGGCGCTCGGTAAATACTTGTCAAAGTTCATAGCCCAGCCCGTCGCCTACTCACCCGTATGTGTGGAGCCGACCCCTGTCTGAACTACAGAAAAGTGGCTCTGTCCTCCTTCCCAGAACACAAAGAAATATAAGAGAGCAAGAATGTCACGTGGCCTCACTCCTCCTACCCTACCTCCACTTCCTCCCCCTCCGCCCCCAGATCTGGATCCTGCAATCTCCAGGAATGGCCTCTATTCACCCCAGCAGGCTCCCCCCACCCGGGAATGGAGGGGACTGGCTCCCCCTTTCCCCGGAGGTAGCTCCATAGAGCAGGAAGAGCCAGCAGCTGGAGCGAAGAGACCTCAGTTAGAGGCCCAGACCGGCCACCGGCCTGTGGGCGATGTTGCGCGAGTCCCGTAACCCCTTTGGGCCTCAGTTTCCCCAGCTGCAAAACCTGAGGGGTGGTTACACGGGTCCCTCCTGGCCCCGACGCTGCGCCTTCTGCGTGGGTGGGCCTCGCCCCCCGCCCAGGGCCGCTACCTCTCAGCTCCACCTTGCTGCTGTAGCTGCCCAGGTAGCGGGTGTCCGTGGACGGGGTGTAGCACTCGTAAATGCCAGCATCCTGGGCCTGTAGGCGGGCGATCCTGAGCACCACGGCGTCCCCCTGGAGACGCTGCACCTGCACCTCACCGGCCGCCACGCGGGGCCCGAAGACAGCGTAGGAGAAACGGGCATCCCTGGTGCTGACGATGCCCAGCGCGGCCTCTGGGGCCTCAGGCCTGTAGAGGAACCACTCGAAGTCCTGCTGGGCAGGGCCCTCGTAGCCACTGACGTTGCAGGGGATGGAGACGGCCGTGCCAGCCACGCGGTACAGGGGCCCCTGTGGGACCAGCACCTCCCGGGCGAAGCACTCGGCTCCTGTAGGGAAGGACGGGAGATGCCGGAGATGCCTGGGTCCCCACCGCATCGCCCACTACCAGCCCCGCTCTTGACCCCTGCCCAGTGAAGGACCGGAAACCTGGGGAAGGCTGGGACCCAGCTGGGACCCAGGGAAAGGATGCCGGGAGGTAAGACACCCGGATCTCGAGTTGGTCACAGACCCGGGTTTGCCTCGGGACCCAGAAACACCCCATTTCCGGCGGGTCAGAAGTAAGGCCCCTACGGGCAGAAAGAAGTCTATCTGCTTCCGTTCCTTGATTCCAGCTGTACCTGGATTCCCTCCCCCATTTCCCCGCTCTCGTGCGTTCTGGGCCCGGTCAGCGGAGCCTTCCAGCTAAGGGACTCTGAGTCCCCACGTCCCTCTCCTTTGTTGGAGGGGAGCTGGCAAAATCTTGCTTAGAAGGGCGGGTTGGCTCAGCTGTGTCACCTGGACCAGGGGACTCCAGACAATGGAGCCAGTGGGCCGAGCAGGACAGGGCACAGACCCAGTCAGTTCTCACCACACAATGCCCTCCCCGCCCCGTCCAGCTGTGCCATGAGCTCACTGCTTCTCCCATCCCACAGGGCTGCCGAGGCAGCTGAGGCCTATGGGGCAAGAACCAGCCTCTGCCCTGGCCTCCGGGGGCAGAAGATCGCTCCCCCAGCCCCACCCCCAATCTTCTAGGCTGACCCAGGGGATGCACAAAGCCCCCCCTCCCAACTCCCTAACAAAAGCCTTCATTTGCATACGGTGTGCATTCATTTACATAAGGTTCCCTCTGTGTTGGGAGGCGCAAACTCGGGCCACCCCTTCGTGTCTTTCTCTCCTCAGACAGGCCAAAATTCTCTTCTTCCCCACGCTGCCCCCACCTCCAGGCCCTACGCTGCCCCCAGCAGATACTCCTGAGGCCCTCGGAGGGATCTGCTTCTTCCTTCTCTCCTTGCATCCGTCCTTCCGTAGCCCCACTGGGCAAGATCACAGAACTCCAGGAAGGAGGGCTGGGCCAGCCCCCTGCCTCCATTTCACACAGGAGAAAAGTTCAGGCAGAAGTATAATGTCTTGACCAAGATCCTACTATCCTTAGATGGCTTCCACAGGTCCCTGCAGAGCGACAAAGCCAGGGAAGAAGAAGGGGAAATCCTAGCAGAGGCCCGGGGAGACTGACCTCACCAACCAGAATTCCCATCACTCCCAGGGGCATACCCAGGGCCTTTCTGCAGAGGCTGGAGAAAAACACCAAGTTTGTGGTCAAGCTCTGCTCTCTGGCTCCTCCAGAAGCTGGGCTCTTAGCCCTCTCCTGTGGCTGAGTCCAGGGAGGAGGGAGGCACTTGCGGTCGCTTGGGTTCAGCAGGTTGGGTCCCGGCCCCAGCCCCGCGCCCCGTGCCCCGTGCCCAGCTGCATGGACACATCCCTTGTTCTCCCAAGCTGGTTTCCACACTGGAGGAGAGCTAAGAGCTTCCATTCTGACAGTGAGTGAGCCTGTGACTCAGGAGGGCCCTACCCTAGGGCATTTCATAATCTAGGTGACGGTGGAGACAGCTGAGCTGACACCTTTGGGCCTCCGGGCAGACTCTGCTCAGAAGGGCCCCCTCCCACCTTCCTGGCTCCACAGCTGCTGATGCTTGGAGATCCCCATGGGAAAGTCAGCCAGCCGCCTTAGGAAACCAGCTGCCAGGCAGCTCCCTTCCCAGGCCAGAGCGGGGAGGAGGGGCAGACACCTGCTTTGGGGTCCATCGGATCTGGGTTCGAATCCAAGCCCTAGCGCTCACTAGATGTGTTCTCTGGGGCAAGTCACTTCACTTTCCTCATCTTCGGAATGAATGGAAATACCCGCACGCAGTGGGCAGGCAGATCTCTGCGGGCTCTTCCAAGTCTGTGCCCCACCCCTCCCCACCTCCTCTGGGCCCTTCCCCTCCACGCTGCCCACTGGGGACAACGGGCCAACTGCTAGGCAACCGGGCCCCACAGCAACTCCCTCCTGCCTCCCACCCAGGGCTCCAAGGAGAGGCCTCATTCTGTTTCCCCAGGGCCCAGGGACCTATGCAGCCAGGGGCGAGGCTCTGCTTGGCACAGCGGTGGGGCTCTGGTCTGGAAACAGGCTGCTGGGGCTACGTCGTCAGCCTGCGCCTTGACTATGGCAGCTTTGAATCCGGGTGGCAAGGCCACCCCCACGCGGTGCTCTTTCTTGCTTCAAGGGCTTGGGTCTCCCCAACATCTGTACAGGCAGCCTCCCTGTCTGGAAGCCATGCTCCTCCCCAGACAAGCTCCTAAGGGAGCCCTCCAGTTCAGGCCAAAAACAACTGCACTGTCAGGGCCCTGATGCATCCACCCAGCGGTGGCCAGAACACCTCGCCATGATCACCCACCCCCACGGATGCAGGGTGCTTGGAGATCCCAGCATCAGTCTCCATGGAGCCTGCTTTCCCCTGAGGCGGGGAAGGTGGGGGGACTAAGGGGGTGTGACCAGCGGTGGGGGGCTACAGAGTCAAGTGCGACCTGAGAGAGAGAAAGTGGGCAAAGAGAGACCCCGCCCCGCGTGGAGACGGCGTAAGAGGCGGAAGTGCCCCAAACATCAGATGATGAAGTGGGGCGGAGGGGAACCATCAGGGGAGACTGAACTTCAAAGATTATGGGCAGAACCGGCCCCTGGGCCTCCAGCCAACTCCGGGCAATTACGAAGACGGGCGAGCACTGCCCACGCAGGGAGGGCACTCAGAGCTGGGCCTGAAGCTCAGTGTGAGGCGGAGGGAGACGTAGCATTTGGGCGCAGAGACCCCAGGACCTGAGTACGCCGACTGAGAGGTGGGGCCGACCCCGCGGCCTGGGGGTGGCACCTCGGTGGGTCCTCACTGGGCCCCAGCCCGGGGCCTAGAGCTGGGGGTCTGGCTCGGCGGGCAGCTGGGCGCCGAGCTCGGGGAGGCTCGAGGCGCCCCTGACGGAGTAAACGGGTGCGAGGGGCCCCGAAACGCTGGGGAGGTGGGCCGGGCCGAGCGCCAGGTGGCAGGCACCTGCCGGCAGGGTTGGGGGCCGGGGCGGGGGCCGGCTTACCCAGCATTAGCAGCAGCAGCGGGAGCCGCGGCGAGAGACCGAGGGCGCCCATCCTGCGCGGCCGGCTTTGGGGAGGCTCCGGGGGTCGGCGCGGGCTCTGAGTGGACGGGGGCTCGGGGGCGCATGCCCGGGTAGGGGGCACGAAGCGGAGCAGCGAGGCGCGGGTGCACGCAACGGAGCCGAGCGGCGCGGGCGCTTCCAAGTCCCCTCCCTCCCCCTTCCTCTTCCTACCGCTTTCCCTCCTTCCGCGGAGACCATTCCCGCCCCGCCCCGCCCCGCCCCAAGCCCCGCCCCGACCCCGCCTGCCCCTGGCCCCGCCCCGGAGCCCGGGCTCCACCCCGCCCCTAGCCCCGCCCCGCCCCGATCTCGGTCCCAGCCCCACCCCAACCCCTCATCCCGAACTCTCCCAGACCCCGGACCCTGGACCCGTCCCGTCTCCGCTCCGTACCCGGACCCTGGACCCCCTCAGACCCCGGACCCCGGGCCCGCTCAGAGCCTCCCGGACCCCGGTCCCAGAACTAACCTGACTTCTGACCCCGGCCCCGCTCCGCCCTTCTCGGTCCGGGCTCCGCCCCAGCCCCGACTTCAGCCCCGCCCCGACGCCGGGACCCGGGCCCGACCCGCCTACCTGGGTCCGGGCTCCGCCCCGACCCCCGGCCGGCACCAGGGGGCGGCACTTGGGCTCAGCCAAATCCCTGCCCCGCATCGTCCCACCGCCCCGCACCTTCCGGCCTTTTCCTGAGAGTTGGGTGAGGGGGCCTTGGGGTCAGTCAGGTGACTGGCCACGCACTTAGGATCCAATCACTTGCCGTGGGCCGTTAGGCCTCGCTGCAAACCCCGCTCTAGTGAGGATGGGCGGGACCCAGGAGTTCCGGAATGCGGAGGGCTGGGGCTGAAGGGCGCAGCGAGGCCTCACAAGGTCGCGGGAGACCTGTTTGCCACCCCCTCGGGGCAGAACCAGAGGGAGTGGGTTAGGAGGGTGCGCCGTCTGGGCGCCATCACTTCCTGGTTGGGGATCCCGTCCAGTTGGTTAACGTCCTTCAACCTGTTTCCCTGGTGGCACACTGGACTGAGACGACATCCACCCCAAGGCGCTTTTGTGACGATTAACCGACATAATGTACACGAGGTTCTTGGCACAGATGACACGGAATAGGAGATAGGGTGTTTATGGGGTTTAGTTTTCGTTTCTGAATGATTATTTAAACCGCTTCCTGAGAGAGGTTTTGCTTAGCGTTTATAGGAGCAGCGAGGCGATTGCATGAAGGAGTCTGTCTCCAGTGAGGAGAGCTGGACTCCGCTGGCACTGGGAACGGTGGGGCCTGCCCAGGAGGCGGGAGGATGGGAAGAGGGTCTCTTCCCAGCCACGGAGCAGGTGGGGCATGGGCAGGTGCAGGAAGGATGGGGCCAGGTAGGAGAAGGGACAGCCAGGTCTGCAAAGCGTAGGCTGTCAAAGGAGCCGGCCCTGGGAAGTGACCCCACAGCCCATGCCCCTCCCAGTCCCCACGCCCTCCCAGTCCTTTTACAGAGGAGGAAACTGAGGCCCCAAGAGGGGAAGTGACAGAGGTCAGACCAGATCTTCCCTGGATACAGTCAGTGCCTGGCTCAGAGGAGGTGCTCAGTTGAAGCCACATTCAGAGATCAGAGAAACTCTTTAGCAGAATGCGGATCTCAGCAAGGGACAGCCCTCCCTCCCAAGACTTCCAGGACTGGCCCAGGTGCCTGTTTCCTCCCACTCTGAGATATTCACAGCCTGATTTCTCCAGATCCATTTCACCTAAATCCATCCATGGGTGGGACTGAGCTATGTGAAAACGGAAAGGCATAGGGAAGCTTTAAAGGAAAACCGCTCTCCCTTTTGGGGGGGAGCAGAGTGCATTTACTCTGCCTTCCTGATGCTTGAGAGCTGGGAGACGTTGCCCATCCCATCCGATCGTCCCAATGCCGTTTATGGGATGCCTACACAGTAGGCCCCTCCGGGTATCGTTTCTAGTCTTTGCAGCATATTTTGCCAGATGGTGTCATTTAACAGATGAGAAACTGGAGGTTCAGAGAGGTTAAGCGTCTTCGCCAAGGCCACACAGCTTTTAAGTGGCCAGTGTCTGATGAGCTCAGGCCTGTCTGTCCCCAGAGCCCCAAATCTTCCCACATCCCACTGTCTCCCTTCTCAAGCTTCTGCACCCTATAAACTTACTTAGTCAACAAACACTGACTAGGCCAGGCCTGGTACTGGGCACCGGAGATGCTGTGACAAGCGTGGCAGACCCCGTCGCCTGCCTTCAGGGAACATACGGTCGTGCCAGGGAGACAGGCCATAAGCAAGTAATAGCCCACCCCCAATGTGAGCGTTATGAGAGGGCAGAACCAGTTTCTTCCCCGAGCCCCTCCCTGGACCGGGAGTTCCGGAGGCTGCCAGCAGGGGGCGCCCAGGGCCTAGGCCCGAGTCCCGCTTATGTAACCGGCAGCGCTGAGGGGGAGGAGAGCAGGCCCAGCGCCGGGGCGCGTCGCGCAGCAGACGGACGCCCGCACCCGCCAAAACACAGAGCAGCTTCGTACCGAGGCAGACGTCACTCACACGCCGCGACAGAGCGACGCACAGACACATGCACACAACACAGGCGCCCGCGCTGCGGGGGAGGGACACACCCTGTAGACGGGAGAGGGCCCCTGTACCCTCCCGGGGTGGCCCCTAAAAAGCCACGCAGGCCCACCTGGCGCCTTGGCTGACGCTTGTGGAGCTGTGAGCGGAGAGAGGAGGAAGGCTGGCGGAGACAGGAGGGAGGGGGCCTGGGATTGCAGAGAGACACGGGGGAGGGGTGCACCGGTGGGCGTGGAGGGGGCCCTCATCCCTGTGGCACCACCTGCTGCCCACGAACCCCACGAACAAGGGGTTGCACTGAGTGTCGTCAGAAAATAGTTAAGATCCGTGATCTGCCTTAAAACGACTTCTAATCCGGGGGCGCCTGGGTGGCTCAGTCCATTAAAGGTCGGACTCTGGCCCAGGTCACCATCTCACAGCTCGTGCCTTCGAACCCCTGGTGTTGGGCTCTGTGCGGACAGCTCGGAGCCTGGAGGAGCCTGCTTCGGATTCTGCGTCTTCCTCTCGCTCTGCCCCTTTCCTGTTCATGCTCTGCCTCTCAAAAATACATAAACGTTAAAACATTTCTTTTTACAGACGACTTCTAATCCGACGGAGGTGTCACACATTATGGGCACAACTACGAAGACGTGGTCTTCTGAGAGGCACGCTCAAAGACTGGACGGTTAACGTGTCTTGACCTGTGCCAGGCGCGTGATTTAATCTCCCTTAGTCCTGGCCAGAACCTTGGGAGGTTAGTGCTATTATTATCCCTGGGAGGAAACTGAGGCGGACAGAAGTGCAGGAACACGTCCAAGGTAAATGGATTGGTTACTGTCCAAATGCAGGTTTGAGCCTAGGATTGTTTGAGGTGTGGAAGAGCCTGGGCTTCTGACCCCCCGTGACGTGACTTCTTGAAGGCAAACGTGGACCCAGCACTCACAAGCACAGACCCAGCTGTGGACCCAGGCAGCGCCTTGGAGACGTGACAAATGCATCAAAGACACAGAGACACATACCCGGCAGACGTCAGACACAGGGAACGCCACACACACACACACACACACTCGCACACACACGTAGTCCTTAGCTCACACACACTCTATCTCTCTCTCTCTCTCTCATGTGTACAAATCCCAGCTCGGTGGAGCTAAGGGTCACACAGAGGAATGTCCTATGATCTATGTGTGTTTATAAGGCCGTGACCGTACCGCCTGATGAGCCATATTTTCCCACCCTCCAAAAAGGGAAACTTCTCTCTGCCGACTTGCTGGAGAGGCTCAGGCAAAGAGACAAGACAGAGCCGGAGCCAAAACGCCCCTGCGCCCCAGCTCGCACCGAAACGAGAGGCTTCCACGCCGGGACCCAGGTGCACACCCGCAAAACCGGAGTCATCTCCCGCACCCACGCACATGCCTACTGGACCCTCTCCCTCCTTCCTCCCCAGCCAGGCACCCCGCCCTCATGAGGGACTCCTGCACTAGCCTCTGTGTGTGTCTGTTCTCTGAACCTTCCTCTTGTCCTGGCTGAGCCCACACTCCTTCCCCAGCTCTCAAACCCTATGCCAAAGGTGTAGACAGCTGTTCAAGAACAGAGGGGCCCCAGTGCCACTGCTGGCCTCAGCATGACCTGGCCCTGACTCCCAGGGAGGCCCTGCCATTTCTATACCCAGGATTAGCGCCAGCTGCCACCCACTCCCGAATGCCAAGGATGGGTCCCTTTGAGCTGGAATCCCCTCGCCCGCCCTCCCTGGCTCCCCAGTCCGGGAGTGCTGGTTGCCTGGGCTCCTCCCCCTCCCCAGAGGCTCCCCGACTCCCTCTCCCCCTCGCCCAGCCAGCTGATGGCGCAGACATCCCGGTGGAGGGTAGCCCAGAGCTGAGGCAGCCCCCGCAATGTGTCGCTCAGCAGCCTGGGGGTGGGGGAGTGGGGAGCGGATCAAGGGCAGAAGAAGGCAGCGGTTTGCTAGACAGAGATTTGTGGGCTGCGTCTTCTAGATGAGCCTCAGGGGACAGGAGGTGGTGAGTGCCAGGTGGCTGCCTCTGAGTCATTGAGGTTGAGCAAGGGACAGATTTGGAGAACAGGTCATTGATGAGTTTGTGCACACCCAGCTCTGAGCGAGATGGGGAGGAGGCAGCAGTTGTTTGCTAGTACTTCCCGTGCACCTGCTTTGTGCGGGGCTCCCCGCTAAGCACCCTGCCCTCACTCAGTCTTCCGGTCAGTCCTCCCAGCACCCCGCAGGGCGAGCGCTCTCGTGGCCTGTTTTGCAGATGGGAGAGGAGGCCCCGAGAGGTTATGTAAGTGACCCAAGGTCACCTAGCTACATGGCAGCACTGAGATTCAACTGTAAGCTTTTTGACCCTGGAACATTCTTCTCCCTCCTGCTTCCCTAACCTGCACACTTATTCATATTACACACAAGCATCAGTGCACACGTATTGTATAGGCACGCCTCTACAACCTTTTGAAGTAGCTTTTCGGGGCGCCTGGGGGGGCTGCGTCAGTTAAGCGTCCGACTTCAACTCAGGTCATGATCTAATGGTTTGTGAGTTCGAGCCCCGCGTCGGGCTCTGTGCCGACAGCTCGGAGCCTGGAGCCTGCTTGGGATTCTGTGTCTCCCTCTCTCTCTGCCCCTCCCCCCGCTTGAGCGCGCGCTCTCTCTCTCTCTCTCTCTCAAAAAATAAATAAATAAACATTTGAAATAGCTTTTCCACCAGTGCAATCCCCAGCTCTTAGCGCATAGTGGGTGTTCAAGAAATGTTTGCTGAATAAATGGATGTGGCTCTGGAGGCTCAGGAAAAGGGGAAATCAGCAAGAGGTGTGTGTGTGTGTGTGTGTGTGTGTGTGTGTGGCGGTGGCCGAGGCGGCCCTGGGAATACAGGAACCAGGTGGGTTTCACACACACAGAACCTTCTAGAACTTGAGTGGTATTACAGGCTCCCTTCTGACTCTGGGCTCCAGCCCTTTAAAGTGCCCTCGGTGGGGAAAGAGAACGGAACCAGGATTCAAGGCTTCTCCGAGGTGGAAGGGGTCTCAACTCTTCCTCTAGCCAGAGGATAGGGAACATGAAGAGAGGTCTGGGAAGCGTGTGTGGGAACACACAGCCACCGAGCCCCCCGCTTGTCCCCATCCGCTGCCCAGGTGCCCGCGTTCTTCCCCCTCCCCCCCGCCCCCAGGCCCTGCCTCCTCCGCCAGGCACACCTGGACTCTCCAGGGACCCGGCTGAAGAGAGGACAATTGCCCTTTTCCCGGTCCAACCGAAACAAGGGTGAACTTTTTCCAGAGGCCCTCCGTTGGGAAAGCGGAGAGAAAACAAACCCAGAAATAAAGACTACAAAAACAAAGAAGCAGATGGGCCAGCGGGGCGCCCACAGTCCCCTTGCTGATGGGCCCCCCTCCCCTTGCTCCCAGCACCTCTGCTCTGCGATGCCGGTTCCCACCCGGCCTTGCCGTTCCGGGCCTGTTTCTGTCTACCTCTCCATCTTGGCCTCGAGCTTCTCAAGGCCTCTGCTGTGGCTCTCCTTGGCTTTGCCCGTGGGGGAGAGCCCAGCACAGTGGCTCACAAGGAGTGGAAGCCCCAGACATTTGCCAAGTAATTGAGCCAGCAGGGCGGGGAGGCGGGGTGGGGGGGGGGTATGTGGGACAAGTAGGTGAGTGAGAGAGAGGGAAGCCCGGGCTTCCTCAGGGGTGGCCAGATCGCCCCCATGGAGGGCACCGCCCCTGCCTCTGGAGTTTGCCTTCCCCGGGTCACTTGCATCCACAGGTTGACGGAAGGCTTCTCCTCCTGTCTCAGAGCCCGAACCTGCCATCCCTCGGGAAACAACCCAGGCGGGCTTCGTGGGCAACCGGGAAGGGCCGGGTTCTGTCCTCTGGGGAGGGAAGGGTGCTGGAGATGGGATTCAGCAGAAGAGGGCACGGCAGTCCCGAGGCCAGGACACGGAAAAGCAAGGCCAGAAAATAACAAGCTACCAGGCACTGAGCATTTGGATTCTCAACACCACCCTGTACTTAGGGCTGTGAAGGAAACCTAAGCTCAGAGAGGCGGAAAGTTTGTCCAGTGAGCGAAAGTTCTAGGATTCCCTCTCCAGGCATTCTGGACCACACTGCCCCGCGGCCTCTGCAGGGGACAGACCATCCTCCCGCGAGGGAGCTGGTGTTTGGGGGGGGGGGGGCGGCAGCAAAAAGAGTGCGGGTCCAGCCAGCTGGCAGGACAGGGTGATGGGGTGAAGGCCCCTGCGGGTGGGCACTCGGGCCCAGGGCGTTGGTGCTGAGGATGTCAGCCCCTGAGCTAGATGTCCCAGAGCGAATGTGTGACGTCTCTCCCAAACAAGTGCCTTCCTTCTGGACCCTGATTTGAGCTAGCTTTGTGCCAGCGTCCCTCCCCCATCTGCAACCTTCCTCCCTCACGGTGACGTGCCATCAGTCGCCAGATCCCGAAATTCTACCTCCCCAAGATCTTTCTCATCTGCGCTCTCCCCTCGTTGTCGTTGCCACTGTCTTGTCGCACACCCTCACCACCTCTTGGCTAAATTATTGCCAGAACCTCCTCCTTGTCTCTCCCTTTCAGGGTAACACCCCCGCCCACGCACACACACATACCCCGCAGTCAAGTGAGCCTTCCCAGACCACTACGCCCCTGCTCAAAATTTGGAAACTCCTCCATATTGCTGGTAGCGATATGTCTCAAACTTGCTGGGTGGTAAAAATACAGATTCCCACCCCCTACTGCCCTCCTGTGTCAGAATTTCCAAGAGATGTGCCTGTTCTTCTGTATTTTTAACAAGCACCCCAGGTGATTACTACCGTGAGAGCCTTTTAAGACACACTGGGATTTAGAACTCCCCCCGGGGAAATGGCGCCCCCACCCATCTCCGGTGTGGGCTCTCGTGTTTCTTCTTTGCCCCCCGGGTGCTCCAGGCCTCGGTGCCTTCGCCCACATGGTTCCCTCTACGGCCCGTGCTCTGTCTGGTTCTCTGAGCCAGATCTTCCCTATCAGTCAAGGCCCAACTGGAAGGCCACCTCCTCCGGAAGGCCTCCTGATTCTGCCAGCTGAGAAGCACCCTCCCCCTTTTCTGAGTTCCCACCGCCCTATACACCAGTGGCTTCTGCACGAGCCATCCCGGGGATCCTTCTCGGCGCCCTGACAGCCCAGAAGTTCCTCGTGCAGGTTCTGGAACCAGCCTCCCTGAGTTTGAGCCCCAGCTCTCCTAGTTGAGTAAGCTCCACAGGGTCCTTGTGTTTCTGTTTCCCCCTCCAGAAAACAGATTCGTTACGAGGACCCAATTAAGTAACGCACGGAAACCGCCGGAGCAGCAATATGGTGCCTCAGTAGCTGTCACTCTGACGAGCTAGAGAGCCCAGGGACAGACAGTCCGGCTTCCGTGGCTTTCAATCCTGCCGCACACGGAATCATCTGGGGAGCTTTTAGAGGACACTGATGCCTGGGCCCTCCCTCAGACCCGTTTAAATATGACCGCTGGGGGAGAGGGCCAGGCGGGAGACAGTAACACAAGGGTCGGGGTGAGAAGCCCTACCCAGTCAGCCCCTCACTGTATTGGCAGGCCAAGGTCACAGCAGTTAATGGCGGGACCGGTCCTGCGTGGCGAGCCTCTGCCCTCACCCCAGTTCACCCCGAGCTGGAGCAAACGAACAGGAGTCCCCGAGGGCTAGAGGCTGGCCTTGGGCAGAGCCAACTAAGGTGACTAGGTGGCATGAGACTTGGGCAGAAGGGCCGTGGGGGCGGGAGGCTTGTCCGCCTCGGCTGGCACAGTATCCGGGCATAGTCTCCGCACAGCACCTTGCACAGCATCAGGCAGTCGGCACTCGGCAAACGTTGCTTGAATGTCTGAATGATTCGGTGCCCGGAAAGCCAGCAGGTGCCACCGGCGGGGTCCTGGGGGCCACTCACATCCCCCAAGAGGCAGCGGGTGCTGAGAGCACCCAGGCAGGAGCGCAAGAGTGATCGTGTCCTGGGCTTGCAGAGAAACCAAGGCACAGAGGAGGCCGGACTCCCGGAAGCCCCCAGGAGGGCGGGCGCCTTATGTGGGAACAAGGCGGTGGCCCCGTGTGCCAGATGTTTGCAGGGCATCCGGTCCTGGCCAGGCCTCCGGAACACCACTGGGGGCAGGCAGACCAACAGAGTTGTATCCTGGGCCAAGCAGAGGGGGCCCTGGTAAAGGAAGAAGGAGGTAGGAAGGAGGGGGCTGGGGGCCGAGCCAGGCTGCCTCTTGATAGGGGGAGCAGGGAGGCGGGGTGCTCTGGGCCAGTGGCCGGGTCAGATCTCGGGCCAAAGCAAACCTGCCTCAGGGGGCTGGAGGGCCTCTCCCTCCCTGTCCGGATGGAATCAAAGGCAAACAGGAACCCTAGAGGGCCCAGCTGTGACCCCTGACCCCCAAACTCAGCAAGGCCCATTAACTCCATGCGCCCCATCACCCCTAACATATTTTTCCAGCACAAAGAATCTCTAGAAACAGACTAATCTGGTATTTGCTGATCAAATGCCAGCCAAGAAATGTCAGGTTGCTGCAAACACTCCCTGTCCCCACCAGCCCTTCCCTCCTTCTCCCCTTCCCTCCTTCTCCCCAGTCCCACCTCACACGGGGGCTCTTTGTAAGAAACCAGGTAGCCCACGCCCAACCCTGAGCCTTTCCCTGCCTGTGTGCCGGTAGTCAAAGGGATCACCCTCATTTCTGCGGGTCACAAAATAGGGGTACCTGCCTCCCTCGGTTCCCCCTCTGAACCGGGGTCTCCAGGTGGAGGGTCGTCACACAGATATCACTGCAAGTAATCTCTCCTGTTCACCTGAGCTGAGCCATAAGCCCAGGAGAAGGGGACCCGGAATTTGGCGACCGTCAGAGCTGGAGAGGGCACCTCAGATTTTCCAGCTCTCCTCATTATTCAGATAAAGGAGCAAGGCCAGAGTGGGGGTCACCTCTGGAGGGCCGGCACGGGCACCCGGAGCTGTCCAAACCCAGACGTCAGTGCAGAGGGCAGAAGGAGGTGGGACAGGAACAGAGGCAGAGGGACAGAGGAACCTTCTGGGTGTTCTTTTCTCCGTTTTCTGAGTTCTTTAGAATAGGATTTTTAACAATACAAAGGATCATAAAGATCGTCTGGGGGAAAGATGAAAGACAACAGAAGCAAGGAGAGACAGAGAAAGAGGACTGCAGAATCTATTTTGAGTAGATTGGGAAGAAAGACCAGAAGAAAAGAGAGGAGGGGACATCAAGGGAGAGACGGAGGGAAGATCCGACACCGGCCTTGTGGTCCAGCAGGGAAACTGAGGCAGCAGCAGGACTCAGACAGGTGCTCTGTGGCTCTGAGCCCAACCAACCTTCCCGCCACAAGGCCACTACAAGTCAGGGGTGGTGGGGAGAGGGCTGGGGAGGAAGGAGGGTGAGAGGCACCTTTCTGGGACACTTGCCATGACCACCCCGGGCCTTTCCAGGTCCCCCGTCCCTGCTATCAGCCCAGGCCAGCCTCCCCCTGGAAGGAGAAGATTCCATCCATTCCCAAGAAGGCCCTGGGGGGGGGGGGGAACAAGCCTGGTGTGGGGGACAAGAGCACGGGGCCCTGAAGAAGGAGGAGACTTGCAGGGCACGGAGGAGGGAGAGCAGGGGAGGTCCCCGGAGAGGGCTGGACGCTGGGGGAGGACGGCTGAGCTGGGCCCGCATCGGGACTGGGGCAGAGAAGTGGGGTGAGGGGCGGAGGAGGGGCGGTGGGGGTGATAGAGCCTCCCCAGTGTCCCTCCCTCCCCCCTCCCTCCCCCACCCTCTTTCATGATCTTGAAACAACCTTCAAGTCTGGGCTGGAGGCCCCAGGAGGCTAGTCACTTAGGAAACAGAACTGTTTCTGGGAGACCTTGACGGCCCAACTGCAGCCGAGTGGCCTCCCCAGCCCCTCGTGCACGCACACATTCTCCCAGGGACTCTCACGTACACCACGCACTCCCGCTCACACACCCCGGAGATCAGCACACGCCGGGACGCAGGCACTCGGGCTGGACTGACCACACAGGAGAACCAGGGCCGGCCTCTCCCGTCCTCTGGGGCTCTTCCTTTGGAATTTCCATGTGCTACGTTCACGTGGCCCCTTTCCCACACGCTGGGCCCCACACGCCCGTGTCCCTCAGTCACGCACACACATGCACCCCTGCTTCCCACGCTGACCGAACAACTGGTTCAGGACCACCCATCCCCACGGACCTCTGCCCTCCTCCCAAACCCACTCCCCAGCCAGGCCCGGGCCCCCCTCCCCCCCCCCCCCCGCCTCCTACTTTCCAGTCCTTCCTGATCTCTGCTCTGTCCGTCTTACTCCCAAACTGACCGCTGGCTCCCTTCACAGGCACCGCGGCTCAAGGGACCGGGCGTCCGCACCGCACTGGTGTCCCGGAGTCTGAGGCCCGCACTGGAGGAGAAGGAAGTAGGCTCCCAGGGCCTCCGTGATCGCCCAGGCGGGGGGGGGGGGGGGTGGGCAGGGACGTCTGAGCAGGAATTGGAGCCGGGGTGTCCTGTCCAGCCTTTCTTCTGTCTGAGCCCCAAATGTGTGAGCAGCACCGCCCTGGGGGCCGCACGCCAGCCCCGGTGCTGGGTATATGGCCCCAGCCGTATGCGCAGAGGGAGGGCACGGTCCTTTCCGGTATGGGCCTGGCCGCAGGGACCGGAGCCAGGCCCTTGGAAGGACTGGGCAGCCCTGGGAGGTGCCAGCAGGGGTGAGTGTGGGGGAGTGAGACTGAGGCCTACGCGTCTGCAGGCTCGGGCCGGTTTTCTCTCCCACCTCACCTTGCGTCCCGGGAGCGCGGGGCGGAGAGAAGGGATTCGGAGCCGGCAACCGAGGGACAGGAGCCCCGTGAGCCCCAGGGGGGCCCCTCGTCTCCCCGCAGCCCAGGCCAAGACGGCCCTTCGGCTGCCCCGCTGCCCAGCGACCCCGCCACCTGTGGGCCACCCTTCAGGGACTTCTGCCCAGGGCCGTCCCTCCTCAGGTGCAGCCACCCGCCCCCTTGCTGTGTCTGCAACTGCCTCCCTCTCTCCCCTTGAACTGGGATCTGCTTTTCGCTTCCTGTTCCCTCCGATGCCTGTTGTCCCCCAGGCTCAACTTCAAGGTCCGCCGAGGGGCCCGAGGACGGAAGGTGTCTGTCCCCATCCTACCCATCCTTCCAGCTGTAACCCGAGAGGAGAAGGACAGCGGAAGCGCGATGTGACCTTCCGGATCCCTGAAATGGAAAATCCCAAGTGCGGGCCCGGAGGGGGCCAGTGATTTGGGGAATTCAGGCATGAGCACTGAGCCCTGAGAGTGGATTTGCTGGCACAGAGGTCCGTAATCCCTCCGGAGGGAGTTCCCTCTGGGGCCAGAGAGGACCCAGCCCAGCGAGCGGGCACATCAGGCCTCTGGAGCAGAGGCCCCATCCTCTCCCTCCTTCCCTCCCGGCTTGTCTGGGCTCAGGGCTCCCAGACCTGCTCTCCCTCCCCCTGCTGGCTTCCCTCCACTCCCTGTCTGTGCCCAGAGAAATGGGGACACTCCAGGAGAATCCCATCCTCTGCTCCCGGATGGCAGGGCCGGGATCGTTTCTTCTCTATCTGCCCCTCGCTCTCTTTGCCCCCCATGCTTTGGCTCTTCTATTAAAATGTGAGGCAACACCCCCAGACCTGCTGGTCTGGTCCCAGCTCCGCTCTACCCCTGTTTCCTTCTGGTATAAGTTACAGACACCCCTTCCGGCCAGGCCAGGCCCCCTCCCCACCCCCAGGGACTTCTCCCAGCTTCCCCCCCTGCTTCCCTGCGGAGGCCTGTCCTGTGTGCTGCCCACCTGTCCTCCCTCCATCCCTGGAAGAAGGAAAGAGCCACCTCCTTCCTGGTTCTCGGGTCTGGCACGTGTTATTGTGGTGACCTCCAGATGCCTCTGAGAAGCTCAGTATTTTCCTCTCTTTTGACCTACCTGCCAACCCCAGGCATAGATCCAGCCTAGGGCTTCTCAACCGAGAGTGAGGGAGGGAGTCGTGCGTCCCTTCAGTAGCAAGGGGTCAACACGACCCAGAGCTATTAGCATGGACGTCTGCGCGGCCGGCTCCAGGGCTGTCCCCTCTGCGTCCCTGTCCTTTCCCCAGTCGCTTCCCTGGCCCCTGGAGTCATGATTCTTGAACTCTGGACAGGTTTCACCTGGAGGGCTTGGGGATTGCCTTTCCCCTCGAGGGTCCCCCCGGGTGCCCTGGGTTCCATGGCTGACTACTTTTTCTGATGTCCGTGGCCCTGCAACCTCTCAAGTAGAGGGAACAGTCTCTCTGCTTCTCTCTCTGGGAGGTTGGGTGCAGACTCCAGAGCCCTGGTTCTGTTCTGTTTTATGCACTCAATTGTCTGTGTCTTTGGGCCTCAGTTTCCCCCTCAGGAAAACAAGAGAAAGGGTGGAACCACGTGGTCTCTGGCATCCTGGGATGCTGCAGGGACTGTTCCCCACCCCACCCCCCCCGCCTGTCCCCAAGGGGCACACTTCCAGCCCCAGCCTTGCCTCTCGCCTCTCTCAGCGGAGGCTGCCACAGGCCAGGGGGGGATGGGGGGAGCCGAGGGGGGCACACAGCAGGACAGATGGACCGTCCCTGGTCCACCCGCCTGTTGCTTAAGGGGCGGGAGGGGAGGAGTCCTCAGGGATCCTGTTTCAACAAACGTTTCTTTCCCTAGGAGGGGAAGGAGGGGGAGAGGGGGAGAGGGACCTATTTAAAGCTACCCTGTGGCTGACTGCCTGCTCTGTCTGTTTGCCGGGGTCTCTGGCCGTCCCAGACCAGAGGTGTGAGCTTGGGATCCTCTTGGTGACCTCTCCTGTCTAGTCCCCCCAGCCACTCTGCCCCAAGATGGGCCGTGGGGTAAGTATTCCCAAAGAGAGGGGTCACTCTGTAGGGAGAAGGAGGGCTCTGTGGAGGGTAAGGGAGGCTAGAGGGAAAGAAGGATGGGGTGAGGAGGGGTGTGAGGGGAGGAGCAGAGAGAAGCCCAGCTCTGGGGCAGCGTGAACTCGGACTGACAGTCTCCCAGCTGCCAATGTGTCCACGGGTCCACGGGTCCATGGGTCCACGGCACTCGGGTGCCCAAGTGAACTCCTCTTCACTGCGCCCCCCAGATTAGCCCCGCAGCCCTCCACCCTACCCCCATCTCTATCTCTGAACCTCCCCGCCTTCTAGCCAGACCCTCCTGGCCTCCCGGCCCAACCGAACTTGGCACCGTTAATGCTGCCTGCCTCTGCTACCCCCCGAAAATATCCATGCCTCTGGGAGTCCCAGGCTGAGAGGATGGGGGTCCAGTCTGAGGTTGGAGAGGCCAGGAGGGCTGGCTCCCGAGTCACCAAGCGGCCCCGACACCAGCTCCAGGGTCCCTGAATTGCCAGCAGCTGGGAGGGCCATGGGGCAGAACAGCGATGCGGGCCCCAGCCCCGGCCCAGCACCCCTCCCGATGCCCTGGGCTTTGAGCACTTTCCCAGAGCTGCCTGTACCCCCTCAGCCCACCCCTGCCCGTGACATTCTGCAGCCCTGGGAATGCCAAGGGGGAAGATTAACAACCGTGCAGTGGGGGGGGGGGGGGGGGGGGGGGGGGCCCTGAATTCTTGGAAATGCAATTTCCATATGGAGAGAAGTCACCCAATCCCTTTACACACTGTGCCTGGCTGCTTTCCTTTTGTGGAATCCTGGCTGGAGAGAAGGGGTCTGGGGAGAAACAGAGGAGGGTGCTGAGGAAAGGGGGTGTCTGTGGGGAGAAGTGGGGGAGCTTCTGGGCCCAGGGAGGGGTCAGGCAAGGACATGTTATTGCACTGAGCTTAGCAGCTGGGAAAACTCCGGGCTTGGACGCCAGGGTTCCCGAGCTGGGGTAGCAGCTATAAATAGAACCAGCGTGTGCGCGCGTGTGTGCGGGTGTGTGTACGTGTGCCTGTGGCACACGTGTTCTCCACAGGCCAGAGCGGATGCAGATACTCATGGGCGAGCACCTGGGTTTCCGTCTCAACAGGCCAACTTGCAAACAGGCCTGCAAGCATGTGTGAGCGTCGATGTCACGTTGTGTGGATGAGGGAGGGTCTGCGAGGTGCTGCCTGTGAGCTGTGGGGGTCACCGAGCAGGAAGTCACACCCAGGGGAAGATACCCGATCTGAGGACCCTCAGCTGCACTGGGGAGAGGGGAAGCTACCCGCCATGCCCCCTCATCCCCCCACCCCACGTGGAGAGAACCAGGGCAGGTGGCCCTCTCCCCAGCTCTACCTTAGAACACGAGGTCCTGCTTGGGAAGCAATTTGACCTTGACTTTTTCAGGGGACCCCAGCTGCCAAGCGTCTGTGCCTCTCCCCCCAGCATCCCTGGAGCCCCCCGCCCCCCGCCCTCCACCCCAGCAATTGTGCACAAGTTGGGGAACAGATCTGGTTCTGCTCGGAGGGAGAGATTGGGCGAAATCGGGAGTCTTAGGGCTGGAGCTCAGAGTTCAACCCGCCAGGAGACCCCGTGGGAAGGGAAAGCCCCCCCCTTACCGCACCCCTGCTACGATTCCTTGTGCCTCCCGTCTCTTCCCCCCCCCCCCGTAGCGCCACTACAGAGCGAGGCCTAACCCTCGCCCTGCGCCCTGCGCCCTGTGGCCATGAAGGGCAGCGTGGGAGCTGGGGGAAGGGACGGAGGGAGGGAGCCCAGCCCGCTCCAGCTGCACCACGAGGCTGCGGTGGGGGGAGCGTGGCTGATTTCCAGCTGCCCCCACTCTGTCCCAGCCTCTGGCTCTCTCAGAAAGAACTCTCTGTTCTCCTTCAGCATTCAAGACCCAGAGAGGGGGACTTGTCATTGGGGGGGGGGGCAGCGGAGAGGGGGGGTCCTCGCTTCCTCTCTTTCTTTCTTGCCTGGGCAGCCCGCTGGCCCCAAATCTCTGCAGGCTCCTGGCTGCAGGGCTGGAGATCCTTGCCAGGACGGGTGGGGGAAGGGGCAGCGTGTCCCAAGCTCTGTGCCTGCCGTGGGTGGGAACCGAGGGGAAGGGGTGCTGCGTGGAACTGCCCAGCCCGACCACCATGCGACACGCCCTCAGGTGCATGGGCACTTTAACTTCACAGATGCCATTTCACGTCTGAACGTACAGAAATTCTCTGGGCTCTGCTTTTCTGCCCCAGCCCCACCCCCACCGCCACTCCGCCCAGGCCCTGTTCCTACCCCTGAAGCTCTGGAGGGTCACCTTGAAGATGGTCTGGCCTCGTCTCTTGTCTCTGCTCCCTTTGCTGCCTTTCGTCCATTCCCAGTTCTGTTCCACCAAGCGGAGCTGGTGAACCCAAAGGACTTCAGTCCATTCAGTGAAATGAGCCCTCTTTGGTCTTCTGGGCCGGGAGACGGAGAACCTTCCGCGAGCCCTTCCCCTCTCCTGTGGGCTGCTTCAGTCTCCCCAAGACGATCAGCCTTCAGGAAGCCCAAAGTGTGCTTGATTCACGGAAACAAACGAATGCAAGGTGGACAAGGGCGTCCACCTCGCCCTGAGCTCGCCGCCCTGCTCCTGATTTCACCGGGCCCTCTGCTACGCCTCCAGGTGTTGGATTCATGAACGCCTGTGATGAGGGCAGCTGTCACATTCCCCAGATGGCTCCCGACTCTTTGATGGGGGGGGGGGGAAATGCATGATCCCAGCAGTGAAACTGCTCTGTGTGAGGCCGTAATAGATACAAGCCTTTACACATTTGTCCAGGACCCGTGGAGCGGACACCGCAGGGGAGCCCTGATGTGCACGGTGAACCCCGGGTGATAATGCCGTGCCAGCGCAGGTTCACGATTGCAACAGATGCGCCACTCTGGGGGGTGGGGGGGATGTTGACAGTGAGGACAATAGCACGTGGGGGGACGGGGGGGATGGGAGAACTCTGTGTACGTTCTGCTCAATTTCGCTGTGAGTCTAAAACTGCCTTTTAAAAGAAAAGGCTGCCTTTTACAAATGCACACTATCCTGCAAAACAGGACAAATATGTTGGCTCTAGATGCCATCCAGGGGTCCAGTCTTTCCGAAAAAATGAATTACACCAAAGTGTAGACAAGCTCACTCCTGAAAGCCTCGCACGGCCTCAGGGGCCAGTGGAGAAGGAGGCAGGGGACAGAAGTCAAGCCTCCCTCTAGGACAAGGACACGTGGCCCTGAGGGATGTGGGGGCAGGGGAGGGGAGGGAGTGAGAAGGCAGTGTCAGGGCCCCTCAGCCCCTTCCCAGCCCCTCCCCCATCATCCCAGCCAGCCCCCCCCCACCCCGCCCCCGAAGGAGAATCGCCCAGCTCTTCCCCAGAAGCCCCTGTGAGACCCCGGAAGCCTGGCGGTGGTGAGAACACCACAGACCGTGCAGAGGAAGGGGGACACAGTCTCATGAGGCTCCAGTTAAAAGTGTTTGTGTGATTTCACGAGGGCGGGGCGGGGGGGGACCCAAGAATGCCCGGACCCGAGGGTTACACACGTTTAGTTTTAGATGTAATCGCAGAGACGATTTCCTGTATTTTGGACAACGGGGTCCAGTTCCTTCATACCCGGTTGTGCCTTGGGGCCTCACGTTGCGCGCACTCTTGCTCTGCAGCGGGCAGGCCGCCGCCCAGCCGGGTGGAGAGGGTCCCCGGCACGCTTCGTGTCCCCATTCCCAGGGCTCACGCTGACCCTCCAACCGTTGGCTCCTCTCCGCGGGCGCATCAGCCCTGCTCCTACCATTTCCAGCCCCACCCCCTGACCCTATGCTCCCCATCTCCTGCAGACCCTTCCCTGCCCCGACCCCAGCCCTGGCCACTGCCTTCCAGAATTCTAAATAGCTTTAGATGGTAGCTTTTTAAAGTTTCTGTTTTGTTTAGTATCCGGCTGCGGGCTTCGCTCAGCAAACAGAACCTTAGCCAAAGCCCAGTAGTAAGCAGCTGAGAGCGAGGTCCTGAGTTCTGAGCCCCTCGGCCTTCCCTGAAGTCCCCACATAGAGCCCGTGAGCCCGCCCCTGGTTTGCAAACGGGGCGCCCGGGGTCCCCTCCGCCCTCCACCCTTTCCTCCCCCGGGACCATCACTGCCTTTGGGCCCCCTGCCCCCAGCCCAGTGGGAATAGAGGCTCTAGCCTCTGGCCTCCTTGACTCTCTGGGTTCTCCCCCCGCCCCCCCCCCAGGCCGGCCGTGAGTACTCGCCCGCGGCCACCACGGCGGAGAATGGAGGCGGCAAGAAGAAGCAGAAAGAGAAGGAGCTGGATGAGTTGAAGAAGGAGGTGGCCATGGTGAGGGCCGCGGCCCCCCGAGGGCTGTGGAAAAGGGGTCCCAGCGCACCTGCAGAAGGCATTGCTGCCCCTCCCGTGCCCCCCGCTTCAGCCCCGAGCCCCTCGGCGCTCACAGGCGTTCTAGACACGATGCTCAGCCTCCTGCCCCCGAGTAACTCGACTTCCCTCCTCAGGACGACCACAAGCTGTCCTTGGATGAGCTGGGCCGCAAATACCAAGTGGACCTCTCCAAGGTGAGCGGCGGGGCTGCGAGTGAGGGCGCCAGGCCGCCCGTGGGTTGGAGGGGCCTCAGAGCTGGAATCCTGTCCTCTGCACCCACGAGGAAACTGAGGCCCAGAGTCCAGTGACTACTGGGGCCCGAGCCAGAGCTAGAACCCGGGTTCCCTGCCCTTCTCCTGGGAACCCGGAAGCCAGGCCCCCGGGGGCACCCTCCAGGCGGGGCTCGTCGTCCGCCCCAGGCAGCTCCGATGACATGTGTCTCAGGGGAAGTGACCTCCGTGAAATGCTAACCCCTCACTGCCCTCACGGTAACCTGTGCGCCCCACGGTGCACGCGACGCCTAACATCCACTTCCCTGATCCTCACAAGACCTAGGGGTTAGGTGCTGTAGACCTGTGTGTGACAGCAAGGGCTCTCGTGGAGGGGGACGAGCTTCCCACCGTCACAGAAATAGCAAGCGGCGCAGTCAGATTACCAAGGCCACCATTTTGAAAAACAAAGCGTCAGTCAAAACTGTAGTGGGTGCGTACCTCCTCCCGGAGGCCCTCCCTGACTTCCCTTTTGAAAATTCTTCGCCTTTGCCTTTCTTCTTCTTTTTTGTTTATTTTTGAGAGAAAGAGACAGAGAGAGAGAGACAGACAGACAGAGAGAACACGATCGGAGGAGGGGCAGGGAGAGAGAGAGAGGGAGAGAGAGACAGAGAGAACATGACTGGGGGAGGGGCAGGGAGAGAGAGAGAGAGAGACAGACAGAGAGAACACGATTGGGGGAGGGGCAGGGAGAGAGAGAGAGAGGGAGAGACAGACAGAGAGAACACGATCGGGGGAGGGGCAGGGAGAGAGAGAGAGAGGGAGAGAGAGAATTCCAGGCAGGCTCCACCTGTCAGCACCAAGCCCCACATGGGGCTCGAACCCACGAACCGTGAGATCGTGACCAGAGCCGAAGTCAGACGCTCAATCAACCAAGCCACCCAGACGCCCCTCTTTATTTTTCTTAAGGATCTGGCAGTGACGACTATTTATCGTGTATCGCCTCACCAGGTCATAAGCTCCACGGGGCAGGGACTTCACGGGTCACGTCCAGCTCTGGGTCCCCAGAGCTGGCGACAGAGCCCGGCACGTAGCAGGCATTCAACTCACACTTAGGAGACCGATGAGTGCACAGATAGAAAGACAACCACGTGGCCCCTGTCCCCAAGCCGCTCAAAGTCCGGCGGCAGGAAAGAAGGTGACGCAGAATTCCCACGCCCCGTGTGGAGCGCGGTTCTAGAACCGTGTGTGGGCGACACCGGGTGCAGAGAGAGACGTCTGAACCAGCCTGGCGCTCGCGGAGCAGGGCCGGGCGAGCCTCTGGGGGAAGCGACAGATGGTTCAGAGCCCTGTGACGCTGATGGTCAGCACACCGGCCGTTTCTCCCGGCTGAAAAGGGGAATCTGAAGGAAGACAGGTGGTGGGAGGAGCCAGTTCAGAGGCCTCTCCAGGCAGCCTTACCCAGGCTCCCTCCGGAGAAGGTACCACGGCCCTCACCAGCGAGGGTCTCAACCCGAGGACGCCCAGAGTTGGGGCCACAGTCTGAACCTTCCTCGGGCTTCGAGGCCTCCAGCGCTCACCGCAAATGCCACCTCCCCGGTGTGACCTCTCCTGATGGTCCCCCACCCCTTCCGACCGGGTGGGATTTTTCTCTCCACCCGGACGGACGTTGTTCCCCTGCCCGGGAGCAGGTGGAGGGAAGCGGTGAGGAGGTGCTCACGCGCCTGTCCGTGCCTCCCTCAGGGCCTCACCAACCAGCGGGCCCAGGACATTCTGGCTCGGGATGGGCCCAACGCCCTCACCCCGCCCCCGACCACCCCTGAGTGGGTCAAGTTCTGTCGCCAGCTCTTTGGGGGCTTCTCCATCCTGCTGTGGATCGGGGCCATTCTCTGCTTCCTGGCCTACGGCATCCAGGCCGCCATGGAGGATGAACCATCCAATGACAACGTGAGCCTGCACGCCCGACCCCTGGGCCCACCACCCGTGGCTCTGTCCTTCAGGCCCGAATCCCAGTAGAAGCGGGGGGCGGGGAACAAGGCCCTCACATCACAGCCCCGCGGGCCCCTCTGCCCTTTAGGCTGAAAGGGGGTGAGGCTTCTTTGTATATCTGTAAGCACACACACGCACACACATCCGTGAATGAGACAGCCCCTCCCTGTCCTTCCCACCTCCGTGGGCTTGTCTGCATCCCTGGGAGTCAGGTGGAGAGGCCTGGTCCTGGGAACTCCCTATGACCCTCCCCGCCCCTTCCGTTTCTTAGGAAGGAGACTGGAGGGGGAGGTTGGGGAGAAGGTCTTCTGCTATTCCCACACCCGGTCACGGACAAAGGCGGCCCCGAATGCCCACCTGAGGGGCAGCTGGCCTTCCCAGGCTGGGAGAGGAGCAAGTCCCTCAAACCTCTCTCCTTCCAGCTCTACCTGGGTGTGGTGCTGGCAGCCGTGGTCATCGTCACCGGCTGCTTCTCCTACTACCAGGAGGCCAAGAGCTCCAAGATCATGGATTCCTTCAAGAACATGGTGCCTCAGGTAGACAGCCGGACGGGGCTCCAAGGCGGGCCACGGGCTTTCTGGAAGCGTCCAGCTCCTCCCCCTCAGCAACTTGCGCTCCGAGACGGCGCCGTGGGCGGAAACACCCTCCCGCTCTCCACGCCAGGACCTAGTTTCACTGCTAAGGGCGCAGTGCCTTCTCCTCGAGGGGTGGAGGAGAGGGGGGAGGCCAGCACGCAGAGGAAGGTGCTGGCGGGCCGGGCGCGTCGTGAGACGCCTGGGTCCCCCCTCCGCAGCAAGCCCTGGTGGTGCGGGAAGGAGAGAAGGTGCAGATCAACGCGGAGGAGGTGGTGGTGGGAGACCTGGTGGAGGTGAAGGGCGGAGACCGCGTGCCCGCGGACCTCCGGATCATCTCTTCTCACGGCTGCAAGGTGAGGAAGCCGCCAGGTGGCGGCCCGAAGGCGCAGGCCCTACAGAGCTGGGGTGGGGGCGCCCAGTTAGAGGCTGCAGGTTTGGGAGACCCAGGCCCAGTGTCCACCTGCCCCCGTGCCACCCGGCCGAACCCTGCCTCCCGCGGAGCGTTAGTGGATCGTCTCCTCGTGGCTGTGTGTCAGGCGTTTCTTTGACATCCGCTTCATGCAATCATGTCGCGGGCGTTATTATGTGTCAGATGCTTTATTTACATCCACTTATGCTACTGTTTTTTTAAGTTTTATTTATTTCTTTTGAGAGAGAGAGCATGAGCAGGGGAGGGGCAGACAGAGGGGGGGGAGAGAGAGAGAATCCCAAGCAGCCTCCGCCCAGTCAGCACAGAGCCCGATGCAGGGCTCGAACTCACGAACGGTGAGATCGTGACCTGAGCTGAAATCGGAAGTCGGACGCCCAACCGGCAGAACCCCCCCCAGGTGCCCCTCCCCCCCACAGCTGCCCCTTTAACTCTGCCAGGCGAGTGTTCTCGTGGCGTGTGGCCGCAAGGGCGACCGTGCACGACCCTAGGCGGTTCCATTTTCCTAGCCTGTGATGTTCGAGGAGGCACCCCCTGCAGTTGTGTGACACAGAGACTCTGGTTACACGCCCCGTTTTACAGATGGGTAAATGGAGGAGGTTTTGTTGGTTAGGTAACCAGCCCAAGGGCACGTAAGAAGCGAGAGCCAGGATCCCGAACCGGGGCACGGACAGTAGCTGAGTAAACACGTGATGAGGGCCAGGGTAATGTGCCCGTCGTGTCGCGGAGGTTGAGCGTGGTTGGAGTCCGGGGACAGCTGTGTGTGCACACGTGTGTCAGCCCGTCTCGTGCCCACACGCCTGCTTCCTCCGCAGGTGGATAACTCATCTCTAACAGGCGAGTCGGAGCCCCAGACCCGCTCCCCCGAGTTCACCCACGAGAACCCCCTGGAGACTCGTAATATCTGTTTCTTCTCTACCAACTGTGTGGAAGGTGAGAAGCCGGACCCGTGGGAGCGCCCCAGCCCAGCACCCACGGAAGGCAGGGTCCGAATCCCGAACCCCCAGGCAGGGCTGGGGGCTGCGGCCTTACCTAGTTCTCGAAAGTCCTGCCTAAGGCAGAGGGAGGGGACCGAGGGGTCAGGGAGCCCTGAAGAGCAGAAGCAGTCCGTTCCAGACCGGTCCCTTCCACACACACCGTTCCACACAGGACACGCAGAGACACAAACGCACACGATTCACAACACGCACCATGCCCCAAACCAGCCTCGACTCCGAGAAGTCTTCGGTTGGACTGATCGGTTCCGTTTCTCCCGATTCGGGGACTAGTTGCTTCCCTGTCTCACCCTTGCTCTGACCAGCACGCAGGCTGGGGAGGCTCGAGCCAGCTGAACACCGGGCGCCCCCCTCAGTCTGCCCCGTGCGCCCCATCTCTGTTCCGGGTTCTGGACATGAACCAGGGCCAACGGGAGCTTCCCGAGCTGCCACCACGTAAAGGCAGGAGCCCAAGCCTACCGGAAACCCCTCCCTCTGCGGCCGTGCCCCCTCGGAGAGAGCCCAACGGCAAGGGCTGTTGGGGACAGAGGCCTGGCCAGACCTGGGGCCTGGGACGGGCCGGAGGTGGCCGCGTGCCCCCTCCCCCTCCACTCCCTTCCTTCCCGACTCACTTCTCCCCAGGGTATTATGTCTCTCTGAGCCACTCCCCTCCTTTAGCAAATTGGAACTATAATGCAAATCGCCACACATTAAATATCTTACATTTTTAACGTCCTGAGATTCTGAAACGTGCTCCACATTTGCCGCAATTGGTAAAAATGCCTACTAAAATACTCGCGTTGCTTACTCTGAAATGGGCTGTGGAGAAAGGACGAGGAATGAAGGGAGCTGACATTTGTCGAAGGCCTGCTACGTCCCAGGCCCCGGTCAGGTGCAACACAGCACCGTCCCGTTTCGTTATGAAGGCAACCCATCCCTGGGCGGGAAGTCAAACGGGAGTGCAAACCCACGCTTGGCCAGCCCCTACCTGCGTGCTCTTTCCTCATAGCGCTCGCCCTCCCTCTCGCTCTCCCTCTCGCTCTCTTCCTCTCGAGAGGAAGACCCAAGGGTCTACCCGTGTCTACCTAAGGGTCGGTGACCGCCTGGCTCCTTCTGTGCGGTCTCAGGCCCAACGTTGAGAGAGAAAGTCTCAAGGCCACACGGAAAACCCGTAACAGGTGCTTTCCTCCGTGCCCGTCGTATATTTCCGGATCATAACAAGCCGGAGACTGATTTTACCGAAATACCGGCGCTGTTTTTATTTCATTTATTTCATTCCTCCTCCATTTGAATTCTGGGTTTACCCGCAAGGTCTCCCCTCGGGGCCCAAGGACAAGAGGAAAGGAGTTGCGGTTGGCGGGGGCTGGGACGGGTAGTCCGCGCAGGGGGAAGACGGCCACCCACGGGGGGTACGGCCTCCCGGGCGCGGCCCGCGGGACCGGAGTCTGAGGCTCGTTTCCTCTGCCGCGGCCTTCCTTTTCCACTTCCGGGCTCCCCTCTATGTTGCAGGCACGGCCAGGGGCATCGTGATTGCCACAGGCGACCGGACAGTGATGGGCCGCATAGCCACGCTGGCCTCAGGCCTGGAGGTCGGGCGGACGCCCATCGCCATGGAGATCGAACACTTCATCCAGCTGATCACGGGGGTGGCCGTGTTCCTGGGGGTCTCCTTCTTCGTGCTCTCCCTCATCCTGGGCTACAGCTGGCTGGAGGCGGTCATCTTCCTCATCGGCATCATCGTGGCCAATGTGCCCGAGGGGCTGCTGGCCACTGTCACCGTGAGTGGGTCAGGCCGAGCGCCACCCGGGGAGGGTCTCGCCACCCTTTTCCTCAAGGGGCTTACTGTTTTTCAGCGATGTTTTCGCCTCCAGCCCCCAAAGTCACTTATCAGATTCCCGTTTAACGGATGGCTCAGAGTTGGAGCCTGAAAAATCTCGGGAGGGACTGCGCCTCGGCTCGCCGTCTCTCTCCCGGGGGCGCAAGGCAGCCACCTGCTCACCCCCGACGTGCTAGCCACTGCGGGCTGCGGCTCACCCCGGCCAACCGTGCCATAAAGCCTCCCCCAAAGGTCACCGGTGACTAACTGGCAAGCCCGGTGCCCTTGCCTCAGCTCCCTTCCTTGACTCTGCCGCGGAAGCGGGTACCGCTGTCCACCCTCTGGAAGTCTGCCCTCCACTGAGCACCGCGACGCGTCACTATTCCGGTTCTCCTCTGTCCCCTGCGCGGTCTCCTCCTGCTCCCCCGACCCGGATTCTCAGGCCTCGAGCTCTGCTCTCCACCCCCACCCCAGGCGCCACACCCCATTCTGTGCCAGCAGCTGTCACACCCCTTCGCCCAGCTCTGCGCTGGCCCGCTCTGGACTCCGGCCGCGCGGCCTCGCTTCCCCGGACACACCCCTTGGTCTCAGCCCGGCACGTCCGAAATCGAATCCATCCGCCACCCGCGTGTAGACCCCACCTGGTGTTGGCGGAGCGGGACCCCTGGTCCGGGGGGAGGTCAGCACACGCCCGACTCCAGGCTCAGCCCCTCTTCCCCCCCTCCCTCTCCCAGGTGTGTCTGACCCTGACCGCCAAGCGCATGGCGCGCAAGAACTGCCTGGTGAAGAATCTGGAGGCGGTGGAGACGCTGGGCTCCACCTCCACCATCTGCTCGGACAAGACGGGGACCCTCACCCAGAACCGCATGACCGTCGCCCACATGTGGTTCGACAACCAGATCCATGAGGCCGACACCACCGAAGATCAGTCCGGTGATCGGGCGCTCCGAGGGGGCGAGGGGCTGGAGGACGCCCAGGGTGCCCGCGCGGCCGCGAGGCGGGGAGGGGGGCAGACGAGGGCCCTGAGCCGCGCGCCCGCTTCTCCCTCCCTGCCTCCCAGGGGCCACTTTTGACAAGCGATCCCCCACGTGGACGGCCCTGTCTCGGATTGCCGGCCTCTGCAACCGCGCTGTCTTCAAGGCCGGGCAGGAGAACATCTCTGTGTCGAAGGTGGGGCGCCTCCGCTCACACCCTCCGACAGCCTCCGGGTGTGGGGCGGGGGGGGGGGGGGAGGCTTGGGTGCCCTCCTCCCTCGGCCCATGCGACCCTGAATTCTCCTCCGGCAGCGGGACACAGCCGGCGACGCCTCCGAGTCAGCTCTGCTCAAGTGCATCGAGCTGTCCTGCGGCTCCGTGAGGAAGATGAGGGATAGAAACCCCAAGGTGGCGGAGATCCCCTTCAATTCCACCAACAAGTACCAGGTCCGGTCGGGCACCAGCACGGGGGCGGGGAGGGGGCCGAAATGAAGGGGGCGCGCAAGACCTAGGAAGGGTGGGAGCCTCGGCCGCGTCCTTCACCCCGGCCTCGTCCCCCAGGAAAGCCGTGGTGACCCCTGTCTGGTTGCCATGACCCCCTCTGACTTCCAAACTTCCATTCCTCACTACATCCCGTCGCCCTCCCAGCTCTGGCCCCAGCCTCCCAACCCGCCCAGCGACACCCCTGAAATTGCCTTAGGGTACCCCTCAGGCCGCAGGCTTCTGTTCGATGCCAAGAACTCCCCGCCTAAGCACACTGAGGCCAGCCTGGCAGCAGGTGCCGCCCCCCACGCCAGCACAGTGCCTGTCTCAGCTGGTCTGGGCAAACATTTGTTAGGTGAATGAATGTCCTAGGGGAAGAGGACGCTCAGTTTACAGGGCTGGGACGATGAGGCCCCAACTCCCCTTCACACGCAGAGGCCCTCCCTCTGTTGACAATGGTTGATGGATCAGGGGTTATCTTATCAGGGGAGGTGTCCTTAGCAGCCTCTGCTGTCCCAGGACCAGGGACGAGTATGGCCCCCTCTGTAACCACCTGTCCTCCCTCCAGCTGTCTATCCACGAGCGGGAAGACAGCCCCCAGAGCCACGTGCTGGTGATGAAGGGAGCCCCGGAGCGCATCCTGGACCGGTGTTCCACCATCTTGGTGCAGGGCAAGGAGATCCCTTTGGACAAGGAAATGCAAGATGCCTTTCAGAACGCCTACATGGAGCTGGGCGGGCTGGGGGAGCGCGTGCTGGGTGAGAGGCCAAAGCCGGGAGTGGGCCCCAGAAGGGTGTCCGGACCTCAGTGGTTTCCCCAGGGCGGGGGCTCTGGGGACAGCCAGGCAGGCACCTGGTTGCACTCACTCTTCCCTCCTGCCCGCCTCAGGGTTTTGTCAGCTGAATCTGCCCTCTGGGAAGTTCCCTCGCGGATTCAAATTTGACACAGACGAGCTGAACTTTCCCACGGAGAAGCTCTGCTTCGTGGGGCTCATGTCCATGATCGACCCTCCCCGGGCTGCCGTGCCGGACGCCGTGGGCAAGTGTCGCAGTGCGGGCATCAAGGTACGCCCTCCCTTCCTCCCCCCGTCCTCCAGCGCCGAAGGTCAAGGGCCTGCAGGGGCTGCTGCCTCGCGGACACCCAGGCCACGGGTGGCCGCCTTCCCACGGACCCAGAGGGGAAGCTGTCCATCTGCCTGGAGCTCTCGCTCTGGTCCCTCTTGGTCAAGGTAACCATGCACATCGCCTCCCTCTCTCATTCTACCCTGGTTTTGAGTCCATCTGGCACTCGTGCTTCGGAGACCTGGCTGTCCAACTTCCCGACTAATGTCCACGCTCTCTAGCATCTGGGGTGGGATTAGCGGCTCTTGTGGGCGCCCACTCCCTCCCCGCGCCCCCAGCGACTGGCTCTCGTCCTCATCCCCCAAACACACCCCTCCTGGACCCTCGCGTCCGACCGCAAGTGCTCCCCAGGGGCCACTCCTTCCTCTGTGCCTCGTCCGTTCTTCATTCTGCAAATATTTATCGTTTACCCCCTGCGGACCAGGCACTGTTCAAGGTGCCCGAGTTCAACAAACAGACGGAAACCCTTTCCGCTTTCCTGTCTCCGAGACACCCTCCTCGCCAGCCCCTTAACCCGTCTCATCGCCAGTCATGGTGCCGCGGCTGGCTCTTCTTTTTCCGGCGTCTCAGCTAATGCCCAATCAGTTCAAGCCGCCCGTCCACTGAGGGCCAGGCGCTCCGCCAGGCGCAGGCATTCTAAGACGAAGGAGACGTGGTGCCTGGCCTCCGGCGCTCACGGGCTCCCGGGGGAAAGAAATGCCCCTACGGTTAATCACAGAACACTCTGAGAGCTGGGGTCGTGAGCACCTACCACGGGCCAGGTACTCGCATAACGCAAACCGCCGGTCGTGTGAATCAGGCACTATTCTCAGCGCTTAACCCGTATGATCTCATTTAATCTCCGCAAGAACCTGATGCGTAAGCACCGGTTTTTTTCCTTTCGAACAGAAGAGGGGAGCTGAGGCACGAAGGAACGTGCTCCTAAGTGCTAGAGCCGGGGTTTGACCCAAGGCAGCCCTCCCTTTCCTAACTACCACACTGAAGCGTGTGTGTGTGTGTGTGTGTGTGTCCGTAAAGGATTTCTCAACCCCGTAACCGCTCTGTCTCTGAGGGAGGCGTCATTATCCCCATTTAAAAATAAAACAAGCTGAGACTCAGAGGGGGTAAGTCGCTTTCCCAAAATAAATCTGCCAGTAAGGGCCGGATCAGGTATGTGAAGCATGGCACACGGTCTGGAAAGCCATGCTCCTGCTGGTGAGGCTGCCTCTGGCCACGATCGGTGCCGTCACGGAGGCCTGGGGACGGATCCCCCAGGGAACTCCGAGCAGGGAGCGGTTAATTCTGCTTCAGAGAACTGGACAATGTTTGTACAGAGCGCACGATATTTGATCTGGGCCTCGAAGGCTGGAGCGTCTTGTGAGGCAGGGAGAGGAAGGCTGTCAAGGTCAGAGACAGTGCGTGCCCTGATGGCGTCAGCCTGCACGTGGGGTGCAGGTGTGGGGGGAGGCGAGCGGCACAGGAGACCGGGAGGTTGGGCCGAGGCCATTTGGAAGGACTTTGCCTAAATGCCCGACTTGGGCTTCATCCTGCAGTCCCCAGAGAGCACAGGCGTCCCAGCTGATCCAGCTTTCAGGAGGCTACCCGTGCGGAGGGTCTGGATCTGGAGGAGGACGGGAGGCAAGGAGGCAGGGAGAGAGGCCGCTGCCATAGTTCAGGCAGGGGGTGACGCCCCGAACCAGGGCGGTGGCAACGGGCTGGAGGCGAGGAGTCACGTGAGAGAGATGCTTTGAGAGCATAGTGACCGAGCTGGACGTGGTCAGTGAGGAAGATGCAGGGACAAAGGGACAGAATGCACAGACAGGACCGTATCGAGACGGGGACAGAGGGCAGGCTTGGCGTGCTGGTGGGAGTGCTCGATGAGCTCCCTTTTGACCTTCGGTTGGAAGCGTCCATGAGACGCCCGGGAAGAGACATCCCAGGGGAAGCTGGCCTCGGGTTAGAGCCCAGGACAGAGGGTCGGGCCCGGAGAGCAAGGCTCACCAGCACACAGGTGCAGCTGAAGGCCGGCTAGTCCGTTGCATCGTTCCGGCCGGGAAGAGAACGGGGGTCAGGGAAGGGGACAAGGATGGAACCGGGGCCACCAGTGTTGAGGCAAGGAGACAGAGAGAGAGAGGAGCGAGTGAAGGAAGGGAGAGGGGGGCGTCCCAGCTCACGTGTGCTGAGTGCCCAGCTGGCGCCATTTACCCTTCACGACAACTTTGGAGGGTGGGGCTCGTCCCCTCCTTGGGCCGAGACGCGGCGAAAAGACGGGTCCGAGGTGTGACACTGGGGAGGGCCGGTGTCCAGGCTCCGGCGGTGTCCATCCGCCTCCACAGCTACCTCTTCCGCTGCACTTGGAGGCCACCCTGAGGAGGCGGGAAAGAGCCGGAAGAAGCGGGGAGGGCAACCGGGAATAATGGGGTCCATGCAGACGAGCAGGTCTCAAGGAGGGGGTGGTGGCCAGTGCCGAATGCTCAGAGGAGTCACGCGGCATAAGGACCGCAAAGATGCTGTTGTCTTCAACGGGGAGGCCCACGTGGCCTTCAGGGGGCAGGCGCAGGGGCTCATGGGGGCGCAAGAGAAGGCAGGGGGCCTTGAAGGGGCTTCCTCCTCGGGGTCTGCGACATCTGCCCACAGACCCGCACGCGCAAATGCTTGTTCATCCGGCTCCGATCCGCTCACGCTCGTGACCGAGAGCCTCGTCACCGGCCTCTCGGATGCCAGCCACCCTCCCGAGCCGCGCCGTCCATTCTGCAAGAATCCCCTTCCTCGCCGTGGAGAAGGGGTGTCAGAGGCAGATGTACAGGCAGACGAGGGCCGGGAAGGGGGGCCGTGCCCCCTGCATCCCTCCTCTGCCCTGCTGGATGGCCTGCAGCCACGGAGTGGGCACTAAGAAAACCGTCTCCTACTCCCGGCTCCCAGGGGCCTCGAGTCACGGCCCCTTCTAAGCCTTTGTCCCTCACCGGTAGATGAGGGGGACCTTCGTTAATTTGTTATTCTTCCTGGTGAAGTATCTTTGATCCCTTAAGTACAACTTGTCACCCACCCAACACGTGCACACACACACACACACACACACACACACAGTTGTGCCATTTGGGCTGCGATCTGTGAATCCCACCGTCTGGTGGTCCGGCCTTTTCTGACTTTGGGAAAGGAATGGGTTGGGAGGGGGTCCGAACACTGCTGTTCTTCTCTCTTTTCTCCGTCCTACCAGGTGATCATGGTGACTGGGGACCACCCGATCACAGCCAAGGCCATTGCCAAAGGTGTGGGCATTATATCAGAGGGCAATGAGACTGTGGAGGACATCGCAGCCCGGCTCAACATTCCTGTCAGCCAGGTCAACCCCAGGTGAGGCGTTCCCAGGAGCCCGTCCCCCATCAACCCAGCCTGTCCCACAGAGCGCTCGAGTGTCCCCGGGGGCATTTGGATAGCTCCTCTGGGACTTCGCAGGCCTTGCCTGGGACACCTCAGTGACGGCTGCTCGGTCCTGAATGTGTCCAGGCTGTGCCACTGACTGACTGTGTAACCCCGGAGGTGTCACTCTGCCGTCCGGAGCCCCCGTTCCCTCAACTACAAATTTAGGGTGCTGTCTACACTGCAGGGTGGCCACGGGGGCGAGAGGCATGTAAGAGAACTAGCACGTTGCCTAGCAACGACTGTGCTTGGTGAGGATGCCACCTCTCTTCCTCAAAGGGAGAGATGGGACAAGGAGGCCACCCATGGAGACAGGGGAGGAGGCCCATGGCCCTGGGAGCAGGGGCCCTGCGGCCCAGTGATGGGGGTGCGGGTGGAGGCAGGCGGCTGGCAGGGGCGCGGGGACGCAGGGGGCTCAGCCACCTCCGCCCCCGCCGTCCAGAGAAGCCAAGGCGTGCGTCGTGCACGGCTCGGACCTGAAGGACATGACGTCGGAGCAGCTGGACGAGATCCTCAGGAACCACACGGAGATCGTGTTCGCGCGGACGTCCCCGCAACAGAAACTCATCATCGTGGAGGGCTGTCAGAGGCAGGTGAGGACGACGGGGGCGCCTCGGGGGGGCCCGCCCAGCCCAGCCCCAAACCTCCTCGGGCCGGGAGGAGACTCCCGAGAGCACCCTGTCTTGAGCCCTGAGACGGCCGCCAGTTGAGGCCCCCCGAGAGTTCTAACGTCTCAGGAGGAGCCGGAGAGGGAAGGGCCGGGCACGAGGACCTTTAGAGACAAGCGATGATGGGAGCAGAGTGAGCTTTGGGACGGGTCCCGATGGGTCACAGTGGTGAGTTCGGTCCCTCTGTGCTTCGCCCAGGGGGCCATCGTGGCGGTGACGGGGGACGGCGTGAACGACTCCCCCGCGCTGAAGAAGGCTGACATCGGCATCGCCATGGGCATCTCGGGCTCCGACGTGTCGAAGCAGGCCGCCGACATGATCCTGCTGGACGACAACTTCGCCTCCATCGTCACGGGCGTGGAGGAGGGTGAGGGGCCACGCGGGCTGGGGTGGCGTCGGGGACGCTAAGCCGGCGCTGGCTTCCCAGGCCTCTGGACCCCAACGCAGAGCCGACGCAGGGCCCCAGGCACCCGCATGCCGCCTCGGCTCCCCTCCAACACACACTCCCCCGCTCTGGGGAACACGGGCCACCATGCTTCGAGCGCCTGGGCCAGGGAGGGGGCCCTCCCGTCTCCCTGACGCCCTCACCACCTCCCACAGGCCGCCTCATCTTTGACAACCTGAAGAAATCCATCGCGTACACCCTGACCAGCAACATCCCCGAGATCACCCCCTTCCTGCTCTTCATCATCGCCAACATCCCCCTGCCTCTGGGCACCGTGACCATCCTCTGCATCGACCTGGGCACAGACATGGTGAGGCCGGGGGTCGGAGCGGGGTACGGGCGAGGCGATCACGGGCGCAGGCGGGTGGAGGAGGGCAGCCAGGGCACGTGGCCAGGCTGCGACGGTTGAGGGAACAGAAGTCCGAGACCTGGACCGTGACAGCGTCTTAATAACGTGTGCTGAACTGCATCAGAGGTTCTTCCTCACTGACGGTCCTGTGCACCTGTCGCCTCCCTTCCGCTGCCCTCCTCCCCCCTGTGCGCCCCTCACACAGGTCCCGGCCATCTCCCTGGCCTACGAGGCGGCTGAGAGTGACATCATGAAGCGGCAGCCCAGGAACCCTCAGACGGACAAGCTGGTGAATGAGAGGCTCATCAGCATGGCCTATGGACAGATCGGTGCGGAGGGGCCCCGGGGGGACCCCGAGACAAGTCTCTGTCCAGCTGTCGGGGGAGGAGCCCCCCGCGACATCCCAGGCCGGGGACCAGCGCCCCCGCCAGGGGGCGGGGACATCCATCTCTGGCCTCACTCTGCTTCCTCCTCTGACCCAGGGCCTGTCTTTGCCCACTCCCCACAGGGATGATCCAGGCACTGGGTGGCTTCTTCACCTACTTCGTCATCCTGGCGGAGAATGGTTTCCTGCCATCACGGCTGCTGGGAATCCGCCTGGACTGGGACGACCGGTCCATGAACGACCTAGAGGACAGCTACGGACAGGAGTGGGTGAGTGGGGCCTCGAGCGGGGACACCCGGGCCGGGGAGGGCGGGCTCAGTGCCGGCAGGAGTGGTTCTCGTGGCCCACGGGGGCTGGGGGCGAAGGGCGCCTGGTGCCCGGGGCTGAGCGAGTGCCACAAGCACGTTGCCCTGGGCACCTGCCCTCGCCTCTCACGCCACCCCATCTGCCCGCCCCCCTCCCAGACCTATGAGCAGCGGAAGGTGGTGGAGTTCACCTGCCACACGGCCTTCTTTGCCAGCATCGTGGTCGTGCAGTGGGCCGACCTCATCATCTGCAAGACCCGCCGTAACTCGGTCTTCCAGCAGGGCATGAAGTGAGTGCCCCTGGGCCCCCCACACCCCACCCCTCCCCCGGCAGAGTCTGCTCTCTTCCTCCCTCCTCCCGTGTGCCTCCTCCCTCCTTCCCTCCTTCGTCTCACACTCTAGTGACACCCATCCCACCCTCTGCCCAGCCCTAAACGCGGGTGCCCTGTGCTCCCCCCCCTACGCCCAGGTAGCCCCAGTTTATGGCACCCGCCCTGTGGAGTTGTGTTACCCTCATGGGGGCTGGTTGCTACTCGGAGTCAGGTTCGCTGCCTTCTTAGAGTGTGAGTTATCACGTGCCCGTCATCGTGCTGTGACTCAAACACATTGTCTAACCTCACAATAGCTCAATGAGATAGGTGCTATTTCCAATTTATGGACCAGAGAACCCAAAAAGGTTCCGTGACGTGCCTGAGGTCACCCAGGCGGTAAGCGTTCACCCGGGTCTGCTTCGAATGCCCAAGCTCTTGGCTACTGCCCTGGGTGGCTCGCCTGTCCCTCTGGCACCTGCTCGGTACTCAGTAATTACCCTGTGACTGTGGCATGGACGGTGGTTCGTTCTGGAGGCATCACTGCCATTCTCTTCTGCAAAGAGCGGACGCGATTCCCCAAGTGAGTTTTGAGCTAATTTCTTAGCGGGGGGGGGGGGGTGGAGAGCGAGATGCCAAAACCCTGGTGAAGTTAATAGGCTTGAGATCCCGGGGAGAGGAAGGTGGAAAGTCCATTGGCCAAGTCAAGGTCACACGATGGAAGGAGAGTCCACCAGCTGGACGGTGCGGTAAGGGGAGACCGGGAGCAGAAAATCGAAGACTTGGGGTCCCGCTGTGGGGATCACATGCTGTGCTGCACACAGGTGACACGGGAAGGTGGGAACACACAGCCCAGCTGCCTCCAGCCCTCTGAGAGACAAATGGGAAAGAGAAGGGGGACTGATGATTACCAACAGCCACTGGCCAGCAGCTGCCCCACCTGGGGTCCGGGGTCCTGGGGTCCTCAGTGGTGCTGGCTGCAAGATTCCAAAGCCTTATGGAGACCACCCACCTACGAGAGGGCTGTTAGGCTTCCTAAAGTTTCACTTTTAGGCAGAATCATGGGTGTGAAGGGCCATCCGTGATCCCACGCTAACACGAGGCTCTGTTTGGAAAGCGTGTACATTTCCAATGTTAAATGGGGAAATGGTATTCATTACTTACTAACAAATGTAGCCTGAGAGACAACAATCCATTAGAACGTGGTCAAGAAAGAATGGGAAGGATCCTTTAGTGAGTGGAAAGCTTGGGAAGTACCAGCCCCGGCCCAAAAAGACATGTGGTGCGCGAGGTTTTAACAGGCTGACCAGTAAGGCAACCGCACCCTGCGAACGTTTCAGAGCTATCCTGTCCCTAGCAAGCCTACGATATACGGGTAGTATCTCCATGTCTCAGGGAAGGAACATGAGGCTCAGAGAGGTTCCAGAACCTCGCTTACAGCCGAAAGCTAGTGAGTGGGAGAGCTGGGACTAGACTCTGTTGTCTGACTCCAGAAACTGTTCTCAGAACCTCGCTCTATCCTGCTTTTCGGTTCCCAGACCGTGGGCACATTTCTAGCATTTCCTTTCCAGTGAGTGGACGCCTTCCTCCCTGCTAAGTGCTTTACAAACGTTCTCCTCTTTATGGGATCTCGACGAGCAGCAACTACCGGGGCCGGGGAGGCCCTGAGAGTGTGAAAGACGTACACAAACCCTGAGGCAAAGGGCTTCCAAAGCCCCTCGCTAGGCAGACGCACTGAAGCAGACCACAGGCCGGGACCCGTGACAAGACCATACGCTGCGGGAGGGCAGAAGGAAGCTTGTGTTGACCACAGCATCTCCAGCATAGAGCGCATCAACCCCCACACTGGAAACGTTCATTTAATGGATGAATATATGTGTTATGGGCAACAGTCGGAGGTGAAATCCGAAGGCAGAAAACGTAAAGAACATCTACTTTGGTTTTGTGCAGCCTGAGAAGGGGGTGTTTGAAGACGGAGGGTGTAGGGCGACGTCTGTGACGGGTCCCGGGCAGGCCTCTGCCCCTTCCACCACCAAGGGTCTCCCTGGATCTCCCCCCACGTCACCCCGCCTTCCAACACCGCCTCCTTTCTTTGTCTTTCCAGGAACAAGATTCTGATTTTTGGGCTCCTGGAGGAGACAGCGCTGGCGGCCTTCCTGTCCTACTGCCCGGGCATGGGTGTGGCCCTCCGCATGTACCCACTCAAGTGAGTGTGTCGTCAGAAGGGCCCCGCGAGGTTCTGGTCCCCAAACCCTACTTTCTGCGACCGCCCTGGGATGCCCCTGACACTCTCCCGTTTCTTTTTTTCCTGCAGGGTCACTTGGTGGTTCTGTGCCTTCCCCTACAGCCTCCTCATATTCATCTACGATGAGGTCCGAAAGCTCATCCTGCGGCGGTATCCCGGCGGTAAGCCCCCCGACCCTCACCCCTGCGCCCCGCCGCTGCACCCCACTGCTGGCCACCCCGCCCCGGGCTCCACGCCCAAAGCATTCCTACTGCGGATCCTTGCTCCTTCTCCTCATGTCCCCCAGATCCTGGGGCCCCTGGTCCTAGGAGCCCTGAGCCTGTTGAACCCCATTACTGCCAGGCCTGGGCCCACCTGACACACAGGTGGCCCTCAGGCTACTCCTTCCACCGCGACCAGAGAACAAAGAGTTGGGAGGGCCCCTCCAGGTCACCTCGTCCCGCTTCCACACTTTACCGAAATGGAGAGGTGCCGAGGTGAATTTATTTGTTTGGGGTCATAAAGCAAGGACCTGGTTCTAGAACCCGGCCTCCTGATTCCTGGGCACCGACCAAGTTTTTTGTTTTGTTTTTTTTTTTCCCAACAAGCATTTTTGACCACTTACTGGAAATTGAAAATGGATGGCCCACAAGCCAAATATGACCCACGGATATCGTTCGGTCTGGTCTGCCCTTTGCTGGGTGGGTGTGTTTTTTAATTGGTCCAATGACTGAAATTTGGAGGCTTTCCCGTAAAATCCAAATTTCTGACTTCTGAAAAACCATGAGCGGCCAGCCCCACGGCCACATCTCTGCATGGCCACAATGGGCACTTGCCCCTTTCGAAACTCATTTGTTACCCCCATGGCCCCTGAATCTTCACCCCCAACCCACTCTGTGCCCACCCTGAACCGTGCTAAATACAAGCCTCCTTAACCCCAGGGCCCCAGCTCCCTGATTTCTTCCCCTCCCTTTCTACCCTCCTCAAGACTTCCCTGGGCCCCTGCACCAGGCCTGTGCTGCACGTGGCCGTAAGCCACCGAGCCCGTGGAGACAGATCTCTGCCCCCCACCCCCGTGAACTCACGCCGCGCCCCCCCCCATCTCTCCCACAGGCTGGGTGGAGAAGGAGACGTACTACTGAGCCGTCTGAAGAAGGACCAGGGTCAAGGGCGCCTGGAGGGGGCTGGGGGTGGTGGTGCAAAAAGACTGGGGGGTGTCGGGGGAGGGTCCGGGAGGGAGAATGAGGCCACTCAGCAGGCTAAGTTCGGGGGAATGGGTAACTAAGCTCGGGGTGATTGCCTTGCAACCTAACTACAAACAACCGGGTTAGACCCCACACGTCAGGGTCCTTCCCAGATCCCGCTCCACGCGCTCCGCTCTGTGGTCCACTTTTTCCGAGGAATTAACGGCTACCCCAGCCCTCCCTGTTCCGTCCCTGCACACCCACCTGCCATTACAACAGTTCAACACCCAAAGGCTGTCTGGACCTGTTTGAACCAGGAGGAGGGGACCGTCTCAGATCACCAATGTCCCTTCATCTCCCCGGCCTTACCCCACTGTCCCTTCCACCCGTCCTTTACTTCCTGCCAGACGCTGCCCCCTGCCCCCGCTGGGGATGAGACGCGGTTCCTCCTGGTGAGTGCCAGGTGTGGGGCCAGAAAGGGAAGCTGGCTGCAGAAGTCACCCATCCCCCCGGGCAAGGCTGGTTAGGAACCTCTAGGGGAGAGCTGGGCAGGGGGGTGGGAGGCGGACGGACAGATACGGTAAAGGGAGCCGGGGAAGAGAGTGCCAAGGACAGGACAGCTGATGTGTGGCATCTCCAGCCCTGCGTCCTGCCCTTTTAAAGCTTCCTGCCAGCTCACATGTCACCAGAGTAGCAGCAAAGGCAGGCGAGCTCGATCCGGAAGCTCCCCTGGGATCCCACACCCGTGCACCAGGCAGTCCCCACCGACCCCCGGCTTGTGTCGTCTGGGCCCTGGGGCCCAGGTGTCCCAGATGCTCCAGGGCTCTCCGTCCCATGCACCTGGTGACGCCCTCCCTCCATGCTGTTCCCAGAGGGACAGCCACCAGTTCATTCCCTGCCCCAGCCACCCCCTTCCCCTTTCTGCCCGTCCTGATGAACCGGCTCCATTCCAGGAATTCCCTGGCCATCAGCGGGAACCAGGGTAGAGAACTTCCAGAACCTTCCTGTCTTCCGGGACATGCAGAATGAGCTTAGGTCGTGAGCATGGGCAGAAGCTCTGGACCACGAGAGAGCAAATGTTAGGAGGGCTGTTCCTCCCGGGCAAACTGCTTTCCCGCTAGTGATCATTTCGCCCACTTTCCAAGATGGGGAGTTAGTTTCAGGTTCCTACGGGAGGTCCTTTTCCTTCCCTTACCACGCCCCCCCCCCAACTCCAAGACTAACAGTCTTGCTCTGCATGCGCGTCTGCTGCTTCTCTAAGCCTGGCCTAGAAGGCACTGGGAAGTTCCTGTAGACAGACACCCAGATGACCCGAGCAAGAGCCACCTAAGGGGAACGGAAGGCCTCAGGCAGAAAGGAAGGTGGCCCAGAGACAGCCTCCCCGGGGGCGCTCGCCCCGCTACACTGGAATGTCACTTGTTCAGAAGCACCTTAGAACAAGCGAGTCACGGCTTGGGGCTCGGAAACCTGATTGGAAGCCAGATGAACTTGGGCCTGATTCACCCGAGATGTGTTGACTGTGCACAAAGCTTCTCTTTGCACAATCAACAAAAAGGGCACTTGTCTAGCAAAGTAAGGGCATAAACCACATCGCTGGGGGTGGCCTGTTTAGTCTACCTAAAACAATACTTTTGAAGCACTTTAGGAATATCTATGTAGAAGTAGCCTGGGCTAATTATCATCAGTTCTCATGTGTTTGTTAAAGAAACATTTGCAAGACCTTTACTCGGTGACCTTTTTGTAAGACATTAGTTTGACATACTCCGTGTGTACTTGAAAATAATAAAGTTGCATTTCTTTACGGAAGAGGAATCCCTTCCACAGCTCAGGTTTCTAGACTGAGTACTTGCCTTCCCCCCACCCCCCCACCCCATGCTGTGTGCGGGACGTGTGCGGGACGTGGCCTGTGGAGGAAGCCGGAAGCCGTAAAGAGCGGGAAGGAGATGGGGAGAGGAAGGAAACGGTCTGGGGGCAGGCGATGTCAGCGGAGAGGGCCAGAGGGGAAGAAGCCAGGCTGCGAAATGACCTGGAAGAAAAGCCAGTGGAGGCCTCCTTCCTCGTGGCCGAACATACCCCGAGGGCCACAAAGGTTTGTCCAGAACAGGGAAGGACCTACGAGTCTATGGGGGCCCAGATCCTCAAGGCCACTTCTGCTTTCTCTGTTCCAGACCGAAATCAGGCCGCCGTCAGTCTGAGGGGTGGGGGAAGGGGATGGTCAAAACCAATGAACAGCCTATACCATAGGCAGAGCCCCGGTCTGGGTGCTGTTTAGGGGACGGAGGGAAAAGTGGCTGCAGCCCTTGAAACTGACCTAAGTAGCCGACTCTGGAAGCCTTCGTGGGCGGGGCGTGACGGGCAGCGGGGAGGGACGTCTGTGTGCTGCAGGTGCAGCGGCCGTTGGGTGCTGGGCATTGCTCCCCGGGGTCCCCGGGAATGGGACAGGAGAAGACACCAGCACTGACGACCCATGCCAGGATCTGGGAACGGGAGTCAGAAGTCCGGGCCCACCACCTTCAGCTCCACGGGCGTGGTGACGGTGACGGTGACCTTAGCGGGAGTATTACCCGCAGCTCACTCCGTGCCCTGACCGTGTCAGACCTTTGTTTGCACAGTCTCGTGTAACTCTACCTCCGGGCCTTCCCTCTTGATAGTTCCGCTGCCGGGAACACGCTTCCCGTCATTCACATGCCTGGCTTCCTCACCTCGTTCAGACGGCTCCCCAAACGTTCCCTCCTTGGAAAGGCCCGCACGGAGCACCCCAATAAAATTACGCTCCCGGGAGCCCTTTCCCCATTCTCTTTGCTTTATTCATACATGCTTGCTACCTCAAGTTTAGGGAGGCGATATATAGAAATGTATGCCCACAATTGAAACATACATAATATTTGGTTTGCTCGACCGACTCCGGCATGCACTCGGGGATATTTTCTCTTCTGTCCACCGCCTTTATGTTTAGCAGCTAAAACCATGCCTGCAACATATTGGGCAATGAAAACAGATTGGCCAGGTGACTGAAAGGACCCTCAGGATACGGTGAGATGCACGCTACTGTGATCTTTAATTTACAGATGAGAAAATTAGAAGGGTTGGAAAGGTCAAATTACGTCTTCAGAGTCTCCAGGATGGTGCGTATCCGAATCAGGATCTGACTCTCCACCAGCGTGGCCCCCAGGGCCGGCCCTCTTAGCCGCCACACCACACTCTCTCTAGCCCAGAGGGCGCCTGGCCAGCCCGGTGGTTTAGGGAACCGTGGAGGCTTCGGAGGGAGTCAGGGATTCGCGCGACAGGAACGTTGGTGCGGTAGGGGCTGGGCAGACACATGTGACTAGAGAGAGCCAGGCAGAGGGAGAGGACTCGGTCTTAAAGATGCCGGAGGGGGTTAAGAAGAAAGATGCCGAGACTGAACCATCCACTGGAGGATTTAGTCCAAGGTGAGAGAATCTTAGCACTGGAGGTAGTTAGGGCTGGAGGTTAAGGCCAACCTCCGATCCAGGCAGAAATGCTTTCCACGGCATTTCCTTTTTATCCACAGAATAGGAAATGTGATGACTCACCCAGCAGAGACAGACGACAAGCTAAATATTCATCATGCTAAGAAGGCAGCAAAAAGATAGGAAAAACTGAGTTGATCGATATCAAAGGAAGACATCTGACACAAAATGAGTCTTTCAAAAACATCCTCAGCTCCAGTGTGAATTCAGTGGAGAATTGTTTTCCAAATTCCTTCAAAGAGCATCTTTAGATTATTTCCACTGTACTAGAATATAGGGGGGGAAATGGGCATTGCCCAGCCTATTTTGTGAGACAAATACAGTTTTGATACAATTTAATAAAACATATCTTTGATGACTCCCAGCAAATCACAGAATGCAACTACAGCACATTATATGTTAAACCAAGAGCTAACATGCCCTAGACAAAATGATTAGATAATCAGCTCAAAAAATGTTGAGGGGGCGCCTGGGTGGCTCAGTCGGTTAAGCGTCCAACTTGGGCTCGGGTCATAATCTCGCGGTTCGTGAGTTCGAGCCCCGCCTCGGGCTCTATGCTTAGAGCCTGGACCCTGCTTCCGATTCTCTGTCTCCCTCTCTCTCCTCCCTTAACCCACTCGCATTCTGTCTCTGTCTCTCTCAAAAATAAATAAACATTAAAAAAAATGTTGAGAAAGTTATCAGTAAGATTCAGCATCTATTCTGGATTAAAGTGTTGGAACGAAAAGCATATAGGATGACTAATCATCCTCCGAGAAGACAGGAAGTGATGTAGTAAAAGTCTGGAAAACTATAATCATAGCAACTATACCAAAAGCAATAGCAACATTTGAAATCCTGAATTAGGAGTTTATATTTAAGTGATCTAAATATAGAGACCAACCAGAAGAAATAAAAACTTATTTCAACACAAAACAACAGGAGCAAAAAAAAAATCACAAAAATGCTAGAAGCAATGAGTTCAAACTTACAGGGTACGAGATACCAATTTAAAAAAAAAAAAAATCCCGTGTATCCCTAAAATTAGTGAGATAGAAAATATAGTACAAACAGCTTCCGTACGCAAAAGAATCAAAACCAATTACACTCAAGATCCCACGTGTGTGGGGCGCCTGGGTGGCTCAGTTGGTTAAAAGTCTTCAACTTGGGCTCAGGTCATGATCTCGCGGTCCGTGGGTTCGAGCCCCGCGTCGGGCTCTGTGCGGACAGCTCAGAGCCCGGAGCCTTTTTCGGATTCTGTGTGTGTGTGTGTCTCTCTCTCTCTCTCTCTGCCCCTCCCCTGATCACACTCAGTCTTTCCCTGTCTCTCAAAAATAAATAAATGTTAAAAAAAAAAAAGATTCCACATGTGTGACATATGGCACTTATTAAAGAAACTTTAAAAGCGCGATTAGAGTAACAAAGGCATGAACACAGGGCTTGTTAAGCATGGCTGCTGTCTGGGAGCCAGAATGCAGGAAAGAGAAACAGAAGTTGCTACCAAGGCTCAACCCAATATCAAAATCCTGTCTGTATTTTTACAAAACACGGCATGTCGGTCGTGACATTCGGCTGCAAACGTGGTCAGGCGAGAACGTCAGAGTTTTTTTTATAAGTAATTATGAAGCCAAGAAGCTGACAGCCGCGGTGACCCTAGCAGACCAAAGTGACCATTATCAAAACCTTGTCACGTCGAGCTCAAACCTGAAAGTTCATCATTCGTTCGCCATATTTTGGGAACTATTTGTGGACCAGCCTCTCTGCGCTATTCTGGGAACTGGGTATGCAGCCGGGAAGAAGGCGGGAAAGGTACCCCCCCCCGGTCACGGTCACGGTCACGGAGAAACAGACAATTAGCAAGTCAACGCGTAAGTGGGCAGGATGATTTCAGAGGGTGGAAAGGGCGGTGCGGACCACAGGGACGGACTGTGGGCTGCACGTGTGGTGGCCAGCTATTTTGGATCTGACAGCCAGAAGGCCTCTCTAAAGAGGCAGACTTTTGAGCCAAGATCTGTGGAACAGGACGGGGTTTCCAAAAATAATTTCGATTGATTACGTGTCAATCAAGTTGCTTTGGGGGGCACCCTCCCACGTGCAAGGCTGGGCTGAGGGCGGTGCCCACGTGGATGGCGCACGGGTGAACTTGGCAATTTTAACTTCAATTCGATCCTTGCTGTCAAGGGTCTTACGAGCTACATTACACACAAAGACCGGGCAAGACCGTTTGTAACGAGTATTCCAAAGGGCTCCTACAAATCCATAAGAAAAAGGAGAGAGTGGCAAAGCAGGGGACGTCAAGAACAATTCACAAAAAGAAACATGAAATCCAGGGGCGCCTGGGTGGCTCAGTGGGTTGGGCGTCCGACTTCGGCCCAGGTCATGATCTCACGGTTCATGAGTTCGAGCCCCACGTCAGGCTCTGTGCTGACAGCTTGGAGCCTGGAGCCTGGAACCTGCTTCGGATCCTGTGTCCCCCTCTCTCTCTGCCCCTCCCCAGCTCATGCTCACACTCTGTCTCTGTCAAAAATAAACCTAAAAAAAAAAATGAAAAAAAAGAGTAGGATTATTAAAAAAAAAAAAAACAACAAAAGAACATGAAATCCAGAAAGCCAATTACCGCATGAAAAAAATGCTCACAATAACGCAATGCAAATTAAACTACAAGATACCAAATCTCACCAATTATAATGGTGACAGAAGAGGATCAAAGTCACCCAGTATAATCCCACACCTGCCCGTCATTGCTGGGACATAGAGAGAGGAAGAGCCCTTTTCAAGAGCAATCTGGCAGATTCTGCTAAGATCTTAGATGAGAGGATCCAATCCTATGACTCAGCAACAAACTTCGATGCTACAGAAATTGAAACTTGGGGGCCTAAAGGTAACTATATATAAGGATACCACTTCAGCCATGTTTCCAATGATGAAAAAGAAAAGGAAATTATCCTATAAATGCACGAGTAGTGGGAGTGATCGGATAGACCGCGGTCAATACGGAACATGGAATGCACCACCACCATTGAAGACTGAGTTCAATTGCACAACAGATTGGCAACCACAGGGGACTTGGAGGACTCTATAAAAATTAAGAATACATTTCCTTCGAGATTCTATTTGTATAAACAGAAAAAAAGACTGGAAGGATTGCACACACACTGTCAACAACAGTAACACCACCAGCGGGGGATCTAAGTTTGGAGGCAGGACAAGGGGCGGACCTGTAGTTTTTTTTTTGTTTTTTTTTTTTTTTTTAATTTTTTTTTTCAACGTTTATTTATTTTTGGGACAGAGAGAGACAGAGCATGAACGGGGGAGGGGCAGAGAGAGAGGGAGACACAGAATCGGAAACAGGCTCCAGGCTCCGAGCCATCAGCCCAGAGCCCGACGCGGGGCTCGAACTCCCGGACCGCGAGATCGTGACCTGGCTGAAGTCGGACGCTTAACCGACTGCGCCACCCAGGCGCCCCTTGAATGTTTATTTTTGTGAGAGACAGAGTACGAGTAGGGAGAGGGCAGAGAGAGAGGGAGACGCAGGATCTAAAGCAGGCTCCAGGCTCCGAGCTGTCAGCACAGAGCCCGACGCGGGGCTCGAACCCACAAGCCGGGAGATCCTGACCTGAGCCAAAGTTGGGAGTCTCCACCGACGGAGCCACCCGGGGGGGGCCCTATTTGTGCATTTTTAATTAAGCCGCAAATAAAACAAACAGTAGTTCACTCGAGCTATTTCTTGAGCACATACTACATGTCAGACAGAGTGCTCTACACAGAGCACCTCACTTGAATCCTTACTTTTGCCGCCTTAGTTAGATGATATCCCCCTTACGGACGAGGAAAGAGAGGCACAGAGGGGTTAGGTAACTTGCCCAAAGCCACACAGCTGGTAAGCAGAGGAGCCAGAGTTCCACCCCAGGACAGATTCAAAGGCCCAAGATCTGACCTCTTCTGCTACGACTTCCCAAAAGCTCAAGGTCGAGGGTGGTGGAGAAGGGGGTCTCAGTAAGCGCATGCTCACACACAATGCCTGCTTTGTTTTTCTGTCAGCTGCCGAGGGCCCCTGGGAGCCCCGGGCGCCCCAGGGACCCAGCGGGGGCCCCGGGCCCAGTCTTGCCCTCACACTGAAACTCTCACTGTGGCGGAAACTCAGAACCTGCTCCCGTCACCCTCGAGCCCAGAGACAGGACTTCTGAGATCTGGGACGGAACTGCGGTGAGGCCTTTGTGACCACAGAGCCGGGCGTTGCCGTGGTGCCAACAGGGCCTGGGCAGTGGGGCGGGGGGGTCCCTCCTCACCCTGACCCACCTGCTCGGCGCCCTCGGCACCTGCACCTCCTCACTGAGGCAGGGGGCTGCCCCCACCCTTGTCCCCGGCCCTGCTGACCCGCCTGGCCTGTCACCTGCTCAGCCGCTCCCTCCCCGGTGCCCCCGCCTCTGGCCTCTGCTCTCTTCTGGCGGGTTTGCACCTCGTCCTCTCTCCTCACTCCCCTGGCCCTTCCCGTCCTTGCCGCCGGACCCCTCTGTGCCCCTCTTCTCTCCGCGCCCCTCAATTTCTTCTCCTCCTTTTGCCTTCCTTCTCACCAGTTGAGCTGGGTCGACCGTATCCAGGGAGGACTATGGGGCGCCAGAGGAAAAGGGGGACCGTGATCCCTCACGAGCAGATCCTAAGACCAAGACATAAAAGGAGGCATAAATCGGGGAAGAGAAGAAAAATGAAGAGGAAAACAATGAAGGCAGACATGGAGGAACTGAAGAAGGAAGTGGTCATGGTGACAGCCCCAGCCCTCCCGCAGTCCCCCGCCCTCAGCTCCCAGACCTCAGCCCCCATATCTCAGTCCCCAGCCCCCCAGCCCTCAGCCCCCAGCACCCAGCCCTCAGATCTCGGCCCTCGGCCCCCAAGCCCTAGTCCCATAGTCCTCAGCCCTCAGCCCCCAGATCTCAGCCCCCCGCCCTCAGCCCCCAGACCTCAGCCCCTAGACCTCAGCCCCCATATCTCAGTCCCCAGCCCCCCAGCCCTCAGCCCCCAGCCCTCAGATCTCAGCCCTCAGCCCCCAGCCCTCAGCCCCCAAGCCCCAGCCCCATAGTCCTCAGCCCTCAGCCCCCAGGTCCCAGCCCTCAGCCCCCAGCCCTCAGCCCCCAGCCCTCAGCCCCCAGCCCCACAGCTCTCAGCCCCCAGGTCCCAGCCCTCAGCCCCCAAGCCCCAGCCCCACAGCCCCCCAGCTCCCAGCCCTCAGCCCTCAGCCCCACAGCTCTCAGCCCCCAGCCTCAGCCCTCAACCCCCAAGCCCCAGCCTTCAGTCCTCAGCCCTCAGCCCCCAGGTCCCAGCCCCCAGCCCCCAGCCCCCAGCCCCCAGGCCCCAGCCTCTAGCCCCCAGCCCTCAGCCCTCAGCCTATCAACTTCCTGCCCTAAGAGCACTTCCCAGCAGGCCAGGACCACCCGTCTTCCTCAAGTGCCTCTCCCCCTCCCCTGGAAATGACCCAGGTCACCACCTGTCCCCAGTGACTCCACTGTCCCTTCAGGACGATCACAAATTAACCCTGGAAGAGCTGAGCACCAAGTACTCCGTGGACCTGACGAAGGTGAGCAAAGGAAGCCGCTGAGGGAGCCCCCACCCCCCCACCCCCGCCCCGGACAGGGCAGTGGAGCTGGGATTCAGGGCCCTAACTTCCAGGTCGATGTTCTTACCCCTCCGCCTCTGAGTTCCAGGGCGGGGCGAGCAGAGTATGGCGAGGCCCCAAGGAGTTCAGGGGCAGATGAGAGGAGGGAGAATGGGGTAGGGCAGCACTTCTCCAGCCTGGGTCCCAGGGCCCCTCCACGCTCCTACAAACTGTCAAGGCCCCAAAGAGCTTTTGCTCGCGTGAGTTATATCTGTTGATGGTTATCATATTCAAAGTTAAAACGGGGAAAATTAAGAGACACTTCCCAATTCGTTTAAAAACAGGGGTCAATCCACTCTATATTAGTACAATCGTTTTACGACAAACTGGTTTCCCAAACAAGCAGCGTTTTACATTTTTGCGAACCTCCTTAATGTCTGGCTTTCTAACCGGAGACGGCGGGATTCCCATGTGCTTTCAGCATTAAATCTGTTGTGACACATGTCATGTAGCCTCTGGGAAATTCTACCATACACTCGAGAACAGGAGCGAAAAAGGTGAACCACGATTTAGCATTATCGTGAACAGCGTTCGACCCCCCCGAAAGGGTCTCGGGACCCTCCTGGCCCCCAGACCACCCTTTGAGAACTAATCGTTTAACAGGAAAACCGTATATGTGGTTACCATCACTGCCCCTGCTGCTGTCACCACTCATACAAGGACCACAAATAAAAACCTAAAAGCCCTCAAAATAGAAGCCCTTCTTCGTTCTAGAACGTCTTCACGGAAAGGGTGGGTCTCATCTGGTAACCCGGGAGGTGTGCAGGAGACTTGTCCTGTTTTCATTCGAGTTGTATGTTTTTCCGGGGAAGTTGGGGAGTGGCCGGTGGGGATGAAGGAGCGTTTGTGTTTTAATCCTCTGGTGGGTTCTACTATTGTTTTCATTTAGAGGAAAAGGCACAGGAACTCACGCCCAGCCTCCAGCGAGAATCTGTTCTTTCCTGCGTTTGCTCTCTTTCCCCCCATCTCTAAGTTAAAGAGCCGAAACATGAATGAATGTCCCAAGGTTATCGACATAAGGTGTCGTAGCTGGTCACTGCGTTAGCCTTGCTCGTTATGTCACGAACAGTTGATAGTTGCCTCCCGCTGGAGACGGGGTACCGTAGGGGAGGGACCCTTCTGACTCCTGCGGGAGTCCTGACACAGTGCCAGCCCAAGATACAAATTCAAATTTTTTGTGAACCGACCAGTCAGCTAAAAATCCTCCCAGTGTAAACGTGCTGATGGGAAGGCCTGGGCGGCTCAGGCGTTGAAGCATCAGACTCTCGTTTTCGGCTCAGGTCATGATCTCCGGTTTCCTGAGTTCGAGCCCCGCGTCAGGCTCTGCGCTGACAGCAAGGAGCCTGCTGGGAATTCTCTCTTTCCCCTTTTCTCTGCCCCTCCCCTTCACGCCATCTCGGTCTCTCTCAAAATAAAGTTTAAAACCCTGGGATGCTTTAAACACGCTAAAGGTTATCCCTTCTATCATGCAAATTTTAAAATCCCACCTTACCTGGGAAGAAATTCCAGGGTGGTCTTCAGGGAGCTTCCCCGGTCTCTAGACCCTCTAAAGGCATCCTGGGGCTATAAATGGCACATCTGAGCCTTGCCTGAGCCTGCTTCTCTGTTCGCGGCCCTCCATTCTTCCCTCTTTCCTCTCCACACAGGGCCTGAGCCCCAAAAAGGCACAGGAAATCTTGAACCGAGATGGACCCAACGTGCTTACGCCGCCCCCCACCGTTTCGGAATGGGTCAAGTTCTGTAAACAACTCTTCGGTGGCTTCTCCATCTTACTGTGGATGGGTGCCATTCTCTGCTTCGTGGCCTATGGCATCCAGATGCATTTCAAGGAGGATCTTTCCAGAGATAATGTGAGTCTGTTCCACTGCCACCGGCCAGCCCGGTCTCTGCTTAGCTCTGATACTCTCCTGCTCCGCACCCTTGCCCTCTCGAAGGCCTCTGGCCCAAACCCCCGGTACTCCCAGGACTTTCTGAGGGAGCCCTTGGTCCTTAGGCTTTTATCTAGAAAGCTACTGATGCAGCTGCCTGAGAGGCATGGTTTCACCCCGAAACTTGCTCTCCTTTGATTATCCTCCTGCCTCATCATCAAAGCACTCTGCGGCCCCGTTCTCTTTTGCCAGAATTTTGATCTCTTCACCTCCTTCCTCCTGGTCTCCCTCCCTTACCTGCCCCCCCAGCCCAAGCATAGCCCAAGCATCCTGGGGTTCTGCTGTATCCTGCGGGCCTTCACGGTAGCTCAGGGCTCCGACTGAGACACCCTGCCCCAGATTCTTCCTCAGCCCCTCCCCGGCCATTACCCTGGCGAGCTGATTTTCTGATCTGAAGAGGAGAAAAAAGGGCTACTGATGAGCCCTGTGTATCCCCGCCCCCAGCTGTACCTGGGCATCGTACTGTCCTTCGTGGTCATCGTCACCGGCTGCTTCTCCTACTACCAGGAGGCCAAGAGCTCCAAGATCATGGAGTCTTTCAAGAACATGGTGCCTCAGGTAGGATCGGTGTGGGAGGATCAGGTGAGGGAGGCATAGAATGTGCCCAAACGGGCAGTTTTTAAGTCCCCGGAACGTTACATGCTGCGACGCGTGAGGGAGGTGCGAAGGAAGTTGGAGAGGCTGGATTCCTCAATGACCTGAAAGACAAAGGCCAGACAAAGGCCAGCCGTGGGAACGTTCAAGGTTCCAGGGGGCTAAAGAGACACGACAACTGAATGCAATACCTGGACGAGACCAAGTCCTGTGGCGAAGGGGCAAATAATGCGGCTGACGTACTGGGTCCCAACAAATAGGGGACTGACGTACTGGGTCTACGAACAGCAGACTGAAGTCTCGTGTCAAAGCGAAAGTTAACAACACGGCTAGCTGTATCGTGGTTCTTTAACATACTCATTCTTGAGCCGTGCACACTGAAAGGTGCAGGATAGAAGACCACGACGTACGTCACGTACCCTCAGACGGTTCCGGAAAAGAAGTGCTCGCATCCACACGTCGGTAGACACGGTGACCGAAGGACAGAGCGAGTGGGGTAAAAGGTTAACAGTGAATCTGGGTAAAAGTTGTACTGGTATTCTTAGTACCATTTTTATGCTTGACACTTTCCTGAAAGTTTAGGTAATTTTCATATTAAAAAAATGATTTGTCAGCATCTGGAAATAACACGACAGCAGAAAGAGGTTTCTAGGCACAGAGATGGAAACTCGGAAAGGAACAGGCGCGAATTTCCCGACAGCACCATCATGTTCTGGTGTCCTAGCCCAGGAGATTTTTCCCCTTTGGTGTCACCGTGAATTAATTCCTCCCTCGGGGTAAGACTTCGGGGAACAATGTTTTGGTAAAATGAAGCAGGAGTGTGGAGACCATCCGTTCGCTTTTGCTGCCTAACTGGTCACCCCAAACTTAGTGGCTCAAAACAACAAACATAGCGTTTCCCACACTTCTGTGGCGGGGCTGTTCTGATCTGGGCTGAGCCGAGCAGGGCTGGATGGTCTCAGATGACCTCATCCCCATGTCTGGGGATGACTGAGATGGCTGTGACAGCCGGGGCCTTTCTCCTTTGACCTCTCTTCCTCCAGGAGGCGAGCTCGGGCTTGTTCAATATGGTGGCAGAGGGGTTCCCGGTGACAAAAGGGCAAGCGCCCACGTGCAAGCACTTTTTTAAGCCTCTGCTTTGCATTATGTGTCTAATGTCTCAGGAGCCGAAGCCAGTGGTATAGCCAAGCCTAAGTGTAGGCATGGAGAGACAGACCCCATCTCTTAGAGACAGGGTCATCAAAGTCACGTCGCAAAGGACAAGGATGGTAAGAATTTGGAATCTGCCAAAGAGACCTTCAAGCGTGATGTGGTGAGTGACAGTGTAAGAAAGGGAGTCAGAAGGAAGGAGCCCAGGAACAAGAGGTTATAGGCCAGAAGCAGGATGAGGGAAGCAGAAAGTTCTGGAAATGACCCAGCACTACCTTCCCACAGCAAGCTTTGGTGATTCGAGATGGAGAGAAGATACAGATCAACGTAGAGAACGTGGTGGTAGGAGACTTGGTGGAGGTGAAGGCCGGAGACCGAGTCCCTGCGGACCTCCGGCTCATCTCTGCACAAGGATGTAAGGTGAGGGGGTGAGGGAAGCCAAGGGAGGGAGCCCAGCATGGTCTTAGGGTGACCTTAGGTACTGGCCTGGATTCGGTTAAAGAAAGCACGATCTTACCATTCAGAACCTCGAGAAGTTACAGGTGCAAATTTGAGGTTGGAGACAATAGGTGCTGGGGTGTGAATTTGTTTCTCTCTGCAAGCCAACAATGATGGCGTCGGTGGCGGATAAAGATGTGTCATCTTTACAAAGGGATCTTTCTTCCCATGCTCACTTTACGACCCATCCTCCCTCCCATCCCAGGTGGACAACTCCTCCTTGACTGGAGAGTCAGAGCCCCAGTCCCGCTCCCCTGACTTCAGCCACGAGAACCCTCTGGAGACTCGTAACATCTGCTTCTTCTCCACCAACTGCGTGGAAGGTGAGCATGACGTCATCAGTGGCCTAGATTCGAAAGCAGAGATTGAAATAAAGATTCCAAGAACCCTCTATCTTCTAAAGGCAGTAGGGTAGGTAAGAGCCAGTAAACGGGTGAGGCTCTCCATCGCTCATGAGCTGCACGACCTTGGGGAAAGGTCAAAGCCATCGTCTCCCCGTTTTGCACCACGATGATACGAAGAGTCGCTATCCCGTGGATGTTTATGTGGATTCAATGCACAGAAAATGTTTAGCACGAAGCCTAACACGTTGGAAGTGCCCTGCAGTCGTCAGCTAGTTCTATTGTGGCTGCTGAATAGACTGTGCTCTCTCAGCTGAAAATAGCACAGAAGGACAGAAAACTGTTGAGCCCCGCCAGGTCAGTCTTCTCGGGAGTTGAGCGCTAACTTCTCACTATTCCAGAAAGGTATCAGCATCGGAGATCTGAGTTACCAACGGTGTCACTCAACACGTTGGCTCTGCTCCTAGAATCTAAGACACCCTTGTGCAGGCAGCTCTGGCCAAGGGTGGTGACAATGGACTCAATATCATTATGTCAACCTTCCCCCTCAGGGAGGCCTGCAACACCCTCTGGAACACACACAAAAGCCACTATTAGTGCTTAACAACAAATGTTTGGGTATCCAAGAAATAGCTATTTTTTAATTGAATGCCTTGGACGCGCCAAGCACTACAGATGTCTCTGACGCTCACAACACTGCACGACGGATACTATCGCTTTTTTACACATGAGAAGCTCAGAGAAGTTAAATGCAGTCTCCAAGAGCACAAGTCGATAGGAAAGAGGAAAATCAAGGATTTTCCTGCAGGTCTGTCTCCCAAAGCCCATGCTCTTTCCGTAGACCCTTCTCTGGGACAAAGCCGCCTACTGATCTCTCTGTTAATGAAATTGTTTAATGCAAAAATACTTTGGGGGCATCTGGCTGGCTCAGTCAGTGGAACATGCAGCTCTTAATCTTTGGGTTGTGAGTTCAAGTCCCACAAGGGGCATGGAGCCAACTAAGATAAGATAAGATAAAGCAAAATGAATTAAATAAAATAATAAAATAAAATGAGGGGCGCCTGGGTGGCTCAGAAAGTTAAGCATCCGACTCTTGATTTCGATTTCGGCTGAGGTCATGATCTCACAGTTTCGTGAGTTCGAAGCCCGCATCGGACTCTGCGCTGACAGTGTGGAGCCTGCTTGGGATTCTCTGTCTCCCTCTCTCTCTCTGCCCCTACCCTACTCACGCCGTCTCTGTCTCTCTTAAATAAACTTAAAACAAATATTTTTAATTTAATTTAATTTAAATTTAAAAAGAGAAAATACTATAACAGATGAGAGTAATTATAAAACGAAATAACTAAGAATCCCAGCAGAAAATAAAATCGACATTGAACCATTTTTAAATTTTGATCGGACAGAAAGAGCCAGGCGAGCAAGCTTCCTCCGAAAACACTGGATTTCGATTATTAAAATTCAGGAAAAGCTTTTGCTCAGATTTGTCTTCCCAAAGTGGGGCTTTTCATCAGCAAAGCGTATGCCTCAGATGAGGGAGCAAGTGGGTGGTGGCATCCCACCCAGGAAACAAAGTCCCGGCCGGCACGGAGGAGACCACGGGGACCCAAGATGTGGCCGAGAGGGTGAAGCTAGGCCCCAGGAGCTCTTGACTGTGCAGCTGAGGGATGTCCACGCGGTTTGCAAACTAGTAGCCTACCTTCAACCTTGATCCCAGATCCTCACCTCCCGACGTTCATGGCCACGGCCCTGACGGGGCTGCAGGTACGGACGTCTGACTCTGGGTTCTCACGCATCTCCACGGGGCCCGAGCTGTCTCCCTGGCGACGTGCAGGGTCCGGAGGGGTCAGTCTGGCCTGGGATACAGGAGGCTTGCCCGTGGGCTCAACCTTCCCCAGCTTCGCATCAACCCATCCTGTCTCCAGACACGTGAGATTCGGTACTAAATCCCGCCTCTGCGGATGGACAAACCCACGAGGGAAGGCGTGCAACAGGCGAATCAGACCAAACCCTGGCACAAAATAGATGTAGGTAGCACCAAGCTACCCTGCCCTCAAACACAAAGCCCTCTCGGTCCCCCTCAGTCATCTGAGTGTCTGCTTTGACAAGGCTCAGTGAACGCCACCTACTCCCGCCCGTGTGGAGCCCGTGTGCAGAAAGCCCTGGACGCAGCCAGTCTTCCCCGGCACCCCGGCCCCGCCCGCCGCCCTCAGGGTGGGACCCTGCTCTCAGGCCCACTCAGCTGAAGGGGACCTTGGAAATGGACCAGCCGCTCTGAGCCACGGTGTTGGCGGGAGCCGTCAGAGTCGAGCCACCCCTCCTGAGTCACGCGTATGAGTTTCTGTCGGTCCTTCTTAAGGCCAAATTCGTCCAGATGAAGAAAAGACAGAAGCGAGTATCTGGGTGTGTCCTATGTGCCCGATTCCGTTCCAAGCTGTTTCGTCACCTCTCATCCTCGCCGCTTTGTAGACGCTCTCGGCCCACTTTCAGGCTGAGCACACCTGGGTCTCAGAGAGGGTAAGGAGCTAACTCTCGGGCCGGGCAGCGACCACGCTGCAAAACTGAACTTCCGGCCGGAGCCCTGCTGGTTAGAAAACAGGTGCTGTTTCTAGAATACGCAGCTCTTTCTGGGTGATTTGGTGACTGTAGTGGCAGGGATTCCAGCCATTCTGGTAAAGCAGGAAGAAACCGTTTTGAGCCAAGAACGGGCCCCTCATTTCGAGCCACGCGGGTGAGGGGCCCGCATCCCACGGGTGTGGAGCCAAGCGTGACGTCCAGGTCCCCCTTCTGAGGCCGGGGCAGGGTCCGCGGAGCGAAAGCCCAGAAGCCCGGCTGTTATGACGGCTCCTCCCCAGCAGGGGTCAGGCTGGCTCCAGCCAGCAGAGCAGGGAGGGGCTCAGCGGAGCCTTTTCTTGAACTCCCCACTGGGGCCACTGGGGCAGGATAATTCTTCGTCGTAGGGGGACAGAGGGGCTCTCCCGTCAATTGCAGGATGTGGCAGCATCCACGCCCTCGCGCAGCGACCTCTCCCACCCCAGATGTGACAGCCAAGGTGCCTCCAGACCTTGCCCACCAGCTCCTGGGGGCAAAATGCCACCGACGGAGGACCCACTAGTTCAGGGGAGAGGCCGATGTTGGAAGGTAGGGTCTAGCAGAAGGGCGGCCACCATTCCTGGGGATCTAGAAACTTTGCAGCCGCTGAGGGAAAAATAAGAAACAGACAGGCAATAGAAGATACTCAGAATCAGTGTAACAAAGACCTTTTATTTTTAATGTTTGTTTATTTTTGAGAGAGACAGAGACAGAATGCGAGTGGGTTAGGGGCAGAGAGAGAGGGGGACACAGAATCCAAAGCAGGTTCCAGGCTCCGAGCCGTCAGCCCAGAGCCTGACACGGGGCTCGAACCCACGAGCCGTGAGATCATGACCTGAGCCGAAGTCGGACGCTCAACCGACTGAGCCACCCAGGTGCCCCAACAAAGACCCTCTTGACGGGGAAGGCAATAAGGCAATGAAATGGGAGGACTGTGAAATCAGAGATTTTTCGGGCGAGGAGACCCTTTGCTTGTGTCAACTAAATGTGAGGAGAATACAACACGACGGCCTCCAGGAGGCTCTTGAGTGTCCACCTTGCTCCTGACAGCTGTGTCCTTGCAGGAACCAAGGGCGGCCACTTTCCCACCTCAGACTTCCCTGTTCCTCTGCAGGAACAGCCCGGGGCGTTGTGATAGCAACGGGAGACTCCACAGTGATGGGCCGCATCGCCTCCCTGACGTCAGGCCTGGAGATGGGCAAGACCCCCATCGCTGTGGAGATCGAACACTTCATCCATCTGATCACGGCGGTGGCCGTCTTCCTTGGCGTCTCTTTCTTCGGGCTCTCGCTCAGCTTGGGCTACGGCTGGCTGGAGGCTGTCATTTTTCTCATCGGCATCATTGTGGCCAATGTGCCCGAGGGGCTGCTGGCCACCGTCACTGTGAGTAGCCAAGGTGGAGGGTGGCCGTCTACACAGACAAACCACCCCAGGGGTGGAAACCACTAGAAAACACAAGAAATCTCTCTTGCTGTTGAACCTCTCGAGGGCAGGCTACCCCTGATGTGTGTACTGTCACGACCCGCTTTGCTCCCCAAAGGCACTGACTTCCCCCACCCGCATTTTCTGGCGCCTTCTCTGTTTTCTCCGTGAGTTGCGGTGCAGAGAGCATTAGATTCTCAGTCGTCGGCATGAGTTCCAGTCCTGGGTGTACCGGTGGGTGAACTCGGCCAAATCACTGAACCTCGCCAGGCCTCAAGGGAATCATCGGGTTTTCTAGAGGAAGATTGACTTGGAATATAGAATCTTACCAGAAAGGGCTTCCGAGCCCATAGAAATCCAGCCTTTCAGCCGATGCTGAATATCCGGTGTTCAATCCGTGGGAGATGCTGAGGATGATTTCTGGTCCTGGGAAGCCCGCCCCATCCGCTCTCTGCTCATTTCATCACTAGGTTGCTGTAGCTGGATTTCACTGTGTTGAGCAGAAACAGGTTTTCCTGTTTGGTCCCAGTTTTCCCATCTGAAGACACACAAAACAAGTCAATTCTCTCTCCCTTCTACAAACTATGCTTTCGACTGATGGTACCCATCGTGTCCTCCTCAAAATCTCCGGCGGGAGATAAAAAATAATCCCTTTACCCTTTGCCGTCCTTCACGTCACACGGCCTTCAGGCCCCCGGCTTGCTGGTCACCCGTTTGGGGTATGCCCTAGTTTACCGATATCCTTCTTAAAGTAGAAATGAGAGGGGCGCCTGGGTGGCGCAGTCGGTTGAGCGTCCGACTTCAGCCAGGTCACGATCTCGCGGTCCGGGAGTTCGAGCCCGGCGTCGGGCTCTGGGCTGACCGCTCGGAGCCTGGAGCCTGTTTCCGATTCTGTGTCTCCCTCTCTCTCTGCCCCTCCCCCGTTCATGCTCTGTCTCACTCTGTCCCAAAAATAAATAAACGTTGAAAAAAAAATTAAAAAAAAAAGTAGAAATGAGAATAATAACCCAGGGTGTGGTTGGTTAGCACAAAACCCCAGGACCAGTGATGAGATGTGAATAGATCATAACCCCACGATTAGAATTCTGTACTGTTGTAGCCATGGCCTAAGAACGTATTCGTTTTTCAAACAACCTTGCCGCATACCTGACTTTCATTGAATTTGCGACCCATATAATTGATGTCCACAAAACTCGGATTTGAATGACTTCTCAAGTCTGCAATATTCCTTCGCAGTTTCATGTTTCGCTCCGTGTTCTTTTTTTTATAACTATTGGTCCAACCCCCCCGCCCTCCGCCCCGCACACACAGCGTCTTATACCCCAGTGAACCGTTAGCTACCGACGTGGTCCCCGGGGAGACCGGACTTGAGAGACACAGGGGGGGCCTGAACTCGATTTGGAGCAGGGCCTGCTGAATAGAAAAGACGAAAGGATCCTGGGGGAGCAGAATATTCCAGGGATCAGGCCATGCTCTACGTCACCCTGGTAGAGGAAGACTCTCTTTTTCCAAAGCGCTGCCGTAACGCGCGAACACAATCCCTTCCCTGATTTCCTTTACCACGGCCCCAGATGGGATTCCTAAGGACTAGGTGGGAGCGGAAGGGAAATAGCTACAAAGAGTGACGATAGCAATACCAGCTACCAGATTTCCCAAGCACACCGTGGTGTGAGTGGCCGACGTCTTGTCTGCGTTGATCGTCTGCCCTCTTCGCGGCCTTAGGTGTGTCTGACCCTGACCGCCAAGCGCATGGCGCGCAAGAACTGCCTGGTGAAGAATCTGGAGGCGGTGGAGACGCTGGGCTCCACCTCCACCATCTGCTCGGACAAGACGGGGACCCTCACCCAGAACCGCATGACCGTCGCCCACATGTGGTTCGATGAGACCATCTACGAGGCGGACACCAGCGAAAAGCAGACTGGTGACTGGTGGCACCGGTGGGCCGAGGGTGCGGGGCTGGGGGTGGCGAGTGGGCTGCGGAATCTGACGCGGGGAAGACGGCTGGGCCCCGAGCGCAGAGAAGGGAGGCGCGGAGGAAAGGTGCGGAGGTGCCAGGCACCGGGGCACAGAGCAGGATGGGGCTATGTCCCCGCTTTGCACTGCCCTGCCCCCTGCCCCCTACTCATGAGCCTCTCCTTCCCCCCCCCTTCCTCCCCAGGGAAAACGTTTGCCAAGGGCTCAGCTACCTGGTTCGTCCTGGCCCGAATCGCCGGCCTCTGCAACCGAGCCGACTTTAAGGCTAACCAGGAGACCCTTCCCGTCGTCAAGGTACGGGGCCTGCGCGGGGAGGGGATGCCTCGGTGTCTGGGGCGTGCCCCGCGCCCTCCCCAGACACCTCTCTTCAGTGCTCCCCCCCAGGTCTTCCCCATCACGCCCCCCCCCGTCCCTGTGCCGTACCCCCCGGGCTTAGCAAACACACCCCGTCTCGGCAGCGAGCCACAACAGGCGATGCTTCTGAGTCGGCCCTCCTCAAGTTCATCGAGCATTCGTACAGCTCTGTGAAGGAGATGAGAGAGAAAAACCCCAAGGTGGCCGAGATTCCCTTTAATTCCACCAACAAGTACCAGGTACAGAACCCGCGAAGGCAGAATGGCGGTGGGGGTGGGCTCGTCGTTTGGAGAATGCCTTTGCCTAATCTCTGAACAGTAGAATGAAGACAGTGGATAGATAACCAGCATCCTCATTAAGAGGAAGGCTGGGGGCACCTGCGTGGCTCAGTCGGTTGAGCGTCCGACTCTTGGTTTCGGCCCAGGCCGTGATCTCGGGGTTCGTGAGTTCGAGCCCCCCGTCGGGCTCTGCGTTGACTGCACACAGCCTGCTTGGGATTCTCTCTCTCCCTCTCTCTCTGCCCCTCCCCGCCTTGCTCTTTCTCTCTCTCTCTCTCTCTCTCTCTCTCAAAAAATATAAACATAAAAATAAATAAAAATTTTAAAAAAGGAGACGCTCACCGCAAGAGACAGTGACAAACAGGTAGAGGAAAGGCGCTGGGTCCCACGCAGAGCAGGAGTCTCCCAGTCGCTTGCGAAAAGAGCAAGTCGGAAGTGTCCCATAGGTAGCGAAAGCCGCCGGGTGACAATCGGGGTCCAGCCTCGTGCAGCTGTCGGAGGCATCTCTGTGGCTCCCGCCAGGCTTACCACCGCGGGATAAGGCTGGGTTTGCAAGGCACTCCCCGGTGGTGCCCTATTTCGTCTCAGGCCTGTGCACGAGGACACCAGGCAGACTCAGCAAGGGCGGTATTTGGAAGTTACTGGGAGTGCAGATCCTAAAAGTTTTCCTCACAAAGTGGAAAAAAAAATTGTAACTAAAAAAATAAGAATAATAATAATAACAAAAGCTATATGGGGTTTGGAGTTTTTAAAAACCCAATTCCCCGTCTTCTCACGTTGACATCGAGCACGTAAGCGGTCAAGAAAGAGATCCAGAGTTTTGTGTCTCCGCTGGCTTTCAGTCAATGTAACAAGATAGGTCTCCTGAGCCCAAACTGCGAACTTATTTCCACTTTTATCTGACGTTTAGTGGCCTCACAACCCAGACGAGGGTTGTGTGCCTGGCAGGGCCGGATGAAAGCCTGTGACGGCCAAGAGGTGGATGCCCCTTCCGCCGCACGAGTCAAAATAAAAGCCAAATATACCCACGACATTCGTTGGGACGTCCCACGAAATAGCGACTTCCCCCAAAACGACCAGGTTAGCGCCTTTCCTGAGCTATCTATCACGTGCGAACGGCACAACCTTCCTCGGTGGTTCCCATGCCAGGTGCGCCCAGCCGGCCGAGCAAACGCCCTAACTGGTGGTGGCCTAACTCCAGCTCTGAGCGCGGCCGTCCTCGGCCCGCTCGTCGCTTGCGGGGCGTGGTCTCTTCCTCGCTCTCGGACTAACAGGAAAGGAGCGTCTCGGTTCTGATATTTCCAGACTGCTTCCAACTTCTGATCTGCCATTTTCTATCAAGATGCGACTTTCCCATGACCAACGGGCTAACTCATTAAGTAGGTCACGCCATCACCTCCGATAATCCCCATAAATAGCGAACAAATGCGTATTAAGCCTTCAGAAAACCAAGCTTTTTAAACCGCTTACAGCTTTCTGTTTAGACAAGCTAAGGTTTTTTCCTCTTAACTGCTTAGGCATACTTTGACTACAACTGAAAGCGGTAAGAAATATTTGAAAGTTTCTAATGGGATGGGCCTTTGAATAAGTTGGTTGTATTTTTATTTATTTATTTTTTTAATGTTTATTTTTGAGAGAGAGAAAGAGAGCACAAGCAGAGGAGGGCCGGGGGGCGGGGCGCTGACAGCAAGCCCGACGGGGGGCTTGAACCCACGAACCGGGAGATCATGACCCGAGCCAAAGGCGGTCGCTCAACCCACTGAGCCACCCAGGCGCCCCTCTAATGGGATGGTTTTAACGGCATTTCACACACAGGCTTCCCACCGCTTCTCCTCTGGACGGTGCAATCCGGCCTCCTCTGCACCTGCTCATTTCCAGGTGCTGCTTTTGTGACCAGACAGGCTACGAATAGGGACTTCCTGGCTCGTAAGAGGAACCTCACCATAGTTCCCGCTCCCAGATCAGAGATCAAGAGAAGACACAAAACCGAAATGCATCTAATTTCTCTCTCCTCCCTGAGTGTGGTCTCCTCAGTCACTCTTGAATATGCCCTTCCCTGTCCCCAGCACACCGCACTGACCCCGACCCCAAATTTCCATTAGCCCCTGGGACTTCTCACGCTACTGGGAGAGGGGCAAGGGCACGACAATGACCGACCTACCTCTGGATGATGCTTTGTGATTTTCAAAGTACTTTGTACCAATGATCTGACCCTCGGGGGCGCCTGGGTGGCGCAGCCGGTTAAGCATCTGACTCCTGACGTCAGTTCGGGCAGGTCACGACCCCACGGTTTGTGAGCTCCAGCCCCACATCGGGCTCAGCCTCGATGGTTCAGATCCTGCTCGGGATTCTGTCTCTCCTTCTCCCTGCCCCTCCCCGGCTTGTGCTTTCTCTCTCTCCCAAAATAAATAAGTAAACTTAAAAAGAGGAAAACAAACAATCTGACCCTCAAACAGCAGGTGTGAACTGCGGGGGTCCACTTCAACACCCCCGGTTTTCGACAAACACAGCACGGTACCGTCCGTGCGTTTTCTCTTGTGATCGTCGTAACAGCGCTGGCTTTTCTCATGCTCACTTTTCAGTGGGAATACGGTATATCGTACACGTAACATGTAGCATATGCGCCAATCGACCGTTCATGCTATTGGTAAGGTTCTGGGTCAACAGCAGGCCGTATTAGCAGCTAAGTTTTAGGGGAGTCAAAAGTTCCACGCTCATTCGTGACTGTGGGGTCTCTCCTAAAAACCCGATGAAGTCGGCAACACAGGATCTTTTGCTTTTCATCAGAGACACTAAGGTTTAGGAAGGTTAAATGGACCGACCCGAGGTCCTAAAGCATTCCTGCCGGCCCTGCGACCCAGGCCCGCGGACCCTGCGTTTTCTCTCCTGTCCACTCTGCTGCCCCTGCCCAGCTCAACCTTCTGCTTTCCAGGCAGAGAGGAAGCAGAGACAGTGAGAGTCCTGGTCCAGCTCTCAGCCTCCGGTGGCGGAGAAGATAGCAGATTTGTCATAGACTGGATTCCCGGCAAGGACGACGGGTGGGCTCGGCCCTGAGTCGGAGCTGCCCGGAGGGAGCGGCTGCGCTGGGGTTTGGGCACCGAGGAAGTGGGGAGGGGGAGGGTGTGAAACGGGACTCTTTTCTCCCCCCCAGATGTCCATCCACCTGCAGGAGGAGAGCTCCCAGCCCCACGTGCTGATGATGAAGGGGGCCCCCGAGAGGATCCTGCAGTTCTGCTCCACATACCTTCTGAACGGAGAGGAGTACCCCATAGACGAGAAGACGAAGAGCAAGTTCCAGGACGCCTATCTGGAGCTGGGAGGCCTGGGGGAGCGCGTGCTCGGTGAGGGGCTGGGGAAGAAGCCCGGGAGGACTGGCACCACCTGGTCGTGGCTCGGGGGGCGCAGAGCTGAAGGCGCTGGGGTGAGCGGGACGGAGACGTCGGCAGCCGAAGGACTTCCGTTCCCTCTGTCTGTCCAGGCTTCTGTTTCTTGAATCTGCCCACCGCTTTCTCCAAGGGATTCAAGTTTGACACGGATGAGATCAATTTCCCCATGGAGGACCTTTGCTTTGTGGGGCTCATCTCCATGATCGACCCTCCCCGGGCCGCCGTGCCCGACGCCGTGGGCAAGTGTCGCAGTGCGGGGATTAAGGTAAACCTCTGACGGTCCCAGGAGCCGCCGACCCGTCACAACACGGCACAAGGGTAGAAAGCTTTGCATGGAACGGGTTCCCCGCCCTCTAGGTTTACCTGAATTGATTTCGGTTTCCTCGAGCTCATGATGTTTAGTCGTAAGAGACGACCTAGTAGTAAACGGGAAGTTTCTTCTGTCGTTAGAACCCTGTCTTGCGTTGACCGTGAGAATCATCAGGGGAGCTTTAAAAATCTGATGGCCGGGGGCGCCTGGCGGGCTCAGTCGGTGGAACATGTGACCGTTGATCTTGGGGTTGTGAGTTCAAGCCCCACGTTGGGTATAGAGGTTACTTAAATAAATATAAATATATAAATAAATAAATAAATAAACTTCAAAAAAAAAAATCTGATGCCTAGGCCATACCCCAGACCCATTACATCGAAAACTCTCAGGGTGGGGCCCAGGCATCTGCCTTTTTAAAAACATTCATAGAGATTTCCGTAGGCAGGTCAGTTTGAGGACCGGCGTCCTAGGACACGGTTGTGCATGCGACTCATCTGGGGCTTTTTCTGGAACGCAGGTGTTGATTCAGCAGGTCTAAGTCACCCTGAGATTCTGCACTGGTGACAAGCTCCCAGATGATGCCGGTCCGCAGGCCACAGTAGAGGTAGCAAAGTGCTAGAAGGGGTCAGGTCAATGTGCTGCCGGGATGGGCTGGGGGCTGGAGCAGGCGACGGCGAGAACGAGGTCATGACAGCTGGGCCCTCGACCTGACGCAGGGTGAACAGCCGCGCTAACAGGTACACGTCCGGGGATACAAAAGCTGGACACCAAAGTGAATCGGTCGGAGAGTGAGGCACAGTCGCCGGGCACCCCCAGAGGTGGGGATTGTTCCCTGGCCAGGGGGTGCTCGGGCTTCGGGGTTGACCTGCAGAGTTTCTCTAGTCCTGAGACGTTCTGTACCCCACTTCCACGCCAAATTCTAAGACTCACCTCCATCCTGGGAGATTAGAGATTGGCACCTTTCCCGCTCCTACCTGATATTCCGGATCCCAGACGTGGGGGGAGAGCAGTTAGACGGAGGAGTGGGGCGGGGGTAGCACTGGAGGTCTTTAGGGAGAACGAGATGCTCTCTGCAGAGCTGGCTTTATCTTAGACCTTTGACTGTGGGCAGTTTGTCAGAGGGCAGCTGGGCCATGCCAAGTTCAAGGATTGGTTTCTGAGAACCAAGGGCTGGATGTAGGAACTATTTTGAGTGAATTCCCTAGTGACTACACACTGCTTGCGTGGGACAGTTCTCTGTAGCGACAGCCTCATTGCAGCACGTCTGCGGAGGATGCCCACACCGACCCAAGCTCCCTCCCTCTGGCTCTCTGAGCTCCCGCACCATGCGATGGGAGGCACGTGGAGAAGGGCCCATTGGAGTTTCCTGAGCTTTGAGGCGGCCGTCGGAGTGGGGAATCACGGGGCAGGTGTGAAATGCATCTGGGGATCTGTGGGTCCCTTTAGCGAGAAGAAGAGGGTCACAAATGCACCTGCAGGCAGGGAGGACCGAACGGGGGGGGGGGGGGGGACAAGGGGCTGACCGAGCCTGGGTGTCGTCAGAGCCTGAAGCAGGCGAGCCTGCAGCAGTCGGAGGCTGAGGCCTTGCTGCCTTCCGGGCCAGCCCGTGTTCCGGGCACAGATGTGCAGTTCTCGTCATCACTTCTTCTGGACCCCAAGCTGCCAGGACTTTGGCCGACTTGGTGAGAAATTTTGAGTCATCCCCTTTCCCTGTAGGGAAGTGAAAGACATACATGTGACGCCATCCTCCGAGGAGGACAAAATGTGAGACGTACAGGGGGTTGCCCCGAAGGGTGGACCCTTTCAGGGCCGATTCCAAAACGGCGCTGATGCAGAGCGGATCGATGTTAACGTGGCGGCTGACAGGGATCGGATGGCGGTCCCAGGGCAGCGAAGTTCTTACAAGGAAATGACGGCAGGGCCCATACTTCCCCAGGTAGAGCCCTGTGCTCAGGCCTTTGGAACTAATGTGATTTAAAAACCTGCAAGGACCCCATTACATTTGCCACTCGTCGAGGCTGCATGGTTCCGTCATAGCCACGGAGTTGCCTTCTCCTTCCATCGGCGCCTGGAAAATCATGCGCCTGGAGGGCACCCGGGAGCCAGGAGCCGTGGTTCCCCGGACGCGGTCATTCTTTCTCCCTTCTCTGATGGCTGTTTGTGGAACGAGGGCTGTGTGCCAGGCTTCGCGCCAGGGCCAAACTTCACAAGGGGTCACGGACACGGCCCTCCCTTGCAGAGCTCACGGTGGCGCGCGGGGAGGTGGGCGCTCCCCATGGGGAGGAGGCTAAGTGCTGACATACAGAAGGAACAGAATGCCAGGCAGCTCGGAGCACAGGTGCCAGAGCTCTGGGGAGCAAGGGGACAGGGCTGGGGCTGGTTCCAGGCACCCGCCAAGGGCTGGACCCCAGGGGAGGCGAAGGAAGAGGGAGCGAGAGGAAAAGCGAGGATCAGCACACACCTGGGCCTAGATGGTATTTTGCTAGGGCAGACGGATGCTTCCAGACGTTCCTTTGTTACCATTTGTTCTCTGTGTAGGTGTTTGTCTTCTGAGCTCGAAGAAGCCGACCAGCTTCTGGAGCAAACTCAATGAAATTCTGAATATAGTAATGTGCCCAAATTCCCAGTTTATTCCTGGGAAACCTAGAGCCCAAACGGTTCGATGTTTTATGGTCTGGTGGCCCTGACCCAGTCCCAGAGGGCGAAGCCACGGCAGCGCAAGGTCTCGGGGATGAGCTGCTAACTCCCCTGTGGAATAAAGGCGGTGATCCATTGGGTTGTGGGGAGAAAGGCAAAGGATCCAGGACTCCCTGAAGATGATTCTTCTCCTCTTTCCTCCCTTCCCAACCCAGGTGATTATGGTAACAGGGGATCATCCCATTACAGCCAAGGCCATAGCCAAAGGGGTGGGCATCATCTCTGAAGGCGCTAGAACAATAGACAACGTGGCCGCCCAGCTCAAGGTCCCCGTCTGCAGCAGCACCGACCCCAGGTGGGACCCCTAAAGAACTCAGATCTGCCGTTTGTTCCCTCCGTCCTCGGTCTGCCCCACCCGGATCCCCACTCACCAAGGTTCTTGAAGCCTCGTGCGGTAGGTAGATAGGACGTATGGGGTTTACTGACGGCAAAATAAAACGTGATAGGGAAATGGCCACACGACCACATCAGTGAGTTTGCAGAAGGACGCAGAGCAAAGGGAGGGGCAGACGGGAAGCAGGCAAGGGTGCGGTGTGTCCACCTGGGGACAGCAGGTGGCCGGGGACACGCGAGCTCTGAGCCCTCTGAACCGGCTTCTGGAACCCGCTCCCTCAGGGAAGCCAAGGCCATCGTGGTGCACGGCTCGGACCTGAAGGACATGACGTCGGAGCAGCTGGACGAGATCCTCAGGAACCACACGGAGATCGTGTTCGCGCGGACGTCCCCGCAACAGAAACTCATCATCGTGGAGGGCTGTCAGAGGCAGGTGAGGACGACGGGGGCGCCTCGGGGGGCCCCGCCCAGCCCAGCCCCAAACCTCCTCGGGCCGGGAGGAGACTCCCGAGAGCACCCTGTCTTGAGCCCTGAGACGGCCGCCAGTTGAGGCCCCCCGAGAGTTCTAACGTCTCAGGAGGAGCCGGAGAGGGAAGGGCCGGGCACGAGGACCTTTAGAGACAAGCGATGATGGGAGCAGAGTGAGCTTTGGGACGGGTCCCGATGGGTCACAGTGGTGAGTTCGGTCCCTCTGTGCTTCGCCCAGGGGGCCATCGTGGCGGTGACGGGGGACGGCGTGAACGACTCCCCCGCGCTGAAGAAGGCTGACATCGGCATCGCCATGGGCATCTCGGGCTCCGACGTGTCGAAGCAGGCCGCCGACATGATCCTGCTGGACGACAACTTCGCCTCCATCGTCACGGGCGTGGAGGAGGGTGAGGGGCCACGCGGGCTGGGGTGGCGTCGGGGACGCTAAGCCGGCGCTGGCTTCCCAGGCCTCTGGACCCCAACGCAGAGCCGACGCAGGGCCCCAGGCACCCGCATGCCGCCTCGGCTCCCCTCCAACACACACTCCCCCTCTCTGGGGAACACGGGCCACCATGCTTCGAGCGCCTGGGTCGGGGAGGGGGCCCTCCCGTCTCCCTGACGCCCTCACCACCTCCCACAGGCCGCCTCATCTTTGACAACCTGAAGAAATCCATCGCGTACACCCTGACCAGCAACATCCCCGAGATCACCCCCTTCCTGCTCTTCATCATCGCCAACATCCCCCTGCCTCTGGGCACCATCACCATCCTCTGCATCGACCTGGGCACAGACATGGTGAGGCCCAGCCTGGAACCCGGCTCGAGGAGCTCCCGGGAGAGGGTCTGGGGGCAGGAAAAGTCCGTGTTCAGGGTGAGGGACAGAGCTCGCTCAAGTGACTTGTGAGTTTCCTCCTGAACTTTGCGTCCTTTGTCTCTCCCACCCTCCAGGTCCCGGCCATCTCCTTGGCTTACGAGTCAGCTGAAAGTGACATCATGAAGAGGGCCCCGCGGAATCCAAAGACTGATAACCTGGTGAACCACCGTCTCATTGGCATGGCCTACGGACAGATTGGTGCGGCCAGAGGAATGGGGGGCTGGGGGTGTGGGGAGCGGTTGCACCTGCCGGGCCTTGGAGTCGGCTCCGTGTGGAAGTCAGGGAGATACTTTCATGACAACAGACCGTGCTGGGCCCTGGGAACACACAGAGCCACTGAGCTCTGATCTGCCCTTGACTTCAGAGTCTAGCTGAGAAGGAACACACGCACATCAGACGAGAGCACCTTTCCAAGTGCCAAACAACGAACGTGAATGGGACACGCGACAGGAGAACAGAGCAGGGGGCTCACGAGTCAGGAGGACAGTCAGGGGGACCCTGTGGAGGAAACAAGGCCCGCACCCGCTGTTAGGAGACGGCAGGCGTACAGTCAGCTGAGGGGGTCAGGGGAGGGGAAACGCACATGTCTGCCAGTTGAAGAGTGAGTCGGCAGCTTTGGGGGAGCGCGTACTCCCGAGAAAGGAGCAGTAGACAATCAGGCTGTAGGCACAGGTCGCGTGAATCCTGGAGCCAGCCTCGAAGGACACTTGAGAGCCGTCACAAGTCTTTGCTCTGGACTTGCCAGTGGAGCAGGCGAGGGATGGACAGGGAAGAGCCTGGGGACAGGGGACATCTAGAAGAGGAAACACGTAGAAGCCGCTAGACCCAGGAGCTGCTAGGTCTGAGTCCCGATTTCGCCACTTAGTGCCCGTGGGACCCTGGATGAGGTTAGAATCCGTTTCCCCCTGACGAATAGTTTATCATTGTTGTGAGAATCAACGTCCACAGGGACTCCGTGCGCAGCCCCGCAGCCGGTATGCTAACCCTGACATCCTCTACCGCCGGGGCCAGGCTTGGGGGACGGAGGTGTTGACTCAGGGGCAGGCAAGGGGCAGGCAGGAGAGGCTCGAAGGGAGCACAGGACCTGATGAGGGCCCGCACGAGAGAGGAAGCGGAGAAAGAGGAGTCCAGCGCGCTCTCGGTGGAAAGGGGGAATAAATCCCCTCCAAGGTCCTTTCAGTTTTAAGATTATACGACTCAAAGATGGCTCTGGGTTAGAGCCCAAAGACAAACGTCAGGGCTTGGACACAAGTCCGAGAGAGATGATGGGACCGGGTCACTGACGGCCAGCATCTCCGGCGTTAGAGGCTCAGACACACACCAACCCAGCTAGGAGCCACTCCCGGCCACCACCCCTTCCATGGTCTGCCTTGTGAGGTGCTTCTCTGAAGCAGGTTCCCCTGTCCTGTGACTCTGCCATTCACAGGGATGATCCAGGCTCTGGCTGGCTTCTTCACCTACTTCGTGATCCTGGCCGAGAATGGTTTCAGACCTCTTGATCTGCTGGGCATCCGTCTCAACTGGGAAAACAGATTCCTCAATGACCTGGAGGACAGTTACGGACAGCAATGGGTGCGTCAGGGGGTCGGCCCTAGAGAGTGACCAGTGAGAGTGGGCCAGTGAGAGTGGAGAAGGGAGGCACCAGACAGACGGAGGTGACGCCTCATCTCCAGTCCTACATGACCCCAATCTCCGATCACGTCGGCAAAGGTCCTTCAAGTGACGACTTGGCGTAATGGCTTCATTTCCATTTGTTCCTGCTGTCTGTCACCTGTCCTTACCTTCCTGCATCTTTTGGCTTCCTTGGTCCTGGAGTTCTTCCTCCTCAGATCAACTTTTGGAGGCTGATTTCTGTTCTTCCAGGTTCTAGCCATCATTGGCCCAGAAATGAGGGCTGGCTCTTCTCCCTCTGTTCTCTCCCTCCTTCTGCGGGAGCTCAAATAATATGATTTCAAGTCTGAAAACCTATTTGCTTTGTCTCCCCCTTTCTCACCTTTCTAAGCTTTTAAACCCAGAGGATGCCTCTCTGTAGTAGGCTTCCCTAAAACCCAGGACGAACCCCAACACGAGGTGTTTGAGAATTTTAGTGAGTGTGCTTTTTTCCTACCTGTGAACAACTCCTGTCCCAATTTCTAAGACAGTAGGAGATGTGACCCCAATTATTGCTAGCATCGTAGGACCACAGAAGACACAAAGTTGATGGAGGACACATAGTCTATTATCATCCCTGTGTAAGTGAGGAAGCAGAGTCTGGAAGGATTCCCCGACTTGCACCAAGTCCCACAGCACATCCCTAGAAGAGCCGGGCGGGAGCTCCACGCTGACTCTCATCTAACACCTTCCTCCTTCACCATGATGCCTCTAAGCCAGCGCTAATTGTAGGTTTCCCGATAGTGTGCTAGAATCCCAGTCGTTGGAAAGATGCCCACTGAACGCACTCGGCTTCCCCTAGCTCAGCCCCACGAGGCCATCAGATGTCAGTGTTCCCAGCAACCAACATCGCTCCGGGGGCCAAGGAGGCCCCAAATCATGGTCAGCATCCCCTCAATCCTCAACTCCAGCCTTTGTTAGTTTCATATGTTGATACTTTCTCCCTGCGGCCAAGATGCAGCCTCACGTAGTGGTGGTCAGAGCGGAAGAGATGCTTGAAATTGAAATCACAGAGAGACAAGCTGTTGGGAAGGACAGGATCTGGAGTCTACCTGAGGGAGCAAAGGGCCCAGGTGGGGAGCGGAGGCAAACACCGCTGGAGAAGGAGATGATGGGGGGGGGAGGACATTGAGACCGTGGCAGTGGAAGGATCATCCACACAGATATTTGGATCCTCAGAAACCAGGACAGGAGCGGTGTCAGGCAGTGAGTCAGAGCCAAGATCTGCCAGCGGCCCCAGAGCCCCGGGATGTTGGTCGATGACCGCCTGCAAGACGTGGCCATGCGACCTGGCGTCACAAACGTGCCCGCTGGATGCGTTACCTGCGCAGCGCTTGGCTCATCAACTTCCGGTCGTTTCCATCCGATGTTTTCTGGTCATTCAGGTCTCGATCTCTTCCCCCGGGTACCACTTGGGCCACACCCCCTGAGGTTCGGCACGTGGCATCCCGCTGTCGTTCAGTCCCACGTGTTTTCAAATTCTTGATTCCTTCTACAAGTTCGCTGTAAACATGCCGTTTTCGTCTTCCAACATGGGCTTCTCCTCCAGCCTAATTTGGATGCGCTTCTTCCGTGTTCTCACGGTCCCGAGTGACCTCTCTTATAAACCACTATGAGGCTGACACGGCCAGCCTGTTTATCTTCCCCACTAGATTTACGTTCCTTAGGCGGGAAGTGTGAGTGCGAGAGAGAGAACCACTGGAGATGTGTGGTCGCCTCCTCCCCGGTGCCACCCGTTCGGGCATTCCCGTGTCTGTGGTCAGATGCCCTCTGGCCCCACCTTCCTTTCTGAGCCGTCTCCTCTGACGCCGCTCTCGGGGTCCGCCTCCCCTCACACGACCCTTCTCCTTCTAATGCGGGGATTCCCGAGCCGCACCACGTGCCGCTCACGGAACTCAGCTCGGGAGGGTGCTCGAAGGTCAATGGGACAGGTGCTTGCCCTTGAGTTGTTCTCAGACGGTCAGGACAGCCTGTGAACTAGCTCACAACCCAGCGCGAACAAGAGGGCTGGGACAAGAGGGCGTAAAGCCGAAGGGGCTGAAGGTCTGACCCAGCCTTGGGGTCCAGGACGGCAGGAGGGGCCCTGAGGTGCACCCGGACCCCTTCTGACAGTGCCCCTCTGCACCCTGCCCGCCCCCAGACCTACGAGCAGCGGAAGGTGGTGGAGTTCACGTGCCACACGGCCTTCTTTGTCAGCATCGTGGTCGTGCAGTGGGCCGACCTCATCATCTGCAAGACCCGCCGTAACTCCATCTTCCAGCAGGGCATGAAGTGAGCGCCCCCCCGGGCCCCCACCGCCTCACACCTGCACGCAGGGCGCTGGCTTCCCCTACCTCTCCCTCCCTTTCTTCGGCACACCCTTCGACCTTTCTTCCCAGAAACAACATCCTAATATTTGGGCTCATGGAGGAGACATTCCTGGCTGTTTTTCTCTCCTACACTCCAGGCATGGACATGGCCCTGCGGATGTACCCACTCAAGTGAGTAAGGGAAGGGACGCAAGCCAGGGGGGTGGGGATCCCCGGCACAGGGAGAGCCTGGGACAGGAAGTGGTGTGTTGGAAAGGGAAGCCCCGAGCTGGGGGCTGCCTGGCTGGCTAGGGGCCGTCCTGGGTGACGTGAGGAGAATCGTCTGTGCTCCAAGAAGCGCGTCTTATTTAGGGAGGGACTGGGACCGTGTCAAGTGACCCTCGTCCAGACATGCAAATTGAGCAGACTTACTGGCACTCAACAGAGGGGCACCTTTTTTTATGGTGATGTGTGGTATAGCTGTTCCAGGATCCAAATTGCTCAGAGGGGAAGTAGGCATAAAAATCGCCCAATCTAGGGGCGCCTGGGTGGCGCAGTCGGTTAAGCGTCCGACTTCAGCCAGGTCACGATCTCGCCGTCCGTGAGTTCGAGCCCCGCGTCGGGCTCTGGGCTGATGGCTCAGAGCCTGGAGCCTGTTTCCGATTCTGTGTCTCCCTCTCTCTCTGCCCCTCCCCCGTTCATCCTCTGTCTCTCTCTGTCCCAAAAATAAATAAACGTTGGAAAAAAAAAAAATTAAAAAAAAAAATCGCCCAATCTAGGCATGGCTAATCCTGTCCTACTCAGGCAAACACATTCAAAGCGCATACGTGCAGAGGTGAGCGGGCGTACTGAAATCGTTACTGGCTGGTACCTCGTTTTGTTCCAAACAGGCCCGTGCGTCTGTGTCTTGGTGTATTTTGTTTTTTTTACGTCGGCGTGCGCTTGTTACGAAGACGTTCTATCGCGACTTTTACAGGGAAAAAAAGCAAACGTGCCATACCACCCCACTCTCATCGCCCTGCCCGCCTCTGCGATGGTCTCGGGCGTGTTCGTCCAGCTCATCTGCCACGAATTCACACACTTTGCTCATCTTTCCGTCCCTTGCAGTGTTTCACACAACGCTTTGCGGGCTATAGGTGCTCAATGAATGCTTAATAAGAGACGTTGGCATTGCCCTTGGATACTGACGAGCCCTGTTTCGAATTCCGACTCCACTGTGTGTTGTGCTGGACGGTATATAACCAGTCTGAGGCTCAGCTTTCCCTGCAGAGTCTTGGTCATGCACACCTGGCAGAGTATTGTGAGAATGACACAAGGAAAGAATATTATGCACCAAGCGCGGCTCCTTGGGTCGTGGCGGGAGCTTTGTTGGCAGTGGTTCTATTATTGTTGCCATTAACGTCAACACGCAAGTCCCGGTTGAGCATTAACCGTGATCCCAAACATCCTGTACCCTCCCCGGCCATACAACACATCCCCTAACACTGTATTCATGTTGGGTGTCTTTCTACCTTCTTTCCCCTTGATCACCTGAGCTCCTGGAGATCAAAGGCCATCCTGGCATCGCTTTTATTCCCCCGGGACCCGCGCGGACACAGAGCGGACGCACGGCAGTTGCTGTTGAGTGACTGGGTGGCGGTGTGTGTGGGACCGCGTGTGCGCGTGTGCAGTGAGCCCGCAGCCAAGGCCAATATGGCTGGCCAATATGGCAGCCGCCCTGCTTCCGTCCCTCGTTCTCAGGCTCCTGAGACATGGCTAGTGAGAGACCGATAAACGGAATCCGCCATTGTATCTAGCTGACGTAGAGTTAAAAGCTGAAGTGCCGTCAGAGATTATTCTACTCAATACACCTTTCCTGTTTGGGTTGGGCTACGTTTTCCGCAGCCCTTTGAAAATCGAGGGTCCGACATGCGATGCGCTGTCATTGTGAAGTGCCCCCTGGACCTCGAAGGCTTAGGACAAAAGGAAGAGTGTAAACCATCCCCTTAATAACGTTCACGTTGGTTCCACGTGGAAATGATGATACTTCGGACACACTGGGTGAAATAAAACGCACTGTTAGGATTACTTGCCCCCGTTTCTTTTTACTTATTTTCGTGTGGCTACTGGAAAACGCGAGCTCTCACGGGTGGCTCGTGGTGTATTTCTATCAGACGGCACTGGTCGAGGCCACCTGCCTGTCTGTCACCCAAGGGAACAGACGTGGTTCTGATTTGACTCCTCCCCAGAGTCTCTGTCCCCGGCCTCTAGTTACAGAAGAGGGTCAACCGGCAGAAGAACTTTCCGCGTGTTTGCCGTATGGACACGTATATCCATCCCTTGGTGAAATGCCCCCACACGTCTAGACTCAGGTAGACGCGTCCTACTCAGACAACCTCCCCTGCGTGGGCGCAAGGCCCCGACTACCTGCAGGGCAACAGAGGTCGTCCTGAGCGACTCCACAGAAGCCAGGAACACCGCGTGTGCCGCTAACGCGGCATTTGTCGCGTTCTGTTATCAGTGGCTGCTTGTGTTTCTGTCTCCTCCCTCCCCCACCAGGCTCGGGCCTCCTGAAAGGTAGGGCTCAACCCTGCACACCACACGGGTCACACGGTTCTGTGCGCTGTCCTCTGCACCTGCTTCCTCTGGCCCGTCCCTTGCTGCCCCACTGACCAACTCTTACTCCCTACAGGACAGCCTGGTGGCTCTGCGCCACTCCCTACAGTGCTCTTATCTTTATCTACGATGAAATCCGAAGGCTCATCATCCGTCGTCATCCTGGCGGTGAGGCTCCCTGCGCCCTGCTCTCAGCAGTCACCGGCCTCCGCACTGGCTCTCCCCTCCTGCCCTGGTGCCGCGGGCCCCTTGCCCCCCCACCCCGCTGCCCCCGGGTTTGTGTTGCCAGACAGGCCCCGTGGTCCTGGCCTTCCCGCTCTGCCCCTTCCTGTCCACGGTGCCTCCCACCTTGTCCTCGGCCCCCCTCGTGCCTCACGCCCCGCCCCCCCAGACCTCCCCTCCCCCGTCCCCAGTTCACTCCGGTGTCCTCTCTTCCACAGGCTGGCTGGAGAGAGAGACCTATTACTGAACTCGGCACAGGAAGAGCTTCACGTGACGGATGTCCCAGGGCCGGGTGGGGGTTTGGGGTGACGAGCTCGGCACATGGGAGAGGGGGGCGAGTGGAGCAGAGACGCTAGGGACAGGCGAGCCTGGGGCCGCGCTGAGGGCACTGGGGCTAGGAGACCGGGCGGGTGGACGGGAAGCCCAGCGGAAGGCACTGTCCTGTTGAATCAGTTGCCAGTCTAGAGAGTAAATGTTTGCAATGGCCCTCACCCGGCCGGATGCGTCTGTCTGGTTTCTGGAGACAGGGGGTTATCGTGCCACCGCCCCCCTAGATCTCCACGGGAGCCCCGCAGGACGGTCTTTCGGGGACCAAGTGGAGGCGGGGCGGGGGTCGGACTCAAGCATCCCTGCCCCTCGAGGGCTAGCCCCCAACTTCGAGGCTGAAGATGTGGAGGAAAACAAGGCCAGGACAAGTCAAGCAGGATCAGAGACACGGGTGCAGGCGAGGGAGAAAGTGCGGAGCCACCGCCTAGAGAGGGGGCCGCAGGCGCCACGTCCCGGCTGGCGGTTGGACTCCTCATGGAGCTTTAGCGCTAGAAAAGACCTTATGAAGTCAATGAAGAGCCTGAGGTCCAGACAGGACCTGAGAAGTGTCACAGGGCGAGTGGTGAATGCCTTCCTCTGGGGACGGGGCCGCCGGTCCGCCCTCCGCGCCCCGCTGTCGGGCCATCTTGACCCCACCCCATTCTGGATCCCTGGAGCCTCGACTGTGGGTGAAGCGCCCTTGCCCCTCGCACCCCAGGCTCTGCGCAGGGTGACAGACATTCCCCAAATCCTGGTCTCCGCCAGGCTCCGGGCTGGTCGCAGGTGGAGGAGGAAGTCGTAGACTGTCACCAAAAACAAAGCGTATGTGTTAAGTGAGAGCACACGTGCCTGGCAGTGGGACGAGGGCCTCGCACGCCCCATCCGCGAGTTCACACAGCAAACAGGTTCTCCTCAGCCACCCTGTTTCTTAGATGAGGAAACCAAGGTCTGTCGGATTCCAAAACCTGTGCCCTTAACCACCCACAGACTCGTCCCCCGGCGTGGGCCGGGCCGAAAATACACACCGACAAAACAAAAAACAAAAGACGAAACAGAACAAAAGGACGGCGAGGGAGGAAGGTCCGCGGACGGTTCTAGGGAACGAGAGGCCGTGGGCTGGCAAAGAGGAAGCCATCGTAGGGGGTCACCAGCCACTCCTCCCCTCCTGAGGTCTCTCCCACCTGTCCGCCTCCCCCCTCCAGCACCAGGTCCCCTAGGGACAGGGCTCTATCCGCCTGGGGTCCTTCTCTGCTGCTGACAGGGCTGAACCAGACCTGGAGGACAGAGGGGCCAGGGTGTGGGGACTGAGGGAGCACGGAGAGCACGGGGAGCACGGAGGGGCCAGCTCCTCGGGTTTCAGTAGCAGGAGCCTCGGGTGTCTGGTGGGTTAAAAATACAGAGGCCCCAACTCAGGGTCATTTGATATCAGCGGCTGAGGCTTGCAAGTCCAAGGGCCTGAAGGCAGGGGCTCAGAGAGAAGGGACGGAGCAGAAAGTAGGGAACACAGCAGCAGGGAGAGCAGGCAGGGGGCAGGAGGGGAGGGTACAGCTGTTGGGAAGGACTGGCTAGGCCTGGAGGGCCAAGGGCAGGGAGTGGGAACGAAGTGGGAGAAGGTGGGGGGGGCTGCGGGGCCAAGGTCACCTTTTCGCCCCGTCTCACATCCTTGGGGGAGCAGGAGGTCAGCGTCCTGGGGGACAGGGCCGGTGTTCCAGGGTCTCACCCCCCACCAACATGCGGCGGAGGGAAGAAATCCCGGCCCTCCCTCCTGCCCTCTGGCTGCGGGGCTTGTGGGCACGACCGCGGCTCTCCTGTGAGACCAGGAGAAACGTTCGGAGGCCTCTCCAGCTCCCACCAGCCCTGCTCAGGTTAGCTCCGGCCTCTCCTCCAGTGACAGCTGTCTCTCTTGGACCCACTCCTGCCACATTCTTGAGATTTTCTGTGGCCTTCCTTGCTTAGCTGTGCAAGGTCCACCCCACAGGAGGGGGCAAAGTTATTCCTCCTAAGATAATGTCACGCCCCTGCCTGGGTGCAAACTAAACCCTGTCTCTCCGAAGTCGGAGATCCCTCAGGGTGGGAAGGGAGGACTTCTGACTTTGATCCAGCCTCTTCCCTGGCTTCCCTCGTGCCTCAGTTTACCTGTGCATGGTAAGAGCCCTGGAGGGCCGAGAAGAGGGTCCTTCCTTCCCAGGAGCCTAGAGCGGAGCTCCTCTCTGGTGCTCGCCCCCCGGGGCTGGGGCGCAGGAAGTTAGAGTCCCTCCTCCCGCCAGCTCTCAGGTGCACAGAATGAATCAACCTCCCCGGCTGGGGTTCGGGTCGAGGTCCCACCTCTTCGGGTTTTAACCTTTCCCCTGGCGTTTACACCTGATCCCCTTTGCGAGAGTGCATCGTGGTCCAGCGTGGGGAAGCCTCCCTCCCCGCGTGCCCTGGAGAACCGGGTCCCCTTTGATGGGAGTGCAGAGCGCGAGCAGGAGGCAGGAGGCAGGAGGCAGGAGGCGGCTGGACGGTTCCCCTCCTCTCCTGGGCCTCCTCGCGGAGAGAAACCCCCGCCTCTCATGTCTGCAGGGTGGACGGCAGCCAGGGCTCCTTGCCCCCCGCCCGCCCCGTCCTTCCCTGCGTCCCGACTGAGGAGTGTTGAGTGAAGCACAGGAAACTGGCTGGGGCCGAGCCAGGTGGCCAGTCCTGGATGAGGCTCCATCTTTTATTCAGAGCATGACCTCATCCCTGGTCCTGGCTCTCTGAAGGGAAGTGCAAGGGGGTCTCTTTCTGCAGCCCGCTTGCTTTCCACGGCCCCCTCCGCCCGCGGGATCGAGCAAACAGACCTCGTCCGGAGGAGCTTCCCGGGTTTTCCGACGACGACGACGGGAAGGCAATCCAGCGTCTGTGCCCCTCGTGCCCTGTGTTCGTGAATTCAGTCTCTGACCCAGAATCCCTCCTCTCCACCCCCATTCCCCTCAGTCCGAGTACCCTGGCCCTCCCCGGGCTCTCCCTAATTACCCCACACCTCCCCTCCCCCAGCCCAGCATCATTTACCTCCGACTCATCTGGTCTTATTTTTAGCTCAGGCCTTTTCCTTTCTTAATATGGCGATGAGCTTCTAGGCCGGCCTGGGGACCGTGCTGAGGAGTCCTGGACGGCGGGGAAGGGGCGGGGGAGGGGCTCTGGGAGGCCGGGGGGGGGGGGGGGGGCGGGGTGAGGTGTAGGAGGCGGGAGGGTCTCTCTCGGCCCTCGCGGAGCTGCCCTGGCCTCAGAAGGTTATCCTCTCTCCTGCCAGGCCGAGAGACATATTTAGACGGGACCAGGTGGGGGCCGACGGGTGCCAACTTCGGGGCCGGCTCCGGTTCCCTCCCCGCCCCCTGCTCCTATCCCTCCTCCTGACCCTTTCACTCTTGGCTCTGTCGGCAGCCTGTCCGGGACCCAGCAGTGTCCTCTGTCCACTGCTCTGGGCCCTTCCCCACCCCGCCCCCACCGTGAGCCCCTAACTCGGGATCCAGGACCCAGGGCCCCTCCCTGCCCCGGCCACCCTCTTCTGGACCAGGAGAGCCGACCCGACCCAGACCCCGCGACGCCCATGGGCACCGCAGACAGGATGGGGGCCGCGGCCGTGCCCGGCCCGCGGCTGGCATTGCTGCTGCTGCTGCTGCTGCTGGGGACACCCAGGCCGGGGGCGCGGGGGGAGGACGGGCTGGACTTCCCCGAGTACGACGGTGTGGACCGCGTGGTCAACGTCAACGCGAAGAACTACAAGAACATTTTCAAGAAGTACGAGGTGCTGGCGCTGCTCTACCACGAGCCCCCTGAGGACGACAAGGCCTCCCAGAGACAGTTCGAAATGGAAGAGCTGATCCTGGAGGTGAGTGGGGGGGCTCCGCAGGCCCACGGGCACGCCCGCCCCCCCCTCCCCCGCGAGCCCCAGCCGTGCGCGCAGCCTCTGAGGGGGCCTGGGGGGGGGCGCGAGGGACAGCAGTGGACACAAGGGCGTGTGGCCTTCGCCACAAGAGAAGGGAGACTTGGAACCCAAAGTCCCACCCCAGTCAGGCCGTCGCGGGCCAGAGAGGCTGCGGGGAGACCTCACCTCCACGCCGCGAAGCGCTGGGTTTGGCCAGGACCCGGGTGTCCTTGGAAGGGGGGGCTCCAAAAAGGAAAGGGACGCTCTTCAGAGGACAGGGGAAGAGCCGCACTGTGGGGCGCTGTGGCCCCGGTCTAGTTGCTGCACCCCAAGGAGACCCGCCCGGTATGAATTTTAAATGCCCTCGACATTCGTTTGCACATTCATCCACATTCATCGACATTCGTTTGCATCCACTTCCCGGCTGGTGGTTCCACGGAGACCACCGTGGCCTCACTCCCTCTCCCTCGCCCCCTCTCCCTGCCCAGACTGGGCCAGGCTGCATGCCCTGGTTGGAAAATTCTTGCAGAATGCCTTTCCCCCGCTTCTCTTTGCGGGAAGCTTCCTCCCACCCCCAAGTGGACTTCAGAACGAGAGCAAAAGTTTGTGTCTGGGGACGACTGGGACGTGTGGTCACACACACTCTCCATCCTTGGATAAGGATGTCTTCTCACCCAAGCTTCTGCGGCCCTTGGCAGTATGGATGGGCCTCGGCCCGCCCGGAGGAAGGACCGCAGGCTCCCGTGTGTGTGTGTGTGTGTGTGTGTGTGTGTCCCTGTGGCTGCTAGAACCTGCCATCTGATTAATGTGCTGAGTATTTTTATCCTGAGCGTTCAACGTCTCTGGCCATCCACCTGCCAGCAGCCTCCCTTCCCCATCCTCCTGAGGATCCGGCACCAGGGTCTGTTAGGTGGGGCACCCTCGGCAGAGTGCATCGGGCTCCAGGGTCCAGCCGGGAGGCCGAGGGGGCAGGGTCCAGTGGGAGTGAGGGGCTGGGGTAAAGAGGGGGAGGAGTGCCCTGCCTGGGTCCCCTCTAGGGCCTGCTGGAGTCTCTGGCTCTGAAGGTGACAAGCGGTGGCCACCGTGACCCTCTGGCTTTCCCCACTCCTCAGGGACATGACCAGACTCCCCCCACACCCTCCTGCCTTCCAAAGCTCTCCCCAGTGGGGGTTACTCAGGGACTTCTAATGTCACCCCACACCGAGCGTGGCCTTCAATCGGGACGGGGGGCAGGGCCTCAGTCACTCTGCAGGCAGGGCCTCCCTCAGGAACCCCCTCAGGAACGGGGAAGGATCACACCTTCAAGGGCAGGATGAGAAGCACACCGACGAGGGCCACGTAGGGGTCAGGGGCCAACCCTGGACCGCAGACCAAAGGGGTGGGCTTGCAGGGCTCGGGGAGAGGCCCCAGGGCAAGTCTTCTATTCCCCAAACGACCCCACCGGGAAGCCCCCCGAGATGGGAACAGAATCCTGGAGCCGACTTTAACCCTTCGTTCCTTCCAGTTAGCGGCCCAAGTCCTGGAAGACAAGGGCGTTGGCTTCGGGCTGGTGGACTCTGAGAAGGACGCGGCAGTAGCCAAGAAACTAGGTAAGGGACCGGCCTTGTCTAGGCCAAGGGCCCCGCGGTGCCCGCTGGGAATGGAGTCGGAGGTGGGGGCGGGGAGACTGAAATTGGGACGATTATGGCTGGGGTTCTGACATCTCCTTTACTCCTTAGAGAGACCCAGGCTCAAATCCCAGAAAGAGGGGGCGGGTGGCCTTTACACTCCCCTAAGAATCAGGGCTAGGTGCTGGGGGAAAGGGGACGCCAGGGAACACCACCGGCGGCGAGGCTGGAGAGGCCCAGTCACACCCCTCCGTCCAGAGCTGGGGCCCCGGGGGTTATACACCGGCCACCAGGGAGCAGCACAGGCCCGAACTGGGCTCCGGGTGTGGCTGGGGAGGACGGTCAGTGACGAAGTCATCTAGTCAGTAATAGCAGTGGGTTAGAGGGCTGGACTGGCGGCGAGCGGCCCGAGTCCTCCCAGGAGGTGAAGGAAGCCAGAGAAGCGGGGACACCTTGTTAGACCCCACATCTCCCTATGTCCCCTTAACACCCCCCACCCCCCGCCCATCCCCCTTTCTCCCGGAGAGCCCCAGCCCCCCCCACACCCCCCCTGGACAGCCGCCTGGACTAGAGCCAACGGCACGGATCCCAGGGCTGTGGGGTCTGAAGGGAGGGGAGAGGGGCGGGGGAAGGGAGAGTGGAGAGGAGGACGTGGGGTCCAGGGACGCTGGCGCGGGCCCTGGACCGGTGGGCAGCCCGGCGGCCGGGCTCACCTCTGGCTCTGGCTCGCCAGGACTCACGGAAGAAGACAGCATCTACGTGTTCAAGGGAGACGAAGTCATCGAGTACGATGGCGAGTTGTCTGCTGACACCCTGGTGGAGTTTCTACTCGATGTGAGGGTCCCCCGCCCCTAACGGCGTGGCTTTAAGTCTTGACACCCTTCGCCGACCGAGTCCAGCCATGCACATGTGCACGCGCGCACACACGCACACACACACACACACACACACACACACGCTTGCAGGTGATGGACAGCCCCTGCCTCCCTCTCAGCCCTGCCTCCCTCCTCCCTCTCCTCCTCCTTCCAGCGAGGAGAGAACTCACACTCTCGCCGCTGGCCCCGCTCCTCCAGGTCCTAGAGGACCCCGTGGAACTGATCGAGGGTGAACGAGAGCTGCAGGCATTTGAGAACATTGAGGACGAGATCAAGCTCATTGGCTACTTCAAGAACAAAGATTCAGAGCGTGGGTAACTCCCAGGTGTCCCTCCTTGGACCCCCGTTTTATCTGTCCCCCAACCCCCACTCGGCCCACTGTCTCCCCATCTCTACGCCCTCCTCTCTCCGACCCACCTGCACTGGGGGCTCCCAGATGGGCACCCCCAGCGCCCCACCTTCCCCGCTAAAGTGCAGCTGCTCTCAGAGGACTGAGGGGTGGGGTCTCAGAACGAACGAACCCCTCTGGCCGAAGGAGCGTTGGGGAGAAACAGAGGGAACGTGGCTCCCCGGCCGACCCTGGCCTCCCCAGAGACTGACTCCGAGTTACTCCCTCAGATTACAAGGCCTACGAGGACGCCGCGGAGGAGTTTCACCCCTACATCCCCTTCTTCGCCACCTTCGACAGCAAGGTTCTCCTCCCCGCGGCCCTATGGGGTCCCCCTCGCTCCCCACAGCTGCCCTCCAGACCTCTCTCCCAGAACCTACGGTCCCTCCCTACACAGGACATTCCTCACCCCACCCCCACCTCAGGCCTCTGGCGCGCGCCCCGAAGATTTTAGATTCCCTAACCCACCCCTCTAGCGTTCAGCCAAAGCCCAGAGCAGTCAAGACACTTGTCCATTGTCACAGTGGCAGTGACAAGGGCCCAGGCTGTCTGACCTCCTTTCTAAGTAAGGGCTGTTCCCCGTGACACTGCCCCGCCCCGTGACCCACATCCCCCTGCTCCACCCCCCCCCACCCCTCCCCCAAAGGTGGCAAAGAAGCTGACCCTGAAGCTGAATGAGATTGATTTCTACGAGGCCTTCATGGAAGAGCCCGTGACCATCCCCGACAAGCCCAACAGCGAGGAGGAGATCGTCAGCTTCGTGGAGGAACACAGGAGGTGGGGAGCAGCGTCGACAGACCCCACGGGTACTGGTAGCGGGTGTCAGAATGGGATCCTGACCCGGATCTGGCTCTGTCCTTCCTCATGGTCGCCCTGCATCAGTGGTTCTCGACGGGGGTGAGGTGGGGGAGGCCTTCGCCCTCCAGGGGACAACTGGCCGCGTGGGAGACATTTCCGGTTGAGGAGAGCGCTGCTGGGTAGAAGCGGGGGCGCTGCCTGACCTCCTCCAGTGCCCCCAGGACAGCCCCCCGCAACAGAATCGTCCGGCCCCACATGTCAGTGGCGCTGAGGCCGAGAGGCCCTGCCTGCACTCCACAACTGGAGATACCCACTCATCGGTGTAAACGCCACCAACTCTCACTCCCCCCACTAGACTCTGGTCCCCTTCACCGGGGCAGGGCCGGTCAGCGTCGTCCGGCTCCATCGACACGGCACCTGGCCCGGGGCCTAGAACTTCAGAGACTCTCAGCTGTAATGAGTGAACGAGTGGATGCCCAGACGCCCAGGTCTTACCTTTCTTCCAAAGATTTCCCTCCCAGTCCGCTGGCCCACTCTGGGTTCTCCCACCTGCTTTAACCAGGCAATGATCTGGGCCTGGTGCCCAGAGCTTAGACTTTGCCAGATGGCTCTGTTCTGGGCTACAAGCCGGCTGTGCCCGAGGCTTGACCCAGAGGCAGCCTCCACTGCGAGGGCCCCCTGGGAGGGCATCCTTCTCGCCCACTGAGTAGTGACGGTCTCTTCCAGATCCACCCTGAGGAAGCTGAAGCCCGAGAGCATGTATGAAACCTGGGTGAGTGTCCCCTGGACGGGGCCAGGCCCCTAGGGGAGCAGGGGTGACTGAGGACTCAAGCCCCGGGAATATCCCCACCTGCCGTGCCCTCGCTTGTAGGAAATCCATGCACCGGCAGGGTGCGGAGGGTTTCGTTCCGAAGGACGTGCCACGAGCGAGACACACAAAAGCCGTTAAAGAAAACAGGGGGAGGAGCCCCGAGATCTGGGGCTAGCGGGTTTGCAACAGAGGTGTGGGGGCCCTGGCGCTGAAGCGAGCCGTGTCCCTTGGGACAGGGCCGCCACCCCAAGGACGTACCTGTCCTTGAATCCAGAAGCTGGATTCCCATCCAACTCAGGTTCAAGGAAGAGGTAGGGTGTGTCTGGCTCTCTAACTTCGGGGAGCACAGCTAAGCCCCCCTCCCCCTAACAGGAAGACGACATGGACGGAATTCACATCGTGGCCTTCGCAGAGGAAGCCGATCCTGGTGAGGGAGGAATGCAGGATTGGATGGGGGGGCACCGGTGAGAGGGGGACGCGGGTGTTTGTGAGTGAACAGGCTTCAACGGGAGGCATTCCTGGGGATCCGCGGGCGACGGCGGGCAGTGGGGGGCCGTCAGGACACCCGCCGCCCCCGTGTCCCCTTCTCCCCTGCCCCACCTGACACTTCTTCCCTGCGTTCCCTACAAGATGGCTACGAGTTCTTGGAGACGCTCAAGTCTGTGGCTCAAGATAACACTGATAACCCCGACCTCAGCATCATCTGGATCGACCCCGACGACTTCCCACTGGTGAGGGGCACGGCTCTCCTAACCCCCCACCCCCCGCCTCACGGTGGCACTTTCTGAGACGGGCTTCCTTCAGGGTCCCGGCCCCAACTCCTGGCTCGAGGACCTCGGGAGGTTATGTCCAGTACAGGTTCAAGGGCACCGCGGGCAGGAAAGGCACCCTGAGAAGGGGAAGCAGGATGGGAAGGGAATCTCACGGAACGTGGCACCCAATTCCCAGAGCAGAGGCTAGGCGGGTAGCTCGTGTGCCCAGGGCTGAGTTCTCCTACAAACGCCCAGAGTTTTGGGGGGGGCCAGACGGACACCCTATTCTGCAGGTGGGTCTACACAATCACAGAGTCCAAGCACAGGGATCCCATTGTCAGGGGACAGCTTTGTGCCCAGCGGGATCCCCAACACCTAGCGCTCGTTAATGTTTACTTATTTTTTTTAATTTTTTTTGACATTTTTTATTTATTCTTGAGAGACAGAGAGAGAGAGAGAGAGACAGAGCGTGAGCAGGGGAGGGCAGAGAGAGAGGGAGACGCAGAATCCGAAGCGGGCTCCAGGCTCCGAGCTGTCGGCACAGAGCCCGACGCGGGGCTCGAACCCACAAACTGAGATCATGACCTGAGCCGAAGCCTGATGCTTAACCAACAGAGCCACCCAGGCAGCCCCCCAATACTCATTGTTGAAAGCGTGAACGAATGGAAACGTGAGGGATGTTGGCAATGACCAGGGATAATGACCTCCGTTTAGACGTGTAGAAGCTGAGGGTCATCGAGGAGTGACTTGCCCAAGGTCACAAGGTCACGCAGTAACAGATCAAGGCTCAGGAAACAGGGGTTTGCCACGCAGTTTTCCTCGGAAAGGAAAGGCCAATGTCTCCAGCCGACCCTCCTGATACTTTCTTTCCCTCTGGGGTTTTTCCCTGTCACTGCTTACCCCCGCTCCTTCCCTTTGGGCCTTACGGCTGGGCCTGTCCCCCATCCGCATGGGTTCAGGGGGACCTTCCTCTACCCCTGGACTGAGCCTCGCGCTCGCCCTCCCGGACTCGTGTGTTCCTGGACTCATGCTAACTAACCACACATGCTCTCTTCGCAGCTGGTGCCATACTGGGAGAAGACGTTTGACATCGACCTGTCGGCCCCACAGATAGGAGTCGTCAACGTTACTGATGTGAGTCTCCTTCCCTCGTGCCCCGCTGGCCCCTGACTCTGCTTCCCGGCCCAGCCCACATCCCCTGCTCTGCTGACTGGGCATTGAACCCTGCCCAGAGGAACGAGACGCGGCCGGGCTCATGGCTGCGGGGAGGGGGAGAGACTCGGGCCCTGAACACACCCCTGCTGGAACTGGCCTCTCATCCTCAAGGCCCGGGTCACAGCCCGTCTCCTCCACGAAGTATGTCCAGACCCCCCGTTTGGAGTCCCACCCCTCCTCGCCACTCCCAGCGCCCACTTGGCATTGAGAACGTGACTTCTCTGTGGCTCTTTGTGTGTTACGCCTGCCCCTCCCAGCCGACTCCCAGCTTCTCGCTCCCTCGTGGCAGGTGCCTCAGACGTGCTCGCGGAGGTGAACTGAGTGGAGCCACAGTCTTTTCGTTAATACAATTGTCAGTCCGACTGGGGAGGCAGGTGCTCTGTTAACTACGCGCCCGGATCTCGTAAACTCTATCATAAAGGGCCCCATAAAATGCCAGGGAGGCACAGAAATCAAAGCTGCTTCTGCTGCAGAGAATCCGAGAGAAGGGTTTCAAAGGAGTGGCATTTAAAGTGGAGCCGGGACAACCTATAGGCGTCCCCCACGTGGAAGTTGTGAGAAGCCATCCCCAGACCGATGGAAAAGTTAGTGCCAAAAGTCAAAAGTAGGGAAATGAATACCAGGTTCTGGAAAAGGCAGGTCATTTGTTGTTGTCGTTGTTTGGTTTCTTGTGGCGTGAGAGTCGAGAGGTTTCTGCGGACGGTGCTGGGAAAGCAGGTTAGGAAAGCCTTGATCTGAAGGGCTGCTGGCTCTGTTCTCTGGCCACGAGGAGCCACCAGTGGTCCCTCATCAAGGGCACGACGGGTGTGTTGGAGAGGCTGAGGGAGAAGGTCTCCCCGCCAAGCTGCTATCCCAGCCCAGACCTCCACCTGAACAGCACCCCCCCGGCCCGCTCCCGGCCATGACAGGTGCAGGGAAGGGACGGAGGATGTAGGCAAGGACTCAGGGAGCCCTGTGACGCGTCTGAAGACCTGAGTGGGGCTTAGCTCGGGTCCCCTGTATGTGCCTCACCCAGGCGGACAGCGTGTGGCTGGAGATGGACGACGAGGAGGACCTGCCTTCCGCTGAGGAGCTGGAGGACTGGCTGGAGGACGTGCTGGAGGGCGAGATCAACACAGAGGACGACGACGAGGAGGACGACGACGATGACTAGTTATTGTGGCCGCCGTGTCCCAGCCCGCCCGCTCTCCTCCTCGTGATCTCTTCTGCCTCCCCTGTCCCTCCCTGGGCCCCTCCAGGGACACCGGGTCACTCTCTGCCCTGGGGCGCGCCGGGGTCCGCCGGCTGAGTGCTGAGCCCCTGACCCTCACCGGACGAGGACGGATCCCACTCTTAACGCACGTGCCAGCCCGGGCGCCTCAGCTGACTCATGTCCTATCCCACGGTGGCCCTGGGCCCGCTATTCGTTTCGTCCATCGCTCTGTACAATCTTTCCTGGGACTCTTTCCTCCTCGGTTCCCTCCACCCGCGGACACTCTTCCCCACACTCTCAAATCCTGCATCCTTCTGACCGGCCTGTCCCTGGCCAGGAGGAAGGGCGGGCCCTGTGTTCGGGGCTGTCTCTCAGCCATCTCTTGTTAATGTATTTGGGTCAAATGAGAGGCCTCAATAAAGGATCTGGGGCAGCAAGAACCAGTGTCTGCTGAGGAGGCCTCACCCCGTGGCAGGAGGGGGGCAGCCGGAGGACGGGGTGGTGGGAGGGGGGAGTGTTAGGTGTGGGGGCCTTGTGAGGGCGCTGATAGAAGGAGGGGGGGCTCCCTCCAGGCAGTCGTCCCAGAGGAGAGTGGATTATTTATCTGCTACTAGTCAACAAGCTTCCACCCCCACCCCGCCGCCCCCCAACACCTGGTGTTTGTCCAGCATTGCTCACAGGCTGGGGAGAAGACGGAGGGCCGGGCCTGTCCCTGCTCCCGAGCTGATTAGCCTCCCTGGGAAGTCGAGCCGAGCAACTAAACAATTGAAGACAAACACAAAGCAATAAGTAATTAAGTGATTACGGGCTGCTTGATAGCACCCCCCCTGCAGCTCTTATTTGAATGTCAGGACTGAGCCCAAATAGCACCTCCTCGGTGAGGCCTTCCCAGAGGCGGCCCCTCCTGCGGTTCCCTCCTCCGGGGTCACGCCGCGCACTCTCTACGCTCCTACTCCAGTCCTCAGCGTGTTCTACCCTAGATCGTCATTTACACGCCTGTCTTCCCCCGCTGGACCGGGGGCCCCTTGCCCCTGTGCCCACAGGGCCTGGCGCACAAAACGCGGCGCTTAACAAACATCTGTTGGAAGAAGGAACAATGGAACAGGATGGCTCAGAAGAGAGGGGTCACAGGGGTCTCTGATGGCTTCATAAAGTGAGCATTTTTCTAGGCCTTCGATCAAGAGTGGGTCCGACGGGGCCAAGGAGTTCGGGAAGGAACCTTGCAGTCAGTGGGAAACCTGAAAAGCACGGGCAGGTGCTTTTCATGTGTATCATGCGGGGGGGGGGGGGGGCACAGGAGAGACCAGAGACACAAGCAGAGATGGATGTTCCAGGGGTGGCCGCGAGGATGGGTGGGCACGGCGGGTGGCAGAGTTTGAGTTCGATCCTGTGGCAGTGGCCAGGGGGATGCGCAGGGGGAGGGGAGGGGACTCTCACACTCAGAGGCCACCAGGAGAGACAAGGTGGAATTGGGAAAGCGTGGCCCCGAGTCGCGGTCCCAAATAGAGAGGAGACATTGCGTTTCGTACACTAAGGATCCTCCCCCCGGCCCTGGATCTGGGCTGCCGGGGTTCCTGCCTGGAGGGGTCCACACTCCGTCCGGCACAGCCCAGGCTGGCGTATGGGCAAGGGAGCCAGGCGTCGAGTCGCGGAACCAAGCTACTGATCACGCCCGGAACTCACAGATGGGACAGTTGTCATGGGTCAGGTGGAAAGGCGCTGCTGAGAGACTAGGGGGCCACTCGGTATGGAAGAAGGAGACACGAGGTTACCGAAGCGTCACCTCTAAGACAAACCCGGGACATGCTCCTACGGAAGGCGCAGGAGTGTAGAGCAGAGACCGTGTTTTTACCCAACTGGTAACCATTTAATGCTCAGTCTAATCCGTGCTGTGGGCCCTGGGCGGATGCGATTCTAACAGGGAGCTTACGATCTAGTACAGGTCACTGGGAGGTCCCACACTAACTAGAGGCTTCTAGGTTTCAAGCCCCCCTCTGTGCCAGTCCTCAGAGACGATTTCTGAATCTCAGAAGAGCCCTGGCAGACGGGCATCAGCGTCCCCATCTCACCGGTGAGGACACTGAGTCTCAGAGGCATAAACCACCCAAGAAAGGACGGGAGCCAGCACGGAGCCCCAGTCCCCCGTGCCTGCTGCCTCGGGGAGATCTGAGCCTGTCACTGACTACAGACACACCATTGAGTCTCTCTGAGTCTTAACGACAGGTCAGTGAAATGATGTTCGGTCCCATAACGCAGAACAAACGAGATATCCTCAAAGGCAGATTACGAGGTGGTCTTACTCTGGAAGTGTGGTGCCAGGAGAGGGCCACTGAAGAGCAGAGAGAAGGCCTATGGAAAACCCAAGACGCCAGGAGCCTGAGCCTCTTTCCGGGGCAGTGTAGACCAAGAAAGCAGGGGTCCCGGAGGCCCGACCCGGCTCTGCCAGGCCACAACCGAGGGAGGCCGGGGCGATCGTTCCCAGAGGTTGCCGGGGGAACTGGTGGGGCCCGGACCTCTTCCCAGGGCCAGACCCTGCCAGAGTTGAGGCAAGAGCCCTCAGGCTGGAGATGGGGGTGCAGACAGATGCTTCCCCACTTCTTCCTTCCCTCTTTCAGTCTGGCTGAGAATCTGGGGGAGGAAAGTCCCTAGGGGTGGAGAGGAAGTTGAGAGCCGCCGCCGGGTGCTGGGCCTGGGCAGAGAGGCAGAGCTAGGAGACAGAGCTAAGTGCGGCGTTGCAAGATGTCTATATTTGCATGCTGAGCTCACTGCTGCTCTTTTCCTCCCCAGAAAATAAAATTACATCATGGTGGGGGGAAGGCAGGAGGGCGATATACTCGGGAAAGGTGAGAGGAACACAACCGGGCATCACCCCCGAGGAGAGAAGATCCGGGGCTCCAGGTCAAGGGGACGAGGCCCCGTGTTGCTTCCCGCCTGCATCCCTACCCACGCCCCCGCCCCCAATGTGGAGAAGCCCGAGCCAGCCTCCCATCCCTCGCTAGCGGGTCCCCTGACCCAGAAAGGGAGGAGAGAGGTTTTTCCAAACACAGGTCAGCCAGCTAAGAGGATCAGAGGCCCGAGGCCCGCCGAACGCCTAAACCCTAACGCACTCTGTGCTCCCCAGGGTCCCAGCCGCCGCGGCCACCGAAAGGGAACCAGGGGACGAGGGTGTCCCGCTGGGAAAGAACGAAAGCCGAGGGCCGGGTCCCGCAGTCCCCGGGGGCGCGGGCAGCGGCCCTCGGCAGCCCACCCGCCGGCCCTCCCTCAAGCCCCGCCCCCGCCCCGCCCCCGCCGTGACGTCACCGGCCGGCCGGGCGGGGCGCGCGGGGCTCGGACTCGGGCTCGGCGGGCGGAAGCGGCGGCGGCGGCGGCGGCGGCGGCAGGAGCGGCGGGAGCCGAGGAGGAGGCTCCGGACGCTGCCCAGGAACCGGGACGCCGGAGAGCCGCGCCCTGAGCGCTCAGCCCGCGGCGGTGAGAGGCGGGCCGGGGCCGGGGCCGGGGCCGGGGCCGGGGTCGGGCTCGGGGCCGGGCGGGCGCGCAGGGGCGGCGACCCGGGGCCGCGGGGGGCGGCCGGGGTGCGGGGTGCGGGGCCCGGCCCGGGGACACTCGGCCGGGAGCCCGCTTCCCGCGCGGGCCGGCTCGGCCAGGACCCCCGCCGCGGCCCGCGGGGGCCACCGGGGGACCGGCGGGCGCGTGTCCGGGGCAGGGGGGCGGGAGCCGGGGGCGAGGAGGAGCAGCTAAGGCGAAAGCCCTAATTTCCTCCAGTCCGTGTCGGAAGCGACAGGGACACGCACACCTACGAGAGACACGCCAGCACACACGGTGACACACACCCATGTGACTCTTCCACACATCGCTTCGCACACAGCAAATCACAAACGTCCCTGCACTACACATCCACCCCCTCCCCCCACGGCCTCCATGTGCACGTCCCCTGGGAGAACATCTGTCTGCGGGACAGCTGAGTGGGGGCCCCTGTCCCCAGGCCACCCTGATTGTCTGGGCACAGTCTCCGAGCCCTGGGCCTCAGGTTGCCCCTCTTTAAGACAGAGGGACAGGGAGACGGGATCCGGAGTGAGTGAGCCCGCCTGGCGCCCCGACGCTGGGGGAGCCGGGAAGGTAAGGGGCTGCTGCGGCCTCTGCCCCCCAGGTCCACTTAGGTGCCGGGAGCGGCTGGTTTCTGCGCCCCGAGCGGCCCGGGGATGGAGGAGGGGGTGGGAGAAGAGGAGAGGGAGAAAAAGAATGAGTATGAGTCAGCCAAGGATGGAGCCCAAGTCAGAGAGAGAGAGAATGAGGAGAATGTGTGCGAGGGACAGGGACACAGTCGGGGACGGGAGGGGAGGAAGCGAGGCCGAGGTGGCCAGAGCAGTGGGAAGAGGGCTGGGGGCTGGGCGGCACGGGCTCCGAGAGCCAGGACCCGGCGAAAGCAGGATGGGGCGAGGCCCCGGGGAGTTCGAGAAACGTGCTGAATGTGTGGGTTTTGTTTCTCGACGAGTCTGGCCCCCAGGCTGTCAGAACGATTAGCTTTAATTGCTCCTCCCTTTGTGGCTAAACACTCCGTTGGGGAGATTGCCAGAGATGCCCTAGGCTGCCCACTGCCCCGGTTGCCTACTTCCTCGCCGCCCCCGACACCTGTGCCCGTCCTGTGTGCATGTTGTCATGCGTGAAGAGGGCCACGGAGTCACGCCCTGCCGGGCCGTCCCCTTCCCTACGGACCCTCACGCGCCACCTGGATGCAGCCAACCAGTTCAAGCCCCTCCCCCCCTTCCCCAAGCTGCCGCTCTCTGGGCAGCAGGGAAACTCACTCTTTCCTAAGAGTAGTAGCCCTGGGTGTTCAGAGGGGGACACTGAGTCACAGACCCCAGCGGTCCTCGGTACTCGGGGCCACCACCCAGTGAGACCGGCTGAAAGCCCACTGATAGGACAGGAGGAAGGGAGCGAGAGACTGCAGGAAGGAGATGGGTGAGGGGGAGAGGTGGGAAGGAAACCGAAACAGGAGTAGGAGAGACACCACCAGCTGAGTGGCCAGCACTTGGGCCACCTCACCAGCGGGCAGCCCTCTCTGCCCTGCCCGACCCGATGCCAGAGGTCTCCTGATGCCCCCATCGTGGGGCGTCTGCCTTCTCTTAGACTGAGGGCCTCTGTGCCCAGGGCTAACCCACCTGCCTTCTCAGCCTGAGGCCCGGGTATCCCGTCTCCCCTCATTCCCCGGCTGGCCGGCCGAGTCTTGGAGCCCCCTTCTTCCTTTGTTACAGGAAGAAAGACACTGCCCCCCGCCCCCCAAAGCTGAATGGAAGCTAAGGGAAGAAGTCAACTGAGTGGGTTATTAAGGGAATCATTAGGACTAGGACTGCTTGAACTTGGGGCCCAGGTAGAACGGGCGCCCTGCCCTCCCTACTCACCCCTCTGCTTCCCCTCGCCTGGCACCCCATGCCCGGATCCAGAATCGAGGCAGTAAGACCCCCTCCTGCTGGTGTGGGAGACCTCCTCCACCCCCCACTCCGGCAGCTGCCACAGATGGGGTGGGGGGGGGGGAAGGCTTTGTTTTGAAGTTTACTGGGAGTTTGGGACCAAACGGGAGAGGGGATGGGCATGAAGTAGTGTCCCAACGCACAGGGGTTACCCCGATTTGCTAGGCTTCTCAGGGTGCCCCGGCCCGCTGCTTCCGCAGGTGGTGCCCCAGGGCCCCCACCTGTCTGGCTCCGGGCTCCTATCCCCGGAGGCCAGCATGTAAGATCCTCCCCACCTGCCCCTCTCCCCCCAGCTTCCTCCATCACTTCCACTTTTGTCGGGGCTCCACCTGGGGCCAGCTTGGAAGGAGAGGGAGGGAGGGAGGGAGGGAGGAAGGAAGGAAGGTAGGTGTGAGGAAGCAGTGAGCAGAGCACAGAATGATCTGGGAGGGAAGGGGACTGACTTCCTGGCAGCCTCAGCTCCGGTCCCGGTTCCTGCCTTGGTATCCTGTCCCAAGAATGGCCTCCGCCCAGGCTGCCTGGTGTTCCCCAGACAACCTCCGTGCTGCTCCGGGGACCTGGAAGACTTTGCAGGGCTGGGAGGGGAGGAGACGCCTCTGTAGGCCCCGAGGAATCCTGAGTCTCGGTGACAAAAGTGACCGGGGGCGAAGGAGCCCGGCTTCTGCCAAGCCCCACCGGGGCCACACCGCCCCGAGGACGGTGCTTGTCCGTGAGACTTGAGAGCCACCTAAGGAGATTCCACTTCCTTGCACCCCAAGAATTCCCCAAGGGGCTGGCCTTGCCCCTGCTGCCCCGCCCAGGCCTGGCTGGACGACGGATCTCTCCAGGGAGGGAGCCCCCAGGCCGCCTTTCCCACTCCCGCAGGGGGCCTTACTGCACAGCTTCTGTCCCTCCTTGCCGCTCCCACACCCCTCCCATCCAGTGGTGTCATTGTCCCCACCGCTGGGGGAGGGGGGGGCAGAACCGAGGTCACCCTGGTAACCGCGGAGTGCCCGCACCCTCCCCTAGGATCCCTCCTTTGCAGCCTCCTTCCCTCTCCCAGCCCCGGCTCTTCCTCCATTCTGTGGGCCCTCCTCACCCTTCCCTTCTCTCTGCTTTCGGGCCTGTGATTACAGAGCTGACACACGCGTGCGGCGTTCACACACGCGCACGCACACACACACACACACACACACACCTCGTACGCTCACCGCCACCCATCCAGCCCTAGCACGTACACATCCATTCCCAGAACACGCACGCACCCCCACACCCCGCCACCGCCACCTCCCGGTGCCCGCGCCCCTCAACGTTCCCCCCACCCCCGCGCCTCTTGGGGGCCTCGCGTCTGCCTCGCGCTCTAAGAAAGCTCCTACCCACCGCCCCCCTCCTTCGTGGGTGGCTCACTCACACATTAATCCCTCCCCGCCCACCTCCCCTGGAAGTCTGTGTTTTAGATTCAGAGCCCTAAACCCAACTTCCTTCCAGGAGAGACACACACACACACATTCTCCTTCCACAGGATCTAGTTACAGCCTCTTCTGCGTGAAAATGGACAGGAGACCCCTAACCGCTGTCCCATTTCCCAGCCGAGGGCTTGGTCCCAGGGTCTCCTCCATGGGGGGGGGGGGGGCGGGTCTTCTTGGGGGCACCCTGCCTCCTTCCCGTGCTGCCCCTTCCTTTTGAGCTCTCTCCACCCCCCCCCATTGATGTCCTCATGCCTGGACCCCCCTGCCCGTCACCCCCCTCTCCTGGCCCGGGATTATGGAGGGGGTTGGGGGGGGCTGGGCTCCAGAGCCTACTGCTGTGACCTAGATTTCAAGGCAGAGACGGCTCCTGGTGCTGACAGTCAGAGAGCATTGTTCCTGGCCCGGCCTGGTGGGGCGGCCGCCGGGCCCTGCCGGCTGCTTGCACCTAGCTGTGCCAGCGAGCGTGCCCGTGAGTGCCTGTGTCTTGTGGGGGTCCTGCTGGCTCATTGCGTGTGTGTGTCACAGTGCCTGCCACCGAGGGAGGCTTGTTGGTTCTGGTCCGAGTAGGGGGTTGGGAATGCGGACTTCTGGGTCCACGCCTTTTACTGTGCCATGCCTCTCTGCCTCAGTTTCCCTGCACCTAGACCAGAAATAAGGAAAATGGGGTGAGGCCAGCCCCTCGCCGTCTGCTACGTTCCCAGGCCAGCGTTGGGGTGATTTGTGGGCAGTCCCCGTCAAGTACAAGGTCGTCTAGCTCCTTGTCCCAATCCTTGGTTCAGCCAGAGTTTAGGATAGAACTTACTTTTTAAAATGCTTCACTTTTCTGATTATAAAAGAAACATATACTCATCGTGGGGGGGGGGGGAGCCCCTTTTAAACTCAGCACCGGAGTTTCACGTCTTATCACTTCCAGAAGTTCATTCTAAGGTCTGACCTTCCTTCTTCCTGTCTTAGTCACGCTTCCTACCTAGTGGGAAGGAGGGCCTTGAACGTTCTCTACCTTCCCACTTCAAGATCTTCCCGAAAGAGGGGTGGGGTGAAGGCCTGGGGGAGCCGCAGCCTCGCCCAAGCCCCCTCCAGGAGCCCATCCCGAAGGTGGTGCCAGCCGGACGTGGGTGCAGGCAGTGGTGACAGCCCCTTTGCTGCCAGACTCTCCCAGAGCTGCCTCGAAACCCCTTCCCCTGCCACCCAGCCAGCCTGGGAACCGGGCAGGGGGCCAGAGCCAGCCGCTTGGTATTCTGGGGCGCGGGGGCTGCGGGCGTAGCACAAAGGCTAGGAGAGAGGGCTGTGCGGAGGCCCGGCAGCCATCAAGGGAGAAACGGGCTCCACAAAGGTGGGGGTGGCCCGTTGCTTCCCCCTCCCCGCCCGCCCGAGCCCTAAGGACTGAATACAGTGGGGCACGGAGGGGCCAGGGGACCGTTAGACCAAGCACCTAGGCATCCATCCAAAATGAGTCATTGGAGGGGCGGTGGGGAGTTGAAGCGAGGGACCCCTTTGCTTCTGGGGAAGAATGGGAGCTAGAACACACGAGCTCTAACCAAGCAGCGCCCCCCCCTGCCCCTCCTGCCCCTCCCAGAGCTTCTCACTGCCACGGCCGGCCAGCCTGCCTCTCCCTGAAGGTCGTTTTGGAGTGTTGTGGGGTTTTTGTTTTGTTGGTTTTTTTTTTTTTTTTTGACAGGGGGAGGGGTTGCAGGTGGGTGGGGCGATTCTGGGGGGGGGGCCTGGGAGGCAGTGGGTGAGAAAGTCTGGAGCAGGTTGCTATGGTAACCGCCTCCTCAGTCAGGGGAGCTGTTGCCAGGGTTACTGCTGGGGGGGGCAGAAATGAAAAAAGATGGGGGAGAAGGAGGTGTGACTTGTCACTCTAGGCTGAAGCTTGGCCCCTAGCTTCTCATCTCTTCCCGACTGTGCCCGCCGCCCTTGGGTCTTCATTTTCTCCCTCCAGCCGGGGGAGCCCCCCCGCCCCCAGCCTCCGCCAGGGTGGAGGGAGCTGGTGGAGGCGGGTGCCGGTGAGGAAACCGGACCGGCACCTCCAGCTCAGCCGCCTCTCCCTTTGTTCCTCCCGCCCCCAGTCATGGCCGAGTACGGGACCCTCCTCCAGGACCTGACCAACAACATCACCCTTGAAGACCTGGAACAGCTCAAATCGGCCTGCAAGGAGGACATCCCCAGCGAGAAGAGCGAGGAGATCACTACTGGCAGTGCCTGGTTCAGCTTCCTGGAGAGCCACAACAAGCTGGACAAAGGTGGGCGGGGGCCGCGGCCTCTCGGGCTCAGTCCTGGCGGCGGCAGCGAGAAGCAAGGTCAGGGCCGCACGCGCCAAGCACTCTCCTCTCCGGCAGGACGGGAGAGAGGCTGCGAGTAGAGACCCGGGGGTGGTGGTCCCTGCGTGCCTTACGGTGCTGTCAGTCACTAACGGGGGCGCTCACACGCCCCTGTGCTATTGTCAGATGTGTGACAACACATTAAAACACAAGTCGAAGGCGATGAGATTAGAAGTAAAACCACAGGTTCCGACGTTTTTCGTATCCACTTTTAGAGACCACTGCTCTGGGAGTGGCTTGGGCGGGGAGTCGGTGCGTTAAGCTAGCCCTGCAAGGCAAGTGTATTTCGAAGGCAGGGTCCCAAGCGGGGGCATGCCTGGCAAAGGACCACAGTCCCAGAGGCAGGAGTGTCTGGTGTGCCTGGAAGAGCAAAGGGGGCCTGTTTGGCTTGGCTGGTGGGGCCTAGGGTACATTTAGCGGTGGCTGGAAAGGTAAGTTAAGGCTGCGCCGTGGGGGGCCTTGAGGGACGGGGTATTCGGCGGGCGGTAAGTGACCCCTGGGCCGCGAGAGGTACTCGTCTGCCTGTAGCATGGCGAGCGGTCAGGAGGCGGCTGCAGAGGGTCACAGGGGAGGAGCCAGGGAGGAAGGACGGAGGGCGTCTGCAGTCTAGAACCGGCCCAGCCACGGAGAGCATCCTTCTGGCCACGGCCGTGCCCGGGCTCACGAGGCCCAGCATCTCTCCTGGCTGGCCTGGGGCCTGCACCCCCACGGGTGCTGTCGGGAAATTCTTTCTGATGCTGACGAGGAGGAGTGCTAGGGAGTCAGCCTGGGTGTGGGGGGTCAGGAAGGCCATTTAACTCTTCTGTTCTCCCCTCCCCGCAACGTGGAACCTGGTATTCAGCCCGAATCCCTCGTTCTAAATCCCTAATGTTTTAAACCTCACTGACCAACCACCTGCTCTTCCCGGGAAGTCCTCCCCATTTACTGTTGGTGCCTTAGCTTTCTTGTCCTGCTCGGCGGCCCAGCCCCTTCCAGGGGCGTGCCCTCTGATAGCCAGTGTGGGTCCCAGAAGCCTGGCCTGGTGGGGCAGGGGAGGCCTCTCCAGCCTGGCTGACCCCGTCTCCGTCTTCCTTCAGACAACCTCTCCTACATCGAGCACATCTTCGAGATCTCTCGCCGCCCTGACCTGCTCACCATGGTGGTGGACTACAGAACCCGTGTTCTGAAGATCTCCGAGGAGGATGAGCTGGACACCAAGCTGACCCGCATCCCCAGTGCCAAGAAGTACAAAGGTAGGAGGCCACGCCTTCACCGTGCACCTCTCCCCCCGCCCAGGGGTGATCCTTGGAGCACTGGACTCTGGGGAGAACGGAGGCGGATGCGGCGGGCCTGCCTGCCGTCGTCCACGCCTCCCGTCCCTGGACACCTCCCTTTTTGCCCCCAGACATCATCCGGCAGCCCTCGGAGGAAGAGATCATCAAACTGGCTCCGCCACCGAAGAAAGCCTGAGCGAGGGGGAGGAGAGGAGGAAGGTTGGACCTTCACTGGACCACTCCCTTCCCCCAGCCTCCAGGGGAGGGGCGAGGGCAACCCCCCCAGTCTACCCACTTACTAACCTGGTCCTAACCCCCTTACTGTGCGCGTGTGTGTGCGTGTGCGCACGCTCTGGCTGTCCGTCTGTATGTCTAGCTCATCAAGTTCCTCCTCCTTGTGAGGGGATGGGGGTCGGGCTGGGGGGGGGGGGGGCTTCGTTTCCCCACTTTAGGGGGAGGTGGGGGCTGTTTCTATGCAAATAGAAATGGGCACATTCCTCCTACTGCCCTTTCCTCCACTCTTCCCCCACACGGCCGAAGTGTGGGAGCAGAAAGGACCTGTATTTTCCTACACTGAGGAGCCGAGCTGGGGGTGAGGGCCTGGGGAGAGGTGGGTGGACCTGATGACGAGCAGCGGGAGGGAAAGTGGTTACCCAACCCCCACCCGGACGGGGCAAAGAACAGCCAGAGTTCCGAGTTTGTACTCCCATGCTGGATTGGCCAACGAGTCTTTTCTAGTGGTTCCTCAGGCTGGAGGGCCTGGGCCCCAGCAGGTCCCATTTTGCTCCCCTCCCATGGGCCTAGGATGGGTATGAGCCAGGGATCTAAGGAGAGAGGACCACTGGATCCCTTCCTGGCCCCGAAGTTCAGACCCCGTGGAGCACCCAGCATTAGACCCTCCCGCCTCCCCCAGAGCCCATGCTGGGAGCAGGCCCCCCCTAAACCAGATGTGGGGAGGGGGGCCCTCTTTTCCACTCCTTTATTCCTACTCAGACTGTTGCACACACTGACTCCAAACCTAGGGAGACTGAGGAATGAGCTCCTTAGGTCTTAACCCCAACCCCGTCCCACCCACAGGGTCCCAGCGTGGTGACTACAGGCGACCCTCCCTATCTCGGGTCTAGAACGCCCCCAGCTGGAACGAAGGGAAGCAGCTAATTACAGTGTCTTCCTTTGCACTGACCACCCCCCCCCCCCCCCCGCCACCAGTTCAGTCCAGGAGGGGACTTGTTAGCCCGTAGCCCATCTTCCCCACTATCCTGGCGTGTTGGGCTCGTGAATGCCTCCTAGCCAAATCACTAGAGTGCAGTGACCCCAGCCTCCTTCCTGTGCCAAGATGCCCTCCCTGCCCTGACCGTGCTAACTGTGTGTACATATATATCTACATATATGTATATTAAACCCGCACTGCCATGTCTGCCCTTTCTTGTGTCTGGCATTAACTTAGTGTCTAGGCCAGGGCGGGGGTGGGGGGGGGGGGCGCGGTGAAGGGAGCGCCAGTCCAGTGGCTGTGTAGTGAAAACGAAGAAACTTTCTTCAAGTTTAAATTCACATGCAATCTCAAGAGACTATTCAGAGAAAGTTTTAAGTTCAGAGCTTTGAAGACGTGGGAGCAAAACTTAAGTGGGAGCGGAGGGCTGGCTGTCAGAGGAGGGAAGAAGCCAGACTGGCCGGAGAGAGCCGCCTCTGTGCCCAGCCCAGCCGTCCCCTCTGGCCACCGCTGCGGACACCTGCCTTAACACATACACCTTGAGTACTCCACACAGTTTTGCCTTAAAGGACCTTCCCAAGTTTCCCCAGCCCTGTCTGGCTTCTCCCTCAAGGACAGAGAGATACTTGCAGAATTGGGAGGGGGGAACTGAGCACGAATTGTCCTTCCGGTCAGGATATGTGATGTGAGAGTGTGTGTGTGTAAGAGAGAGAGAGAGAGAGAGAGACAGAGGAAGGAATTAGGAGCTTTCTCTGAAGAGGAGAGAGGGTGAGATGGGAGAAGGGAGACAGGGTCATTTTCAACAGAGTCTAGTAGTATCTCTGTAAGGCAAAAATAATCTAAAAAGACTAACCTGCCCTCCCATCCCTGTACTGCTGTGAGATCGTCCCTATCCTGTGCTCCCCTGTCTGCAGTGTGCACGGCCTCATTCTAACCCTGGAATAAAGGTGATTGTACTGTACCCGGTTCTAGAATTTCTGTGAATTACCAGGACTTTGGAGTCTTTGAATGACTGGGGAAGGGAGGGGGAGCAATACCCCAAATCCCTCACTGCAGCCTGGAAAACACCCCTAATGGTATCCTTCCCCCCGCCTCCCCCCACCCGTCTCCCGAGTAGCCCTGAGCTATGGGGCCTGCTCCACTGGAGCCCACGCCTGGAAACAGGACTGTCCCAGACCAGACCTCCTCAAACCGTAAGGGAGACAGGGCCAGGAGCCTATAGTGGAAGAGACCAACCCGGTCCATCACGAATGAATGGGCCACATGTCGCACACACACAGCGGCAGTCAGAAAGGAGAAGAAGAAAAAAAAAAAAAGCTTTACTGAGAGAAAATACACAATCAATTCCAGAGTGCATGGTTTTCAGGCCACGCCACGACCCCTCCGGCAACAGGAGTGCGCGCGTCCCCGCCTTGGGGAGGAAACGCAGCAGCTGACATCTGGTCTGAGAGTTGCTAAGAAAAGGGGCAGGAGGAAGGAGTGCCTTCCATCCCTTCACTCTGCCCTTCCTTCCTGGCCTGTTCTAGGAGAATCGGGCCGCCTCAGGATGCAGAATTCCTGGTTGGGGGCTGGGGGGGCGGGGGGGGGGGGGGTGGATAGCAGCACAAGCAATAAGGGCAAAGATTCAACTCAGGACTTTCATTCAGCGGCCAGTGACGAGACAGGTGTCCAAGCCCCAGCTATCTTCATCCTTAGATTAACGATTTGTCCCTCAGTCGCAAGACGTCAAGAGGTGAACCAGCCAGAGAGGCCGCCCCAGGAGGCCTTTCTCTGCTATACTCTCCTCCCACGAGGCAGGGGGCTGCTGGGGCAGGGTGGGTGGCTTAGAGAATCAAGCAGCTACAGGTAAGAGTGAGCGTGTCCTCTGTCACGTACAGTATGAGGAGAGACAGTCTGCAGTGGCAGAACCTTCCTGAAGTCACAGTGCAGTCAAGTTTTAAAGACGGGCCAGCCTCTGGTTGGGAGAGCATCCTGGGACACCCACAAGACCCAAGGAGAGGTAGGAGATCTGGGGCAAAGAACTGAAAGGAACTCCGTTTTCCCAGCCCCGCAGCCGCGGCAGGAAGCGGAGGAGGGCAGAATGGAGGATCTTCCCGTTCTGGAGCCTCCAAAAACCCAAGGGGTCGGCCCCCATCTCTGGTGGCCGCAAACAGAGGGCGGGCTGGGCCCTGTGTGACTGCGAGGGCAGGACTCCCACCCTCCACCTTCAGTCCCTTCCCTGCAGTCACGGAGGACATACAGGTATTCAAACTGACAAGAATTTTAACGTGCTACATCCAAGTTTGACTTGCTTTTTAATATATTTATAGATATAAAATTAGGCCTCTAACAGTGACAGGGCAAGGAGACTGCTGCCACCAAACAACTTTTTTTTTAAGTAACAGAAGAGGTAACATCCTTCCTATCCTTCCTCCACTTCTGCCCCTCCTCCCGCCACCCCAGCCCCTCTCACCAGACCTAGTTAGGGGTGACGGGATGAAGAGAAGGGCATGTGTGAAACACCGTGGGAAGGACAGAGGACGAACGGGTGGGAAGGACAGTGAAGAGTGTGGGGCGGTTAGGGGCTCCGAGGACTCCCGAGAATAACGGGATCCTGGGATGGGGTCGTCTGGGGGCGGCGGGGGGGGGGGGGGGGGCAGGGGAATGCAACTGTCACAGACTTTTAAAACATAAAGAAAAAGGTCAACAACCTAAACCAAAGAGAGAACGGCACATCCACCGCCCCCACCCCGGCCCATTGGTACTGAACAGCCAGTTATCCCCGCCCCCCACCCAAGAAACAAGGGAGATTAAAGAAAAGGAAACCCCATTCCCTACCCCAAACCAGTTAACAAAATAGGCTCCCCCCTCCCAAAAAAAAACAAGGCTTTGGGGAGAGGCCGTTTCTGCTGAGCCCTCTGCACCTCTCCGCGGAGCCCATGCCAGGGCCTGGCTCCTACTCCTAGCTACTCCGCAGGTTCGCGCCCCCTCCGGTCTGTCTTTCTCCCAGGAGGTCTTTCTTTTATCTAAAGCAAAAAGTCCAAAGTGCGTTTCTGCTGAAGGTAAGGGCCTGAGACAGGAAAGGGCTGTCCAGGCAGGATCGGGGTTGGCAGCTCCGGCCCGCCCCTCCTGGGTCCGAGGCCTCAGGAAGGCATGCACTGCACCCGGTCGGGGCCCTCCTCCTCGTCCGATGTGTCTGAGGAGCTGGGGGACTCATCCGAGTCTGCATCTGTGGCCCCAACCCCAGGCTCTCGCCAGCGCTGTAGAATGGGAAAGGCTTGTTAGTAGTTTCCCCACAAAGAGGACAAGCCCGTTAGGGCTTAACTGTAACTCAGGTGCTCTAGGCCAGGGGTCGGCGGACTTTTCCTTAAAAGGGCCAGATAATAACTATTACCGATCACGGCTATTGCATTATGTCTATTGCAACTCTTCGGCTCCGCTGTGGTAGCACGAAAGCAGCCACAGACAACGTGAATGGACGGGTATGGCTGTATTCCAGTAAAACTTTATTTGCCAAAACAGGCAGCATGCCAACTGCCAGAGTTTGCTAACCCCTGCCCTAGGCCTCTTCGGGCAGAAGGAAAAACAGAAAGTCACTCTGACACTTATCATTTTTCCCCACCCCTTCCCCACCCTCACGCCTCTGCAAACACCGCGCTCTCACGCGCGGCGATGGAGAGCAGAGAGCAGGCCCCACCCGCCTGCCGGGTGGCTCTTCCAAGGCTACACCAGGGCTCTGGTGGGGGTGCAGGACAATGGATAAGAAACCCAACCACAACCACCCGACCGCTTTTTAAAATGGCGAGGAAGTGTGCACTAGGACATGTGACCTTTGCGGGGGTCACCGCCCCCGGGCGCCCACCCCCCCCACGCCAGCTTACCCGGTGGTGGCGTCTCTGTCTCAGGTGATGCATGAGGAACCAGAGCATGTGGCTATCAAACAGGTCAGTGTGGTGCAAGCTGTCTTCATCCCGCTCCCGCTTGTTCTTCTTAATCACCTGAACCAGAGAGGGTGCTGGGGGTGAGTGTGGCGAGTAACGACTAGGGACCCCGGCCCTGATCAGAAGGGACTGGAGCCCCATCCCCCTGAAAACGTCCTTCAGGAGCTGTTAAGCCGAAGGGGAGCCAGACCAGATTAGGAAAGGGTGCCCCAGGTTTATCCACTGAGAAGGTCAGGAAGCTCTAAAATAGAACGATCCTTCCTAAAGACCCCCCTTCCCCACTCCGCCGTGAACTCAGGGCACTCCACAGCTGCCCCGGGACCCCTGCGCAGGGGATGCTCCCCGAGGGCCAATCACAGCCGTGTGGGGGAGGGTGTTAGACTCAAAGTGCAACATGGACCTCCGCAGTCAGCCACTTACATCCTTCAGCCCCGTCAGCTCAGTGGAAGTTTCAGCAGTGGGTGCCCAGATCTTGACATCATGGTCTAGGCCGCTGGTTGCCAGCACAGGCAGGTGAGGGTGGGGCTCAAGACAGTTTACCTGGTCAAGAGGAAAGGAAACCACAGGCTCAGGGGTATATGGGAATAGGACTTAAAAACCACCACTCACCTTGAGCCAAACATATTCCTCAATCAGAGCTGAGAGAGTGCTGGGAAGGCAGGCCCAACCATCACGAACGCAGGCCAAGGGCCCTGGGGGTGGAAGAAACGCTGGACACAGACTGGATAGATAGAACGGGCCCATCTCTCATCTCCCAGGTATAGGCAGGGGTGGCCTCGCCCTAGACACAGCCGCAGGGGCAGGCGGGTGACTGGCCAAGCTCACTGCTGGCTTCACAAAAAGGCAATGAGGTCCAGATGACCTCATCTACTCCGGATTCCACAGTTCCAACTTGCCCAAGGCTGGAAAAAAAACATCTCAGTGCCTTTCACCAAATGGCAAATAAATTTTTAAAAATGAAGAAAGCAGCAGCTGCCGCTGAGCCCCCAGAAAAGAGAGAACAATCACATTCACTTGGCACGGTTTACTTGGACTGGAGGGAGGCACAGGCTGGGGAGGGGTGAGGCAGTGGAGGCACGCGGATGCTGGAGAACCCTGCACGCCCCAGGGGGACGGCATCCTGCTGTGCACCCAGAAAGCCCAACAGGCTCAGCCATAGGGTGGCACAGTGTAGGAACACAGCTTCCTGGGGCATCCATGGCATCAATCTAAACCACCTCTGGGTACAGTGACTGCGCAGGAGAAAGGGACTGTGGCAGACAGGCAGGCCTTCTGGCTTCAGCAGCTTCCTTCTGTCTGGAGGCACCCATGCCCCCTGCTGTCTAACTTGGAAACATCAGCCTTCCAAACAGGGCAGGGCAGGGCAGGGCAGGGCAGGGCAGGGCAGGGCAGGGCAGGGCAGGCAGCTCCCAGGGCCACTGGAAGAGCTGGTCCCAGATCTAGCTGCTAAAGCATTTTGGGGCTTAGTCAGCCGAAGAATAGATAGGAAAGGCACCCGGAAGGAAGAGGGTGTGGCCCTAGCCGGTCCTCCCCCGTGCCCCCCCCCCCCCCACCATCCCATCCCGCCTTGCAGCTGCCCCCGTAGGCCAAAAAAACAACCCCTGGCAAAAAGCCTCTTTTATCTTTTCCTTCTCTCTGGACCAACCTCCTCTGCCTGGCCTGCACACGCAGAGAGCGCAGCTGAGGGGAAACTGGGGCCAGCATGGAAAATAATACTGACCCAGGCTTCCAATCGTCTTTGTTCTTCCATTTTACAAGTAAATAAATGCTCAGAGAAGACTGAAGTGAAGCCCGAGCCTGACAGTAAAGCAGAAACCACGTTTCCCCTCTTCTCCTTCTCTCAAGCCCCGTATCAGCTCACTGCGAAGTTTCTACTGGGGCTCTTTTCAGGTAGTGCGGACAGTTCTCAGCATCTGCGGCATGAGGAGACCCCAGACAGGAGCTCCACTGCCGGAGATTATTATCCAAAGATACATGACAACTTACACGTACAAACCAGAGATCATTCCGCCGCCTCCTGATGAGCCCTCCACCCTGACTACCTCTCCTGGAGCAAGTCAGCAAAATCAAAACAATTCCTTGGAACTTGGGACTAAGGACAAAGCCAAGGGCAAGAGAGACAGCAGTCAATACCGTATAGTACCTGGGTTGGAGCCTGCAGGGGGAGCCGACAGAGAGCTTCTGGGCCAGGCCCGTCTGAACGCCAGCACTACCCGGTCAGTAACAACCTGAGCGGAGCAACGAGCTCCAGCCTCGAGAGGCCTGGGCTGGGAGATACGCGGATGGGACAGAGCACTAAAGTGCTCTGGGGGACCAAGGACTGTCCTTAACGTCAACCCCACCCCCTTGTCCTTAAATGGGAACAAAGAAAGGACTAGAGACTGACGCAAAACCAGAGTCGAGAGACCTGGGCAAGGCGGATGATAACTTCTAAGATCCCTTTTGGCTGTTATATTCTACTTTACAATGAGCTGCTATGCATCTTCTTTGGAGGCTGGTGCCTGGCGACCTGCTGCGGGGAAGTTAGGGCCAAAAACACGGAGGTGGCCAGGTGGGAACACACAGATCATCAAGCTCACATGGGGACAAGAACAAGCTGGGAAACGCTCTTCAGGGTGCGGCCTCTAGATCTCTTGTTCTGGTCTCTCACTCTCGTGACCACCAGATCCAGGCGTGGGGCCCGCCTATCCCAAGCGGCTGCCCTCTCCACCTGAGAACCTGGACTACCCATCAGACCCTGCTACTGGCAGAGCTGAAAGCAAACCGGCCTGCAGAGTGGTTTGGGAGAGGGCATTCGGCCCTGCGTCTCTCCGGAACGGAACGCAAGACAGTTTATGATCTAGAAAGGATTCACTGGGCCCTTCTGACTTCCTTCTGACTACATGCCTACTGCAGAATTCTCACGAAGACTCCAGTGTTTTAGTTTGTTCACTGCAGGTGATAGAGGAGGACCTACGGAAGGGCAGGACAGGAAGCGGGCAACAGTGAGATACGCCTTCAAGCTCCACACCCTCTCCACATGCGTCCAGGCCAGAGAAGCCTGGGATCTCTACTGGCCCCAGGTCCCAAAAACTTAGACAAAACCAGAAAAAAATCTGAAAGAGCTTCACGTGAAGGCAAGAAACACACAAGGAAAGGGAGCCTGACTGCAAAGCACCGTTTTAAGTTCTACCACCATTGTCTGGACACCTCATGAAGAGATGGGCTCTTTGCAACTGCCCGGAGCTGAGACGGGATGAAAAGGGAGAGAGACCAAGCTGTCTCAGCCGTTCCTGACAGGCTCCTAACCAGACTCGGGCAATCAGTACAAGGCAGTCTCCCAAACTGCCTCTTTCAGATCTTCTGCAGTCCAAAAACCTTACAATAGGAAGCCACTAAATTCCTTTTCAGAGTCTGGGTCTCAAAAAAGAAAAAAAATATATGATGAGCTAGATGGGTCTTAAGAGCTGGCCGTACTTCACTCCCCAATTCAGGACCCCTCATGCTTCCTTTCTGCCCTACCCCTACGAAGGCTGTCTGGAACTCAAAGGACAGGCAGACTGAGCTGCTCACGGGCTGTACAGCAGGCTGCTCAGTCATTATTTAAACCACCACCACGACAAATCACCGTATTTGCTCTGTCCCCATCTAGATGTAGACGTTATGGGTTTATATTCGTTTAAATATGAACATGACATTTCACCTCTACGTATTTAATACGTAGCTCCTAAGTACAAGGATATCCTCCTATATAAATAAAATGCTATTGTCACATGACAGAAACCTAACATTGAATGCCCCACGGAAGGCTGTGTGGACCATATTCTGACTCTCCCAACTGCCCGAAAAGTGCTCCTTCTACCTCGTATCCACTGACCCAGGATCTAGTCCAGATGCCTACTCAGCTACTCTTAAGGGATGAGGCACGTGGCACGGAGACCCCTTTGGCACCGGGCACGATGGGAGTGCCCTGAACTCCAGTGCTCTCCTTTCAGAAAAGGTGCATGGCTAGAGACCCCCCGATTCGGGCCACAGGCTCTTCCCTACACTCCCTCTCTCTCCCGAACAAACCATGCCTCAGAGGGGCAGAAGGCAGAACACGGGAGAAAACATTCCATGCAAACCTCAGCACCCCCTGGTGCCTTCGATGTGGCTGGCCAGACTCCAAGACAGGGCATCGCGCCGCCACAGTGAACTCAGGGGCCCTGCGAACACCTACCTCAATGGCGAGAAGAGCAGGGAGCCGGCCAGGCCGGCACAGCGTACTCACCACGCCTCCCTTGTCCCCCTCCATGAACTGCACGATCTGGCAGGAGGACTTCTCCCAGAGGAAGATGTGCCCGCAGTCACTGCCGCTCACCACAAACTCGCTCTTGGGGCCATAGAAATTGACGCCTTTTACTGAAACGACGAACGAGGGAAGAAACCACACGGAAGTTGGCATCAGGCCTGTATGTATTTACCTCATAGGGAATTTAGTTATTCACAAAGTCCGAGTCAGCAAAGAGCCACAGAATCCCTTTCGTTTTCACAAACCAAATCAAGGGCTTGTGCGTATACAACAGACAGAGCAAGAGTCATGCCATTCCCCGAGCCTGCTTCTGGTCCCTCCAAGAGCTCCGTGGGGCAGAGGGGCTCCGGTCCCTCGGTGGCAGCCTCAATCACCGTGGTCTATACCCTGCGGGGCACCCCCGGCCTCACGAATGCCTTACCTGTCCCGGCCTGAATCACCCCACTAGGCAGCCCTGTTCCACACTCCCGGCCCATCCTTGGTTTGTGTGCTTCCTTAGGACCCCGTCAGTGCTTCCTGGGCCGGCAGCGGGGCTAAGGACGACGGAGGAATATGCCACAGCTGCCCGTAAGAAGCGCCCGTACCCAAGACTGAACAACAGGGCTCCACTCTGGGACGTGGCTAGGGGAGCTGGGGGCCCAAGCTCCGCGCCGAGCACGGGGCTGCACCCTCGCCCTGGCTGCCCGTGGACTAAGTTCCAAGCCCAAGTTCTCCCGCTCTCCTCACTCGCTCGGAAGGAAAGGACACGTCCCTCCAAGTCAAAATTATGACAGATACTTGTTGGGAGTGGTGGCGGCAACAGAGCCGTGGCCACCCCAACTTTTCTGTACACGAGAGTCCAGTAGGGAGCTTCTCAAGAACTCCAACCACGCTGTACCCCACGCCAGCTGAATCAGATGTCTGAAGACAGAAGCCACGCTTCGGCATTTCCGAAAGGTCGGCAGTGAGTGAGTCCGTGGCACGGCGAAGCTAGGCAGCCACACGCAGAACCCAGACGGCCGTTCCTGCCGCAGACTGGGGAGGAGCCCCCAGCACCACCCTCCTCCTCTGGCTCCTCCCAGAGGCCCACCGCCCCCTCCACCCTAGAGTGAGCAGCTCCCCATTTCAGGCAGTTCGGTACCACCGGCAGCGGGCGGCTTTCCCAGCCTCCCCGACAAGCCTGGTAAGCCTGCAGTCGCCTGGAAAAATAGTCACCCACGTCTCCTTACGCCCAGAGGAAGTAACCTCACTTGGTGAAAACCCCTGGCCAATTAATCAGGGACACCCTCCCCCTGCCAAGTCCCTCAGGTAGTTCTTATCTGTACAACCTGATCGAAACACTGCAGTTCTCTAAGCCACCGGACAGAAACTAAAAGACAGCCTCACCTGTGGCATTATTTCTGTGGCCCTTGTATCTCTTCACATACTGGGCCCCGTCGCTGTGAGAGGAGTTGAAGAGGTAAATGTCTTCGTCGTTGTAACTGGCCAGGAGCTCTGCCAAGAACAAGCAGACAGTAGTGAAGGCAAAGGCTGAAAAACAGCCGGGACCAGGAGTCGGGGGCTGGGGTGCAGCTTCTGGCCGGTAGTGCCCCCTCCTAATACCCGGGGATGGCACCCATCTCACTCGGTTGGAACGGCAGGCAGGTCAGGTGTCCAGGGTAGACTGAGAACACGCTGCCAACCCAGGGGTAGCAGGATGCCCAGGAAGGTCACACCCACTGACTCGAGGAGGAGCCGAAGGCGTGAGCACCTGCTCAGGCAAGGAGCCTGGGCTTCGGGACGGGCGCTGCGAAATCTGATCTGCGGGTGGCGCCCGGCGCCTCCGGGGGTCGTCTGCTGTGTCCTCCCGCTCGTGTGCTCACCAGCAGCGACTACTCCCCAGCTGCTCCGCTCGGAGCCAGGGCACGGCGGTGAGCGCCGGAGGGCACGCGCCTCACTGGCCCGGCAGCTCCCTGGACAGAGGGGGCGCGCCAGCCTCGGAGCCGGGCCCTGCGCACGTACCTGTGCCGTCGTGGCTGAACACAAGACAGGTGATGTTTGCTTTGGACTCACTGTTCACCTGCAATAAGGAGCAGATACTGACTGATGCCCCACCCCCCCACTTGTCACACCACCTTCAGGAAACAGGTTTTCCTTCAAACTCCCCTACATCTTCTCCCAGAGAGTGAGAGAGCGGAAGAGAGAGACGGACAGGAGTACAGCCAGTGACACGTGGCCGCCTCGGGGGAGAGGGCTTTCGGCTGGCCGTCTTCTGTAGGATGCCAGCCATCCTACATCCGCCCTATCTCACTCAGCCCCACCGTCACGGGGCAAGGCAGGTATCTTTACCTCCGCACTTTGTCGCTAAGAAAACCTAGCTAACGGAGGGGAAGCGGCTGCCGGAGACCGCAAAGCCAGTAAGTGGTGGAGCCAGGATTCAAATCCAGGGGTCTGACTCCAAAGTCCAAGCTCCACCCGCCAGGCCGACAAGTTTGGGGACAGCCTTGGGGTTGAGTCGGGGAAGCCTGGAACCACCGGCCCCTCGTGAACCTTACCAGGTGGTGAGGACAGAATTTCTTGAGCACTCCGTTGTTCTCATTCTCATCAATTTTCCTCTGGTCGTAAATCCTGCCGTGGGCGGAAACGACGGAGATGTTACAACTTAACAAACCGATCCCTTGAAGAGCTGCAATGCGTAGTGGCGGGAACCACGGCCAGTGGGAGGTCAGGACAGATAAAGGACAGTCCCCAACCAAGCTTCTGGCTCCCGCTCTTCCCTGAAGGCCCGACTCTCCTACCCCCTTCCAAACCCTAGCTCTTCTCCAGGTGGTAATCCTAAACCACATCAGCCTGAAGCGGCTTCTCTCCTCTCCCAGCTTGTAATCGCTTACTGTTGATTTCCACCGAAAGCTCCCCAACAGGGTCCGCTGCTACCAGGCCGGGCTCGTGCAGGTCCTCGGGTCTTCGGTCCCGTCTTGGTCCCTTACTTGGCTGGTTCTCCCTCTCGTTCCCCACGGTGGCAATTACGAACACCCACCACACCAGGATCTCCTCCAGACGTCCTCTCTCCTGCCTTCATTCCCATCCAACCACGGTCCCCTTCCCTCATCTCTGCAACCCAACCTCTGACCATCCATTCCAACATCTGGGGCAGATGTCGTGTGCGAGCGTCCCGCCAGGCGCTGGACATCCGGGAGAAACCACACACGGCGGCGTGTTTCCTCCAGTCTCCGCGCCTCCTCTCCGCAGCTGCTCTTAACTTCATCCCTGCAGGACCTGATTCCGTCCGTCTACTCTTCAACCTCCTCCTCGTGCCTGTCCGCCCACTTCCCAAAAACCCTCCCTCCACTGACCGGCCCCACCGCTGCCTTTTCTGCCCTTCCCTGTGGTAGTCAAATTACTAAGCGGAGCAACCTGCATCAACGTTTTCACCTCCTCCCTATTCACTTCTCAATCCACTGCAGTCCAGCCTCGGCCCTCAGCCCTCTACTGAGACTTGTCTGGCTCAAGTCACCAGGACCTGACGGCCTCCACCCACAGCAGGATCTCGGGGCGTCTCTCTCGCATCCCGACAGCGTTCACCACTCCTGCCCTCAAACGGTGTCTTTCCTTGATGGCCAACGGCCCCTTACTGGTGTTCATGAGCTCGTCTGTCTGTCTCTCTAAAATGCCCATGTTCCCCAGAGGCCGGGTCTTCAGCTCTCCAGCCTCTGTACAGGGAAACCGCAACCTAGAGAGAGGTTTCACTGAGATTATTTGTATCCTTCTGACCTCCTTGCTCATGTCGTCACCAGAATCATTCCAAAATGCAGTATTTTGTGTAGATTCCCGGCTTAAAATCTACTCAGTGACTCTGTATTTTCTACTAAATAAAGTCCAAACTCCTTAGTACATACAACTCTCCATCTCTTCTCAAAAGATCCTACACGTTACACAAAAACAAAACAAAAAAGCGATGCTTCCCTGAAGACACCGTGTCGCAACCTTACTCTCTCACCTCCACACACACTGCTCCCTCTACCTGATACGCTAATTTTGTCTTTAATATTTCCTCTGTGAGAAAGAACAGCATGGTGAAAGGGTTTCTACCATATCTGAGGCGTACGATCTGAGTTCAAATACTAACTCTGCTACTTAGTAGATGAGTAATCCTGGGTAGTTACTTAATATTTTTAATCCTTACATACCTGTTTCTCCAGAATGCTCCCTGTATGTCTAGTCAAGTGTGTGTCTAGCACATAGCAGGTGCTTAGTAAACACTGGATGAAGAAATGAATGAATCAATACATACTTCTATTCTCCACAATTTCTTGCTTAATATCCTCCTGCGTTGAGAATTACCCAGAAATCTTTGCTAAATGAACACCGAATAAAGAAAAGACAAATAGGACAGGTGCCTGGGTGACTCAGTTGGTTAAGCGTCTGGTTCTTGGTTTCGGCTCAGGTCACCATCTCACATTTCGTGGGTTTGAGCCCCATGTACAGCTCTGTGCTGACATCGCGGAGCCTGCTTAGTTGCGTCTCCCTCTCTCTCTGCCCCTCCCCTAGCTATCAAAAAAAAAAAAAAACAAAACCCACAAATAGGAGACTGCTATATTGCTAATTAGTACTCTTCAACAAACAGAGCATCTGATAATCAATTTTTTCCCTCTAAACTAAACCAACAGTTCTTAAATGTCACTAAGCAATCGTAAACTTTGTAAGTCTGCAAATTAGTAAAACATATTTACTTATTTTTTAATGTTTATTTATTTTTGAGAGAGAGAGAGAGACAGAGACAGAGCATGAGCAGGGGAGGGGCAGAGAAAGAGGGAGACACAGAATCCAAAGCAGGCTCCAGGCTCAGAGCTGTCAGCACAGAGCCTGATGCAGGGCTCAAACCCACGACCTGTGATTATGACCTGAGCCAAAGTCGGACACTTAACCGACTAAGCCACCCAGGTGCCCTGTAAAACACATTTAAATATGCAATATTTTGGTATACGGACCATTCAGTATTCCTCGGTATCTAATGCGCTCTGCCCCTCCTCTTTATGAGGAAATCTTTACATTCCTTCCCCTTTCTTCGGTATTTATCAAGAACCTACTATATTCTGCGGGGCGCCTGGGGGCACTCAGCCGGTTAAGCATTGGACTCTTTATTTTTGGCTCAGGTCAGATCTCCCAGTTCATGGGATCAGATAGCCCATGTCAGGCTCTGTGCTGACAGCATGGAGTCTGCTTGGGATTCTCTCTCTCTCTGCCCCCACCCCCCACCCCACCACCCCACCCCCGTGCATGTGCTCCCGCTCTCAAAATAAATAAACTTAAAAAAAAAAAAAAAAAAAAAACTACTATATTCTAGCTGTGAAGCTAGACTAGGGGTTGGTAAACTTTTTCTTAAATGGCAAGATAGTGAATATTTTAAGCTGACAAGCCACCTGGTCCTTGATACAACTACTGAACTCTGCCACTGTAGCATAAAAGCAGCCTTGGATAACACGTAGATGAACAGCCAGGGCTGTGCTCCAATAAAACTTTACTTAGGAAAAAAACAGGCAGTGTAGCTTGTCAATTACTGAGCCAGACAGCGCCGATACAAAGATGAATACGAATTTTTCCCTTATTTTCTGAGCATAGGACAGGAAGAAATTTCAAATGGCAGAGACTTTATTTTTTTAGAGCAGTCCCAGGCTCACAGTCAAGTTGAGAGAGCTGACAGAGATTTCTCATACACTCTCTGTCCACACGTGAGCGTGATCCCCACCATTATCAACAACACCCACCAGAGTGGTTTGTGTTTGCTCTTACCAAGGATGAAGCTACACCCACACATCATGATCGCCCAAAGTCCACAGTTTACCTGAGGGCTCGCTCTTGACGTGGTCCTTTCTACAGGTTTGGACAGATGGATGATGACACCTACCCATCAATATGGTATCATACAGAGCGCTGTCACTGTCCCCAAAATCCTCTGTGCTCTGCCTGTTCTTCTCGCCTCTCCCGTAACAACCACTAGTATTTTTACTGTCCTCATAGTTTACTGCCTTTTCCTGAATATCATGTTGCTGGGATCGCATAGTATGTAGCCTTTTCAGATTGGTTTTTTTTTTTTTTTACTTAGTAATATGCATTTCATGTCCCTCCATGTCTTTCTGTGCCTCGTTAGCTCATTTCGTTTTTAGCACTGAATCCCATCCCATTATCTGGATGTCCCAGTTTATGCATTCACCCACTGAGGGACACCTTGGTTGTTCCCAAGTTTGGGTAATGATGAATAAAGCTGCGATGCACGTCGTGTACAGGTGTCGTTGTGGACAGAAGTTTTCGGCTCCTCTGGATAAATACCAAGAAGCATGGCTGCTGGATCAAACGAACAGCATGTTGAGTTCTATGAGAAACGATCACACTGTCTTCCAACGTGGCTGTACCGTTTTGCATTCCCAGCAATTGTTAGGGTTCCCGCGGCTCCACATACCTGCCAGCAGTTGCTGTGGTCCGTGTTCTGTAGCAGTCTCTCGTTGCTTAATAAGTATTTTCCCGACGACACAGAGGTGGAACACCTTTTTATGTATTTACTTGCCACCTATATACCTTCTTCAGTGAGGCGTCTGTTAAGGTCTCTGACCCATTTTTTTTTTTTTGAGCTGTTTTCTTATCGTTGAGTTTTAAAAGTTCTTTATGTATTTTAAACAACGGTCTTTTCTCAGGTCTTTTGCAAATATTTAATCCCAATCTGTGGCTTGTTTTCTAATTCTCTTCGACAGTGTCTTTTACAGAGCAGAAGTTTTTCATTTTAAATTTTTTTTTTTTTTTCAACGTTTTTATTTATTTTTGGGACAGAGAGAGAGACAGAGCACGAACGGGGGAGGGGCAGAGAGAGAGGGAGACACAGAATCGGAAACAGGCTCCAGGCTCCGAGCCGTCAGCCCAGAGCCCGACGCGGGGCTCGAACTCACGGACCGCGAGATCGTGACCTGGCTGAAGTCGGACGCTTAACCGACTGCGCCACCCAGGCGCCCCAAGTTTTTCATTTTAATAAAGTCCATCTTATCAACTGTTTCTTTCACAAACTGTGTCTCTGGTGTCGTATCTGAAAAGGCGTCACCACTTTTGGTCCAACATCTCAGCAAGGCCCGCGGTGGTGCCCGCTGCTCTCTGAGCTCTGCAATGCCACCCAAGGACGACGGGAAGAAGAAAGATGCCAAAAAGTTGGCCAAAAAAGACAAAGGCCCAGTGAACAAATCTGGGGGCCAGGCCAAAAAGAAGTGTCCAAAGGCAAAGTTTGGGACAAGCTCCATAACCTGGTCTTGTTTGACAAAGCAACTCATGACAAACTCCAGAAGGCCGTTCCTAACCATAAGCTCAGACTCTAGCTGTTGTCCGTCCTGAGACACCGGGGATTTGAGGTTTTCTGGCCGAGGCAGCCCCTCAGGAGCCCCTTAGCGAAGGATTTATCAAACTGGTTTCAAAGTACAGAGCTCAAGCTATTTACACCAGGAACACCAAGGACGGAGATGCCCCAGCCGCTGGTGAAGACGCATGAATAGATCCCACCAATTGTACGTTTTAGACAATAAAAACTTATTAAGTCAAAATTGAAGTAAAAAGGCATCACCATACCCCAGCAAGGTCATCTGGGTTTTGTCCTACGTGATCACCTAAGAGTTTCATAGTTTGGGGTTTTACTGGTAGGTCTATGATCCACCCGAGTCAGTTTTTGTGAAGGGTGCAAGGCGTGTGCCTAGATTCCCTTTTTTTCCACACGTGGATGCCCAGCTGTCTCAGTACCATCTGTGGAAGAGGTTACTTCTGCTCCACTGGACTGCCTACACTCCTTTGTCAGAGGTAAGGGGACCACACTCACACAGGTCTACTTTTGGGCTCTCTGGTCTAGCCCACCGATCTGTCCGTCTGTTGTTTTGCCAGAACTACGCCATCTTCATTACTGTGAGTCTTGAGATCGGGTAGCGTCAGTCCTCCAGCTTCGTTCTTGCCCTTCGACACCGTGTTGACTGTTACGGGTCTCCTGCCTCTCTGTATAAACTTTAGAAAGGGTTCGTCACTATCCACAGAATAACTTGCTGGGATGTTGATTAGAACTGCACCAAATCAGCAGATCCAGTTGGGAAGAAGTGACATCTCCGCGGCAGAGAGTCTTTCTATGCCCTTCACATTTTAAATCAGATAAAGAGTGGCTTCGGCATGACCTCAGCACCCAGCACCCTTATGTTACCTCCCTCCACGCTCCTCCAGGTACCCACCAACTTGTCACGTTATAGCCTCTCTCTTCCCGCCTCACCTCCTCTTCCCCGCCACCTGCCGGAAATCTAGTGTTCTCTGTTTTGTGAAGATCAGCCCAAGGACAGGGAAGCAAAGGGACCATCTACCCACTCCAAGTCCTTTACCAATATATTTACCTGTCCACCAACCACCACAGGATTCATTCATCTGATACATTCTCCTCTTCTTCACGCCTTTCGATTCGTTAGCCAACCCAAACAAGATTTAGCAGGAGGCACTCACACCTCCACCATCTCCATTTGCCTACTTTTTCCCTTCTTTCCCCTCCTTCCCCCACCTTTTTGGGCTCACAGACCAAAAAGCATGTCTCTCTAGGCTTCCTTTCAACGCTCCCTCACGACACTAAAACAAAATTCTGTATTCATGATGCAAAGGCCTTGAGGATGAGTAAGCTATTTCTCCGTGTTCCCTTGAAGGAATTCCTTTAGGCTAGGAATGAAAGCTACTGGCGTATGATGTAAACTATCCAGTAACGATACTTTCAAATTTGTACCGAAAAGGTGAGCTCTGATGGGGAAATCCCAAAACATTCACCTGGCTGAACCGAAGAGGTGCCAGACAAACTGGGGATGACCCTAACGTCAGAGAAGAGCTGGGATGCCCCAAGGGCCATCTGCTGGCACAGGGTCAGGGGGCCTCAAAACCCACACAGGCTTCTGCCAAGTAAACAGCCTGTATCTCCTCAGAATCTGGGGTGTACAAAGGGACAGGGGATACCGAAGCTGGTAAGAAACAGAAAATCGAAGTATTTCCCCTTGTGCTGAAATGCTAAAACTGATTTCCAGCTTTACTCTAACTATGGCCAAGTATTAGCTTTGGATTAAGGCATTATCCACTGCAGTTCTCAATAAAGCCAACTGCTTCAGTCTCCTCCAAACATCAAGGACCAGTGGATGAATTATCTACAGACACGGACTTTTCAAGCAATCCAGGACTCTAGGCAGGAAATCCAAATCAGGAATTTCCGTAAATGCCCTATTTGCAGGAGGCACCACCTGGTCGTTCTGACAACTCCAACCCCTGTTGATCAACTGCTTCTTATTTAAAAAACAAAACAAAACAAAAACTACCACTATGTATCTGTTATTGGTGAATAAAGGACAGGAATTTGAAAAGCAAGGGAAACAGGAAGTAGAGAGTAACAAAGTTGCCCAATTCTCCTGTGGCAGGATTCTTGAACAAGGGAAGGTCATCTCTCATGCATTTCTAAAAACTGAATCTATCCCCAAGACACTTATCAATGAAATTAATTTCAGAATACAGTTATAAAAATGAGTTTTCGTTGAAAAAGGAAGATAATGCTTTCCACCCACCACCAGGAAAGCAAAAAGTCATTTATTTTCCTAGTGATCCTGTCTCCTCCCTTTTAAACTGATGATCACTCAGCAAAGGGGGATGGTATAGCCACAGAAATATAGTTCACGCAGGCCAACTGGGTAGGGGTTTTGTGACGTGACTAAGTTTGTGACGAAGGGCTAGAAGGAAGCTAAGTGGTGCACGTGAGCACTGAATCTCTGAAGTCTGGTTTTCCTTAGGATGGGCCTCAACAGCAAGGGTTATAGCAAATGTTCCCAGTGACGAAGGTATCACTATGAAAAAAGAAAACTGGTTCGTGACGGTGGGAGTCAAAAACCCTGAGTTCACAGTGAGAACTCCCACTCAGATCTGTATGTGAAACCATTCAAAATTTTTAGTACATGTTAACTTATACATGAAAAATGGTGGAAAATATTTACCAATAGAGGATTTGCTAGTAAACCTGGGTTTATGTCTCAGCTGCTCTGTAGGGACCTTGGCCAATTTATCAAACTTCTTTAAAACTTGATCATCTCTATAATATGGTAAGCTACCCCCCACCCCCCACATCAGGACTGTTACATTAGGGAACAGAATGCCTCAGAAGGAGCTTAAACTCTTTGGAAGACGATAAAAAACTCAAGATGGCGGGCAATGGATTCCTAGGCCATTCACACATTCCCACAAGAGACACCTGGCGGCAGCCAATGCGTCAAGTCTCAGACTCCTCAGAGACACAAAGGAGCCAGACTCACCTTACAAACTGATCTCGTCCACCCACTGCAAACTGGTGGGTGTTGGCAGGATTCACATAGATCGTATAGAGCCCCACTTTCTTCTCCTTCTCTTTTGTCACCACCAGTTTCCTTTAAGAGTAGAAAAGTAGAAAAGTTATATTCTCGAAAATACCCAGATGGTCATGGCAAGAGAGAGCAGAGAGTAATGCAGACAAAGCTACGAAGAAACCAGATTCTGATTGAGAAAGAAAGAAAAAAGTGGTCTTGGGGCACCAGGAGGCTCAGTCGGTTAAGCATTTGACCCTTGATTTCTGCTCAGGTTATGATCTCACGATTCATGAGTTCAAGTCCGGTGATAGGCGCTGAGCTGACAGCGACGAGCCTGCTTGGGATTCTTTCTTTCTCTCTCTTTCTCTCTCTCTCTCTCTCCCCCTCCCCCGCCCCCACTCACATGTTTGTGCATGTTCTCTCTAAATAAATAAATAAATAAATAAAAACTTAGAAACGGAAAAAGTGGTTTTGTTAGTTTTGAACACTGGAACAAGAACAAGACAAAATCACTTCCACGTATATTTAATAAATGCTACTTTGAGGAATGGAAAAACAAATGTGTAGTGAAGTCATTTTCCGGTGTTCCCCAAGACATGTAAGGTACACGTACGCAAAAGTACTGCTCCCCAGGTGGTGTCAGTTTAGCTGGAGCCCAACATGACGACCCTGCCCATACCTTCCCGTCCTAGATAAAAACACCCTCCCAATCATCTGGGAGCAGTCAGCAAGAGGACCAATCATGAAAACAGTGGCCAGAAGGGACCTTAGGGTTAAATCTGTCTCCCGGATTCCACAGAAGTGTCACAACCCAGCTCTAAACATGCACACTGAAGACTGACAAGCCACAGTTTCCTGGCACAGGGACAGCCCGGAGGAAACCAGCATTCTTCCTTTACCCGAAGCGAGCTAGGAGAGGAGATTCCTAAGAAGACAGCTGTCTACAAGGCTGGCTAATCCTCTCTAAATTACTCCTCTGATTGTACCACAAAAGGCAGTCCTTAGGAGGGTACTGGGGTCCTGAGGAAACTCTCTAAAATTCTGAAGCTGTAGCCAGAAGACTCGGACTAAATAATTCTATTCGGTCCCAGCTTGAAGGTGGCACTACGGCTTCCCAGGTCTAAGCGTCCAGCCAGTCAAATGTGACATCACAGAGGTTAGTAAATTTACAGGAAATGAAAGACTGGGAAGGAAAGGGCTGGGTTCTAGCTTTCGTTTTTAATTCTAGACTTTTGCTCATCTTGTTGCTATGGAAACTGAAAGAAATATAACCATGACAACGAGTTTCTTGGTAAAGAAATGATTTTAGCATCCTCTCTGCCTGGTCAAAGTCACTCCAGCCTAGAAATGCGCTAAGCAAAGTGGAGAGATTTTACTTGATTTTAAAATCTCTGTAACCTTTCATTAAAACAGTAGATGGAAATCATGAAAAATGAATGTCATTAGGAAATACACACACATACACAACCCTCAAAAACACAAGGTAGAAAACACTCCAAAAAGAGTTTAAGGAATAAAACCAGCAGTGGAGAAGAGACAGCTCTAATCATTTGTTTTTGTTTTTTTGAAAGAGAGCACGCAAGTGGACGGGGGCGGGGAGGAGAAGGAATCCCAAGCAGGCTATGCACTGTCAGCTCAGAGCCCATCACAGGGTTCAAACTCATGAAGCAAGAGATCATGACCTGAGCCAAGATCAAGAGCTGGACGCTTAACCGACCGAGCCACCCGGGTGCCCCGTCTAATCGGGCTGTAGACAGGGAGAACGAGCAGATGCTGCTTTTCACAGGACCATTCCATTTTCTCAGCAGTTTGGACCTTCAGAAGGAGAGGGTCAGACAAATATAAAGGTGACCACGTGGAAGCAAAAGGAAGAAACCTGGGGACACGTGGGTGGCTCAGTTGGTTAAGCTTTCGACTTTTGACTTCAATTCATGTCCTGATCTCACAGTTTGGGAGTTTGAACCCCACATGGGGCTCTCTGGGTGCGAGCTGGAGTCTCTCTCTGCCTCTCTCTCTGTCTCTCCCCACCTCAAAATAAATAAACTTAAAAAAAAAAAAAAAAAGGGACAGATTATGAAATAGGGCTTCACTGTCCTGTAATCCTGACAGAACTCAATCTTTCTAATGCTTCACTTTATTCACCTGAAACAAAGAATTCTCTCTCCCGGTGGATAAATGCAGAGTACCTTGGGCCCTCTGGGGAACTAGCAGATGTGCTATAAAAATGATTAATCTTGTACCCGGCTGGCTCAGTCGAAAGAGCATGCAACTCTTGATTTTGGGGTCGTGAGTTCAAGTCTCATGTTGGGTGTAGAGATTACTTAAATAAAAACTTAAAAAAAAAATTGTTTCAATGATTAATCGCAATGGCAGCAGGGGGAAAAATGTTTTTCACATTAGGAGGAGGCAGCACACGAAAACACAGGAAACAAATTTACTAAGTTTCGCTATAAAATTTGCAGTTTTTTTAGTAAGCAGGTATGTTCCAGCAAAAAAATTAAAAAAAAAGGAAAATAATTACAAGTCAGGCCAAAGAATTCCTTTGAAGAAGATCTCAAACTGGCTGCCACTGGCTAAACGAATATCCCATCCACAGCTCCAAAGCCAACTCTTTTCCTAAGAGGTTGGCCAATACCACCAGCTTCCAGAGACGCAGCTATCATAAATATGTAAAAGTTCCCCTTACGCCAGCTTCACACAAAAACGTCTCTGATGTAAGTGGATGTTCACGTACCAGCTTAAACTTAAGAATAGCTTGGATTTTCCAGCCATTCAAGCTCCCCACCTCAGTCAAGCTTTCCGCTACTATTTCAATCCTTAAAGCAAAAACTTTTTGAAAACTCACAGTCCCTGATTCCCCAAATCCAGAATCTGGGCCTGCTCCTACGTGAAGTTTCTCCTACATTCCCCATCTATCACTGCTCACACCAGAGCCACCGTGTACATCATTTCATTCCAAATCCAGTAAGCTAACACACTCATCTGTTCTGCCCAGTACTGGGCTCCCAACTCCTTGTGGCCTCACAGTGGTTTTCCTAGGACCTGACGCACAGGATAAGCTCTCTCCCACCTGCCTCACAGCTCTCTACCAGAGCAGACCGAACAAACTCAGCCCATTTCCTTCACCTCTGCGTTTCTCCCCCTGCCCCTACTCTGGAACTTTAAAATGAAAACCACAAACATGCAGATCAAGAAATTAATTTATTTCCTCACAACTAAACAACTGCAAGCTAGTCTAGAAGGTAGATCTGTTGTCACCCAGGCCTGTTCACCTTCCAGTAAAACCTATGATCTCCCAATCTTCATTCTCTTGAAGGTTTATAGAAGTACAGTACATCCTTTCTACAAGCCTAAAACATTTTTTAAATTCTTCCACTTTCTAGACAACATTTTCTATAGTGACCTTTCTAAAAATAAAAGTCTGGAGTGCCTGACTGGCTCAGTCGGGAGAGCGTATGACTTGATCTTGGGGTCGGGAGTTCAAGCTCCATGGTGGGCATAGAGCTTACTTAAAAAGATAAATAAAAAGAAAGAAAAAATAAAATAAAAATAAGTCTAATAATAATCAGCCTTAAGATTATATTCCCTAGGGGCGCCTGGGTGGTTTAGTCCGTTAGATGTCTGACTCTTAGTTTTGGCTCAGGTCATGATCTCACATTCGTGAATTCGGCTCATGTGCTGACAGAGTTGGGCTCTGTGCTGACAGCGTGGAGACTGCTTGGGATTCTCTCTCTCTCTCTCTCCCTCTCTGCCCCTCCCCAGCTCTTGTGTGTGTGTGTGTCTGTGTGTGTGTGTGTGTGTGCGCGCGTGCGCGTGCACACTCTCTCAAAATAAACATTAAAAAAAAAAAGTCCCATGTTCTACTGAGTGAGCCAGCCAAGCACCCGTCTTATGATTTTTAAGACGAACAAGACAATAAAAAAATCTAGATAATCCATCAACAAGGTAGCAATTAAATAAACTGTATTACACCAATGCTGTAAAGTAGACCTTTATGGTCTGATGTAGAAAGAACTCCAAAAACACATTATAACATGAAAAAAGCAAATTGCAGAGTCCTACGTGTATGTACGTATATATATACATGGGTGAAACATATATGTATATATTAAGATACATAAAAGTATAAAAAAGGATTGGAAAGGTATTCCAAAATTTTTAACAACGGTTACCAATAGCTAGAAAAGTGGGGGTGGGGGAGATGTGCATGAAGAATCATATACATTTTGCCCACATACTTTATTATTTGAAATTTTTAAACAAGATGTACTTGTTTATTATAAGAACTAAAATTTTAACACAGTAAAATAATTAGTAGCCATAATATAATCAGTTCCAAACACAGTGCCAGACACTACGCTGGGGCTTCAAGCACCTTTATCAATAACCCTCAGAGACAAGAGAGTAAGATATACTGATTATGCCCAAAGTCAGACAGAAGAAACTGAGGTTCAGAAAAGTCAGATAGGTCGTAACTAGTAGTGCCTGAGTCGTAATCTGACCCAGGTCTGTCCAGATCCAAGCAAGATGCTATGTTCCTTCTATGAGATCACATAGCTGATAAGGGTTTAATCATTAATCACGAGTCTCAAATTCATGTATAAATGAGCTGTGATAAGACAGAACTCTATTATAGCTACCAATATTTTTGTTCAAGATTTATCATTTGTTTACATGTTTCTATAAATAACTGAAAACTACATAGGACCGTATCTCTCAGCTGCCCTGCAGGGTGATGTGCTTCCTGTAGGTGAGCTGAGTGGCACCCAAGTGAACGGAGAGGAGATCAACAAGTTATTCAAGCTCACACGTAAGATGACTGAATCTCGTTCTGGAAATAAAAGTACACATGAACAGTGCTACACTGCTGAGAAACAGACAAACAACAACAAAGAAGTGAGGAATTGCCCTAAACCTCAATCTGCTTCTTAGCATAGGCACAGAGGGACTCTGGGGACTGACCGGAGAGGTGGGTATTACCTAGGACACGTAGGGTACTTTCAAGGCCAAGAGGTCCAGTGATGTAAAAATATCTACTGCTACACTTACGAAGCTGGCCGGTCTTGTCTGAGGTCAATGGTGAAAACAACGGCGTCTTCACCTGCAGACAGGAACGTACAGGGAGAGTCCGGTTCCAGGGCCAACTGAAGGAGAAAAAAAGAAAGGATGAGGTTTCTACAGATTAGAATCAGGGCCATCTAGTTTATTCCTTTATCTTTAAGAAGGACTGCATTTTATTTACTATTTAATATTTACTCTTAATAGAGACAGTGTGTGTGCGCGTGCACAAGTGGGGGGGGGGCAGAGAGAGAGAGGGAGATGGGGGATTGAAGTGGGCTCCATGCTGACAGCAGAGGGCCTGATGGGGGGCTCCAACTCATGAACTGTGAGATCATGACCCTTGAGCCGAAGTCGGATGCTTAACTGACTGAGCCACCCAGGCACCCCGGGAAGGACTGCATTTTAAATATCTCAAGAGGGCGCCTGGGTGGCTCAGTCGTTAAGCATCTGACTTGGGCTCAGGTCATGATCTCACAGTTCATGAGTTCTAGTTCCACATCTGGTGAGCTCAAGCCCTGCTTCGGGTGAGCATGAGCCCTGCTTTGGGTAAAACACAAGCCCCAGGTGAGACCCAACTTCTCTCTTTCTCTTTCTCTGCCCCTCACTCATTTGTGCCCTCTGTCCCATAGCTAACTAACTAACTAAATACCTAAGCGAGAAACCTGCCTAGCTGTTTTGTTATAAAACCCCAGGAAAAGAACTAATAAACCCATTCTCTCTTGTTGTGTGTGAATTAGTTAGAGCTTGTTGATCCCATACAAGTCAAGAGAACAGGAGTTTTGCTTTTTCAACTAAGTCCTCAAGGGATCTGAGTAACAATACCAAAGAAAAACGTCAGCCATTAAGGTTCATTCTCAAAATCAATTCCACTCTCGGGTGGGCAGAAAAATGGTGCCCAAGTGTCACTCTCTTACATCGTAGTTCTAAAAATTAGCTAACTAGCAGGTTTGGGGTAGGCTTAAGAATCAAAGAAATAGGTAATTTTCATATTTTCCGAGCCATTTGGGCTAGAAAAGGATACCCATTAGCTTAGGGTTTGTAAAAGCGGGCCACTCTCCTCCCACAGTATGACCACTCTGAGACTAGGCAGCTCGCAGCTCCTCACTGGCTGCCCCCATGACTGTCTGTCCTATGTTCCCAGTTCTAAATAGGGCTTCCAGAAATAGTGCTGTCTGTGCCCTGAGACCTGGGCAAAAAGTTGGTGCTCTCACATGCAAAGAGCCGACCACTAGGGCTTTGGCGCCGTTAAGATGTTCTAGATACAATCAAAGTAGATTTAAGAAGTTTGGAAGCCGCAGGAGACCTCAAGGATTTCCAAAGCAACCGTGGGTCGGCTTCGGCTTCATCAACTGAATGCCACACGTGCAAAATCCAGAGAGCTCTCAAACACTTGCCTTCCAAGAAGTTTAGGGTGGCTGTGGCTGCTTTTTCTCCCTTTCCAGCTACAAATTTTAGGACGGAGAGAAGTGAGGCAGGTGTCCACAACAGAAGGGACACAATGGGCAGAGATCTACGAAGGCCTTGGCTGAGATCCGGGGCTGAGGAGCTGGACCACACAACCGTGGGGGCGAGAGCTTGCTTACCTTGTGGGACGCTCCCTTGTGCTGGGCCACACGCTTCGTGTTCTTGCAACACTGTGTGGCAGACAGCTCTGCTACCCGCACCTGCCCGTCACGGGCACACATGGCCAGGGTGGAGTCACCGCTGTTAGGAAGGAACTTGGCCTGGAACGTTAATGACAAAAAGGGATACACAAAAGAAATTGAGGAGGTGAATCTGAGAGGGAAACACGGGATAACGGCCCCACCCCATCCCTTCTGTTGGGCAACGGTTGGAAACTTGGCTCTCCTAGCCTTATACCCTTGGCTCAAATCCCGTTTCTTCCAAGAGTTAAAGAAGAGGGAGGAAAACTTTCTGATAGAAGACGGCATTGCAGGTGACTCTGGAAGGCTGAACTGGCACAGGATTAGTGCTCAGGTGAACTAGGGCTACGCCTACGAGGGGAGAACCGTAAGGAAAAGAGGAGCAAAGTCTATCTTGATTCAGGAAGCAAAGGGAAACTTGTTACAAAGGCAACCAGTGCCTTCTCTCCGCAGAAGAGCTCCCACCCAGGAATCAATGCTAGTTGCAGTATGATGGAGGGGCTGATGAGTAAACGAGAAGGACAATACTAACAGATATTCATCAAACGTTTATTAAGTACAAGACAGGATTCTAGACTGCTCAGCTTCCGTATTAATCCTCACGATCCTGTTACTAGCTCCACGTTACAGATACACAAACTGAAGCCGGAGATTACAGAATTTGCCCAAGATCACAAAGCTAGCGAGGGGGCAGGGCCAGGATGGGAACCCCGTCTGGCTCAAGAGCCTCTGCTCTTAGATGCATGCCTTCTATCAGGGTCCCCTGAGTACCTTCCTGATGACTTCCAAGCACCCGACCTATAACGAGGCTTCTGACCGCCACCAGGCTTGGGAAGAATGAAAGGCGGTCATGGCTCTTTCAGCGTATTTAACTCCTCTAAGTGATCAAGGGAGCCACGGCAGGACTGAGCCCTGAGGCCAGTCCAGACTCACTGTCTGCTCCCGCTCCAAGCACCTCAGGCTTGTCTAACTCCTGCCTGACTTTCCCAGTGGCCGTCCTGCTCCCTTGCCTCACCTGGAAGACATTGCTTTTGTGGCCGCTCTCAAAGTCCAGCACTGGCTGCCGCCGCACCCAGTCCCAAACCACCACTTTCAGGTCATCGCTGCCACTGGCCAGCCAGGTGCCGCGCTGGTTAAAGTGCAGGGTGTTGACACAACCAGTATGGCCCTCGAGCCCATGCTGCAGGCGGAAACGCTGCACAAAGACTCTTGCTCCGCAAGCCTCATAGACAAAGCGGGCGCTAGAACCCAGCTCCCGCTCCCGAAGGGCAGGAAGGGCTTGCCACCGAGGTCGAGGCAGGGCGGATGTCTCCGAAGACACCCAGTCCTCCAGGGCCCGCTCATCATCTGATGAGTCCTGGTCACGGTTGGCCCGCTTCCGCTGGACACGGCGCCGAGGGTGCGCTTCCTCCTCCTCCTCCTCTTCTTCCTCTTCTTCCTCTGAGCGGTCATGGACTTGGTTTTCGTCGTTGATGGAGTAATGGCCAGTGTCTTCCATGCTGTCAGAGTCCTTGTCTTCACCTGAGCTCTCCGTATCTGTACCCCGGCTTCCTGTGCTGGCACGGTTGGGGCCACCATCATCCCCAGTCAAGCTCAAGCTCAGGTCTGAGGCTTCCACTTCAATGCCTGAGGATGTCTCCCTCCCCTCCTCAGCGCCAGACATCTCCTCTGGACTGCTAGACAGGCTTCCTGCATGGTAGTGAGGAATGGGCGGGCGAGGGGGAAAACAAGGAAACGGGAGAGTGATCAGAAGGATGTTCCCTCCTCGGTCCAAGAAATCATCACGCCCAAAGATCCAGAAACCAACTCTGGTCGACGTGCTTTTGTTCAAGTGCTTACCATAAATACTACCTTCTGAGGGGGGTGTCTCGTACAGGACAAGAAACTGGAAAGATTAAGATCAAAGCCACAGGCAAACAAAGGTGCTTCAACCCAAGTGAAGACCCACAGGGCAGCCCAAGAGTCTGATAACTCCCCCCGCCCCCACCGCCTCTCTCTAGCAAAGCACAGCCAGGTGGAGTCCAAGTACATCCGATACAACTACCTTAAGCTCTGTTCTGCTGGACACACGTCTATTAAGCACAGCAAACAATTAAGTCAAATAGGGAAAAAAAAAAAAAAAAAAAAAAAGAACAGCCATTCCCAGCAACAGCTGGCACCTCCATCTTCTTAGAGGAAGGCAGAAAACAACAGATTAAAATCATTCTGACAGTGGGGGTAGAGAAGAACAATTTCCTACTTCAAGGAAGTACCACCACCTCCCACCTCCTAAATCCCAGTTTCTTCCCTTGAGGTCTTAAAGTCCACTAAGAATCCAGAAGGAGGTAGAAGGGACATGCGGTAACTGCGGTCCTGGGTTCCTGGTTCGCTGTTTGCTAATAAATGTGTTCTAATAACTTCCATTAATTCAATAACGTTAACACTACATCTAGTTATTGGAACTCTACCCTGAGGTAGAGTTTTACCAGGAAGCACACGCAAAACTGATGACAAGCAACGCTACCAGAGTGGCACCCGGGAAGGGAAGTTCACCACGTTTTTCAGTCTGCCATGCTGGTGGCCGTAAAAGAACTGGGCCACTTGGAGCAATCTAACCCCTGACAATGAGACACTGCATTCTCCCAACAACAGCCAGATCTTATTTCAGCGAGCACCCTGGCAATGTGCTAGAGCCAATACGGCCACAGCTTCCACACTGAAGCCGAGGTGTGAAGAAAGGAAGGAGGGAATGAGGATTCTGAACACTGTTCACGGCCTCCTTTCCTGATGATGCCAAATTTTACCTTACCAGAAGTGAAGGCTGTTAGGAGAAGCAGACCAGCGATGGGCGACTCTGGTATGAGCTATCCAACCCCACAATGACGTTTAAAGGGTTCAAAGCAGTGCCTGACCGCTTAGTCACCTGGAGCAGAGCGGCAATTTCTAAAAATCTTTGCGGCAACGGAACCCCTTCACAACGAACTCTGAGGCAAAACCCAACACAGAAAACAGACGAACAATACAAGCACTTTGGTTCAAGCAGTGACAGAAGGCTGGGAGACACATAAACAGCTCTTTTCAGAAAAGCACCCCAACTAAGATCCCAGCATGAAAACAAGTGGTGCAGGAACTGGAAGAAAAAGGGGAAAAGTGCAGCAATTTTCTCCTAGGAACTACATTTGCTGAGACTGCTGTGGATGCTGAGAAAGATTAGTAGTTGTGGTTTCTGACACACAATTGGCTTTGAAACTGGGAGTGGTGAGAAAGGACGAAATACCACACTTCCGCTTCTACGCAGAAGGAAAATGTAAACACCGAAAATCCTAGCATTTACTGTTAAAATTATGATTAACAAATCAAGATGACTTGGGGGCTCTACCAGATTAAGTTAAGGGCCAGAGCAAATCGCGAGCTCAGCAAGATGACCCTAACAGTCGATGACCAAGATCTAGCCCAGAGGCTGGCCAATTTTTTCTACAAAGGGCCCTGTCGCAAGTACGCGATGCCGCTGTTACGGCACAAAAGGACCCGTAAGCACCATGTGAATGAATGGGACGTGACCGTGTTCCAACACACTTTACAAAAACAGCGGCAGGCTGGATCTGGTCTGCTGGCCATAGCCCGCTAATCCCCGATCTGGCTAACAGCCAAATTCCAAACCACTCTAGAACCCTGAACTTTTCAATTAAGCCCAGCAAAAAATCTGAACCACTGTCTTTCACAGAAAGAAGATGACTGAACAGCAACGTTAAGAAGGGAACAAGGAGCAATACACAGCATTTTTTAAAAATCTCACTTTTCCTTACTCCGCTTCACTGTTCCACCAATCACATCAACTAGAATTTAGCCTGTAGTCCTGGCCCGCAAGGTGTTGAGGAACGCTAGACTCTTGTGCTGCCCAATTCTATGCATTTGAAGGACATTTCTCAGTTAAGAAGCTGGCTCAGGGTTCAAGCACTGATTGAATAACCCATGTCAAAATCCCGACGTTCTACCTTCAAATCTGCCCTCGACCCAGTGATTTAACACTTGCCAAGACCCTACAAAGCAAGCAAGCAAGCCCCGACTCCAGTCGGTCCAGGCTGTAACCCCGTCTGTCGTCCACTAGCTCTATCGAACTATAAGCTACCGCAGAAAGAGACCTCTCATCACAAGTGGGGAAACGCACCTTCCCACAACTCCTTGTTTCCTACACACAAAACAGCGCAGGAAAGGTCCACTCTTAGGAAAGATGTCCTTCCCTCCACTGAACTCCAGGCCTCCGCTTTCCCTGGGGGAGGAGGAGACCCTCAGGTGGCCCCTTACCGTTGGCTAAGTCTGTTTTGCCATCTGCGCCGTTCCCTTTGCTGGACATCTTGAGCGATGTTTACCGTAGCCAGCCTGCATTTAGGAGAGGAAGAAAAGGAAACAATTAGGAAATAGTCTGGGAGAGAAGAGAAAAGGGACAGGAGATTTAACAACGCACAGCTTTTATCGTTTTCATAAAAATGACTTTTTGAGGGGTGCCTGGCTGGCTCAGTCCCTGGAGCATGGGACTCTCACTTGATATAGGGGTTAAGTTCAAACCCCATGTTGGGGGTTTAAAGTAGAGATTACTTTAATAAAATATTTTGGGGGGCACCTGGGTGGCTCAGTCGGTTAAGCATCCGACTCTTTGATTTCAGCTCAGATCATGATCTCCTGTTTTGTGAGACTGAGTCCCGCACTGGGCTCTGTGCTGGCAGCACGGAGCCTGCTCGGGATTCTCTCTCTACTTCTCTCTCTCTGCCCCTCCCCCACTCCTGCTTTCTCTCTCAAAATAAGTGAACTTTTTTTTTAAAGCTTTAAAAAAAAAAACTTTTTGAGTCTGTGCTCAACAGGGCTTCTCAGCTGCTGAAAATCCTATCAGGCCTCCCTCCCCCATGTCTAAATTCCATAAAGAGACAGTATCTTTGGGAGGTCAACTGCTATCTCTTTACCTGAGTAACTGGCAATGATTTTTCAGATGGAAAGGAAGGAACTGAAATAAAACCTGAACCAGCAGGCATATATCCAGTGACAGGTACTACAAGCAGAGAGCCTGAACACAAAAAGCTAGCTTCAGCATTGCCCTCTAGGCAGGAATCTTCTGCTGTAAATTCAGTCAGGTGTGTCCATAAATTTTATGAAACACCGTCTTCATAACATGAAGCAGAGGGCCAGACTCTGAATATCATCTTACACCCAAGTCAACAGAGACAGAAGAGACCAAGCTCTTGGGGTGAGAGCTTGGGCTTTGTTTGCTCAGATGCCTAGCTTCAAACTTACAGGCACAGACATTAACTAAGGACGACAAGAAGCAAAGCCGCATTAGAATTCAGGAGCAAGGAGCGCCTTGCCCCCAAGAAAGAACCTAAGGTTTCTTTCTTCCTCTTACAAGTAAGTCACCGAGTACAAAGCTGGGGAAGAAGAGGGTGACGTTTCCATCTCAGTCCGTTTCATAAAACAGCAAACATTATTGCACCTAACTCCACCAACTTTCACCAGATTTATCTTTTCGGCAAAGCTCTGTCTGGGAACCGGGGTACCTAGCTTTTTTTCCTCTTATGCCACTATAACACATTCATTATTTTTACAGAGCCTCACTCCCACCTCGAGCAAATTCCAAAGAGCGAAGAATAATATTATTCAGACTAGAATTTTGTGAAGCCCTTTCAGTGCCTGGACAAAAGGCACTGGTAAAAGACAAAGTATGATTATGACTCCGGTCCTCGTACCCAGGCACACTGGCTTCTAATCTTTCAACAGCCCTTTCATTCCCATAACAATTATCCCAGAAGCAGCCCCGCCCGCATCCTTACCCCCTACTCTCCTCTACAGAAATCCAAGTTGCTTCAGCAAGTGTCCCCTGCCAAGAGACAGCTGCCCAAGGCTCGCTCCGCAGCCCAGGGCGGGGGGTGGAAATAATGCACAGGCAGGACCAAGGCCGAGTCTGGGGAAGGACCTGGAAGGGTGCTGGGAGGCAATGCCAACAAAGCACAGATTTGTGAAGCCGCGCGGAAAACGACGGGCGAAGAGCGGTCCGCGGGGCCGGCTGGTTTCCTCCCGCTGCTGCTCGGAGGCGGCGTGTTGTGAGCGTTCTGCACACAGCACCGGCCTCTCCTGGCGGCAGTCCCTGTTTCTACTCTTTAGCATCTCGCAGCATCTTCTTCCCCACCCAGGGCTGAAATCCATTCTATTTAAACTGCAAAAGTCCCGCAGGGTAAGGAAAACAAGCTGTGCTACTTTAAGATTAAAAACCTCAGGTCATAAGCACACGGTGATGATGGTCAACTGAGGAGAGACCTGAGGTTTCTGACCTCCAGGAGCAAACCTCTCAACCGGCCCCTACTTTCCACCTCACCATCATCCACCTCCAAAGAAGAAAGTGGCTCCAGAGACCCCTTCTCGAGCCCGAACTGCACCAACTCCTCCAGAGGCCCAGACGGCCTGAGCTGCAGACTCAGGTCGGTGCCTGAAAACACAGCCGCGCTCCCGGCCTCCGGGGCCAGGAGAAGCCAGAGCTCCTAGCTTGCCGAGGGGGAGACAGGGCCTCATGGTTCAACCCCAGGCTGCAGAGCTGGTCTTTCGGGGAAAATGGCTTACGGTTCTTGCAAAATGAGATCTTCTTCGTGAGGAAGAAAGCTGACGGAACGTATTGCTAAATTCAGAAACAGGGACAACCCCGTGAATGCTTATGCCAACTCTGTTTAATCACGGAGTTGGAAGGCAGATAGCTTCTGAAGGTCACATCTTAGGGGCCATGGAGTTTAGCACAATTAGTTGTAGATTGAAAATTAGTCCAGGGTTGCAGCATGAGTAAGCCATTAGCATCCTTTCTGACTTTGGATGAGCTACTTAACCTTTCTGAGGCTTCATTTTTCTCTTTTTGTAAAACAGTAGTGGTTAATTCCAGAGACGGTCGAGATAAGCAGAATTCTACGTTAAACGTTCTGCAGAAGGACGCTCTGGAGCAGTGGTCTCAAAACGGATTATAAACCCCTATCGGTGAAAATTTTTACCATGAATCCCGAATATGTGTGCGTGCATGTACATACATGTTATCTAACCGATTCACATTAAATATTACATTTAATGTTTGTAGCGGAAAAAAAAATTCCAACATTCTTTCTCTATACACCACCGGACCACATTCCATACCCCTCTGGGTGCACACCTTCCCCCTCAGGAGGACCACTTTTTTAAAAAGCCAAGAAATGATGACAATAAAATACAATCACTTTGCAAAGGAGTTGTTGTTCTTATCATATAAATTTCTGTCAGAATGAAGAAGTTTAACGCCATCTCAACTCTGGGGCAGGAACTCAAGTGTCCAACTGAAAACAGGCTAAGATGCTATGACAGGGCCCTAGGTCTCAAGTATAAGAACCACTCTAGAGTCTCCGCCGCCATCAAAGATGATGGTTCTTTTATAATCAGAGGTTAGGGACCCTACTTGACCCAAACATAAATTGCTTTCTTCATTTTTTAATGCACTACATTCCCAGCAAATCCACTGCTTTTACCTTGATCAATTTCCATGTAAAATTCAGTCCAGAACAAACGAATCTGAGCTCGGAGGAGCTGATTGATGAGCTCACTGTCCCAGGTAGCTTGGGGAGTTTAATTAGATTAGCCCTACTGCCTACACTCTAAAAATAACCATAACCCCTGCCAAACAGAAGGTTAAAGAGTAAACTACTGGGGGATGGGGGAAAAAGATCCAGGTGTCATTTTAATTTCTACCCAAGAAAGGCCAGTGACCTAGATCTCTCCTGTCTTAAGGAAAAGGCCTTAAAGTTTTAACCAAATACATGACAAAATATTAACTAAAAACCAAGCAAAGAGGCAGTTAATACAGTGTACGAGAGTACTTTGTGGGGGTGCCTGGGTGGCTCAGCCGATTAAGCGTCCCACTTCAGCTCAGGCCATGATCTCACAGTTTGTGAACTGGAGCCCTGCGTTGGGCTGACGGTGCAGAGCCTGCTTGGGATTCTCTCTCTGCTCCTCCTCCACTCACGCTTCCTCCCTCCCTCTCTCTCTCTCTCTCTCTCTCTCTCTCTCTCAAAATAAACTACTACAGAGCAACAAAAAGGAGTGGATTATTGACACACACAGCAACGAGGATGGGTCGCAAATACGTCATGCTAAGTCAAAAGGGCAAGACTCAAGCAGCTACGTAACAGGATTCCTCTCATGGGACATTCTAGAAAAGATAAACTACGGGGACAGACAGCAGATCAGTGGTTGCTGGATGGGGGTGGAGAATGGACAACAACCAGGCACAAGAAGACTTCTAGAAACGACGGAGTTGTTGTCCGCCTCGACCGTGGGTGGTGGTGTTATGTGAGTATGCGTTTGTCAGAGTCCACAGAACAGGTCACTGAAAAAAGGCATAGATTTTACTGTATGTGAATGATCCCTCAATAAATTTGGCCAAACAAAAAAGAATGAGAGAAAGGAGGCAGGGGGAAGAAGTTGGGCAAATGTTAAAGGACAAAGCCCGATCATTAAAAATTAAAAATACTAAATTCTCATGGGGCGCCTGGGTGGCTCAGTCGGTCAAGCATCTGACTTCAGCTCAGGTCATGATCTCACAGCTGGAGTTCAGGCCCCGCATTGGGCTCTGTGCTGACAGCTTGGAGCCTGGAGCCTGCTTCGGATTCTGTGTCTCCCTTTCTCTAACTCTCCCCCATTCATGCTCTGTCTCTCGCTGTCTCAAAAGTAAATAAACACTAAAAAAACATTTTTTTTTTTTTAAATACTAAATTCTCAAGCCTGTGACAGTAACAAGTCAGCTAAAGTGGTCAACACACCACAGTAAATGAAGGCAAAACATCAGGTCTTCTTGTTTGAAAAAGAAAGTGTGGGAGGAATTTTACTGTGACCAAAGCTGCCTGTGACTTACCAGCAGCACCATTAAAGGCAAGCGAGGGGTGCCCGGGTGGCTCAGTCAGGTAAGCGTCCGACCCCGGTCATGATCTCACAGTTTGTGAGTTTGAGCCCCATGTCCCCTGCTTGGAATGCTCTCCCCCCCACCCCCCTACCCCTGCCTCTCTCTCAAAACAAATAAACACTAAAAAAAAAAAAAAAAAAAAAAAAAAAGGCAAGATAGGCAAGATGAAGCCTAAACTTCTAAAAGACCCCAACACCTAGTTGGTGACAGCTATATGTATCAAGAACCGAAAGCAATTCAAAATAGTTCCAGTGGTTGTACTGTTATTTTGTAGACTTACTGCTTTTATTTTTCAAATTTCTCTTAAATTAAATTTCATTTTAACTCCTTTGTTAGGAAAATAGGTCTGACAGTTCTACCTCACCTCAGGCCCAACGGGCACATCTACTCCTCCAAACGGTACCGCCACTGCTCCCTTTACTGAGACCCGAGCTCACCGACACACAAGCCCGGAGCGCTCCGGGCGGCCCGGTGCCTGGCGTGGTGCGCCTCCCTCTGCGAGTCAAGGGCCCCGTTCTCCTACACCGACACCCGTAGTTGGAGCAAGTTTTAGAATTTCCTCTGAAACTGAGAAAGAGTGGTAGGAAATACTTCAATTATTGGTAAAACACCTACCAGAGAGCCACACGGTCTCGGGTTGCTCTTGGGAGGACAGACATCCCAACACCCCCATCACGGGACAGCTGTTCAGGGCCAATCTCCATCCACGGGCTTAATTTACCTCTTTACCCTGGGCTCTGCGGTCCATCTGGAATCGACCAGTCCTACTTTCCCCATCCCCAATTGTGGAGTTCAAGCTGAAACGGTTCATTTTAAATCCTTTCTCCTCACCTTACCATTTCTTTACTTCACAATAAACACTTCTGGCCAACCTTCCGGCCACCAGCCACACTCCATCGGTATGGAGTTTATTCACCAGACAACCTCACGCACTGAAATTCAAAGGATAACCCCAAGGAAACTGAAACTCATACTATAAACCACGTTTCCAGGGGGGTAGGTTCTGGGCCACTCTCTATTAAGTGCCTGGAGGGGCTGACCACACTGCCCGGTCTCCCCTGGTAAGCTGGACAGAGGAGCAGAAAGAGACCATACGTGCTTCCGGATCAGGGAAGTTAATGTCCATCAGTTTTTTGTTGTGCAGACTTCACAGCACAAGGCAACCTAACTGCACGGCACTCGAGCTGCCCCTGCTTATCCCGATTATAGGGCTCTGGCACCACCCAGTGGCCCATCTACACACAGACAAGCTACTAACACAACAACGTACAAGGCAATACAGGAGCTACAAATACAGACAAGGCAGTCATGATCCCCTCTGCAGCCAATCATCGATTAGGAAAAATGAGTACACAACTACGATACAAGTGATCCAAGCACCAATCACGGTTACAAAAAAGATAAACTGGGCTTTAAAGGAAGGACAGGATTTCAGGGCGTAAAGGTGAGAAAGACCAGGACAAGGATGAGAAAATACATGGAGGATGAAAAACATGTTCAAGTCTGGTTTGGCTGGCTGGTGGGGTACAGCTGATTAGTTAAGGAGTGCAGGAGGTGTAGGGGTGTGTGTGTGTGTGTGTGTGTGTGTGTGTGTGTGTGTGTTAGGCATCAGGAAGATTATTTTGTCAAGGATAATAAGACCGACAGAAACGGACAAAAACGGAAGGACAAACCAGTTTAAAGGCTGCCATGGTTGTTGAGGTAAAAAGCAATGAGCACCTGTCTTAGGCTGGTGGCAGAAGACATTAAAAGAAGAGAATTGATGTGAGAACCCTGTAGAGGTAAAACTGATGGCTCAATGGTAGTTATGAAGCTCACAAAGTCAAAAAGACAAGCTTGAGGCTGGGTGCCCAAGGGAAGTCAATCCCACAAATGAGAAGCTGGCATGTGGGAGAAGAGATGAATTTGATTTTATGTTTAAAATCCAAGTCGACACGTCAGGAAGGTAGCAGAAAACAAGTGTAGGTCTGAAATTTGAGAAATCGGGGTCACAGATACAGACTTGGGAACGACTTACACGGAGAAGCTTCAAAATCAACTACCTTATAAACTTTACCTCACTCAACAACAAAAACGTATGTACCCGAGAAAGGTGAGAGAGTCCGAGGAAACAATCCCGGGTTAACATCTACCCCTAGAGAAAGAAGTAAGAGGGAGGCAGGAAAATGCTCAGGAGAGCGGAAGGAATAAGGAGTGCTAGGTGTCTTGGAAGTCAAGAGATAAAAAGGTTTCAAGAAGGTGGGGACGGTCCATGTAGAGAGAGAGGGAGAAAGAGGGAATTCCCATTTCAAATGCTACAGAGAAGCCCAGAAAGACGCGTACTGAGAAAAGGCTCGAAGAGTCAGAGAAGCTGTCCATGGAATTACCTCAGATATGAAGGGAGAATGTCATTTCCTCCCTCTTCAAGGATCATAAAAGGACTCAGTTATCTCTTCAGTTGAGTCCATTAAAGTTATTTCCTGAAAAAATTTATCAGTCTACCAATCAATCATCGCCTGAGACCCATGTTTAAACAATTCAGTATTTTTTTTTAATTTTTTTAATGTTTACTTTTGAGAGAGAAAGAGCGTGAGCAGGGGAGGGGCACAGAAAGAAGGAGACACCGGATCGGAAGTGGGCTCCAGGCTCCGAGCTGTCGGCAGAGCCCGACGTGGGGCTCGAACCCACAAACCGCGAGATGGTGACCTGAACCGAAGTCGGACGCTTAACCGATTGAACCACCCAGGCGCCCCAGAAATGTTTTTATTTATGCAGTCATGTGGACAGACCTTTTATTCTTTAGATACGCTCTTATAAGAAACACCGAATTCTTCCTTTGAGCTCATTTGCTTCATCACTCGGCACTGAAGAGCCCGGTTTTTAAAGACAGAATCTGGTAGAACAGAAGGGTTTCTGGTGTCAGTCGGACCTGGGTCTGACTCTGCCTCTACCACTCACTTTTACGTTTGTTTCTCCTCCTATAAAACGGGACGATACCATTACCCTGCAGAAGCTGGTTTAGAGAATTAAAGACATGTTTGCAAAGAGCTTATCTGTACCTGGGAGGTACGTGTATTTTCTTTCTGGCTTCTCATTTCTGGTTCCAGACCACATTTCCTAGAGAAGCCTGGGCGTCTTCACCACCCAGCAATGATCTTCCAAACACTGTACACAAATGAGAACACGGTTCTAAGTCTAGGAAATCTGTTTACCTGTTCTCATTGACCTTTTAAAGACTCAGAGATCTGCCAATAGCTCTCGAGCGCATCCATGCTCTACGAACTACAGGTAAAGCAATATACCCAGGTGCCTCTCTCTGAGTTCTTCTCCCTCTTGAAGGCTCATCGGACGGCCAAGATGAGGACCTCAAAGCAATCCTCACAGGTGACGAGGAAGAAAATAAAGAATTCCTGCATCAACTGTACTATGAACAAGAAACTTCTTTCCTCCTTTGGATGAATGCCTCCTCTCCCTGTTGGTAATTCCAAATGTCCTGTGTTTACAGTTTATTGGCTTTAATTCTAGTAACAGTATTTCAGAGTATGTTAGGAATGCGCTCTAAACCTTAAGTGCTGTCTGCGGCAACAGACTTAAGGGACCTTTTATGACAACATTTAAGCCCATTTACCTCAGTTTAAATGATTCTAAGGAAAATTCATTTCCAAGGAAATCCACTGTGTTTCCACGATGAAATGATTTACCTTTACATGAGAATCCAGCCCCCATTACCAGTTTTTGCACTCACACTGCAAACTGTTCTTTAATCGCTGGAAAGGAGATGGAAGTGTGATGCTCCAAAGATAGAACTTATAACAAAACAGTAAAACGGAAAGTCTCAAAACCTCAAGAAGTGCCCTCCTACCTGCACTAGGTGAGAGGGAAGAGTCTTAATGCTGGGTCCTAAAATAAGGTCAAAAACACGTCTGATAACGTGGCAGTGCTTAAACTACACCAGGGGAATACAGCCTCCTGGCTACCACCAGAGGTAAATCCTACGACAGGTTTCCAGATGGCTGAGAAAAACCAGAACAACAACAAAATGACATGAGAGGGAAGCATGGATCTCCTTACACAGGATCCGTACCAACGACAAGAGCAAAAATCTAACCTCTCACACGCGATACCAAAAATGTCGTCAATAACCCAATCCATTACACGTACTCCATTTCATTAAAAAGATGCCATCTGTGTCATATTAGTCACTCCCCAGGCCCTATCTGCAAACTCAGGGCAGACTCAGTTCATTAATTTATCTTTAGCATGCATACTCCAGAGGTGAAGGTAGCACTTGAGAAAGTGGGCTTCTGGCCCAGAAACCAGGTCCTACAGAGACACAGATAAAAGCCTGCTCTAAAGAAGCGTGACCGAGTCACCAAATTCATCACACACTAACTTTCAAAGACCTTTCAAGGACTTTCTTCTCCAAGAAAATAACTGAATCAGTAAACAAGAATTTCTGACCAATCCTAACCGTGGCACAGTTCCTCTATTATATGCATAAAAACATTAAGATGAAGTTTTCATTATTACTGTGAAGCTAACCTAAAATCACTGGCAGGTAGCTTTGACATGAAGATATACACGTGTCACTACCTCCGCGTCCACTGCTGGTTCAATTCTTCCAGTTAGTTGCCCCGGGTTCCAAATTGGTTGAGTGTAAGCCGATTATCTTGGCTTACTGATAATTTGTTTTTTTAAAAAAGAAAAAGCTAATTCAGTCTTAACGACTAACTTTAACGCCAATGTTATGCAAAAAAAATCTCTTAATTCTGTCTTTTATAATCCGGAAAATTCCTAGACATGTTTAGAATAACTTTTCTCCAGTAGAAACAATCCAGAAACAAATCTATCTCCTGAAAACAAAGGTTAATTAGTCACTGCAACTCACCTGATAGAACACAGGACCGAGAGCATGAAACTCGAAGGTCTCAGTCTCCCACAACAGGGCACACTTCTGCAGAATGTCTTCTAGAGTCCTTTTGCTTTTGAAATGTCAGTATTGTTTTAAACAGGCCACAAAAAGGCTGCTTTCTTTTACTCTCTCTGCAGACAAGCTTGTCTTAGGTTGGTCCTAGTGAACGCTAAGGATCACAGCACTGGTACTGGTTCCTATACATTCCACAGACTGCTGTATACAGTGCCCTGTCAGGCTGGTGGTGGGAACTAAGGTCACAGTCACAAGCATACCTACCCTCCCACTCAGCCATGCTAGGAAATACTTCCTACTAAGATGCGACAATTCTTATGCGACGCCCTGAAATATAAAATAACTTCAGAAAAGTAAGAATTTTATCGTTGTGGCCCACAAACTAAGAATACTGGTTCACTATATACACAGATGTCACCTGAAGCACAGAAGGTGAAACCCCTGGGGGAGGAGAGATTCTCACCCAGCACACAGAGTAATAAGGAACAAAGTTATACCTTTTTCAACATATCTCCTTTTCTCCTCCCACCCCACCCCTCTCCCAACACAGATCTCCAGATCTCACAAAAACTAAGTAATAAATCAGGGTGCCTGGGTGGCTCAGTCGGTTAAGCATCTGACTTCGGCTCAGATCATGATCTCAGGGCTCGTGAGTTCGAGCCCCGTGTCGGGCTCTGTGCTGACAGCTCAGAGCCTGGAGCCTGTTCTAGATACTGTATCTCTGTCTCTCTCTGCTCCTCCCCAACTCGTGCTCGCTCACTCTCTCTCGCTCTATGAATGAATAAAAACAGTAAAAAATAATAATAATAATAATAATAATAATAATAATAATAATGCAGTCTCAGTCCACCTCAACACCCTCTACCCAAGTCTACTTTTGGTGGTGGTGGTAATGAAAGCTGACCAAGTCTAATTTGGTCACTGGCCTGAATGAATACAGTTGATTTCACTGCGACGTTATCAACACTTTAATTTTCATGTGCCCTTACCTCCCCCAAAAATGTAGAAGAAAAGCCAACAAGAGAAGGTTAAAAACCTGCATCTATGCCATCATGCTGTTAAGACGGGCCAGCTGAGGAGATGAAATAAAACGCTCCACACTCCTAGCTCCCTAGCCCAGACTCACTTCCGAGAACAAGGAGACCTTTTCATGGTCTAGGCCTCTGATGATCTATTGATGGGGGTCACTGCAGAGCCCAATAGCTTGAAAAAATGTATTCTCGTCAAGGCAAAAAAGGAAAAGGCATAAGGGGTAGCTGGAGCAGAGGTAGTGAACGCTGAAGCAGCAAGGGAAGGAATTCCAATCCTCGTGTCAACGCTGACCAGGTGTGCATGAACAGAGACCAAGAGAAGGAGGCGATGAACTAAGGAGATACACTGATGTTTAGTCTAAGAATGCATTTATTTAGAGAGACACATACACACGGACATCTAATTATTTCCGCTGTTCTCTGGTCTTGAACCCCCACCACACTGACTCCAATCATGTTCAGAAGATAACTGTAGATGGGTGCCTACAAAGCAGACATGACATCTAAGCTGACCAGTTAAAAACGATTCACAAAAAATAAAAAGGAAACTACGCTGGAAAGCAGAAGGCAAAGAAGTAGAAACTGGCGCATGCCTTATTCAAAGCCATAGCAACAATGTGTAAAGAAAACAGAAGACATTTTTTTAGTGTCTATCATGTGCTAGGCACAATATAAGAGCTTCACACAGGTTCCCTCCCACGAGACCAACAATGACTGTAGGAGGTAAGTGGCGTTATCCCACTTTTAGAGGTGTGGCAATTAAGAGTCAGACAAGTTTAAGTAGCTTGCCCAAGGTCACATGGCCAATAAATCTTAGTACAGTAGTTAAGTTCTGATCTGTCCAGCTCTAACGGCTGTACTTATCTGTCTCAATGACACACAAACATGCCCGGCTGATGTTCCAATCAGGACACCACACGGAACAAAACTCAGCAGTGTCCCACTCAACCTTTACCTACTACCTATCCTGAACGTATGAAGACTCAGCCAGGCCTCCCTCCCAGAGCCACTCAGCTCTTCTGTCACATCCCGTGGACTTCAACCACAGCACTATCCTCCGCTACCAGAAACCCAGGAGTCTTACAAAAACTGCGTTTACGAGTATGTTCTGACTCCCTCTCTGACCCTGGCCTGTGCTGTTGAATGCACAAGATGATTCCTCGGCTGACCCCAAATTCTTCAGACCGGCTATTAAAGAGCAGCTGATTGGTTTTTTTTTTTAACCCCAACTTTACTACGATGTCCTGCAAAACTGGAATTCTGAAGTGGACTGAACTCGGACGCTGACCTCCCAGCACCACTTCCCAGCTTTCAGGGACAAGCAGCTGAATATTCTCATCCAAACACAAATAACAATGCAAAGCCCTGAGAAGGGAGGAGACTGGATTTGACAAAAGGCTGAAGAGAACTCAGGCAGACTAATTCCCAGCTTTTAACAACGTAAGAAACACGATCCACAGAAAAGCAACACACAAGGCAAGTGAATAAAGGAAGAGGGGGACACATTCCCTTCTAGGCTTAACGAGGTGGGGGGGGGGGTGCGTTATTTGAAGATACACAGCAACAGTTTAGGACAGAAAGTCAAGACGCCCACAGCCCATAAAACTTGTCAACGTAATTTAACCGGAGCTGGAACACAGCCAAGAACAACACCCCAACTCTTTGGGATACTGGGGTAGGAATTTTATGACTGTAGTGGTCAGCACTCGGGCATCAGGGTAGGGTCTGTCTTGGGCTCAGGAATTTAAATGCCTTCAACTCCTACTCACCTTTCCTTCTTTATCACTGAAGTTGGGCCAGGCTGAGCTCCTGAGAAAATAGGTCGGTTGATTCACTGAAGGGCTGAGAAAAGTTAAAGTTTAAATGGCAAAAGTATCTCTACTGACCATAACACAACATATCTGTGAATACATTTTAGTTTCTTTTCAGACCTCCTCGGCACTGTTTAAAACCAGAGTAAGTCCGACTACTGAATAAATAACCCAGGCAGTTACAGAAACACCACGAACCAGGCAAGTCATCTCCCAGCTCCGCTAAAACGTTAAAAGTCATTTAAAAGGAAAACCTGAATCTTGTCGCTGCTAACCCATAACCAAACCTCTCAACGAGAAGCCACAGGGCAGGGGGGAAATCCCGGAGAGAATGTGATAGCGTTAGTGCCGGTTTGTTTACAGAGACTCCAGCGACAATCATATGAGTCAGAAATTCAAGCCACCAGATGCTTTCCAACTAACAGGGAGCAAATGGTACGGTTCTGCGGGGCCCTGGAAGATCTGGGGGTGAGGGGAAGCAAGCTGCGAGAATTGTATTACAAAGGGAGCGAGACCAGACGGCGACAACTGACTTGGACCTCGGCCTTCCGTACAAGGTGCTGGGCCCGAGAACTCGGGATGGGGGAGGGGGGCACACTGCGCGGTGGCCCCGAGGTGACGGGGAGACGCAGGGCGACCGCTTCCCCCAGCCTAAGGGGTAAACACGCGCACCCAAACGGGTCACCCGAGCAGCAAAGCCGTCCCTGTGGACCGTGGGGCAGGCTCTTGGGGGCAACCCCAGGGCTGACCTGAGGCAAGGGCAGCCAGTCCTCCCGGCGGAGACTCGGGTCAGGGCCAGGAGAAGACCTGAGCCCCGGGAGCTTGGGAAAGGAATCCAATCTATCCTGAAGGGGAGCGGGCCAGGGGCGAGGGGGTCAGGCCAAGCCGGAACGAGACACGGACCGGGTAGGTCAAGGGGGGGGTGTCCGGCTGGGGCAGTTACAAGCACGGGAGCCGGCGAGGCTCAGCAGCCCGCTTCCCGTCTTGGGTCATCCTTCTGCCAGCGGCTGCTCCGACTGTTCCAGGCCCAGCCGCCCCGTCCACTGCCGCCACCAACGCCGCCGCCATCTTACACTGGCCAGCGGCCGCCACCACCACCGCCTCCGCTCTCGGCGCTTGCGCCTGCGCCGCCACGCTTTCCGGCCCCGTTTGCGACGAGGTGCTGGAGAAGACTGAAGGAAGAGTGGTCGCGCGAGCTCTCGGCTCCCAGCCCTCCGCGGAGGACGCAGAAGGGGCGGGGCTTAGGGCCAACGGCAAACAGAGCAAGGGGCGCGTGCGCGCTCCCGTGAGGCGAAGCTGTTTTCGCGGCGTGCTTGGAGGGGCTCGCACCTCTCGCACGGCTGCGGGCAGACGCGCGGGTAGGGGGCCTCCCGGACTTGTGGCTGCGGTGGAACCGAATTTCCCTTCCAGCGGACTGGAGGGCAACCTCCTGGGCGGCCTCCATTTCCGCCCTGTTTTTGAATACTGGGAACAGGCAGTGCTTGCCAGGCTCCCTGTGGAAACCCCATTTCCTTTGAGGACCTTGTTTCCTTAAGTGGTTTCAATCCCTTTGAGACCCGCTTCCCCGCGAGAGCTTCCATTTACCCATTTTTAAATGAAGGGATTCGGAAGCTTCAGATGCAGCTGAGCGATTCAAGAGGCTGTTTCTCCGAAGGGGGAGGCGGGGGGGGGGGGGGGGTGTCGCAAGTTCCGCAGAATGGGCTTGGTGGCGGACGCTGCTTGGCTCTGACACCTGAAGGAATCTTGCAGGAGATCCCTGGAAAGGTTGCTGCGAGGCGCAGGGCATTTTGACCGGGGCACGGTGCAAGAACCTGACCCCATTCACCTCTACCATTACCATCCTATTAGAATGCATTGTATGTTACTTATGAACGTATGAACGCCTAGCTGGTTTGTCTACTTCCATGATTGACTTCCTAGTTAGAAGGCAGCCAGACTGGCGGCCTAAAATGTAAGTCAGGCCACATTATTGCCCCCAAAGCTTCCCTATCTCACACACGCACACACACACACACACACACACACACGCACGCACACACACTGGCTTCCAAAGAAGGCCTTACATGACCTGGCACCTATTTGTCTGATTTCATCTCCCATACTGCCTACCTCTGCTCTAGCGTTGTTGGCCTTCTCCACTCTTAGCTGCAGCCAAAGCACGATCCATCCCTAAGGGCTTCTGCATTTGTTCCCTCTCGGGATTTTCCTCTATCAGATCTTTACTAGGCTTGCTCTCTCCACTCAGATCTCTACTGAAATCCTCCTCCTTCAGAGAGGCAGCTCTTGACTGTTCCAACTAGAATGATACCCCACACCACCATCCTCCTCTGCCTTCTCTCTCTGCGTTGTTTTTTCATAACGATTTTTACCTGTGACATTTAAGCTATAATTATGTATTTGTAACTGGAAAATACCATAGAATATAAGCTCTATAGTGGCAGGAACTATGTCTTTGTCACCTTTGTCACCCCAACATCTAGAAGAGGACCAGAGCACAAAGCAGCTGTCTGATGCCTCCCCAGTCCAACCATTCTTTCATTCACTCCATCAGCATATACCGAATTCCTATAGCGTCCGTAAGCTCCTGTCCTAGGTACTGGGGCTGAAGCAGTGAAGAAAACACACCGACGTTCCTGCATTCACAGAAGTTATTTATCAGCGCAGAGGGTTGGGACTGTAAAGGGAGGGGAAGGTCACAAAGATAATAATACTAAGAAGACTAGTGGAAAATGAAGCAGGGTAAAAGCGGGTTACCTGAGTAGGTGTGCTCTTTTACAGAGGCGGTTCAGGGGAAGGCCCTCTGCCAAGGTGACATTTGAATAAAGATTTGAAGTGAGAGAGTGAATCATATACACTGGGGGAAGAACCTTCTAGGCAGAGGAAACAACAAGGTAAAAAGACCTGGAGCTTGAGTGGGCTTGGTGTATTCAAAGAACGGCAGGGCAGCCAGTGTGGCAAAAGAGGAGATTAGAGAAACGTGATCAGAGATGACTCCCAGATTCATAGACCAAGAAGACGATTTAGGATTGTATCTCCTACAGGTGCTAGGAAGCCATGGAGGGTTCTGAGTAAAAAGGTGACACGATCTGATTTATAAATGAAGAGATTTGGTCTGGTTGGTTCTTTGAACGCTGTCTGCAGGGAGGCGAAATGGAAGCTGAAAGACCAGTTAGGAAGCCGTTGCAAAAGATCTGCAAGGCTAGTGTTGCAGTGGAAGTGGCAGGAAGTGACCGGATTCAGGAAATAACGTGGAAGGTGGCAGAGGTGCCCTGCTAATAGATTGAGTCTGGAGTGCAAGATAAAGAGTCGGGCTGTCTCGGGCTTTTGGACTGGAGCAACAGGATAAACAGTCGGGCCATTTACTGAGATAGAACTCCAGGCAGGAGGGGGGAGCAGGAGGAGGGTTTTTGTTGGAAAAATGTCCAGTTCTATTTTAGACATGTTGAACTGGAGGTGCCTATTAGATTTCCAAGTGGAGCTACTGAGTAAACAATTGAAATATGAATCTGAGGCTCATAGGAGAAGACAATTGCTGGTATAAACTGGGGAGCTGTTAAGGTATAAATGGCATCTATAACCACGGAGTGGGGAGTGCTTACTTAGTTAACATGGAAGAGAAGACAAGCAGAGTCTATATATAAGTTGAGCCCTCTAATCCCAAGGCACTCCAACTAGTAAAGGTCAGAGAGAAAAAATATCCAGCAAAATTTATTTAAAAGGAGCAACCAAGAGGGGTGTCTGGGTGGCTCAGTTGGTTGAGCGTCTGACTTCGGCTCAGGTCATGATCTCACAGCTGGTGAGTTCGAGCCCCGCGCTGGGCTCTGTGCTGACGGCTCGGAGCCTGGAGCCTGCTTCCGATTCTGTGTCTCCCTCTCTCTCTCTCTGCCCCTAACCCACTGGCATTCTGTCTCTGTCTCTCTCAAAAATAAATAAACATTAAAATTTTTTTTTTTTAATTTTAACGTTTATTTGTGTTTGAGACAGAGACAGAGCATGAACAGGGGAGGGGCAGAGAGAGAGGGAGACACAGAATCTGAAACAGGCTCCAGGCCCTGAGCGGTCAGCACAGAGCCCGATGCGGGGCTCGAACTCACGGACCGTGAGATCATGACCTGAGCCGAAGTCGGATGCTTAACCGACCGAGCCACCCAGGCGCCCCCAAAAAAATTTTTTTAAAGGAGCAACCAAGGAAAAGAACTTAAAACCCCAAAGAGCAAGGAATCCTATGATACAAATTTTTTAAATGTTTCAAGAAGGGCACTATCAACTCTCATTCCTGTTTAAGAGTCTGAGGGCTAAAAACTGACCACTGGGTTTGGAAACATGGAGGTTAAGACCTCAACAAGAGTGACTTTGGTGGAGCTCTGGAGATGAAAACCTCCCACTCTGTGATCTGGTTTCTATGCTCACTGCTTTGGACACCATTGCTGTTGCCACCAAATCTTATTTTGGGCTCTCCTATTGCATTTGAGGTTGTGATGATCGTCACCCCTTCTAAATATCCAATCTCACGGATTTCTGTGACACTGTGTGTCATAGTTCTATTTATATCACTTGACCATTTATTTCATGAGCTGTTCTCACTCTTCATTCTAAGTGTTCTTCCAAAGTGATCTTATCCATTCTGACAGTTGGGACTACCATCCATGTCCCAGTCTTTATTGCCAATCCAGGCTTCTTCAAGCTCTAGACTCACATACCTGATAGCCAATGGCACTTTTATTTATTTTATTTTTTTTAATTTTTTTTAACGTTTATTTATTTTTGAGACAGAGAGAGACAGAGCATGAACGGGGGAGGGGCAGAGAGAGAGGGAGACACAGAACTGGAAGCAGGCTCCAGGCTCTGAGCCATCAGCCCAGAGCCCGACGCGGGGCTCGAACTCACGGACTGTGAGATCGTGACCAGAGCTGAAGTCGGACGCTTAACCGACTGAGCCACCCAGGCGCCCCCGAATGGCACTTTAAAAAAAAACAAAACAGCTTTATTGAAATGAAATTCACATGCCGTACAGTTCACCCATTTAAAGTGTGCAATTGAATGGTTTTTAGTACATTCACAGATACGTGCCACCATCACCACAGATAATTTTCAACCATTTTTGTCACCTTGAAAAGAAACCGGGTACCCTTCAGCTACCACCCCCTATCTTCCCATCCCGCTGCAGCCTAAAAAACCATTAACTCCTTTGTCTCTATAGATTTCCCTATTCCGGACTTCCATATGAAAGGAATCATATAATACACTTTGTGTGTGTGATCGGTTTCTTCCACTTAGCATGTCTTCAAGGTTCATCCGTGTTGTATCATGTGTCAGTACTCCGTTCTTTTCTATATCAAATATCGCTCCATTGTATGAATACATCACATCTTGTGTTTCCAATCATCTGCCGACAGTTTGGTTGTTTCTTTTGGCTATTAACGAATAATGCTACCATAAACATTCATGTACAAGTTTCTGTGTGGGTTTATATTTCACTTCATTTCTCTTGGGTATATACCTAGGAGTGGAGTTTCTGGGTCACATGGTTAACTATATGCTTAATCATTTGAGAAACTAACAGACTGTTTTTCAAAGCAGTGGTACCATTTCACACTCACACCGGCAGTGTATGAGGGTTCCAATTCCTCCTCATCCTGGCCGATATTTGTTATCTGACTTTTTAATTTTAGACAGCCTAGTGGATATGAAGTGGTATCTCAGTATGGTTTTGGTTTGCACTTCTCTGATGACTAACAATGTTAAGCATTTTTACTCGTGTTTATTGGACATTTCTGTCTTCTTTGGAGAGCTGCCTATTCAGATCCTTTGCTCATTTTTAAATTGTCTTCCTATTACTGAATTGTAAGAATATATATTCTAGATACAAGTCCCTTATCAGGTATATTACTTATTATTATTATTTTCTCCCATTCTGTGGATTGTCTTTTCATTTTTGATGGTCTCCTTTGATGCACAAAGCTTTCTAATTTTGGTGAATTTATCTTTTTTTTGTTCTGCTGCTCGTGCTTTTTGGTGGCATATCTAAGAAACCTTAGCTAAGTCCAAAGTTATGACAGTTTTACCCCTCTGTTTTTAGTTATTACTTTTAGGTCTTTGACCTGTTTTGAGTTAATTTTGCATATAATGTGAGGTAAGGATTGAGCTCATTCTTTTGCATGTGGCTGTCCAGTTGTCCCAGCACCCCTGTTGAAAAGACTGTTCTTTCCCTCTGGATGGGTTTGGCACCCATGTGAAAAATCAGTTGACCAAAGATGTAGTTTATTTCTGGACTCTTAATTCTGTCCCATTGGTATCAATGCCTATTCTTGTGCCAATGCCAGACTGTTTTACCATTGCTTTATAGTGAGTTTTGAAATTGGGAAGAGTGAGTCCTCCTTTATTCCTTTCTCGGGACTGTTTTCTTATTCTGAGCCCACGGCAGTTCCATGTGAATTCTAGAATTAGCTAGTCAATTTCCACAAAGAAGTCAGCTGGGATTCTGATAGGGAGGGAAAACACTGACTCTTGAGATCATTTGGGGAGTACTGCCCTCTTAATGATGTTGAGTGTCCTGCTCTATGAAAATGAGATGTTTTTCCATTTATTTAGATCTCCCTCTGTCAACGTTTTATAGTTTTCACAGTATAGTTTTGCACTTCTTTTGTTAAATTTACTAAGTACTCTTTTTTTTTAATTTTTTTTAACATTTATTTATTTTTGAGACAGAGAGAGACAGAGCATGAACGGGAGAGGAGCAGAGAGAGAGGGAGACACAGAATCGGAAGCAGGCTCCAGGCTCTGAGCCGTCAGCCCAGAGCCCGACGCGGGGCTCGAACTCCCGGACCGCGAGATCGTGACCTGAGTTGAAGTCGGATGCTTAACCGACTGAGCCACCCAGGCGCCCCTCTTTTTTCCCCAAACATATATATATATATATATGTATTTCTTGAGACAGCAAGGGAGTGAGCGAGTGACCAGGGTTGGGCAGAGAAAGAGGGGAAACTGAGGCTCTGAAGCAGGCTCTGAGCTGACAGTACCGACCCCAATGCGGGGCACGAACCGACAAACCATGAAATCATTACCTGAGCTGAAGTCAGATGCTTAGCTGACTGAGCCACCGAGGCGCCCCTCCCCAAGTATTCTTTTTGATGTTATTGTGAATGGGACTATTTTCTTAACTTCCATGTTTGGATTGTTCACTGCAAATGTATAGAACTACAATGTATTTTGTAAATTGACCCTATATTCTGAGAATTTCCTATATACAAGATCATGCCATCTGTAAATACGGTTTTATTTCTTCCTTTCCAATGTCCGTGCCTTTTATTTCTTTTTCTTGCCTAACTTTCCTGGCCAGAACCTTATATAAGTAGTGAAAGCTGATATCCTTGTGTTTATTCCTGATCGTAGGGGGAAAAGCAACCAGTCTTTCACCATTAAGTATAACGTAAGCTGTAGGGATTTCATAGATGCATTGTATCAGGTTAAGGATATTCCTTTCTCTTCCAGACAATGGTACTTTAATGTTTCCAAATTGAACTCACCTTTGCTCTACCTCTGTCAAACTCACACTGCTCCTGTTCTCCTCTCTTGGTTGGCACCACTGTTCTCCTGCCTTAGGCTACATTCCCTAGAAGCTGAGCTCAGAAAAGGGATTCCATGCGAATGGTACGTTGAGGGAGTGCTCTCAAGTAAAACGTGTAAATGGAGTGAGGCAAGCAAGGTAAGACAGGGGGAAAAGTTAGGTAAAGATAGGGCTCCTACATTTAGCCTCCACTGGGAACTCCCGGCATATACATGGCACATTTGCCCCACCTCGAGGAAAGGGGGGAACTATCTATTATCATTTACTGATAACACAACTAATGATTACATGTCATTGCTGATAATGCAATCTCCAGCAGAATCCCAGCTGACTTCTTCACCCAAACCGGCATCATACCATTGGCCGTGATGCTGTCCCCAGGAGGGAATAACCTTCCAGAAGTTTCCAGAAGTGGTTCCTGTCGGTACAGAGGGCAATTCTCAAGAGGATGCAGCTGTGAGCTATCAGCAGCCAAACCTTACACTTCCTGGTAAAGAGGATCTGGACAGGGTGTCAACAATGTTTATATAGTCCACTTCTAGCATTGCTCAGATCCATATGCTTTGTACATAAGTTCATTCTATCCAGGCATTCTGGCTAACTTCTGGGGACACTTACAAGGGGAGTCCCTAAACTGTAAATGCTATGATCTCCCTTCTCTAGCACCCAGTCTAGAGTCATCTCCCCCTCGACTAGCACTTGTTAGTCAAGATGGCTTACCCAGTGGAGTAAGCCAGACCCTCATTCCTGAGGGTTTTGAGCCCTAAGAGATCATGCCCTTAATCAGGCTGTAATTCTTTACTTACTCATTTACGGTTAAAGCTGAGTATAGGAGGACCAAGAGATATCCCAAGGATCATGTGCGCATCAAACACTTCCCACTGTGTCCATGTTAGCAGCAGTCCTACCTTCTCGTAACAGAGTCAATTGTCCCAAACAGTATGGTAACTTCTTTGCTTGATGGTCTGCAGGCATTAGGAGCTCAAAGCGACCAGATGACGGTCATATCTTTAAGTTTATTGAGATTCTTACGTTGTGCCTGATAGAAGCATCCTCCCCGCACCCCTTACCCCCTGATCCTCAAGTAGATCACTGGGAGTGATGTTGAATAGGGTCACTTCTGTTTCCGCCCCTTGGTTCCAGAGCCCTTGGATTCTACCTAGGGGCTGAGGATAAAGCACCCTATTATGGTCATGTAGGTTTACACTGTATTGTAAAGGACAGCACCCCATTCTTGCTGGCCACCAATGCACCTTCAAAAGGCCATCCCGATGCTCTACCGGGTCCCACTCTCACAGACCCACCCAAATCCTCTTCACCAGATCTTCTCTCGCATTTTCCTATCTTGCACCTTCTGGGCCCCTGACCAACCAGCCCACTGACCTTGAGTTCACATACACCCTTGCCTCAGGCCACTTCTCACTCTCCAAAGCGGATAATCACTTACACTGCCTAAAGACCTACTGATTGAGAATTTGCTCTCATCACTGACTTTTAGGACCACTCCAGATGGGGCCATTGAGAAGCGATAGTCCGTATTTGGCTTGCCCTAAAACATATCAAACCAACTCCTCCACGAACCAGACCGGGATTTTTTTCTCGTCTGGCCAATCAAATGGTTGCAGGATTTCTCATGTTGCCACAGGCATGGGCTAGGACAAAGCTATCACTGTAACAGATGTACATAATCTGGAGAACTGAGGACCCTTGTTCAGTTAACTTATTCGTGCCCACCAAGTCTGTTTGGGCTTCTTCCCAAAGGTACTGTTCCCATTGTAAGACGAATTGCTATTGTATCCACCCAATCTTATGACTTGGCAGGTCTCACAATAACCAGCTGGTTATATGGGCAACTGCTCACAGTCACTTGATATTTTGTGGTCAAGCACTGAGTCTCTATCAGGGTCTAATCGTATGCCAGGAGATGCTTTTCAAATGATGAAACTTTCTTTACTGCAGATGGCATAACCTTACTCCAGAACCCGAGAGATCTATGCTGGAACTCTCCTGTTGAGGATAGCCCGAGAATCCACACACCATCTCTTCCTACCACAGATACCTCTAGTACCACAGAATTCTCCAGGCCATACGGCCCCTGCCGCGGGGCTGCTTGTATATCATAGCCTGGATCTGCTGCGGAGGCCTCTCTTGCATTCCTAAGCACAGAGTACGGTGCCCCCAAAATAGAAGAGGCCTACTTAAGGCACCGCGCTTCTTTCTTGGGGTAAAATACACAAGATGCAATAACTTACCCTTTACTTTAGAGAGAACGTCCCAGAATGCGCCAGCTCACTGGACTCCTAAAAACTTAACCAACGTGGCAGGACCGTGCATCTTTGCAGGATTTATTTTCCACTCTCCGGAGTGCATGTGTCTCACCAAGGAACCCAGAATACTTGACACTGCTTATTCATCAAGTCTGATTAGCATGTCCTTAATCCCTGAGTAGCGTAAGCTACACGAAGCATACAAACGTGGTACCCGGCAGAATGGGCTACACTGTGACGATGGGGGAGAAGTAACATAGCTCCAGATCAAGACTGTGAATATATACTGGTGCCCACCACTTGTGAATGCAAAGTGTTTCTGATACTCCTTGGAAGAACGTATTCACTAGATGAGGGGTTGGCAAGCTTTCTGTAGAGGGTCAGACAGTACACGTTAAAAACCACGTACCTATACCAGAAGCTGCGTTACTTCCTCTCGTAGAGGAAACACACCCAACACGGTACTGCTTGGACTACTACCCACCGAAGTCTGCAGTAGCCCCAAGCAATCCGCCTCAGGCCAATCCAGTTTTTCAAAGAGCCAGACGGGTGGAATTAAAAGAAGAAATGATGGGGGCGCCTGGGTGGCGCAGTCGGTTAAGCGTCCGACTTCAGCCAGGTCACGATCTCGCGGTCTGTGAGTTCGAGCCCCGCGTCGGGCTCTGGGCTGATGGCTCGGAGCCTGGAGCCTGTTTCCGATTCTGTGTCTCCCTCTCTCTCTGCCCCTCCCCCGTTCATGCTCTGTCTCTCTCTGTCCCAAAAATAAATAAAAAAAAATAATAATAAAATAATAAAAGAAGAAATGATGGAGACCCACACTCCAGCATCCCTCTACCCTTTTAAGCGTGGAACTAATTACTGCCATTTCCCCCAGAACGCAGTATTTTTTATTTTCTATCTTGGTAGAGGTGGGGATGCAGTTTCAGGGGCTTCTACTTGGGCTTTCTGCCGATTGTCAAGAATGTCCATTCTGATTGTACATTTGGAAACTGAAAAAAAAAAAAAAATGACCATAAAGTGGGTTTCTGGACCCACCGTGAGGCAGATTCAGGCAAGCACTCCGTTCTGACCCCATATTCCCCTACTGAGATGAGGACGGGGCGTAGGAAGGGCAGCGCTGTGGTGGCGCTTCGGGTCCCTGGGTATCAAAGTCAACTCAGGCCCAGTATCCCTATTTTCCAACTTAAAAAATCTGGGCAATCTTCCCCCAATACATGGTTGACTAAGTAAATGGATCTTTCAATTGATAGTTTGAATCTAAGAACTGTCTCAGGCCTAAAAAATGGGCAAGGAATTTTTTTTTTTTAATGTTTATTTTTTTTGAGACAGAGAGAGACAGAGCATGAACAGGGGAGGGGCAGAGAGAGAGGGAGACACAGAATCGGAAGCAGGCCCCAGGCTCTGAGCTGTCAGCACAGAGCCCGAGGCGGGGCTCGAACTCACGGACCGTGAGATCATGACCTGAGCCGAAGTCGGACGCTTAACCGACTGAGCCACCCAGGCACCCCGGAATTTTGACTTTTCAAATTACTGATCTCGTTCTTCTGCTCAATCATTCTTGATCTCTTAATTAAATACAAACCAATACCTCGCTTGGCTGTCCATTTATCTGGTCCCTGGGACCACCCACGTTCCATTAGCCATCTCCACTTTGAACATGCTGCCCTATGGAAACCCGCCCACCCTGACTCTGAGAGTTAAGTGTTGCCACTTGGCTTCCGCTACGCGAGGATCCTATCATCCCCAGTGCTACAAGGGAAACCAGTTCTTAAACATCCCCTGCCATCAGCCTCCACCCACAGAGACAGCCACTTCTAAACTTCCCAAAGATGCCAGTGACCCATTCATTAGTGCCTTTCCTTCATAAAACAAACAAAAATGTCCCCAGGCCTTCCTAAGGAACATGGTCAGCTAGTGGGTTTTCCGGTGTAATATACATTCATTCTCACATGCCCACTTCCTCTAAGCCTTTTGATCGTTTCTCGTAAGGTCTATCATCTCAACCTCGTTTACTGTGGACCATCGTTTTTTCCAAGCTCCCCAGCCATCTTGACAGTGTATGATAAGCACCTCCTGGGGCCCTTGCCAGGATGGTCTCCAGAGTCACGGGAAAATATCCTCATTACCACAAATTCTGTGTGAATTCGATTCTTAACTCATGAAACCATCCAAACAACTACAAATTTATTTTCTAACATACAGAATTTTGGAACAAAGGGGTACCTCCTTTAAAGTCTGAGAGCAGCATAAAAACTCCACATACAGCTTAAACCTGAACTTCTTAATGGTTATTTTTAAGCGGAAGAAAAGGCTCCAAAAATAATATAGAGGTCCTTACAGCGACACACCCTAGCCAAAGAAAAAGTGGACTGGAGGCAACCCTCACGTGAGAGAGAACAAGTACAGACACATACCAGTGTGGCCGACGGAGCTGTGGAGACCGGGGAGGGCCCCAGAGCAGTGCTACCCAAGGTGGTTCAGAGACTTGTACTGGTCTGTGAACAGTTTTGTACCCGTCTGCAACATGATGAGTTAGAAGTTCAGAGTGTCTAGAAATGTCTTAGCGTTCTGACATTGCTGTGATGTCCAGGTGCATGATCAGTGGACTCAGCCTGCTCAAAGGGGTCTGGTCAGCTTGGGTGTGGCCAAGCCTGCGTGGTGGGTGGCACGCTGTGTGAACTGCACTTGTCACGGGCAACGGGAACACATCTGAGCGTACGAAGGACTGGGCGAAATAAAACAAAAACCCTGGCTCTTTAGCAGACAGTTTGAGAAGGACCGCTCTGTCTTCCATGAGCCCAGAACCACTCCAACAGCGCTTCCGGGACAGAGAGGAGCTGGAGGTCCGTTTGTTCATGTTCAATCAAAATGAAAACAAATGGCTTGGGAACAAAACTAAACTGGACTAGAGCATCTGTCTGGATTCCTGGAGTAAGCCCTGACTAGGACAGCAGGACTGAAAATCGGTAAAAGAGAACTGCCAGTACAGCAGGTACATGGTTCAGGGACAGGGTCTTTTTGTCCTTCCCTCCTCCTCTCTATCCTCGTCCGGTGTTTGGACGGAGCTGGTAGAGACTTTTGGCCATTCAGGCCCTGTGACCACCATCATGAGTCTGCCTCCGCTTTTCCCACCTCCTACACAACAGAGGAGTCAGATTCAGACTGGGGCTTTCATATTCTGATGCGGTCCAGTACCTAGACCTTCCCAAACAGCTTGAGGCTCAATCCCCCATCCACAGAATGTGTGGAATCGTCTTAAGGGTAAGAAAGCTTAACCCCTGGAAAGTGGCACGTTCGGAGCGCAAAGTGACTCAGAGGCTGAGTGTCACCTGCCCTGTGCATTATCTTCTGAGTGCTGAGACAGGAGAGCCAGCTGGTCTGACCAGAGTATCCACCAACACATGGCAGCCAAGGTCCATAGATGCAGTGGTTCCCAAAGAGAAGGGCAAGATCAACTCAAAATAACAATGATAATAGAAATAATTTTAAAAACGTTAGTAATATATTGCTAACAATAATAAAAATGTGAAACCTTAGGATACAACACCAACTGAAGGGCTTCCCAGATTGGAACACCCAGAGGCAATGAGGCAAGATGGCCGTCCAGCGTCCTTGGCCAACCGAGGGGCAGCCTCAGCTGGGGAAGGGGGCGGTGGTAGAACCAGCACTGCAATGGTATGAACTGGTCTGCAAACATTCCTCACGCTGCAGCTTACAGAAGCCGAGGAAGATCAGAGAAAGCCCTGAACGAAAAACAGGCCACACTCCTCAATCAGAATATTTATTAGTCAAGAGAAAGGACCCGAGCTGCACCCCACTCCCGTTCCCAAGTCACCTGCTTAATCAAGGGACAGGATTCAGAGAAATCAGAGGTCTCAAATAAGCCAGAACACATCTGGGGAAGAACGGTCTTTCATTTCCTAGACCTGACACTGTAATTATGTATGTTTTCCAGGGAGGAGGCCAATCAGAGTAGTGGATGGCCCTTCCATGTCACAGCTTGGGTGCAGAGAAGGGCTGGGATAAACAGGTATTTAAAAAGAGAGAAGAGGAGGAGAGGCAGGGGGCACAGGAAGGTCAAGGGCTGGGTTCACCCAGATCACACAGCGTCATACAAAGACCCAAGCTGGTGACTTGAGTTCTCAAACTACACCAGGGACCTGGAGGCTCAGCACCTGGCGAGAGGAGAATCCCAGGGCTTCTCTTTCAACCCTACTGTGATCAGAGGCAAAAGCCCCTACTTCCTTTCCCTCCACGGAATTCCCAACGGTCTGTCTGAAGGCAAGAGGACACGGTGACAGACCGAGAGCCCCAGCCCAGGCTGAATTTCTCCCCATTCATTTCCAAAGGCTCTTCCCAAAAGAACTAGAGAAATACGGAGCCCCAGGACTCTGTCTCTGCTCCCCAGTCCGAGAGAGGGAGTAGAGACAAGGCACAAAGACCCTGGATGTAAAAGTGAACATCAGTGTGGCCATATATAACATTAGTTGGGAGGGGGAAGAAGGGCATGCCCCCAAAGGGATGCTTTCCTTCACCTGGTAGGTAGCTGGGCCTTTGCTAGCAGCAGAAACCACAATGGATAGGGTTCACAGAAACGGCCCGCACAATAGGCCTTATTACCAGAAAGACAGAGTAAAAGCCTCAGCTGGTATGGCACAATCTCAGCTGGGATGACAGAGGGCAGTGGGCAGACTGCTCTTGCAGACGACACTCCTGCCTCGGCTCCCAGTGGTTCTGCTGACTCCAGATGTTCCCCATGGCTGGGAATCAGGGCCGAACGCGTGTTGTGTTTCACATGATCAGACACTGTTCACCATTGGCACCTGGTGGGCCTGACAGATTGAGGGCATCCAGGTCAAAGTTGAGGCCAGGAGGCTGGAGAAGAGACGGAGGGACTGAGATTACTGCTCTTACCTCAAGCGACAGCTTTTGAAGGTGCGTCCCCAGTGGCCACAGCGATCACCTCAAGTGGAATCATTCGAGACTACAGAATTCCAGAAACTTGGGCTCAGGTTCAAATCTAAGAGAAGATATACTCACCATCTCCCCAGCCAGCTCTTTTGGAGGATGGCCCAAATCCTGTAGCTGGAAAGTAAGAGGAACTTGAGAAGCAGAGAATCCCACGAAACGGCAGTCCGAAAGAAGTATCTGAGCCACTGTCTCTCTCCTTTCTCCTGGGGACCAGGCTACGTGGCCTCTCTCGTGCTCCCTCCTCCACCTGGGTTTGGCAGTGTGGCCTTCTTCCCAGAAACCCGCTCCACCGAACACACACCCAGCAGCACCCGGGGGCAGGTGGCAAGAGGAGGCCTCACCTGCTGCATGAGATCCAGCACCATCTCAAAACGAGCCTTCTGAGTGGCCTCGCTGTCTGTGGGGGTCTCGGCCTCAAACTGCTCACATATCTTGCCCATGACACTATGTTGTTCCTGATATTTTTCAAACTGCTCTGGAGGAAGAGACCCCCGGTGACTCTGCAACCATTCTGGATACTAAGGAAAGGGAGAACGGGTGCAGAAGAATTAATGGACAGTGGATAGGAAGGGCAATAAAATCTGAAAAGCAAGAAAATCCGAAGGGGGAGGGGACATAAGGGAAGTCAAAGCTAAAGACGTCAGCAGCACTGACTCCAACCACGTCACCTGGCTGTGCCAGCATTTACAGTTCCCAGAGGACGGCACACTTCTTCTGTGAAGAGCCAGACAGTAAATATTTTAGCCTTTATGGGCCATGTGTGATCTCTCTCTGTCACATGTTCTTTCCTTTGTCTGTTCTGATTTTACAACCTTTATAAATGTCAAGAACCACTCTTCGCTTGACAGTTGGATTTGGTGCACCCGGACCCCAGTCTGCTGCCTCCTGGTCTCCACTGTCCACTTCACTCTTGACCGCATGTTGCACCGTGTCGTTGAAAAGCTTCTGTTCCTGTATTTTGTTTCTTTAGTGAAACCGTAAGCTCTTTGACAGCAAGGACCATCTTTTACACTATCTTAAATTGTTTATAGCATAAAGCCAGTAAATCATCGTCAGAGAAACGACTGGTAAGAAATACAAGAAAGGGTTGATCAGACAACAGCCTCGAACCAGTTTACAGAAAACCAGAGCTGAAGAGCCTCCCCTTCTGCCCTAAGCATCTTCAGTGTGGTACGTTTATTCCCAAAGACACAGCTCCTCCCCGCTCTCCTGTTCCAAATAAACAAAGGAGAAAAGAGCAGACAGACTGTGCACTCGAGTTACTCCCGCTCTGTAGGCTCGAGGCAGACAAGGTTGCCCACAGGGTCGTCGACACAGTGGAAAATGAGGAGGAAAGGCAGAAACAGAAGTTCACAAACCTTTTCTGTAATCTCCTTCAGTGATGGGTACAACACGTCCTTGGACAGTAGGTTCTGCATGATACTCTGCATGATGGGGAGGATGTTCCCTTCCCCATCGCCTTCTTCCATGCCCAGCCCTTCCATGGCCTTGGTCAGTTCCTCCTCTGACATGCCTGAGTTCTAGAAAGGACAGGAGAGAGGTGAGCAAATACAGATGGTCCGACTTAAGACCGCTTTTCAGTTTTAGATGGTGTGAAGAGGATGTACATTCAGGAGAAACTGTACTTCAAATTTTCAATTTGGATCCTTGACCGGGGCTGGCGATATGCAGATGATACTCCCTCGAGATGCCACGGTGGCCGTGGCTCCCAGGCAGTCACGTGATCACCAGGATCAACAACTGATGACATTGACAACCACTCTGTCCCCACGTAGCCGTTCTGTTTTCTACTTTCAGTACAGCATTCACTAAATTACACGGGATACTCAACACTTTACTAGGAAATAGGCTTGGTGTTGGGTGATTTTGCAGACCCACAGGCTAACGTAAGTGTTCTAAACACACTCAAGGTAGGTGCGGCTAAGCTGCGATGTTTGGAAGGGTAGGTGTATTAAGTGCATTTTCAACTTGTGGTATTTCCAACTTATGATGGATTGGCCAGGATGTAACCCCATCGTAAGTTGAAGACAGTGCCTTCTTGGGATGCTTAGCACCCTTTCAAGTGGGAAAGAACTATTTAAACTTGCCAGCAGCAAAAGAGTGTGGCAGGGACAGACTTCAGATGCTACCTGAGAGAGTCTGTCTTTTTGCTGATGTGTCTGACGGGCTCTCGTGGCCCCTGCCCCTTCCCCTCACCTGAAGATCAGTGGCATTTTTGGCGAGTCCACTTAGTGTCTCCTTCAGGCAAGATGTAAATTCTTGTTGGGAGGTTGCATCACTGCCTAGGAAAGATCGAGAAAGGCCAAGACTTTTGGACTTTTACTGTCTGCTTCCCCAGACTGCGCTGGTTATCAGCTTGGATACGCAGCATTTACTGGTGAGTCACTAGCACTCCAAACCTCTGAATCCTCCGTGGTCACCTTCATAGTCACTTTCACAGATCTACTCGAACCGGGTGTCACTTTGCTCTCCACGAAGACACCCACAACACTATGACCTTTAAAATGGTCAGTTTTCAGTAATCTTTTCTGTGACTTTTCAGCCTCGCCCCCTCGCATGACGCAGTGTCCCCGTCCCTCCTCCCATCTCCTGGCCCCACCCGATGGCCGTGATATGCTGAGTGCTGTCAGCTTGACTAAGACTGCTCTCTGTGCGCAACAAACACTGTGGAGGTCTGCTCAGGGGTCTCCAGCCCCCCAGGGCCGCCTCCTCACCCACTCTCCCGGCAGCCTCTGAGAGCTTTTGGAACTGCTCCACCAGATGGGGCTCTTCCTCAGCCAACTCCTTCATGGCCTTCTCGAATTCTGCAGTGGCTTGGGAAGCCAGCTCGCTGTCGAACAGTTCTTGGAAAAACTTCTCTTGGGAGGCGAAGAGGGCATCCTGCAGCGAAGGGGGGGGGGGCAAAATGCATCTCTTACTTGGCCCCCACCGACAGAAGCCACAGGCAGGGGCTCTGGGAAATGCAGTGCTGCCCTCCTGCCCACCTCCACTGGACATTCTAACTACCTCTTTTCAGGAGGACAGTAAGAAAGGCACCGGGCCACTGAGGGAAGGGTATAGGGTGGCATTCCCAACCCAACCTTTTAAATCTGCCTTCTCTTCGAAGCACTTCCTCAAGATCCCACCACTCCATCCTCAGGGTCAGGCCAGGCCCCCTCCCCCCAATCCACTCCAGCCCACAAGGTCCTGCCCCACCTCTGCTTGCAGGTGCTTGCCCACACACCCCCCCCCACCCTCCCTTAAGAGGGTGGAATTTATACTTTGGCAGTGTCTCCTGGCGATCTCTTCTGGGGCCCCGAAGCATCAGGGGCCGTGGTGGTAGGAGGGGGTGCTGGGGAGGGTTTGGCCTTATCGAAATCATCAAGAGCACCTTCAGAGACAAGAGACATAGTGTGTGTGTTGGGGACGGATGAGGATTCAAGGCTTGGTGGGGGGGGCGGGGTAAGTTCTGGGCACAGCATTAAGAGGACAGTCTTTCAAAGTGCCATCTCCTGGGGCGCCTGGGTGGCGCAGTCGGTTAAGCGTCCGACTTCAGCCAGGTCACGATCTCGCGGTCCGTGAGTTCGAGCCCCGCGTCGGGCTCTGGGCTGATGGCTCAGAGCCTGGAGCCTGTTTCGGATTCTGTGTCTCCCTCTCTCTCTGCCCCCTCCCCCATTCATGCTCTGTCTCTCTCTGTCCCAAAAATAAATAAACATTGAAAAAAAAAATTAAAAAAAAAAAAAAAAACAAAACAAAACAAAGTGCTATCTCCCTTTTAAGTGTCCCTCTCCTGGCCCACCCCTCAATAAGCTGCCCACTTCCCTCTTCATTACCCACTTTATTGGGATCAAAGAGGAAGAAATCCCTAAAGGTGGAAGAGGCATCTCTCTCATAGCAGGAAAGAGAGACTTAAACGCCCTGCAAAGACATCTCCATCTACGCAGTGACTTCCTTGCCACATTCTACCGATTCCCCAGAAATCCCACACAAATATCCAACAAGAGCAGAGAACACAGGTGTCCTTAAACTCCTGAACTCACTCTGGAGCCCTCGAGGGCGTAATTTTTGGCAAGAATGCAAAAGCCACAAGACGTTCCACCCCGCTTCCCGTGGGTCCTGGTACTCGCACAAACTGAGGGATAGCACGTGACAGTCCCTGGGGGACATTGAACTCTCTTCTCCTAATGCCGGGTTCAGCCCTCCCTAGGCAAAGTTCCTAGAGCTTCCTCTGGCCTCATCTCCGCAGATAACTATGTGCCAATCCACAGAGTCACCTGGCACTCCTCACAAGTTTCTGTTCATCCTTCTGCCTGCCCACATCTCTGTGACTGGGCAAGAGACAAAACATATTCACCTCTGCTCTAAAAACCTGAGTCCTCACCACCAATCCGCTTGCTGGGCTTAGCGGGAGGACAGTGGCTCCACTGTGGGCAAGAAACCAACAGAAGAGCGGAGGGCGGGGAAGAAAAGAATATCCAGCCTCTTTCAGGAGGATGAGCTGTCTCCCCCTAAAGCCCTCTCCCCCTCAGTTTTTCAGAGTAATGGAAGGGAGTCGGCTTGAGCTGTCTGACACGGCGAAAGTACTGGAATGGGGCTCGGGGAGGGAAAGGTGAAAGGCTTGGCGAGAGGAAAAAAGGGGGGAGAGGGCAGCGCACAGAAGGCCGCGCCAAGGGCTGGTCGACCCTTAACGCGAGCAGTCGGTTCGCAGCCCACCAAAGACCGAAAACTACCGCTGGCGGGAAGGAAGTTAGGTTAACAAGAACTTGCTCACCGAAACCTAGGGGAGTTCGGTGCCGGATCGTGAAACACCGTCCGGCGGGCTACTGCTTCCCCTCCGGCAGGGAGATCAACGGTCTGAGACGCTCTGGGGCCCAACGTGGGCTCCCGAGCTCCCGCCGCGGAGGAAGGAGAGGGTGACCCAAAGATTTTCTTCGGAGTCACAGGCAGACCCTCTGCCCCCGGCCAACCTTTGGAAAGCCTCTCCCGCTCCGCCCCCAATATCTCGGGCGCAGTCTGCCCCGGAATGAGCCCTTACAACCGCCCACCGTCGGGCCTTCCCCTTTACGAGTTCTTACTTTCCAGAAGCTCTTCCAATTCCCGGTCCGCGTCGGCCCCAGCACCACAAGCCTCCTCAGCGGCGGCCATCTTGCTACCTCCGGCTTGCCGTAGGAGGCGGAGCTTCGCGGCGTCCGTGCCTCGGCCCCGCCCTCGCGCCCCTCCCCTTGTCCTCGTGCAACCAGTAGTAGTGCAGGCCGGGCCGGAGCCGCCATTTTTAAAGGGACAGGAAGCTCTGTGGGTTGGGTTTTATTTTTTTTCTTTCTCGCCAGGAACCGTTGAACTAACGGAGTGGAACTCACTGTGAAATTCTACCAGGTTACTGATTAGCCCGGTTTCCTTTATTTCAGCTTCTCGCGTTATCCAGAGAAGAGACTCTTTCATTATATGCTTCTCAACACTTAGCACTTTCTGACATTCTATTGATTTTACTTCCTTGTTTACACTGGCCCCCCAGGCACTGCGTGGAATTTGAACACCCAGCGGGCGAGGACTGCCATCCGTGGTCTTCACTGCTGTAAGCTCAGCTCCTAGGCGAGGGCCTACCCCCGCTGGCTCTCACTGGCCACTCGCAGCCCTCCCGGACCCTGATGAGGCACACTTCTCCGCGGGATCCGGCGGCTGTCTCTCCTATTCTCCGACAGGGTTGCCAGAATGAAGGACACAGGACTAGGAGCTTAGTTAGAGCACAGGGTGCGTTGGAGCAATTCAGGCAGAAAAAGCAAGTCTGGAACCTCGGACTGAGCCAGAGGACCATTCATCGTGGTAGCCATAGACCTACCTCCCCCGAACCATCCCCTTTTCTCCATATAGAACCCAACTTCTAATCCAGTGAAGCGGGGGGAGGCTCGGTAAAAGACAACTCCAGACACCCCTTCCCTCCTCTGGGATGGTTCTCCTCTTCAGATGGGTCAGAACTGCCTCCCACGCAAATCTGTGTTAGCATTTAGAGCGCATCCACTGTTGTGCAGGATCCTGTGCGGGGCACAACCCAGGAGAGTGACACAGATGGGACCAGCCCCTGCTGTAAAAGAGCTGCCTGAGGATTAGGGTGGAGGTAGGATGAGACTGAGAGGTACACACACAGGATGGTACAAGGCAAATGTCTTAAAAGAAGGGTCAAGCGCTATAAAGCTTAAAAGGGAGAAATCACATCGGAGTGAAGTCACTTAGGGGCGCTGGGGTGGCTCAGCCGTTTGAGCGTCTGAGTTTGGCCCAGTTTGGCTCACAGTTCATGAGTTCAAGCCCCAGCATGGGACTCCTGCCGTCAGCGGCAGAGTCCCCTCTTTCTGCCCCTCCCCCACTCACGTTTTCTCTCAAAAGTAAACATTAAAAACAAAACTAAACTAAATGAAGTCACTTCATGGCTTCCGTCCTTAGCTTCCTAACCGCACACCTGAGTACCGTGTCGAGTACCAGATTAGGTACTCTTTCCGGCACAGATAGGGCACAGGGTTTTTAAATCATACCTGTGCAAACCGTACTGTATTCTTCCAGACACAAGTGGTGAGTGAAGAGAAAGCATTCTGAACTAAAAGTCAGGAGACTTAAGTCCCAGTCCCAATTCCGTAACTAAGTACTTTTTTTTTTTTTTTAACATTTATTTATTTTTGAGACGGAGAAAGACAGAGAATGAACGGGGGCGGGTCAGAGAGAGGGAGACACAGAATCCGAAACAGTCTCCAGGCTCTGAGCTGTCAGCACAGAGCCTGACGCGGGGCTTGAACTCACGGACCCCGCGATCATGACCTGAGCCGAAGTCGGCTTAACCGACTGAGCCACCCAGGCGCCCCCATAACTAAGTACTTTTGTTCAAAACCCTTTATCACTCTAGGCCTCAGATTAAAGTTCTTTTCAATTCTAAACTTCTATAACCTAATCCTTCTCTGATTAACCGCTTTCTCCCCAACACCTGTTGTTCCAGGCTTTCTCATTTAACTCCAACCCACTTACATGTATGTCTCTAATAGGACTATAGTTATATCAAGCACATATTACAGGTATTTCGCCTGCCTTTATACTACTATGTTAATATAAACATGTTAATAAGAAAAATACTGGAGGTAAAAAAAAAAAAAAATACTGCAGGTAACTGGAGAGAACTGTGACGGAGTTGAAACATGATTTGTCCTTTGCATCATCTCTTAAACTTGCTTCTGCTTTTCTATTCTTACTAGTGTGATACTCCTAGCACCTCCTTTCCATATTTATTCACCTCCTGCCTAATGTATAGTGAAAGCTGTTGCCAAACCTTATTTTACAGCATTTTTAAAATGTTTATTTTTGAGAGAGAAACAGAGAGTGGGGAAGGGACAGAGAGAGGGGGAGACACGGAGTCCAAAGCAGGCTCCAGGCTCTGAGATATCAGCCCAACGTGGGGTTCGAACCCACAAACCGTGAGATCACGACCTGAGCTGAAGTCGGATGCTTAACCAACTGAGCCACCCAGGCACCCCTGAAATGGAGTTTAAAATGAAAAGTACAAACTGTAATCAAAAACACAGCATGCCAATCTACCCAATGTAGTCTAGCACACGACAAGCAAAACCCTGTATTACCAATGTAACCGCTGCAATATGTGTATTACCTGTAAAACGTCTAGAACAGCGAGAAGTACCTGGTAGGTGCTCAGTAAGTACTGGCTATAACTAGCAAAAGGGGAAAGGTTGCTGTCAGTAACGGAACAGGGGAGCTACTTGCTATGTTCTCACAGTTTAATGTATCCTATGAAAAAAATGTATTTTTTAAAAAGACAGTGGGTGTTTATTACTTTTGTAATTAAAAAAAAGATATCGGGGTGCCTGGGTGGCTCAGTCCGTTGAGCGTCCAACTTCGGCTCAGGTCACAACCTCACGGTTTGTGGGTTCAAGCCCCGGGTCGGGCTCTGCACTGACAACGTGGAACCTGGAGCCTACTTCAGATTCTCTGACTCACTCTCTCTAAGTAAAAAAAAAGAAGAAGAAAAAAAAGACATCTGCTTTGGTGGGGCAGCTACATAAAGTAGGAACATGAGAGTGTCCAGGAAACAAACGGAGCCACAAAACTATCATAGAAATTTACTTTATTAAGTGTGAGAAACAAACACAAGAACAATGGCTATAAAGAACAAACCAATGAAAAGTGATGTGCATTCTTGGGAAACCAGTTTCTTCTCAGACTTTTGAGTTCCTGGGTACACACAGGGTACCTGCCTGGGAGTTTACATGCCCAAGGAAAACGGCGTGGGGGGGGGGGGATGGCTAAGAGTTTGCTATGGCTGAGTAAAAGTTACGGCCTTATTTATCACATCCAGCTTCCATCCAAAAGAAAGATACAAAGGTGGTGGGGAGGGAAAAGATAAACACTGAAGGAATGCAGTAGGCAAAGTTTCATCATGGAATTTTCATCTGTTCCTTGAGCGATCTAAGCTGGGAAGGAGATCACCACAACTGTAGTCACCTTGACAAGACGACAGAGAGGTCAAGACATTTTGATTAACCATAGAAGAGGAGAAAGGGACATTAAGTTTTAGGGCAGGACAGCTCAATGTCAATAATTTGAAGGGCAGCTGAGGAAGAAAGAAGTTAGGATATAGAGATTGGTTCTCTAGAGGAAAATACGGTGTTTGACCCTGCATGCACCAGAGGGAGCCTCAGCGGAACTGCAGAGGACTGATCCTTAAACCAATGACATCTTTGCCAATCTCTGTCACCTGTGGAAAAGGAAACAGGGAAAAATTAGGGAATCTGTGAGGGTGCACAGCCCAGAAAGCTTACTCCCTCCACTCCTCAGTGAGTACAGCAGAGTATGTGGTTAAGATCTGTTACTGCTCAGTAAACAGCAGTGGGGAGAAGCTCTAATTTTCTTTAGTATCACTGTCTCAAGGAGCCAGAGGCAAAAACGGAAGAAAAAAAGAACTAACACGCTTCTATTTTCTCTTTCTTTCCTCTTCCCTCCATATCCTGGATGTCTTTCTAGAGGACAGTACTTACTGTAGTGACCTTGCAGACTTGACCCTTGAACTCAGGGGAATAGCAGGCCCCACTGAGTGGACATTTCTCCACTGGCTTCCCACGGTAGATGGGCCGGTAAGACGCAGCACAGATGTCAAAGGGGTTGTGCATGTCGTAGCTGAGCTGGCAGGCGTCTGTGGGGTTCTTCTCACACGCAGACAGAATTTTGCGGGTCTAAGGGAGGGAAGGAGTATTTTATTTAAGAGGACTGAAAGCTGCATGTCACAACTCACCACGGTTCAGTAATTTCCTTGACTCGAGATGCCACTGTACCGAGTGAACAAGTATGTCCTTTTGTACAGGACACACGTGAAGGCGTCACGACAATCACCACTCCTGTTGCATCAGGATCTCCCCTTCTCAGTATCAGTGGTTCCACGGATCTAGACCCACAGTCCTCCACCAAGCCTGGAGATGATCAGAGCCAGGACTCAAAGGGTTAAAATTGGCTTCCACCGCCCAGGAGGAATGCCTTCAGAGACCCCAAGTAACGGGACCTGTGCGCGGAGGTTAGCAGTGGTGGGAACGGGTAGCAGAGCTCAGGGACGGGAAGGCGGAGCTCTTCTAGGTGGCAGGTCACTCTACACCTGTGCCTTGTCTGAAGGAGTTACGAGTTCGCCTTCCAAGAACAAAAGGAGGCACCCTTGCCACTAAGTAAAGAGAAGACGGCGTTCGGTTGCCTCCTTCTGTTGAATGTTGTTATTCAGTGCTTTGTTTTAGAGGCAAAGGCCTTGGCTTCTACTCCCTCCGTGTGAGAGCCGGTCTGGTCCCTTTATGTCTGAGGAAGGAGCTCCCATCTACCTGTTGAGCCACCTCTGGCTTGGGCCCAAGTTCCAACAGGCGCCGAGCAAAGGTGGCAGCTGTCTTAAAGTTCTTGAGCTTGAAGAAGAGGTTGAGGGCCGTGCGCAGCACCAGGATCATGTGAACAGGCTGCAGGTTGGAGTGGGTGAAATAGGCTGCCATCTGGTGGACAGAGAGGGGGACACATGCCAGGCTGATGGTACAGCAGACACAGGTCATTTCTAAGCTGCGGCACACGCATTAAACACAACACAAAGCAAACAAAAACGGGGCTGACTACACGGCATTGCGATCTTCTGCTCCCGGGGTGTGAAGGACTGATGGAATGAAGAAGCGTAGAAAAATACACCCTCTCCTCAGAGAGGTAGGCCCAAACTTCTCTTACTCCCCAGACTGAAATGTGGGTTTGGACTTTAAGAATTCAGGCCTAATGGAGGGTGAAGGGGCGGACCTCTCTGCACCGTGCAGAAGCCCAGAGAGATCGTACCTCACAGATGCGCTTCTGCTGTTCCAGAGTCTCTTTGGGAAGCTTCTTTCTTTCTATCTCCATGGACAGGCCCACAATGTACTCACGGCAAATGGTGATAAGCTGCTGGGCCTTGAGAGAGGGGCAAAGCAAGGTCACGGCACAGAGGCAAGACCGTGCGGGTGCCCGGGACTAGGATGGGCTACCCCCTCCTACCTCCGCAATCTCCTGCTTATTGTCCACGACGAGGAGGGGCACACTGAGTAAAATGGAACGGAACTTTTCCACGGCCTCCTCGAACTTGCCAACTGTGGTGAGCTGGTAGCACAGCTGTAGCCGCTGAATGAGGTCATTGAGCCTCAGGCCCACGGCTGGCACGCCATTCTTCAGCCCCGCATCCTTCCTGGAAGTTTGGAAAAGGAAGAAGAAAAAGGGATAACCCGGAATCCACTAGACTCCAAGGGGAAACAGGTGGGGGAACTGGACGCAGATGTAGAAACCAAACCTCACAGAGTGTCGAGCCCAAGTTCCCTCCTACTAGGAAACCTCCCCTCTGGGACGACCATTAACTGTCCCTCAGGCTATCATCTGAAATATCCACCCCACGCTGGAAGACACGGAAGCCAGGAGCAAGGGGCCTTACCAATTGCGATTAGGGTAGCCATACAAGGAGGGCAGGCAGGGCAGAGCCTGATAGGTGGTGCGGCCTCGGGCATAGGTCTGTAGGAACAGTTGCTTGTAGGGGCCAAACTGGGTCACCCCCACCTGGTCGTGAAGGAGCTAGAATACAAGAGGAAAGAAATATAAAAATTGTGACCTTGCCACTGCAAAACTCGCTAACCTTGGGCAAGGTATTTAACTTCTCTGTACTTGTTTCCTCATCAGTAAATTATACTTAATTATAGAACCTACCTCGTTTAGTAATACCTATAAAGCATTCAGGATAGCGCCTGACACACAGTATGTCAATGTTAGCGGTTGTTGCATTTGTAGTTACTGCTGTTGCTATCGTAACATATGTAACATATCGTAACATACATGCTCCTGAGGGCCCGCTAACTTACTGATGTGAGCCAGAAAGCAGACTATAAATGGGTGGGAGATGGCTGGAAAGATCCACCCGGTAGAAGAAGGCCTTAGGAGGCTACCTTCCCTAGGCAAGACCGGGGTTTCCACGATAAATCCACGCCTCTGCCCTCGTGCATAGGTTAATTTCCATTTGGTTAAGAGGAGCCAACCGCCTCCCTGGGGACCCCGGGCGACAAACACTCCGCAAGAGCCAACGTTACTCTTAAGACTTACCCGCATGGCTGTTTCAAAAGAGCCTGCCAGGATGTGATCGACTGGAAGCTGAGAGTTATTGCACCAGATCTAACAAGAAACAGAAAACCCAAGCCAACTGAAACACAGCCCCTTCTCTTCCCAAACTACCCTCCCCTGTACCTAGAGCAGAAGAGCAGCCACGTTCTTTACGCACGAGTCCAGCAGAGCCAGCTCAGAAACGTGCATGCCCGCAGGGTTGCGCTTCCCTGCTCACCTGGGTTGGGCTGGTTCCCTTGGTGGGAGGCACAAAGAACCCGTCGTCAGCACCCCCGGCTGCCCCAGGGGGTACATCCTAAGAGAAAAAACATCAGTCATTCATAAGCTATTCAAGCAGTTTGTTCTGATAAGTCTAAACACCGTCCTTGACCTTGCTCCCAGCCTCGACCGGGGAGGAAGGGGTGGGGGGCGCTTGTGGGAGAAGACCCTCAAAACAGGGGCAGCTTCACCAGTAACAAAACGATAAACCAAAAGCTCCAATTCAGACGACAAAGCTTGCTGCCTTTTCATAAGCTGCTGTTGCTGCAGCCTGACCGGCTGATGGGAGATAAGCATCAGGTCAGGAGGGTCTACACCCCCTCCCTTCTGGGGGCCTCGGGACGGGTGGGGGGCAGTATGGCCACCGGCTTTCACAGGGAGACCCAGAGGGAGCCTCCCCGGGGCGAGAACCCCACACACCAGCTCAGGAGGGAGCTCCAGGTCCTCTTCCACATCCCAGCCGCCTCCTTCTTCCTGTCCCCTGCCAAGAGCGTCATCCCCCAGGCCATCCGTAGCCTCCACAAACCCATCTGTAAGGAAAATCCAGGCTCAAAGCGGATTTGCAGTGACGGAATTTTAGCATCAAGAAAGCCCAAAGCTGGGATCCTTGTCGGTTCCACGGTCTGGAAGCCTGCAGAACTGCCCCATGCCCCAGGCCCCACCCGTCCCCCCACCCCAGGCCACCCATCCCGCCAGGAGACCCCCAGAAGAACTCTCACCTTCATCCAGCTGCAGCTCCGCATCCTCTCCCCAGCCTTCGGTACCAACGGTGTCAATGTCAATATCAGCAGCCAGGGCTCCTCCCTTGCCTACAGACAGAAGAACACAAAGGAGCTGGTTACAGCCAGGCAAGGCTGAGATCCGGCCTCTTCTGCGAGCAAGCTGCGTCCTTACAAAAGCAGATGCCAAGCCTCTGTCCACTTAATATTTTTATTATTTACTTCTGTAGTACAGATGCTATGCTACCTTGCAGCAGGTTTCAAAAAGAGAGGAAGCAGAAGAGAGACGGGAACAACTGGCCTTGCTGACACCAAACACAACCCCCGAACCATTTTTTACTTAGCAACTCCTGGAGTCTCCTGCCGAGATCTCTAAGTTGCTGCCACTCCAGCGTGTGCAGGGCACGGGGACACAGGGTAGGTCAGAGACGGAGGAGAGGGCGGGGCTGGGCACAAAATGCCCTGGGGTCCATCTAGGCTGTCAGCCAGGAAAAATAAGCCAGCAGACATCTCCAAAACAACAGGAGCAGGTAAGGGTGGGAGTGGGGAACGGTGGTAGCACACATCTGCAAACGCCCACGGGACAGAGTCTGACATTGCTGCTTCGGTGCCTTAACGCTGTCCCTCACGAATGATGAGATACTGAACAGGGCTGATCACACAGACGCTAAAACCTGAGGAAACGCACCCACGTGGTCACAGTGGCTGCCCGAGGCCTGGACTGAGACAACTCTCTTTTCTCCCCCTATTTTCCAAATTCTAATCATCTCATATACTTTTATTTAATTTTTAAAACATGGGATGTCTAGGTGGCTTCGTGGGTTAAACTCAGGTCTTGGTCTTGGGGTTGTGAGTTCAAGCCCCACGTTGGGTTCCACACTGGGTATGGAGCCTGCCTCTCTATTTATTAATCCATACATACATCGATCTATTTATTAATACATACATACACATATACACAAACACAGGGTGCCTGGGCGACTCAGTGGGTTGAAAGCACCCGACTCTTGATTTCAGCTCAGGTAACGATCTCACAGTTCGATCTCACAGCTCCTGAGTTCCAGCCCCAAGTCAGGCTCTGCGCTGATAGCACGGAGCCTGCTTGGGATTCTCTGTCTCCCTCTCTCTCTGCCCTTCCCTTGCATGCTCGCTCTCGCTCGCTCGCTCGCTCCCTCCCTCAAAAATAAACAAACATTAAAAAAAAACCAAAAAAACGTACCACAGCTCAGACTGGCGTGTCACTGCTCCATGATGCTCACACGGAAGAAAGGACAAAGAGCTGAGGGTACTCTGGAGGACAGCTCTTCACAACACAAACACATGACAACAAAAACACTACGGGAGGGGTGGGCACTTACCCTTGCCGGCAATGGAGCCTTCAAAGAAGCCTTTGGACACAGTCAGTAACGGCCAGTTGGTATCCAATGGCATGATAGGCGCAGGTGGCTGGAGCAGCTTGGCATTAGGGTCAATGTCTGGGATCTGAAAGGCAGAAGGTTAAAAGCAAACAGCTCTCAGGAATCATGTGGGGAAGTTTACAGAGCCTCCTTTGACCTCGTTTATTCCTCTGCCTCTCCTGGTAACCAGATGGGAGAGTGACACTTGGAGGTTTAAACTGTCCCCCGATCTCAGAGTTAATTCTGTAATCAGACACTCATGTAAATAAAAACTTACCGTCTCCTTCTCTGGGTCAAATGTCTCCTTCAGGCTCTCGGCTTCTTCATCTAAGCCATGAGTAGCAGCTGTGAGATAGGCCAGGGACTCTGTAGAGAAAACAGACTTTGTGGTAGAAAGTCCAAGATGTCCCCCGGCGGTCTCTGCCTCCTGGTATTCAAGCCTGTGCACCATCCCCCCCCTAAACCGTGGAATGGCCTTGTTAAGTTGCTTCCAACAACAGGACGTGGCAGAAGCCACGGGATACCACTTCCAAGATTGGGATACGAAGAGCGGGGCCTCCACCTGGATGCCATTGCCTGCTCCGAGGGAAGCCAGCTGCCGTGTTGCAAACTGCCCTATGGAGACGCCTGTGTGGCAGAAGGTTGACATTTCCCAGCCATCAGCCCGCAAGGACCGGAGGACTGCCTGCAGCCACGCGGTGAGCGTGGGAAGGGATCCTCCCCACTTGAGCCGGAGACATCCGCAGTCTTGGCCAACACCCTACCCTGATGCAGACTCCTGACAGACAGTGAGCCAGAGGTACCCAGCTAAGCCATGCTGTAAACTGAGGTAATGTGCATTTGTTGCTCTAAGCTGCTCAACTTTAGGGTAATTTGCCACACGGCAGCAAGTGGCTGATGTACTCGCTTATCCTTAAGCTCTAGCATCGATGCTGACAAGAACCTGGGAATCGTCCCTGACTCCAATCCTCACATCCCACATCCAGCCCTTCAACAGATCACATTGTTTCCACCCGCACAAGATATGCTGAGTCTGACCCCTTCACTCCTTAGCACCGTCATCCAAATCACGTCTCCCTCGTTTCCTGGCATATCTCAAATGCTAGCACTGTGCTTGGTACACAGTGGGTTCTCAGAAAATTCCCTTTGAGAATATATAAACAAGTAAATAAGAGGGCACCTGGGTGGCTGTGGCTCAGTCAGTTGAACGTCTGACTCTTGGTTTCAGCTCAGGTCCTGATCTCAGTTCAGGGGTTCAAGCCCCACGCTGGACTCCACGCTAACAGCACACAGCCTGCTTGGGATCCTCAATCTCTCCCCCTCTCTCTGCCCTTCCCCACTCGCACGCACGCATGTGCTCTCTCTCTCAAAATAAATAAATAAACTTGAAAAAACACGACTATAACAAATAAATAAGTAAATGAGTAAAACCTCCAGACTTGAAAAAAAAACAAAAAAACAAAACTCTAACGACCTCTAACCAACTATATTTACTAGGGTATCTGCTTCAGGACCTTTTAAAACCTCCTAACCTCCTAGTTCCTCCATGACTATTAACTGTCTTCCTAAGAGTGCTTGGACAGACTGAATATTCTGCCTGTACCTCCATTTGGCCCTGAAGCATGTCTTCTGAGCATGGTAGGAGCATGCGCTCTCTTCTGGAAAAATGCACAACAAAGGGAAATACCTCACCACTAGGGTAACCAAAGGGTAACTCACCACGAAGAGAAAATACTTTCTAAGCCCCAAAGGAGCTGGTGAGTCCCGCATGCTTACTTACTCTGCCCACAATTCTTCAGGATCCGCACCCGCTCAGACACGTCACCCAGGTAGAGTGCATTCTGATAATGGCCACTCATGTCCTTTCGGATCTCAGCTGCATCAAGTCAGTAAGATACCAGGTTAGGTCTTCTTTCCGAAGTTCCCTCTCTCCTCCCCTCTACCTGCCTTCACCTTCCCTCAAGGACCCCACTCCCCACCCTTAGCTTCTGGGGCTCACCAATCTTCATCATCTTGCGAAGTTTCTCCAGGTTGCCAGTGATAAGGTACAAGAAGGAAAGTTTGTCGAAGTTTTTGGTGCGTTGATAACACATTTCCACAATCTGGTGGTTCCCCTGTAGCAAGGCCACTTCTCCCAGCTTTTCCCAGCAGTTCTTGTCATCCAGTGCTTTGGCTGCTTCCAGAGCAATCTAAAGAACCCCCAGGGTCAGAGGTAACAGGTTGGCGGGTATCTTGACTCAAAACCAGGGACCATGGTCGAAGTATCCGCCTCTACATAAATCTCCCACAGACTCTGTATACTTGCAATCACTCCTACCATTCAGTCTAATTCTACTGAAAATCCTATCACCAAACAGGATCCCTTTGGCTCCACGGAGAGAAGAATCACATCACACATCCTCCTCCTCAGAAATTTACTTTGACAAACAAAATCATCTCCCAGCAGTTGCTGACTCCACAGGGTCAATTCTTCCTTAGCTACCTTATTTTCCACTTGCTAGGTCTAAAGATCTCCGGGGGCTTTAGAAAAGATAAGAAGTAATAAGGAAGTTCAGAACCAGAGAGTCAATGTACCTAAGCCACCTCCCCATTTAAAAATAATGCCTGTACGTCTAGGTCCCAATATTTCCTAAGTACCTGTTCATCTGAGCAGCCAATCAGCAAGTAAAAGGTGAAGGAAGTGAGAACTTTCAGAGTCCCTGCCATGTTGCTCCTACGCTAGAGGCTAATGGATTCAGAGTAACGGACAATGGGGACAGTAGCACTGCTGTGGCAGAAGCAGAGGCAGCAAGTAGCAGAGACGGGCAAGCTGCAACAGGAAGACAGCGCCATCTGACAACCCGGACCATCTCAGACTCCGTCCTCCTCGCTGAAGAGGCAAGCCCGGAATATGCCTTCACGCTGCAGCCCGCACCCTCTCACATTCTCTGTAACGACATGGGGCTTAGGACCCCGCCCCCCTCACCTCGATGTTCCCGCACTCCAGTGCCAGGCTAAAGCGAGTTTTCTCGTCCTTGACAAAATGCAAGGCCACCTCAGGGTAGCCCTTCTTCTGGAGGTAAGCGATGATAGACTGGCCAACTAGTTTCGCGTTTCTCACCATGTGCAGCACCTAGACGTATGGGGTGCGGCAGGGCAGGAAGGAGACATCACTCAGGGAGAAAGCAGTGCTGCCCTCTCGCACCCCTAGGGGGCCCTCTCGTTTCGTACCTCATCATATTTTCTGTTGATCAGGGCCAGCTTGAACTTGAACTCCGTGGGATCAATGGTGAGCACCCGAGGACGACACTCCCTATCCAGGCAATACACATTGTTGCCCTTCACCCGCGTGACATAGATGGGTAAATCCAGAGTTCGGATGATCCCGTAGTCCCTGCAAACAGGAGTTAGCGGATTCAACTTTCAGCCAGCGAGGGGGAAAATCTAGCCTGGAAGGACATGGAGCAAGCCTAGGACACGACTTTGGATCTTCCCGCTGCTCTTTTGCCAAGTGCCATTTGCACAGCGGTATAGACAGGAAGTGGTTCAAAAGAGAGCAGAGCTAAATGCCACATTTACTGATGTTATTCTTCTGTGTGAAGCGGGAAAAGATAGGGCAGATGGTCTGATCTTTCCTCATACGCTATTGCTCTGGGAGCTAACAGACATGGCTGCAGGAATCAGGCCTGAAAGTTAAATCTTAAGTTCTGATGTACAATCACTGCGCCACTAGGGGCAGCTGAAGTCTCTCCTTGCAGCTACAGGTGGAAGTGGAAGAGAGGGAGATGTGAAGTCTGACACACACGAGAAACGGTAAAAGGCAAAAATAATTTTAAACTGAACGCAAATTAAAAATGTATAATCTAGGGCGTTAAGTGCACATACTGTATTAGAAGAAACGCTGAAAACTAATGACCTCTATACAAATACATTAGAAAATTAATAAATACAATAAAAATAAGCCAGCAACTCAAAAATTTGTTCCTTTACAAGTTAAACCAGAGTATACTTCGAAAAAATAAGCCAATCATAAAATTAAGAAATAGAAAAAAGAAACAAAATACAGAAGTTCAAGAAAGGCAAAAGCTAAATAAAATTCATAAACCTCTTATGAGTCATAAAGAAGATGTGGTTTATACTACTTGGCAATGAGAAAGAATGAAATCCTGCCATTTGTAGCAACTTGGATGGAACTGGAGGGTATTATGCTAAGTGAAATAAGTCAGCCAGAGAAAGATAGATATCATATGTTTTCACTCATATGTGGAACCTGAGAAACTTAACAGAAGACCATGGGGGAGGGGAAGGGGAAAAAAAAATAGTTACAAACAGAGAGGGAGGGAGGCAAACCGTAAGAGACTCTTAAATACAGAGAACAAACTGAGGGTTGATGGGGGAGGCAGTGGGAGAGGGAAAAATGGGAGATGGACATCGAGGAGGGCCCTTGTTGGGATGAGCCCTGAGTGTTATATGTAAGCGATGAACCATGGGAACCTACCCCCAAAACCAAGAGCACATTTTATATACTGTATGTTAGGCAATGTGACAATAAATTACATATTAAAAGAAAAGTAAAAATAAAAAATAAACCTTTTGTGACTCTAATTAAGAAAAAAGATAAAATGGCCAAAATAGGAATGAAAAAGGGGATATTGCTAGAGCTCCTGCAAGATGAGGGTGGGCGTAAACTTTTTTAAATGATCAAATTCCAAGAAAAGTAAAATTTACCAAAACTGACTAAAAACAAATAGAAAACCCCGACAGTCCTATAACTGTTACACAAGATAAACTGAAACTGAATCACAAAAAATCCTCCTATAAAAGAAAGTCCTAGGATGGGGGCTTCACTGGATGACTTCACTGGCAAATTCTACCCAATATTCCAGGAAGAATTAAACCCAATCTTATTACAAACTCACTAAGAGAACAGAAGAAGGTATATTATTTTCCTTATTTTATGAAATTAGCGCAACCTCAACACCAAAACCTGGCAAAGACAGAAAGAAAAAGGGAAGTCGTAGGCCAATCTCATTTATATATACACGTGGATGCAAAAACCCAAAACAAAATATTAGTAAACTAAAACTAGCAGTATCAGAAAAGGGTAAAACATCATAACCAAGTTAGATCTGTATCAAGAATACAATGTTGGTCTCATATTTTTAAAAAATCAATTTAACTCACTATACTAATCAACAAAAGGAGAAAAATCCTAGGACTACCTCGGTATATGCAGTAAAAAAAATTTTATGTAATAAAATTCAGTATTTATCTGAGATACAGCACAGACAGACATTCCTTAATAAGTAGAAGCTATCTCTAAAGAAATCTACAGCAAGCTTAGGTAATGCCAATACACTGAAAGCTTGCCCTTTAAATTGGGACCAAGACGAAAAAGTCTACTATCATCATGTGTATTCGACACTATGCTGGAGATCCTGGTCAACGCAGCAAGACAAGGAAAATACATGAAAGTATAAGTACTGGAAAAGAAGAAACAAACTGTCAATTACCCACAGATGCTCTGATTACTTACCAAAATAAGGCAAATTACCAGAAATAATGAAAGTCTAATAAGATCTCTGAAATCAATTTAGAAACTTAATTATATTTCTAAATATCATCAGAACTTAGAAAGTTAAATTTTTAAATGGAGAGTTTCCATTAAATTTTTTTAATGTTTATTTTTTGAGAGAGCGAGCGAGCAAGCGAGCACAAACAGGGGAGGGGCAGAGAGAGAGGGAGACACAGAATCTGAAGCAGGTTCCAGGCTCTGAGCTGTCAGCACAGAGCCTGACACGGGGCTCGAACACGCGAACCGTGTGAGATCATGACCTGAGCTGAAGTCAGACGCTCAACCGACTGAGCCACCCAGGCGTCCCAGATCCATTTACAAATAGCGCTGAAAACTGCCAAGTGCCTAAAATAATCCAACTAAAGAAATCCAAGATCTCTATGGAGAAAATTCTAAAAACTTTACTGAAAGATGTTCTGGAAGACCTAAATAAATTAAAAAAAAAATTTTTTTTAAGTTTATTTATTTTGAAAGAGAGTGTGTGCAGGAAGGATAGAGAGAGAGAGGGAGAGAGAGAATTCCAAGCAGTCTCCACACTGTCAGTGTGAGGTGCCAGATGCGGGGCTTGACCTCATGAACCCGTGAGATCATGACTTGAGCCAAATTTAAGAGTTGGAGTCCTGCATTGGGCTCTGTGCTGGCAGCATGGAGCGTGCTTGGGATTCTTTCTGTGTCGCTCTCTTTCTCTCAAAAAAAAAAAAAAAAAAAAAAAAGTGGATGCTTAACCAACTAAGCCACCCCAGCGACCCAATAAATTTTTTTTTAGAGGGAGTAGAGTGCTAAGGCAGGGAAGAGGGGCAAAGGGGGAGAGAAATTCTCAAGCAGTCTCCATACTCAGCATGGAGCCTGATATGGGGCTTGATCTCACGACCCTTGAATCATGTCCTGAGCCAAAATCAAGAGTTTGACACAACTAACTGAGCCACCCAGGCGCCCCACAGAAGACCTAAATAAATGAAGAGTTACTACACCATGTTTACAGACCAGGAAACTTAGTATTGCGAAGATGTCAATTACGTCCAAAACAATAAACGCCCTCAATGCAATCCCAAATGAAATCACAATAGGGCTTTTTGTTTGTTTTATTCCACATGGAATTTCACAAGCTGATTCTAAAACTTATACTTTAAGGCAAAAACGTTTTGAAAACTTGCCCTTTCAAGGCAAAATTAATTAGAAAACAGCCTAGAACTTAAAAGAAAAATAAAAGTAGGAAAGATCTGAGAATCTGCTCTAGCATGTGGGAAGACCCCTAAAGCACAGACCACAGAAAACAGGTCCTTGCATTTCTGTAAACATGATTTATGTGTGACAAGGAAGGCACTGCAGAACTAGGGGGAAAGGCTGGTCTGTTCAGATGATGTTGGGACAGCTGAGCCTGAAACTGAGCCCCTTCACAGCCCCTCACACCACACACAAATATCAACTTTAGGAAGATCACAGCCCTAGGTATGAAAAACAAAAGTATAGGGGTGCCTGCGTGGTGCAGGTCATGATCTCATGGTTCATGAGCTCAAGCCCCACATCGGGCTCTGAGCTGACAGTGTGAAGCCTGCTTCAGATTCTCAATAAATTTCTCTCTCTCTCTCTCTCTCTCTCTCTCTCTCTCTCTCTCTCTGTTCCTCCCCTACTTGTGTGCTCTCGTGCTCTCTCACAATAAATCAATAAACTTTAAAAAAAAGGGGAAAAAAAAACAAAAAACGTATAAAGTTCTTACAACACAATATAAAAGGGGTGTCTGGTATCTGGATGGCTCAGTTGGTTAAGCGTCTAATTCTTGATTTTGGCTTAGGTCATGATCTCATGGTTGTGAGATCAAGCCCCATGCCTGGCTCAGCCTGGAGCTCCACACTGAGCCTGCTTAGAATTCTCTCTCCTTCTCTGTATGCCCCTCCCCCACTCATGCTCTCTCCACCTCCCGCCCAAGGTAGACAAAAAAAAACAGCAAAAAGTTTCTACAAGAGGATACAAAAGAACGCCTTTATAGCCTTAGAGTCAATAAAGGTTTCTCAAATAAGATACAAAACCCAATATCCACAATAGGTAAGAGTCATAAATTCAACTATATTAAAATAACAACATCTATTCATCAAAGGATAGGATATCATGAAAAGAATCAGAAGACAAACTATGGAACGGAAGGAGGCATTAAGATTTGTAACATGTAGGCCAGACAAAGGACTGACACTCAAATATATGAAAAACTCCTAAAATAACCAGGATAGATAACCCATTAAACAAAAACAGATAAAAGTCCTGAACAAAATTCACAGGAAAGGGAACCCTGAGGGGTGGTCAACTGGAAAGTTGCTCACTCTCATTAGGAATCAGAGAGTGGCAAAGCTCAATGACAGTGAGATGCCATCACAAATCCACCATAAAGACAAAAGAAGTCTGACAAAGCCAAGTGTTGGCCAGGATGACAAGCGAGGAAGCTTTGATACGATGCTGCTGGCCGTGCAAATCGGTACAGCCACTTTGGAAAGCAGTTTCACATTACCTAGAAAATGTGAAGATACGCATACTCTATGATCCAGCAATCTGGTTCCGGACACTCCAGAGAAATGTTGTGTGTGTATGCACCGGAACACGTGTAGAAGACTGTTTAAGAGAACACTTTATCACAGTGGCAAAATCCTAGAAATAACTCAAATATCCCTGTAGAGCAGAGCGGATAAACTGTGGTATGTTCACAGAATATTATACAACAACGAAGACAAGCAAATTAGAGCTGTAACATAGGTACATACATCTTACAAACAAAATATGGAGCAAAATAAGCAAAATACGAAAATAATATACTCAGGATGATTTACATGCAGTTCAAACCAGGCAAAATTAAAACATCATTTGAAGACATACTGGGTGGTAAAATTACAAAGAAAAGCTTGGACGAAATTACCATAAAAGTCAGAATAATGTTATCTTTGGGTGGGAAATGGAGGTGGTTGTGATTAACAACCACATGGTGGCAAGAGGCCTCTGGAGGCCAGCACTTTTCTATTTCCTGCCTTGGGTGGCAGGAACGTTCATTATATGACGATTTGCCATTCTCTACGTATATACTCCGCATTTTTCTTTATTCAAGTCATATGTCACAATTTTTTAAAGACTTGAAAAAGAACGTTCAGCTGTGCCTAGCACATATGCGCCAAAGATTTTCCACGAAGAAAAGTTCAAGGAGGACTTCAGTTACATCCCTTGAGACAGGACAGTGATTTTTAAGAAGCTACCTTCTCCCACTCTGTGTATCAGAGAATTCACTTACCCAGTGGTGACGGCATATTTGATGTGGTTGCTTGTGGTATAGATAAATACCCCACTCTCATCCCAGGCCCCACTCTTGACGCGAATGTTCTCATGAATGTTACACAGAGCCTCCAGTTTGCGGTTACAGATCACAATGGCTGTAAGAGGCAAAGGGCATGAGTACTCTGCTGGACAGGGTGAGTGAAGCAGGCTGGCAGGGATGGGAGCGCAGGACTGGTGTCTACATCAGGGTGGGTATAAGGGAGACTCACCATGTTTGGCCAGTAGTGCTACATGGGACATGTCTGCTGACCAGATAACGTATTTCACCTTGGAAATCTTCACAGATGCCAGAGTCCTGGGACAGAGAAAGGCGAACGTGAGTGGACCTGACTCCAAAGTCCCAGGTTACGACCTACATCCTTTTCATCACCAAATTAAACCCTAATTTCTTAAAATAATACCAACTAGGGGCGCCTGGGTGGCTCAGTCGGTTAAGCGTCCAACTTCGGCTCAGGTCACGATCTCATAGTTTGTGAGCTCGAGCCCCCTGTCAGGCTCTGGGCTGACCGCTCAGAGCCTGAAGCCTGACTGCTTCGGATTCTGTGTGTGTGTGTGTATGTGTCTCTCTCTGCCCTTCCCCTGCTCGCCTTCTGTCTCTCTCTCACTCAGAAATAAACACTAAAAAATATATATTTAAAAAAATAAAAAATAATACCAAATAAACAGTCCCTGTATTGTAGCTGAGTGACGGAAACACTTTGGCTCACACTGTAGGCTCCCCCCGCACACCCTCCCGGCCGTCAACTCCCTGTCCTTCAGGGATTTGTGTACGTCTGATCTCACCAGAGGACTATAAGCTCCTTTAAGCACAGGATGCCACTCATCCCTACGTGCCTGTGATTCTAAGTGCCGAGAGCATTCTTTGTTCAGGTAAGTGCTCCAAAAACAGATAAATAAGGCCCTCACTGTTAACGCTATTGGGTACGGACAGGATGGACAGTGATCACAGAGGGGAAAAGTGGCAAGAAAGAGTCTCGGAGTTACACACAGAAGTGGTCAAGCCTGAGGCGAACTTACTGGGGGAAAAGCTCCCACTACAGACGTCCACTCCCATCCACTACATGCCTGTCTGCTTAGGGGCACCTGACATGTTACCGCTTCTGTTGTACGTCAAAGAGCGTGATGGATTCTGCATCTCGGAGCAGGAGGTTTCCTGTGCCAGCATAAAAGATCTCATCGCAGTTGGGCACCTGTACCTTTTTGGTGATCTCATTCTTCAGATTCTTGATCAGAAGCTGAAATAATTATCACAAGTGGGGTTATCGGAAATGTGTGCTCATAAGATGATGACAGCTGACAACACGCCTCAGCAACTGTCCCTTGGTTTCAATAAACCAAGTTAGGGGGCGCCTGGGTGGCACAGTTGGTTAAGCGTCTGACCCTTGATCTCGGCTCAGGTCACGATCTCACAGTTCGTGAGTTCAAGCCTCGCATCAGGCTCTACGCTGAAGGTACGGAGCCTGCTTGGGATTCTGTTTCTCCTTCTCTCTTCCCCTCCCCTGCTTGTGCACACACATGCACTCTCTGTCTCTCAAAATAAATAAACGTTAAATCTACTCTTTCAAAAAAAAATAATAATAATAAATAAAATAAACGAAGTTCGGGTGTTTTCTGTCCGGGCCGGTCACCATTTTGGCAGACCACCCTAACCAAGACCCTCTCTGGAGGCCCTGACAGCTTCTGTTTCGTCCCTCAACTGAAATACCCCGAGAAGTCCAACTAACCCCCAAATTCCTCCATCAATCAGAGCGAGAACGGTACTTCTGGGCTGGGGCTTACATCTGTGTTACACATTTTCTTGAGATCTTTGTTTCTCTCGCTCAGGATCACTTCCACTTCAAGTACCAATGAGGGTAGTTAGGATAAAAAAGGAATTACTCCTCACCCAGACCACCGCTTTCAAATCTGACATTTTTTGGCTTCTGTTTTGTCAACAGTGTCTTTACCTTTGTTCTCAAACCCAGACCCACAGTGACCATCAAGCCAATCAAGTCAATTTTAAGGCTCTTTGTCTCCCAAGGGGACTGTGGTATCTGCACGATGATCCCCAGGGGAGAGGAGAAAGAGAACATGCTCTTTCTTCATGCAATACACCACTGCCCCCACACTTCCCAAATCAGTTTCCCCTTTCTGCCCTAACTCACCGAATGCATCCGATCCAGGACAGCAAACCGGTTTCGAGCAACCCAAACGGCCGTCAGGCCTGAGGATCGTTTCCCTTCGGGAGCTGAGAACAAAACCAAAGGGCGGGAAGCGTGTGGCGAGCCACCGGCAGGTGACTCAGGCGCCACAGAGCTGCCTGTCTTGCTGGCTGCCACGCCCGCTTTGCCGGTTCAGCTGCTTCCTGACTAATTCAGCTGCAACCCGGAGGCTATCGTCAGTGACTTTTCCCCACCAGTCCCCTCCAAACTCCAACCTCCACCCTGCCAAGCCTCTTCTCTCCAGGCCAAGCGGCTGCCTGTCAGCCAACACCGGGTACTGGCACAGGGACCGCCCATCTTGGGAGACAGCACACTCCATCGAGCTAACGAGCAGGGCCTCGCTGGCCAAGCTGTGGCGCGGCAAGCAGCCTGTCAGTGTCCAGGACCTCCTATCTCAACAAGCTGGAGTGGAGACAGAGCCCCCTCCCCAGGACGCAGCTGCTCTGCTGCTTTTAACATGCAAATGCAGACCCCCGGTAGAGCAGGGTGGGGCAGAGCGCTCCCAACTGAATCTTGACAGGCAGATGAGCTCGGTGCCGGGCAGTATTTAGCACCAAGCCGTTGCTCCATAAATGTCACTCACTCGCTTCACCCTGAAGAAAGTTACGAAATGTTCCTCGGTTCCCAAACATCTCACTGGCTGACTACGAGTCCGAATGGGCACTCCAACCTCGGGGAAACTTCAAGGGTCGTGCACAGAAGGATGCGCCGAAACGCCCATATACGAGCCCATCGGCAGCGAAGTGGACAAAACGTGCCGGCCAGCCTCGCTTGGTGCCCCTCTGGCACCTGTGGTGACAGGCAATTCTAATCATGACCAACACCCCCGTTTTCCAGGGGCTGGGGAGCCACATTATTCGAGCTTTTGGTCTTTCTCTTCCTCTCTGCTGCCTAGCACCGGGCTGCACCTTTACACCTTTGCCAATTATTACCTCCTTTGAAAAATGGAGAAGATAAGACCTAAGTGGTAATAAAGCAAAACTAAGAAACAATCGTGAATGCGTGGGGAAAAAGAACAAGGAGGTGGGTAGGGAGGGGCATAATCACAATTTGATCAGAAATGGCTTAACTGTTTAACTTATAGGGGAGACTGTTACGGATACCAAAGACACACAAGTTCCCTGTCCTTTCACCAAGACCACACTTTCAAAAAAGAGTGAACCGTATTAGCAAACAATCATGACACAGTGAGTGGCACCTGCAAAAGGGCCAGAGCTAGCAAAATTACTTCTTGCAATCTGCTCATGGAGTCTAAAATATCATAAAAGTGTGCCAGTAAGGTGAGGACCCGAGAAAGCCTCTATAAAGCAACGGGAGGAAGCGGACTGAAAAGAGCCTAAGTGAGACACATCCATTCTGGAAGGCTGTCGGCAAATCCTAACAGGAAGGACAGCGACAAGGGCTGGCGGTGATGGACGAGGTAGACAGGGGTCTCAGCTGGATCCTGGGATCCCTGGCGGGGTGTGGGGCTGTTAGCAGCCTCATTTCTTTGACATGCAAAGGAAGCAAATCGGATCTGGATGTGGATGGGAGAGCATAAATCCCCAGTCCCAGGATGAGACGTTGCAAGATTGGAACCACATTCTTAAATAAATGAAACTACCAGGGTGAAAGTCATATCGGCTGACAATAAACTAGGATAACATGCTGTGCTGAAAGGGAAAATGGAGAGTTTCTAATAACCAAATTATAAAATATATATATCTAGCTGGAGTAATAAAATGGAGGAGGAACATGAATATTTCACACCATGGTCGCCTCTGATGCAACTGTCAGCAGCACCTGCCAACAGACACGAGTGATGTGACCGTGGCCTGGGGAGGGAACGTGAAAAACTTGAAGAGGCGCGACAGCGCGGCGGAGGAGAGCTGTGCGCGAAGCCGGGCAGACACAGGGGGCACCTACCGTCGGGATTCTGGGAATCCGCGTCCTTGGGGATGGTGTACAGGTCATAGGTGCTATTCTCCAAGTTGCTGGCTCTCTGTAGAGGAAACAGGAATCAGCTGGTGACAGGAACCCAAGACAGCAGTTTATTCTGACAGAGGAAACTGCGCCGTCACACAATGATCTGTAGCCATCCCTTTCTCACCCGTCACCCACAGGGACAGGTGGACGTGTCTAGAGCTAGCAGTTCTCAGACTCGTCGCCAAAGAACTCGGAATTCATGTCACTTCATATTTTTTGTATCCTCCAAAGGTTTATGCAGATATTATTTGGAAGGCAGCAAGGACTGCTCTTGACTCCACACGTTAATAAACTAAATCCCCAGTATTCTGGTGCTCTACCTAAGTATACTCGTCAACTTAAAAGTTTGTTCAAGGGGAAAAAAAAAAATCAAAGACAACAGTAAGCACAACCCCCAGGGAAAAAATGTTAAGACTCTTAGATACTGAACAAAGAACGGGATTAGACACACTAGAAGTCATACGGGGAAAGACAAGTTTTCGTTCTTTTTAACTTGGCAAACAGGGCACTCAAACTAGAATGTCATTCCTCTCTTTCCCCCAAATTACACGGCAAGAAGTACGGGGGCTACTTGCTGACCCTGAAGGCAACTTCACTGAAAGGCACCCCTCCTCCAGGTCAGCTCTGCTATTTTTGCCCCCATGAAGGAATCAAGACAAGCATTCTCGATTCAGGTCGTTCATCTTGAGGCTGCGTTACGTGTAGAAATTGCCAGCCTTGGTGAAGATGTAAGTTCACAAACCCCTAACATGCTTATGGTAACTGGAGCCGACCTGGTTTGAGGCTGCTTACTGTGTTAGCCCTCTCAAAATGACCACTACAGAGCTTCTAAACGGCCACTAGAGTTTTCCTAAGGGCATGAGAAAGAGGCCTACGGAAAACGGGAAGATCCTAGGAGGACAGCAGGGGTCACATACCGTACACAACAGGACTGCATTTTCTGCTGGATTGTACGACATATTGAACACTGGGAACTTGGAACCACTAGGGATGTACATGGAGAAAGAGAAAATGAGGAAGGGGAGTAAGGACGGAAGGAAGAAAGGCATGACTCCCACATCTCCTACTTACCCAATCTTTACACATGTAACTCATCACTTTCATAATCAGGAATAAAAATAAACATTCCATCTACTCTCTTCCTTCTTTCAAGGCTAGGACACCCCTAGCTCAGCTTTGACAAACAGTTTAAAAAAGGCAAACCCTGGTACAGGTCCGATTTTTCAATGGAACGTAGGGTCAGCACTCACTGCAGTGAGCGGGACTGGGTCTTCTTGGGGACAAATTCCTACACATAACTGCAGGGGACACCACAGAGCAATGTGATGGGCTCTGTCTCTGGCTAATTTGTCCCGTCCCTTGGAGTGTTCACATAAACCCATCTTTTTATTGTAGTAATGCCGGAGGGTGGTTATCAAAGCCTCGTGCCAGAGCCTGCCACCATCAATGTTTCAGCATGCTGATGCAGCTGGCCCTCCGAAAGGACAGTTTTTTTGCCAGACATCCCAGAGCTGATCACATCTTCAGAGTGAAGAGCTTCCAGAGACGTATATTCTAGTTTAGAGTTGTATGCGTTTTGCCGGAAAGTAAAGCAAAGTCACAGAAACGCCAAACACAGGCAAAAAGGCCTGTCACCAAGTCGGGCCACTCTACCAGGAAACTTTCTCTGGTTCGCAAGAAACCCGGCCGACTGTGGCAGTAGTGATATCCTGTGCACAGGCTCACTACCATTCTAATCAGGGAAACTGCCCTTCTCTTCATGGCCTCCTCCTTGCCCACCATGCTCCTGGGGTTCAAACTGAGCAGCTTCCCCAGTGGGGACTCGATCTGCGACAGGAGAGGAGACCCAAAATGTCATCAAAAGAACAGAATTCTATTTGCGGGTATCGCAGTGTGGTGACAGACCAGAGGGTCTGGCGGGAGGAAACACGTCTGATTTACCTCCGCAGCTGCATCACCGCTACATCTTTGGAGCTGTTGAAATCCAACTGACGTAAGAATCGGTCCTTGACATAATGTAGCATATTGCCGTGAACAGCGTAGGCTGGCCTTTCCCGTTCCAGTTTAAACACAATCATGCCACCATCATGGCCTGGGGCACAGGGAGGAGAGAGGAAAGAATTAGCTGAAGGCAAGAAAGCTGGAAACAGGAGATACACGAGGATGAGGATTATGTACGTGCTAAAAACAAAGGTACCTAAATGTGTCCTTTATTTGCCTACATTCCCACAGTTGTTAGAAGCTTCCCTCAAATCAATTTCTGTGAATCCTTTTCTAATACTCTACCTAACACTGTCACATTTACACACACCCTCCTCTGTGTTCTCCTAACACCTTGTACAAAGTTCCATCACACTGAAAGTAAACAGACAGGATTACATCAAACTAAAAGGCTTCTGCACAGCGATGGAAATCATCAAGATGCAAGAGCAACCAACCTGCTGAATAAATGGGAGAAAATATTTGCAAACCAAATATCCAATAAAGGGTTAATGTCCAAAATATAAAAAGAACACAACTCAATATAAAGACAGAAAACCACACACAAACAACCCAATTCGAAAATAGGCAGAGGACTTGAATAGACATTTCTCCAAAGACCTACCAATGGCCAGCAGGCATATGAAAAGGTGTTCAACGTCTCTAATCACCAGGGAAATGCAAATCAAAACCACAATGAGACATCGGCTCATACCTGTCAGAGTAGCTAGTATTAAAAAGACAAGAAATAACAGTGCTGGCGAGGATGTGGAGAAAAGAGAACCCTTGCGCGCTGCTGGTGGGAATGTAAATTGGTGCAGCCACCGTGGAAAACAGTATGGAGGTTCCTCAAAAATTAAAAATAGAACCACCATATGATCCAGCAATTCCATTACTGAGTATCTATCTGAAGAAAACAACAGAAACACCAATTTGGAGAGATACATGCCTCTCCATGTTCACTGCAACATTATCTACAGCAGCTAAGATATGGAGGAAGCAACCTAAGTGTCCCAGGGCTGGTAAATGGATAAAGAAGATGTGGTACACACACACACACACACACACACACACACACACACACACAGAGGCCTATTACTCGACCGTAGAGAATGAAGTCCTGCCACTTACAATGACATGGATGGACCTAAAGGAATTAGGCTAAGTGAAGTGAGTCAGAACGACTAATGTTAAGATTTCACTTATATGTGAAATCTAAAAAAAGAATACATGAACAACAACAACAAAACAGAAACAGACTCCTAGGTACAGAAAACAAACTGGTAGTTACCAGAGGCTGGAGGTGGTAGAGAGTGACCAAAATAGGTAAAGGGGATTGAGAGGTGTAAATATCCAGGTATAAAATAAGTAAGTCCCTAAGGATGTGATGCACAGCTTAAGGAATATAGTCCATGATACTGTAGTAACTTCACGTGGTGAGAGACGGTAACTAGACTTAATCATGGGGATTACCTGGTAATATATAAAAATATCGAATCACTACCACGTAAACCTGGAACTCACAGGCTATATATGTCGATTATGCTTCGATTCAAAAAACAATAAGCCTCTAGCATCGCACTTAGCATCCTGCACTGTAATGAAGTCCACCAGCTCCACTATCCCACGAGCTCTGGAAGACGGGAATTATGGTCATTTCCAAGCATCCCCAGTCCCTAGCAAACAGCAAGGACATAAAGGTTTCTGCTGAATGGGGATACTAGTTTAAAAAGCCTTTCTTTCCTTTTTTTAATGTTCTCCTTTTCCCTACTAGCATCATCCGTCTCTCAGAGAGAACGTCCACCTCTGTCGGCTCTCCACGCGTAAATCAGATCATTCGCTTCCCTCCCCAGCCGCTTCCCATGACCTTCCGCCCGCCCGTTCAGAAGAAAATCCTCAGTCTAACCCCGGCCTTGCCTGCAAGGCGGAGCACAGCTGGGCCCGCTCTTCCTCCCGGACTACTGGGCCCCTACTCACCGCGCTCCCGCTGGCCTCTCCGCCTTCTCACGCGCGCTCACCGCCCCCCTCAGACCCCCGGCCCGCAGCCCCGCGCCCCCCTCACACACACTCGGAGTCTCGCGCGGCCCCGCCCGCCCGGGGCCTGCCACCTCCTCACTTTCCTGAACGGCCCGGTCCCTGCAGCCGTCCCCCTCTGCGCGCCTTTGGCTGAACGTTTCTTCAAAGCCTCCTCTGCGTGTTCATTGCCTTACGGTCCCTCTCCCCTCACCACAAATAACATGCCATAGAGTCAGGGACGCGGCCTCGGGCACCGCTCTACCAGCAGCACCCAGACCGGGGCCCGCGCTCAGGGCGCATCCGCTACCTGCGTGACTGCCGCTCAGCCGCCAGCGCCGCAGCTGGAGAAGGCTGAGCGTTCACCATGAGCCTCCTGACTTTTCAGAGAGGATGGGCTTTATTGCCCAGCGGACCCGGGTGGAGACAGAACACTACACGAAGGGTCCTCCAGGACGGTAAGGGGGACAGACGGACAGGGGCTTCGGCCGTGTGGCTCTGAGAATCCCATATCCCCTTCTCATTCTATTCTGTGTCCACCGGAGTCAGAGCTAACAGAGCATCATGCTCAAGTCTTACAAACTCTGAACTTCAACGAGGAAAAAAGAGAAGAAATGACCCTTACCTGCCGCAAAGAGGTTCAGGTTGGGGTGGGCGGCCAAGACCCAGAAACGATCGTGGTCCCTGCGGAAGGTCTGAACCCCAGTCCTAGGAAAGCAACAGGTAAGCAAAAAAAAAATACTAATTTCTGAGACATCTCCAGCCTATCACATACAAGAGCACTGAGTGGGAGTCAGCAAAACCTCACTGGTCCTGTTATTCTGAATTTCAATTTCCTCTTATTCATCACGATTTCCCGTTACGCTACCTTCATTGCGTATTTCTTACGTCTCTAGCTACAGAAGAACATGCTTAAATTTGGAGGAGAAAAGAATGCGCGTGGAGATTGTATTTGATGGGCAATCTGTAAATGCTGGCTGATCTCCAGGCCCCCTCGAGCTTTCCTAACACCGGATCTGACCTCTCCATATGCTGAAGATGGTTAAGAGGCACACAGAAGCAGTCTAATCTAACTGGCAGGAGACAGAACGAGACAGAGGAGGGCCTTCCCCCCAGCTGTGGTCAACACCATCGTAACCCCCTTACCTCTTGGACATATCCCAGACGCGGATGCTCTTGTCCTCAGAATTGCTGAGGATCAGCTCTTGGCGAGGGTGGAAGACGGCACAAGACACGTTGTTGTAATGACCGCGACAGGTGTCAACCTCCCACGCCTTTGACTCTAAAGGACCAAAAAGAATTAGATGATCTCTCACAACTCCCTACTACTTACTACAAGTTTAGGATTTAAAATGATGGCATCTCAGTTGGTTGAGGGTCTGACTCTTGATTTTGGGTCAGGTCATGATCCCAGGGTCATGAGATGGAGTATCAGGCTTCTCGCTGAGCACGGAACCTGCTTAAGATGCTCTCTCTCCCTCTCTCTCTGCCCCCTCCCCCACTCGCGCGTCCTAAGATAAAAAATTTAAAAATTAATAAAATAAAATTATGGCATCTCTAGCCAAATGCTAGGTATACTTCAAAACGTTAAATCAGCAACTTCTTTCTAAAATGGCAATTTTCTCCATTTAAGCCTCTGAATCTCTACGCGTTTGTTCTTCCATTCTGACCCTCCTATCAATAACAGCACCTCTTCTCCATCATTCTTTATCCTCTTACCCTGTTTTACTTGTCACTAGCTGTCACGATTGAATAAATATACAAGTTCCATATGCTTTAGTCACCTTTGTATCTTCAGAGCCTTGAACAGTGACTAGTACAAAGCAGGTACTCAACCAATAAATATTTTTTGAAAGAATGAATTCTTCCACTTAACTGTGTTCTGACTCCCCCAAATCAGGATGCCTCAAAAACAGGAAAATAGAGGATGGGGCAATTTTTGTGCTCCTAGGATTAGCACAACCATCTAAGGTAGGAAAATGGGTCGTGAAGTCCGGACGACCTGGCTACGTCACCTTGCTGGCCAGCAGTCCATTTTTTGGACACAGTGATACTGTCACTGGTTTACTCACCGTTCATGCGCCAGATTTTCACTTGGCGGTCATCTGCCCCAGATACAATAAGGGGCATAGTGGGGTGGAAGGCAGCCCAGTTTACTCCGCGATCATGACCCTGCGGAAAACAAGAAGTGGTTCTTCTAAAATGCCTTTATAACTATTACTCAAAGCAAACTGAAGGGCCACGCTGGTGGTTATAAAAGATGTCTCTGACTTCTACTCTTCCTGTGAAAAGACGCGAGGGGTGATGCTATTCTAAGGTATGAACACGAGAGCCACCATGTCAACCCATCCAATATTACATCCAAGTTCTCATGGCAACTCCCAGATCTTTCTCCTCCCAAGTTCAGCTTCATTTGCATTTGGGATATACTGCCTTGTTTTATCTACTTACATATTATTTCCCCAACTCATTATTAACATCTCAAGAACAAAGACCAATTTTATAACTTACTGAGGAAATGTGGCTGGGAAACTCTCAGCTGAGTCCCAATATCCTTTTAGGAAACGCGCAAGGTCAAAACTATTTTCATAATAATGTTAAGACGTGATTTGCCTTTTTCACTCTTACTCTCTCATGAGAGTAGAGTTTTCCAGAGGGCTACGTCGATGTGGTGATACCACTGTTTTCACAGCTAATGGAATGTGTGCTTTTATATTTCATGTTTTAAAAAAATAAAAACAAATTTTTAAAGAAAGTTTTGTTTTTTTTAATTTGAGAGAGAGAGAGAGAGAGAGAGAGAGAGAGACAGAAGCTTAAGCAGTCTCCACACTCAGTGCAGAGCCTGACACAGGGCTTGATCCCATGACCCTAGGATCATGACCTGAGCCGAAGTCAAGAGTTGGACTCAACCAACTGGGTCTCCCATGCACCCCCCAAAGATAAAAAGTTGTTGGTTTTAATTTCAAATATGGTAAAAACTCAAAGATATAATAAACCCCATGAACAACTCTTTGGGGTCCTCAGTAAGTTTTAAGAGTATAAAGAGGTTCTCAGACCACAAAGTTTAAGGATTGCTGCTTTTAAGGTATCTTGCACTTTATTTATATAGTTATATTCTGTACCGTGGCAAGATCATAGAAAAGGCAGTTTCAAATTGGCAGTGTTTTTGAGAGACTTCATGCTGTGGTTAAAATCCCCTGGGTTTTGGGGCGCCTGGGTGGCGCAGTCGGTTAAGCGTCCGACTTCAGCCAGGTCACGATCTCGCGGTCCGGGAGTTCAAGCCCCGCGTCAGGCTCTGGGCTGATGGCTCAGAGCCTGGAGCCTGTTTCCGATTCTGTGTCTCCCTCTCTCTCTGCCCCTCGCCCGTTCATGCTCTGTCTCTCTCTGTCCCAAAAATAAATAAACGTTGAAAAAAAAAAAAAATTAAAAAAAAAAAAATCCCCTGGGTTTTGGCGTCCGACCCAAGTTCAAATCCTAGTTCTTCCATTTACTAGATACATTTGGATTTTGGTAAACTGCTCAATTTCTCTAAATCTCCATTTTTTTTTCATCTGTAAAATGAGGTTCATAATATCTATTTCACTGGACAGCTGACAGGGTTAAATTGAGTATTTTTAAAAATCTAGTTTCCTTCTCTAATGCTCTTCTATTTTCCCACCACGCACACAAGTGACTTACATCTGGCTGGTCCTCAACGAGTACATCTCCCCTCCCACCAGCCCCACTTTCACCAGAGGCCTGAGAATGGGCTCTGCTGCGGGATGGTGACAGCATCTATGCCGGCCTTCTCCCTCTCTCCCCACCGGGTTTAGCAGGTGATGTGACCCCCCCTTAGGTGGCACAGAAGCTTCACGTCTCCCGGCTCACGGACTATTCTATTTCCAGTGCCTCAAAACCATGCCCGGTACTTAACAGGCACCGCACAGATCTCTGTTGAAGGAACGAACAAGTAAGCGGCTACTTCCTGTTTCCCAGAGAGGAGCCCAGAGCAGCCTCGGGCTGTGAAGGTAAGTACCTCCAGCACGTGCTTCACCACCGCATCCGTAGTTCCAAACAGATCAACCCCGGTGATTCCTCTCACGTCGGACTCCACCGCGCCAGGGGACAAGTTCTTTTTCCTCAGACCTTTGAAGGGACAAGGAGTGGGATGAAAGACACAGAACAGTGTTACCAGAGAGAGCACGGTCACAGAGGCACAGGAAGGGACAGTGATACGACTAGTGTTAAGGAAAAGGAAGGGAAAAGCAATCTAGAGAGATCGAAAAAAGAGGAGACTCAAGAGCTCCTATGTGTTTCTTTCTAAAGACGTTCAAAACGTTAAAGTACATTCACTAACCATTCTTTTAACAGACCCACTACTGGGCTGTCTTCCCAGAGGACGACAACCCAAACCTCGGACACAGTGAACTTCCTCAACAAGCCTCACCTCAAGAGCAGTCTATTGGAATTTCTAGTCTTTTCTGTCCTTGAAATGTGACCTCAGATGATGACCGTTCCATTTCCACTTTCAACTTTGCGACGACTATAGCAACTTTTCTTCCATCATCTCAAAAACGTTTGAGTGCTTCTCAAACTGGCAGCTGTTAGGCACCTCATGGGGAGGTTCCAAAGCTGATACGGAAACGAGACCTACTAAATACTAAATGGCTCTTTGGTGGATGAAGAGTGTAAAACTACAAACCATGCAAGAAGTGTCCTCATTCTCCTATGGGACTCCTGGGCTGAGAGCAAAATGATCAGAACTGTCATGTCTTTTTCGTTTCAGATTTTTATTTAAACTCTACCTACAGTGTAACTGTCATGTCCCTTTAAGCTCTTACGTAAGAAAGCTGGTTACAGATCTGAATACGTGTATTTTGCCATTAAAACTTTGGGAGGCTAGTTTCACCGGGAGGAACTACCCATAATTTGAAAACAACAGAAAAAAAAACCCCAGAGTAAGAAGAGTCTTATTTGTGTAGGACCCAAATTTATGGCTCAACTACACCTATCTTTAAAAGCTATTCGCGGTACAGTCACAACCAAAATTATGCTAACAATACGACTACCTTACATTTGAAAGCACTTTGTGATTTTCAGAGCACTCTCTAGCATGTTATGTAATTTGATCCTGATAACGGCCTTTTGAAACAGGCAAGCAGATATAATTATACCAGTTTATAAACAAAATAGAATAGGGACTAAAATTTTATCTTTTAAAGCATCTGTGGAGGAAAGAGGAATTTGGAACTACTGGCACTCGTAAAATTAAAAACAAGTATCCATAACTTGGGGGAAAATAAAAGCTATCATTGAAAATAAAACCTACGTCATTTTAAGCCTAAATTGTGGCATCTGCGGGAAAATATAAACATTTAAGTTTAATGATTATAGTTCTGTTTGTTGTTTTAAAATTACAGTATGTCTCTTCTACTCCAGCAGCACGTAAACGTCAGCACTGGAGAGGCAGGCGCTTAAAAGGACCCGGCAGCGTTAATTATCTTGTCCCATCCAAGATAAGCATCAACAGGTGGGAGAAATAAAGCCGATGCTGTCACAAAAATGCACTCTCCACGGCTTCATAAATACGTTGTCAAAGGGATGCCTCTTCCCGTTGACTTCGCTGGTCTCTTTAATGGGATCTGCCCACTTCTTCTAATGAGTCTGGTATACGAAACAGATTCAAAGGAAGACACAAAGACAGACGGCGGTGAGAGACTTCACCTCCAATAAGCGTCAACAAACACATTAAAAGGAAAGCGTATGACAGAATGCAAGGCTTTGCTGCACTTGCTGTCATGATCCAGGAAAGGGGAAGAGCAATAAAAACAGACAGATGAACAGTGACAGGCAGTGAAGAGATACTTAGAGAAGAAACAGTTGAGCCTTCGACAAGCCACTCACTACGACTGAACGACAGATGGAAAATTTCTACAGCAGCTACTCAAATCCAGAGGGAAGGGAGTCCACTCTCAGACTGGACCAGTTTGACGCATGCTTCCCAATGGGGACCAGGGGAAGTAGTAAAAAGAGAGGGATGAGGACAGGAATTGGCAGCAAATTAATACTTTTTTTAGTCGTCATCGCAAAGATTAAGCCTGAATTACATGGGCTTGACATGCAAAGGTGGAAGCACATTGAGATAATTTAACTGGCAGTTTACTTGGAAGATCAGGCCAAAAAAGTAACCTGCCTCCTACACGTAGATTACAAATATACTCTGTTTTTAACACATATTTTTCCCAGGCTAACAGAAAAGATTCAGGTTAAGTAAGCCCCATGGGGCTCGATTCTCATGGGACAGACAACAAGGAGACAGGTTTTCCTTTAAAATTTGTTTCCTTATTGCTCATCTCAGAGAGCTAGACATGCCGAGAAATTAGAATTTTGAGCAGTCCTTTAACTGTGAGGGTGTTCATTCTCTGACTCAGAACGAACTTTTCCTCTCTCAGAATTACCACCTCTGGTCCCTAACAGATCTGAAAGGTAATCCCTCTTCCTGTATTCAGACTCATCTGAACTCAGGCGAAAATAACTCTGCTAAAAAGAGTATGCTGGTTTGCAGAAGAGGAGAGAATAAATGTAAAAGTCTAACTCAGAGCTCCACTTGGTTAGAGACCAAAGCATTTCCTTTCACTCTGGTTAAGGTGTTACTAGAAGTCGAGAGAGCTGTGAGGAGAGAAAAACACTCAGAAATGGTGGAGAGAGCAACAGCGTTAGTGCAGCCAGTTAGCACAAAACTCCCGGTATCGCTTACGCTAAGTAAGTACAGCATTGCAAAATTATTATAGCGCATCCACGCACTGCACACATTCACGAGCCAGTATGAGCCCCAGCTGGGGTCCACACTCTCCCCCCCTCTTCTCTGATTTCAGGCCCTGAATTCTGATGTGAAAATGTTCTCCAGCCTACAAAAGTCAAGAGAAGGATTTCTTGCCTTGGGCACTTCAGGTTACCAGCGAGAGTCCATCCACCTAACTGTCCCAATCGCTTCAGCCAGGCCACAGGCACCTGCCGCGCCGGCATCGGGCGGCGTAAACACCACTCGCAGAGCGCGGCAGTAGGAGGCCCTGCTCAGCCCGGTGCTTTACGGACAGAATTAAGCCCTACTGGCCAAAGCAGCAGTTTATGCAGATGACAAATTAACTTCTTTATGACCTACGGTGGCATTAGCTACGTACCATCTCATAAGAACTGAGAAAACAGTCGCTCCAAGTATTGAGTAGCACTTAATTCTGTCACAGAACTCTGGCTGGGAAAGGCTATTCTAAGAATCGCAGCTGAGCAGCTGGAAGAGCGTGAGCTGGATCCAACCCCATCAGGCACCCATATCCCGAGACAGAGAGGGTGACTGGAATGTGCACGCAGTGAAAAACCACGAAAAGCCACAGCCGGGTTACTGAGAGAGTAAGCGAGGTCCCTGGCGCCAGCGGTCAGGAGAGGGCACGGGCTCACAGCGCCTGTGCTTCAACTCCTGTCGGCAAGGCTGGTCACATCCGGGTGTACTTCAAAAAGCCTCGTCAGTGGGACGAAAAACTGCAATGGCAAAAGCCCTCGTGGAACAGGCCACAACCGCCCCATCTCCAACACAGTCTGGCTGAGCCCATTCCCTTCTAATTCTGACCCTCTGGAAATGGCAGTAATTCTAGAAATTCTAACAGGAGAGTCACCACAACAGTTCACCACAACACAGGACTCAGACTATCATCTCCGAGTCAAAGCCAATATGCAACATACGCGGAGTTTCTGTCAAAAGCTCTTCCCATGGTTGGGAAGGGAAGGGAAGGGGTGGTGGAGACAGGGAGCATTTATGGCACCGAAATTAAGTTTCTAGCTCTTCAGATCTCTGCCAAACATACTAGAAAGTAAAACAAAAACAAAAACAAAAACCAAAAACCCCAAGACTCTGCTCTGCAACTGACCCCCCTCTCCCCCGGCTGCTTCCCTTGCTGCATGAATCTTAACCAACTGCTCTTACAACGTTCCAAATGCTGCTCCCACAAATCCAAACCTCTGACTTGCTACTCGTTGGTGGCTTGCAAGTGGCTTCCTGCCCCGGCCCACCCTGTCACAAGGGGGCCGAGAACAGTTACCACCCCAGCCATACAATTCAGAAGGGTGGCTCCTTTACCACCACAAAGAACCAGGCAAGGACCTCTGAGGGGCCTTCCTTTTATAGAATGAAACAGGTGTCTTGCAATCTGACCCCACTGACCCTTCACAGAACCCGATCTCTTAAGAATTCCTAAGGCAACAAACGAATAAAAAGAGACAATTCAGCAAGTGGTAAGTAAATTTTACTGGGCAGAGGACCCCCGCATCTAGAGCTCTGTTTCCATGTTCCATCCGTCCACAAAGCACTTCCGTCCATCCGCATGCCTGCCTCACAGGTTACAGTCCTTCCCCAGCATTTCAACTCCCTGCTTAGCAACTTCTCAGCTTTCCTCCACACAGCACTGAACATTTGAATCCGAACCCCCAAATCAAGACACATAAAGTGTGAAAGGAGGAACTATCCCCATCAGCCAACATGTACACATCTGTTTTAATTTCTGATTATTTTAATTTCTAGAAGTCTGCCCATTAAAAGGTGTTCTAGACATAAGAAATCCCACCCTCCCCCGTGCTCCTTACACTAGAAGAAATGTAATAGAGGGAATGTCCTATTTCTAAACAAGGCCATAGGATCCAAGAGTCCTGTGTCCCCGCACTAATCTATTCCCCAAATTTGTCTTTGTCAAACACATATTTATTTCTTGTTTTGTTTTACTGGAAAGCATGATTCTTAATCAAATACTCCCAACTGTACATAGATTTTAACTAAAAACAGTTCTAATTAAAAAGTAAAATTTTCTTCGAGTTCAATACGTTTTCTGGAGCAGCCACTTTTCTTAAGGAATACCTCTAACACAAAGAACCATCGAAAGCAGATTTAATACCCTCAGAAGCAAAGACACTACATGATACTGCAAAGACATTACACGAGAAAGAATATTCTACATTTTCCTGTTGTGAGCCAACCACCCTCATTATTTTAAGCAATTGCAGTTTTGCGGCAGACATGGTTAGGCTGTCCCCTGAACTTGGGCAGCTCACCGGAAATATCCCAAACACGCACAGTCTGGTCCAGGCTGGCCGACACAACCAGGTCTTCTGAGGGGTGAAACTGAGCACACATTACATAATGGTTGTGCCCTGTTAACACACTGCAAGAAGAAAAAAAAGAAAGACAATACCAAATTAGAGGCAGGACTCAACAGATTCCTACACGTTAAATACCACCCTCTATACTTCACAGACCCAAGTACTCTCTTTGGAGGCAACGGCAAGCCATCCTAACGACTGTGAACTAGTAGCAACAAGCAAGGTCAGCTGTTTGAACAACCGCCCCTTCTTTCCTCTAATGCTTCAGTATTCAAACGTTCCTAATTTCTGGAGAAGTGAGATAGCGCAGCCCCCTCGCATATTGAAAACATTCATATGTCAAAGTAAGCGGAGTCTTAGTAATTCATACTAGAAACTATCAGTTAGATTTGGGGGGGGGGCATAACCCTCTTAAAGGGCATCCTTTTACATGGTCCTTACATCTTTGTGGAAAGCCCACAACCCAAACACAAAGCAGGATGGAGGTCTAGACCTTGACTCACGTTTCAAGGGAACAGAACTGAAAACCAGCTAAAAGATTTGTTCTAAAAGCCTAATGATATGACCTCCCTTCCCTGGAAGAAATGACCAGAAGACCCAGAGTCATACATTACTAACAAGATTGCCTCATTTTGTATGTAAGAGCATCTTACAAATCTAGTCAGTACTTAATCAGCAGGAAGAGCCCACTAGGGAAGGGAGACGATGGTTCTAAAGAGAAGTTCATGATGTAAACACAGGCAGAACAAAGCCTGTCTCTGAGCCCCATCTCCTGCTTTACCAGACACAGGTTCTAGACTGCCAGTTCCACACTCGGATGGTCTGATCATCTGAGGCACTCAGAATCCAAGGATATTCCTGAAAGATAATCCAAGACAAAGGGTTTCAACATTAAACAAACATGTTCTTTCAGGTTCTGTGATCACTTCTCTCTTCGGAGGAAACATTCCGTGGCCTGGCGTCTCAGCTGTACCAGCAAAGGGACCACAGCCTCGGATTTGTCCGTCTCGCTGCCTCCTCCCCACCATTCTATCAGCTTTTCCCACGTTGGCGCCTGCACTTGGGAGATTTCAGAATGGAAGCCAGACAAAGGCATAAAGGATCCTGAGAGGCAAATAACATATACTGTACTCACTTTCATGTGTATGAGTGTGTATATGTGCATTTCTACTTATACATGGCTAGTCCTAATTTAAGATCCTATGAAATGATCTTCTCCCTTTAACCCCAGGATTAGACCACTGATTTATGGTCTGACTTCTCCTTATCAGACCATCCAGTCTCAAAAAATTCCCATCTTAGGAACCAAAACAGAAAATAACATCTAAAAACAATGCAGCTTATTTAGAATCTGTAATTGAGAATAGGAAGCATTTGTTATTCACGGTTGTATCTTCAGCGCTTAGCACAGAACCTAGCAAGTACAAGGCACACATATACTTACTGGGCCAAGAAAATAAAGTTTCCCTAACTTTCCAGCTAGACGGCAACTTGTCCCAGGCAAGTCTTCAGCAGGTCCCTTGCACTGATGACAGTCCCTAGTTCACAGATCATCCTATTGAGCGGTTACCATTCTCAAGCAGTTTTGTTTTTTTTTTAATGAATCACATATATGTTTATTAATTACTTAACATCACTGAACCCTAGTTTTTTCCATTCATAAAATGGGTTATTATTGACATTTTTGAGTGGAATGATTCTCTGAAGGCTGCCGTCCTGCACATGGAAGGATGTTTAGCAGCACAGCTGGGTTCTATGCACTAGATGCCAGCAGCCTTCCTTGCCAAGCCCGAACAACAAAAATGCGTCTGGACACTGCCACATCCAGACTCTGCCACATCCTCTGGGGGACAAAATCTCCTGTGGTTGAGAACCATGGAAAAGGTAACAGACCATTCTGGCAGCTCAGCAAGCATTCAATTCACGTTGGCCACCTCCTCCAACCATTCTAAACTTAAAAGCATGACCCCACAGGGTCTGACACTGCACGTGATTTCTTCAAAGTCCCAGCAGTGCTGGAGGGAAATTTAGGATGAAAGAATCTGGAGAATGACCTTAATCAAGTGTATTTCCTCTATTTTGTTTTGTGCATTAAGAGTCATGCATCAAACCGAGAGCGCACTTGGCTTCATTTCTCTAAAGTGAAGTATGTCCCCAGGATTAAGTGCCAGCAGGATGGCCTCATCGACAACACCCAGCCACAAGCTCACAGCGAGGTGTGCACTGTTGCTGAGAATTTTTTTTCCCAACATCTTAAGTGTACTCTTTAACTCCTATCCCCTATATCACACATTCCCCCCCACTCAGCTCCCCTCTGGTAACCACCAGTTTGTTCTCTATAGTTAAGAGTCTGTTTCTTAGTCTCTTTTTTTTCCTTTGCTCATTTGTTTTGTCTCTTAAATTCCACATGAGTAAGATCATACAGTATTTGTCTTTCTCAGACTTATACTGCTTAGTATTATACTGTCTAGCTCCATCCAGGTCATTGCAAATGGTAAAATTTCATTCTTTTTATGGCTAAATAACATTCCCGTGTGCGCGCCACACACCATAACTTCTTTATCCATTCATCTATCAATGGACACTTAGGTTACTTCCATAATTTGGCTACTCTAAATACTGTTGCAACAAACACAGGAGTGTATGTATTCCCTTGAATTAGCTTTTATATTTTGGGGGTGAATATCCACTAGTGTGATTACTGGATCCTAGGGTAGTTCTATTTTTAACTTTTTGAGGAACCTCCACATGGTTTTCCACAGTGGCTGCACCAGTATTCACTCCCACCAACAGTGTACAAGGGTTCTCTTTTCTCCACACCCTCGCCAACACTTGTTTCTTTTGTTGATGTTAGCCATTCTGACAGGTATGAGGTGATACCTCACTGCAGTTTTGATGTGCATTTTCCTGATGATGAGTGATGTTGAGCATCTTTACAGGCATCTGTTGGCCATCTGGATGTCTTCTTTGAAGAAATGTCTGTTCATGTCTTCTGCCCATTTTTTAATTGGATTACTCGGCTTTTCTGGTGTTGAGTTTTATAAACTCTTTGTATCTGGGACACTAACTCTTTTGTCAGATGTCATTTGCAATCTCCCATGCCATAGGTTGCCTTTGAATTTTGTTGATTATTTCCTTCGCTGTACAGAAGCTTTTTATCTTGATGTAGTCCCAACAGCTTACCTTTGCTTTTACTTCCCTCACCGCAGGAGACACACCTTGAAAAATGTTGCCACGGCCAATGCCAAAGAAATTGCCTGTGCCGTCTTCAAGGATTTTTATGGTTTCAGGTCTCACGTTTAGGTCTTTCATCCATTTTGAATTTATTTTGGTGTATGGTGAAAGAAAGTGGTCCAGTTTCATTCTTCTGCATGTTGCTGTACAATTTTCCCAACACCATCTGTTGAGGAGACTGCCTTTTTCCCGCTGTATATTCACTCCTCCTTTGTCAAAGATTAACTGACCATTTAATTGTGGGTTTATTCCTGGGCTCTCTCCTCCATTGAGCTCTGTGTCTGTTTTTATGCCAGTACCGTGATGTTTTAATTACTACAGCTTTGTAATAGAGCCTGACGTCTGAAATTGTGATAACTCCAGTTTTGCTTTTCTTTTTCAAGATTGCTTTGGCCATTCGGGTCTTTTGTGGTTCCGGACAAATTTTAGGATTGTCTGTTCTAGTTCTGTGAAAAACGCTGGTGGTATTTTGATAGGCATTGCATTCAATCCGTAGACTGCTTTGGGCAGTATGGACCTGTTAACAATATTTGTTCTTCCAATCCATGAGCATGGAATTTCTTTCCATTTCTTTGTGTCTTCTTCAGTTTCATCAGTGTTTTACAATTTTTAGAGGACAGGTCTTTTACCTCTTTGGCTAATCATTCTCAAGTGTTTTAGTTCTAATTTTAATTATTCTATCCTAAAACTTACTTTTTGAATTTTATAAAAAGAAATAAAATATACTTAGCCAGGAAATTCTCATTTATTTCATTATATTCTTTCTAACTTAATTCAAGAGACTCAGTTTACTAGAGTCAAGAAATGGTACAAATTAAATCTAATAGCATAAGATTATAGAAAGATCCAGCCAGGTTGGGACTGGATTAAGAGGCTGGGAGTCTCTAATCTATATGTAACTCGGTATCTGTCTTCTAGGATACCTGATATATCGATCAAAGAAAGTATGGGGGTGCCTGGGTGACTCGGTTAAGTGTCCAACTTCGGCTCAGGTCATGATCTCACAGTTCATGAGTTTGAGCCCTGCGTCGGGCTCCGTGCTGCTGATAGCTCTGAGTCTGGAGCCTGCTTCAGATTCTCCCTCTCTCTCTCTGCCTCTTCCCCCACTCAAGCTCTGTCTCTCCCTCTCTCTCAAAAATAAAACGTTAAAAAAAAAAAAAAAATTAAAAAAAAAAAAAAAAAAAAAAGGTATAAAGCCTGGGTAAAGGAAAAGCCTCTACTGTACCCTAAAATCCTAAGATAGAAGCACCTAATTGTTAATGCCTCAAAACATTTGTTAGCTCATCCAAAGGGCATCTAACCTTGACCTCCCTCCAGACACACCTACTTAATCACACCCACATGGGATCAGTCTGCAAACTTTTATTCACTAGAGCTCAGTAAACCTAAAATCCAATTTCTACTTTTCCCTACAGAGAATCAATGACTTCCTTATAGAGCCCACTGAACCCAATTAAATTAAATTCAATATAACCCTGAGTGCTCCGTTTTGAAAGACAGAAACAAAGCAGAAAGGTCAATGCCACATGGTTTCTAAAAGAGTCACTCCAAAAACTCCACTAATTCTGCTGTCAGGGGTTCTTGAGAAGCAAGTAAAGATCCCCACAGGGCAACTGAAGAATGCTCTACAACTAGAGCTCCCATGGCCACTTACGTGATGAAAAAACGTGGTGCGGATGTAGTCTAAATGCCCAAGCAATGTGAAGAGACAGCGCCGAAGCTTGTAATTCCACACCTGCAAAGAGAAATCCATCTAAGGGACTCAGGTTTCTCAACAAGTAAGTTTGCCCTATATTTTTGCATTTCTATATAGGTAGGAACCTTGATAGGAAGTCTCATTTAAGACTTGCTTAAGGTTGGAGGAAAAAAAATCAAAGATGAAAACATAAGTCAGCTAAACACATGGCAACGGGAAAAGGCAAGGCTAGGGGAAATTATGGAAAGGTTTTTCCTTTCTCTGGGGAGAAACCAACTCTACTTAAAACAAGATGAGATGTTTGTCCAGGGCTTGACTTGACACTCTTCTTTCTACTGCATAAGTGTGTTCTTAGTTTGAATACTGACCCCCTAGTGTGTTACCCACTATCTTAGTTGAGGATTAAAAAAGCAGGACAGATATGATGACTCTAAAGGAAACATTAATGTAACATACAGCATCACCTCCTCCTAGACTGCTACCTTGCTGGCAAATGATACACATACCTTCACGGTCTGTACTTGTCTATCACACAGACTTTAACTCATCACTATGGAAAATACTACCTTGCTCAGTTAGGGTGAACTAAGCAGAAAAACACGATATTCAGATACAAAGTTGAGCCAACCACCAAAGTACCAGGCATCAAGGAACATAACTGAGAAAGACAGAAATGTGAGCATAGACTCCCATCCAGAAAACCTTCCAAAAAGTTCAAAAATAAGAGGTGAGTTGCCTTTTAAAAAAAAAAAAACATTTTTAACACCTAATATTTTTTTTATAATCTATCCCCAAGCCACCTAGTTACTATTCTTTACTAAAAATTTGTTAAATTTTCTTTTGTAAGTTACAAAAGGTAATACCATTTCCTGAAACAAATTCGGATAACCTAAAAGTATGATTGTCCAAACATGAATGCAAGCTCCCTAAAGGTGGGGTCCTTGTCCATCATGCTCAGCACTAACCCCCTAGTACCTAACACAGAGGTTAACACTAGCAGGTGCTCAACAGGTATGTGCAGAAGTGAGAAAAGGTAAACACCACCAAAGGTGAAAGTATTGGAATGCTTTTCCAATGAATTATCCATAAACAAAATACACATACACAGTGCAGTTTGAGCGTCACACAAAAATTAGATCATACCATAAATGCCATTTGGTAAGTAACTTTTCCACCTTTTACAGAGTTCGGTGTTTATATTAAATTTCCACACTTCCAGGGGCGCCTGGGTGGCTCAGTCAGTTGGGCATCCAACTTCAGCTCAGGTCATGATCTCACAGTTCATAAACTCAAGCCCCACATCGGGCTATCTGCCATCAGCAGAGCCCCCTTCAGATCCTGTCTCCCTCTCTCTCTCCACCTCCCACACTTGCATGCACGCGCATATGCGCTCTCTCTCTCTCTCCCTAAAAATAAACATTTTTCAAAATCTTACTAAAATTAATTAATTAATTAATAAAACAAACTCCCACACTTACAGGGGTACCTGGGTGACTCAGTCAGTTAAGCGACTGACTCTTGATCTAGGCTCAGGCCACGATCTCGTGGTTTCATGAATTTGAGCCCCACCTTGGGTTCTCCACGGACAGCGCGGAGCCTGCTTGGGATTCTCTGTCTCTCCCTCTCTGCCCCTCCACTGGCACACTCAGGCACTCTCTCTTTCAAAATAGATAAAGCTTTTTAAAAAAATAAAAACATCAACTTCCACACTTCCAACTTTGCACTGTCCTGACTCCTTCACAGACTGCTACCGAACTCCAAAACTGTGAATCCATAAAGACCTGTAGGGTTTTGAGAAGCTGGCCACTTACGGCTTCCTGTGAGAACACTGCACACCCACCAGCTAACCAATGCCCTCATTTTAATAGCTTTATTGAAATATAATTCAAAGCCCATGTAACTTAGCCACTAAAAGTACAGAATTCAACGGTTTCTAGTACGTTCGGAGCTGTGCGACCATCACCACCACCAGTTTTAGAGCGTTCCCTCACCCCCACCCCCCAAACACTATACCCGTAGCTCTCACTCCCCACTCGCTTCCAACCCCTCCAACCTCAGACAGCCACTAATCTACTTTCTGTCTCTACTGATTTGCCTATCTGGACATTTCATATACATGGAAAATAATCCTTTTCTAAAACATGTGAATGATTTGGGGAAAAAATCTTTTATCTTACATGTCACTCAGTCTTCCCTTTCTTAAGCAAATTACAAACACCTGAGTTAACCATTCTTGAGCGTCAATGGCCATCAGGAGAAACGACAAATACTTTACTACAATTATTACAATGAAGTGATATTCCTAGAAGCTTCTGAGGTCTATCGGGTGGTTTGAGCTTCCACTGGCTGCCCTCAGGATGCGGTGCTAAAAACCTAAAAAAAAACAGTGCCTCTTTTCTCTGCAGGCAGTCATCACTTGTCATGCCTAAGCTCTGCTGTATAATCTTAAGCTAGCCTCCAAAAAAGACTTTATTCAGTTCCTGGTTTGACTGGATGTACATGCTTAATGAAAACAACATGTGGAAGTAAAGGGAGAAAAATTTTGATTATTTTTTTTAAAGGTTCAAAGCCTCTCACTCCAGTTTTGTCTTTATCAGTCAAGCTTCTTCAAAGAATTGCGTCTATTCTGTTTCCTTCCTTCATATTAAGGCGCTAGGATCACTAATGTCTTCCTAATGAAGCAATCCAAAGGTTACTCGGTCCTTACCTCATTCTGACCACTTTCTCCTCCTACCCCAAATTCCCTCCTTCCTGGGCATCCAACAGGCTTCTGCTTCTTCCCTCTGGTTCATCTCCAACCTCTAAAATCATTCTTCCCTATATGAACTCTACTTCCTCTATCATAAATGACACCCTGTCTTCTCGTTCCACATAATCCTGGGGTGACACCCTCTACTGCTGTTTTGGCTCCCTTCTTCGTGACGACAATTCCCAAATATGTCCCCGGTGCAGACACATCTCCACAGACCGTCCCTGAGGTGCTTCAAACTCATCAGTGTCAAGACGGTGTTCATTAGCCCTCTGCTATGGACTGAATGCTTGCGTCCTCCCCCAAATTCATACACTGAAATCCTAACGCCCAAGGCAAAGGCATTAGGAGGCGGGGCCTCTGAGGGGCGCTGAGGTCACAAGGGTGGAGGCCTCCCAAACGGTAATGTCCTCATAAGAGACTCCACAGAGATCCCCGTCTCCTTCCACCACGCGAAGACACAGAGAGAGGTCAGCTGTCTGCAACCTAGAAGGAGGTCCTCACCAGAACCCGACTGGGCTGTCACCCTAATCCTGGACTTCCAGCCTCTGAAACTGAGAGTTTCTGTTGTTAATAAGCCGCCCAGGCTGTGGCGTTTTGTCACCGCAGCCTCGACACACTAAGACACCGCCCTCCCCCAGCACTCCAGGGAACCGCACCACCTCCTGTTTTCCCTTTCCTAGTGGATGGCACCCCGCACACCCAGTGACCTGAGCTAGAGGCCGGAGATAAATACAGTCATCTCATTAGTCTCCCCTAACTGCCCCTCCGGCAGACTCACAGACTCCCTTCCCTAAGCTCTCACATCCACCTCTTTGTCTCCACCTGCGTGTACCGTCCGAGGCCAGGCTCTGCTCACCTGCCGCTCGAGCTTATACGACAGTCTCCTAACCGGCACTTCTGCCTCCGGACTTGCCCGCTTCATCCAGCCCTTTCTCTAGACTACTGCTCAGGTAAAGTTTAAAAAAAAAAAAAAAAAAGAAAGAAATGTGGATCCGATGTCACTCCTCTATTTTAACCCCTTAAATGGCTCCTTCCTATCTGTGTGATGACATCCAAACTTCTGAGCACTGCAAACAGGTACTGCATGATCTGACCCCTCTCATCTTCCGGCCCTTCTCTCACCTTCTCTCCAGAGCTTATTCACACACAACTAATTACAGCTTCTCAAACGTATCCACCTGTGTCATGCCTTTTTGTCTTTGCACCTGGACTGTCCTCTATTTCACTTCGGTTCTCTCCCTATCGTATCACTCACCAAACTGCATGTGCTATTGTTTCGAGTATACATGGATCTCCTCCGTTAGAATAAAAGCTCCTTGAGAACAGAGATCGTTTCTTGTTTTTTTAATTCCCCCAAAATAAAAGTGTCTGGTACACAGTAAGTATTCAATAAACGTTTCTTGGTAACATCAAAAGCCTGAGCTCTGTATGAATGAGAGGTCCTGTTTTTAGTCCCTTCTACCAGTGCCACACCCGACAGCCTGTCCTTTACTCCCAGTCACGACAGACCCTCTGTACCTTAATCTTATAGTCGTCTCCTCCAGAGACAAACAGCGGCTGCTGCTTATGGAAGTCGATGCCTCGTACTGGACCTGGCGAAGGAAGCAGGCGACGCGTGTTAGAGAGCTGTATTTGCTCATCTCTAAAGTGATCCTTATTCAGGAATTTTTGGTTCCGGCCCTTCCGTATTCTTTAATCCTAAAGAAAGTTTACCCTACTCCAGAAGACAATAAATACTTAGATCTCTTTAATTCCCTCCTAGAAAGTGTCATCTCACCATCATGTTCATCAAACTTGTCAATAAGGGTACACATCCGATAGTCCCATAACTGGATGACCCCATTGTGTAAACTGGTCAGGATCCAAGGTCTTTTGGGGTGAAAACTGAGCCCTAGAGGGGAAGAAAAGAAAAAAACAAGGAATGATCCAATTAACTAAGTATGCCCCACAATGCCACCCCCTGTCGATTCAGGTAAGAAAAACGAACACCTAGGTTAATCCTAGGTTCAGACGCTCCTTCGTCGAATGCCAGATGTTACGAATTGTATGCTATTAGGGGCTAGATTTTGTCATATTCCTTTAAATATTGTTGGGCTTTGTTTTAGGATACCTGTTTTAAAATTTTTTTTTTCAACGTTTTTTATTTATTTTTGGGACAGAGAGAGACAGAGCATGAACGGGGGAGGGGCAGAGAGAGAGGGAGACACAGAATCGGAAACAGGCTCCAGGCTCTGAGCCATCAGCCCAGAGCCCGACGCGGGGCTCGAACTCCCGGACCGCGAGATCGTGACCTGGCTGAAGTCGGACGCTTAACCGACTGCGCCACCCAGGCGCCCCAGGATACCTGTTTTAAAGTTCGCTTATACCTGTTTTAAAGTTCGCTTTTAGGGGCGCCTGGGTGGCGCAGTCGGTTAAGCGTCCGACTTCAGCCAGGTCACGATCTCGCGGTCCGGGAGTTCGAGCCCCGCGTCGGGCTCTGGGCTGATGGCTCAGAGCCTGGAGCCTGTTTCCGATTCTGTGTCTCCCTCTCTCTCTGCCCCTCCCCCGTTCATGCTCTGTCTCTCTCTGTCCCAAAAATAAATAAAAAACGTTGAAAAAAAAATTAAAAAAAAAAAAAAATAAAGTTCGCTTTTAGTTTTGCTAGCATGGGTCGACAACAGCCTTTAGTCTAGATCTAATTTGGCACCCCTATGAAGGCAATACCACCTGAGGTCTCTAGATGATGCCCTGCAGTATTAGGAGGCCTTTCCATTCCAGCCGATAGGAACACAAAACTATTCCCAGATCTAAGTGAGCTCCAGGGATTATTCTGCCTCCCCCTCTCCAGGGGTTCTATCCCAGGCTTGGGGTCATTTCCACACATGCATATGCAGATTAGAAATCAGACAAAGGCTTGACAGGATCCCCTGCAGAACTCCAGTGTTCTGGGCAGCTCCCTCTCTGGTGTTCTGTCCAGCAAATTCTAGCAGTTTTGGCTGCCCTGAACTCTAAACTATGTTTCCACAGTGAGACGACAGGGCTCGAGACGACAGGGCTCGAGACGACAGGGCTCTTCCCTCTTCCCTATCCTGCAGCCTGGAAACTCTCCAGGTAGTAAGCTAAAAAACACTCACAGGACTCACCTTGTTTATTTCCCTTCTCTCAAAAATCACTCTCCTGCACTGCCTGTTATCCAGTGTCTGAAAACTGTTGATTCACACATTTTGTTCTGTTGTGCAGCTGTTTTAAGGTGAGAAAGTAAATCTGTCTGTTACCCCTTGGAGTAACAGACTGGAAATGGAGGTCCACAGAAGTAACAACTGCTAACAGTTTGGAGTGCATCCTTTCAGACTTCTAACGCAGATGGCATCATTTTATCAAAATGGAAATATGTTATGCAAACTTCTCACTTAGCTATGCATCGTGGATCTTATTAAATACACACAAACCTAACCTCATTCTTTTTAACAACAGCAAAACACAAATGTACCACACTTAGAAATTATTCTAGTGATGAGCATTTAAGTTTTTCCCCCTAACTTTCACCTACTAGAAAACAGGCCCTAAAGAAAATACTTCTACGCGTAATCTAGCTTATTTGCATTATTACTGCTTAAGGCTAAAGACCTGGAAGTAGGATTGCCAGAAATAGGTAAGTGCATTTAACATTTTTATAGATACTACCTTATTTCGAAAAGACCATCAAAATACAGTCTCCTTGGATTTCTGAAGGTAACAATTTTGCACACATTGGCTGTTATATTGGTTGTTGTTTTGTTTGTTTTACTAATCCAAATTCAAAAGGTTATTTACCTTTTTTTTTTAACATTTTTTCCACTGTTAGTGGAGAATATTTCCATTTTTTTACCGAACACTCACGTTTTTTCTTCTGAATTGTTTTTTCCTATTACGTCGTTCATTTTTTTCCATGACATACAGTAATACTCATTAAGAGATATTAACTCTCAAATATTCTGACATCTTTTTTCCTCACTTTTCTATTGCCCATTGAGAAATCAAGAGCAGAAGAGAAAATTCAAAGATTAGGAAGACCACTTCAGCCATCCATAAATTCTTGCTGGCATGCTTCACTATCAAGACTCCCACGAGACTTAGAAACTGCTCAGAATCAGGGCACCTGGGTGGCTTAGGTGGTTAAGCTTCTGACTCTCGGCTTCAGCTCAGGTCACGATCTCACAGCTCATGGGATCAAGCCCTGCATCAGGCTCCACACTAACAGCCTGCTGGGGATTCTCTCTCTCTCCCTCTCTCTCTGCCCCTCCCCCAGCTGTGCACGTGCTCGTTTGCTCTCTATCTCAAAAAAAAAAAAAGGGGGGGTGCACCTGGGTGGCTCAGTTGGTTGAGCGTCCGTCAGCGGCTCAGGTCATGATCTCATGGTTCGTGGGTTCCAGCCCTGTGTCGGGCTTCGAGCTGGCAGCGCAGAGCCTGCTTGAGATTCTCTGTCTCCCTTTCCCTCTGTCCCTCCCTCGCTTGCATGTGTGCACTCTCTCTCTCAAAAATAAACATTAAAAAAATTAAAAAAAAAAACTGCTCAGAATCTATTCTTACATAACAATGGCCTCCAGTTTTTGAGCTACGGAGTATACAGCAGGCACTGTAATAAATGTAGTCATATGCTATCCCATTCTAATTCTCTCTGTAGGAGAATGTTAATTATTCACATTGTACGGATGAGGAACCATATTAAGAAACCTTAATAAGTTGCCCAAGATCATACAGCTCGTTAGGGAAATGTTTCAGGATTCCAAAGTAAGGCCAGGTGATTCCAAACACCAAGTTCCCAAGCCAACTTGCTCTGCTCTTCTTACTAAGTATTCAAATCATATACATATATAGGTACGTATGCATACATATACATGTACACTTACACACATATGAAATCTCAAGGGACCTTACTTCTCTGCCTTTCCCATTCTAACACTCCAAAAGACTACTACGGCTGTTTCAGTCTTTCGCCCTCCACCCCCATCCACTGACAGTCATGCTTCGGAGTTGCCCCATTTAGGAAATAAGAATGAAGATACCCCGTTAAAATCTGAACTTCAGATCAACAGCGAACGACACTGGAAATTATTTCGTTCTCTGAAATCCAAATGTGACTTGGCGTCCTGTATTTTATCGGACAACCTTATCAAGCTCAGACTTTACTGGGGTTACAGGTCTCAATGTCCTGTCTCCAGGTAGGAAACAACGCCCAATGGAGGCGCTGGATGTCGATACGGTGCCGCCAAAGCCTCCCTAAGAGAGGCAGCCAGTGCTCATTTCCGAAAACGTTAGACGTGGATGCGAATGGCACAGGTCGAGACTCGATCCCCAGGTCCACTCCCTACAACACGGTCCTCAAAAGGCCGACAGGGACCCAAAGAATCAAAGTCGGGAGCACCGGCCCCCGCAGAAGACGGGAGGGAAGCAAGGGAACGGTGCGGGAGCCGCCGCAGGTCAATCACATCCCGAGGGCATTCCAGAGACGAGAGGGCTGCAGAACCGCCGCCAGGCCGCCCTCCCTCCGGCCCGTACGGTGGGCCCGACTCGGCCTCGGTCACCCCCCGAGACAGCACCGCCCCCGACACCCGGTCCTCGAGCTCCCCCTCGTCTTCCCCATTTACCTTTGACCCGCGCGCTCTTGGTCTCGAATTTGGTCAGCATCCTTGAGACCTGCGGCTCCGCGGTGCCGACCCGAGCCCCGCCACTCCCTACTGCCCTTCGCCTCCCTCCACGTCAGCGCCGCTCCGCCGCGGCTCCCGGAAGCTTCTCGGGCACGAACTTCCGGTCCCGGGAGCTCCGGACCACAGAGACGGCACCAGCGTTGGCCTAGAGAAGCCACTGCCGGGCTGGAGGGGAGGGGAGGCTTCCGCTCAGCCGAGAGGCAAGATGGCCACGGCTGGGGGCGGTTCTGTGGCCGAGCCGGGCAGTCGGAGTCTTCTTCGCCTTCTGTCTTTCTGCGTCCTGCTGGCAGGTGAGGCCTCCCCCGCGCGTGAGCTCCGGTGTGTTAGGAGAGCCGTCGGGACCGGCCGGGCCGCGAGCGCCGCCGTCCCCCCTTCTGGCCCCTCTGCTGCTCTGCGCCCCCACCCTGTAAATCCTTTCTCTTTCGTTCCCACGACAGAAGTCCCCCCCCCCCCACTTCTTTGCCTGGATTTGATTTGAGGGCCCCTTCTACCCCGCGGCACGTCGTGTCGCCCCATTTCCTCCTCCGGGCCTCTTCCCGGACTTCCAGCCTGACTGTCCGCCTGCCTCGTTTTCCCCACGGCCGGAGCCACCCCACCCCCTGTCGGAAAGGACAGGTGTCAGTTCAGCCTCTTCCCAGTGCGTTTAGTCGGAGACAAAAGCGGCCTCGTTCTGTGGGTGCAGGGCGGTGCTTCACTAAGTGGATTCCTCATTCCCTCCTCTGTTGATTCCACCATCGACCGGTGTCCCTGTGTTTTGCCTGTTTGTCTTATCAGTGAAGTGAGACAAAGGTAGGGTATGGGTCCTCTTAACTGTTTAGACCGTGGAATAGTGATTCAAGAAACTTCAGGCATTTACAGCGTGCAGAAACGTTTGCTTACACGCATGTATGTCCTGGCATAGGTCTTTGTAGTTGGTCAAGCCCTAAAATGCGAACGTGCCTGTATGTAACTATGACCATACCTCCCCTCAAGTTCGTATTATCTTTAGAGATTCCCCAGAGGAGAAATTATAGTCGCCCCACACTGTAGCCACACACAAACGACCTGTGGATTAATTGACAGATCTGTGGCATAAGGTTTCTCCCAATTCTGTTCAGATTCCTGGGAAAATGTCTCAAAGATGTTTTATCGTAATCTATATTCTTAGACTGGCACCCTTTCATTAACGAGGGTGCAAGGTACATGCACATGCAAGGTAGAAAGCAGAAGTGTGCTCACCCGTGCAACCGGAAACTGGGACATCTGAGGTTACGTGCCTTTTCCTTTAGGAAATGAAGTTTTCTTTCTTTTAGTTTCAATATCAGCTGTTCTGATTGGGATTTGTAATAACTTTCTGGGGCACATAGCTGGGCGCATTCATCTGATCCAGTAATGTGTCCAGAAAGTGAGAAGGATGGACATTAATCCCACTTTAGAAAGTATGATATACCCAGGGGCGCCTGGGTGGCTCAGTCGGTTAAGGGTCCAACTTCGGCTCAGGTCATGATCTCGCAGTTTGTGGGTTCGAGCCCCGTGTCGAGCTCTATGCTGACAGCTCAGAGCCTGGAGCCTGCTTCAGATTCTGTGTCTCCTTCTCTCTCTGTTCCTCCCCTGCTCATGTTCTGTCTCTCTCTCTCTCTCTCTCTCTCAAAAATAAATAAAGATTAAAAAAATTTTTTAGAAAGTATGATATACCCAAGCCATACGGTGAGGTAAGGACTTGATAGTGCCAATGCCTCTCTTCTTCTAACACTTTTTGTCTTCTGAGCAGGTTTGTGCAGGGGAAACTCAGTGGAGAGGAAGATCTACATCTCCTTAAATAAAACAGCTCCTTGTGTCCGTCTGCTCAACGCCACTCATCAGATTGGCTGCCAATGTGAGTTGAGGCTGGGATTTGTGTTGTGGCCAGTGATATTTCTTTTTTTTTTTTTATTTATTTTTTAACGTTTATTTATTTTTGAGAGACAAAGAGAGACAGAGCATGAGCATGGGAGGGGCAGACAGAGAGGGAGACATAGAATCTGAAGCAGGCTCCAGGCTCTGAGCCATCAGTACAGAGCCCGATGCAGGGCTCGAACTTACGAGCCGTGAGGTGATGACCTGAGCCGAAGTCAGATGCTTAACTGACTGAGACACCTAGGCACCCCTGTGGCCAATGATACTTCAATCTGTGCCTTAGATCTCAAGATCCAAGTCCTGCTTGGGAGTCTCAGCACACAAATTAGGCTGTGTGGGTAGGAGGTGACAGAGAGCCATTTGTCAAACCGGGCAAGATAATTAATAGGAGCTAATGCTTAGTAAGTGGTGCTTACTTGAGCCTCGTGCATGTGCATCTCATTGAACCATCACAACAGCCCCATGAAGTAGATTCTCTTATTGTCCCCATTTTACAAATGACAAAATGGAGACTGCGAGAAGTTGAGTAACTCCCAAGATCATCAGGCTATTAAGTGATGAGGCTAGGAGTTGAGCCCCATGGTTCAGGTTCTAAGTCAGGACACTTAGCATCCACTAGTTAAAGTAGAAAACTGTACTGTTTTCTAAGGAGAAAGGAGTCTCATAGTCTATGAGTCCATCGTCACCTGAACCATCTTTTTGGAACCAAAGTGGACTTCTTTAAGGCAGTAGTCTATTTGAAGGGAAGGCATTGAGAAAGCCAGATAGTTGCAGGCGGAATTAGTGAAGCATTTGGATTCGTCTCTGTGCTTTGTAAATGTGTCCCAAAACAGGGTACCATGACAGTATGGTTATAAAACTATGGAAGTAGAAAGAGCAGAGATGTGAAGGCCGAACCCCAGTTCCTCTGCTACATAGCCTCCCTTCTTCATGTTTTGTCCTGTGAATAATTGCTCTGTCCAAATGTAGTTCTGCGGTAAGCAGGAAACTTAGAGTCAGATCATGGCTTCTTCGTCACCATATCGGTCACCTCTGAATTTCAGTAAACACCTATAAAAACGGTTAGAATGTACCTGCACAAAGCTGAAAGTCAGACTGTCTCCTACATTTATTGATGACGCTGAGTAAGTACTACGGTCTCAGGAGTCCTGCGTGATTGCCTGAAACCTCCTAGTTTGGTAGGCGGACACAGACGCTTCGAAGTGAAGGACCTGATTAATGTGGCAGTTAACTCGTTTCCTGCCCGGCCTTCCCTGAGCCGCGCTCTGTGTACACCGTGCCGTGTCCCTGCTGGAGGTAGGCTAACTGGTTCCAAACGGTTCCCAGTGAAATTTTCGGACTCCGTTCTCCAGCGGGGTTTGTGCGTAGAAGGGAGCCAGGTCCAAGTGTGGGCTGAGATCAGACTGCTGGTCTTGCCGGAGCTCCACTCTTCGTGCCAAAACGCTAGGACCCTGTCTTCCTGGAGGTGTGCTCCTAAGATGCCCTCTGTGGGACTGAGTCAGTCGGCTTCGTGTTCTGAGAGCAGCCCTGTGGGAAGCAAAGCAGTAGCCTCTAGGAGTGAGCCAAGTGCCAGCACAGAAAGGAGAGGGGAGGGGCTGGACTCTGGCCACTTCCTCATTAGGAGCTCGTCTCCTTTTCCGCTTATTTCTAAGTCTTGCTTCGTATTTGCCCGTCCCGAGCAAGCTACACCCTCTTTAATTAGGCCTGCTAGCATGGTAAACGTAAGGAGAGAAAGATTTGGCTTGGTTTTCTGATTATACTGCTCTGTTTCTATGGGCTCATTTGCTTTTACTTTATTTTATTCTAAAGATCTTATTTTTAAGCAATCTCCACACCCAATGTGGGGCTCAGACCTACAACCCAGAGATTAAGAGTCACGTGCTCTACCGGCTGAGCCACCCAGGCACCCCATTGGCCCCTTTTAAAGTGTTCAAAGAGGGTTATCTGTTGGTTCCTTTCCTTTCCTTCCTTTTTAAATCTCTCTCCAAGGTATGAGATGAATAAGGGTGAAAAAGTTTCTCTTCATGGAAGGCCCAGAAAAAGTAAGCAAGTTACTCTGGACTATACAGTCACCAGTTGGAATCCAGATTAGAATCCAGGTGTTTCATTCCAGCGTCCTGGCTTATCTTTTCCCTGTCCTCCTTGGAGCTGAAGCTGTATATATTTTGTTTGTCAGAACAGCTTTTCCTTTTTCCGGGTTTTCTACGCCAAGGACTGTTGCCTTTTGTCAGACTTAGAACTGCTGGTGGTAGCTAAGTCTTTATTACGGTTATTCCAGGTCCTGATATTCCTCTAAAGTTTATTGTTATCACCATTCACATGAACTTGTTGGGTACTTACCACGTGGAAGACATAGTTGAATGTTGGGGACTTGGGTCCGTGTCTCGATTTTGCCAAATCCCACGGAAGAAAACTTCTACCTGGCCGGCAGTCTGGAAGTGCTTAAGGTCTTTCTTTGTCTTGTGCAAATTATAAATATTTCAGTGCCTTGATCTAGAGCTGTAGTTTTCACGACTGGCTAGGTATAATAAAGAATCATGTGGCAAGTTTTGAAAGTACACGTACCTGGGCCTCACCTTCAGAGACTTTAATTTAGTAGGTCTGAGATAAGGCCCAAGCGTCTGTATTTTTTAAAACTCCACAGTGATTCAACTAGGGTCGAGAACTATTGCTCTAAAACAATATGTGACTTTTCATACATGGTAGGAATTTTCACTGGCGAGAAGGCTCGTGGGGAGATGGTAGGATGTCTCCACGTGGATCACGAGGGACACGACAGGCACTGCTGCATAGAATTCAAGGCATTCTGGACGATGGATTACCCATCCTTTACCGCAGCGCTGCCCGATCTTTGTCGTTCGTGAGATACAGAAAATAGTATTTGTATGGCATCCTGGCATATATGGAGACGTATGGTGTTTGTTGGGCATCTTCGGGTACTGGGTCAGTCTGCTCCTGGCTGGGAGTGACCAGCCTAGGGTCTCGGGAGGCCCTCGGTCCTCAGAAATGAGGGGGGTCAATATCAGCTCGTCCCTGACCCATCAAGACCCATCAGTTGGGAAGCTCTCTTCTAGAGATCTCAAAGTTCTTGAGTAACCCTGCCTAAAACAGGCTAAAAGCAAGTAAAGTCATTCCCAAATAGGGCAAAGGAACGGAGACCCAGGAATTGTCCTCAGGTCAAGGGAGTCTGCACATATGTCTTCACACGGGAAGATTCAGTGCTAGAACTCTGAGCCAGAGATCTAAAGCCTGCCATTTCCTGGAGAAAATACAGGTTTGAAAACCATGCTGTCTCCTCTTCTGGAAATGTGTACATGTGGCTAAATGAGGTTGAGGGAAGAGGGTGAGAGAATGATTGTATGACCTTTCTGAGATTTAGCAAATGAGTAGACTTCTCGGGCTGTCTCGTCCTCCAGTCCCTGCTGGTCGCCTTCAGGTGGAGCTGGGGGAGTCAGCTCTTCAGCTCAAGCCTAAGTCTGGAGGTGGCTGCGTTAACCCAGTGTCTGGTGCCATGTTTGGGAGATAAGTGATCTGCAGAATCAGTGAGGCAGAGGCAGAGTCGTCAACTGCGGGAGCTTTAATCTGAGCCCATTCTGTCCTGGCAGCTTCCGTTAGCGGGGACACAGGGATCCTCCACGTGGTGGAGAAAGAAAGGGACCTGCAGTGGGTGCTGACTGACGGCCCCAACCCCCCGTATGTGGTTCTGCTGGAGGGCGAGCTCTTCACCAGGTAAGAACTGCGTGTGCCTTCAGGGAAGCCACAGCCGGGAAGATCTGGGGGGCCATCCCCACACTTGTGTATAAAGGTTCGCTTGGCTGCCCTGGTCCGATCAGGGCAGGAGGCGAGAGTGAGTCTCGGAAGAAAACCTGCCCCATCAGAGGGGTCGTCTGGGTGACCTTACAAATAGGGTCCAGTGAGTAAAGACCCCAGGCAGGAGGGAGGGCCCATAGGGGCACTCAGGGACAGGGTAGATGAGATGAAGCCGAAGCTCAGGTTGGGTCATAGTCCTCACTTAGGAGTTAGAGACAGCAGGGGCCCCTGGCTAGCTCAGCGGATAGAGTATGCTACTCTTGATCTCTGGGTTGTGAGTTCAGGCCCCACATTGGGTGTAGAGCTTACTTAAAAAAGAAAGAAAGAAAGAAAGGAAGGAAGGAAGGAAGGAAGGAAGGAAGGAAGGAAGGAAGGAAGGAAAGAAAGAAAGAAAGAAAGAAAGAAAGAAAAGGAGTTAGAGACAGAAAAGAGGCAAGAAACGAGTTAACAGTTGGGATGGGGGGGTTCACTTCTTTAGGAGTAGAGTCAACACACCGCGTGTGTTCAACAAGGAGTCAAAGGTTTGGATTCCGTTAGTTTCCCATTTGTTTCCATCCCTGGGGGCAAGATACTGGGCCAGGGGGTAACCTTCCCAGTCTTCCTCCATGGCACTCCCTCCCTGTCCCAGGAGTCTGATGGAGAAGCTGAAGGGGACAACCAGCCGGATTGCTGGCCTTGCAGTGTCCTTGGCCAAACCCAGGCCTGCGTCGGGCTCCTCTCCTAGTGTGCAGTGTCCCAATGATGGGTTTGGTAAGAGCCCTGGAGGATCAGGGGACCTCCCGTCACGCAGAGCTCACTGGTGCTTCAGTCTCGTGTCTTTGGAGGGTTGGAGGGATGCGTCTGTCTGTGTGTGGTGTGAACAGCTGACTCCCAAACAGAAGACAGTGTTTCTTTGTCTTTGCCATTCATCGCTTCCTCTGCTGCTTCCCCTTCGTCCACTTCCCTCCATCCTCCTTTTCTGTCATAGGCCCCGATCCCTAACCAGCCAGCCCAGGACACCCTGATACCAGTGTCTGTTTCCCTGTAGGTGGTGACAGGTTGATGCTTGCTTCCTTGAGTCCCCCTTTCCTTTGGAGCTCTTGGTCCCAACCCTACGACATCCTAGCCTTCCTCCCTCACTCAGGCCCTGAATGCTTAGTGTCCCAACAGCCGGTCCCCCATCCTCCCCTTCAGGCATTTACTCCAACTCGTATGGGCCAGAATTTGCTCACTGCAGAGAAATCCCGTGGAACCCCCTAGGCGACGGCTTGGCTTATGAAGACTTTAGCTTCCCCATCTTCCTTCTTGAAGATGAAAATGAAACCAAGGTCATCAAGCAGGTAACGGCTGCCAGCTCCTAGCAAAGAGAAATCTCGTAGGAGCTCCGCCCGCCTGGAGGGCTCGTCCACCAGGGCACCTCTGCATGGTAGATGCTCCAAGAAAAGCCAATACGTTTATTTTTCTCGCCTTTCCCTTCCCATTTCTCTCCTGCCTCTTCTTCCAGCATTGATGGCTGTTGGGCTGGAAGAGAACATAAACTCTACTTGATCTGAAATAAGGTGTGCCCTGGTTAGGAACCCCGAGTGTGGGAAAAAGTCATCAGACTGGGAACTGCGAGAGATTCAGCTCAGAGGCTTCTGAATGTTCTGAGTTACAATAATCTTTAATTCTGGCCTAGCTTCTTTGTTTTGACCTGTAGAGCAGTTAGATTTGTTCCAAAGTTACATGGTGAGTTGATGTCCATGCTGTCTTGAATTTGATTTTTGATATTTGGTTCAGCACAGTTGACAGCTAATCACGTTGGGAACTTGGGCCAGGCTGTTTGGGATGGGGACACTCCGTCCGCCCCAACTCAGTCATTGAGTCTGTGCCCCTTTGCATCTCTTGGTGAGGTTTTCTCTCGGACCTTACACATCCTGGCTTTGTACTATAGCTCAGGGACTGACGAGCGAGCGTCGGGGTGGGGCCGGGCCCTCCTGGGAAGCATGGGAGGGATTCCACGCGAGCTGCCTCAGTGGGGCCCGTCTCCCCTCCTAGTGCTATCGCGATCACAACCTGAGCCCCAACGGCTCAGCACCCACCTTCCCACTGTGCGCCATGCAGCTCTTCTCCCACATGCACGCTGTCATCAGCACTGTCACCTGTATGCGGCGCAGCTCCATCCAGAGCACCTTCAGCATCAACCCAGGTAGGACAGACCCGAGGCCGGCTGCTGTGCTGGGGACCTGGGAAGGGGGGGAGCTCAGGCAGGGAGCACGGGGCGAGAGAGGCGGGAACAATTCCGAACAGTTGAGGCCGCTTGTCCCTGCAGTGGACAGGGCAGAGAAACCAACTTAAAGCAGTGGAGGCAGGAAATGATTGACAGGGTCCACGGGGCAGCAGTCAGAGGCGTCTCCAGGCCTTCTCTGTGGCTTCTCCCTAACTTCTGTCGCTCTCTCACTCTGTCCTCAGAAATCGTCTGTGACCCCCTGTCCGACTACAACGTGTGGAGCATGCTTAAGCCTATAAATATATCTGGGGCATTAGAGCCTGATGACAGGGTTGTGGTCGCTGCCACCCGGGTGAGTGCGGGCCCCTGGTCAGGGTGGACAGGGCTGGCGCCAAAAGGGCTGGGGGGCCTCTTGCGGGCGTATCACGTTTCAGAGTCGCTATGCTGGGGAGCCTCCAGGGAAGAGGGGTCTGGGCCGTGGGGCCTCCTCGTATGGCCATTGTCCCAGGACACACACATTCCCTTGGCCGGAATAGGAGAGGGAGCCTGGGGCCCAGTCCTAATTGCCATTTTCAAAGCCTGCCTCCCCTGCCTTTTCCACTGTACCCAGCTGGACAGTCGTTCCTTTTTCTGGAATGTGGCCCCAGGGGCTGAAAGTGCCGTCGCCTCCTTCGTCACCCAGCTGGCTGCCGCTGAAGCTTTGCAGAAGGCACCTGATGCTCTGACCCTTCCCCGCAATGTCATGTTTGTCTTCTTCCAAGGGGTAGGGGCTCTTCTGCTGGGGTAGGCGGGGAGGGGCAGGACAGCAGGGAGGGTAAATGTGAGAGTGGCTATCGTTTGGGGACGATCTGGGCACTTGACCTGAGTTGTCATTCAGCAAAGAGCTTCTGGAGGTGTCTCCACGTGTCTCCCCCCAGAGTCACACATCTTAGGAAGCTTTCACACCCTGGCCTGGAATCGGAATCAGTGTGCTGCCCGCCCCCTCGCTCCCCCGCTGATGCGATCTCTGGGAGGCAGCCTTTTGCTTTTATTCTCTGGACTCTTTCACTGCCACTTCCACCCAAGAGCCCTGAGGCTCCTGCCCCCTCCCCCCACTGCCCCCACAGCCTGGCCTTGGAATAAGGGGAGGGCAGCCGCGGCTGCGTCGGCGGAGGGGAGGGAGAGGCAGGAAGCAGGCACATAACAGCTGATGTTCGCCTCGGGCCTTTACCGAGGCTGCTCTCCCCATTTCTGGGCTCGAGAAGTCCTGTGATGCTCACACGTGAGGAATAGTCACAGCTGGGAGGCCGGGCAGGGAGGCGGGTGAGGTCACGTGACTGCGTAAGCCGGCCAACACTTGCGGCGACACGAGACCGTAGCCTTAGTGCCTTGAGCCCTGGTGATCTGGCCTCCGGAGACTGAGCCTGCCCCGACCCTTGGGAATCTCTGTTCCCTTTCCCGCCCATCTTCACCGTCAGGAGACGTTTGACTACATCGGCAGCTCCAGGATGGTGTACGACATGGAGAAGGGCAAGTTTCCTGTGCAGTTAGAGAACATTGACTCGTTCGTGGAGTTGGGACAGGTGAGCTGCGTGTGCCCTCCTCCCCCTCCCGCCTCCTCCTCCGCTTTTCGTTGTCCTCCTTGCCACTGCCCCTTCCCTGACTTTTCTCTGACCTTCCTCCTTCCTCTGGTCTCGGGGCATGGGCCCCCGCGGGCAGCCAAGTGTTGCTTCTTCATCCTCCCCCAGGTGGCCTTAAGGAATTCTCTAGAGCTCTGGATGCACACAGACCCCATGTCCCAGAAAAATGAATCTGTACACAATCAGGTAATCTGAGCATCTTTCCGCCTCACTCTGTTTCAACGGCTCAGAATGTGGGCACCCCTCACCCGGGCCTGACCCCCGCCACCCCCCAGGGCCTGTGAGACAGGACCTCAGGCGGGGTACCAGCTCAAGGATGAACAGTGTGGCTGTTGCAGCTCCGCAGGAAGCACCGTGAGCGCAGCTCGTGGCCCCGGTTCCCTGGGGTGGGCGGTTCCCCACCTCCATGCCCCGCAGAGGGCCCGGGAGTGGCCGGCCCCTCCCTCTCTGCTGCCCGGTTGTCCGGGCTGCCCTGCTGCGTTCCTGGCTGTGTCGGACCCTCTACCCAAACCGTCCTCCAGGCTCCTCACTACTTGTTCAAGAGCCTCCTCTCAGGGTCCAGCTTTGAGCCTGTTTTTCTCATGGGGTTCCTGCCACTCCAGTGTCAGCGCCCTCCCCGCCCTGGGCTCCTGGGTGGCACTTGGTGTAGTTTGGCGTTGTTACTTGTTCCTCCAGTTCGGCCAGAGTAGGAAATCAAGCGTCTAGTGAGGATGACACAGCTGGAGTTGCAGGACATTCAGAGCCTGGATCCTGAAAGGCTTGAGGAGTTGGGGTGCAGGAGGGCCGGGGGCAGCACCACGAGCTGGGGACTTGGTGGGAGCGTCGTGGGCCTAGAAGATGCGTCCGGCTTCCCTGTCCGCAGCCTCCCCTGAGCTACCCCTCCCCCGCCAGGTGGAGGCCCTCCTGAGCACCCTGGAGAAGAGCGGGGCCGGCGTCCCTGCTGTGGTCCTCCGGAGGCCGAACCAGTCCCAGCCCCTCCCGCCGTCTTCTCTGCAGAGGTTTCTTCGGGCTCGGAACATCTCTGGTGTCGTCCTTGCCGACCACTCTGCTGTCTTCCATAACCAGTAAGAGCCACTGAGCCCACACCCTCTTCCTTCTTCCAGAGAATCTGTCCTGTGGTCTGGGGTCCGGAGGGGGGAGTGTCTCCTGTGTCAGGAAAGATCACCCCTCTCCCCTCTCCCCTCTCCCCACAGCACCCCTCCAAATCTCAGGTCAATTTGTGTTCTTTGCTCAGTGACCTTTCGCACCTAAGCCGGTCGCCTCGTGTGACTTGATGTCATCTTAGAACACGGGCCCCCTCAGCCTTTCTGTGCTTGGTCCGCCTCCCCCAGCTCTCCCGAGGCCTGGGTCCTTGGGGCTGCCAGCAGAGGGCAGCATCCCCAACAGGAGCGCCCTGAGGACAGCCAGCTGGCCGGGTCTGGGGCCTGCCCAAGGGTGCCTAGCGGGACGCAGACAGCACTCACACTCTGAAATGTAACGTGTTCTTGCCTTTGGGGTAAAAGCGTCCCCTGTGCTGAGGGGACTCCAGAGATACGGGGTGAGGCTCTGTTAGTCACCTCTCTCCTGGTCCTGGGCACCCCAAAGAGCCCCTAACTTAAGCCCTGGGCTAATGGGACTTCTTACTCCGGCCAGATTGCTAGGTTCCCAGCTTCCCTCCCCTCTTCCATGAGGCCAAATGGGTTTCTGAGTAACACTGCTTATGCTCTGGCTCTCTGACCCCAGCCAAGGAGCATCTTCTTGCTCATTTAGGGCAGGGACACTTCTAGCACCTGAGGTCAGCCGTCTGCACCATGTCTGACCCCGGCATCACTTCGGGGTGAAGGGATAGTCCTCATTTGCACACATTTGGCCTTGATTCTATGTGGAGCCGGCATCTGTTGGTGCTGAAGGCTGGGAGCTCTCCTCTAAGCTTCTCTTCTAAGCTCTGCCTTCACGGGGCTCCCCAGGGAGCATACAGTGCTTGGACCCAGGGCAGTGTCGTGTGTCTGGGAAAGACCCGTTCATCCCCCTCGGCCCCCAGGCACCCTCAATGTTCACGTTCATTGGAACCGTCATCCAACCTCTGGTGATGTGGGGCGTGCTCCCCAAAAGTCCTCTCAGCCGTCTCCAGCCCAAACTCTGGGGAAGTGTCTCTTCTGTTTGAAGACCTCCCAGGAAGGGAGTCTCCTGCCTTCTGATCTCATCTGCCTCTTCTACCTTGTCTCTCCGGAAGGTCCTTGTATTTCACTGCTCTGCCTCTCCACACCCTCTTCAGTATGGGACCCTCATTTTCTGTTCCTTCCCCCCCGGATGATGAAAAGACACGCCAGGCTCCTACATGAAGGGCCTGTGAGGGAGGACCGGGGCAGGGCCCTGGCTGAGTGTGGCCGAGGCTCATGCCCGCTCTCCCGGCAGCTATTACCAGAGCATTTACGACACAGCGGAGAACATTAACGTGAGCTACCCCGAGTGGCAGAGCCCCGAAGAGGACCTCAACTTTGTGACGGACACTGCCAAGGTAGCACTCGCCCGGGTTGGCCGGGAGCGTGGGGAACACGGCGAAGATGGTTAGAACGTCTTCTAGGTGGTTAGACCCTCTTGTAGAGGGTAGAAGAGGTGGGCCGTTCAGCCCCCCCTTCCCGCCTGCCACAGGCCCTGGCGGATGTGGCCACGGTGCTGGGACGTGCCCTGTACCAGCTGGCAGGAGGAACCAACTTCAGTGACACCATTCAGGCCGATCCCCAAACGGTAAGGGCAAGTGGGGCCCGCCTCCTCTCCGGCTCTGCGCACGCGGCAGGCCGTCCCGTCTGCACTGCACTTAACCCCTTCTCCCGAACCTGGGAGCCCAGCATGCCAGCGCGTGCCAGCGGGGCTTCCCGCTGCTCCAGGGTGCTCCCGGGTGGGCCTCCGGCATCCTTGTGAGCCAGCCTCTGCGTCCCCAGCCCCAAAGTCCCCGGCCGACCCGGCTCCCGCCCTGCAACAGGGTCTCCACTGAGAGCTCTGCTTGACTCCGGGTCACGGGCTTGTTGACTCTCACTGTCCCAATCCTAGGTCACTCGCCTGCTCTATGGGTTCCTGGTCAGGGCCAACAACTCCTGGTTCCAGTCCATCCTCAGGCAGGACCTGAGGTCCTACTTGGGTAAGCACGCGCTGGGGGCATGGCACCCTTAGCCAAGGCAAGAGACGGAAAAAGTCATCAGCTTGGTTTAATCTCTGCTTTTTTTTTTTCCTTCTCCTTTCCTTTCCTTCTCCCCTGTTTTCCTTTCTTTCCCCTGATACGTGTGGGATCCGTTCCCTTCTCTTCTCTGGCTCCCGTCAACCTCGGGCTCTTCCTTCCCCTCCCACCTGCACCCACCTTCCACCTTCCACCCTCCAAACTCTCCCTTCCCTGTGCTCTCCACTCAGGTGACGGGCCTCTTCAGCATTACATCGCCGTCTCCAGCCCCACCAACACCACCTACGTGGTACAGTATGCCTTGGCGAATCTGACTGGCCAGGTGGTCGACCTCCCCCGAGAGCAGTGCCAGGATCCAAGTAAAGTCCCCAGTGAAAACAAGGATGTGAGTGGGAGTGGGAGTGGGTGTCGAAGGTGCCCCGAGGGCCCCGTACCCCCGGAGGAAGTTGGACAGCATCCTAGACCCAGTTGGACCCAAGGAGTTGGGATGCAAAGGCAGAGGGACGCGGCCCCTTGAACTTGAGTGTTGGAGGGCAGGAGCCTGGGCAGAAGCACAACGTGGCCGGGGTGAGAGAGGATCGCCTCAGCCCCGCCCTGTGGCCGGTCTTCCGTTGCAGCTGTATGAGTACGCGTGGGTTCAGGGCCCTCTGAACTCCAACGAGACGGACCGGCTGCCCCGCTGTGTGCGTTCCACGGCGCGACTGGCCAGGGCCCTGTCCCCTGCCTTTGAACTGAGGCAGTGGGGCTCTACTGAATACTCCACATGGACTGAGAGCCGCTGGAAAGACATCCGGGCCCGCATATTTCTGGTAGCCAGCAGAGAGCTGGAGGTGAGCCGGGAGGGGCATGCCAGAGACCGCCCTGCCCTCTTTGTGTTGCCTCTTACCTCTTACCTGCTTCCGTCTCCCATTTGCCACAAAAACCTACTGCCGCTCTGTCCCCTGTCCACCGCACGCCCCATCGCGAAGTCTGTCTTCACCGACAGAGTGAGTGTGTGTTCACGCCGGAGGTGGGCTCCCGCCAGGAGGAGGGCCCCCCGGAGGAGCTCCTCACCCTGCAGCGTCCCCACAGCTCCCCTCCCAGCTGGGATTTCCAGCTGCTGGCACTAGGGTGTGCACGGGCGCCACGGTTTATTGAGTCCCCATCACCAGTATGTCATAGTTGCCACCGGAGAGTTGCCACCAAAGTCATGGATCTTAACTTCAAGATGCTGAAAATCTAGGGGCTCCGGGGTGGTTCAGTAGGTTAAACGTCTGACTCTTGGTCTCAGCTCAGGTCACGATCCCACGATCCTGTGAGTTCGAGCCCCGTGTTGGGCTCTGTGCTGACAGCATGGAGCCTGCTTGGGATTCTCTCTCTCTGTCTCTCTCTCTCTCTCTCTCTCTCTCTCTCTCTCAAGTAAATTTTTTTAAAAAAAAGATACTTAAAATCTTAGTAATACGAAGTAGAGGAAGAACAGGGATACTCCTCTTTTCGAACGGAGCCACTCCGTCTTCCAGTCGGGAAGACGTCGTCTGTGATTGCTCAGCACTCGGTGCCTGGAGCCAGCTCTGGGATCCCCAGGTCCTGGCTCCCAGCCCCAGGCGGTGATCCAGAACCACGCTGGGCTCTGACAGCGTCTCTCTCCCTCCCTGCCCACGCCTCCCGCAGTTCATCACCCTGATGGTGGGCTTCGGCATCCTCGTCTTCTCTCTCGTCGTCACCTACTGCATCAACGCCAAGGCCGACGTCCTTTTCATCACCCCTCGGGAGCCAGGAGCCGTGTCTTACTGAGAGGAGCCCAACTCCTGTCCGCTCTACGGTTCACATCCTAGGCCACTTGTCCCACGGGGACATAAGCCACTAGCGTGTCACTGGAACCTCTCTGGGCCTGCTTAGACTGGAATTAACATGAACAAGTAGAACTGCCCCGAAGAGAGAGAAACAAGTTCCCTCTCCTCTCCAGCTCCCCCTGCCTGTCTCCCCTTCCTCACCCCTGCCAGATCCCGGGAGGGCAAATGGAAGCTTCTCGCTCCCGTTTGACTCCTGACTGCCCGCCCTAATTTACCCTTCTTCAGGGTCCCTCTTCCCTTCTCATCCTGCCCTAGACCGCCCCCTACTCCCCACCCCACCCCAGTCCCAACTTTCCCGACCAGGAAGGACACAAAGGCTGAATGCCAGGAACAAACCACAAGGAAGCCCCGAGGTGCAGGCCAGGCGATCTGTCTCCCTCCTGCTGTCCTGTCTCCAGACCCGCAGACGGCACCTCGGGGAGGGTGTGCTGCCGGGTCACCTCCAGCCCTCAGTGCTAGCTGTGATTTTATTAAGCTGTAATACCTATTTTTGTTGTTTTCTTTTTCCGTGTGTGCGTGTGTGTGTGTGCGTGTGTGTGTGTGTAAATATATAAATAGCAAGTTTCATTAAAAGACTATCCCTCATGACCTGTATGTGTCATTCTTCCGTGCCCTCCTGCTCGGTGACCTCAGACTGGAAGTCATGGAATTGTTACCACGTGCTCCCTCCGGGTCTCCAGAGGCCCAAGGAGTGCGGCTCTGTCAGAAACAGTGGAAGCCCTCAAAGCGGGGCTCCCATGGAGCCTTGGAACCCCGGTTTCCCCCTCGTAAGAACCGCGTTAGCATCGTTGACCCTCCCACTTTCCATTCGACAGACGTTTCTTTGTTCACTCTGAGACACTGGCTGGGCTGCAGAAATTTAGGGGACGCAGTCCCAACCCTGAGTGGCTGGCAGTTGGGGTGAGGGGAGAAACCGGTGCAATCCGGGGTGATCACGTGCGGCATCTCAGGAGTGCTCCGGTAACGCACAGAAGGACTCCGGGCACTGGGGGAGGCATCCGGGAAGGCTGCTCAGAGGAGGGGGCATCTGGGTTGCAGGCTGTGGAGTTCAGCTGTGGAAGCACAGGGCCTTGAAGGCACGGGCCACGTTTGGGAACGGTAAGTCATTCGGGGTGCTGCAGGAGAGGGGGCTGGGGCTGGGTCACGGAGGGCCTGCGGCGGCCTGCCGAGCAGTTTGGGCCTTCCGTTGCTGGTGGGCATTTAGCAGACGGAAGCGAAGGTGGCTTTGGACTCCTAGAAAGAGAACCTTGGCTCTGGGAATACCCTAGCGCCCTGGGTCTTCATGGAGCAAAGTTCCGGGGCGTAGCCGCACAGCTAAACGAAGGCCGCAGCTGAGTCACTGGAGGGGAAGACCCCTCAGGAGTGGCGCTGGAGGCCAGCCCTCTCCCCTCCCCTCGGCCCTGCCGCCCACGAGACAGATGAGCCGGGAAGGACCAGCTCCGGGCCCCTTACCTTCCCGCGTCCCGCCACACCCCGCCGAGGAGGCGATTTGCTCCAGGTTTCTCTCTGGGTTCCCTCAGGGGGGCACGTCTGGGGGGCCGGGATGTGGAAATGAACCCTGCTCCCCTCCCCCCGCACCCCTCCGGCCCGCACGCGGCGCTGGCGGGAGGTGGGCACAGCTGCCACCGTGCTGGGCTGACTCCACGCCTCCCTCGGCCAACAGGGCCTCCCGGCGGACAGGGCAGCGAGCTCCCTCGTCCTGCTGGCAGCTTCGGGAAGTGGGGAAGTGGCCGGGTACCAGGCGCGGGGCTGGGGGGGACTGGGGGGGGGCTAGGGGGGTGGGCGCCGGTGCCAGCCGTGGGGCCTTCCCTACTCGGGTCTCCTCAACACCAGCTTGTCTTCCGCCTTCCATGCAACCCCTTCCTCGCGCCACCCCCCAAATTCAAAACCAACCAACTGGGCTCTTTCCACGGCCTGTGGGGAGGCCAGGCGCTGTAGAAGGGGCACGGACCCCCCGCTGACCCCTTCAGGGGCCTCCTCTCAGACCTCGGTGGGTGTGCCGAGTCCTCGGGGACCTGCTGTGCCCCAGAGACCCCCTGGGTCCGGCTGGCTGGCTGAGACCCCCTGGGCCACAGACTTTAGCTTCTCAGCCTGTCTCCCCACTCCCCCTCCCCGGTCTGGGTGGGCCTTGCTCTGAGATGTGTCACTTCCCACAAGGCTCCCCCCTCCCCACTACTACCTGGGCCCCGGGACCCAGCCTGTCCCTACCTCTTGCGGCCCCTCGCGCCTCAGCACGGAAGGCTTTCCTGTCAGCCGGTGTTTCTCCTCCAGCCTCTCTGAGCGAAGGGTCTTCTGGGCCCCACATCTGGGTCGCTGCTCCCAAAGGCACATCCTGGGAGGAGACCTTTCCATCCAGAGTCTGGCGTTCTGTACCAAGGCCTCACCCTACTCAGCAGGACTCTGTCTCCACATGGAACCATATAAGACCTTAGAAATGATATGTAGGGCCTAACTCATCTGCTAGGGGAAACCGCAGCCCAGAGGAGTGAGTGGCTTGCCCAAGGTCGCAGCAAATTAGCGCTGAGCTGAGACCAGAACATGTCTCGTATCCACGCTGGCTGCCACGGCAGAAATAAACGTTTATTGAGTGTGGCTGTGGGCAAGGCGCTCTGTCCTGGCATCAGAAAAGGTTATGATGAGATGCTGTGCCTTCCCTTAGGGACTTGGGATCCGGAGTCAAGATGGCAGGATGGGGCACGAGCAGGACAAATAAGCAGGCGGGGCCACATATGCTCCACGCAAAGTCAGTGCAAGGAACAGGTTCTACCTGAGCCCAGAGGACACAAGGTTGGCTCTGGGCGGGGCCGGTTAGTGCGGAAAGAGCTCAGGATCAGGGATCGTCCGGTGTCACGAATGGCGTGCGTGGCTTTGGAAAGGGCATCCCGGCTCTGGGCCCTGGTGGCGTCCGTGTGATGCAGGGTCGGGCAGCGGGGGATGGATTAAAAGGTGGATCAATTCTTGAATTTTGTTTGTTTGTTTACTTATTTATTTTGAGAGGGAAAAAAAGAGTGAGAGAACACGAGTGGAGGGGGGGGAGGAGCAGAGAGAGAATCCCAAGCGGGCTCCGTGCTGTCAGCAAGAGCTCGATGTGGGGCTCGAACTCATGACCCAAGCCGAACCCAACCGACTGAGCCCCCCCAGGAGTCCAATTCTTAAACTTTTTAAGGTAGTTTGAAAGTTTTCCTTCCAGAGAGGGAGGCCTGAGGGGCCCTTATTCCTGTCATTCAACATCCCGTCCTGAGACAGAGCCCAGCAGGCCTCTCGGAAGTTGGGCCTGGGGAGCAGAGCCCCTTAAAGATCGGGGTCCAGATGGGCCTCAGGTCGGATTTTTATTCCTCCCTGAATCCACACGCAGAAGGGGCCCTCCCAGTCCTGCGGTGTAGCCAAGTCCCCAAATAGGGAAAACATGGGGAGGAGTGCAGGGGCCATCTCAGGAGGCCCGGGAGATGACGCAACTGTGAGCAACTCTCCAGGCTCTGGCTCCGGAGCGGGGGCTGGGACCCTGGGGTCCCCTTCCGCCCACACCTTGACTGTGGCCTTGGCAAAAGTGCGGGGACGGAAGGGGCAATGGGGATGAAAGGGGGCATCGTGAAAAGAAGAAACTAGTATAGAGAAACAGGAAGTAGGGAGGAAAGGAAGTGGCAGACAGGATCCCAGGAGCCCGAGAGGAGCCGAGGGGGGGGGAAAGGCCGATGGCGGGCGTGGCCGGGAGGGAGTGGGCCCGGGGCTGCTGGTGACAGATGGGTGGACACAAAGAGGAGACAGATGGATGGGGGAGGGAGGAGGGAGGCTGGAGGGGCAGTGGTTGGAGGCCTTAATGAGATTGGAGCTGGGCTCGGGGCTGAGGAGAGGTGAGTGGAGAGGAAAGAAGAAAGGCCAGGCCGCCTCAGGAGACAAAGGCGACAAGGCCTGGGGGCCAGGGCGGGAGAGGGCTCTGGCGGGGCCGCTTGGGGGGGGGGTGGGGGTTCCAGCCCCGGCTGGCAGCAGAGAGAGTGACAGATTGCGTGGCTCGCCACAGTGGAGACCCGCTGTCACCTTCTAGAGGCACAGAGAGGGAGACCCAGAAAGACGGACTGACACGCACGGTGTGGAGGCAGACAAGGAGACAGAAGAAAATCCACGAGGAGCTGCGGCCTCCCGGCCACGCCACGGCTCCTGCCCGGGCTCCCCCCGCCCGCTTGCTCCCGCGACCCAGGACCCAGGACGAGGGCCGGTCTCTCACCGAGGATGACACCCCCACCCGGGCGGGGGCCACTCCAGGGAAAGGGTCAGGCAGCGCGGCACCGCGAGGGTTAACGCCGGCTGCTCTCCCTGCCAGCCGCCTGCCTGGTCGGGTCCCCAGGGCTCCCCGCATATGTCACCCCCTCTCCTGCCAAGCCCACTGCTTCCCAGCTCCTCCAGGCCCTCCCCCACCCTCAAGGACTAGGCCCCGGCCCCTGTGTCTTCCCTACACTCCAGCCTCCCATCCGGCAGTCTACTTCCAATCTACCTCCAAGGCCAGGCCGTGTAGACCTGAAAAGACGGCAGGTGACCACCACCCGAGAAAGTGAACGCCTATAAAATGCAAAATAAAGACAAACCAAACCGTAGAGCCTGCTCCTCCCCCACCCCCAGGGCCTGCTCTTCCTGCCCTGGTTATGGCAGACTCACACACACACACACACACACACACACACACAGCTCCCTGGGGGTTCTCCTTCCCCCAGGCTGGGGCTGCTGGCAACCTGCGCTGACCTCAGAGCGCTCCCGGCTCCCTCGACCACGACCACCACCGGTCCCAGGGTGATAGAGGCAGAGGAGAAGCAGGAGGTCCCAGGGCACTCTCTCACCCTGCTCACCATCAAACCCCAGTTCAGTTCGTGGGGACAGCTCAGGCTGGCTATGTCAAGGATGGAATCCCAGGACTGAATTATCAGAGCCCGAACGCCTACGAGCAGGGAGGCTGGGGACAGGGACCCCCCCCTGCTCCCCCTCCCCCCCACCCCGTTCCTTCCTGTCTTCCCCGCCCCCACCCCAGGGCCCTTCTCCTTCTGTTTCCCTCGATGTCTCCCCCTTTGGGATCCCAGCCTCCAGGCTGCAGTCTCCGTCCCTCGTCCCTCGAGTTGCGTCTATCCTGTCTCCGGCCTTGTCTCCCTGTCTGCCCCAGTTTTTTGCTTCCTCACGACAGTGTGCTCTCTGCCTCCCCCAAGTCTGTGTCTCCGCCCTGTCTTGGGGCCTCCCTCAGGCCTCTCCAGTACCATGCAGTACCTCCCCTGAATTCCCGTGTCTCTCCAGATCCGTGTTTCTCCCAGGCCTGGTCTCCCTCCCCAGCTCCCCTTCCCCAGTCTCCCCCACGTCCCCGCCCACATAGGTTGCATCTCTGAGCCTCCACAACCTGGCAACTCCTCTCTCTGTCCTCTCTCACCCCTCTGTCTCCCCGTGACTGTGCCTGCCCCCCTGTCTGTTACCCACCCACAGTGTTCTCCCCCCTCCTCGTCCATTTCCTCTGTCTGGCTCCCCACATCTCCCCCTGTCTCCCCCTCCTCTCCACCCCGCACTGGTCTCCATCTCTCCTCTCCCCAAGGCACTGTCTCCTGGGTCTCTCGGTCTCCCAATTTCTTGGACAGGGTGGAGGGCAGGAGCGTGGGGGTGGTAGAATTGCTGTTGCTGGGGGCTCATTAGGTGGAGATTGGTTTTTAATCAGCACCATGGCAATGATGATGCAAGAACTGAGATGCCACCTGGTCCCCTGCCCCCCAGCCCCCCTCCTCAAGCCTCCTTTCCCCTCCAGCTCAGCCCATCTGCTGGCGCCTGGGCACCTGTCTGGGCCTGCCCAGGTGGGAGTTGGCACCTCCCAGACCTGAGGGGGGGCGGTGGGGGAGCTTGGGGAGGAATCATAGGATTCCCCTTAGGGAGGAAAAGCCCAGAAAAGTTTGATCAGCAACAGGGAAACGGAGAATGCCTCCGACAACCCCCGCAGCTGGGGCTTGCTCCGAGGAAGGTCCAGACCTTTCCATGCAATAGCTCACTTAATCTCCATGGCAACCTAAGAAGCAGCTCTAATGAACCCCATTTTGCAGAAAAGCACCCTGGAGGCTCAAGAGGTTAGGTTACTTGTCCAAGGTCACCAGATGCCGGGACTTTCTTCACCGTAAGACACTGTCTCTGGAGCGCTCCTGGTTCATTCTGGATACTTGCGAAGGCTCAGTGACGACACCCAACAGCTGCGTGGAGTCCCAGCTCCTGCCACCCTTCACCACACGCACACACGCACACACACACATGCACTCAGACACGCGTGCACGTGCACACACAGGCTGGAGGCAGCTGAGCTACTGAGGTGAACTTAATCAATGCCTGTTTGCATATAATTCTGTATCTGATTTTCTTACTGCTCATTTGCTGCCCTGGCACACTCCAAGCCTGCCGGGCCACCCTGACTTCTCCCACATCCTTCCAACCCTCGTCCTTCCTCTTCCTTCAACCCGGCCTTTCCTCCTACAAGCCCAGAATTCCCAGCGGGTCAGCTTGGAAAAACTCCCTGTGGGCTCTGTGTCAGGAATCTGACCCCGCTCCTCCCCACCGCGAGGTAGATGGGAGGTCGAGGGCTGGGTAAGAGGGCGTGGGGTGACTAAGTCCCAGGGCCACGCGGGAGCCACGGGCAGCCTGCCGAGGGGTCCTGTGGGCACCAGCTTTAGGAAGGATGAGGGCTTGTCGAGGACCAGGACTCTCAGGTCTTCTTTGAGGACCTAGGTTTCCCTGTTGGTACCTTGGATAGCCTTCTTCCCAGGGGAAAGGAAACAGGGGAAGGGGCTGTCAAAGTCACGCTGGGACTCAGAATAGGACCATGGCACTTAAACCTGGCTTGCTGGGGGCCTCTGTCCCTGCCGCCTCTGGTGTGGAAGACCGAGGGGGTTCATCTGTGATCCTGCCCTGGCTCTCGCCCCAGCCCCACCCCTTCCCCAGCTCTCCATTTCTTGCTTATGAAATATGCATGGAGAACAGATGTCCCTGCTCCCCTACTCCCTGCCCCCCCCAGGGCCAGCCCCCACCCCCAGCTCCCGGGAGGTGGGGTGGGGGGGTGTTCCCAGTTCTCTCTGCCAATGGCTGCCTGGCCTGGCTGTTTAATATTGATGAGGGGGGGGAGCTGGGCCAGCCAATGGCGAGCTGGGGGTGTGTGTGTGTATCTCCATATATATACATAGGGCTGGGCCAGCTCAGGTGTGTATGTGTCCGTGAGTGTGTGTGTGTGTATGTGTGTGTGCATGTGTGTGTGTGTGTGTGTGTGTGTGTGAGTGCCAGTGGCTCCAGTCCCTGACCAAGCCCACCCCCTCCTCCTGGGCCCTATATTCCCACCATGTGTCGCCCTCTCATCTGCCCTGGAGCCTGTACAGCCATGCCACGCCGCCGTCCCCGAGAGCTCTAGAGAGCTGGTCACTAACTTTGCAGACGGATGAGCTCCCAGCAGCCAGAGGAGACCGGGGCTGTCAACGCTGCCCCTGTCCTGCGAGCTCAGACCCCTTCGCAGGGTCTTCCTAGGTAAAGGGAGAACCGTGGGCTGGGGAGGGGTGGGTGTGTCCCTTGCACTCTGGCTCAGGTCCCCTCCCAGAGCCTTCCTCGAGTTCCTCTCTCTCTCGCGTGTCCCCGCACCTCCCTCTCCTCCATTCCTGCCCCTGGACGCTTTGTGCCTGTCTGTTCTCGATCGGGTTGAGCATGGCGGAAGGGGGGGCAGGAGATGAGCATCCCACCCCAGATGCTTGCAGCTGCCGGCCTCCCTCATCCTCGGAGCCTGGAACTTTGGGACCAGAAGTGGATTTGGGGTGAGGACTTGTTGGGCACATGGAAGCCGCTGCCAGGGCCCGAGCCGGGGAAGACAGCGGGGCCAGGAGGTGGGACGGGGAGCAGACTGGGAGCACACAGAGGGGAGGGGAAGGCACGGCACAGCGGTCAGGGGTGAAGGGACACAGGCAGAGGGAGAATCTGGTGGTGACAGATGTGCTGGGAGCCCCAGAGCCGAACTCCTGAAGCCCGGAGCTGGGGAGTGGGGACAGTAACCGTGTCCCGGGAGGGGCTGACCTCGGGGCCTCCCCCCCCCCCCCCCCGTTGCAATCCTCTCCTGTTCCTTTGGCCCCCGGGATGTGGAGCGCGTTCTGAATTTCAACACCGACCGCCTTCCGTTTTGTGTTGTGGTGACGGCGTGTCTGTCAGATGTCGACTTACACTTACACCCATCACCCCCCAGCGCTTAGTAACTATTTGTCAACGACAGCGGGGTCGGGGGCAAGGCTGGGGGTCCATCAGGCCGGAGAACCGGGCTGGTAAGGAAGGGAAGATGGAGACTGAAAAGGAGCCTCAGTGCTTCTGTTTCTGGCCATTGAGTCCCACGAGCTCTGAGCAGAGTGGCCCTCTGTTCCCCCTCCACACTCGTCCTAAGCAGAGCCTCGCCCATACCTTTCCCTGCTGCCTCGCCCTGACCCCCTCTGGTCCCCGGGACGAGCAAACCTTAGCCAAGTCCCAGAACAGTGTCCAGGCAACCCCCCCCCCCCCCCGCCAACAGGCCACATCTGAACTGATGGTGGGCTGGGGGAGGACTCGAAGCGGGACGCCGACTCTGGTCCCTTCCCATCATCTTCTTTGCAGAGTCACCAAAAGGGCCAGGGAGTGGCAATGGTTGAGGGTGTTGAGGACAGAGCTAGAGGAAGGGGCTGGTCCCGAGCAGGGCAATCGTGGCCAGAAGGGACACTTCCGGACTCTAGTGGATGGGGTGGTAGGATCACGTGTCTGTGGTGGTCATGTTGGGGGGTGGGGGGCCGGCAGGGACTGGGCTGGGACAGCTGTGCCGAGCTCCATATGTCCCCGTCCACTCTACAATGGGCAGTCTGCGTGCTTATCCCCTCCCCCCCCCCAGAGGCAGCAGGACTGCAGCGGGGCCCTGGGGCGGGGGGGGGTGGTGTTGATAGTGAGGCCAAGGCTCTCAGCTCTCCCATCACAACTGGGGAAGGTTTAGAGTCACGGCCAACCTCTCTTGGCGCTGTGACTGCAGTCTCGCTTGTTTTTTTTTTTTTTCTTTCACTTTATTATTAAGCATTTTTGGTAAAAAATGGTAAAAAAAAAAAAAAACCACGTAACATAAAATCTACCATTTTTAATTTACAGTTCAGTAGTATTAGGTGTATTCCCATGGTGGTGAAACAGATCTCCAAAACTTTTTCATCCTTCAAATCGGAAACTCTACCCCCTTTCAACAACACCTCCCCTTTCCCCCTCTCCCCCCTACCCCTGGTAACTGCCATGCTACTTTCTGTGTCTATGAAGTTGACGACTTTGATTCCTTGGAGAAGTGGAATCACTCAGTATTTACCTTTTTGTGACAGGCTCATTTCGTTTAGTAGGACGAGTTTCAAGTTTCATCAGTGCGGCAGCTCGCGATAGGATTTCCTTCCTTTTTAAGGCTGAATAATATTCCATGGAACGTATACGCCCCGTACTCTTCGTCCACTCATCCGTCGATGGACATGTTGTTTCCACGTCTCGTGACTAGAGCTGCAGTCGACGTCCCCATGCAGATATCTCTTCAAGATCCCGATTTCACTTCGTTTTTCGATATCTACTCAGAAGTGGAATGACTAAGCCATACGGCAGTCCTATGTTTAATTTTGAGGGGAACCTCCGTTAGGCGTTTCACAGCGGCTGCACCAGCTTACGGCCCCACCCCTCACCCCCGACAGGGCACAAGGGTCTCGATTTCTCCACATCCTCATCCACCCTTCTTATTTTCTGTTTTGTTTTTGTTTGATAGCAGCCATCCTAGGGGACGCGGGGTGATGGCTCACCGTGGTTTTGATTTGCTTTTCTCTGGCGCTGAATGATGTGAGCATCTTTCCGTGTTTGTTGGCCATTTGTAAACCATCTTTGGAGAAACGTCTGTTCAAGTCCTCTGCCCATTTTTTAATGGAGTGATCTGATGTTTTGTTCTTGCCAGAGTTCTTTATAATATTCTGGACACTCCCCCCTCATCAGAGATCCGATTTGCATGTATGTTCTCCGGTCTGTGGTCTGTTGCCTTTTCGCTCTCCTGATTGTGTCCTTTGACTTACGAAAGTTTGCAAGTTCGACATGGTTCCATTCGTCCATCTTTGCTTTCGCTGCCTGTGCTTCTAGCATCATCTCCAAGAAATCACTGCCAAGTCCGATGTCATAAAGCTTTCCCCTGTGTTTTCTTCTAGGCGCTGTCTGATTTTAGGTCTTTAATCCCCTTGCCCAGTTTTATTCTGCCCCCCACCCCCTCCTCATTTCTCCTCCTTTCCTGTCGCTCACCCCCAAGATTCTCTTCCATTCTTACCACGTCTCCTCCTACTCCTTGACAGCGACCACCTGCGTGTCTCTCCCCACGTTTCCACCTTTCTTCCCCCCACTCGACTCGTACAGCACCTCCCCGCTCCCAATCCTTCTCCAACCTTCCTCTTGCCCTCCCCGTCTCGGAGCTGTCTCCTTCCTCCTCCCTCGGCCCCCATCAACTTCCCCTTCTCTCCTCCAGGCTCCGGACTGGAACCCTGACCATGGGACCTTGAAGTGGCTCTCACCTCCTCAGCTCAGTGGCAGACCCCACTCCCCCAGGCCCTTCCTGCCCCTCCCACAACCAGCTTGGAGGCTCCCGGAGGGAGGGGTGGGGAGGGGATCCTGATCTCACCGGGCAGGGGGCCTCCATCATGATGCTCAACTCAGACGCGGTGGACCTCGACCTGCCTCCCACCCACTCCGAGACCGAGTCGGGCTTCAGCGACTGTGGGGGCGGGGCGGGCCCCGACGGGGCGGGGCCTGGGGGTCCCGGAGGGGGCCAGGCCCGGGGCCTGGAGCCCGGAGAGCCCGGCCGGAAAGACCTCCAGCACCTGAGCCGGGAGGAGCGGCGGCGGCGGCGCCGGGCCACGGCCAAGTACCGCACGGCCCACGCCACGCGGGAGCGAATCCGCGTGGAAGCCTTCAACCTGGCCTTCGCCGAGCTGCGCAAGCTGCTGCCCACGCTGCCCCCCGACAAGAAGCTGTCCAAGATCGAGATCCTGCGTCTGGCCATCTGCTACATCTCCTACCTGAACCACGTGCTGGACGTCTGACGGGGCTGCCTCGGCCTGGCTGGGGTCCCCCCGCCTCTCCCCCCCCCAGCACCCCGCAGGGCCCCCGCGGGGCGGGGGGGAGGGGCAAGGAGGCAGGGTGCCCTCCGGCTGGGTGGCTGGGGTGGGCAGGCTGGCTGGCATGGGCCACCTTCTCCTGCCGACCTCCCCCCCCCCCCAGGGCGATTCTCGTGCGCCTCCCACGGCTTGTGGTTGGGGCCCAGCCGGTCAGAAACGTTCGCCTGGGTGTTCGGTACACAGTCCTTGGCTGGCTTTCCTAGGCGGCCGCCCTTGGCCGCTCCCCCCCTAGCTCTCCCCTGGGCGGCTGCCTCTTCCTCACACCGTCCGCTTGCCTGTCCCTCCCCTTGTTTCTGCCCCGCTTCCTCCGCTCTTCCAGGGCCACTCTTACGACCACATTTCTGGAGACCCCAGACCCCGTCTCTGTCTCCCGTCCCCTTTCCAGCCTCGCCTGCCCTGGGGTGGGGAGGGGGCACCCATACAGGAAGGGGGAACGCTGGGCTCCGAGTGGGGTGGGCTTCTACCCCAGAGATCTCAGCCCGGGGACGCTGGGCCTCCGGAGATACTCCTGCCAGGGGAATCTTGGCGGCCGAGAATGATGGGAAAACTCTCTTGCCCCTGAGGCTTAGCACATGCAGACCTCGGATCTGACTCGGTAGTGAGTGCCTTGCCCTCTCTGAGCTATTTGGCCCCCTCCCTGCCCCCTCCCGCCCACCGTCCCAATTTTCTCCCTCCCTGTGTGCAGCTGGAGAAAGGGAGACCCAGATCCTGGAGGAGGGGCTGAACCCCCAGAATCAGCAGAGGGCCCGGGGGTGGGGGGGGGGTGGGGGTGGGGTGAGCCAGATCCACATCTGCTTCCTCCACCCCAGCATGCTGGGAAAATGTGAAAACCCACAGCGCTTCCTGCCTCAGATGCAGGGGGTGGGGGGGTGGGGGGGGAGGGAATGTTCTATTACTGCCCTCCGGAAATGCTCTGCCGCCTGGGACCTAGGGCCAGTTCGTTATATATATTTTTTTCTCCTCCCTTAAGCTTGCCTTCGGCAAGGGAAGACACCCCCTCCCCATCCTGCTCCACCCACCCCCAGCAGGCTCTCCGCACCCCCTCGCACCCCCTCCAGTGTTACTGAGTGCAGCGCAGGGTCGGGATGAAGGGCCAGAGGGCCCGTGTAGAAGTGAGCTCACTGCCTTTCCCGTGCTCCCTCCTCCCCCACACCAGACTCCGTGCTCTACAAGGATATTATTTATTTACGTATTTATTTATTTATTCATCTATTTATTTACTTATTTATTTATAAATATTACTATTTATTGCCGAGTTGTGCACTTTGGGGTAGAGTGAGGGGGCTCCTGGCAGCCCCGGCCGGGTCTCTCTTGCTTCCTCCCTGGTTACTCCTTTCCCTTTCTTCCTCCTCTGCAACCCCAGGTGTGTGTGGGCATCCTGTCTGCTCACCACACCCATATCCCTTCCTCAGACCCATCTGTCCAGACACCCCAGTCCTCTGGGATGGTGCCCTTCCCCCAGCTCCAGGGCTCCTGGACCCTTCCATAGTTCCCTCCACCCCCGGACAGTCCCGCCCCAGGCCTGCCTGCCTCTCTTCTCTCTCTAGCCCTCTCCCATGACCCTTCACTTCTTCCTGATCCCCTCCAACAACGGGCCCCCAGGGTCTGTGTCCTGCATCCTGTGTGTGATCCCCTCCCGTTGCATTTCTGATTTCATACAACAAGAAAAATTAAAGTGACCTCGTTCCAGCATCAGGTATGGCTGTGGATCATTCGATTGGGTTGGGAAGCTGGCCCGCAGGCTGTGAGAGGGTGGGCAGGGAAGGCCCTAGGCTTTGAAGGCTCTTCTGATGGGGCTATGAGAGCTCAGTGTGGTGGGTAAATGATGCGAGAGAGAAAAGGAGGGGCCGGAGTGACAGGTGCAGGGAAGGGTATAACACACGGGTCCCAGGCCTCCCCGCCTGAAGTCGCACGTACCTGCATCTTGGTATTTATCGAGCGATACTTTCTGACCCTTCTGATGCTGGGCTTCTGCTCCTGCTCTCTATGGGCTTGAGAAAGAGCTTGAGTTCCCACTGGAACCCAAGTAAAACGTGTCTGTGGTCCATGCTGCCGGGAAAAGCCATGACATGAAACCTGTCTGTCCTCATTATTGTCTCTGAGCTGGGTCAGTATTCGTTGCAATTTGTTCTCGGCCCACTTTGTGTTCCCCAACCTTTAAGATACGGGGAAGAACATAACGGAGGACCTGGGACGCAGAGACGGGTGAGGAAGGGGATAAAAAGGGGCTCTGAAGGAAATCAAAGGAATCCTGGAAAAGACCCTACATCAACTTACAGACGAGGAAACTACGGCCCAGAGAGGAGGAGGGCCTTGCCCAAGGTCACACGGGGAGTCAGGGGCAGAAGCGAAGTTCAACCCCAGATTCTTTACGTCCAGTACTGCCAACACCCTGCTCCCCTGAAATGACTCGGCCTGACAGGTGGCCTTCTGTGGACCCCGTACTTTAACAAGACATTGATAAATTAGAGAGTATTCAGTTTTGTGCCCGAGAAGGCAAAAGGTCTGGAGACAACTTTGCAGAAAGAAAACCGCAAATATGTGTCTCCACAAGAGTAGATTAGGGGCAATCTGATCCCCATCCTCAAATATGGAGAGAAGAAAGAACAACAGACATCCTGGGCGGCCCCAGGAAGCAGAATCAGGACCAGGAGGCGGAAGTTCCAGCAAACAGATTTTAAGTCTAAGAGAAACCTTTCGACACCCGGAGCTGTCCAGCAACGGAAGCGCCCGCCTCAGGAAGAGGAATCCGAAGCGGACGGCTGGAGAATGGACCCCAGACAGAAACCGGCGAGTACCCTCCCGCCCAGATGGAATATCGGCTAGGTAAACTCGGAGAGCCTTCCAAACGCGAGGTCCTCTGAGGAGTCTGAAGGCAAGCAGTGGGAGGGAAATGCTGAGACGCCTTCCGGTCTCTGAAGGTGCTGTTTTCATCCCTGACACCAGCAGCCAAGTCCTAAGCTACACTTAGGGAGAAGCCCCCACGCAGGAAGGAGATGACATCTTTCCTTCGACACTTGCATTGAAGAGAGAGAGGGGGAGAGAGAGAGAGAGAGAGAGAGAATCCCAAGCGAGCTCTGAGTACTGCCGGGCCCAAACTCGTGAAACCGTGAGATCGTGACCTGAGCTGAAACCAAGAATCAGATGCCTAACCGACTGAACCCCCCCCCTCCCCGGGGCGCCCCCAACCGGCTTGTTTGAAAACCGGCTTGTTTTCAAAGCCGATAGGTAGGCCACCGTCCACAAGGGCCGTGTGACTCACCAGTGTTGGTGGACTGGGGTGAGAACCCGGGTTCTCCATTCCGGGCTCTGGTGCTTGGTGCCTTCCCCTGCCCAGCAGCCCCTGCGCTCAGAGCTGCCTGCCTCCCCCCTCATCACTGCCCCGCTGGAAAGCAGAAGGGGTTACTGGGCCCCTCCGCTCAGGGATCCCTCAGGGCCTGGGGGTGGGGGGAGGGGCAGCCGCAGCTGTTGTGCCAGCTCCGAATTTTTTCAGATAATCAATTGGCCTCGCTGCGCTCTGCTCCAAGGACCAGGACCGAGGAGCTGGAGGCGGGGAGGGGGTGGGGGGGGGGTGGAGAGGGCAGGAGGCCAGGCGCTGGGAAAGGGGACCGTCTGGGAGACCGAAGCCCCCAGGCTCTGAGGGAAAGTGGGAGCCTGGGGCTAACACAGAGGGAGGGAGGAAGGGAATGTTAGGAGAGGAGGCATCTGGGGCCCTCATTCCACGTCCTCCAAAACCCAGCACGTGGGCCAGTGGGATGGGCGCGGGGTGGGTGGGGGCGCCAGGCAAGTGGGACTGGAACACCTCACCCCTCCTTCCTCCTCCAGCCCCTTCCCATCCCTGCCAGCCCCTTCCTGCCGTTCATGCCCTCTTCCTTCTGGTGACCGCAGGCCCTGACCCGCCAGTGCTCTGCCCCTTTCTCAGCAAACTCCACCCCCTGTGGCAGAGCCCACAGCAGGGCCCCAGGGGCTTGAGAGTGGAGGGGAGGCTTTTAGTCACTCCTCGCCTCCCCCTTCACACACACACACACACACACACACACACACACTTCGTAGGCTACCAGGCATATGGTCCCTTTGTGCCACACAATGGAAGCCTTGCCTGTGACCCTTTCCAGTCTGGGCCTGGGGGCTCCTCTCTGTCCTGTCGCCCACCGTCCTTCCTTCATCCGCAGCACAGGGCCTACGTTTGCCTTCTCCTCTTCCGCTAGCTGGACCGCCCCCCCCCCCCCGCCCCCTGCTTCCCTCTTTCTGCCTCTTGTCTGCTTGCTTGTGTCCTTTCCCGAACTCTAGAAATGGAAGGAACCTGCAGAAGGCCATGGTCCTCGGAGGCTGGTTCGGGGAGAGAAACCAAGCCGAGGGGGCCATGTTGTGATGGAGGGGACAGGGAGCCCACAACTGGCAGCCGGAGGACCTGGGTCCCAGCTCCGAATGCACCTTCACTCTTTGTCCTGTAACGGGCCAACCACATGCCCTCCTGGGCTCTCAAGTTCCTCACCTGTAAAATGGGGGATATACTAAGACCTGCCTCACAGGGGTGTTATGAGGGTGAAATGAAATCATCCTGGCGGTGCTCAGCGTGACAAACGCTCACTTAATGGTACAGTAAGGGGCAGTAAGTAAGTAGCAGGCCCAACCTGTACTGTTGTACGGTTTGCGCACTCTACAAGGTGCCAGGCCGAGGTACTGAAGGGGCCTGACATCCAGCCACAACCACCGGTGGCAGCATCCCCCGACAGGGAGCCCTGGGAAGCAACCCCTCATGTGGGTTCCCGAGCATAAACTTCCGGGAGTCCAACGGAGCACCCAGGAGTCCTGACAACCCTGAAAACCAACGCAGAGCCAGAGGGGACCAGAGGCTACGGGGACCCCAGAGAGGGAGATCCCTGAGCTCAGCCTTCCCTGGAAAGGCGAGAAAAGCCAGACTAGGAAATCCGCGACACGCATCGAGGCGACACGGCAGCTGAGACGAGGGGGGCCGAAGAAGCCGAAGAGCTGAGGGGTGGGGCGGAGCTCAGCAGGTGTGTGGGCGGGAGCACCCCTGGCTCTTGCCCCTCCTCCTCCTCCGTTCCTCCGCTTAAGCGACGTCCGCCGAGCCCGCCTGAGAATCGCTGGTTGAACACCGCCCCCTGCCGGCCGCCAGCCGCGCCGTCGCCCTTCTCTCTGGAGCGGAGCTGCCACCAAACGGGGAGAGAGGTCCGCCCTGACGGGGACAAAGGGTGAGGGAGGTGTGGCGGGGGTGGCAAGCCACAGCTGCGTGGTTGGCAGAGTTTCTGGAAGGCGAATGAGGGCGGGTTGCCGCCTAGGGACGAATAGGGACCAGAATTCGTAGGTGGGTCATTTACTTGTGTCAATGCGGTCGTGTCCGGATGGATTTTTTTTTTTTTCCTGTCTGTGTCCATTTCATTTGCTGCGGGTCTGCGTCCGTGTGTGTGTGTGTGTGTGTGTGTGTGTGTGTGTTGTGTCTCCGGGGTGCTCGCCTGCTTCCACGCTGCTGTCTGGGCGAACGTAGGTGTGCTTGATTCTGGGTCCTTTCTTACAAAATTGTATTTGTGTCTTCTTGGGGTGGGGGAGGGGCAGAGAGAGAGAGAGAGAGAGGGAGAGAGAGCATCCCAAGCAGGGTCCTCGCTGTCATCGAAGAGCCCGAGGCGGTCCAACTGACAGTCATGAGCCAAAGCCAGGAGCTCAACCCACCGAGCCACCCCGGGGGGGGGGGGTCTCCTTTTATTATAACCTCGTGGCTGTCTCTTCATCGGCCAGTCCCGTTTTATTCAACGCACTGCGCGTGGATTGAACAGCCAACGTGTGCCAGACACTGTTGTGGGTTCTGAAATACAGGAGGGGGCCGGCGGGGAGACAGACGTCTGAACACATCGACCCCGTGACGGTGACGAGAGTGGCTCAGGACCAGAGTGGAGCAAAGGAGGAGGAGGAAGTCAGAGGCAGCGTTGGTGAGGGGGGGAAGCAGGTCACATGGGAGCCGGGCTTTGAAGACAGGTAGGGGGTGTGCCAGGTCAGGACAGGTGCTTGCGGAGAATTCCTTGGGGCGCTGTCGAGACCCCCACCCCCACCCCCTTCACACATCGCCTCCTTCTGGGGACAGGGGCTCTCACTTCCCCGCCGCAGGTGTGGCTCAGGAACTGCCTTGGGAGGAAGACATCTGCTTTGTCTGAGCCCCCTCCCTGGGGCAGTGTGCGTGCAAGGACTAGCGGGTGAGGGTTACAGAGCCCTTGTCCCGGGGCAGCCGCAAAAGGCTGGCTCCTCTTGAGACCTCCCAAGGGACAGCCAGAGTGTAGCCTTTCAGCTCTGTCCCTGCTCGCCGCAGCTTCTCTTACACCTAACAGGTGTCCCCCAGAGTGCCCCCGAGTCCTCTCCTGCAGTTTCAGCAGGCTAAGTCAAGGTCAGCCGAGCGACGACAAGCGTCGGTGCTGAAGCAGAATGGAGAAGAGAGGACAGGCCGAGGGGAGCTATTTAAACGAGACTCAGGAGGGCTGGGTGATGGATTCGACACAGCGGGCGAGAGGAGAGCCCCCAGGTCTCCGGCGCGGGCGCCTGGATGGGCGGAGGTGCTCCCTTCCAAGGTCGACCACAGAGGAGGAGGCTCGTGGGGAATGGTGGGGGCACCACGGTGGCCGTGGCGGTGACATTCCAAGGAGCGTGGCACAAAGGCAGGCGGGAACCTTCCTGGGGTGAGGTCTGGAAGGAGGTTGGCTCCTCGGGCGTTTGCCGATCAGCCAGACCTCTTTGCGAGGACGTCTCCCGGAAACCTGCAACTCCGTATACCCAACACTGGCCTCCCTGTCCTCTCCACCCTCCACCCCGCTTCTCCCTGGGTGTTCCTCGAAGGAGCAAATGGCGCCCCCTGCATTCGGTTGCCCTGGCGATCGCACTTCTTTCCCTCCACTGCCACGGCCAATCCGTCGTCAGCATCCATCCCTCTAACCTTCTACATGTGACTGGGAGCTGTTTCTGTATCCCCACCGGTCTCTCCCCTGGCTTTCCCGCACTGGTCTCCTTGCCTCTTGGCTTCCTCCCCCTAAATCTGCCTTCCCGACTGCCATCTGAGTGACCCACCCCGAATGCCAGTCTAATCAAACCGGTCTACACTCAGATTCTTTTAATGGCGCCCCATTACCTCTCAAATAAAATCCAAACTCTCCAACATGGCCTGGAAAGCCCTTCGGGGGTGCAGCTCCTGCTGGTCTGTCTGGCCCCACCCGCCACTTGACCTTCTCGCTCTGTGCTCTAACGTTCTAAGGAGCCGCGAGCTCTCCGGCACGCTCCATAGGGCTCCCCACTTCGAGAAGTGCTTCCGCTCCCGTGGTTCCTCGTCCCACGTCACCCGGGGAAGTCCGGATTCGTCCTCGGAGACAGTGCAGGTGTCTTCTCCTCCGGGACACCTCCCCACTTGGTGTGCCCTCCTACAGCCCCGAGCTCAGCACCCCCTGTGCTCCTTAGCCTTCTATACATCTCTCGACTCTTGCCCTCCCCACGCTGAACTGTACTGAAGTCACCTACCTCCTCTCCGGTGCGTTTCAGGGTGACCTGGGGTTGAATTCCGTGAAATCTCTGAGCATCTGTTTCCTCATCAGAGATAACATCAAGGCTAGCGCATAACAATGCTCCATAAATGGTGGTTATATTAGGATAATTATTGCTTTTATTACCTTCCTCCTTCCCAGCACCCACCTGTTACCATTGTTTTAATTGTTTATCTTTTTTTAAAGCTTGTATTTTTAAGTAATCTCTACCCCCCGCGTGGGGCTGGAACTCACAACCCTGAGATCAAGAGTCACCTGCCCTACTGGCTCAGCCAGTCAGGCGCCTCACCCCCGGTGACCGGTTTACCTTGAGAATATGTATTTGTTCACCTGTTACAGTCCATTTGACATCTCAGATGGGGTTCTCGTAAGTTACTTCCCTCCAGAAGCCGTGTCTTATCTTTCCACCTCACTGGAAGCCATAGGATTTCTCATTTTATTTTTTTATTGATTTATTTATTTAAGGATTTCTCATTAAAAAAATTTTTTTTAATCTTTATTTATTTTTGAGAGAGAGAGAGAGAGAGAGAGAGAGACAGAATGTGAGCAGGGGAGGGGCAGAGAGAGAGGGAGTCACAGAATCTGAAGCAGGCTCCAGGCTCTGAGCTGTCAGCACGCAGCCCGATGCGGGGCTCGAACTCACAGTCCGCGAGATCATGACCCGAGCTGAAGTCGGACGCTCAACTGACTGAGCCATCCAGATGCCCCGAGGATTTCTCATTTTAAAAAAGTGTGGCTCAGTGAGTCAAGCATCCAACTCTTGATTTTGGCTCAGGTCATGATCTCACTCACAGTTGGTGGGATCGAGCCCTGTGTTGGGCTCTGTGCTAATAGTGTGGAGCCTGCTTGGGATTCTCTCTCTCCCCCTCTCCCCCTTGCCCACTCACGTGCATATGGGAGCTGTCTCTCTCTCTTTCTCTCTCAAAATAAATAATAAACATTAAAAAAAGAGAATGTACCTTTAAATTTTTGATAAATGCTTCCAAACTGCCCTCCAGAACGTCTTTATCAATATATACACTACTTCCAACCGCCTACGAGAGTCTGCATTTCTTCACGCCCTTCATAGCAGTGTATATTATCATTCTTTCCCATTTCTTTCCAAGTTCATGGGCAAAAGGGAATATTGAATTTTTCTTTTTCTTTTTTTTCTTTTTTTAACATTTATTTATTATTGAGAGACAGAGAGAGATAGAGCATGAACATGGGAGGCGAAGAGAGAGGAGGAGACACAGAATCCGAAGCGGGCTCCAGGCTCCGAGCTGTCAGCACAGAGCCTGACGCGGGGCTCGAACCCACGAACTGCGAGATCGTGACCTGAGCCGAAGTCGGATGCTCAACCGACTGAGCCACCCAGGTGCCCCTTGAGTTTTTCTTTAATTTTTTTTTTCAACGTTTATTTATTTTTGGGACAGAGAGAGACAGAGCATGAACGGGGGAGGGGCAGAGAGAGAGGGAGACACAGAATCGGAAACAGGCTCCAGGCTCCGAGCCGTCAGCCCAGAGCCCGACGCGGGGCTCGAACTCCCGGACCGCGAGATCGTGACCTGGCTGAAGTCGGACGCTTAACCGACTGCGCCACCCAGGCGCCCCGTGTTTTTCTTTAATTGAGATTTTCCTTACTTGAGGTTGAGGATCGTGATGTCATATGCTTCTTAGATGTTTGTATTTCTTCTGTGAATTGTCTATCCTTGGCCTATTGAAAAAAACTTGACTCATTGTTTAAATTTTATGCTATATTTTTTTCTTACAAACATACAGTGTCTTTTAAGTAAAACAATGCTCCTGCCCTTCTTTTGTTTAACTGGAATAATCAGCGAAATCCCTCAGTTTGTGGCACGTGAAATCATTAGGCCACCCCTCCCTTCTTCCTGCTTCTTCTTTTGACATTCCTGTCCCCTTCTCCTTGCCACCCCTTCCGTGGGCATGTACCGACTTATTTACTCAGTGCAGTGGGCCCTCCCTTTCATTCATTTATTGACACATATATGTATACCTGATCAGTACATCATATTATTTTGTGGGGCACCTCGGTGGCTCAGTGGGTGGAGCATCTGACTCTTGATTTCGGCTGAAGTCATGATCCCAGGGTTATGAGATCGAGCCCCAAGTTGGGTTCCACATGGAGCTTGGAGCCTGCTTAGATTCTCTCTCTCCCTCTCCCTCTGCCCCTCCTTGGCTCTTGTGCTGTCTCTTTAAAAAAGTATATTATAGGGGCGCCTGGGTGGCTCAGTCAGTTAAGTGTCTGACTTCAGCTCAGGTCACGATCTTGCGGTTTGCGAGATCGAGCCCCGCGTCCAGCTCCGTGCTGACAGCTCGGAGCCTGGAGCCTGCTTCGGATTCTGTGTCTCCCTCTCTCTCTACCTCTCCCCTGGCTCACACTCTGTCTCTCTCTCTCCCTCTCAAAAATAAATAAACATTTAAAAAGTTAAATATATATATATTATCTTGTGTGTTTTACATTTCAGGACAATAGCGTAGTATAACATCTCATTCTGTTTGTTTTACTTTTCTTCTTTCTTCTTACTAAACACTGTGGGTTTTTTTTTTAATCTTCATTTATTTTTTGAGAGAGAGAGAGAGAGAGAGACCGTGAGTGGGGCAGAGGCACAGAGAGAGGGGGACAGAGAATCCAAAGTGGGCTTTGTGCTGACAAGACAGAGCCTGATTTGGGCCTCAAACCCACGAGAACACAGCGTGACTACAGACTTGTTGTATCACCACGTTGGACACCCGAAACTAACCTAACATTGTGTGTCAACTGTACCTCAATAGCAACCAACAAATAAGTTCGAGACATCAAAAACTTCTATTCTGGCTTTCTGTCCTAGCTCCTTGGCACTTGCTGTGGCGGCCGTAAGCTCCCTCGCACCCCTCTTGGTCACGCCTTGCAAAATTGAAGAAATCAAGGACTTTCTGCTCCTGGCCAGGTGAAAGGATGCCAGATCTGTTGAGATCACGAAAAATAAGGAAAAGGTGAAGGTTAAAGTTCAATGCAGCGGGTACCTTTATACCTTGGTCATCGCAGACAAAGAGAAGGCGGAGAAGCGGAACAGACCCTGCCCCCGGGTTTGGCAATGAAGGAGCTGAAATGAACCTGGCGCACTGATTGGCATTGTATTAAAATTTTAAAATTCTCTCTCTCTCTCTCTCTTTTTTTATTTTATTTTATTTTTTTTTAATTTTTTTTTCAACGTTTATTTATTTTTGGGACAGAGAGAGACAGAGCATGAACGGGGGAGGGGCAGAGAGAGAGGGAGACACAGAATGGGAAACAGGCTCCAGGCTCTGAGCCATCAGCCCAGAGCCCGACGCGGGGCTCGAACTCCCGGACCGCGAGATCGTGACCTGGCTGAAGTCGGACGCTTAACCGACTGCGCCACCCAGGCGCCCCTCTCTCTCTTTTTTTAAAGTAGGCTTCTCGCCCAGCGCAAAGCCCAATGCAGGGCTTGAACTCACAACCCTGAGATCAAGACGTGAGCCGATATCAAGAGTCAGACACTTAACCAACACCGGACACCCCCAAATTTTAATAATTCTTTGAGAAACACACACACAGCACCTTCCATTCTGCTTTTATGTACGAGATGGAATTTAAAAACGATATAGGGTGGACCAGTTCCTTCTTTGTATCCACATATGCCCTGTGCACCTTCTCCCGTGTATTTAGCCTCCAAGATTGTTTGCCCGTTTTTTGCTGCCATGAGTATTCTTGAACTTGTCATTTCATGTATCCTTTATAGGGTTATTTTTGCAACCTATTCCTGGGGACGGAACTGGATTATAGACTTTACACATCCACATTCGGTTTCCTTAGACACGTCCAGGCTGTGCTGCAGGACGTATCAGATTAGACTTAGCCCCTGTAGATCATCCTGTTTCCGCCACCTCACGAGCACTCGATACCAACTTCTAGATTTTGCTGCTGCTGCAGCTGCGGCGATAGGTATTCGTTTCCTGTTTGGTTTGATTGTCGGAGATTTTCCAATTGGTTGTATGATCTCTAGGATTGTAGGATTAGTAGGATCGTGGATACTTAAGGCTTTCGGCGTGCAGACATTTCTATTTGATCACATTTATAACCTTGTCTTCTATGATTTCTGTATTTGGGGCCTTGGACATCCCCGCTTCAAAAGCAGAGAAGAAAGAAAGAAAGGAAAAACTCGGTTGCGGCTGTCGACCAAGAGGAGAGGCTAGAAAGCAACCAAATGCGTTTATTTGGGGCCTTCGGGATTGTAATCCCCAAGGGACAAGGCATGGAGTTGACCAAAATTGGAAGTGTCCTCCCCAATTTTGAGAGGGGAGTGCAGGCTTATAAAGGCTCAAAAGCCACAAGGTTACAAAACTTGTTTTAAAAGAATTGTGATTGGTGCTACGGAGTTTGAATTCCCTTAACGCGATGGGCGGCTCAGCTAACAGGCGTTACATTCTCTCTATTTCCGTCCAGATTAGAAGGATGTGTTCCAGGAGGTGGTCCAGGTAGAACAGACAGGTTGCAAATGACAAAAATCAAGAGTTTGTGGTGTTCCAAGATTTGAAACGGGAGAAGCCAGAGGCCCTGCTTCCTCAGTATCTTCCCCACCCTATTGTAAATGACTCAACAATGTTCACTTCACTTAGGCATCTTCTTCCACACTTTTCTTCTTTTCTTTAAGTTATTTATTTATTTATTTTGAGAGAGACAGCGGGGGAAGAGCAGAGAGAGAAGGAGAAAGAGAATCCAAAGCAGGCTCCAAACTATCAGCGCAAAGCCCAACACGGGGCTCGATCTCACGAACCGTGAGAACACGACCTGAGCCAAAATCAAGAGTCGGATGCTTAACCGACTGAGCCACCCAGGCGTCCCTTTCTTCTAATACTTATATTATTCTTCCTTTAGCTGTGTTGTTGTTTACCTTTAGCTGCATTTCATTAGATACAAGAAATGAGGTAGAACTCCAAGCTTACATTTTCCAAACAGTTACCTGGTTATCTTAATACCATTTATTGAATAATCTGTCTTTTCATTGTTCAAAGAACAATTTTATTTTTTCATTTGCAATATAGTTATATATTATTTCCTTTCCTTTTTTTTTTTTTTTTGAGTTTCGAGAGTTCTTTATATAATCTAATACAAGGCTGTTATCAAATACGCAACATGCAAATATTTCCCCCTAGTCTGTGACTTGTCTTTTCACTTCTTAAAAGTGTCTTTTCAGGAGTGCCTGGGTAACTCAGTTGGTTAAGCACCTGACTCTTTTTTGTTTTCCTTTTTTTGAGAGAGAGAGAGGGGGCGCAAGTGAGTGAGGGGCAGAGAGAGAGAGAGAGAGAGAGAAGCGGGTCTCATCCAAAGGGGGGCTTGAGCTCACTCCATGTGGGACTCAAACTCACGAACTGAGCCGTGAGGTCATGACCTGATCCGAAGTCAGATGCTTAACCACTCGGCCACCCGGGCACCCCTGACTCTTGATCTCAGCTCAGGTCTTGATCTCGGGGTCATGAGTTCAAGCCCCACGTTAGGCTGAGCGCGGAGCCTCCTTAAAAAAACAAACAAGGGGTGCCTGGGTGGCTCAGTTAGTTAAGCAACCAACTCTTGGTTTCCGCTCAGGTCATGATCTTGGTGTTCGTGGGATCGAACTCCGTGTCCGGCCCCACACTGACAGCACGGAGCCTGCTTGGGATTCTCTCTCCCACTCCCTCTCTGCCCCACTCCCATGCTCGCTCACTCTGTCTCTCTCAAAAATAAATAAACTTGAAAAAATTTAAAAACAAAAAAAAGTGTCTTTTGAAAGCAGTTCTCAATTTTTGCAAAGTCCAACTTATCGTTTTATGTTTTGTGACAATTAATAAAGGGAAACTTTATTAGTGGAATCCAGAGGCCAGAGGGGAAGCCATACCACTCAATGTCAAATACTGGAAGAATGGTCAGTTATAGACCCCTGCAGAATCTGGGATTCTGGATCATCACTCTGAATCATCAACAGGAAAGAATGATCAACCACAGGCCCCAAAGGAAAAGATGGACATTGGCTCTTCTGTAAGAAATCGGCCACCCCTGCAACTCAGCCAATATGTAACCCTCCCCACCCTCAACTCTTGCTTTTCTTCCGTGGACTTTGGTTCAAAACACACACCCCCATCTCCTTCTTTTGCATAAAATAACAGTCCTCTTCTTTGTTGGGCTTGCCTATGAATTTTGTCATGTTTCTACGTCCTGAATTTCAATTCTCCATTATTGAATACACCTACTTTTTGCTGGCAATATAACTGACTATTTTTTTATTAAAAAAATTTTTTTTTAACGTTTATTTTTGAGAGAGAGAGAGAGAGAGAGCGTGAGCAGGGGAAGGGGAGAGAAAGAGGGAGACACAGAATCAGAAGCAGCCTCCAGGCTCTGAGCTGTCAGCACAGAGCCGGATGCGGGACTCAAACCTACGAGCAGCAGCGAGCAGCGAGGTCATGACCTGAGCCCAAATGGGACGCTCAACTGACTGAGCCACCCAGGCACCTCCATAATGGACTTTGTTTTTAAGGTTTACCCTCTTCTATGGATACTGGTTTTTAGGGTCCTAAGACTGTTGCCTAGCTGAAAGTTGCCAAGATTTGCTCTCCTATGTTTTCTTCCAGACATTATGTTTTACATTTAATTTAATGATCAACTTTGAGTTAATTTTTGTGTATGATGCCAGGTATGGATTGATGTTCCCTCTCTCTCTCTCTCTCTCTGTCTCTTGGCATGTAGACATCCAACTGTTCTATATTGAAAAGACTGTCCCTTCTTTAGTGCATTGTCTTTGCCCATTTGTCAAAAATCCATTGACCATATGTATGTGGATCTATTTATGAACTCTCTATTCTGTTCCATTGATCTATCTGTCTTTTGTAAATGCTTATACTATACTATCTTAATTATCGTAGCTTTATAATAAATCTTGAATTTCTGTAAGTGTTTCAGCTGTATTCTTGTTTTTCAAAGTTGTTTTGGCTGTTCTAGACCCTTTGCAATTCCATACAACACTTAGAATCAGATTGTCAGTTTCCATAAACATTGTTGTGATGTTGTTTGGGAATACGTTAGATCTTTAGGTCAATTGGGGGGGATTGAAATCTTAGTAATAGGGGTGCCTGGGTGTATCTGACTTTAGCTCAGGTCATGATCTCATGGTTCATGAGTTCGGGCCCCATGTCAGGCTTTGTGCTGACAGCTCAGAGCCTGGAACCTGCTTTGGATTCTGTGTCTCCCTCTCTCTCCCCCTCCCCCACTCATGCTCTCCCTTTCTCTCTCTCAAAATTAAATAAACATTAAAACATAAAAAAATGTAAGTCATAAGAAATCTTAATAATATTGAGTCTTCTAATCCACGGGCAATATATATCTTCCCATTTATTTAGGTCTTTTTAAATTTATTTGAGCAATGTTTTATGTTTTCAACGCACGGCTTTTGTCAGATTTATTCCCAAGTATTTTATGAGGTTTTTTTGATGCTAATATCAATGATATTCTTAAACTTATTTTTTTTGAGTGTTGATTGCTAGTATCATGGGTTAAATTTATGCCCTCTCAAAGATATGTGGAAGTCTTTACTAATCCAGGAAACCTGTGAGTAATCTCATTTGGAAGTAGGATCTGTGCTGCTGTAATTAGAGTTAAGATGAGGTCATACTGGAGTAGGATGGGCCCTTAATCCAATGTGATCGATGTCCTTATAAGAAAGAAATTTGGACACAGGTATGCAGAGAGGGAAAAAGATATAAAACCCCACAGGGAAAAGATGGACCTGTGACAATGGAGGTAGAAACTGGAGTGACGCATTTACAAGCCAAGGAACACATGGATTGCCGGAAGACACCGGAAGCTAACGCAGGCAAGGAGGAATCCTCCCCTAGATCCTTCCGTGAGAGCGTGGCACCGCCGATACCTTGCTACCAGACTTCCAGCATCCAGAACTCTGAGACAACACCTTTCTGCTCTTTGAAGACATCCTGGTTGTGATACTTAATTATGGCAGCCATAGGAAACTAAGACAACGAGTAGGTAGAGACACAATTGATTTCTACATGTTGATCTTATATCCTGAAAATGTGTTAAAACTAAGTTGTTAGTTCTGGTAACTTTTTTGTAGATCCACTGAATTGTCTGCATAGTTGATTATGTCATCTCTGAACGAAAACAATTTTACTTCTTCCCTTCCAACCTGGATGCCATTATTTACTTTTCTTGCCTTATTGCACTGGCTAAAACCTCCAGTACAATGCTGAAGAAAAGTGAGAGCAGGGGCGCCTGGATGGCTCAGTTGGTTGACCATCTGACTTTGGCTCAGGTCATGATCTCACGGTTTGTGAGTTTGAGCCCTGTATTGGGCTTGGTCCTCTCAGCACCAAGTGCTGTCAGAGCCTGCTTCAGATCCCCTGTCCCCCTCTCTCTCTGCCATTCACCCACCCCCCCTCAAAAATAAATAAAACATTAAAAAAAAAGTGGTGAGAGCAGATATCCCTGCCTTGTTCCTGCTCTTAGGAGGGAAGCATTCAGTCTTGTACTATGATGTTATCCCTTAGTTGTGTGTATATGTGCATGGATGTGTGCGTGTGTGTGTGTGTGTGTGTGTGTGTGTGTGTGTATGTAGGTGACTTTTATCTGACTGAAGAAGTTTCCTTCTATTCCAAATTTGTTGAGAGGTTTTTCTTCAAATCAGAAATTTATATTGGCTTTTTGTCAAATGTTTTCTTGATAGTTGTTGAGATGATTATGTTTCCTGGAGTGTTTGGGTGGTTCAGCTGGTTGAGTGTGTAAGTCTTGATTTCAGCTCAGGTCATGATCCCAGGGTTGTGGGATGGAGTCCTGCATTGGGCTCCACATTGAACGTGAAGCCTGCTTAAGATTCTCTCTCTCTCTCTCTCTCTCTCTCTCTCTTTCTCTCTTTCTTCCTCTGCCCCTCTCTGCTACTCATGAACTCTCTCTCTCTTTCTTTAAAATAAGTAAAATAAAATAAAATAAAATAAAATAAAATGTCTAAAAAATGGTTTCTAATGTTTCAGATGTTAACTCCACCTTGCATTTTTGGTCATGATGTATTATCCTCTTTATATAATGTTGGATTTGATTTACTAAAATGCTGTCAAGGATTTTTGCATCTATGTTCCTATGGGTCTGTAGTTTTCTTGTAATATCTTTGTCTCATTCTGGTGTTAGAGTAACCGCGGTTTTGTACAAATGAATTGGGTAGTATTCCCTCTGCTTCAATTCTCTGAAAGAGTTTGAGTGAAATTGATGTTATTTCTTTATTAATGTTTGGTAGAATTAACCAGTAAAGCTACTTAGGTCTGGTGTTTCCTTTGTGGGAAGGTTGTTAACCACAGTTCAATTTGTTTAATAGCCACAGGCTAATTCAGATGGTCTATTTCGTCTTGAGTGAGTTGGATATTTTGTTACTTTCAAGGAATTTTACATTCATCTAAGTTGTCAAAATTTATTGCATAAAGCTGTTAATAATATTCTTTTATTATCCTTTTATTTAAAAAAAAATTTTTTTTTCCAACGTTTATTTATTTTTGGGACAGAGAGAGACAGAGCATGAACGGGGGAGGGGCAGAGAGAGAGGGAGACACAGAATCGGAAACAGGCTCCAGGCTCTGAGCCATCAGCCCAGAGCCGACGCGGGGCTCGAACTCCCATACCGCGAGATCGTGACCTGGCTGAAGTCGGACGCTTAACCGACTGCGCCACCCAGGCGCCCCTTATTATCCTTTTAATATCTCTAGAATCTGTGGTGATTCCATCTCTCTCATTCCTGTTATTAATGATATATATCTCTTTTTCTTGTTTGCCTGATAACTCTGGCTAGATTTATCTATTTTTCTTTTTTTTTTTAATTTTCTTTTTTAACGTTTTATTTATTTTTGAGACAGGGAGAGACAGAGCATGAACAGGGGAGGGTCAGAGAGAGGGAGACACAGAATCTGAAACAGGCTCCAGGCTCTGAGCGGTCAGCACAGAGCCCCACCCGGGGCTCGAACTCACGGACCGCGAGATCATGACCTGAGCGGAAGTCGGCCGCTTAACCGACTGAGCCACCCAGGCGCCCCTAGATTTGTCTATTTTTCCTATCTTCTCTGAGAACCAGCTTTCGTTTCTACTGATTTTTTCTATTGAGTTTCTGTTTTCTATTTCACTGATTTTTTTTTTTTTTTTAATTTTAAGAGTGGCGGGGGGGGGGGCGGGGGGAGAGAGTACTAGCAGGGGAGGGGCAGAGGGAAAGGGAGAGAGACAACCCCAAGCAGGCTCTGCCCTGTCAGTGCAGAGCCAGCCACAATGCTCAGTCCCGCAGACTGCAAGAGCCCAACGGACTGAGACACCCAGGCACCCCTCTATTTCATTGGTTTCTGCTTGTTTTTATTATTCCCTTACTTCTGTTTACTTTGTGTTTAATTTGCATTTCCCCCTAATTTTGTAAGGTGGAAGCTGATATCGTTGACTCGAGACCTTTTTGTTTCCTCTTTTTTCTTTTATTTATTTAAAAAAATGTTTATTTATTTATTTTCAGACAGAGAGGGAGAGTGACACTTAACTGACTGAGCCACCCAGGCACCCCTCTTTTTTTCTTTTAAAGATTTGATTTTTAAGTAAGTAATCTCTACACCCACATGGGACTTGAAATCACAACCCTGAGATCAAGAGTCACAACCCTCTATCAGCTGAGCCAGCCAGGTGCCCCAACCTGTTTTCTTTTTTAACATAGGCTGTGAGAACTATAAATTTCCCTTTAAGGGCTACTTTAGCTATCAAATTTAATTATGTTGTGTCTTAATTTTCATTCAGTTCAAAAATTTAAATTTTCTCATTGACTTCTTCTTTTACCCATGAATTATTTAGAACAGTGTTGTTTAGGGGTGTCTGGGTAGCTCAGTAGGTTGAGTGTCCAACTTCGGCTCAGGTCATGATCTCACGGTTCGTGATTTCGAGTCCCGCGTCAGTCTCTGTGCTGACGGCTCAGAGCCTGGAGCCTGCTTCAGATCTGTGTCTTCCTCTCTGTCTGCCCCTCCCCTGCTCACACTCTCTCTCTGTCTCAAAAATAAATAAACATTAAAAAAAAAAAAGAACAGTGTTGCTTAGTTTCCAAGTATTTGGGATTCTCTAGGTATTCTTCAGTTATTGACATATAATTTAATACCACTGTGGTCAGAGAATATATTTTGTGTGATCTCATTCCTTTTAAATTTTTTTTTTCAACGTTTTATTTATTTTTGGGACAGAGAGAGACAGAGCATGAACGGGGGAGGGGCAGAGAGAGAGGGAGACACAGAATCGGAAACAGGCTCCAGGCTCCGAGCTGTCAGCACAGAGCCTGACGTGGGGCTCGAACTCACGGACCGCGAGATCGTGACCTGGCTGAAGTCGGACGCTTAACCGACTGCGCCACCCAGGCGCCCCAACATTCCTTTTAAATTTACCAAGACTTCTTTCATGGCCTAAGGTATGGTCTATCTTGGTGAATGTTCCTTGCACACTTGAAAAGCATGTGTATTCTGCTGTTATTGAGTGGAATGTTCTATAAATGTCAATCAGGTCAAGTTAATTGATAGTGTTGGTCAAGTCCTTAAATATCTTTACTGACTTTCCGATTTTTTTGTCCTATCAATTATTGAGACATAACTATTGACATTTCTGATTATAATCATGGATTTGTCAATTTCTCCTTACAGTTCTATCAGTTTTTGCTTTGTGTACTTTGAATCTCTGTTATTTAGGTACATAAGTGCTTCCAATTGTTATGTCTTTTTTTTTTTTTTTAAAAGAAGATTTTAAAGCAATCTCTACAACCAACTTGGGGCTTGAACTCACAACCCCGAGATCAAGAGTCACATTCTCTACCGACACAGCCAGCTGGGTACCTCTCAAATCGTCATGTCTTTTTGATGAATTGACTTGTTTATCATTATGAAATGACCCTCTTTATTCATGGTAATACCCTTTGCCCTGAAATCTACTGTATCTAGTTTTAATATAGCCATTCTAACTTCATCTTGATTGGTGTTAGCATGATATATATTTTTCCATCCTTTCACCTTTACCTTATTCATGCTTTATAGTTAAAGGGGTTTCTTGTAGGCAGCATATAGTCAGATACTGCTTTTATAATCCAACTGGCAAACTCTGCCTTTTAATTGGTGTGTTTAGACCATTCACATTTAATGTAATTATTGATATGGTTGGGTTTAGATTTTCCATCTTGCTGTTTGTTTTCTCTTTGTACCATCTGTCCTTTATTCCTTTTTTCTTTTAATTGGCGTGTTTAGACCATTTTAATTGGTGTGTTTAGACCATTCACATTTAATGTAATTATTGATATGGTTGGGTTTAGATTTTCCATCTTGCTGTTTGTTTTCTCTTTGTACCATCTGTCCTTTATTCCTTTTTTCTTCCTTTCAGCCTTTTACTGAATGATGTAAATTACTGAAAGTCCAAATATAAAATATGGTAAGAGAGGTTCAGAGAAAGATTTGGGATCTTAGAGAAGGGAGAGATTAGATCAGACTGGTGGTGTCAGGAAAGGTTTAACAGAGAAAATATCATTTGAACTGGACCGTGAAATATTTTGGATAAAGGTGAGGGGGTTGGAAGGGCACCATATTGAGGGAGTAGGGTCAGCAAAGAGGATGGAGGTAGGAAAGTATGTGTTTGGTTCAGGGAAAAATGGATTATACAGATGGCCAGAGGAAGAGCGGCAAGAGAAGATGTGGAAGGTGCTTGCGTTATTGCCAGCTTCCTTTGGACATCCCCACCCTGATGGCCTCCAGGCATCTAAGACACCTGTCAAATCAAACACATTATTTGCCTGCAAACCTACTCTCTCTCACTAGCCCATAATTTGATGTGTGGCATCACCATTTTCCTTGATATCTCTACCAGAAGCCTCTGAGTCATCTTAAATGCCTCTTTGTCCCTCCACTGTACCCATCCCACCCACAGGTCACCTCTCAAATTTGAACTTTCCTTTCTAACTCCTCCCCACCCCCCACCCCCCCTGCCCCAGTCTTGGGGCCAGCACTTACTGGTTCTTGTTCTTGTATTCTCTCTTTCTCTCTCTCTTCCCAACTACCGCATTAGCCTTCTCACTGGTCTCTCCATTTCTAGATTCTTCCTTCACACCATCTGTCGCACAGCCATGAACTCCCTCTAACCCCTGAAAGTGGATGTGAAATTCTATATGTGTGGTTTTTTTTGTTTTTGTTTTTGTTTTTTTTTTGGTGGGGAACCTGTAGCTTTCATCAAAGTCTCAAAGACTGCAGCAGTCTACAAAAAGCTAAGAGCGACTGTCCTGTTCTTTATTTCAAACAATTAATGCTCTGTTAATATAGGGCCGTTGACAGACTACTGAACAAGACGTCAGGAGACGTAGGTTCCAGCTCTGGTGCCTCTACTAATTAGTTGTACCATTTGAGGGCAAGGTGTTACTTGCTCTGCAGCTTTTCCTTGTCGGTAGAATAGAGAAAGATCCCTTCCAGTCTCAAAATGTTACAATTCTATCACTTACAAGTAGATTCCTTTAACATCACATATTCCACTCAGGCTCTTCTCCTCTTTTCTGTTCCTCTAGACAAACATTTACTGTTGTGTACCATTCACTGAGCTAAGTTCTGCGTTTAGAAAATAAATAAAGCACTGTTTCTTCCACTTCAGAAGCTCACAGACCAGCTGGGCAGACAGATATGTAAATAAGAAATTACCATACAGTGTCGTAAAATGCAGAGCTTTGGGAGCACAAAGGAGGCCCTCTGGGGGAGGGGCATCTAACTTTGCTCGGGGAAAGTTGGAGAGGCCTCAAAGAGGGACCACAGCTGAGTCTTGAAGGGTGAACAGAATTTTCTAAGCAGAGAAGGAGGAGGATGACATTTCAGGCAAAGGAAACACCATATGAAGGTAGAGGGAAGCGGTAATGGGAGTCCCGAGTTGGCAGAGTAACCCATTCATGGGGAAAGTTTGAATGTATCTATGTTGACTGTTTGGGCTTTGAATGCACAGAGGGTAACAGGAGAGAAGGCTGGAGGGGGAGAGGGAGTCAGGTACTCCTTCACACAGAGTGCCAAGAAGGTTTGACTTCATCTTGCCATTGGGTTGTTCTAGGCGAGGGAGTGACCATCAGATTTCTCTTTCAGAAACATCACACTGGCAAAGCAGGGGAAGGTACATCGGTAAGGGAATGATACACGTTTGGAAGTGAGAAAGGTCTGAAAAGGCCAAGGGGGTGGGAGTGGAGGGAAGAAAACGTGTTCCCTTTAAACCTATTACACCCAAAGAAGAGCCAAGTTAAAATGTCCATCAGGAATGGATAAGGAAGTTGTGGTTTATATACACAATGGAATACTACTTGGCAATGAGAAAGAATGAAATATGGCCCTTTGTAGCAACGTGGATGGAACTGGAGAGTGAAATAAGTCATACAGAGAAAGACAGATACCATATGTTTTCACTCTTTTGTGGATCGTGAGAAACTTAATAGGAGGGGAGGGGAAGGAGGAAAAAAAAAAGTTAGGGAGGGAGGGAGGCAAACCATAAGAGACTCTTAAAAACTGAGAATAAACTGAGGGTTGATGGGGGGTGGGAGGGTGGGGAAAGTGGGGGATGGGCACTGAGGAGGGCACCTTTCCGGATGATCACTGGGGGTTGTAGGGAAACCAATTTGACAATAAATTTCATATTAAAAATAACTAAATAACCAAATAAATAAATACGTTAGGATAGATCCATAAAATGGGGGAAAATGTCCATCAGGGTGCTGGCAACATGAGATCTGGACTTAGGAACACTGATACGTACGTACTGATGGAAGCCACGAGACAGAATGACAGTCTTCTGGGAGAGCATGTGAGGTGAGAGTAAAGGGGCCAAAGCCTGAGTTCTGGGAAATATCAATATCTGAAGTCAGGAGGAGGGGAGATCGAGAGGATGACTGGGATGCAAGGAGCCAAGGAGTGAAGGGAGGAGGGAGGACGGTGGTGAGGAATCTACTCTTCCAAGAGGGTGGAATGAGAAGGAGGAGAGAAGGAGGGTTGCAGCAAAGGGAGCCTTACAGAGTGGAGGTGCCTATTTTTACTTAGTTCTGCCAGCTGGGCATGGATGAGCCAGGAGGCCTAAGTCAGACGCAGGAGAGACAGATGGACGTAGGAAAGGACAGCACCTAAGGCGAACCTGGAGGAAGTAGTCCTTGGCACGGGAGGTGGGGCATTTATTCTGCCGAGGAAGGAGGAAGGGAATCAGAAAGAGTCTGACTTAGCGGTTCTCACATTAGAATCGCAGAGGTAACTTAAAAAAAAATGCTGATGGCTGGGTGCGCCTCGGAAGTTTCTGGTGTAATTACTCTGGGATGGGTCCTGGGCAGTCGTATGTTTTCAGAGCTTCCCAGGTGATTAAAATCTGCAGTCAAGGTTGAGAACCACGGGTTTAATTGTAGGTAACTTTGTAGATTGGTGATAGCGGGATGGGATTTGAGGAAGCTCACGCTTGATAAAGGTTGGATGACAGCGGATGGCAAAGGGTTGGGACAGGTGAGGACTAGGGATAGAGAAGGGAATTAGAAGGAAAGGGAAGTAACACCAATGTAGTGACTTTTACGTGCCATTCACGGAAAAACGAACGAGGCTCGGTTTTGCTTCTCAAAGAGATCAGGAGCTCTGTGAAGACAGAGACACCTCACAGCAACTCCTGTGGTAGCACAACATTCTTAACCAGCGGAGGAGTTTTGCTATTTTGTTCCCTTTCTCACTAAAAGTGAAAAAAAAAAAAAAAAGTCACTTGTTTCACGGTATAGACTGGGTCTGGAAATACTCTTGCAAGCATTGAGGGTAGCCTTTCCAGGAACGTGGGTGCTGGTGAAAGAGCTCTGATTATCCTGGGAGATAGAACCGTTCCCAGTTTTATCAGCAGGGACGTACCAACATGGTAAGCCTGGCTGGGATGTGGGCATTACCGGGGCCACCTGTACCCGGGAGTTGGAGAAACTGTTCCTCACTCCCATTGAAGGACTTTGATGGCCACCCCACTAGCTGCGAAGCTTCTGGGTTTAAGCAAGGTACTGAGGAGACCCCTTTCTCCACAGTGGTGCCGCGAGAAGGCCCAGCTTTTCACCAGAGCAGAACACCTAATGTCGGTGGCTGGGCTCTGGGCCTGACTTCCGGGAACAGTTTCATCTGTACCGGAAGCAGGCCCTTTCTCTCGGCTGGGCCGTTTTCCCTTAGAGAGTGTCCATTGCTACTTTATGAACCTTTTGCATCCTCCGTGGAGGAGGACCAGGACCAGGGCTCCTGAGAGGCCTCTGGTCAGCCTGTTCGATCCCTACTGCCTCAGGCCCTCGAGGCGGTGGGGAAATGAAAGAACTTTTACTGAGGGCCCTGGCTTTTGGCGAAGAGCCCCCTCCTTGAGCCAGATTCCAGAAAGCACTAGGAATCTTCTGAGGTACATAACAAAGAGGGGGAGTTGGGCTGGGAATTGACTGGGGCATGATGGGTATGTGGAGGGGTTCCTGCTGTTACCCTTATTAGTCCCATTCTATAGACACAGGAATTGAGCCTCGAAGAAATGAAGAAACTTGCCCGTGTCCTCAAAGCTAGGAGCTGTACAATCTGTTCCACTCCTTCAGGCTCCTGCCCTCCCTCTGTCACTGAGGGTTGGGCCCCTTGGGAAAATCCCAGCTGGATGTCATTTCAGTGTCATCTTCTCTCCTAAAGAATTAGGCTAAGGCTAAGGGGTGGCTCGGTTCAACGAAGCATCTGACTTCAGCTCAGGTCATGATCTCAGGGTTCGTGGGTGTGAGCCCCACGTCAGGCTCTGCTTTGGATTCTGTGTGTGCCTCTCTCTCTCTCTCTCCCCACCCCCCCACTCCACTCATGCCCTGTCTCTCAAAAATAAACAAGCTTTAAAAAAATCAAAAATTAAAAAGGAATTGGGCTAGGTCCCTTGGGCCCTAGGATACGCGGGCCTCCTCTTTGGAGCTCCCGTTTCTTCCCTCTGTGAGTTCAGGATGTGTGAAATCCAGATGGGCGTCCATTCTAGGGGTGACCATGGAGGGCAGTCCACAGAATGGCTGCATGGGACACTTTGCACCGGTTAGAGTGAACGTTGGACGTCTCCTCTGTAAGCCCGTGCTTTTGTTGCAGAGGTAGAACCGAAAGCCCCCAATTTCACCTTTAGAGAAGAAAAAGGAGAGATTGAGTTTATTCCAGGTTGATGCCTGACATCTGTTAATCCTGAAGACTTATCTGTTGACGTCTTTGGTTTTGGCTTTAGGCGCGGCCAGTCTACAGAATTGTCTGTAATTCCGGGGTCAGAAGCCCTGTTTCCGATTCTTCGGGCCCTTCTGAAGCTTGTGAAACAGGCTAACATCATGTGAACATACCTTGCACTAACCTGCTGGATAGTCAGCTAGCAGGGCAGCTGCGGGAGCCCCGTCACTGGGTCAAGTTATACACTCGCCGCCTAGCCCTGGGGGTGTGCTCTGGGCAGGCCTGGGGACGCCTAAGCCTGCTCTACCTCCCTTTCCCCTGCCTAGCTTTCCTGCCACTTGTCCCTCAAATACTGCCCGTGACAGGCACCACGCTAAGGAGTACCCGGCCCCACTCAGGGACTTGGGTACCGGAAGTAATGATTCTGCGTATTTCATGTAGTCTCAGTACTGAGTCACTTGCTCACGCAGGACGTGGATGGGTGGGGGGATGAGGAGAGAGGCAAGGGTTTGGGCAGAGGAGAAGGGAACTGCTGCTTAAGGTTTTCCATCTTTGAATGGTCCCAATGTGGATGAAGACGGCTCTTGTCCTCGTGGCTGGTTAGGTCAGAATGGACAATTGTAAGGGACGAGCTTAGGTCTCAGAGAAAACATTTCATCAGGGAGGAGCAAAACTCCCCAAATAAGTGAGGCACGGAGGCTGGGAATGTCCTTCCCTTTGGACTTCTGAATCACAGGGTTGGGCGAGAAGGTATCGGGCCTGAACACTGGAAGATGTTGAGATGGTGAGAAGGCCAGGACCTGCCCGTGGAGGTGTGACCGCGCTTTTGAAGTATTGTGACCCTAGGTAAGTGCTGGTTTGCACAGCAATATGATAATATAATAATACTTCAAGGTGTCGCTCGCTCCAAAGGGAAGGACTTCCCACGTTTATGATGGGGGAGACTCTTGGTGGGCTTCAGAGCAACTGCCCCACTTCATGAACCCTAACTGGTTCTGTGGAGTGCTCCGAAGCAGAAATGCCCCAATTATGTGGGATATTTTGTGATACCCTAGAATCCCTGTAGAGTACCCCGACTCCGAGGTATCTGAAGCCAAGAGCCTGCCTGACTGGGGTTGGGGACCTGATGGGCCTTTGGAGTTTTCCTGGGAGAAGGGCCCCCTCTCCCCTTCCTCCAAGCTCCCAGGGCCTGCGCCTCCCCTGCCCTTGCTCCCCCAGGGCACGGTTCCCTTTGTAATTAATCCCAGCGCTCAAACCAGGAGGGGAGGGAAAAAGTGTTAATGAGGGAGCGTCCCTTACTGACGGGGCGGTTGCCGCTCGCAGCTAGAACCCAGAGTAATTAAATTATTTTTGGTAGCGAGGGGGATGCGGTGGTGCGGGTGTCAGGGAAATCCCCGTATGCACGGGAAGCGGGGAGCGTCTCCTGCCACTAATTAACATCAGAAATGACTCTCCCTTCTCGCAGCCCTCGTGGAGGGGAGGAGGGTGCGGGGGGGGGGGGCGGAGAGGAAATCGATCTTTCCATATCCCAGACCGGACTCCGCGTAGCCGGGTCCGTGGCCCGCAAGAATGCACACCTCCATCCCCGGAGGTCTGGGGACTCGGTCTCCGACCCGCGGGTCGGGGAGAGGCGCCCCAGGAGGGAGGGGCTGCGGGCTGGGCCCCGGCCGCGGATCGAGGCCTCCCGGGTCAGCGCTCGCGGCCGGGGTCGCAGGGCCGCGCGGCCTCCTCCCGGGGTCGGGAGGGCCCCGCGCGTCCCGGGCGGCTGGCCGGCCGGGGAGCGGCGGCTCCGGGAAGAGCCGGGCCGCAGACAATGGGCGCGGCGGCGGGAGGGGCGCGGCGGCGGGAACAGCCGGGAGGCGGCGCCCGGGAGCGCGCGCCCCCCGCCCCCGCCCCCCGCCCGCTCCCCTGCCCGTCCCCTCCCCGCTCAGCCGCCGGCTCCGGTGCGATCCCCGGCCCCCGGTTCCGTGCTCCTGGCCCCCGCCATGGGAGCCTGAGCGCCCCCATCCCCCGGCCCCTGCCCCCGGGGCCCCGAGGGGGACAGGCAGCGGTGTGGGACGCAGAGGGGGTGGCCGGCACCGGAGCCCCCTCCGCGCCGCCCTCGCCCGCGCTGCCCGTCCGCGAGCGCGGAGTTCGCCGCGACCCGGAGCGCTGCGGATACAAAGGCGCCGGGCCGAGCCCACCGGCACTTCGCGGCGGCGGTGAGTGCCGGGCCGCGGGGGCGCGGGCAAAGTTTGCCAGAAAAAGAAAGGAGGACGAGAGACGGGAGAGGAGGACAATCGTGCGGGGGGCCAGGGGGTGCCCGGCCCCCGGGCGGGCGGGATGGCTTGTGGGGGAAGGGGGGGCGCGGGGCACCCCCCTTCCGGTCCGTTTCCCCACTGCAAGGCGGAGTGCCCCCCCCCCAACTTTGCGGAGGGCCAGGGGCTCGTGGGGAGGGGGCGGAGCCCGGGCCTGGAGAGCCAGGGACTTTCCTGGGCCCGGGGCTCCGGCGGGGGCCTTAATGATCCCGGGGGGGGGGAGCCGGTTGAAGCCGGAGACCGGGAGTGTGTGCTGGAGGTGGGGGGGGTGGGGGAGGCAGTGCGAGACACAGGAGCCCGGAGGTATCGGAAGGCGGGGGTGTTTAGGGGTGCAGACACACCTCAGGAGTGTGGGGAGGGACGGGGCAGGTATGCATTCCGGGTGTAATGTGGAGTCTGGGGACCGGCCGAGGAGAGTGGAGGGGGGTGTGTGTGCTGCTGAGGACGGGGCTGGCGGGCAGGGTACCCGGGCACCGTGGATGGGGGCCCAGGGACGGGCGCCGGCATCCCTCTCCCCACTCATACTTACCCATTTGGGGGGCTGGGGGCCCTGCATTAGTGAGTTTTAAAGCATTGGTGGAGGATCAGTGTGCGTGATTCTTTGTGTGTGTGTGTGTGTGTGTGTGTGTGTGTGTGTGCGCGTGTGCGTGTGAGTGCGCGCGCGCGCGCCGTGATGTGCTACGTGTTCCTGCAGGTGGGCCCCTGGGTTTGGAGGTGTAGGGGTTTTTCAGCGGCTGTGTGTGCACCCAGGGAGCGGCTGACCACGTATCTGCCGTGTGTTTGGATATGCATTTATGCGTACACTCCGGGGAAGGGCTGTGTGTCTGTGTGTGTGAACTGCGGAGGGGTTTCTGGGAAAGAAGGGTGTAGGTCCTGAGGAGGGTGGGTGTGTAAGAGCTGAATGGGGCATACCTGGCTGGGTAGGTGTGTGTGCACCTGTGTGCCAGAAAGGGGGTGAGGGAATCTGTTCTCTTGGGTGTAACCTGTGTTGATGGTTAAGTACCAGCGTGTGGACCCGCCTTAGGTGGTGTGTGTGCTCCTGAGTGTGTGTTGGGGGTACTACCTCTTGCCTCTGCAGGCACATTTTCCTGGCAGAAAGCCCAAAGGGATGGCTGTATGGACGATTCTGAAGCTTCTTGGTTGGCTCTCCCTGGATTCAAAGGTAGCGCCTTAAGTATCTGAGACCTACAAGTGGGAGAGAGTGGGCCACCTTACGAGGTGCCCGCTTGGGTAGGGGGGGGTTTCTAGAAAAGGGTGTGTGTTGTGGGGAACAGAGAAGAGAGGCTCTGGTTGTAGTCCTACAGGAATCTGAGGTCCTGGAGTAGTCGGGGAGGAAAATAAGAGGGACTTCCTCCCCCACCATCCGAGCCCGGGTTCCAGTGTGTGGAGAGGCCACATTCTTGGCTTTCCCCGCCCAGGCTCAGCCCCCTCAGGCCACGGTTCTCCCGGGAAAGCTGCCTTGGGGTCTTTGACTTCGGAGTGCACTAACTGCCCTGCCTCCAGGATTCTCCAGCTCCTGAGGAGTCGCGATTTCTTTAGGTCTGGGGTGGAGGCAAGAGGACGCAGCCTGCTGGAGGGAGGAGACTGGCGTGGAACAACAGCCCAGGTCCCCGTCCCTGGGGTTGAGACGGTGGCATGGGAGCTCTGGGGAGGCTGGTGGGCAGGGGAGGGGGGGCATTTTCAGGAGTTTCTGCAGGTGTGTGCGCCCGCCCGCCGTGTGTGTATCCAGTAGATTCCCTTTTCCCTGGTGAGGAGCATGGTTAGGGTGGAGCTGTGGGCTGGGGCTGGGCCTGGGGCTGAGGGTGAGGAATCGGGGCCGAGCCAGTGAGAGCTTGAATGTCCGCGTGTGGGGGAAAGGGTGGGCGCCCCTGGCAGGCTGTCCTGGTGTTTGGCGGGAGGTCACCACTGTCGGGGAAGGGGCTGTGTCCCTCCCCACAGAAGCAGCAGCTACCTCCTTTGCCCGTCCTCTCCCTTGTCCTTTCTCTTTCGGGGTGAAGGGAAGGGGCTGGTCTTCTTCTCCTCTTGAGGACGCACGCTTTTTCCTCCCATGTCCCTCCCAGACACGTTCCCCTTGCCGCCAGGGCTTAGGGCGAGACACCCGCTTTTAGGGGCTGAGGTTTCGACTGCACACGTTTCTCAGGGTCGCCGAGGAATTGGAATCGGAGTGCTTGAGTCCCTAGTGGGCATGTGCAACCGGGATGTTCCGTCTTTAGTCCCCAGGGCTCCCTCGCTTTCCTAGGACTCTGGGATGAGGGTGGTGGGAGTTAGGACACGTCGGGACTAGGGCTGGGGGCAGAGTGTGAAAGGCCTGATGCGTGAGTGCTTCAAGCCCGACACCTGTCTGCCGGGCAGGGCTCCCAGGGTGAGTGAGGCACGTGAACCTAGGATGGGGGGGTGGGGGGGCTCTGGCTCTCGTGCACGCCTCCTAGCCCGCTCTTCCAAGGAGGAGGCACTGTGGTCAGAGAATGGACGTTGCCATCTCGGGCCGTACTTCCAGTCTGGAACCCGTGGCCACATCGGCTCCTCCTGCCCCATTGTGTCGCTTCTGTCCGATTCGTCCAGGACAGGCCTCTCTCACGTGCCCCCTCTGCTCCTTCAGAGTCTAAGGAAGGGCCCCCTTTCCTGGACCTAGGGCAGGACAGACTTTTATCTGTTCATCTGGTTGCCAAGAGGCCCTTCCGGTTGGGGGGGGGGGCGTGTACTTGGCTAGGAGGAGCTTTGGGGGGGAAGAGAGAGGAGCTCCGGGACTCCCCTCGTGTCCTCGGGGTTGTAGGGACTCCAGTCCTTGCCTAGTCTGCCCCCAACGGCTCCCCACACCCGACAGCGCTGGTTGGAATTAGTATTTCGCAGTGGGGTCACGTGGGGCAAGTTCTTGAACCGCATTCTTTAGCCTCTTGGGTGTTAAGACGCTGTCCTCCAACCCCAGATGGGACCTTCCTCGAGGAACCCCAGGTTCGCCCAGTGGCCTCCTTCCTCGGGTCGCGGCTTGCTCTTAACGTCCTAGTTACGCCACCTCCTAGTTCTGAGGCCTCAGACAGAAGAGATAACTTTTTGAAGCCTCGCCCGTAAAGTGGAGTTAATAATACGCCCTGTCTCTTTGGTTTATGAGGACCGGGTGAAGTAATGCAGCGCGAGCCCTTCGCATGGTGCCCGGCCCATAGGGAGCACTCAGTACATGTTAGCCGAGTGGTTCGGGTTCTGACGGAGGGGGTCGTGGGAGGCACTTGTGGGTTGGGGAGGAGAGCGAGGCTTTGGTTCTCCTCTGGCAGACCCTGCTGGCTGCCAGGCGCTGTCTGAGCACAGGGGAGAGGGGATGAGGCGGCCTTTCGCAGGGGAGACGTGCTGGAACACGCCGGTTCACTGTAGCCCGGTGAGTGCTGTGTGGAGGTGTGTTTAGGAGGCCAACGGGGGCCTGGAGCAGGAGTGCTCGGCCCTGGGGTGGGTGTCAGGAAAGGCACCGGGAGGAGACGTGCCCTGGGCTGGCCGGGGGTTTTGAAACTGAGGTGAAATTCACATCCCGTAAAATTACCATTTTCAACGTGTTTTTTTTTTTTTTTTTCTTTTTTAAGTGTATTTATTTACTTCAAGAGAGAGAAAGTGTGCGCACCCAAGCGGGGGAGGGGCAGAGAGCGAGAAGGAGAGCGAGAATTCCAAGCGGGCTCCATGCCGGCCGTGCAGAGCCCGAATTGGGGCTCGATCCCACAAACCTTGACATCGTGACGTGAGCCGAGATCAAGAGTGGGACACTTAGCCGACCGAGCCACCCAGGCGCCCCTAGAATTACCCTTGAAAAGAATTTTTTTTTTCTTTTTTTTTAACCGTTTATTTATTTTTGAGACAGAGCAGGAGCAGGGGAGGGGCAGAGAGAGAGGGAGACACAGAATCTGAAGCAGGTTCCAGCTCGGAAGCTGTCAGCACAGAGCCCGACGTGGAGTTCGAACCCACGAACCGTAAGATCATGACCTGAGCTGAGATCAAGAGTTGGACAGTTAACCCACTGAGCCGCCCAGGCGCCCCTAAAATTACCGTTTTAAAGTGAGCATTGGCGTTTAGTGCCTTCGCAATGTTGTGCAACCGTGGCCTGTGAGAACCTTTTCCCTACCCAATCCCCCGCCCCTGGCAGCCACCAGTCTCTATTCTGTTTCTGTGGGTTTACCCATTCTGGATGTTTCACATAAATGAAATTTTACACAACGTAGGACCTTTTATGTCTGTCTTTCTGCACTCGGCACAAGCTTCTCAAGGTTCCTCCACGTCGTAGCGGGTGCCGGAATTTCACCCTCTTTTTCATGGCTGAACCCTATTCCGCTGTGTGGATGGACCTTCGCAGCATCCAGACTCTGAGCTAGGCAGACAGGGAGGGGACTGAGGAGCCTCTGCAGGTTCGGGCTGAGCGGGCCAGAAGGATCGGGGGTGTTGCTGAGCTGTATGCAGCGTGGGGCTGTTGGATCTTGAAGTATGGGTGGGGATTTGTCCTCAGTTTCCCTGCCTGTAAAAGGAGGTCCTGTGAGGTTGGTGGGGATGGAGGTGATGAGGAGGAGGGAGGCTGGGCCACTCTTGCCTCTTCTCGGTCTGGGTGGAGGATGGGACTTCATTTAACTCGCTCTTTCCTCCTCTCTCCTGGGCAGTTCCCTCCCGTAGCTGCCCGCATCCCTGTGGGTACCCCTTTCAGCTTTACTGGGGCATCATCTCCGAAGTGACCTGAAAATTCTTCTCTCCCCCTCTCCGGGTTGGTAACCTTGTTTGTGGGGAGGTTTCAGTAGCCAGGCGAGGGAGAAGCCCGGCAGAGACTCCCAACTCAGACCCCACCCCCAGCAGCAGCCTTCCCTTTTTTATTCTGCCTCCTGGCGATCTCCCCGGGCAGCCCTCTTGTGATCTGGAGAGAAACGAGGTGGGTCAGGGGAAATCTTTCCATCCCTGCCTCCACACTGCTTGGTACAGAGTAGGAGGCAGAGGCCTCGTCTGGTGGGGCCCTTTGGAAATGAGGTGTTGCTGTGCTGGTCTGATGCCCCTGGCGAGGCTGGTAATTACAGACATGACAGCTGGGAACGGGTTTGGGAGAAGCAGGCTTGGAATCGGCAGAGCCCAGGATCCCCTGGTAATCGGGGTGGGGCGGTGAGTGGGGAGAAGCTGGGGGCTGGGGCGGGGCGGCAGGCTTGGGGTCCCCCCTGCCACCGCACACACGGCTGGGCTTAGCGCCCTGGCATTGGAGCCCAGGCCCTGCCTTAGTAGGTGTGGAAGGAGGGATGGGTAGGGAGGGATAGGGGGATCCGAGACCACACCTATCCCCACACCCACCCCAGCCCAGGAAAGAGGCAGAGAATGGGGAGAGGGGTTCTGGCTGCCGCAGGTTGTGGTGGAAATCAGGGCGGGGTCATCATCTGGGGTCTGGGGCCAGCGCTGTAGCCAGAGGGGCTGGGTGGGGTCTTCTCACAATGAGGTCATGGGAACAGGAAGTAGGACGACTGGATGTGCAGCCTCTAAAGGACAAAGAGGGAGGAGGTAACGTTTTATTGAGCATCTTTTACGTCCCCGACTCCATGATACTCTGTATATGTTATTTTGTTGAAAACTCTTAACCAGAAGTAGGCACCATTACTCCATTTTACAGGCACGAAAACTGAGGTTTAGAGAAGGGAAGCAGCTCACCTTGGATAGCATAGCTCCCCAGAGGCTGTGCCTGGCCCACCTGCCTGCATTGCTCTTCCATTTTCCAAAATGCTCCCTCCGCCTTCCCCTGCTTCCTTCCAGTTGAATCGGATTTGCTCATCACCTTTGGTCTTGAACTTGAATAATTCCCCTATCTCCTGAAGGGCGCACTGGGAGTCTCCAGGTCAGCCTGAGTAGAGAGGTCTACCTCGGAGGGTGGGGCTGGGTGGAGTCCCCTGGGGGAATGGGTCTCCTGGGAGGAGGACCTGATTGTCCCCAGCCTGGGGCAGGGCTAGGGCCTGGGCCGAAACTCTCCAGGGGCTGGCCTCTTCCTCCGGGGGAGGGGGGGAGCGGGTGTTGGGGGTCCGGCCACTCCAGCCCATGGGGTCTTGTTTGTGATTGGGAGGGGCCTGGCCCTCATTGTCTGCAGAGTTTTCCAGCAACCCCCCACAACATCCCTGGACCCCCACTTTCACCAGAGAGAGTGCAGTGTTTGTGTGCGAGGCTGGGGAGGGGCCTCTGGCTTCTTAGGGGAGGTGGGGGTTGGAGGAGAACAGGTGCTGAGCCCCAGGTGTGAACGCAGGAACTTAAAAAACAACCAAGTGTGAACAGGGACACTTGTTTTGTCCCTGGCTTTCCTCCAGGAGTGGGGGTGGGAGATGTAGGGGCTGGAGGCTGCTGGGACCTCTTAGAAGAGTAAAAACCTCAGGTGCTGAGAGTGTCACGATGGTGGAGGTCGGTAGGTACGTGGGCCTTTCAGTTGGCCCGGTCTCCGGTTCTCCTGCGTGAGAGCTGGGTCACGTGCCAGTTCCGGCCCCGCCCCCCAAAGCACGAGAAGGTTTCCAGGCTGGGGAGACCCAAGCCTGCCGCAGGCACCCTTAGGCCCACCCTGCTGCCCGTGTCCCCACCTCCCAGCTCCCTCACCACACGTGAGCCCAAGGTCGCTCCCTCCCCAAGCGGCTGCTTTCCACCTCCTCCTCCTTGGCAGGGGCCGGTGTACAGGCTCAGAAGGTCTCCTGGAGGCAGGGTCACTTGGGGCCTGCCTAGGACAGTAGGCCGTGAAGGGGGAGGCATTTTTGTTTTCCTGGAGGGCGGGGGGGGGGCACGGGGTAGGCAGGAACTGACCCGTGGGTCCACACAGCCTGCTCGCCCCCCAGGGTCCCCCTTCTCCTGTCCCTGAGGACAACTCGACGAGGTGCCTGCTTTCCTCCTTGGCTCTCCCGTAGCTCACCTGGTGGGCAGGTAGGGGCCAGCCCTGTGCCCCAGCTGACGGAGGAAGGAGCTCAGAGCCCGGTGGGTGGTAATTGTGGGGCCTGCCCACTGGTGCAAATTAAACAGGACATCCAGGCATCTCGAAGCCGTGGTGACCCTCTCACCAGCCTAGCATCCTGTCTCCCCTCCGGCCCCCATCTGGGACAGATGCCAAAGAGATTACTCACCCCTTCTGCCATATACCCTCCCCCCTGCCCGGTGTTCCCTTCTCGACGGGCTGCGAATGGGTCTGGGGGCGGCCGGGGACTGGGGAGCTGTGGTGTGGGTGCATGTGTGTGCACTGGGGTACGGTGTGTTGGGGGAGACACTTTGCGAGCGGCGGGGGGGGGGGGGGGGGGGGCCGGAGAGAAATCGAGCAGGTCTCTACAGAACCTGCCTGGCTGGGGCGGGTGGAGCTGGGTGGGGCAGGCGGGAGCCGGTCCAGGTTTCAGAGGGGGATAGGAGTGTGGGTGTCTGTGTGTGAGTGTGTGTCTCAGGGTGTCTGTGGCTATCAGAGGGTACCCGCATCGCCCCCTCTTAGATGGAGGCAGTTGAGGAGGTGGAGGAGAAGGGCTTGGCCCTGGCTCCCCCAGCTCCCTTCTAGCTAGAACGCAAGCTCAGGTATCCTGGCTGGGAGCCCGGCGTGGGGGCTCTTCTAGCTCTGGGGTCTGGGGGTGAGCAGCTGCTCTGGAAACATCCTCGCCTGGGTGACCCAAGCACAGCCGTCCCCCGCTTCCCAGCCTAGTGAGGGGAAGGATCCTGCCCCTGCCCCTGCCCCTGCCCCGGGGCTCTCGGGATGGTGAGTTCATGTCTGGGGCTGTCCTGGGAGAGTGCCCGGTAAGCAGGGCGGGGGCTCCCGGGCTCCCCAATCCGGCCCTTTCCTCTTCCCTCCTCTTCCCTCGGCCCCTTGAGATCCAGCTGGCTTTGGCCTCACCCAAGGACACTGGGGCCTTTTTCAGGGCACAGGAGTGAGGGTGGGGGCGAATCTCCATCCCATTTTTGGTCTAGGGCCTGGGGCTGGTTCTGGCCTGCTCTGTGTGCCCTAGTTCTCTTTGTGGTGGGGAAACGCAGCGTGGCCTCTGGGATGGACGGCTTGTCCAGGGCCTAAGGCCGGATGGGAACGATGAGGGAAGGGAGGGAGCGAGTGAGCGAGCGAGGGAGCGTCAGAGCCTCAGTTGGTGGGGGAGGGGTGCGGCAGAAACCACCCCTTGGAGGGGAAGGGGCTCTGGTCTCCACTGTCTTGGCCCGGGCCTGTCTAGTCGTCCCCTGTCACTGGTGAGAAGAGAGGCTGGGGCGGGGATCTGTGCCACTTGTCCCCATCCTGGCCTTACAGTCCTGGCTACCCCAAGGACTGGGACTTTGCTAGAGGAACCCCGTCTCTCTCTGAGAGGCAAACGCCTCAAAGCTAAAGCATTAGTAAGTTCTTTTCTCTTTTCTCTTTTTTTTTTCTCATTTTTCTTTTCCTTCTCTTCTTTCTTTCTCTCTTTCTCCTTCCTTCCTTCCTTCCTTCCTTCCTTCCTTCCTTCCTTCCTTCCTTCTTCCAATTTATTTATTTTGAGAGAGAATGAGGGAGGGAGGGAGGGAGAGAGAATGAGTAGGGGAGGGGCAGAGAGAGAGAGAATCCCAAGCAGGCACTGCGCTGTCAGCACAGAGCCCGACACAGGGTTCGGGGCTCGATCTCACGAAACTGTGAGATCAGTGTGTGCTTTCCTCCTGGAGGGGGAGGGCGAAAGGGAGCTCAGGGATCGTGTGGGCACAGTCAGAGGTTCTGGCACCTTCCGGTCCTCCGCGGGTACCAGGTGAGGTGTCTGCATTTGCTCTCATGGACGCCTCCCGCCCCCACTGGTGACCATCAGGGCCTGGATGGAGACTATCGAGGCAGAAAGGAAAGGCCTCCAGTCTGAAGGATGGTTGTGACTTTGAGTGTCTGCCCTGCCTCCCAGCAGCCTGATGATGACGCGGCAGCCTGCTCTGTCTTTCCGGCTAGTTCTCTAGTTCTTTGGATACTGGGCTGGCGGGGGTGGGGGGTGGGACACCTGGTGCCTCCCGGGAGGTGGCCAGCCGCACCTTGAGCGGAACGCGCATTCATACCCTTGGACTGTGGTGGGGAAGCCGGGGACCCTGGGCCGGGGGCGCTCACGTGGCCACACCTGTCTGGGTTGATTGGGGAGGGGGAAGGCAGGTGCAGTGAGATCCAGGCTCTCGAGTAGGAATCACAGACCGTTAATGGGCCAGTGTCTGTAGACGTCTTGTCCTACAAGGGTCTGAAGACGAGATGGTGTCCGGCCCCTTGCGTCCAGACAGGACCAGCCTTCCCTCGTCCTGGGCTGAGAAGAGGAAGGCCGTGCGTTCAACGAGTGGGCCGGTCACAGCTCTGTTGTGGCAGCCAGAGGCAAGCTCTTGGCATCTTGTCCTCCCATCCACTTCCCCTGCCGCGGGATGATCCAGCCCAAGTGCCTTCTGTTGCACAGCTGGCCTGCAGCCCTGTCTTCCAGAGACCCGAGGAAGAACGGGTGGCCTTTCTAGGCACATGTTTGGGTCCTGTCCCCTCCCCACCTTTTCTTTTCTGGCTGAGTCACTGCGGCTCCCAGAGTGCCTTCCTCCGGCCCCACCCTCACCTCTGCCCTGCCTCCTTTCCCCATCCCAGGCCCGAAGGAGCTGGGACTGGGGGGCCGGGTGGCCCTGGTCCAGAAAGCCGGCGAAGGAGGCAGTGATCTTAGCCACCTGCTGGCTGCCCGTGGGTCCTCAGCACCTGCCCACAGAGGCCCGTTCTCTGTCCGGTGCCTTGACCACCTGGGCTGCTCCTCCGAGTGGGGCAAAGGGAAGGGTCCAGTCTCAGTGTGCATTTTGGTCAACACCAGCCTCCCCCCCGTAACCGCCCCCCTGCACCCGCAAGGCCTTGTTCCCTTGCCTGTTGCCAGGTTCTGACTGTATTTTTTCCAGAGGCCTCCGATTGTTTCCTGAAGAAACCTGATCCCAGAACTCAGACAAAAGCTGGGGCTGCCAGAGGAGAAACCCCATTCTCTCCCCCTCTGCCCCTAGCCCCCCCCCCACCCCCCCACCTTCACAACCTCCCTCGCTTTGGATGCTGGGTATGGGTTCCAGGACCCGGCTGCCATCACCTAGGCAACAGGGGGCTTTGGTTGCCATGGCGATCAATGTGGGAGAAGCTGGGCAGCCGGGACAAAAGCCCCCACATTCCCCCCCACCCCTCCCCCCAATCCCCTTGGGATGGTACTGAGACACATTCCATTAATTTTATTTCTGAAAGGCCTTTTGGGGGGAGAAGGGTCTTGTTTTTGTGACAGTCACTCTTCCCTCCCTCTCTCTCTCTGGCCTCCTTTTAACCCCAGATAATCCACGGTTGGTTTGAGCAGGGGACTGAGTGTGTGTGTGTGTGTGTGTGTGTGTGTGTGCGCGCGCGCGCGCGCGCTCGCGCCCCTTGGGGGTGGGGGCAAGGTGAACGCATCGGGACACATCCCCTTCCGCGGCCTCCCACGTGCAAACCAGGGCCCTCCCTGTCCACACCAGTCCTGCCGCCCTCACGGTCCACCTCTGCCATTTCCACTTGTTGGTCTGATCCAGGGCTCCCCTCCCCCACCCTCTTCCCTGGGAACGCCGCCCACCCTGGAGACCCTCTAGACCCCTGATTCCTGAGCTGATTAAACAAGGGGGAACTTCTGCCCTTGTCTTCGCTTGCCTCCCATCCCCCTCGCCCCCAGCCTCTCCGGATTCGGGTTAGCTTCCTGGCAACTTGAGGGGTCAGCAGGCAAGGGGCTCAGAAACTGGGTTCATTTTAGTCCCTCTGTTTGGTAGGGGAGGCACCTAACGTTTGGGGCACCTTGAGTTGGGTTGGAAGGGGTGGGTAAAGCAGGGTTTACGCTGGGTCTTGAATAAGCGGTGGGTGAAGCGGGGTTGACACTGGGAGGAAGGTGGGGGCTCCAGGCTGAGCAGCTCCGAACAAAGGGTTGGGAGGGGCTGGCACCCTTCTCTGGTTTGAAATTTATCTATAGGGGAAACACAATGGCATCAGCTTCCCTCCTGAGTGTGTTTGAAGTGGTTCTGGTCAGGACTGTGTGTGTGTGTGCGTGTGTGCCTGTGTGTGTGACTTCTTTATTTAGTAGTACAAACAGCAGGATTTATTTATACCACCTCTTCCCTAAATCGCAGAGGAAGTGTCTGGGGATTGGAGTATGGGCGACCCTGGAGCCACAGCATATTAATTCCTTAACTAATTACTAGCTGAGCAGTTTATAAAAGCGCTTCTCTCACCCCCGGGGTCCTCACAGCAGCCTCATTGAGTACGTGTCGTTACTTTCCTATTTTACCGATGAGCCTACCAGGCTGCAAAGCACAGAGAAGTGAAGTAACTTGCCTGTGGTCACAGAGCTGGTTGGTGGGAGAGTCAGGTTTTGAATGCAGAGCCTTGATGCAAATTCCGGGCTCTTTTTGTGCTTGGCTCCCGGTGACGGGAGGCTGAGGAGGTGGAGAGTCCTGGTTCCGGTGCCTCTGTCTAGACCCCATCAAGGGCAGTTCTGACCCCCTTTACGTCTCCCCCCCGCCCTGCAGCCCACTTGCTCTCTCGAACCTCCTGGTGGGGACTAGATTAGGGCTGCGCCCAGCCAGAGAGATGCGTGTGAGGTGTTGGGAGACTGTGTCGAGACCTAAACCAGTAGAAGGGTCCTCAGGAGCGGGGGGCCCTGTTCACGGCAAAGGTATTTAGAGCGGGTTAGGGTTGGGTTGACGTGTCATGGCTGTGTCCCCTCGGTGTATCTCCGTCCCACACCGGCCTTGACGCGGGGCTGTTGACAAACATCGCCAGGCCACGGGGGTGCCTCCCGAGAGCTGGTGGCGGCGGAAGGAATGGATGTGGTATTGATGTCACCGCCCTGCAGTCACGACAGGACCCCGAGAGTCAGAGGGGCAGGTCCATCCACGGGGTGGGCGTCAGTTCTTGGCCGTGGGCGCACCGGACGGTGGTGGGCAGAAATATGTCTCGGCCGTCTTTCCTATTCTCTAGTTGTTGATAGTTGAGTTTAGTTGGGGAAAAGTTAGCAACTACACAGAAGTCAACCCATTTCAGTTCCCCTCATAATTGAGTTTTTGGTAGCAGGTGACCCAGTCGGTTTTATTTCTGCCTCCAAACACAAGAGCCAGCTCTTCTGGCCTCCCTCCTCCTCTGGCCTCCCTCCTCCTCTGGCCTCCCTCCTCCTCTGGCCTCCCTCCTCCTCTGGCTGTCCTCCCCCTCTGGCCTTGCCTTGTCTGCCCCTTTGCCTGCTCTTCCCTACTGGGCTTCCCAGGAACCCTCTTATTTATTCCTCTCCCTAGGTGACCCTATCCATTCCCGTGACCCTATCCATTCCCGTGACCTTGCGCACCTCCAGCTCAGACTCTCCTGAGGCTGGCTCCTCTGAAACCCTGCTGCTCACCTGACCTGTCTCCTGGCCGTGACCTTAGCCCGCTGGAAATGGAGCTCACTGCCTCCCTCCCCAGACTTGCCCCCTCCCCTGCCTTCCTCTCGGGCTCAGGCCAGGGATCCCGGGCGCTCCCCTCCCCTCAGCCAGACCTCAGTGGGCCCTGTTGATCCTACCACCACCACGTCTCGCACCGGCTGTTTGTCACCTCCTCCAGGCCCGCTCGCTGCCTCCGGCCGCCTTAGTAGCTTCCTTCCTTGTGTTCCCGTGTCTGCTCGCCCCTCCCCCAGTCCCCGCCGGCACAGCTAAAATCCTTCGCGGGCGTCCTGTGGTCGTCGTCCTTGTGCTTGGGGGAAACACGAGCTCTGCACCTGGCCCCTGGCCGCCTCCAACCATCATCTTCGTCGGCTCCCGCTGCCCTGGCCTTTTCTGGTTCCTGGAATCCACCAGGCTCCTTGCTGCCCTCCGTCTCCCCAGTGCGGTTTCCTGCCTTGGTCACCTCTCTGCCTGGCTAAGTGCCGTTCTCCCTCAGGCTCAGGTGTCGTTTTCTCAGAGAGACTTTCTAGAACCGCTCAGTGCAAAGTCGCAGCCCCCAGCGCTGCCTCTCCTGGTTTTCCGCCCTGTTCCTGCCATCACTCCTGCAGTTGGCCATTCGTACTCCAGTTTACTTGTTCAGCGTGCCTGTGCCCCGCCAGCCTGGAGACGCGGGGTCGGGTCCCCCGCTGTCCCCCCCGCCCCCCGCCACTCCCCGGGGCCCCGCAGGGTGCATGGTGCACAGAGGTGCCCGAGAGCGAGCTGGTGGCCCGGCAAGGGAGGCTGGGAAACGCGCGCGTGCCTTGGTGGAGGTGGGCCCGAGGGCAAGATGCCAGGTTGGCTGTTAGTTGGTGGTGGGTGGGCTCTGAGGACCCAGCAGGATGCGGCTGAGGGTCGGGAAGCGGGGAGGAAGAAGAGCTCATTCTCTGCAGAGGTAGAAGGTGAACGGACCGAACACACACGCTGCCCCTGGGGACGCGCACAGCCAGGAAGGCTCCCCAGCGCATGGCCCATTTCAGCACCTCGGGCCTTCGGAGAACGATTTCCGTGGTCTTCTCCTCCCTGCTCCCCCCACCCACGTTATCATAGTTTCCATCCCTCACCCCGCTCCCCTGGTGTGCATGAACACACACACACACACACACACACACACACACACTCTCCGTGGAGCCTGGCCTGTAACTCCGGGTAGGTTTGACGTAGGCTCTGGCTAGACTGGGACAAGAGAAACGGCTGTGAGCGGCCCCTCCCCCCGTGGGCCCTTTCAGAAGTCACAAGTGGGGGGAAGATGACGGGGAAAGAGAGGCCTGGACAGAGGCCAGCTGCTTTGTGCTCTGTGCGGTCTCCGTCGGTCCAGCCCGTCAGCCTGGCCAGAACCTGCCGTCTCTGAGCCACGGCTTTCCTGGCCGAGAACGAGGAGAGCGTTGCCCTGGTTCTCCGCTCCGGGGGGTCCCGGGCTGGGTCATTCCTAGCGGCCTCTGCTGCCCGTCCGCCCTGCGCCCCGAGCCGCTGGCACAGCCTCGGGGTGCGCTTTCTAGGAGGCCGGGCAGGAGGAACCGGGCCCACTGGACGGAGCGGGAACCGGGGCGGACTGGTCTGGGGCAGCGGCTGGGCCAGTACAGCTTCCTGCGGCAGCCGCCCTTCGGGGCTGGTCACCTCTCTGCCCTGACCCCACGGGAGCTGCCGCTTCTCCTGACCGACGGCTTCCTCTTCTCAGGCGCGTCGCTTGATTTTCTCTGAGACAAGCCCACCCGTCCAGCAAAATAGAGTCCCTCAGGGTGACGGTTGATTTCCTGAAGGTGCCCCTTGGCCTGAAGAAGCCGGTGCTGAAGGAGGTGGCTGTGGGGCCCCCCAAAAGGCCCCAGCCTGTGGCCCTGGAGCGCTACAAGGCCCGGCGTTCGGACGCCATGGACACGGAGTCCCAGTACTCGGGCTATTCCTACAAGTCGGGCCACTCCCGCAGCTCCCGCAAGCACAGGTGGGCAGACGTGGGGGCGACACGGGTGGCGGAGGGTTAGGGGGGTGGGGGGAGAGGTGGGCGTGCACGGGGGTGGGGGGGGGGGTAGTTGTTGCTGAGAAGACGACCCAGGTCCCCCCCTGCCTGCTGCAGGGACCGCCGGGACCGACACCGCTCTAAGAGCCGAGAAGGGAGCCGCGGCGACAAGTCGGTGACGATCCAGGCCCCAGGGGAGCCCCTGCTGGACAACGAGTCCACGCGAGGGGATGAGCGGGTGAGCATCGGGGGGCGTGGGGGCCAGGCCAGGTGTTTTCAGGCTGATCGATGAACCTGGAGGTCCGTCAGAGGGGAAGGGGCCTGGAACCCCGGTCTCCTCGGGCAGTGGCCCTATCAGGGAGGGCATCTTGTGTCACACGTCCTGCGCTTGGGGTCCCAAGCGAGGACCTGTTTCAGTAGAAGTGAGGGAATTTAGTAGAGATCCTTTTGGAAGCTGCAGCCCCTTCCTCCTTTTCTCAGAGAGCTAGGGTGACCTGGGCTGTGTAATGGGAATTGCCTGGTTCCTCTGAGCTGAGGCCCGCCGGTCAGATGGGCTGGGAACCTGGGGCAGGAGGGGGCGGTGGGTGCGGCCTGGGGGGGGGCGTGGGCAGCCCTGAGTTTTCCTGGAGCCTCAGGCAGGGGCTCTGCCGCGCCCTCTGGTGTCAGGCTGCAGAACTGCACCGTCTGGGTCTGGAGCTGGAAGCCGGTGTGGGAGGAGTCGGTGGAGAAAGGGGAGGTGAGAAGGGGGGGCCGCGGGAATGACGCTGGTCACTCGGGGCGGGGTGAGCAGGTTGCTCCTGCTCTAAGCTCTGTGGCCCTCTGTGCTCACCTAGTAGGAAGGCCAGCAGGCAGACCTCAGTGCTGGATTAGGGCAGGGTCAGGATTTAGGGGGACTCTGAAGGCACCTCCCGCTCTTCCTTCCCGGGACCGTCTCTGGCTGGAGACTCCCAGCTCCTCTTCCCTCCCAAGAGAGCTCTGTGACCGACACGGGGACTTCCCGGGTCTTGGGAGCAGATGAGTACTTGGGGGAAATAGCCCCCCTCCCTCTTTCCCAATCCCGTCTTCTCCCTGAGACCTGGCGCCCTGAGTTCTCGAAGGGACCCCGAGACACGGTCAGCTCAGCCGCGGTGGGGGAGAGGGCAGGCAGCGTGTCTGGAGGTCAGCCTAGGGTGAGGAGTAGACCTTGAGCTGAAAGTGGTCGGTACACCCACTTTGTACCATCAGGTCAGACTCTTCTGTCCTTGGGAGAGGAGATTCGTCAACCCCCTGATCACTGACCCTGCCGGGCATCTCCTACACTCCCCACCCTGTGTCTGAGCCCTGTGACTCCGTATCCCCGGGCCATCTAGGAGTGAAGAGTGTGGGCACTGATGGCCACTGGTGGTCTTGGGGCCCTACTGTGGGAGGGTGGCCAGCGTCTGCAGAGATAGCTCCAGTGGACCAAACTCAGGACACTTGGGGACCTTGGCCTGTCTACCCCCTTGCCTCCAGGAACAGGCGGCCACTGTGCTGTGGGCATTCAGGTGGCAGGGCTAGCGGGGCAGACCAGAGACCCAGAGTGGCCCTGAGTCTGCCCATCTCCCATGCCATGCACCGATCATCTGCCTTCCTCCCCGCCCCCTGCGTCCTCCGCCCTTCACCGCACTGCTTGTTTCGGGTCACTCCCTGAATCAGAAACCTTGAGTGGCTCTCGATGTCGGGAGGATAGGCTCTCAGTGGTCAGCCTGGCCTGTCCGGACCCCACGGGCTGCCCCCGGCTCTGCTCCTGCACGCGGACCCTGCTCACTCAGTCTGCCGGCTGCCTCAGTTCACACTAACATTTCATGTTCCAGTGATTCATGGGGGGCTTGTCAAAATGCAGATTCTGGTTTAGTCCATGCGGGGTGGGGCCTGAGACTCTGCAGTTCGGAGAAGCTCCCGGGAGATGTCTACACTGCTGGTCCCCAGGCCCTGTTTTCAGTAAACAGGCCTTAGGGACTGTTTAGTTCAGTGATTCTCAATTTTGGATGAACGTTAAAATCATCTGTTTTTTATTTTTTATTTTTTTTTTTTCAACGTTTATTTATTTTTGGGACAGCGAGAGACAGAGCATGAACGGGGGAGGGGCAGAGAGAGAGGGAGACACAGAATCGGAAACAGGCTCCAGGCTCCGAGCCATCAGCCCGGAGCCTGACGCGGGGCTCGAACTCACGGACCGCGAGATCGTGACCTGGCTGAAGTCGGACGCTTAACCGACTGCGCCACCCAGGCGCCCTCATCTGTTTTTTAAAAAAAGGGTTGACGTCCTCCTGGGTGGGATCTGGGCATTGGTGTTCTTTCCCAGCCTCCCTAATGTGTGCAAGGAGGGCCCAGCCTCAGATGGGCCAGCCCCTAGGAGGCCAAGCCTGGGCACACAGTGGAGCTCAGTAAATACTTTGGTGGTTGCATATGGGCTGACTGCCCTCTCTCCTCTCTCTTGCTCTGCTGTCCCCCTCTCCCCTCCCCCTCCCCCTTCCTTTCTCCCACCCCTCCCCCTCCCCTCCTTTCCCCCTCCCCCCTTCCCTCCCTTCTCCTTCCCTTCCCCCTCCCCTTCCCTTCCCCCTCCCCTTCTCCCTTCCTCCTCCCCCTCCCTTCCCCCACCCCTCCCCCTCCCCTCTCCCTTCCTGCTTCTCCTCCCCCTCCTTCTTCTCCCTTCCTCCTCCCCCTCCCCTCTTCCCCTCCCCTCCCCTCCCCCTTCTCCTTTCCCCCTCCTCTCTCCCTTCCCCAACCTCTCCCCTCCCCTCCCTTCCCCTCCCCTTCTCCCTCCCCCCTCCCTTCCCCCTCCCCTTCTCCCTCCCCCCCTCCCTTCCCCCTCCCCTTCTCCCTTCCTCCCCCCTCCCCCTCCCTTCCCCTCCTTTCTCCCTTGCTCCTCCCCCTCCCTTCCCCCCCCCGCCCCTCCTCCTCCCCCCTCCCCCTCCCCCCTCGTCCTGCCGTAGGATGACAACTGGGGGGAGACGACCACTGTAGTGACGGGCACCTCAGAGCACAGCATCTCCCACGATGACCTCACGCGCATCGCCAAGGACATGGAGGACAGCGTCCCGCTGGACTGCTCCCGGCACCTGGGCGTGGCGGCGGGGGCCACGCTGGCGCTGCTGTCTTTCCTCACGCCGCTGGCTTTCCTGCTGCTGCCCCCGCTGCTGTGGCGGGAGGAGCTGGAGCCGTGCGGGACGGCCTGCGAGGGCCTCTTCATCTCCGTGGCCTTCAAGCTGCTCATCCTGCTGCTGGGCAGCTGGGCGCTCTTCCTCCGCCGGCCCAAGGCCTCGCTGCCGCGCGTGTTCGTGCTGCGCGCGCTGCTCATGGTGCTGGTCTTCCTGCTCGTCGTCTCCTACTGGCTCTTCTACGGGGTGCGCATCCTGGACGCCCGCGAGCGCAGCTACCAGGGCGTGGTGCAGTTCGCCGTGTCGCTGGTGGACGCCCTGCTCTTCGTGCACTACCTGGCGGTGGTCCTGCTGGAGCTGCGCCAGCTGCAGCCCCAGTTCACGCTCAAGGTCGTGCGCTCCACCGACGGCGCCAGCCGCTTCTACAACGTGGGCCACCTCAGGTGCGGCGACGGGCCGGGGGTGGGGGGAGGCCGAGGGGGGAGCAGGTGGGGAGGTGGGGCCGGCCGGAGGGCCGAGGGCTCTGCCTGCGGTAGGTTTCCAACGGGGTCCTGGGGCGGGATGGGCCGGGAGTCGGGAGTGGGGAGACGACAGACGAACGTTCGGTCATCAGGGACCTCACAGAGGGCTGGACCGAGGGGCAGAAAGGCGTGGGGCACGGACGGGGCTTGGGGGATCGCTTTTCGAGCCTTCCCTGGAGGCGCCGCCTCTGTGAGCTCTTGAGTGGGTGGTCACCGAGACGAGCTGGCCAGAGGAGGGACCCCCGGAGGAAAGGTGCCGCGAGAGTTCCTCTGCCCGCCCCCACCCTGCCCCAGGCCTTACGGAATATCAGGGGCACTTCCTGGTCCCGTAGGGAATGTTGGGGGACTTGGAGGGGGGGAGGTGACCCTTTGCTGGAGACCCAGGCCCAATGCCCTCTCTCCCCTGGGCTTCAGCACCGCGGGGGACTAGCGGGCCCAGCCCTGGGGAAGGCTTGGGAGCCTGGTAAGTAGACCTCAGGCCCTGAGCCAGGCTTCCTGGAAGCAGCCTGTCCCTGTCCTGTGTCCTTTCCCACCCCGCCAACCTGCCCTGATGTCCCCCCCCCCCCCCCCCGCACCCCTTGTCTGTCCCTTCTCCCTCCCCCCTCCCCCCGCCCTCTCCCCCACAGCATCCAGCGTGTGGCCGTGTGGATCCTGGAGAAGTATTACCACGACTTCCCCGTCTACAACCCTGCCCTCCTCAACCTGCCCAAGTCCGTCCTGGCCAAGAAAGTGTCTGGCTTCAAGGTGTATTCCCTCGGAGAGGGTGAGCGGCCCCGCTCCCCTTCCCTCCCGTCTGCTCCCTGTTTCCTTCTCAGACTCTTCCCCGCCTCCCCAGCCCCTTTGTTCTGTCATTTCCCTTGGCTCCAGGTGGCTGGTGTTAGCTGCTGATTCCACTTGCTGTCCCTTTATGCCGTGGTGTGTCCCCCCCAATCTGACTTCTCTGCGTCTGCTCACCAGCCCTGGCCCCGAGCCCTCAGCTCTCTGACCTCCAGGTCCTCCGGCACCAGGAGGCACGTGTGCAGGACCCGTGCCCTCCAGGGCCCTCTCTGTCGCTTTCCGGGGGGCCTCTCCCAGTCGTGGCCAGGAGGGTCGGGAACGGGAGGCATCGCAGCAGGTGGGCCCAGCCTCTGGACCGGTCAGGTGGCTGCGCCCTGACTTCCCGGGCTGGGGAGCGAGTGTGCTGTGACGCGACCATCCCTGTCTCTCCCGCTCCCGTGCAGAAAACAGCACCAACAACTCCACAGGGCAGTCCCGGGCTGTGATCGCCGCGGCCGCCCGGCGGCGGGACAACAGTCACAATGAATACTACTACGAGGAGGCGGAGCACGAGCGGAGGGTGCGCAAGCGGAGGGCCAGGTGGGTCCCTGGGCCAGGACAGGCTGCCCCGGGGCCTGCCGGGTGTGAACAGGCCGGGTAGAGCAAGGCCAGGGCGTTCCGTGGCTGCGGGGAACGCGTGAGCAATCGCGACGGGGTGCGCTGGGTTCCTAACAAGTTCCCGTAAGCTGGGCGCTGTCCAACAGCACACGCTTCTCAGCTCACGGTCGCGGGGGTCAGACACCGCCGTCAGGCACGGCTTAGCTGGGCCCCGCGCTCAGTGTCACAGGCTGAAATCAAGACGACTCCCATCTGAGCCGGGGTCCTCTTCCAAGCTCCTGGTCACGGTGGAATCAGTTCCTTGTCATCTGGCCTCAGCGGCAGCCGCGGTGCTGCGGTTTGCTTTTTCCAGCCACAGCAGGTCTCTCCGAGTTCTGTACCGCCTGGAGAACACCGTGCTTTGAAAGGGTCTCGTGCAGTGACAGCGGGCTGGCCAGGGTCATCTCCTTGTTTATAACGACCAGGACAACCTACTCGACACTTTAATTACGTCTGCAGAATGTACCGAGACAGCAGAGAGAGTAGCCAGGACGATGGGAATCTGGTAGGGTGAACGAACGGGCCATCTGTGAATTCTCCCTGCCACAGGGGAGCAGGGGCCCAGTAAACGAGGTGAGCCTTGCCTGCAGCAGCACGGACGGAGGCTGGATCGGACCTCCTCCCCGTGGATCTCGTAGGCCTGCTCGGCTGTTGGTGCCTTTTTACCTGCAACAGATGAGGTTCTAGTACAGATCTTGGTACATCTTTTTTAACTTTGTTTATTTTGAGAGAGAGAGAGAGAGAGGGAGAGAGAGTGAGAGCAAGCAGGGGAGGGGCAGAGAGAGGGAGAGGGAGAATCCCAAGCAGGCTCCTCACCGCTAGCACAGAGTCTGACTTGGGGCTCGAACCTGCGATCCATGAGATCATGAGCTGAGCCAGAACCAAGAGTCAGACGCTTAACTGACTGAGCCACGCAGGGTCCCGTATCTTGGTACGTTCTTAAGTACTGTCCTCTCTTTTTCCTGTTCACGCTGTAACGTAAACTTGTCATACCTGAAGGGTCTTCGCTGCTGCCAGGTCCCACCGTGGTCTGGTGGGATTTCCAGGGGGCCTCAAATAGCAGAGGGCCCCAGGATTTGACCCTCGGCCCCTCCTCCCACACGGTCTCCAGGCTTCAAGGGAGGAAGTTATCCCTTACCTGTTCTGACATGAGGCTGGTGTCCCTGCCGTCGATGGGAGATCAGCAGCTCCATTTGTCTGCCATTCGGCCTGTCTCCAGCTGTCTCAGAAATGGTCCTGGTGGGAAGGAACCCAGAGGTGGCACCCGCCCCCCCCTTCACCTTTTGCCCCAACCAGGGTTTTGGATCTCCTGTGTTGCCAATGCGGTCCTTGGCCCGTGGCCGACGTCTCCCTCCCCTGTTACCTTGGTTGTAACCAGTAAAAGACTTTTCCCTTGGTTTTCAAAAGGAGCTTTACTGAGAGACCCTCGGAGCGAGCGCGTGAATAACCAGAGAGGCCGAAGCGGGACGTGTTCCACGTGTTTACTTAGTCCCGAGTACCCCCCTCCCCGCTCCTTGAAGTTCCTGGGGTCCTGGCTTTCCGGACGTTGTGTGCTTTTCACGAAAACTGACTTCTTTTTCGTGCTTCCCCCTTAACGCCCTCCTCGAGACTCACCCACGTTGTCTCTGTGTCCCTCGCGTCGCTGCCTAGTGGTTCACGGATGACTCCCCGCCCCTAACCGGCATCTGGGTTATAGGCCTTCCTTTTTTTTATCCTGTTTTGACGGCTGAGTAGTACTGTCTGAACATGTGAGTTGTCCGATGCCCAGCAGGTGTCCCGGTCTCTGGGGCCCTGTGTGTTCACCTCTGGCATTTTGCTGTCATGTTGCTTGTGTGCCCGCCCCCCAGACAGATGTTGACGTTGCCCGTGCTTGAGTAGAAGGCTGTTCTCTGGATGTAGTTGCGTCTGCTGGTTTGGCCCCCCGGGGAAGGGTGACTTGGGGGTCTCGTGGAGGAAGGCATCAGGAAGGCACCTGCCGCTCTGTCCCAGAGTACGGTCCCTGGCTGTGTCTGGGTTGGACGCTGGGGTCCCCGCGCCGGGCTCACTGAGCTCTACAGCTGTTTCCTGCCCCCCCCGCCCCGCATCTGTGCACATGCGCCCCCCCCCCCACGCACACACACACACGGCCCCCCTGAGCCCAGCCCTTGGCTCCAGGTGGGTTTGTGGTGCTTCTGGTGGCGGGGAGGGGCACAGCCTCGCCCAGGCGGCTGGAGCAGGGGGTGGGGGCTGAGGGAGGGGGAGGGGCGGTTGGTCCAGGCTCCCCGTGTCCCCCAGGCTTGTGGTGGCGGTGGAGGAGGCCTTCACTCACATTAAGCGGCTGCAGGAGGAGGAGCAGAAGAACCCCAGGGAGGTGATGGATCCCCGGGAGGCTGCCCAGGCCATCTTCGCCTCCATGGCCCGTGCCATGCAGAAGTATCTACGGACCACCAAGCAGCAGCCGTACCACAGCATGGAGAGCATTCTCCAGCACCTGGAGTTCTGCATCACGCACGACATGACACCCAAGGTAGGCCCCCCACCGTCCCCCTGCCCGCCCCCCCCGCCCCCGGGTCCTCCCCCCACCCCCCGACAGCAGCCTGCCTTGCCCCTGTGCTCTCACCACATCCCTGCCACCCTCCCAGCCCCCACCCCCCAGGTCTCTTCTCTTACCCCTGGCCCTGCCCCTCCCGCCTCGTTCCCAGCTGGTGAGGAGAAGGGACGGTTTCTCCTGGGAGTGGCTGTGGCCTGATTCCCGTGTCCGAGGTGGCAGCACCCGACGTCCCCCCTTCACACCCTGCGACCTCCAGCAGGCACTCTTTGCTCTGTGCTCTTTTCAAGCCATGACCCTCCCTCGGCTTTATCGTCAGCCTCCTAGAGTGGCGTCCCCAGCCACCCTTGGTGAACAGGGTGACCGCGTCCACGAGAGCTGGATGCAGGGGCAGGAAGGATGAGGAGGCCTCACGGTCCTAGCCCCGTGCAGGGAAAGCGCGGGGTTGCCGGTCCTGACCCTGCGGTGCCCCGTCACCTCTGTGGGCTCCCGGTGCCCTGTGCTTAGAACCAGGGTCCGGAGCAGATGAGCTCAGCGCCTTTCCGCTCGAACGTTCTAGAGTGTGTGGAAGCAGAGCGAGCCGGGGAACGTCGAGGGTGGTGGGGGGGGGGGGGGGAGGGGGAGAGGTGACCACGCAGCCCCCCCGCCCCTCCTCAGGCCTTCCTGGAGCGGTACCTGGCGGCCGGACCCACCATCCAGTACCACAAGGAGCGCTGGCTGGCCAAACAGTGGACACTGGTGAGCGAGGAGCCTGTGACCAGCGGGCTAAAGGACGGCATCGTTTTCCTCTTGAAGCGCCACGACTTCAGCCTGGTGGTGAGCACCAAGAAGGTCCCGTTCTTCAAACTCTCCGAGGAGTTTGTGGATCCCAAGTCGCACAAATTTGTCATGAGGCTGCAGTCTGAGACATCGGTGTGACTGAGCAGCGGCAGGGGTGACGCCAGGGCTCCCGCGGGTCGGGGAGAGCTTGGCTCTCGCCTCCTGCCGCCCTGCCTCCTCTCGCTCCCTTTTACTTGAATTGACTCCCCCCACTCTCCCGCCGCCCGACTGCTCCCCCCTCCTCCTTAGTCGCACCCCCCCCCCCCCCCCCCCCCCCCCCGGTGAGCCTGGAGAGGCCACCTGCGTCAGCAGTGCCTGGGATCCTCTCTCTCTCTCCCCTCCCCCGCCAGCCCTTACTTGGTGTCATCGTGCAGGAATCCGTGCCTGTCCCCCCTCTGCCTCCGGATGGCATTCTCTTCTGAGAGGGCATGGGGTCCCCCGGAGCCCCACCCCCAAACCAGGCTCTTGTGCAGTTTTCTCCTGTGGGCCCGACAGGGTGTCGCCAGGGGACAGACAGGACAACACAGAGCCACTGTGCCAAACTCCTCCAGACGGTGGGTCATCCGCTGCTCCTGCCCGCCCAGCTGGCCCGTCACAGACGCTGAGTTTGTGGGGCAGGGTGCTCTCGCACCACCCCCCCCCAAGCTAGCCCGAGTCAGGGGTCTCCCTGCCAGGGTCGCTGGCTCCGGCTGTCAGAACCTCCCCCTCACATCCACACGTATTCAGAGCGAGGGACGGTCCCTAAAGTCTTTACCCTAAAGTCTCCACCTTCTGCCTCCCGTGGCCACAGCCAGACTGAGGCCGAAACCCTCTGTGACCACTTTCCCTGGGCCATGGGGGACTGTACCCATCCTTTGGGTCTTTCCTAGGCAGCCTCCGAGGGAAGGACAGGAGGGACCCCGGGGAACATGGCTGACCCCTGCCCTCTGAACCTGCCTGCGCCTTCGCTCCCGCCTGGCTGGGGCAGGTCCCCCTTCCCGGTGAAGGATGACGAGTCGACTGCTGCACAGATTGAGTGGCTTGCAGACCATGACCCGACCCCCGCGGTCTTAGACCGACGTTTTGCTTTCCTTCCCCCGCCCCAGCGTGTCTCTTCTCGGCGCCAGGGGCCTGTTGTCTTGTCTCTCTTTGGGGGGGATCTCTCTTTGGGGGGGGGAGCCAGTAACTCCTCCTCGTCCCCTGCCTTAAGCCCACTTCTTTGCCTCAGGGGTCTCCTTTCCTTGGCTGGCCAGGGTCCCCTCCTCTCCCTGCCTGGTTCTCTGGGCTCTTGTCTCCCTCAGTACTGGGGTGAGGGCCCAGGATTGCTGCCTTCGTGGGCATCGGCCCCCCTCACCCCGGTGAGCTTCCGTAGTCTTTCCACCCGATCTGATTTCTCGCGAGTTCAGGTCTCGTTTTGAGCCAAATCCGCTGGCTTTCTGAGACCTATTTTCAGTATGAATCTGAGCCTTTAACTCAGACACCTTTAAATTATGTAGTTTTAGCCAAGAGGACCGGAAGCGGAAACACCGGTATACCTCCAGCCTGGGTCCACGCGGAGGACCATTCTGGTGGCTGGGCTGGGGCCGCCCTGGGCCAGGCCTCGGAATAACTTTCAGGCCCGTCTTCTCCTGGCCAGCCTGCCACGCGGAGCACCCCCTCGGGCTAAGATCCCCACCGGTCTCTGACCAGGGAGGCTTCCAGTGTGAGCAGGGCGGCCCCGACGTGATGCAGCCTAGTGGTCACGTGTCTCCCCTGTCCTCTCTGAAAAAGCACATCTGTCCGTCCGCCGCTTACTAGAGAAGGGCTCTTCGGTTCACGCTTAACCCGGTCCCCACAGATGTGGGTTGTGGGGCTGACTCAGGCACTGCCTGAGGGAAATACATCCTGTCCTGGGGGTCGTGGGAAGGTATCTTCTCTCCAAGGACCTGGGCTTAAGAGGAGTCCCTCTGGGTCACATTTCTAAATACCTCACTATCCTGGAAAACGGGGCCCGGATGGTGATTGGGGTCGCTGCCTTTGTGGGCAGGCGTGGGGTGTGTCGGGACGTAAGGACCGAGTTGGGGCGGGCCCAGGGAAAGGGTTTGGGATCTTTGTGGCTGCCCTAGGTTAGGGGCGGGGGAGTGTTTATTTTAAGAACCTGCCATGTGTTTAATCACTGTGATTTTTTTCATTCCTTTTTCCTAAAACAAGAAAAATTCCCCCCCCCCCCCACCTCTCTAAGCACTAAGGGCTGTGGCTGAGAACGGTAGTCTTTGGGTCCTTTGCGGCAGAACTGTGGTATTTTGTCTCCTTCGATGATTGTTATAATAATTATTATTTTTTAAAACGTCAGGATGAATTGTCCAGTGTGTGGCTGTGTGTGTCTTTTGCTTCCCCTACGTGGGGAGCTGTCTTCATGCTGTGAACTGATGTGGGGCGCCTCTGAGCCCTGTCCCCCGCTTTGCCTGTCCCATCACGTGCTGGGTTTTCTTACTTTCCTCCTGGGGGGGGGGTGAACTTACCTGTGCCCCCCGCCACTGCTCCCCCAGAACACCGGAACTCCAGGGCATCCTGGCTCATCCCACTGCCCCCACCTTGCCTGCCTCTTCATCACCTTGGAACCTTCTCGTTCCTCCCTCCACACCAGGACGCTGTGCCTCCGGCCTTCACCTACCTCGCCACTCTGCCTCGGCCCCCCACTGCTCCCTGTCTCTCCAGTGACCCTTCACGCTCTGGTTATTTTTATTTCCTTTTGCTTTCTCGTGTTTTCTTCCCATCCCTCTCCACCTGAGCCTTTCATTCTTCACTGTTCCTGCTGCACACCCCGCTACGGTACCTGTGAAGAGGCATCGGGACCCCCCCCCCCCCCAGAACCTTCTCATCGGAAACATCCGTTCCCAGAGTCTGTGCTCCTCTCCTTCTCTGTTGGGCCCCTCTGTGCTGTCTGTCCGTCTGTCTGTCTGCTCTTTCCCCTGCCCTTCCCCCCAGGGCAGCATCTGCTGATGGATTCGGTCCTGGCGTGTGATTGTTGTGAGATCTGTTCTTCTGTACGCGAACGGAAAGGGGCTTTTTTGGGTCTCTTCCGAGTGAGATTGTAAATGTAGAATTTGCCACTGTTGAATCTAGGTTTGTTTTTTTTTTCCTCCTCTTTCTTTTTCTTTTTCTTTTTCCTTTTTTTTTTTTTTTTTGGGTTACAGAGACCTTGTGCATGCATGTAGAAAATTGTAAAATGTAAATTTTTTTTTAATATATAAAAAGCTTGTTTTTACAGTTTGCAGTGGATCTAAACATTATGGCAATTTTAGGGATTTTTTTTCTTAAACATAGGAACTAAAACTGTACAAATTTTTTTTATATAAAATAAAGACATTTGACTTTTGTGGGGGCATTGTGTTGTTTTTCTTTTTTTTACCGGGGTGGGAAGCAAAGCAGGCAAGGATCTGCTCCTTGTTAGGGGGAGAGCGGCCAGCAGGGGGCGGTGTGAGCCCATCGTTACTCTCCGGCCCCTCGGATGTGTGTGTGAGACTGGAAACTACCTATTCTGAACCCAGATTCTGAGAAGAGAGAAACCTAGGAAGTGAAGACCCGGCTGTTCCCTGGGGTGGTTGTCACGATAAGGAGGAAGGAAAGCTTACTTTTTGGACGGATCCATAGGAATTTCAGGCAGTAGTTGGTTTCAGTCAACAGTGATAACTCGTCACTTTCCATTGAGGAAAATTCTCTCTTTTTTTTTTTTTTTTAATGTTTATTTTTGACAGAGAGAGAAAGAGACAGAGCACGAGCCGGGGAGGGGCAGAGAGAGAGGGAGACACAGAATCCGAAGCAGCCTCCAGGCTCTGAGCTGGCAGCACTGAGCCGGATGCGGGGCTCGAACTCACGGACCGAGAGATCGTGACCTGAGCCGATGTCGGACGCTCGTCCGACTGAACCACCCAGGCGCCCCAAGTCTCTCTTTTCTTTTTCAGTATCTTCTTATTTCTACCATGCTCTCTCTAGTCTTTCAGGCACTGCGCAAAAAAAGAGCATTCTAGCAATAGTCCTTTATTTACAGTGAAAATGTTCCGTCGGCAGTGGGCTTGTAGTTAAGCCCAAAGTCATCGTCGGGTGATCTGGACCCTTCTCCCCCCTCTGCCCAGACCCACGCTCCTCTGGGACTCTGGGCACCAGGCTTAGCACACGAGCGGCCTTCTGAGGTCAAAAACAAACAAGCAAGGGAATGTCAACTTCTCCGTGTGGAGTTGGCTCATTTCCTGGATTTAGTCTTCCTTTCCCCGGCCCATATTTTGCCGTGCTGAGGACGCAAGGACAAGAAACCGTGTCCTGGAGGAAGAGCCAAGTCTCCAGGAGGCGCCAGACCAAATAACCCGATGCAAGGCTGTGCGCTGTGTCCACAGCAGAGCACACACAGGCCCTGCTGGCCTCCAAGAAGTTCGGGAGCCTCCCGCTAGGAAACGTAAGGAATTTAAGAATCAGGAGCCCATAACACAATCTCCTTGAGCGGAGGGGCTTTATCTGTTTCGTTCACCGAAGTATCCCTGACATCTGCACCATTCCTCGCATACAGTTGGCGCTCAATAAAAAGAAAATTACTGAATGAGTAATGAGCTTAAGAAACTAACAGTACCATGGGGGCATATAAAGGGCGTCGTTCCCTTTTTCTCCCTTTAAAATTGTACGCAAGTCTTTTTCATGAGAAAAATGAATAAACACGTTTCCCTTGAAGTGGCATATCCCCTGCTCTCATGACTGTCCTTCTGGTAACCTGACTTAAGAGTTTCACTTACTGGTTTCAATTCATCTTGAGGCCAACTTTGTGATTTCTTGTGACCAAACTTCTACCCTCGCGTGCTTCGGAAATTATCCTTTCTCTTCGCGGCCAAATACAATAAATGCTTTTTGGTTTAGCGAGTCTTTATTCGGTGGTGGGTGATGCCCCCAGCCTGGCACTGAAGCACGTTGGTTGGTAGAGACTGTGGATGTGTGCCTGCCTTCGCTGACCCAACCTTTGTGAGCCCTCGAGGCGTCTGCGTCTAACCTCACGGGCCTCCTCCACCAACACCGGACCCAGGAACCGGTAGATTTAAGACCCGGTCTCAATACTTGATCTATGGGATCATATTTTCTCTTGAGGGTTGGTGAAAGCAGAAGCGATAACCCCGACCATTTGTCACGGAACAAAGGACATTTGGAGCTGTTGGCCGAGAGGATGTATTTTCCATGGAAGTATTGCACATATCACTGAGGACAGGGACTTGGCTCGTGTGCTGTCGGGATAACGCCCCACTTCTCCTGGCCGTTCCTGCCCAGACGTGATTTTCCAGCTTTTGCCTCTGAAATGAGACTAAAGGGGAGAACCGGGGCTGGGGCACTGGGAGCGGAGACGGGGCACCGTTAGATCCAGATCCTTAGCAAATCCTTACTCCTTTTTTTGTTCAGGCCAGCTTGATGG